>NW_027185329.1:1607500-2947500 GCF_022577435.1 Embiotoca jacksoni
GTCCCCGCCGCGTTCAAAGCTCCGGCCCGGTGTCATGTTTTCCTGCCCCCGTGCCAGGGTCAAAGCGTTTCCATGCCAGACCAATATGGAAAACAAGCCTGAAGAGCTGCAGCTCTGTTTCAAAAACAAGAGGCTCCTTTGAGGCCGTATTAGCCCATAAACCCTGGCCTCACCTCGCTGTTTCCTGTTATGGGGAGCTGGACGCTTGCTGGGGAGTGACGGGAGGAGGGAGGGGGGGAGGGGGGCAGACACACACACACACACACACACACACACACACAACTTACATGGTTACCTGCCAGGTCAATGCCACACCACAAACTCCCCAAAGACTAATTTAAGGCCTTTGACACAATTTGATCTCTTTACTCTGAAGCTGCACTCCATAAATACCAAGAGGCTGGTTCGGTAACAGCGGGCGGGGTCAAAGGTCAGGGGAAGCAGAGGACGAGGGCCGTCTCGTGTTTTAAGTGCCGCCGGTCAGTGAAGCGTTAACTTAAGTCGCGTCTGCAACGGCCACGATCGACCGCAGGAGGAGCAGCGTTGCGTAAAAGCTGCTCGTGTTTATAAGACAGGTGACAGCTGTGAACCGCAGACTGGATATTAAAAGAGGAACGTAGTTTCCGGGTGTTAAAAATGAGGCGGAGGCAGAAAAGTGCCGTAACGCGCAATACCACCGAGTGCCACTAGAGGTCGACTCCAAAAAGCCTCAGACTCCATAGACTCCCATTCAACTTGTTGTATTATATACAAAGTCAAAAGAAAATGTCCACAAGTTATGATGGCGCTGTTAGTTAAAGTCGCTTCTCATTGTTAGTTTTCTGGAGGTCCCTCTGAAAATATTTCCGTCATTAATTAGAAAATAAGCTTCAAAAACTCGTGTTTTTGGGGAAAAGTTAAGAGCTTTAAGGAGCCGCTGGGTAAAAAGAGAAATAATACAAAATTTAAAAAAATTAAAACACTAAAGCTGATTTTGGGCTAAATCAAGCCATGTGTGTGAAAATATTTTAACAATGTTCGCTCATCAGATCTGCTCCCAAAGTACGATCATTAGCGCCAATCAACATTCCCATCATCATCATCATTATCACATCATCATCATCATTGTTGTTGTGTGGTTTCATTAAGAGGCTGGATATGCATCTCCGTCAGAAGGTGGCACTGCCGCGTGCATTTGCGAGTTTCACCTTCAAAACATGTCGTCTGGTGACGTGAACAGATGTACGTATAATAAATAAATATAATACAATAAAATATAATAAATGCCTTGGACACGAGTTAGAATTTAAATTCGACCACATATATAAAACCAAGTTTTGTTACTTTACTGTTTTTAATATCACACTGCAAAAGTTAGTCAGTTAGTAAGTGAGCATAAATTTTAGCACAACTGATTTATCTGTTGGCCAATATGGGTCTATCATACTAATATTGGCATATATGTATATCCAATGACTTTTTTTTTTCTTTTTTTTTTTTTTACAGAAAACAATGCAGGATCAAATTATTGGGGTAAATTGGAAAACAAAAATTATTTGTGTTTTTTTTTCAGTTTATTGATGTCGTTTTGGGCAATAAAGTTTATCATAGATTTTTCACAAGTGTTTTAATCCATATTTCAAAGGATATGTGAATATGGGAATTTGTTTTAGTCCTAATATCAGTGTCACAAGTGCTCCACTGTGAACCAGGCTGTTTATTGGCTAAATCATTTCTAAAAGTCTCAAAATAGTGAGACAAGCTTTTTGTGAAGGAGGATTTGACAGTTAAAATAATATAATAATATAATATAATACACACACACATACCCACACACCAGCACTGTGTGTTTGGTGCCCTCTGCTGGTGAAACAG
Source organism: Embiotoca jacksoni (assembly GCF_022577435.1). Lineage (NCBI taxonomy): Eukaryota > Metazoa > Chordata > Actinopteri > Embiotocidae > Embiotoca > Embiotoca jacksoni. The sequence goes on from NW_027185329.1 coordinate 1,609,355, forward strand.
TGAAGTGAAGCCCTGACACTTGACAGTAACCACTACTTTCATCTCTGGTTGAGTTCACCCAAGGGGGAAAAAAAATAAAAGATGTAAAAATACATAAAAGATCTAAAACATTGTGTGATGCCTGAACTCACGTAAACACACACAGAGACCAGCGTTTATTTGTCGTCGTGTGGAAGCTACAAATGAATCACTTTAATGTGTTTTCTTTAGACCGCTACGATGAAGCTGCCAAGCACGCAACTGCTCTGCAATTAGGCCTGATATAGTGTAATGAAGCTGTAATCACAGACCACAACACACACATAAATAAACACACACACACACACACACACACACAGCTTAAAGTAGGAACATTTGGTGAATCTCTTTGGTGCACTTTAGGATAACTCAGACGTGACACTGGAATAAATAAATGAATTGAATCAATAAGATTCAGAGATCAGAAGCAACTGAAACTTTTTTTTTTTCCTGCACACAGGAACACTGCTGCTAAAAGACCTCGCGGTTCATAAACACACCGCAGATACAAAAGCAAAACAAAAGCAAAACAAAAAAAAACGTTGCTATCGTTGAATCCTTTTTAATCAACACAATAAAAATGTCCGAAATCGTCAAATAAATGAATACAAACGAGGGACTTTCGTTGATCACGTGACCCGACAACTCAATTTAGACAGACTTTGCGTTTACTGCCAACATACCGCGGACGGGATGTGCTGTTGTCCTGCAGCGACACGCAGCTTCACATTTCTTGCACGCCAATTAATGGTTGAACTTTGGAAGTATGTGGTGTGTGTGTGTGTGTGTGTGTGTGTGTGTGTGTGTGTGTGTGTGTGTGTGTGTGTGTGTGTGTGTACACGGTTACATTACAGGGCTGCGGAATAACTTAACTCCTTTAACCCTCTGATGGTAATCACCATCAAAGATCTCAGCAAAAGTTATTGCACCTTCTAATGAGTTTAATCAATATTTTTTTTTTTTATAAAGATTAAATAAAGTAATCACTGATCTAAAAAGGTGGTTTTACATTTCATAAAGAGCTTCTGAACCTTTTCTTTGAGCTGACTGATGGACTTCCTGTTATTGTCAGAGCCATCTTCAATTTAATTATAATGGACATTTTATTCATTAAAACAAATACAAAGCGAATATTTTCATTGGTAAAATTTTTATGACACTAATATCGCCTTATATTTTTTATAGTGTGTAAAGGATGGTATCGTACATTTTTAACGCTTTCTTTTGAAAGTTTGACATTTGAACGACGGCGCAATGTTTGTTCTTCTTTGCTTTATTTCTTTTAAGATTTCGAACAAAAAACAAGACAGAAAAGTTTCTATGTTAAAGGTTTTAAAAAATAAATAATTTATTTTTTTTTAATGTTACGATATTTTGTATCGGAGAGGAGCCGTGTGAGATTTAGCGACATCTAGTGGTGAAGTAACAGATTGTAACTCATGAAAACAAGAAATATGTAGAAATAAGAGGCTCATTTTAAAAAGGTAGCAAAACAACGATTCTTAGTTTCAGGTGATAATGAAAACATAATCATAAATACTACATTTAATTTCTGCCTGTCACCCCCCCCCCCCCCACCCCCCCTCCCACACACACCATCGTTATCTTCTTCCTGCTAACTGCAGCTGAACTTACATCTTCTCCCGAATAAACACTCGCCGCCAGACTTCGGTCCGGAGGAGGAATCGTTACGAGCGACGGAGGAGACGCGAGCGCGGCGTTCTCAGCGGTTTATGATTATTATTGCTGGCGCTGACTCGGGCTTTTTACCCCTCTGGGCTGGCTGAACGGCAGCGGGGAAGGTGGAAGGAATGAGGGGGACGAGGGGGGGATGTGGAGGGGGAGAGGGAGGAGGGGGGTGTGAAGAAACGACGGTACTCGCGAGGATGGACATCAAACGGCCGTCGAGAGGTTCGTATCGAGAAACGTTGTTTTCCCAACCCGGAGGAGCCGGAGAACGACGTGTGAAGCTCGTGGGCCAAAGTAAAGTTTGGAGCGGAGAGGGGTCGGACCCTGTCCTCTCCGTAACCCCCCACCCCCCCACCACCCCCCCCCCCCTCACACCGGCTCTGCAGCGCTGCCTTTGGCACTCAGGTGGTCTCCCATAACTCACACCCTCTCACCCCGATACTTCACACCGAGACAGCGGTCAGAAGAAATTCAGAGCGAGCAGCACGCCGCCCGGAAATTTATGAACAGTAGTTAGCGCGGTGATTTACGGCATCGCCGTGACCCCTGGTGGCGGCCCGGCGAACCACTTTCTCAGATGGCGTATCCAGATGCTTGCCTTCCACCTCCCGCCGGCACGATGACCGGCAAGAATAAAAATGAATTAACGCTGTTATTCTTCTTTTCTTTTTTTTCTCTCTCTCTCTCTCTCTGTTAAAGAGGGCGAGGAAAGACGGAGCTTTTGGAAAACGCTGGAATGCTGAGATGTTGAAAATGACTTTCCAAGACCTCTGATGGTCGTCTCTCCGGGGAAGGGGGGGAGGGGGGAGGGCAGGGAGGGGAAGGGGGCAGCAGTCTGGTCAACTGACAACTCTTTCCATGAAATATCCATCAAAGGTTTCGGCTTATTTGCTCCGACAACACACATTCGTAAAAATTCTTTTTTAAAAACACAAACCTCCCCGGACGCAAATATCTGTCGGGCAGGTTTTAGGGCTCAAAACATTTTGATAGCAACATACCTGAAGTTTTATATAATTCATTTGTTTAAAAACAAAACAAAAAAAGAACCCGATTATTTGAGCTGACCGCAATCATTTAGCCAAAATCGTGATATTTTCAGTTCACCTGTATAAAAACGACCGGAGGAAACTAACAGATGTCAGATATCCATCATTAATTCCACGTCTTTTATTTCAGCGTTTAAAGTTCAACTGTTGTTCTTTTAACAACGTCATCTTCTTCTATTTGTACCCGTCTTTGTCAGTACACATTTGTATATTCAACTTGTTCCATCATCGATACGAAGCGATCCCCTTCTGCCTCGATCCTAAATATTGAGTTCAGATTTATTGATTCACGTGTCCATAGACAAAAGATCGAATTTGTCTGGACAATATCACTATTAAAATAAACAGAAGATAATAAACTTAACGTACAAGCCGACAATAAATTAATAACACAAAACAATATATTGAATTAATTAAAAAAACCATACACAACTCACATTTCTTTTGTATTTCTGCAAACCTATAAGCGTTTCTTGTGTAACAAAACACTGAATTTTGACAGTTTGACTGTCTGTGTTTCATACAAGAATTACTTATTGGTTTTTTTTCCTATTCAAACCACGGTGATGACGCGACTTCCACAACCTCCAGGTATAAAAACGACAATATAAAAAGCCCAAAGAGTAACACGATAGCAGGGAAATCTTTGGACAGCATCTTCCCTCCGGTGGTGCCGTTTCACCGACTGACCCGTGATGACGTCATTCAGCCGGCAAACAAACACCAATAAGACCGGTTCTGTCTTTTCTGCCTTTTTGTCCAGATGTGGTTACGATCCACAGAAGCATTTCTTCACCCCTCCACTTTCATCCTCATGCAACTAAAAAAATGTTGCGCTTATTGTGCAAAAAAAAAAGCATCAAAAAACACAAATCACATTTCTATCTCGACAACTGATCACGTGACAACTTGAAAATGAAGAGAGAACTTTGCAGTTTCACTTTCAGCTCATTTGTTTCGGTGTCACGGACAAAACAAAACAAAATACACTTGTTTTTGGTTCGTGATCAACACTCGTGTCATTTTTAATCCCAGCATGCACCTGGTCTCAATTTTTTTTTTTTTTTAAGAAAGCTGCTGAACACAGTGAAGCTACAAATCCTGATATTTTCTTGAGTTAAAATAAGCGACGAAAAATATTTACTTACATTCATCACAAAAAACAAACGCAATACTGAGGTGTGCAAATGATAATCAATGCTACCAGAACGTATCTGATCGATTGTGTTATGAGCGAAATGTTTGTTAATAAGCTTCAAACTCAAAAGATGGTAATGAACCGTTGTTGTTTCTGCTGCCCCCAAGTGGCCAAAAAGATAAATCCATCCGGTTTAAAGTCTCCTTCCAATCAAAGCTGTGGCTTCTTATATACCATACTTATAAATATTTGTTATTATTATTAGAATAATTGTAACTATTGATCCGCCAATTAGTTGATCTTAATAACTGATTCATTCTTTGACACGATCTCAAATAAAATAATATTTTTGATGTCCTCAGATGTGAAGATTTGAAGCCACCTTCGACCCCATAAACAAATTTTAACAATTAATGGAGGAAAATAATTGACCGATTACTGATATTGATAAGCGTGGTTTTTTTTGTGCAAAACTAACTATGTGACATACACCTTTATATAAAAACCAATTTGTTTGAATTTTAACTAGATATCCACTTTTCTTTACAGGGTCGCCTAATCCAGTTCTATTACTTTGCGAGTACATGTAGTACAAGATAAATGTACTTTTTAATCCTGAGTACCTTACTTCTGCAGGTATCTCTGTTTCTGATCTGCTGTTAGTGGATCCACCAAAACTACCCGAATGTTTTTCTGTTTTCTCTCTATGTTGCTCTTTTCTCTCTCTGCTCTCCCCACTCACACTAACCGGTACTAGCCTGGTACTATCGCAGGTTTCTTCCCCTCCTGGTACTTGCTCCAGAAGGAAAATCGTTGGTGTTCGTTCTCTCTATATAACATCGGGTCTCTATCTTCATATATAAAGTCCCCCGAGATGACTTTGTGTTGTGACTTGCCGTTATATATCAAATAAAGTTGAATTTAATTGTTGGAAAAGGCGGTTTTAGTTACGCATTTAAAAGAAGGACATCAAAACCACAACAAAAAAAAAAAACCTTCGAGGATGAACATGCTATGTCAGACTTATTATAAAAAGAAACATCATAATATTAAGAAAACCAGCACAGTTAACAGTCTACGCTCCAGTTTATTAGGCACAGATAAACAATCCTGCAACAAACACCTTCACACATGTTGTCATGTTGAGCTTTTGTAATTCTTTCGGCCCACCTTCATTGATTGATGGAAATGGGGTGGACAAAATAATAGAAACACCCGTCACAGTGATTTTACTTTGCAACTGATATGAAAAACCTCTGGCAGGTTTGTTTGGTGTCCTTTAGATGAGTCATGAATGAAACCCCCACCCCCATGCACAACCGCATCAGCACCATTGTTTAGGTGTATATATGTATATATTAGGCACATATATATATATATATATATGAATATATGTATATTTATGTCTGCCTGAAGCTACGACCAGGGTCAAATACGAGATTAAAAACATAAAAGTAAAAACAGGAGGTTAATTCCAGGTTTCAGTGCAGTTTTTAAAATGTTTGTAACACGTGGGCGGAAGACGGAGGTCCGACGTCACGTGAGTTTACCTGTCTGTCTGTCTTTGTGCGCGTGGCAGGTGGACATGAAACGTGGAGCGGAAGAACTACGAACATAAAGACGTCGGTGTGTAAAAAAAAAAATATTAAAAAAAGCAGCATTTAAGCGCCGTTGTCTCGGAGGAATGACCAGATACCGACAGGAGAGTGTGAGAGGGGACGTTTACCTGCCCGGTGATGCCGGTGATAACGGCCACCTTCCTCTCCCTCTTCGGGTCGTCGTTCGCCGCGGAGCTCACGTGAGCAGCCTCGGAGCACTGGGCCATTATCTGACCGCTGAGAGGAGGAGGTGGTGGAGGCGGGTAAACTTCACAGCCCGGTGCCAACACCGACCACCGAGAGAGAACCGGAATTTTCTGTTTGTTGTTGTTTTTTTTTTTTAAACAGTCCGTTAGCGGTTACCGACGAGCATCCGAGGAAACCAAACACAGGAAGCGGCGTCTGAAATGGACCAATAAGGAAGAGGAGAAGCGGGTCGAAGCAAGCGGAGGAAGTTCGATTGAAGAGGGGGGGAGGGGCTACGTGCGGATTGACACAGCGCCACCCAAAGGACGGGAGGTAGAACTGCACACTTTTTTTTTTTTTTTTTTTTTTTTTTTTTTTTTTTTTTTAATTCAATCAGGATAGATAGATAGATAGATAGATAGATAGATAGATAGATAGATAGATAGATAGATAGATAGATAGATAGATAGATAGATAGATAGATAGATAGCTTTATTAATCCCTCAGAGGGAAATTTTGATGTTACAGCAGCATGTACAGAGCAAAAATATAATTTAAAAAAATGCACATTCTATACAATAAAATGATTAGAAGCATTTTTATGGAATAAAAATATATAATATATAATAAAAAATATATATTATAATAAATTATAATTTATATAATAATTGTTATTATTTTGTGTGGCGATTTATTAAATTGAATTAATGTTAGGCTGTTTGCTTGCTGACTTTCACTGAACCAGATTTGAGGATGCCTTTAACTGCACTGTATCCTATTTTTAGTTTGCTTCATGTTTTAATCACTTTTCTTAATTGTTTTTAAATGTCCTTTTCTTTTTGTTTTGTGTAAATGTGGTTCACAGAGGAGGAGGAGTCACTGACACTGTTGGTTTCATATTTAAGGAATAAAAATAAGACCAATCACCACTTTGGGGATATTTTATTTTAAACAGCTTCAGTCATGGGAAAAGTCTTATTCCTCTCTTACTGAAACATGTTTAGGAGTCAAGTGTTGTTCAAACCGACAGAAATTTGTTTTTTATTGTAGTAAAAATGTCAAAGTTTCCAAAGATATCAAATATATCAGCCTGAACTGTGGGAAAATGGGTGTATGATCAAATAAAAGAGGATTTGCTGCGTTTCATCACAAGTGTGGAGAATTATGTGTTTTTCTACCTCTAGAGATATTTCAGAGGACATCTGGGTTCGAGAAGTTAAATCTTTTGTAGAATCGGCCAAAATAAACACAATTCGGGAGCACAGCCTATTCATCGACCTCCCGACAGAAGATTTTTATTTCAGAATAAATCACTGGAGACGCTGTCGTAACAGAAGCAATCGACCAATCATCTCTTTATTGTTCTTGTACATTCGATCGTGAATGACAACATCTGCTCTGCTCACTTCCCAGAGTGCACGGCGTGGCGGGAGGGAGGTGTGATTTTTCATTACGGCCTTAAGATAAACAAAAAAAAAAAAATGAAAATAAAAATAAATTCCCGGGGTCCTGAGAAGCACAGCGGTGCGTTGATCCGGACGACCCGATCAAACGAGAACAACAAGGAGCTCCGTTACAGCTCGGGGGAGCTCCGAGCTCGTTTTGAGCAGCAGGTGTTTCTGGGAGTTTCTCGAGGTGTTCGACTCAGAAAGCTTTATTGGTCACTCTCGCAGTAATTCAGGAGCATGGACGGTCACGCCCCCCTTTCTTGGCATTCACTCCCCCTTTTTTGTGGGTTCATGACATATGAGCTCCATAATTAAACTGTTTCAAAAACTGGTAAAAAAAAATACAAAATATAATAACTTGAATGACCGAAATGTGTTCATTTAAGATGCAACCCGGTATCACGGCAAAGCGTGAAATAGACACGCCCGTCCGCTACCGCAAAACGTGAGATAGCTCCGCTTTTGGGCTGTAAATGTGTGAAAGTTACACGTTTTGTACGCAATGCGGGACAATGACGTAGGAATCCAGGAGGTGACAGCGTTTTTTTCTTGTTTGTTTCCAAACCCCAACCGTTTGTTTTTTGCCGAAGCCGAAGATAGGCCAAAGCGTGGCTAGCTCACGTTTTGCTGCAATGGACGGGCGTGTCTATTTCACGCTTTCTTAACTAAATCTCTTGACTGTAATGACGTCGCTGTAAATTTGTATTTAGTTGGACAAACTTCGATAAATGAAGACAAACCTGAGTTGATCTTTTTTTTCTTATAGCTGACTGTAATTTTGGATCGAGATGCGAGAGAGGACAAATTTCTCAGCAACCTTATGAAATATTTGTATTTTTATGGGTGTGGTCTTGTTTTTTGTGTTCAAAAAGAAAACAACATTTTCACATGCAGATCGCCTGTGTGTTTTAACAAATGTTAAAAAGCAGCAGTGTAACAGAGGATTTATTGTTTATTGTCTATAAGTATATAAAGGCTGAAACTCCTCATTCCACCACTGCTGTGTGTATTTTCCCTGAATCGTCAGACTGCGATAAACACATCTTGGAGATTAGTTTCCTCTTGCTCCTCCGGGTTACCAGAGCTTCTCACTTTACACTGCGGCGTTTTAGATTTACGCTGATAAAAGAAGATCACTCCGGTATTTGTGACGGATGTGAAAACGTCACGCAAGTCGATCGTAATTCAGTGAGGTTTTATGTGAAAATCATATCTGGTAAAGTTCACTGGAGGTTTCTGCTGCCTCAGCAAATCGAGCGATGAGCAAAATCCCCCTTATTCTTCTTTGACCCACAAGATTTTTTTTTTTATCCTCTCTTTCTCACTCTCCAAAAATCCCTCACTGTGCACGGAGAGCTGTTTTTTGTTTTTGCAGGTGAGGCGAACGTGGTCGGAGCTCGGTGGTTAGATGAAGTTTAGATTCTCAGCAGCTGACTGTGTGAAAGCGACGACACCTCCAGCAGTGTCACATTAATCACTGGACACACAAACCCGAATCAAAGCATTAAAAAAAACAGACACATATTTTGCAGTCAGTTCTCAGTATTTAGTCAGATGGACAGTTTTTTGTTTTTTTTTTATGAGAGAATCTGCAAAAAAAGCACGTGGTTGTACTGAAACATGCACACAGGAAACAACGGAAAAACAGATATCAAGGATTTTTAAATCTTACTGGAGTAAAATACTTTATGTGCTTTATGCTCTGTGAATTATTAACGTGTATATTGGAATATTTGAACAAATATCAACCTCAAAACCTGCACACTTGCAGTTATTTTTACTTTCTTAAATCAGTGATTGCATCCTCCATTTAATGACGATGACAGTTGAATTTCTCTGCCGCTTTTATTTTGAAGGCAAAATGCTCAAATAGGAAGTTTATTTTCTTGCCAATGAAACATTATCTCCATATTGAACTTAATGTTTCTTCTTTTCTGATTTGAGACTTTGTAAATGTAAAAAAATTAAATATAAGTTAATATATAACGTACATATTGTACCTTTTTTTTTGTACAAACAGCAGCGTGCCCAAAATATGTTGTTTTTTTTCATGGTAACCCAGAAATAATCGGAAAGTTTGAGGATTTAGAAACATTTCAAAATAAAATAAATTATGATATATTAAAACTCTGCTGTATTTCAAGGTTCAGCAGTCAAATATCAGCTCATTTCCATCATTGACCAAAGAAACAAAGCCAAACACTCGGGGTGAGCTAAAACATTACAACATTTCACAGCATTTAAACAAAGTTGTTGATGTCAAAGGGTGTCAACAAATACCAAGATATCATAAAATTAACGCATATTTTTCAAATTGTTAAGCTAATTTTATCACTTGTAATGAAAAATGTCTTAAATTTGAAACGAATAAAAGCAAAAAGTAAAATAGGAGTATCTTCACTCGTGGTCAGACTCAGTCTAACTTCCAAGAAACACTGGAAATGTTTTCTGGAGTACGTCATTTATTAACTTATTTATATTTTACATTTATTTATTTATTTACGTCTCGTTGTTACACAAGAAAACTTGAAAAAGGTATCATTAAATTTCAAATTAACAAGTATTCAAATCACAAGAAGCTTTTAAATTTGTTCAGACGGAAAACAGCCAACAAACGGCGTCGAATAGTTCCTCAAAACTTCCCATTGACGTGAAACAAACGCGATAATAAAGCTGTTGGCTTTTTCCATCAAGCTGAACTTTTGCATTTTTACAGAGTAAAATCCTTGTTTAACTCCCCTGGAAAAAAAAAAACCCCAAAACATCACATCTCGAGGAAAAGATTTGTACTTCAAGTACAGTCTGGTGCCAAACCAGGAAATAAATGAACATAAGAATCCACTTCAGTCATGAATCATTCGTAGGTAGTATTCTGTTGTTCGTTATACGCCTTCATGGAAGGTGAGAGGGCTACTCCGAACTGCCGGAAAAAAAACCAGGTGAGCTTAGCGGAAAACAGAAGGCAACTAGAAAAAGTGTTCAGGCGCAGTGTTGTGTTATATACAAAGATAAATTAATGTGCTGTGACGTCAAATTCAACCAACTTCTGAATGTACTTTTTTTTTTCTTTTTTTTTTTTTTTTACCTTAGGTTCAAGAAAGAAAATTGTTTTTTTAATAAGACTTGTAAAAGAAAAGGAAAAAAAAAAAAGTGTATTCACAAAAATATATTATTTAAATAACAGCATTCACACTATCTTTTGTTCAGAGTTGTTTGAAGAGGCCAAAAAAAGTGCAAAGCATGCAAAAAAAACAAAGAACAAAACAGGACAACGTGAAAAAACGGGTTAATTGACAGGGTTTGCGGTGGCACGTGTGGAAGTTGTTGAAGGGACAGTTGTATTGAATAGTGTGGATTTTTTTTTTACAGGTTAAATACTTTTTTTTTTTTTTTTTTTTTTTTACAGTATTCAGACACCACCGAGCTGCAGAGTCCTCGCTGGTTCGGTCTGAAGTTTTGTGCTAGCAGAGTCACTGTTCAGGCCCCGGGGGTGGGGGGGGGGGGGGGTGGGGGGGCTACAAGCTATGAGCTAAACGTGAGGACTCTAGGCAGAGGGTTCGTTATCTGGTGGCAACAACAGGTTACAGCAGCATTGGTCCAGTGTTAGGCTCCCGGGGGGGTCGGGGGGCCCTTCGTTGTCAAAAGGCATGCTGAGGGGCCCTCAGTGTTTCTAGGAGGGGAAAGCAAAAACAAAACAAAAAATTTCGTTAACATAAAACAGCTTTAAAATAGCTACTTTAAGCTGATAAGGAATTAAAAGCTAACAGAAAACGTACCTGTCTAGCTCTCGGCTGGAGGAGCATGTGTGGAGTGGCACTTGTTTTTCTGCAAATAGAAGATTTTGCTTATTTATTGCACTATTTAAAGTTAAAGTCTTTTAAAATCTTTTGTCTCTACGAACAAGTTTTTTTTAACATACAAAGAATGTTTTTTTTCTCAAAGTAATGAAGAAATAAATCAATTTAAGGTCTCTAGATTTTCAGGTCGATATCTTAAGAATGCCTCGAGGGATATTCTTCAAACTTGGCAAAAACCTTCTCTTGATACCAAGGATGAACTCGTTTGATTTTTGGGGCGATAAAGGTCAAAGGTCAAGGCCACTGTGAACTTCAATCCAACACGTTCACGTGATCTGTGATATCTACAGAACGCCTCGATTGAATTTCTTCAAATGCGACACAATCGTTAGCTCGGCCTCAAGGATTGGAGTTTGGTGGTCAAAGGTCAAAGTTCAAGGTCCCCACGACCTCACGTCTCTGTCTCTCATAGGTCTGTCCCGTTCGCGATGTCTCTAGAACGCTTTGAGGGAATTTCTTTACAACTTGGATAAAACATTCACTTGGTACCGTCAGTGAACCGATACTATGCTCGCGATATATTTCAGGAATTCTTTTTCACAAATGTTCAATTGAACTCCAGAATGAACTGAGCCCAATTTTGGTGGTCAGAGGTCAAAGGTCAACTCTGTCCGCCACTACGAACGCGAAATCGCAAGAACGCCTTGAGAAAAAAATCTCTTGGCGGGACCTCCAGGTTACCTTCTGGTTCAGCCGGTAGTGCAGACTCCGGTCGGACAGCCAGGGGTGCCTGAGGGACTCGGCTGCGCTCATCCTCCAGCTCTTGCTCTTCACCAGCAGGCGCGTGATGAAGTCTTTGGCCTCGTCGGAGATGTCCGTGAACTCCTCCTCCTCGAAGTTCCACTGGCAGGCCAGGATGTTGTTCAACGTCTCGTTGTCGTCGTCGCCCAGGAACGGAGACAACCCGCTGAGCCTGGACGGAGGCGGACGAGAGACGGGGGGATGCGGGGGGTGTTGTTACAACAGGATAGGGTTGTGTCTCTATTTGTGTGTCTGAAAGAACATCCTGGACTCACAGCATGTAAGTGATGACGCCGAGACTCCACATGTCCGTGGGGAATGAAACGAACTCGTAGTTGATGACTTCGGGAGCTAAAAATTCGGGCGTCCCAAAGTTGACCCTCAGCTTCTCCCTGGGTTTATACCTGCACGGGACACCGACAGCAGGCACATGAGAGACGTTCACCGGGCTCAGAAAGGCAAGTTCAGAAAGATAAGACGAGTGTAAAAAACTTTTTACCTCCTGGCCAGGCCAAAGTCAATGATTTTGATCTTGTTAGTAGCTCTGCTGACACAAAGAATGTTCTCTGGCTGAAAGAGAAGACAAACTCAGAGTTTCAGACAAATTCCTCCTTCTGAGACGAACTGAAAGAGAAAGAGACGTTAGATTAAAGCAGAAAACCTTGCAAACGTCTTTTTAAAAAAGATTGACAGACAAATCTACATTTTCTATGTATCTCAAATAATTTTTTTTAAAAAGGTAAAAAAATGAAAAATATATTGCACTGAAATTAAAATACATCACAATTAGTGACCATATTTGGACGAGCTGGGGGAGGAGCGAGCGGTGGATCTGACTGATCTGATTGGATGTCCGCCGTTACTTTGCCCCGCCCACTGATAGAGGTAACCTAACTGCACCACAGGCTTTTTGCAGCCTCTGGTGGCACTCGGTGGTATTGCAGCTTATTCCGGTGAGACTAAGGGAGCCCAAACTTTAAGGTTTACCTTGAGGTCGAGGTGTAGGATGTACATCTTGTGCATGTACTGCAGCCCCTCGCAGATCTGCCGTATGAACAGCACCGTGTCCAGCTCCGTCAGGTTGTAGTTCTCGTCGATGATGCGGTCGAACAGCTCCCCTCCCTCCACACTGCGACACACACACACACACACACACACAATTACAGCCAGGTGGAGGTTGCATTCATACGTACGTGAACCCTGAGGTACGGACTTACTACTCCATGACGAGAATGATGTCGTGGCGCGACTCGAAGGCGGCATACAGCTGGATGAGGTTGGCGTGGTTCAGCTGGTTCATCACCTGGATCTCATTCCTCACCACATCCTGATGGAGACAGACGGAAACGCTGGGATTAAACAATAAGGAGCCGCGTATAGAAGTTCAAGATTTATAAATTGAGATTAGTAAAGAGTGGTTTGTGGTTTCTAAGAATCTAAGAAGTTAATTACTGAAAAACTGTAAAATTGCAAAGTCAAAACTGGATTTTAGCACTTATAACCTCCAAAATAATGACCCACGAGGGTTTTTTTTGTGTGCCAGCAGCTCATATAAATATATGAGCTTTAAAGTTCTAGCGTTGAATAAAAAAATAAAAATCTTGTTCTTTGGAGAAGAGCTGCAGTTCAGATGATGTCTTATGTAAAGTGAATTATTAGGCGGCCGGTCGGACGAATGGTTCGCCAGTGAATTTGAGGCAGACAGAATATTTCAAAAACCGTGTTTACTGTTGCCATGATGACGGAGATTTTCCGGGTCGTATTGAGTTGCCGAATCACAAAGTCCGAGCAGAGATGCTCGCAGCGAACATAACCGTAATGCAAATTAGACCAAACAGATTCAGTCAGACAGGAAGTGCCGACTGCTGACGGCAACACTGGAGGATTTTTGAATATTTCAGATGACAGATACTGTAACCACGCGGCAATGCCCGGACACCTGACCTGACCTGAAATAAATAAAGACACAGTGACGCCGACGACCTGTGGCGGACCGCCCGAAGCCGCTGTCTATTTTTAAAATCCTTTATGGTGCTTAGCAACGATAAAAGCGACCCATTAGGGCCGTCTGGGGCGGGGGGGGACTTGACGGCCGAACGCGTATTCTGTTTCATATTCGGCATTCCTTCGCTTCGTTATTATTACCGCACCTTCTCTTTCTGGCTCCTGGCTTTGATGATCTTGGCAGCCAAAATCAGACCGGACGAGTTCTCTATGCACTTGTGGACTTGTCCAAAACGTCCCCTGAAGGAAGGAAAGCAAAACACACACACACACACACATGGACGGATGAAGACGAAGCGTGTTGGAAAATTAATTTTATCATTAAACACTAAAAATTCTTCAGCTGAAATATGAAGCAGACATCCTGAAGGTTTTGCTGGTGAAGATTTGATTGTATTACTTTGGTTAAAATAACATTTAAAACCATAAATATGTACGTCGGTCAAACAATCCCCAGATATTTTAAGACGTATGGGAACTAATTTGCGGGTTTTATAGGTCAAAACAATCAGCTTTAATTCAAAAACAAATTCCCAAATGAATCACGTGAAAATAAGAATTTGTTACCTATAAACAAACATTATAATGAGCTCGCGGAGTCATTTAGAAATTAGCCTTGTGTTCGGTGCCATCATGTCAGTAATTTGAGAAATGTGCTTGCGTGCGGAGGAGTAATCTTCGGTTTGAGAGGCAGGATTTAGCGCCGGTCTATTACATCAGAGAGAGGGCCGCTATTTCGCAAGTCCCCCCCTCCCCTCCCCCCCCACCCACGGGGATCACAATCATTTTGCCCTTTAGGAGGGTCTTGGGAAGAAAATAAAAACATTAGCAGAGTGTGAGATCCTCGTGAGAACGACAGACGGGAGTTATTCTCCCCGTTTGGTCTCGCTCACCCTCCCAGGACTTCTTCTCTGTTGATGGTGTAGTAGGTGGCGATCTGATGGGGTTTGGGAGTCACGATGAGGTGGTCGAAGGGCGCCAGCGGCGGAGGACTGGAGTCTTGAGGAGACGACAGAGAAGAAATCAATAAAGAGAAAGGAAGTGACTGTAGGCTTGAGGAAGAAGCCCCTCAGTCCCCCCCCCCACCCCACCACCACAACCCCCAGAAACAAAGTGGATTGAAATAGCGACTCATTATCTGCTCCGCCAGCTGTGCTCGCTGACAGGTTGGTGACGCTCGAGCAGGCACGGCGTTATGACACCGAATCCGCTTTAAAGTCCCGAGGAACGGAAAAGTCAAATGTCACGGAGACCTCGGGTACACACAGATCTGCCAAACAGGACCACGGCCAGGATTTTGGGGGAAACTTGAGCTCACGAGTTCCAACGTTTGCAACTAAATTCCTTAAATGACGACTAAGAATATTGTATTTTTATGTAAATAAGCTCAATAGAAGCTAAAAGAGCAGGTTTGTAAATAGAAACTGGATTAGAAAGTGAAGCATTTTGCTGTAAACTATACACAAAGAAAAGAATATATTACATAAACTCAGTGATTACTGACTGAAGTACACTAGAGGCCTAAATTTCAAAATAAAAGTGGATGTAGGCACAGAAGTTTTTTTTTGCCGTACAAACTTCTACCAAAAGCTGAAATTTACACATATTTAAACCCTGTGGTGCAGTCAGGTGTAGTCAGATGGAGTCAGATCCGCCGCTGGCTCCTCCCCCAGCTCGCCCAAATATGGTCGCTTCCTGCTCCAAACCGCTCCGAACTAGCGAAGATGGCGCCGGACAAAATACGAACTCGAGGCTTCGTCACGGCCAACTTTAATTCCTCCTCATGCGTTGGTGAACGCTAAACATTTTAATTTCTCACCGATAATAAACTCCTTCACGGCCGACTCGCCCTCCTTCCCCTCCTCCTCCTCCTCCTCGGCTCCCGTCTTGGCGTCGTCGGACTCGGAGGCCCGCGGCTCGACGCCCTCCGCCGCCTGCCCGTCGGCGTTTTTCGCTTTGCTGCCGTCCACCCGGCTCTTCTTGAGGTCGTCCTTCACGAGGTCTTCCTCCGTGACGCGCCGCTTGCTGCAAGTGGCCACGTCGCCGGCCTCCTCGGAGCTGTTGAAGAAAGATAGGAAACTTCCTAAATATTTTAATATTTATTTAAAAATATTTAAATGTTTTCTGATTGGCTCGATAAAATACCTTTCCTGCGGTAGAAGAGAGGCGTTGCAGATATCTGAAATGACGCTCGGGGCCTTTTCTGATTCAGCTTCTCCTTTGCGCCTTTTGGTGACGTCGTCCTCAACGTTTCCGCCCTCATCTTCCCCTTTTTGCCTTTCTTCTTCCTCCGAGTCCTCGAAGATGTCGCCCCCCTCCTCTTCATCATCCAGCCTCTCCTTCGTCCTCTCCTGCGACTGCCCGCCCCCATCGAGGATGAGCTCGGCGGGCTCCTGTCGTCGGTCCTCCCCCCTCTGGACGTCGGCCTCCGCGTTGACGTGGGAATTCTCGGTGTTCTGCCGGTTGAGCTTTTCCACCTGCTCCTGCAGCACCGGCTCGTTCAGGGAGGAGATGTCTGAGGAGGGGAGGAAAACAAGGACGTGACCGTGAGGGCTTATCAGCGTTTTCATATGTAATATGATGATCGATCAACCTGAGAAAAAGATCAAAGTCACTGATCCGATCAAAAATCACAAAAACATTTAAAAAAAAAGAATCGATCCATAAATTTAACACATATTTTACAAATGAATCCATTCGTAACGACCCTCAAGCCACCGGGAAATTATTTTTAATAGATTCAGAGATTAGGAGAATTTGGTTGTCTTATGCGCAGTATAAAAAAGGCGATTAGCTGCTTTTACAGATGAATACCAGCCCAGGTGGACGAAACCATTTCAAACCTTTTGACGAGGGGGGGGGTGTGCTTTTGTTTTCTTGATTTATTCAGACAATTTCTATGAAATCATAACACTACAAGCTTAGAAATGAAAACTTGCAAACAAAAACAAACTTTTTTATTCCAGTTTTTTTTTAAGACCCCGCCCACCCCTGACGGGGCCCCCGGGTCGTCAGTTTTCCTGAACCAAACCACATGTTGGGTTT
The DNA here is from genome assembly GCF_022577435.1 of Embiotoca jacksoni. Taxonomy (NCBI): domain Eukaryota; kingdom Metazoa; phylum Chordata; class Actinopteri; family Embiotocidae; genus Embiotoca; species Embiotoca jacksoni. The sequence goes on from NW_027185329.1 coordinate 1,626,128, forward strand.
TTTTGGTGCCTAAACCTGAACGCAGGTCACTTTTCACGCGAGGCAACAACAACCACACCGACATGGTGGAGCGACGGGTTGTATCGTATCAGGTTGGCTTGAGATGAATGCTGGAAACACTGCGCTCGTTTCAGCATGTCGTTAAGCTCACATGCAAACATAGTGTGCAAAGTTGGCATCGGGGAGCACGGGGAGGGGGAAAGGGATGGGGGGGGGGATTATTGCAGATAAAGAGTTACATGCATGTCTGCATATGTCATCCGATAAGTAAAAAAGAAGCTGCAGTGCAGACATGCCGAACTACATGTGTCACTATGACATGGTTTGTTCCCCCACACAGCAGAGGCAAGTGGATTTTTTTTCAAATGTAGAATTGCAAAATCTTTTATCTTTATAGGATTAAAAACTGAACTGCTCAGGTTATGTAGTAACTTCCTACCTGACGTGTCCTGAGGTTTCCTCTTCTTCTGGGCCTTCAAGCCCTTCAGGCTCAGTTTGGCTTTGTCCTTGTCATCCTTTGCCTTGATGAAGAAGAAGAAGAAGAAGAAGAAGAAGAAGAAGAAGAAGAAGAAGAAGAAGAAGAATTAGACATTGTATGTTAGAACCAAATGCACTTGAATCAGGTACATTTAAAGTCTCATATTTACAACATCTTCAGAAGTAGACAAGAGTCTGATTGCGACACAAATGCTCCATATTTCCATTTGCAACAATAATGAGACGGTGAATGTTTGTTTCTGTTGCCGCGGTAACGCCCTTAACTCAGGTGTGATGTTTCTACCTGGCGGATGCCTCCTCCAGGAGAGTACAGAGAGAGGAAAGGTCAAAGGTCACACACAATCTGTGGCAGGCGGCACGCCGCGCTACACGGGACGGCGTTTCACACTTTACACACGATAGTATGAAATGCATCGGTGATATCGCAACATGATTTTGAAATGCACAACATTGCTGTTGTTGTTTTTTTATAGACAGGCCAGAAGATGTTTCCACTCAGTAACAAATGTGACGCAAGACCACGTTACATACAAGGACGGCAGAACATCTAATCAATTAATATCAGCAATTCAGACGAGTGCTTGAACTGAGTCTGTGCAGCTGCGGTCCAACACGCTGCTGATAAACACATGCTTCTAGAGAGGGGGGGGGGGGAGGTTAAGATAACAAGGCTGACTCTCATCAGTTACACCTGACAATCTGTACAGGAGGGAAAACTACTTAACATTACTAAGAAGCACATGTTGACGCACAGCAGGAATAAAAAAACAAACAACAACGGATTTGTTTTGGAGGAATAAACTGCAGTTTCCGAATTAAAAAGAAACTGATTTCAGAAGCTTCTTCGGAGTCATGTTAAGGATGTCTGTATGTATTTTAGTTTAAGAACAAGCTGTTTAAACATGTAGTCACACATTCAGCCAAAGAGGATGCCAACCTTTCACACAGCAGTTAATGCCACAATGATGAGAACGCAAATGAAACCTCTCACTGTGCCGTGCACAACATCCAAGAAGGGAAACATAGAAGATTACACATTTAAAACCCTGAACAAGAAAAACTAGATGGAAGAACTTTTTTTGCAGCTGTCTCGAAACTTCTCACCTTCCTGCTGCCTTTACTTCCAGGCTGCTTGAACAAAAGCTCCATGAGCCTGGAGCTCTTCACCACCTCCCCGATGAAGCTGATCACCTGCTGGGTGCCCTCCAGCAGCTTCTCCACCCCTTCCAACCTGCGCCCCTGGCTCTCTACGCGCTCGCCGGCCTTCTCCACGGCCCCGCGCAGCTCCCAGCACGCCGCCGCCGCCTCCACCGCCCCCGACGACCGGCGTCTTCCCCCGTGCTCCTTTTCTTCTTCTTCTTTTTCTTCTTCTCCATCGCGCCTAGAGGCCAGATCCCGACCCATGACCCTGACGTCCTGGGACAGGCCGTCCAGCCGGATCAGGACGGTCTGCTGCATGTTGAGCAAGCGCTCCATCTGAGAGCTCAGGGAGTCCATCCTGGTCTCCACACCGCGCAGGGCGGCGTCGCGGAGAGAGGAGGAGGAGGAGGATGAGGACAGAGAAGAAGAAGCAGCAGCAGCAGCTTGATACTTGTCTGATCCATTCATAGAGAACTTCCTCCCACCGGGCTTCTGACCGTGAAGAGGGTTTGGATCATAAACTTTGGCTAAGGAGTTGACGAGGCTGGAGCTCATGGCTGACTTCACGGAGGACCCGAAACGAATTCACTCACTTCCAAATCCAGCCGCTTTCACACGGTCTACAACTACAGACCCATCGTGGCGAGACAAAAGCTGCAGGCAGGAGGAAAAGACGCGTGGAGGGAGAGCTGGATGTCTGTCCTCCGACGATGCAGCGCAGAGTTCAGTTTTAAGAATAGCAAGTGGCCGTTTGCCAAATTAAAAAAGCGCAGCCCACCCCATGGACGTCAGGGGGGGGGGGGGGGGGTGATAAGAGCTGAGGGCTCGGGTGTGCAGCTGGGGATTGATGGGGGTTTATAGAGGGGGGCGGTGGCAGGGTCGCTATGTGACATTTGAGACACTTCAAAAGCCTCCTTCAGTCGGGTGTCAGAATCCCAAATATCTGCAGCCTGGAATATGACGCCGGAAAAGTGAAGACAAACAAATAAAAATGTACCGGCGGAAAAAAACAAAAACATAAACAGCATCTCCAAATCCGGTTCGCTTATAGAACTCGTGTTTCAGCAGGTGTGAAGTGGCAATGCAGAATATTTTCTGAATTATTGTTGAAGTTTATGGTTTTTACGCAGCAGGGAAGAGAAGTGACAGGTGCCAATAAAAACTTTACTAACCGCTTAAGGACTCGAGGATTGTGGGTATTTCTGACTTTGACACACACACACACAAACACATTTTTCTTCCCTTGAGATCCACAAGTTTCATTTTAGGTACAAAAAAATGTGTATTTGTTTTAGCCAAAGCTCTTTAAATGAGGCTGCAGTCTGAATTATAATCAAGTTTAATTTGACCAAATCACCACCTCTGCTGAATATTTATCACATTTAGTTTTATAACTGATTCTAATTAACAAGTAGTTTAGTGTATTTTTCTTATTTCTTTGTGTATTTTAATGATATTTTATGCTGGGTATGTACATTTTTTGTTTTTAATCTTAAAATTATGGTTGAATATGAACATTAAACTTTGTCTGTTTGTTCATTTTAAAGCTAATTATCTGCAGTATATCAGCTTTATTTTTTTTTTACCATTTTTCTACGATCAGAATTCTCTTCCATAAACTTCCATAAACTAAATAAATTTTCAACCTGATGCGGACAGATGTCAACATTTACAGGAATTAATTCAAGTAAAAAGTTTAAAGTGCTTTTAGGGAATTCTATTTTTTTTTTTTTTTTTATGTTTCATGTGGAGTCGATCGATTGTGAAGGACGAGACGGATGGAGGGAGGGAGGGAGGGGGGGGAGACAGGAAACAGGTGATCCCCATCTGACACCTGAGAAGAGGGGGATTGTGGGAGAGGAAAAACTTCCTGCATGTGTGTTGCCGCAGAGAAAATGAACAAGGACAGCCTGCCACAGATATAACACAACGAACAGATCGCGCTCGCCGAGACGTGTCCGATATCCGGAGGGGGGTGACAAAGCGCCCCGGCGCCTATATATGCCGGCACCCATCTGTCTGTCAACACTGGAAAAGCTTGACCTATAAACTGACGTTCCCAGTTTCCAGTACGGCCGGCTCGGTCAGCAGCCAGCGTTCGAACACTCGCATCCCCGTCCGGCGGTCTGTTCAGCAGCAGAAAGGTGAGAAAGGAAGGAGGACGCGGTGACAAGTGCAGACGGAGTACAGGTGATGTGGAAAATGCACGTTTCGGGGAGGAGAGTTTTCACACCAACCTGGATACAACTCCTACATACTGTAAATATTCCTGTATTAAAGGACCACTTTAAAGACTGAAGATAACTTCTCACGTTGAGGCCTCTACACCTAAATGTGTTATTCTATTTGTAGAAATCTCTTTCCGTTCAGTCATCTGTAATTTGGTTTATCGTCTCAAAAACTCTACCTGGAAAGGAAAAACGTCCCTATTGGCCTCTTTTATGCAAAATACGACAAATGGAAGCGGAAAGTATTTGTTTCCGATTGGCTGGCAGGACTCCTGGAGCACAACTGAAAGAGCAACAACACCAGCTCTCATTGGTGAAGTTAATCATGACTCGGCTCTACTCACACGACCTCCCGCTTCTATTTACGTTCGAGTTATTCTCACGTCAAGACAACGCCGGACGCATCGACCGCGCACTTCCCTTTAACGACGTCTGTATTACACACTTTGACAGGTTCCAAGTGAAGTCTGACACACACAAAAATATAAAAACGGTCGCAGCTGCCCGGTCTGAAAAACGAGGCTTTAAGCTGCAATACCACCGAGTGCCACCAGAGGTCGGCTCCAAAAAGGCTCCATAGACTCCCATTCAACTTCTCTCATCAAATACAAAATCAAAACATAATTTCAACTCATCCAAATATGGTCGCAGGATGTTGTCGAGGACCAAAACCGGATGATGTACACTCAACATAACATCATCACTATTTTCTTACACTGGGACTCGTTCCAACGACTACTTCTAATACACAAGATGGGCAACACAACATCCAAAGAGCTGATCGGTCCGGTGTCGAAGGGCACCGGGAGGTTTAACTGTACTCTTGTCGGACAATCTCTGAAATGTCCGGTCAGACGAGGTCGCACGGTAAAATGAGCGCCGGACAAGACCGGCGCAGCCCAAAGCCGCTCTCACCGCATATCGAGTTACTTACAGCAGAGAAAGATGCAGACAATTCATAATGCTCGCTTGTACTGCCACGGTAATCCCAAGTAATCGCTCCCGGCAACAACGACAACACGGATCCAAAAAGATTCAGCCCGCGGCCGCAATTATAGGCGTCGTGGCACGCTACAAACCAAACCAAGGCTGCTGTGTGGTCCGCATTTAACAACGCTGTATCTTGGCAAAGGAAACACTCATTTAAATCATTTTGTAGTTCACTTGTTTATTTAAAGCAGCCAGCTTGGTGGCCAGAGAGATGTTTTCAGCTTTCACAAAATGACAGTAAACTGATGCTAATCTTTGAATTTAACCATCATTTTAAAGAGCTTTTAAAAGGATTTTCATGGGCCAAACCTGAACCCCCCCCCCCTCCCTCCCCAGATGAGACAGATTAGTTGAGGGCCGGTCTGGTAATAGATGAGAACAATTTTGGGCCCACTGACAACAGCTCAGTGATGGCTCTCTCTGATCTCTGGGCCCTGGTCCAGGCCTGCCCCCCCCCCCCAACCCCCATCCACCCTGAATCAACCAGGGGTTTCCCTTTCCAAAAATGGCCCACAATGGATTCACCGTCCCATTATTAGGACTCCTTACAGAGACCAGCAATAGTTTCATTTGGCGGGTTTTATTTGGATCATCTGGACCGATTACAGATTTGGTATCTTTGGAAAATGACAGGATGAGATTTCAAAATAAAGTTACGAGGGTTCGAGGGCTGCCGAGTAAACGACGATGGGAAAAACTTGAAAAAAAAAAGTCAGACAGAGGTGCTGACCTCAGTAAAGTGTGTGTGTGTGTGTGTGTGTGTGTGTGTAGTGCAATTAGGCTCTGGCTGTAAATATGTTACATAAGCTGCAACAAGTATGTGTGCGGATGTAGGGAAGATAAACGGTGACCTCTGACCTTGTGGCAATGACTGTCAGTCCCACTGCCACACACACACACACACACACACACACACAAACACACACACACACACACACACACACAAACACACACACACACACACACACACACACACACACACACACACACACACACACACACACACATAAAAAACCAGCATAGTTTAGAGGACAATTAAAGCGGAGGATCTCCGATTTTAGCACAATTTGATGGTGATTTCTACCACAATGATTAAAAAATTTTTATAATAATTGAATCTAACAATTTTTGTCACTCATGACCTCAAAAATGTCAATATCAAAGCAAATGACCACATTTTGTTATAACTTGTTGATGAGACAGCTCTTGAATTAAGCAGGAGTCTAACCTTTGAGCAAGGCACTAATTACAAACCTGATCTCCCTGCAGGCAGAGAAGCAGAAAAGAGACCCAAAATTTTTAGTCTGAAACTTTCTTACGTTCACGAGTAAATAAACTTAAAATAATCTGCCGTAGATATCAATTAACGTTTAAAACAAGAACTTCAATGTACTCTATATAATTACGTTTATTTATCTGTGCTATTCAAGATATGTATCGTGGTTGTCTTATTGTGCTGCTGTTTAGTCTTTGAAACGTGCTGAGTCATCACACTGCATCACTGTCACTCCTCCAATATGGAAAGCCTAACAGGCAAAAAAATATAATTATTAAGAAATATATTGAGATAAATGTATCAATAATTGTATAAATAAAGGTTTGTGGAAATCAGTGAAAAAAGATATTTGATTAATAAGATAAAGAAATATTAAATAATTATGCATAAATTATTATTTCTTCCTCAAATTAATACCATAACTGTTCATTAGTTTAACAGTTTGTTTATTTTTTAATGACTCCAATATTTTAAGCCTGTTGCATAGATAATTGATCAATTTCTTTGATTATTTACTTTTATAACATACAAGAAACAAGGCAACAACTTCTTTAAACATTTTGAAAAATAACAGCAAAAGTATAAAAACAATCTGGAAATTCATTAAAACATCATTTGAAGGCTGCTTGTTTGTATCTGAACGACAGATGCACTTCTTTCTTGCTACCACTAGGTGGCAGAAGAGGACCAGAGACCCTTTGAGTCTTTGAGGACAGACCTGAGGACAACCTGGGCGATTTGGAAACGTCTGCATTTTTGCTGGAAGAGGAACACCGAGCTGTCCTCCGGTTTGAACCCTCACCTGCTGTCACCGTGCACACTCGTAATCACACACACACACTGTACATGGCGACACATCATAAACACCACCTGCACTCAAACATCAACAATTTGGCAGATGTTGGCTTCAATCAAGGCAAATCAGGCAGAATTGCTGTATTTAATACTCAATATTCATGCGTTTTGGACTTTTCCTGTCTTAAAGACGCTGATTGAATCTTTAACAACGAGTTGTGATTTAACAGCTTCATCTAAAAAAAAAGAAGAAACTAAGGCTGTTTAATAATATGGACCTATAGTAGAGTAGAAAGGACAATAATTCCCTCTGAAATAATTACTGCATCAAGTTAACACTATTTTATTCTAAAAAAAAAAAAAATCCTGCATAAAGTTTTTTAGTTTAAAATGTTTTTGAGATTTTAATATTATTATAGTGAACTATGACTGTCCATCCATATCTTCTGTATAATTTATGCTCTAAAAAATATTTAACTTCGTAACTGCGACACGTGCATCCATCACCACACTCATATATTTTTGCTTTTATATTGAGTTTATTGTTTTTTTTTGCTGTGATTGTTGTGACCGATATTCTGTTGTTATTGGTTTCCATTATTTTCTATATAACGTCGGAACGATGAGAGGGCGGGACTTATAGAGACGCACGTGGGAGGAGCTGATTGGCTGATGAGACAGACGTGGGTATGAAAATGGGCGGGAAAAGACAGGAAAGCAGGAAGTAAACAAACCAAAACAAACAGGGCGGCGGCGGCTCCAGAGTAAAACAAGGAAATATAAAACTACAGGCAGAACCTCGACAAGGACTACAGCGTCTCATAACGCTTCTAATAGTTAGAAACCCCCCCGCCTCGGTTTATTAACGTATGAGCCGCCATTTTGGGGTTTGGGGCGCAGTTGCAGACTCCAACTGAAAAGTAAGATAACTGTTTTTCTATGCTGTTTTTTTTTGTTGGCTAGGAGTAACAAAGGTTGTTTTTTTTTTTTTTTTTACTGAGGTTTAATAGTTTAGTAAAAGTTTAGTTTAGTAAAAGTGCTCTGCGATGTTGATGTGTTTTTTTTCCGACTGCTTCACAAATGCTAATTGTTAGCATCTGCTAGCTGGCTCGTTAACGTCGCTCGGTGCCATTTTATTTGTTTTTGTTTTGTTTTGTCACTTCCGCATTTTTATTCCTTTAAAATCTTTCTGCGCGTGGCACCGGCCGCTGTCACGTGTGCGGTTATACCTCTTTCTGCGTGACGTCATCTCGTTCCGGCTCATTGAATGAATTTAGAGCACGTGCGTCTCAGCTGCTTAAAATGCACATAAATAAATATTCATACTAATATCTGCAGCAGTCATTAAAAATTCACAGATCGACAAAAGGAGAGTCCACTTTCAAAAAGCTAGAAATTCAGACTCTTTATTTAAGACTAGTAACTTGTAGAATAATATTAATTAATGTTATTACATTACCCAACAGTTGAGCATGTTATCGCCCAATTACAAACTGTTCTGCTCTTTTGAAATTGATTTTTGAAGCAATAATTAGGGTTGTAATGGTAAAATTGTTTGGTCCATATTGGTGTCTATATCTGTATTAAAAAAAACATCAACTTTTTTGCGTTCACTGAAAATGTTCTTTAAAACAGTTTATATTCACCACTCTAGTTAATGAATTGCAAGTTATAACAATTAAGTAATTGAGGTTGTGTTTACTTACCCAGAATTATTACATTATATATTTATCCCATAGAAATTAAAAAAAAGCCACTACTTATATAATCATGTATTGTCAATGTTGATGCAAAAGAAAAGACAAAACATTGGTATGTTTGTGACAACATACGTACATATCAAGATATATATTGAACAGTATCGATCTAACGTTCTATATTAAAGCGGTGTTCATTGAATTAATCAAAATTCAGATACTATATTTTATGACAAGATTAATTGTGGATTTATTAGCACTTTTAAGTAGCAGTAATAAAACTGTTAATCTCAATGAATACATTCTCAAATGTCTTTTGTTATGTCAACAACATGAACCTGCGACATGTGGACTTCCTGCCTGGTTATGATTTTTACTGACCAGCGTTTCTGTTTTATTTTGATCATCAGTTTGTTATTTCCAGGATGCTGCTGCAGGCCGGCTTTTTGTGTGAACCTGAGGTCGAAGAGGAGATGCTTCCCAGTTCACCTGAGGACGCTCCTTCCTGTTATTCAGGTGAGTGGATTTTCGGCATAGACGGCAGCACGGCTACATGAACAGAGTTTAACGTACCGACAGGATGCGGTTGCTTCAGCACCTTGGACAGATCTCGCTCGAAAGATAATTGAACCACGTTTTAAAAGCTTTCGATTTGAATTCCAAACTTTATTTTGAAATATTTACTGAACATAAAAGCCCGCGGACACTTTTGGGACATCGTCCGTAGTAGAAATGATAAACGGAGTTGTAAATCTAACCGTAATGAGCAGACTGCCAGCGAGACAACGAGGCCGGAGTAATAAAAATAAACTATTTAGCTCACACTGACGGGCATTAACTGCTGCAAAGCACCGCGACTTTGCAGTTTATGAGGAGTCCGTTACACTCGCTTGCTGCTGGATTATGTTTGATATAATAAAACGGTTGATACCGGACTCGGCACGCGTAGCGCAGAAAGGCCACTGGCTCGTCTGGGTGGAGCTCAGCGGTGCTGTTGGACAGAATTTAGTTGTCATTCCTGGTGACAGGTGTGTGTGTGTGTGTGTGTGTGTGTGTGTGTGTGTGTGACGCACGTGTGACGACGTTGTGTTTTCCACCGACAGTCCTGCGCTCGCACGTCGGCCCGCAGAGGGGATGAAATACGACTTCGCGCCGCCAAAGCAACTATACCGTCGTTGTGATAAAAAGCAGCAATGTTTCTTCAACCCAACAGCGGGAAATGTCAAGACATGCCGGAGATAACTCGGAGGATTAGTTTTACAGCTGGACTCCTCGGGGCCACGGATAGCACACCACATTGCCGAGTCACTGTATTTCAGAGTCTTCTTCCATGATAAACAATACCTGCAGCCGATGTGGAGATGAAGTATCGAGGCTTAGCTGCAGAAAAAAAATGTAATTCATATTTTCGCTGTATGGTGATTTAATGTCTACATCTTCCAGCGTGGCACAATCTGCTAAACTTATTTATAATGAATAGAAATGGTTTTAACATTTTGAATTCTTTCCCTAATCTTGGCTAAAAGATGGTCTGTTTTAAAAAAAAAAAAAAATCTTTATTTAAATATTTCATGAAGGAATTTCAAAGATTTCCCAAAAACTTCTTTAAAACAAATCGTCACTCGTTCCTCGGTGGAAGTATTTCTTAGATGTTTCGTTGGCCAGAAACTGCTTTTTAATTCTGTCAAAACAACTGGAAAAGAAACTGCAGATTGCATCACGTTGGCATCAGAGCAGTTGATAATGTGACAACATCCTTTTACTGAATTTCCGGGTTCGTGCCGCCTGCCGGCCTCTAAACGTGACACACGACACGACGGGTGACTAATTAATCGTCTTTTCATTCAGACTGAATGAGTCCCTGCCGTGCTCCCCAGGTTCCCATATTTCACATGTCGCGCTCGGTGCACGGACCCTGAACTCCTCCCGGTGGCCGTGTGTTACCTGCGAGTCCGCCGCGGACGGCGTGGCCTTCCCCCTCTTCTTGACGGAGAATAAATTCCACAGTCGTCGCCACAGAAAAGTGGCCACCAGACACACGCTCCCAAATATCCAAATGTCTTTATCCCGGAGGAAGTTCTCCATGATGGAAAGCCTTTTCCCACTTCCTGTTTCCCCCCCTCCCACGCAGCTTCGTCTTATCTCAATCTCTCCCCTCAACCTGCGGACTCTCAGACGGGCCGAGACGGCGCGTTTGTCGGCTTATGAAACAGCCGGGCTCCCATGGCGGTGCATCGAGTCCTCAATCGACTCGGTAGGGACGAGGGCAGACGAGGGCAGGGGGGGGGGGGGGGTGTGTGTGGTAGGGAGAGAGAGAGGGGGGGGGGTGTCTCTGCCAGTCGGCGTCACCCGCCCACCCAGCCGCCCATTGACTCTCCAGCCGCCCGGGGCGTCCTCCCCTAACCTTCCACCGCGGGACCTAAAAGGAGAGGACAAGCTGTCTCTGAGACGAGGGGGGCGGGTGGAGGTGGGTGGGGGCGGGCGGTGTCGGGTTCAGAGTGTCGTTGCTGTACGCAGAATCAGATGCCTGCCGCTGCTGCCGCTGGCATGTCAGCGAGACCCTCCGCGGTGTCCTTTAACTTCGGACGCAGCACTTCACTGCGGGCGCTCTCCGTAGAGCTGCCACAGTCCCTTTTTTATTTTATTTTAAAAGCTTTGTGCTTCATAAATTTAGAAATGTCTCTGCAGGAGGAGGCGGGGGCGGGAAAGGGGGGAGGGCTCTATAATTGTAAACAAGTGCAGAAGCATGCATGTAAACAAACACCTGCACGTGTGTGTGTGATGCTAAGTTTATCTGTTCTGTGGCTCCATGCTGATCAGCTGACAACAAAACAAGAGCCGACGTGTCTTTCTCGGTGGATTATTTAGTCAGAAAGACGGTAAGTAAAACACAGCTACGTCTTCGGGTGTGTAAAAATACTAAATTACACTCTCGTGAACAAAAAAAAAAAACACGAAAAAAAGAGAGGCAGAAATCAATAGCACAAGTCTGTCATGGAAAAAGCCACAAAAACACTCCAGTTCTTCCTGTGTAGTTACTTTATGTTCAGCTAGTGTGTGTGTGTGTGTGTGTGTGTGTGTGTGTGTGTGTGTGTGTGTGTGTGTGTGTGTGTGTGTGTGTGTGTGTGTGGAGCTGTTGATTTATCCAGCATAGTGTTGTGTGACGGGCAGATCAGGTCCTTCTTTATTACACTTGTAAATTTACAGTACGGAGCACTTTTACCTTTCGGTGCCTTTTTTTAAAACATTTTTTTATGTTTTTTGTTCGAGGCGATAAGACTTTTTGTGATGATTTGTGTCCGTTAACAACCTCGGGGAAAAGATGCAAGGGTCACAGAGGTTACGGTGCAGGAACCCCCTGCTGAGGAAGAAATATACACCCCCCCCCCCCCACCCCACCTCCCCAGTGGGAGTCTGAGCAGAACTTCTGCACAGAGCTGCAGCCGGGACGCTTGGAAACGAAGCCGGCGGATCTGGTGACCGACCCGCGTGTTTTTCAAATTAACGCTGAGGAACAGTTCGTGGAATTTTGAAGAGGATAGTGGAACAGGAAAAAAAAAAAAAAAGAGGAGGGGGGAGTTGGGAGTGTGTATCTGGAACATTTCTCCTGAGCGCCACCCGGTGGCTCCCTGTGAAAGCACCGCTGAGTTGCAGTCGCACAAAACAATATTACTGAAACAAATTTGACAAATCTGACTATTTAGTCCATTTATAAATTATTATGAAATAATCTTTTCTGAAACAAAAAGGGCAAAATTGGCTGGAACAACATTTCCTTTCCACATAATCAATATTTATATTCCCAAATTATCAAGGAGTTTCTTAATTTAGATGGATAGATAGATTACTTTATTAATCTCTTGAGGGGAATTAAAAGGCCGTAGTTGCTCGGTACGTCAAATACAACACGTAAAATACAATAAAGTGCAGAATTAAACAAATACACAGTGCTGAGTGATGGAAGTTAACTTGACATAATTCACTTTTTACAATGTGTTTCCAGATTTTTCTGCCAGTCGTTATAAGATTTGTGATTTAAAAAAAAACAATGACACCAAACATAATCATTTAGCTGCTTTAAAAACAAAGCAAAGCGTCTGAAAGTGCCGCCGCCGTATGATTCTCTCAACACCTGGACTCTAGATCCAGTATCATCACAGATCAAGTGGCTGTGCTAATTTATAACAACTTGTTAAAACTACAAGATAATCTTGGCGGTTTAAGATGGCCTCCATATCGTTACAGTTTCATGGTTTGACATTACAGGCGAAACATATTCTGTTGACATTAACAGTAGCTCCTATTTAACAGATGCTATTCATTTTCCAAATGGGCAAAGTGGTCCATGGCCGCCACCTAGTGGCACACAGATCTGTGTCCTTCAAACATTAATTTCAAGTGTGTGTCTGTGTGTGTGTGTGTGTGTGTGTGTGTGTGTGTGTGAGAGAGAGAGAGAGAGACTGAGTTAAGGAGGTTCAAACTAAAAAAAAAACTAAAAAACCAAGATATGCAGCGCCCTCTGGTGGCCGTTGTGTATTCCACCTGTCAGGGCATGTTGTGTCCTCCAACAGGTGCCGAGGACCGGGATAGTGTTTCACCTCTCCCTGCTCACACTGATGATTGTGGCTCAGGTTGAACACATGTTTTGCCAACAGGGAGCATCTCAGTAATTGATATTTAATTGTCAATAATAAAAAAAGAGGAATTCATTGTCGATGGATAGATAAAAAAACAACAACTGTGTTTTTTGTTTATTTCAAATACATCTAACGTTCATAACTTTTAACTATAATTGTTGAAATTTGCTTTTGTACATTATAGGCACCATGTTATTGTTATTTTCCATATTAGCTTCAATAAAAACACAGTTGTATTATTTGGGAAAAAGGTGAGCAGTAATAGATTAATACGTTTCTGTAAATGTACTACTGAATATGGCAGCAAGGGGGCAGAGTTCAACCGTGTAATCCAAAACAGCCAAATCGAGCACGTTGGAGAAGGAGGAGGAGGAGGAGGAGAGATTTTTCCACTTCCAGGAATCAGTGATTTAATCTAATTTAATGTCTGTTTAAATGTAAGAGTACGATCGGTGCCACGTTACCTGCTGGTTTCCGCCCTCCAGCTCCACGTGTTTGAGCTCCCAGAAGCAGCGCATGGTCTCCACCTTCTCCAGGTGCCGGTAGAAGGCCAGTCGGCCCAGACGCAGGCTGTTGCTACGGTTACGGATGGCCTTGAGGCCCTCCATCTTCTCAACGATGGGGGACATGGGTATCGGCGGCGGGACCGCTGACGACGGGGGTTTTACATCCTTCTTGCTGGAAACCAACTCATTGAACGGAGTCTTCTTGTCCGACCTGGAAATTACAACAAGTTTTTATGAAACCTTTATTGTTTGAACTATATCTTTACCTTCACGTGAACTTATAAAATCAACACAATTAATTGACTGATTCCTTTTTTTTTTTTCTTTTTCTATTTTATGCGATTTATGGTTCAAAACTAACAAAACATCACAGCTTCTTAAATATGAAAGTTTGCTGCTATTTCCTGATTTGATTTGATCTGATCACTTTATACTTTGGGATTCTGGGAAAAATTTATTTGTCACATTTTATGGCTAAAATATGTAATTTTTCAAAGCAAAATTATAGCTGAAATAAAAGTGGGCAAGTTGTCAAGAAAAATAGCCACGAAATTGTATTAATTTGCTCCTTTTCTTTGTCTTGCATGTCGATAAACTGAACGTTTTTGTGTTTTCGACTGTAAACTGGACAAAAAGCGAAGAACTCAGACATTACCTTAAACTTGTTGGATACTTCCTGACATTTCTGATAACGTCAGTGTATAAAAAAACAACCTAAAAAAACCCCGCTGTAATACTGAGAAGCGATCTTATCGATAAACTAACCAGTAGGAAATGTCTTTTTTTGGGGGGGTTGGTGGGGGGTGGGCACATTTGTTGATTAAAGGAGTAAATTAGCGAATTGAATACCTGAAAGATAAATATACTGCATGACATTAATCACAAGAGCCCTGAAAATATAATTATGATATAAAGCCGTCATGTTCACGAACCGCAACATTGCTTTTCACTTGAGCAATGCGACAAGCGATATTAAAGGGATTGTTACCCTGGTATTAACAGCGTAGCAGAATCTGCTGCCCGGCTTTAATCCCCCCCCCACCACCACCTCCCCTCCTCCCCCATTGAAATAACAGGGCACTGCACACATGCTTTGATCTGCGGCCCCCTCCGGTGGGGCCGGCAGTATCTCCAACATCCAAATGATGAGACTGATGATGTGGTGCAGAAAAGCCGCTGTGACGCCCGGCCGGCGACAGCTGGCTTTCTGCTGCGCTCTACCTGTTGAGCCCCTGGGGGAGTCACGGAAGATCGCCGGGGGGGATATTTATACCTCCAGGAGTGTAAATGTCCTGCCTTTGCTTGACAATTACAGAGGTCAGAGAGTGGCTGCAGTTTCAACACGGTTGCATGAGCCCTCTGATGCAGACTTGTGCTGTTTTTTGGCATCGGTGGGGGGGGACTTTTCTCAGGCTAGGATTTCACCTCCAGCGCTAAAACCACGAGAGCAGCCAGGGATGCACCTGTCACTGCTCCTTATGTCGCCCTTTTTACATTTGGTGACTTATTTACAGCGGGCAGGGCTTCAAATTCTATAATTGTTTGTTTTAGTTTTTTTTTTTTTCCTTTTCTATTTTCCTCTAAATAGGAAGTAGTAGTATATATATATATATATACAGTATATTGTTTATCATAATGTATAAAAATAGGTTGGTAGAAGGTAATTTGAGCATTATTAACATGATCAAAAAGGATTTGGACTTAAAAAAGTAGCATGAAGTTACCCAGCAGACCACATCACGACAGAACTCACAAAATTAATAAAGTCCACGTTTTTTTTTACAACTTACTGAGATTTTACAAAGAGTGCACAGACTCCATTCAAAACTTAAAACCTAGTCATGATTACTCATTAAGTAGTTTATTACTTTGTTTTTGTTTAACTACAAATATGAGGACCGGCAAATTTTAGAGTTCAGCTTAACTTAAGATAAGAAATTGCTTTCGTTCAATGAAAATCTTTGATCTGGAAATTGCCCGTTATTTTTGGAGACGATAACAAGCGCTTTGCTTAAGTTTGTGGAAGATGTTGGTGCGTGTGAAAGTAAATTGAGAATAAGTGTATGTTTCCATATCGCTGCTTTTTTACATAAGCAGAGGGAGCCGAGCGCTATTTCCATCCCTCGCCGTGAGACGGACCAGTTGTCGCACCTGATCAACCAGCCAGTCTGTTCCTTTTTAAATTTGTTTTGTTTTTGTTTGTTTTTTAAGAGGGCCTTTCAAAGAAGCCCTCACGCCTGTTTTGACCTTGTCAGCTGGTGCCGAGATGACTCCGAAGTGCCTGCACGGCCTGTTGGAGGCCGGCTGACCCCGGGTCACTCCATTTTAAAGGGCTTTTATTTTGGGTGCTGTACGGCACCGGGTGATGGCGGAGGGCGCAGACTTATCACCACAAATGTAAAGAAATACAAAAATAAAACTCCTGTTTCGCTGCTTGGGTCGCTTTGACTCACTCCAGGTTATGTAAGAGTGTACGTGGCTCTGTTTTCTTTATGTGCGCTGGTCGTGTGTCACTGTCCGAGCAATGCTGTAGTTTGTGTATGTTTGCTTTGCTTGGTGGCCCCCCCCACTCGGTAATCCCCCCCCTCCACCATAAAACGTCAGCGGGTGGGCGGGGAGGGGCGAGGGGAGTGGGTGGGGGGGTGGGTGGGGTTCCTATCTGTCTTCTCCATCATAATCCTTCCATGTAACCGATAGGAAGAACCGCATATGTCTCATAACTCTTAAAGTAGCAATGAATCATGAAGACCCCCGAGGACTCGAGTGTGTGTGTGTGTGTGTGTGTGTGTGTGTGTGTGTGTGTGTGTGTGTGTGTGTGTGAGTCCGCAAGTGTATGTTTGGACGGGTAAAAGAGCAGCGGAGAAAAACTGGGGGGGGTTGGCATCGCTCAAACCACCCCCCCCCCCCCCTCCACCTCCTCCCTAAAATGCCAAGTGGGCCCAGGAGCACAAGTGATGAGAGGACAACAGCTTTTGCAAAACCGAGCCCACGGGCTTCGGATAGCCCCGAATCTATTGAGATGGGCAGTTAAAATAATCGGAATAATAACGCTAATCGGAGGAGACACCGGTGAGAGGTTTTGGGTGTAAAATGATTTCAGAGTCTCTTCATAGCTGTGGGGTTTGTTGTAACAAAGCTAATTGTTTAAGGTATATAAGCCGGGGGACAATGAAGAGAGACGCACAGACGGTAGCAGGTGACATTAAATCACTCCGGTGCCGGAGTAATAAATGGTGCAACAGGAATAATATATATATATAATATATATACTGGTTACTAACAAGAAAAATGAGTCCTCACTTTTTAATCTGACCCACAAGCGTCATTACAGGAAATTCATACTTCATTATTCGAAAAAGCACTTTGACAATGGGTCAACATTTTTTTGAATGTAATTAATCTCCACCAACGCTTTTAAGAAATCAGTTTATCAAAGATGGATTTACTCTGTTCTAACGGAAGAAAAAGATGACTTTACTTTGTGTTTCCAACTATCTTTAACAGTACGAGATAAAACGTAATGGACAAAGTTGTCGTTCTGGAGTTGCGTGCTTACGTGTCTCCGAGCAAAGCTAAGCTCGGCTAAACATGTCGGACACGGCTTTGCGAGGAATGAAGCGAAATGAAAAATCGTGTCGACATTTTCATCTCTTGGTAAAATAGCAAATAAGCAAATTTTTCCAAAATATGTTTCAGCATCATTCCCAAAAATAAATAAATAAGAAAAAAAAATAAAAGTCGGTCCGAAGAAGATAAAATTGCTGAGGTGGCAGTTTTGTCTTTAGTTAATGAAAACAGAGGGTGGCAGTATTTTTAAGATAAATATCACTTTTTTTTGCTGCACAATTTAGTAATTAGTGGGTTTTATTGGGATGTTTGGAAATTTGATGGCTGCAAGAATTCCTCCAGATTTTTTTTGTATGTATGTCCACGTCTAAAACCGACTCTAACTTATGTATTTTTTTGCCTAAAGCCCAGCTGCTTGTTTCCCAGTCTTCATCCAACCTGGTGTAAAAAAACAATAACAACAACAACAACAACAACAACAGGCCACCCTTTAAACATTGCACATTTCATGTAGCACATCCTGAATTAAAATGATCTCTGTATGTGTGTGTATGTGCTGCTTGGTTAACACACACATTTACAGTCGCTTTCCTACTAAGATAACATGAAGTGGCGGGCGGAGGGGTGGGGGGGGGGGGGCGACACAGAGTCTGCTGCATGGCCGGTATGCTTTTGTGTTTTTTTTCCATGCACGTGTGTCATGCGTCGGCGTATGTAGTCCATCCTCCATGTAAAAGTGTGCGAGTAATCCGAGGCCTAACTCCTTGTTCCCCCCGGGAGGATGATACAGAAACAGCAACAGGGCAGATTAGGGGCCTTTTTTTTTTTTTTTTTTTAAGTGTTGCGCCAGGACGGAGGGGGAGGGGGGGGGGTGAAGGGGGATGGGGTGAACAGTCTTCACCCCAGGGTGCTATCTCTCTCTCTCTCTGGAGCCTCTGCTGTCCTGGTTTAGTCTTCGCATGGAAACAGCCATCAAAGCCTGTAAACCATAGGAATGTAGGGGAGGTGTCTTTCGCTGTGTGTGTGTGTGTGTGTTTGTGTGTGTGTGTGTGTGTGTGTGTGTGTGTGTGTGTGTGTGTGTGTGAAAAGAATAGTACAGAATACTTGTCTATTGTCTCACAACCCTTTTTAGCCCCCCCAACACACACACACACACACACACACAATTATATTAAATTAAAATAAAAGTTCACATAAACATATAAACAGTGTAAAGACTGCAGCTCCTTAAACTTCTTTACGTTAAAGGACCTCATTCACCAGAGATAAAAAAAATTATCGGGTGTCAAATTAACTGTAGGCGTGTACGGCACACGTATAACTAAATGCGTACGTATACAGTAACTCCAAACCGAATATGCACAGATCTACGCACTCGTCGACCCCCCCGATCCTTCGACAACCGCTCGGCAACCTCGGCAGGAGAGTGTAACACTAGAACTTCCTCCCGATGTACTTTTCCCCCGTGAACAAAGCAGAGGTCCTTATTTTAGGTCCTCAGCAGATAGAGTTGCTCTCTGCTCTGCACCGGAAGACTCATCAATCAGCACCATTTATAAGTAAATAAAAGTTTCTCTCGCTTTTATTTTATTTTTATTTATTTTTTTTGTATTTGGTGCATGTAAATGTTTGTAATCTTGTGATGATGACATCTTTTTGTTGAGTTTTTTCTAAACCGCACTTGCCGAGTTTTGGGTTTGTTTTTACTGTACATAAAGAAAAAGTCTTTTGTCAATTATTATTTTGTGCCCGGGCCGGCCGGAGAGTGTGCTAAATAAATCAGCGTGCAGGGTAACTTGACAAGTGGCACCTTGCACTGGATGCAACTGATACCGCCGGAGAAGAGGTGTTAGAATTTAAAACGCGGGTCATTATGCAAATGCACGATTGTTTTGCATTTCTGAGTGAAAAACGTAAACATAGTCGGTCTCAAGTAGGCACAAAAAAAAATGTAAAGTGATAGAGCTTAAAATACGACGTGTAATCTTCTGCACTGAGCCGTCGGTGTTGACTAGTGACACCCGGAAGACACTCACCCTTGGTAGTTGGGCAAATTTGCAATCACCAAAATCTTCTTCTCCTTTCCTCCCATGTCTCTCATGGGTGTGATGGAGTTGGTGTCTCCAGGTTGTTGGGGTTTTTTTTGTTCCCCGTCCTCTCGCTCCACCGGTTTACGTTGCGCTCTCGTCCTCCTTTAGGACGCACGAGGACCGATGCCAGTCTGTGACTGACAGGTCGGGACGGACGGCTCTATGGGAGGCTCGGGCTGCTGTCTGCACTGGGTCGCCCACCGCCGTCCAAAAGGGATAAGCGCCAGAAGGAGGGGGAAGGGGAGGGGAGGAGGGGGGGAGGAGGGGGAGGGTGCTCTGCTCTGGGATCTAGGGACCACAGGCGAGGACAGGACGGAGGAAGTGTTCCAGGGAATCCAGCTTGTTATAAAGGAATGAGAGGAATGCCAGAGTGCCATGTGTCTGCGCAAGTGGAGGGATGATAGACGGAGAGAGGGAGGAGGGTGGGGTGGTGGGGGGGAGGGGGGGAGGGTAAGCAAAGATAAAGACTGGGGGGGTGGAGGGGTTTAAAAAATGACCGATGTGTATGTTGTTTACTTTTTGTTTAAACCTTCCACGAACTGAGTTTGTAGGCGTCTGCGGCTGCGAATCGTAGACGGTGTAGAAAAAAGTGGACGTCAGCTTTCCGGGTCTGAAAAATGAGGCGGAAGTGCCCTTAAAGCTGCAATACCACCGAGACCCACATGCGTGCTTCTGGATGTCCATCTGCCAAGACGCATCTCAGGACGGCTGAGACACAACATGAAAGTGACACCGTCTCGCCTCGGGTCCTGAGCAGGGTTTAGAGGTTTACACAAGCACATTTTTTGATTTGATAATTAGTTTCAGGGCCTTAAACAACAAACAAATATTTCGAAAGAAACAAAAACCCAAACCGGTATCAACGAACCAGAATACAAGACTTTTACCTATTTATCCAACATAAACACCAAAAAAAATTAAACGGGGCAGGACACCATCATGGTTGTTACGCAACGGAGAAAGAGACACTCAGGTTTTATGGTCCGTAAAGACTTGGACTGGTTGTGAACTTGACCCAATATAAACTAAAAATTCTGCAGAGCAAAGCATACAAGGCGAGAGCTTCCCTCTCTTTGGTGCTGTCGTTTCAGCTTGTTAAACCTTTTTTAGAAAGGTTTTTATAGACACCAATCGCCCTTGAAGCCGCTTGTAGTGAACAACCTTGACTCGTACGTCCTCAGCAACTTTAGACCAATTTCTAATCTTGCTTTTTTTAAGGTAAAATTTGTAGAAAATTTAGGTTTTTTTTAAGCAGCTAAATGTCAATAATCTTGTAGACGGACTACGTAAATGTGTGAGCCTCCCCAGGCGCTGTTCGTAAGTGGTTTACGTGTTACCTCCCAAGTTTAAAATGTTTTTGTTGTCCTCACCGAATACTATGGGACACCCCAAGGCTCCGTCCTAGGTCCTGTCATTTTCCATCTTTATATCTCTATATTCTCTTGTGCACTCAAGTGCATTTCATGGCATTAATGCTTGGATGGTTGAGAACTTCCTTTCAGCTCAGCCAGGATGAAACTGATGTACTGGTCGTTAGAGTATGTTTGTTTGTCTCCCAGGCCAGTACTAAGACACCAATACACGCTTTTATCACTAATAGGTTGGTCCAGTCTACCAAAAAAAAAAAGCTAATGACCAATGTCAGCTGATGAAAAATCGTTTTAAGATTCTTTTGTTACGTTATTATTGCTGCTCCTGGGTGGTGCGACAATAAAAATCTAGGAATATTTAAATACAGGCACGAGGTGACAATTACCCTCCTGCCCTAACAGGTGATGTCCAGGGTGGTCAGAGTCTTTGAGGGGTGTTCGAGGGCAGTGGGACGGTAGTGAAAGCTGAAAATGTCCTTCGGCCGATGATCTTCTGGGCAGTGTTGACAACTCTCCGAGGAGCTTTCTTGTCCTTTATAGAAGTTGGCCTACCGCACACAGGTGTAGTAAACCAACAAACCTTTCAATAGGGCAGGAGTTTATGGTCCTTGTCGTGCCTGCCAGAGGGCAGCAGGGCCAACAGGTGACGTTCGGGGTGGGGTGAGTCTTTTGAGGATGTCGGTCGCAGTGTGGAGCTTGAACGTAGATTGGATCAACGGGACGGACGTAGGAGGGTCGGGAGCCTCCTGACTTGACACTCAAACAACCAATCAGAGTTCGTAGAGCCTGCCGTAGACTTAACACCTACGCACAAAAAAACGCTCAAACTGATTTACACACTTTTGGACAAAGAGTCACTTTCAGTGATTTTTACTTCAACGAAACTGATGTCGCAGCAACGCTTCGGACCGACCCCCTTTTTTCCAGCTCGCCAGGTTCGTCCTGGTCGCCAGCTTCTCGGCGGATTGTCTCATTACCATCTGTTGTGTTTATCACTATGAACCGCTGTTGTCTTGACCTTCCCATTAGCGAGCTCAGTCTTTTAGTCATGTTGTCCCGACACCGAATCCGTCCTCGCTCCTCCCTACCCCCTACCTACTTCCTCTGTGCTAATCGGGTCCGCCGGTACCTGTTTCTGTTGGGTTTAACGGTGCTTTACGTCGGCCCGAGAGCGTCGCCTTCGGCCAAATGTTTGCATTCCCCCGGTGTTATATTTAGCTCGCACTCAATTAGATTATCTTGAGACAATAGTTGCGTTTGCCGCAGGAAATATGGAAAAACATAGTGAGCATTGTCACCCTCGGTGTTTGTCACCGTAAATGATGTTGAAAATAATGAAATAATTTAGATAAAAATGTTCCAGACCTGAAAAGCAACATTAAGAAAGGGAATAACAGGCGGGTTTGTATCTGTGAACACCACGAACTCCGTCACACGAATGAAAAAAAAAAGTTAAATAAGTAATAACAGTTAAACAGGCAGCTGCTGGCTGACCTGACCACCTCCACCACCACCACCTCCACCACCACCACCTGCTTCCCCCTCTATAGTCGGATTTAAACTGGGCGCTTCAAGAACCAGCATGTCAGCCTCGACAACGTAGCCACAAAACATCTGTTGTCACTTATACAAACTGTCAAAAACCCCCGCTTTTAATGACATATAACTTTGGCAAACAAACACCTTACTTCAACATTTTCCTTTAATACATTTGTCAGCTTGCATGATACACGAGAAATGTGTAAGAATTGAAGTCTGTTACAAGAAAAAGATTAAAATAAGTTGTTTTACGTGGCTAGAATTATATAAAAGCATTAAAATGTGTTGTTTTTATGACTAGAACTATAGAAAAGCATTAAAATAAGTTGGTTTAAACTAAAAAAACAAAAACAAACAAGTGGAGATAAATGAAACTACACTAAAAGTATTTTCCAAGAAGAAAAAAAACATTCTGAAAATTAAAACTACCAATAAAACACACTAGAGCAATAAAACAATCAATGAAATGTCAGTTTAAATAAATCAAAATAAAAAAACAGATCTTTTAGTCACAGAGCAAAGCAGAAGTCGTCTGACACAGTTGCCTCGACGGGAATTCACGACACTCGGGTCACTTTTTAAGGGCGGCGTTTACGGCGAGGTATTTTCAGACTAATAACGCTGCGTAAACTGTCTGGTATGGTTTGCGGTACAGTTTTAAAAGGTATATATGCCAATCGCCATGATCTGACATGGCCACGAAGTGTAAATCTTTCGAGCCGCCGACCCGCTCGAAACAAAAAGAACAAAAAGAAAAAAGAAACCGCACACTTGACACAGATTTCACGGGAGGCCGGCGCTTAATCTTCTACGTGGAATCTCAATCAGGAGGGCAGATTCCTCGGTGATCCCGGACAAGGTCACAGCTGCGTGGGGCGCACGATGACGCTCGGCATGCTGATGGTTCGGTGTCGTACACCGCCATTACCTCATGTCTACAAAGCTAGAAATGCTTATTTATTTTTTGGTCGAGCTGCCCGGTTACAGTGATGGAGGGGTTAATAAATAGACCAGAATTCAACTTTTGTTGATATTACATAAAGCAATGTTTTTTGCAAACAATGTTTTTGTGTCCATTATGTTGTTTTTTTTAATTAATTAGCACTGAGTGTTTTTCCTTGTGGGTCACATTTATAGTCTGTATATAAAAGTGGACGTAGCTTCCGGGTCCAAAAAGTGAGGCCAACACAGAAGTGCCTTAAAAGTGCAATATCCCCGAGTGCCACTAGGGGTGGGCTCCAAAAAAGGCTTTTGCTCCATAGACTCCCATTCAACTTCTCATAAAATATAAAGTCAATAAATGTCATAATGGTGTCATTAGCCCCACCTTTTTTCAGGGGTGTAGTCCAAATATGGTCACTATTTAGCTCTAAAATAGAAAGATGGCATCGGTGAAAGTGCCACCTTGGACAGCTTAAAGGTTAAAGTTTAGTTTCAGTTGACCTTTTTTTTTTTTTTTTTTTTTATGATTACCTGCTTTCACAGCAGAAAAGTGAAAATGTTCTTTCTAAACTGGTAAAGAGAAGACATTCTGTACACAACCTCTTAAATAATAAAAACTAGCAAATACAGAGTTTATATCTTTCAATTTTTGGCACATTATTATGTTTGATATATATTTCATTAAGGAGAAGAGGCTCCACTGAATCATAGAAAACCTACTGGACACAAAGTGGTTTCACTGCACTGAGATAACTTCCATCTAAGATATATATATATTTATTTATATATATTCTGTGGTGGCGACATCAGATGCAATCCTGCACATCGGAGCGTGTAATTTCAAACAAGCTCTTGGACGGAGCGATTAGCGAAATCTGAGCGAACACGCAAGAAAAGATCTGGGACACGGTGTTTGCCGTCTGCCGGGTCAAAGCCGGGGCAGCTGAATGCTGAATCGCTCCAGAATCTGTATCAAATACGTCGCACCTTATTTAATTGCATCCAAGGGGGGGGGGATTAATTGGGAGGACCGATGTAGGTCAGTATCGTGACTGTGCAGCTAAAAGTGCCGTATCAACTATTCAGCATGTATTCGGTCAGATATAGAAACAACCGCCCGTTGCGCCCCTTAACTACCGAGCGGCCGACAGCGGACGAGCAAAAAAAGCAGCAATGAGGTGACGAGGGAAAGTGTAACATTAATTTTGGCAATCCATTTAAACTTTTTTGATTTATTCATTTATTTGAACCGGTCCGAAAGAACAACGGCGTTGAAGCGGTGCGACTGACACACAGAGATCAGAGGACGTTAACCGACGAGAACCTGCAACGTGCGGCAAAGGGCTCTCTCGCTGAGTTGGAAAGAAACGGCCGATTTGAGTTAAATCTTATATTCGACGTCTTTATTTGACACTTTTTGTTGTTGTTTTTCACCTAAAAGAAGCTTATTCGGCTGGTTTGGGTGGAGCTCAGCTATGTGAATAAATGTTGATCGCAGCTCATCGGACACTTTCGTTTTGTCAACGTTTTTGTTCGAGAAAAAAAAAAAAAGAAAGCAACTGAACTTCCCGAAACTGCTGCTTTGATTTAGCTTCAAAAGCCGAAGGAAGCCAAACGGTGCGACCTTCGGCTCCGACCCGAGAAGTCGGGTCTGCCGAGGACAGCGCCGGGATCGGGATCGAGTTACATTTGAAGTCTCATAAACGTTTGTCGGTAAGCTGCGAGACCTCAGCTTTGCACCGACATCCCACATTGTTGTGGAACAAACAGCTCATCGTTGCCTCTTGTTTGTTTGTCGATTGTCCCGGGTTTAAGGGATCCGGGCCGCTTATTTGTTTTGTAATTTGTGCTCCGGGAGAACCAGATCGTTTAAGCCGTAGTTCCTGAGAGTTTAAAACTGTTTCGCAGCGTTACGCGTGTCCTCAGTTTGAAGGACGAAGGTAAAAGTAAGTTAAACAATTTGAAATACACACACACACACACACACACACACACACACACACACACACACACACACACACACCACACACACACACACTGCGCTGGTCCCGCTTTTGTCTCACTCGTAAATGAGTCGAAATAACATCACCCCCCCCCCCCCCCCCCCCCCCCCCCCATAACATATTGAACATATTGAGTGAAGTGTGCCACCGTTTACGATCTGGGTCAGCGAAAGAAAAAGTCCGTACAATTCAAAAGTACAAGAAACACAATTTAAAGGGGCAGCACGCTGTTTTTTTATTTATTTATTTATTTTTTTTAATTTTTTATAATCAATTTAGTAGCTGTGGGAAACACAACATATCTTTCAAAACAGGTGTGTAATGTCTTCTGTAGCTGTTGAGGAGTGTGTTCATCACTTATAAAGCTTCTAATTAAGTAATAATGGGCATATTTAAATAAACTCCCCTTAAACCTGCCAGGAACTGTAAGTGGCCACTTGGGGGCAGCAGAACTACTGTAAGATATTATCACCTTTTAAGTTTATTACTTAATGAGCATCATAATCATTCATTTTCAGGCTTGTTTCCTGGCAAATGTAAGTCCAGATTTCACTATTCTTCTTCTTTTTTTTTATTTTTTTTTTTACATCTGAGGAAAATATCAGTTTATTTAGTATTTGTGACTACTTGAAAGCTACTTAAGGGGAAATGTAGATTTTCATTTTAAGTGTTGTGATATAATTAGGCTCAATAGAAGCTATTGCACTTTTTCAGACCTGTTTCATTGACTTTCTTCGGATCCAACACGACGAACCTGCAGCTCTCCAAACAACCTTCGTATTAAGGTCGTCAGCTGTTTAAAAACCTATTTATTTTTCTGTGGCTTTCCCACTTTAACTTCGACAGAAGTTTTTATTTACTGCTCTTTGGTGTTAGCTTCCATTTTGCTTTTGATTTTACTATGTTTTTATTGATCAAGTCTAAATTTCACTTTGACTTCACCTTGAAAAAAAATCATCAAGCAAAGGCTGCCATGTGAGTTTCCCTCATTTACTTAAAAATGGAAATTTAAAGCTTTATAAGCGTTCACATCTGCAAAAGCTTGAAAAATAAAAGTTAAATATTTCGTTTTGTCTGTGGGACTGTAGGATGGTTTTTATAATATTCTGATGTATGATTGTGTGCACTGAGGAAACAAACCACGCCACTCTAGCTCCCTCTAGTGGAAGTCGGAAGTTAAGTCACCTCTTGTGCTCCCTTTTAAATGCTTACTCTAAACCCCTGAAACAACCAAATATTAACATTTATATATTTTAATACAGATTTTATATATCTGTTTTTTTTATGCACACTAATACTAAAAATATATTATTTTACACAGAAATCGTGTTTTTTTTTCCCCGTGGTCCCCAGTTTCAAGCACAAAATTAAACTCAACGATGGCTTGTGTCCAACGGCCGTACGGTAGGAAAATAAACACGTGAACATGGTTTAAGGAAAATGATTTACTCACTGATGCTGTCAGGAGGAATGGTTGAAGAGTTTTCATTTCCAAATTCAAAAATAAACTTCGGCGGACGAGCAGGTAGAACAGGAATCAGGTACGCAGAAATGAATCTCGGGCTAAAACAGGATGATGAAGTTTTATGCAGGTGGGTGGGGGTGAGTGGGCGTGGCACAGGTGAACAGGTGAGGAAGATGAGAAAGAACGACAGCACAATAAGGATAAAGAAAATAATACATTTCTTGAACAGTTTTGAAGTCGGTTACACACAAAAAAAAACACTTCTCAAAGGCTGCGTACGAGGAAGAAGGAGGGCGGCAGCCGTGAATCAGACATGTTTATCGTGTTTCACCGGTTGCCACGGCGGCACAGTAACAGGTGGAGACAGGTGGAGACAGGACGTAACCTCTGCGTTGTAAATCACACAGACGCACCTTTCCACACACGACGTGTTTCGAAAGAGTTTAACGTCTGATCGCTGTGAGGCTGAAGGCCGGTTAAATTAGCTCCACACGCCCAAATACTCATAAAAATAATTATTTTTTTAAATGTTATCATAAAGAAAGCAGAAACACCTTTTTTTTTTCTTTACCTTGTTTTAAGCTAAAAAAGAAAAAAATAGTTTTGCTTCTCGTATTTTTGGTAAAAATAAACGTTGGAAAACTAATATCTGACACTGTAGAAATAATAATAGGTAATTAGCAATAAAATGTACTTAAAGCCTCAAAACTAACATGATAACTGGATTATATTTATTGTTGTATAAATATGTAAAAGTGTAATTTTAATGTTTTAGTCGTACAAGCATAGACTATATAAAAAGTGGATGTGGCCTTAAACTGCAATACCACCGAGAGCCACCAGGAGGTTCTTTAGACTCCATTTAACTTTCCTCATAAAATACAAAGTCAGTAAAAAATTTCCACGAGTTATTATTGTGTCATTTGTTAAATTCCCTCCATGTCTTCTGAACTTGAGGCTTCGTGACAGCAGCATTAAAACTTTTTGCGTAACATTATAAGAGGCTGATTTGCAGAATTCACAAATCTGTGACTAAAACCAACAAAACTGCAGAAAGGATCATTTATTTTTTTCAATCCAAATAAATTAATATCCGTTCATATATTTTTACTCACAAAATTGATTTTTGATCTTTCTTATAAAGTGGGCGGGGCTCTGCCTGGAGGAATTTTGGACTCTGAACACCTGGCCACGCCCCCTGCCCCCATCCAAGTTGCTTTCTTTGGATAGGAAAATTAAAAAAAAAAAATTCAACAAACGTATTACAAACGTTAAAAAATACGTTCACTGCGCAGTTTGTTGCGACGCAGCACCGCTGGGAGCTCTGCACAACTTCCCCTCTCCCTCCCTTCCTCCCTCCCTTCCTCCCATTTCCCGTGCTATTGAGCAGTCACGTGTCCCTCCAGCAGTTTTCAGTTAGTCAACAACGTCAGTAAAAGAGCTGCGACTTCAACCGCGGTTCAGGTGGTGAATTTGGGGAAGTATCACTCCGACTTTCACTTTTTATTTTCATTTTGTCTCACGCTGAGTGCAGCAGGAAGAGCAAGGTAAAAAATAGCAGCTGTTATTCCTTTATTCCTGTAGGACAGCCTCATCCTACCATGGTGTGGGTGGGTGTGGGTGTTAACCAGTATTTAGATCCTTTAATTAAAGTACCAAATACAGCAAAGTAAAAATATTCCATAGTCCTGCATTAGAAACCTGACTAAAGTAAAAGTACATAGTAATTGTCAGCAAAATGTAATTATATTATTAAAGTAGAAGTGCTGGTTTGGTCCCTCTGATTGATATATTATTATATAATAATTCATATTTCTGTACAACCCAGCAGCAGGAATTACTGTACGTGTGAGGACCCTGAACGCACCAGATTCACTTTCCAAATATACCGAATCACTGCAGCACAGAAACAATTTAGTCTGTAAAAACATGATAAAAAAAAATTAATAATGATAAATTGTTGGTCTTTGTACGTCAAAGAAATTACCTTTGGGTTCAGAGAGAACCGAATTGCTCTTAATACATCTAGTGATGACTAGATGTATTCATAGTAAAGCTGGATATAAAGTTTAAACTGGAGAGAAAAGAGGAAGAAAAACTTAATTATTTTACTCTAATATTTTGGTATTAATTTTAGTATTATATAATATTAAATATAATAATTGGTTCGATATTTTTATTATTTCAACATTTAGCAAAATGCTGTTTTAATTATTATTATTATTTATTATAATTTTCAAAGTTTCTTGTATTTACCATCAAATCAACTATTGGTTTTAAATGTTGTTGTTGTTGTTGTTTTTGCACATTACAGGAAAACTTGTAAATCATCCGTCATGGCCGCCATCAGCAGCGCAAACACGGGCTTCGCCTTGGAGCTGCACCGCAGTCTGAGCCGAGCCAACCCGGGCGGGAACATCTTCGTCTCCCCGCTCAGCATCAGCTCGGCCATGGCGATGGTCTACCTCGGAGCGAGAGGAAACACCGCCGCCCAGATGACTCAGGTCGGCAACTTCTTCAGAAAAAGTATATCAAGAAAGCAAGTCGGTCTGAGGCTCACCTGTATGAACCCAGGTGTGTGTGTGTGTTTAGGGAGGGGCATACAGGAAGTGTCACCTTTGTACTTTGACCTCCAGGAACAAGATGTGTATTGTTAGCTTTAAAAAAAAAAAGAAAAGAAGAAGTAAAGCAGAACACAGGTTTTACTTCGTGGGACCGGTTTGCTTCTGAAAAGGTTTTGAATCCAGATATTTTCTACTTTGTTCCACCTTTTTTTATTTCACTTTGATTAATGACTTTCTGGTTGGAAGTGTACCAGCTTTTTTTTGTTTTTTTTTGTATCTGCTTTTCATGTGCAGGCTGATAAATGAGGGAATTATTAACTCTATGAATGCACAAAATAACTGCAACAGAAAGAAGTATGTGAACACACGAACATCACATCCTTTATATGATTTTTATAAAAGCCTGCGAGCTTTAATGAAGGCTTTTTTTTTTTTTTAAGATTTTAGAAAGTTTGCTGCAAAGATTTGTTCCCATTCAGCCCCCCAAAAAAATCTGACTGAATTTAGCAGAAAGGTTTTTGCTGAAACTTGAACAAAGAGAAAGAACAGACCTGTTCACATTTAATATTAACATTAAAACAACAAGACTAAACAGGTATTTACAAAATACTGATAACGTACATAAAAATGGAAAAAAGAAGTAAATATAAAACACATAAACATTATATAACAATTATAATGGAAATCAATGCATAAAACCTTTAAATCAGACACAGCATAGAAGGGACATCATATAACCTACTAATTTTATAATAACTTTTAACTACCAAACGTTAATCTTAAACTCAGCGTGTTTTCCTTTTCTGCCTCATTTTCACCGCTTGTCATGATTTATTATTGTATTTAAGAGATTTTAAATTTTAAATTTGTATTAAGTCTTGTCATTTTTTTTAAAATGTCCCCCCAGGCGCTCTTGTTCGACTTGGTCAAATGCGTCCACGCAGACTTCCAGGCGCTGAACGCCGACATCAACTCCCCGTCTGCGTCGTACATCCTGAAACTGGCCAACCGTCTTTACGGAGAAAACACCGCCCGCTTCCTCCCGGTGAGTTTCTTACAAATCACACGTGTCCGCTGATCCGATATTCTGATTGGATTAAAAACCGTATTTAACGAGTCGCGATCTGCTTTTTCTGCCAAGCAATTCCTGGAAGCCACGCAGAAGCACTACGGCGCCGACCTGAAGGCCGTGGACTTCGCGGGCGCTCCGGAGGCGTGCCGAGCGGAGATCAACAGCTGGGTGGAGCAGCAGACAGAAAGTCAGGATACGAAGCGAGTGCAGGATTTTACGAAGAGCAATCCTCTGAGTCACGGTTGGAAAGAAATGTGCTTTATTTTCCCTTTTTTTAAGATAAGATAAAAGACCTCCTGAAGCCGGGAACGGTCAGCACCATGACGAGACTGGCTCTGGTCAACGCCATCTACTTCAAGGGAAACTGGATGAACCGCTTCGATGTGGCCAACACCAAAGAGATGCCCTTTAAACTCAACCAGGTAAAAAAACTAAAACAACAAGTAGAGAAAAAATAAACTCCACGAAACACGATCACATTCATTTTTTTTTTTGTTCAGAACAAGACCAAGCCGGTCCAGATGATGTACCAGATGAAGAAGCTGCCCTACAACTACGTCCCCGACCTCGGCCTGCAGATCCTGGAGCTGCCGTACGTCAACGAGGAGCTCAGCATGTTCGTCCTGCTGCCCGAGGAGTCGGCCGACGGCTCCGACCCTCTGATGAAGGTACGCCGAAGAAACATGAAGAAAAATTCACATCTTTGGAATAAACTCTCTGAGTTCAAATCAACTCTTTTTGCTTTGTTACATGTGAAACCGTCGAATTCACTCTTTTCTAGGAGCCGATCTTTTAACACTTTTCAGGAGTTGAACTTTGAACTCTTTGGGGGTTAAAACTCGAGAGTCAAACTTTACTTTAACCTCGAATTGAACTTTTTCATTTTGTTTACAGTCAAACACTTCCAATAATTATTTGACATTCATGGAGTTATAATTTCATCACAGTGAAAAGTATGTAGGTAAATCTGACAACATATTCATCTCAAATTTATGTTAAACAAATATATGCAACAATTAATGTTACATGAATGTAAAGTTTAACTGTGAGTGGTTTATATATTACGTTCCTACCTCGTACACTCATGGTTTTGAATGCCCCATTTTATTTATCATAGGTCTCCATTGAAATATTAATAAACAGCATGTTTTAACAAAACTAAAATATAATTTCTGCCCGTCACTTCGATTTAATTTGGTCGCTTTATTCTCAAAAGTTACAAAGAAATAACTAAGGCATGCTGGGAAATGCTAAGTCGTGTTGAATCGTGCTTCCTCAACACTCAGCGAACGAACACCAAAAATATTACGATCAAGAGTCTCCGAACACAAAGCTGGAGTTTAACTTAGGAAATAAACTCTTTGTTTTGACTGTTTTGAAATGTGCTGTGAATCCTAATAAAACGATGAACTCTGACTGCAGCTGGAGAGCGAGCTGACGCCGGAGAGGCTGGACGAATGGACCAACAGGGAAAACATGGACGTCCACTCGGAGGTCCTCGTCCACCTGCCCAAGTTCAAGCTGGAGGAGGACTACGAGCTGAACGAGCCTCTGGCGAAGCTGGGCATGACGGACGTGTTCTGCGGGTCGAAGGCCGACCTGTCGGGCATGAACGGTGAGGGGGGGCTCTCCCTGTCTACGGTGGCCCACAAGGCCTTCGTGGAGGTGAACGAGGAGGGCACGGAGGCGGCGGCGGCCACCGCCGGCATGGTGACGTTCTGCATGATGAGGGAGGAGCACTTCATGGCCGATCACCCCTTCCTCTTCTTCATCAGGCACAACAAGACCAAGTCCATCCTCTTCCTCGGCAGGTTCTCGTCACCTCAGTAGACGGAGGAGGAGGAGGAGGAGGAGGAGGAGGAGGAGGATGGGTGGATCACTTCAAATAAATAAATACAAAATTTAAAAATCCACAAAACAATATGTGAAGCCTTTTATTTTCTGTGCTGATTAAAGAAGTATATTTTGTCTGCTTTTTGCACTGAAATAATAGATTTAGCTGTTTAAATAATTACTGAAAAAGTTGGATTGTTTTTAATTGAGTTATCGATCAGACCGTGTGTTAATTTGCACACAAAGAATTAATAAAAATAAAAAAATAGTGAAATTAATGTAATTGGGCAACAATAGGATTTTTGCTTTGAAGAAAAAAAACGTTTTACTCCTTTTACTGTTTTTTTGTGTTTTCTTTTTTTCAATATTGTTGCATAACTATCTTGAAATGCACTTTTTAAACTGAAGTGAAACACTCAAAACAGCTGAACAAAGTAAAAGTCAGCAGCAGAAACACATTCTTCAGGGTTTTTATTTATCCTGTTAACTTCAGAGTGAAAAGTGAAAACAGCAACTATCCAATTTCTTTCTCTTTTTTTTAAGTTCAAGTTAGAAACGGTCACTAGTTTTAAAATATATATTTTTTTAATTCAACTCCAGTGAGTTTATGGCTTTAGTGTCATGCATATGTGACTTAAACGCCAAGCAGAGCAGTGCACTTTTATTTTTTTATTTTTTTTTTTATAAGTAAACATTAGTTTAGAGGAATAGTAAAATATAACTCTACAGATGTAATATAAATAGTTAAATAGATTAAAATGATAATAGCAACAACAACAAAAACCATTTATTGCCGTCAATTACCCAACCGGAACACGTCATTTTTATACATCAAAGTAAAAGTTAGAAATGATATCAGAATACTCTAAAAAAAAAAAAACATTATATTGTGAATCTTTATATTTTGATCACTACACTTTCAGAATAATTTAAACACTTAACACTACTTAAAACGTCAAAATAATACAGCAGTCATTTAATAAAAAAAATCAAAAATAAAAAAAAAAAGCTTTTATTCTGAAGGTTTTCTCCGGAAGCTGAGCTCTTACTCTGCCGGACCTGACGCCGGCTTCCTGCCTGCCAGCTGACGGGTGAGAGACGGTTTGTGTTTACGTCCCTGTTTCACCCAAAAGACTTAAAGTTGTTGTTTTATCGCACTGGCGGAAGAGTAAAAAGCTCACGTGCGGTGTCGTCGTTGTTTGTAGTTTGTCCCGCTGCATTAACAATAACAACAACAACAACAACAACTAGGACAGCTGTGTTAGCCGGTAGCTAAACAAACTTTAAACTAATACGATGAGCTCGTGTGAGAAGTAAACAAATAAATAACCTCGTGGGTTTATTGTTGATATAACTACGTTATCAGTAAATAGAGATGTAGGAAGATGACGTCAGTGCTCGTTATTTGATGCGCTTTACTTGCTAAATGCTATTTTTAGAAATACATATTAATATATATATATTTATATTTATTTATTTTTATATTTATTTATTTTTGCAGACTCTCATTGTGTTTTATGTGTCTTGTTTTAAGAGATCCCACCGGTCCGATGAGGGTGTTGGTGACAGGG
The DNA here is from genome assembly GCF_022577435.1 of Embiotoca jacksoni. Taxonomy (NCBI): domain Eukaryota; kingdom Metazoa; phylum Chordata; class Actinopteri; family Embiotocidae; genus Embiotoca; species Embiotoca jacksoni. The sequence goes on from NW_027185329.1 coordinate 1,659,911, forward strand.
GGGTCCGGCCTGGTGGGGAGGGCCATCCAGCACGTGGTCAAGGAGGAGGAGGGGGAGGAGGAGGGGGGGAGCACAGCAGCCAAGGAGGAGGAAGAGTGGATATTTCTCTCCTCCAAAGATGCCAACCTCATGTGAGAGATTTGTTTATTATAGCTGCCCAAACATGTTGTTGTTGTTGTTGTTTTTAATGGTACTTAATGGCGTCTCTTCTCTTCTTCTCCTCCCTCCCCCCCCCCCCAAAAAAAAGGAGCATGGAGGAGACGCGGGCTGCGTTCGAGAGGCACCGTCCCACCCACGTCATCCACCTGGCCGCCGTGGTCGGAGGGCTCTTCAAGAACATGAAGTACAACCTGGACTTTTGGGTACGACCGGTTCCTCTTCTGAGGAAACAAGTAGGAGTTCAGTTTAGTGATGATGATGATGATGATGATGCTGCCCCTCCCTCCCCCCCTCCTCCAGAGGAACAACATCCACATCAACGACAACGTGCTGCAGGCGGCGCACGAAGTCGGCGCCGTCAAGGTCGTCTCCTGCTTGTCCACCTGCGTCTTCCCGGACAAGACGACGTACCCGATCGACGAGACGATGGTAAAAGGAACCGCCGCCGTCTTGTTGCTCTGCTTCGTCGGTAAATCTCCGTGAAACTTTTTCATTGTCTCTCGCGGCAGATCCACGACGGCCCGCCGCACGAGTCCAACTTCGGCTATTCCTACGCCAAGAGGATGATCGACGTTCACAACAGGTGCGCGGACGCTTCGAAAGAATCTGCTCTGATTGGTTGGTTGCGTCGCTGCCGGCGTAACGACCAATCAGAGGAGAGCTCAGCCCCGGCGTGCAGGTTCCACCTCGAAAATATGGAAGTTGGTGCCATAATTCACCTGTTGTTACTCATTTATTTATGTTTTCTTTCAGTCTCTCTTTTTTTTTTTTTTTTATATATAACAGCTCATTCAGGGATCATTTTACTTCTCGATGTCGGTGTTTTAACGTGCTCAAAAAGAGCGCCGTGAAAATCTACATAAATAACGTAAACGGTAATATCGGTAAATTGTGGCACTAACGGTCTGCCGTACGTTTTTGGAAGACAGTCACGGAAAATGAGGTAAAGTGACATGTTGATCTGTGTGTGTGTGTGTGTGTGTGTGTGTGTGTGTGTGTGTGTGTGTGTGTGTGTGTGTGTGTGTGTGTGTAGGGCGTATTTCCAGCAGCACGGGCGCTGCTACACGGCCGTGATTCCCACCAACGTGTTCGGCCCTCACGACAACTTCAGCATCGAGGACGGCCACGTGCTGCCGGGCCTCATACACAAAACCTACAGAGCTCAAAGTAAGTTACAAATCTCAAGCGGGTCGAGTCCAAACCCACCAATCCCCAAAGTTTTTTCTTTCTTTCCTTTTCGACCCCAAATTTTGTGAAATAATTGACTTCTTTGTGCTTCTGCTGGTTAGAGGACGGGACGCCGCTGGTGGTCTGGGGCTCCGGCGCCCCCCGGAGGCAGTTCATCTACTCGTTGGACTTGGCCCGTCTCTTCCTCTGGGTCCTCAGGGAGTATCCCGAGGTGGAGCCCATCGTTCTCTCCGGTGAGTCCTCATTTATGGCCGATCGGTGTTTTTTTTTTTTTCTTCCAGGACGTGAAGAAGAACGACGTGTTTGTTGTCTCGTTTATGTTCCAGTCGGAGAGGAAGACGAAGTGTCCATCAGAGAGGCGGCGGATGCGGTTGTCGAGGCGCTGGGCTTTAACGGAGCGGTGGAGGTATCCTTTCCATCGTTTTATTATTATTATTATTATCATTATTATTATCATTAATAAAAGCTCATTGTGTACATTTTAAAAATGATTTCCTGCCTTTAATGTCTCGGAGCTCTGAAACTCCGTATTCAGACTAAAACAGAGAATCAACTTTATCCACATGTTGGGAAATAAACAACTTATTTTAAATGACTCTCTTTAAATAAATAAAAGGGATTAATAATGTTGTTTTTTAGCAACAATTAAATCTCTTAACGTGAAAAACTGAAGTCAGATTTGCCGTATTTGGTTTAATAACTAATATTAACTGGTTTGTTCACATGAATACTCGCCCGATTGTTTACTTTTGATTTCCTTGACCTTTTTTTTATTATTATTTATTATTATTCAGTACGACATCAGTAAAGCAGACGGACAGTTTAAAAAGACGGCGAGCAACGCAAAGCTGCGGCGCTACCGACCGGACTTCATGTTCACGCCCTTCAAACAAGGTGACCTGGTGTGTGTGTGTGTGTGTGTGTGTGTGTGTGTGTGTGTATTTTTAAAATGACATCATCTCGTCTCATCTGCTTCTTCTCGCTCGCAGCTTTAAAGGAAACCTGCGATTGGTTCGTTGAAAACTACGACGCGGCCCGGAAATGAACCTCCGTCGCTCCGTCCTGTCGGAGTCGTCGTCGGTCGGTGAAAAACCGAAGCAGCCCGACGGTTTGATCTTCACCGAGCTCAACCAAATATCTCTTAGAATTAAAGTCTGCAGTTTAACACAGTCAGCGTTATTCTACCACTAAATGTAGAATATCGTTTTTATTTACTACGGTCGTGTTCAATCGTTTCATCGGCTGCAGGTTCAACTTCTAATTTCACTTATCTGATATCCGTCTTGTATAAAAAAAAAAAAAACCCTTTTTCTAATGTTATATTTTTGTTTCCTGAATGATCTTCATTATTGAAGGATTTGGATGTTTCTTTAGTGAACATAAAGATCATGTTATGTGTCGGGAGGTTTGGATGTTGTTGTTGTTTTGTTACTCTGCAGATCGACAGAGCAAAAAAAAAAAAAGAATGTTTTATATCTGTAAATATCTTTCAGTGTCCTGCCTGAACCTTCCAGAGCCACGTCATAAGCAGAGATTTCAATAAAAAAAATAATCAGTATTTTGTACTCCAGCGTGTTTTAATAAATATGAAAATAATAGACAGATTATTAGATCAAATAATTTATTTACTTAAAAATGAGCAACTAAAACGTGGAAATAAAAGTTATAAATACATTTTAAAATATGGACTAAGCGGGCTCCACCAAACTCGATGGTTTCAGGGCCGGAGGTAGGAGGTGTGCCCCCCCTCGTGGACCCGGCAGAACTCCCGGCCCGACCCGGCTCGCTTCTTGCAGGCTTTCCCCGTTTTTGTGATGCCGTTGCAAAGCTGGCGGCCCGACAGGGAGCTGAAAAAACACAGAGTCAGGAAGTCAGATGTTTTAAAAGTGGGATGTCGGCGAAAGTCTGCAGGTTTCCCACCGGTCAGAGAATTTTAGAAACTCCTTTCCAGGTAAGGAAATTCAGGGAATTTTAAAAACTCTTTCCCCAAACAGGGAATTTTTAGAAACTCTTTTTTCAGACGGAAAGTCAGAGTATTTTAAAAACTACACGGGGAAAGTCAGTATTTCACATCAGACTGTAAAACACGGACCTGTTGCTGACGAGCGACGGCGTCGGACTCGCACTTCGCGAGTCGTTCGCTAAATCGCGGAAGTCGTCGAAAGCACCGCCCAGCATCCGTGGAGGGACGTCGTCGATCAGAGCCTAAAATATATATTTATATATATATTTTTTTAAATCAAAAGAAAGTGTCACGGACTTCATAAAAGTACTTAAAAATAACACTTTGATTTGATGTTCTCACCGCTGAAAGACGCGGCGGCAGAATAACCCGGCGAGTCGAGGTCACCGGGGCGAACCGGGAGTCTGGGACGGACCTCCTCTGGGGGGGGGACACCGCTGATATACCGAGGTCACCTGTACACACACACACACACACACACACACACACACACACACACACACACACACACACCATGAGAATGTGGTTATTTGTTTTACCGTTATAAAAAGGCAACGCGGACGTTTTCCCACCTGCCAGGAAGCCGTCCTGATCGAACAGCTCGTCCACGACGTCGTTCTGTTCATCTCTGGAGGCCCAAAAAAATACAAAAATTAAAATAACATCAAATCCAACATTTACAGACGTCGCACAACGATGTTAAATTAAAAAAAAAACAAGTGCTATAAAGTCAGTTTGAGAAAAATGTGGGAATGAAGCTTAAATTCAATACAAAAGATCTGTTTCCTCACGTTTCCTCTTCAGGTGAGACTTTTTTTTTATTTTTCCTGCTTCTGTATTTTCATTCATCAAATAATTAATTCATAATCTTGTTGCCATATTTAACCAATGATTTCTCTGCCTGTGCTTTTTTTTTTTTTTTTTTTTAAACCAATCAGTTTCTCCCATCCAGGATCTTTAAATGTTGTTATTCTGTCTTTTCAGACCTTTTTTTTTTTCCTGAAGTTTCTTCCTGTTAAAAGTTAAAAGTGCTGAAGCGTCAATATTATTTAGCGGATCAGCAGAAAATTAAATCAGTTCCTATTTTGACAACTGATTTATGGTCAATTATTATGAAGTGCAAATAAAACATTTTCATTGGAACTTAAATGAGGTTATTTTCTGATTCATGTTCTCTAAATTAAACGTCTTTAATCTGGAGCAGAATCTTATTTTCTAGGCGGCGTTGTGCGGACTCACTTCTGCGGAGTCGAAGATGGAGGATACGAGCGGCTGGAGGACGCCGGCACGATGCTCGGAGGGATCGGCAGCGGGGCGGCCGGCTTCCTTCCGACCCGGACGCACGCCACCAGCCGAGTCGCAAACCAGTGACCTGTTAAAAGACGTAAAAACAAAATAAAAACAAAAAAACGTTGGACAAACGCGTCTCAGCGTCTTTAAACCTTCGCGAGCCGCTCTCGTACCCAGAGACAGCGCCAGCAGCAGCAGGCTGAGGCCGCACAGGTCCAGCGCCGCCTGCTGGTGGACCTCGGCCACCGCGTTCAGAGGAACGACGACGAGCAGCGCCGCTCTGGAGAAACCGGGACAGCGCAGGAACGTCTGCAGCACCGCGCAGAACACGAAGTAGCCGGTGTGGGCGACGCACGTCCACATGGCGCCCAGACTCAAACCTGCAGACGACGGGGAGCAGGAAGGAGACGGGGACTCGTCACACGGGGGGGGACGTCACACAGGGGGGACGTCACACGGGTGGGACGACAACAGGGACGTTTTGGCTTCTTTTTTTTTTCTTCCAGGAACTGAATCTGGAGTCGGCGGCCAGGAGGAGAGTTTATGAGCAGAATCCATTTCATCCATTTTTAAAGAACGTTTTTACACTCAAACGTGTCCGAAGTTATTTTTTCAGATTATTAGCCGAAAGCAAAATTCACCAAGTTCATTTTTTTCCTCAATTAGTGCCACTTTTTTTTTCCTTCTTTTAATTTTTTGGAAGAAAAATCACATGAATGTAAAAATTAATTCTATTCGACCAACACAGATTTTTTTTTTTAATCTTTTTTATGAATTTCTTACATATTGTGTGAATCAACCGTCCTAAACTTCTGTTTCCCCAGTTTTTATTTATTTATCAGGCCTCCGAACACACACAAGTTATTAAAACAGTAAAAGCTCGTCAGATATGGAATTCGACAAATGAGATTTCGGTTTGTTTATTAATTAATTTGTTGGACGTTAAGATAATATATTGTAATTTTAGTTGTGAGTTTTCCCGTGTGCCCGGCTCACCTGCCCAGCCCAGGTAGCCCTGGATCAGCTGCAGCCTCTCGTCCACGCGGCCCTGCGTGGCGTCCAGGTAGCGCAGCAGGACTCCCAGCGTGCCGTTCATGCGCTCCAGCTTGTTCATCAGGTCGACGTAGTACCGCGAGGTCCGGTCCTGGTACTCCAGGAACTCCGACATGCTGTGGTCTGATCGGATGTTCAAACACAGAACTGACGGTAGCTGCAAAGTTTAGAAAAATGTGTTTAAAAAAAAAAAAGATTTGTGACGAAGTTTGCTTCGTTACCGATTTTTTGGTAGATGTCCTGCGCTTGGTGTCGGACGTCGGCGAGGTCCTGAACGATCGCCTGGTGGCGGTCCTGCACCTCCGAGCCCTGCAGCTGCAGACGGGCGCTCACGTTGTCTAAGAAAAGAAAAGAAAAAAATATCACTTCATAATAAATCACATTAAAATCAGTTTACAGTACTTTTATTATCTGTTAAAAGGTTCAGAATAAACGTAAAAAAAAAAAATTAATTAGCACATTAAACAGGCTGTTTGGTAGTTACCGAACTTTATTAAATAAACCAATTTCATAACTGACTGAATGATTTGCGATTGTCAACATTTTAGTCCAATAAAAATGTAGTTTCAACGACATTCAGCAAAAATGGGGCATTTTATTTTGTTACTTTCCTCGTGCACAACTATTTATCGTAACTAATAAATATCGGATAGATATCCTCAGATCCTCTCTAATTATTTAAGATAATTAAACTAAATAATTCTCACCCATCTTCCCGGTGATGCCCTGGATGAGCTGAGCCACCAGTTCCTGTCCCGAGGCGATGAGCGCCTTCTCCTGCCCCAGACGCTGCAGGTTGTCCCTCAGCGAGCTCTCCATCTGGCCCTGGCCCTCGGACAGCGCCCCCTGCTGGGCCTGCAGGGCACTGTGGCCCTCCAGCAGCTTGTCCAGTGATGAAGCTGTCAACTCCTTCAGCTCCAGCTGGCCTTCCTGGTTGTTTTTTTGTTTTTTTTTTTAAATTTAAAACAAAGTTAAAGAAAAAACAACAACTCCAAAAGCAGGATCTGATTCAGGATCTTTAAAAAGAACAAACAAACTCTGAAACCTGCAGGTCTTTCATGGCATCCAGCTGGCTGGTTGCCGTGGAGATGAGCGCGTTGACCGTGTGCTCCGCCCGGCGCCGAAAGAGCTGCTGACGGGTGGCGTAGCAGACGGAGCGCGCTCGGTTGCTCACGATGTGGTACGCGTTCCACGTGTCCGAGTCCATGTCGGCCGTGCACTCTTTTATCGTCTGAAAAGATAAAACCGGAAGTCAACAACTAAACTCCGCAAACATCAAACTGTAATTTAGAAACGTATGTGTCACCATGTCGTCTGTGCAGGCGTAGGTCCGGCGGCCCTCGATCTCCGCCTGGCAGTTGAACAGAACCACGCCGAGCTTCGCCAGATTTTCCTCCGACAGGTTTTCGCAGCTCGACTTCAGCTGAGCGACGACCTGCGAAAGGAAACGCGAAGATTTTTAATCCGGAGGCGAGCCGACCCTAAAACACGGGTCCAAAAATGAACGTTTCATTAAAATGTGATATATTTTACAGGAAAAATTTAAAGATTGTAAATCTAAAAATAACATTTCAGAATAATTAAAACACTAATTTTAAATCTTATTTTAGCAGAAATTATTGTCAAGTAAAGACTAATTTTTTCTTCTTTGTGGCCCTCGTAGCCCCTCCTTGAGGTCGGTGAGGCCCAAACTTGGCCCGCGAGCCCCATTTTGGGCCGCTTTCATCACATATTCAAAACAAACAAGACGATTATTACGATGTCCAGTTTGATATTTAAAAAAAGAAAAAGATGTTTCCAGGCTGCGGTCACGTGTTCTTTTCATCCAATCAGCAGTCAGTTCACCAACATCGAAAAATAAAAGTTCTTAAAATCTGTCACGTGACCCAGAACTCACCCCGTGATGGCAGCTGTCCAACGGGCTGAGCTCCATCTGCTTCGCCTCGGCCAGGAACTTCTCGTCGGCGGTCGCCATCTCGAACCGAGCGTCCTTCGAGAGAAGCGCTGATGGAGGAGGAGGAGGAGGAGGAGAAGGAGGAGGAGCCTCCACCCGCCGCACCCACTCAAACAGCCCGCTGACCGCAGGACTGTGACAGGCCAGCAGGCCGACGACCAGCGACACGTACAGGAGGTGGATCATCTCTGGATCACAACACCACAAACAAACATTAAGAATAAATAAATAAATAATAATAATAAATATAAATATATCTGCTTAAATATGATAACAAAATATTTTTCCATCCTTCCTGCAGCCCTGATGATTGATTCATACGTAGCTCTGCTCTGAAGTCGTCTTGACTCGAGTATAATTTGAATTTTGGACATTTTCTTTCAGCATTTTTTTTTTTTTTTTTACCTCTTTGTTTCCTATTTAAAGTATTTTAAACAAGATTTCTTGAGAGAAATTACAGAAATTAAATATTCTCCAACCCATCTAGGACCTTACGTTATAAAGATTATCTCGCAAATTCTCCTCCAATGTGAGACGACTTAAATCTGTTTAGTCTTTCCTTCATGTTTGTGAATAAGATAATGAATCTTACACAATTTCTTTCCAATCTCAAATCATCTTCTCATGAATTAGAAAGTAAAGTGTCTGGAAAAACAAAAGTACTTGCAGTAGAGGTTGTAATATATTCACAGATTTACTCTAAAATGTTTCATAATCTTACTTTCAATGATCATCATGACATATTTTCCAGATAAAATCCAGAATATCCAAATATTTTACAGTAAAAACGGCAATTAATATTAAAATAGTTTGATAAGTTAAAAACAACCAGATGCAAGATTTCTCCCATTTCCCTTTCAATTGATATCTCAGTGTAGTTTAAGTTAATTTCACTTAATAGCAATATATTATTATTTTTTTATATTGGAATAACTTAAAAAAATACTTTTCTATGTAATTTTCTGAGAGAAAAAAAAAGGAACTTTAAAATGGAGCAAGACCAGAAGCTGCCAGTAGGGGGCGACATCGAGAGAGAACACGTTTAAAGGATTTTTTTATGTACCTGCAGCTTTCTGCATCTGACATATACATTTATTTTATCTTTCAAACTCCAGAGAAGCAGCTTTACAGGTCAGTTATATGCAGGACACCACGAGAAACTTGATTGAATGTTTGAATGAAGACCAGACTGAGGCTTTGTCCAGGCGTGTCCAGGCATGTCTGCACGAGACCACACAACAACCTTAAATGCACTAATTTCTATACAAAATATTTACTTAAAAACGCGTCAAAATTAGTGTAAAACTGGAAAACAACATAATCCACGAAATCAGATTTTTTTTTTTTTTTTTTTTTTTCCCCCACGTGGGAGCAACGTTTCTTCTTTGTATTTTATTGTTGTAAAACGAGATTAAAAAAAAAGGAGACAAACATTTGAACGGAAGTTTTTACATCACAATCAAAACACTCGACTTTGTTAGAATAAATATAAATAAGTAAATAAACAAAATACCTGCAGATGCGTAAACACGGCTGGAGATGAATTGCGAATTAAAAAGCCTGTGCCTGTAGTTTTATTTTAGCGGGATGCTCCTGGACGCAGAGAACTTCGGCTTTCATTCACACAGCTGATTAAACAACAGCTGATTAAAGAACAGCTGTTTTTTTTTTTTTCCTTTGGTGTATTTATCCACCACGTCTGCGCGCGCACCACACGACGCCGCCGCAGCCAATAGAATTACTCGTATTTTTTTTTTTTAGGGGCGTGACGCGTTTGTTTTATCCGCCGGTGTAAAGAAACGCGGGCGGAGAGCGTCCCGGTGGGACGCTGAAGCCGCCCGCCCGCCCGTCCGGGCGGTACAGTGAACTAAAACAAGCGCCCGCCGCTCTCGGTTCCCGCCTCAGCCGGTTGTTTTCCTGCGGCGCACCGGAAGCTGCAGCCGGCGCGGTCGACAGATAAAAAAGTCGAACAAACTGTTGGCTTGAAAATAAATAAATAAAACGTCGGACATCAGAAAATCCGAGAAGCATCAGGTGAATAAATAATCCCGCGTTTCAGCCGCTGTCCCTCTAAACCGTGTTTGTTTTTTTGTTGTTGTTTTTTGTTTTTTGAAATCACTCCGTGTTACTTTATGATCGACCCGTCAACAAGCAACACGTGCGTTGTATTTCTAATCTAATCTGTCCTGGATTATTTTCGAGCTATCGTTTAGTTTGATGCGGCAGCAAAACAACAAAAAAAAGGGTGGGGTTTGTTGCGGGTGGGGGCTTTTAATCAAGTGGTTTTTATACAAAATAGAGGATTTTAACATTTCACCCACACCGGGTTTTCTTCCGACTCGTAGCCGAAGTACGGCTCAGATCTACGGGAGCAGGCATGCTAACTAGCCGTCGAGCTAACGGAGGCTAGCCGACAAAAACAATGGACGACTCCGGCAACAAGAAGCAGAACTGGGACGTGAAGGAGACGGAGCTGTTCCTCCAGATCCTCAAGGAGCTGGACATGAAGAAGTGTTTGGACGGGAGGAAAGTGCGGAACAACAAGCTGTTCAAGGTGGCGCACCGGCGGATGACGGCGGCCGGCTACCACCGGTCCGTGGACCAGCTGAAGTTCCGCTGGAAGCTGCTGAAGAGCGCCTACTACAAGTGCAAGCGGGCGCCCGACGCGCCGGCCCCGGCCAAGATCCAGGGCTGGTGGCGCTACGAGAAGACCATGGTGGCGATCATGGAGTCCAGGCACCCGCTGGTCGGAACCGCGGTCCACGCCGACCGGAACCGCCGCGAGGAGGAGGAGGAGGAGGAGGTGGTGACGGAGGACTCGGACGGAGAAGCGTCAATGCTGCACTGGCCGCAGCCCTGCCCGGACAATAGCACTCAGAACCTGGATCTGATTGTAGGGTTGACCCCCGGAGTCTTGTCTTTTTTTTTTAGATCTGAATATGGTCCCAGATGCATGCTGGGATTTAAAACATAATTTATTTATTATTATAATTATTATTTTTTTACTTTGGAGTACCTCCAGAAAAAAACAACAACCCACTAATGCAGAATAACAGTCCTGTAATCAAAGTGCTTCACATAAGACCATCAAAAACATCAGGCAAAAAGAAAAGGATGTTTAAAAACAGTCATTAAAACATTAAACAAAAAAATAGAGTAAAAGTTAGTGTCAGTTTAAGACATCCTCAAATCTGGTTCAGCAGCAAACAGAAAAAGTCTTCAGTCTTAATTTAAAGCAGCTGAGTCGCATCAGACGCTTGTTTCTCCATGTTATATAATTATAATCTTTATTTTATGCAGCACTTTTCAAAACCAAGTTTCCAAAAATGCATTTTACATGTTTTTTTAAAAATTTTTTTTACCAGGATTTAAAACAATACAGGGCTAATATGATATATAATAATATAATAACAACAAACTTTATTTGTAAAGCACCTTTCTTGCAAAGAAATGCAGCTCAAAGTGCTTCACAGCAAGAGAGATAACATGCAAAGTGTTTCACATTAAAACAGATATAAAGGAACATTTAAAAAAATATAGAAAATAAATGAGATGCGTAAGAAACAGATCAAATTAAACACAAATAGAGTTAAAATACCAAATAAGCAATATGGATAGAACAACACTAATAACTGGAGGCAGAAAAAAAAAAGCTGCAAGATACGTTTTGAGACCTGCAAGTCTCAAGATTTTCAGTCTCATGACCTCGCTTCCTCCGCTCCTTATGTAAATAACATCTTCGTAAACATACGGGTAAATAAACGCAGGAGCAGCTGTCGGAAATTACACGAGATAAACCCAGAGGAGGCTTCGGTGAATCGAGCATCGTTTGGCTTTATCGTTTACAGGTAAATCTTTCCTGAACCACAAAGTAAAAAAAAAATATCTTAAAAATCAATTTGTAAAAGTTGCTGATATTCAGTAAATTACAGTAAATCTAAAGTGAAAAGAAATAAAAGCACCGACGACCTCTTTTAAGATCAGACAGGAAAAAAAACCAGATTTCTGAAACACTCCCGAGATGATTTAAAAACATGACATTTAAAATTTATCAAAAAATATCCCGTTTTAATATCCTGTTAGTCGTCTGAATATTTAAAAAAAAATGCTGCAGAATAAACACAACACAAACAGGAAGTCTCTTTGAGCCACAACAAAAAACATATTTCCATGTACAAACTACATTAAAAATACAGATCTTAAAATAGATAATCTTTTAAAAATCTTCTAAACAAACGTGAAACGCCAACAAAATCAGATTTTTTTTATTAAAACGGAGACGAGGATTTATTTCGAGGCTGTTTGTGTTCTAGATGGGATTAATTTGATCTACATGTGTTCTAATTAAGGCTCCAAATAATTATTATTTTCATTATAGATTATTATTTTCTCCATTCATCTGTTTGGTCTTTAAAATATCTTGTTTTTGTAACGACCAGAAGATGTTAATTTTTTTTATTATCATGAAGGATTAAAGGAAGCAGAAATATTCACATTAACGAAGCTGGAATCAGAATTTTATAGCTTTTATTTACATTAAAAAAAATATTCGATTATCAAAATAGTTGCTGTTTAATTTTCTTTGGATCAATTAATTTACTAATTGTTCCTTTAACAATATAAGCATGAAATAAATTACAGTAATTTCTAGGTCTGCGGTTTATTTCTAGTCTTTATTGTTTAATCTGTTGTCGAGTTTTGATTGATTAGTTACTAAAATATGAAAGATAGCAGGTAAAAAGTGCCAGTCGGACGTTTGTAGAAGCTAAAAGCGACTTCGTTCAGTTTAAATTCGTCCGACCTGCTTTCTGAAACATTATCAGGTTATGAGGAATCTTGATTTTAAACCGTGAACTTTTTCTTTAGTTAAACTGGTTAAACGGGAGGAAATCTGATTACTGACCAGCTGTCACTCAGGATTCAAAAGCGTCATCTGTTTCTGGCAGTAATCCGGCTTCCTGTGAAAAAAGTCGACACTAAAATGCAGCGTTTTATACAATTCATCGATATCACAGCTGATTGAGTCAATATAAAAATTAGACCTTATTTGTAAAGATCGAAGTGGTTCAGCCTCTTTTTTTTTTATTTTTTTCAGTGACATACAGTTTTCACATGTTTCTGCTTTAAGGTTGAAATCCTACAAAAATTAAAACCACATTAATACATTTTGATAAACAGGTTTCCTGATAAAAAAAAAAATAAAAAAAACATTTTAGAGCTTTTCATTTGAATTCAGAGATGATCTTCTGAACACATGATTGATTATTAATTGCCTATTTACATGATTAATTAGTCTATAAAATGTCAGACAAACACTTGTTTTTCACGCTTATTTATTACAACAACAAAAATACTAAGAAGAAATAACCAGTGAAGTTACTTTGGGTTTTTGCTTGAAAAATAACAAACATGGGTTATTAAAATAGTTTTTTATTTGCTGTCAATTATCGATTAATCGGCTAATCGTTGCAGCTTCTAACTTTCTTACAGTATTAAAAACTGAAATCGTCACGTATATGTGTGATGCCGTTGTTGCCGTGGCGATTGTGTCTTGATGGTGTTTGTGCTCTCGTCCTCGGTTTGTGGTGTTTTTTTTTTTTTTTTGATGTCGTAACTCGCTGATGTTCCTGCTCTCATCGTGTCTTCTGCTTATTTTTTTTTATTTATTAATTTTTTTGTTTCAGATCAAAATGGACCCCGAGATGGACTCGCAGCTGAAGATCGGCTTCATCGGCGCCGGGAACATGGCCTTCGGCATCGCGAAGGGCATCTTGTCCGGTGAGTCCTGTAAGGTGGGAGGGGGGAGCTATTGAAAACAGGAAGGAGGAGGAGGAGTTTGAGGAGTTAATGGGTGTCACTCATGTTGTCATCGCAGGAAATGTTCTTCCTGTGAACATCAAAGTGAGCGCACCTTCCTCCAGGAGCCTGGGACGCTTCCAGGTAACGTCCTCCATCTTTTATTTAGTGTGTGTGTGTGTGTGTGTTCGGAAAATCAGGGTCCCCCCCCCTCCCCCTCCCCCCTCTGAATGGATGCTGACCTTCCTCTGTTGCCATGGATACCTGCAAGAGTGTCAAGTTGCACAATACATTCATGCCGAAGTATGAATCGACGAGCCTGAAACCGGAGCAGAGAAAACATCCGGGGGGGGGATGCCGAAATTTCTCAATTTTCAATTCCGTTAGATTCAAGTACCAAATTATGGGATGTCCTCTCCTGTCTGACAAAACGCTGTTCCTCAATTAAATGCTTGAAAAGGTGCTTTAAAAAAAAAAAACTAACATAAAATAATAACACATTTAAAATCAACAAATGTTTGACCACAGTGCCCCCTGCTGGTAGTCGTCTCCTCCGTTCTTAAATAAATCAAAGGAAGCAGGTTTTTTTTGCGTGACGCATCTTTCTCTTTCTGGTTTTTTTTTTTTTCCCCCACAAGGAGGCGGGCATCGCCGTGACCCACTCCAACGCCGAGGTGGTGTGCGGGTCGGACGTGGTCTTCGTGGCGGTCAAACCTCACCTGGTCCCGAAGGTCCTCGGCGAGATCTCGCAGCATGTCACCGACAGACACATCGTGGTGTCGGTGGCGGCGGGAGTGACGCTGGCGACGTTGGAAGAGGCGAGTGACGCGCGACGAGTCCGAGCGGCTGTAAAATGTTCAAAATCCTCGTTTCATTCTCGGCCTTTAAAAAAAACAAAAAAAAAACTTCTTTATTGTGGTTTCCAGCTTCTGCCAGAAAACTCCGTCGTCATCCGTCTGATGCCGAACCTGCCGTGTTTGGTTCAGGAAGGAGCTCTGCTGTTCGCTCGCGGTTCCCACGCCAACCAGGAGGCCGGCGCTCTGCTCCAGTCGCTGCTGACCCGCTGTGGTCTGGTGGAGGAAGGACCCGAAGCCTGGATCGACATCCACACGGGCCTCAGCGGTAGCGGAGTCGCTTTTGTGAGTGTTTTTTTTTATTTTTTAATTTTTGTACTTTCTATTCAAAGTTAAAAGTCATTTTTGCTGCAGTTCAAAGTTGCTTTACAGATGATTGACAGGCCAATAATAAGACTTTCCTTTTTTTTATGTTCTTTTAATGTCTGTTTTTATGTGAAACGCTGCATGTAATTGAAAAATGAAATGTGCTTTACCAATAAAATGTATTATTATTATTATTATTATTATAATTCAGAGTCACAACAAACAGGAAGGGAATAAACCCGAGGATGTGATTTTTATTTCCCCAAATTATGACAATATAGGGTTCAATTCTCATTTTATTTGTATAGCAGACCAGAAAAAAAGAATAAATTTGAGAACAAATTAAAAGGAAACTGAAGAGGATTTAAAAAACACACATTTCGAGACCAAGACGATGGAGATAAAACAAACGTGGGCGATAGATGAAGTTCCTAACTCTTATCAAACCCTCTACATCGTGTACTTTTGAACTTTTTTTTCCTCTGACGTGCTTCTTTGTGTGCAGGTTTATCTTTTCGCCGAAGCGCTGGCAGAAGGAGCCGTGAAGATGGGCATGCCGAGCGCTCTGGCCCACAGCATCGCAGCTCAGACCGTCCTGGTCGGTGTTAACAGTGTGTGTGTGTGTGTGGGCGCAATTTTAATTTTATTATTATTATTATTTTTTTAATATATAAACTCACTGACTTCGTCCCGCAGGGCGCCGGGAGGTTGCTACGTGACTCGGGGAAGCACCCAGCCCAGCTCCGCTCCGAGGTCTGCACCCCGGGAGGGACGACCATCTACGGGCTTCACGCGCTGGAGCAGGGCGGCGTGCGGGCGTCCACCATGACCGCCGTGGAGGTCGCCACCGAGAGAGCCAGGGAGCTCGGCAGGAAGTCGGCGACGGGCGACAGGAAGTCGGCGACGGGCGACAGGAAGTGACGGCTGCAAGGTCGCCTTTTCTTTTTTTTTTCTTCTTCTTTTTTTTGAAGAACTAACTCGTCGGACTTAAACTTGAGAGACAAAAACCCTAAAAAACAAACTTCTCTTCGGACTCATCACTATTTTTATTTTTATTTTCATCCCCCCCCTCCTTTTATTTTTCCTTCAACGAGCGCAGTTTTTACTTATTTTTCACGTTTTTGACGTGAAGAATCTGAAGTGAGCAAAAACTTACAGAAAAGGAAAACAAAAAAAAGACACTGACAAGTAAATTATTGGATGGCGAGTGTGAGTCTGAAGCGGTCCTGATTTATTTTATGTTTTTGATTGATTGGTGGATCACCAAATCTGATGATGCCCCCCCCCCCCCAAAAAAAACAACTTGTTTTCTCCAAAAACTGCATCTTAACTGTCGTTACTGCCTTACCGGCCTTGACTGGATTATCATGTGCATCTAATGTGGAGTACAGAGTGGAAGTTTAAATGTGTGAATGCATTAGGATTATTCAAAATAAATTATAGCATCTCTTTTTTTTTTTTTTTTAGGGGGAAAAATGAAGCGTAAAAATGATTGAAGTGAATGATTGTGGTCGTGCAGCTGTCCCGGGTGTCGTTCATACTTTACCTGTATAACAACGTTGTAGAGAAATATTTATGATGGATGGCAAGTTGTGTGGAATTGATTTTCATAAAGTGTCATGGTAAAAAAAAAAAAAACTCTCGTTGTGCACTACGTTTTTTCTTCTTTATTTATTTATTAATTTGAGGTCTCATAAAATGGCAAAATATTTTAATGAGCATGAGAAATATAAGGGAGAAAAATTTACATATTCACCTTAAATTGGACAATTAAAATAAATTATATCACCAGTGACAGAGACAATTGAGAATATAATAACAGGTCATTTTGGGGGATTTAAGAATTTGTTTTCTAACAAAAAAAAAAGTTTTTCATTTTTTATTAAAACTGAAACGACATTTTTTTTAAATTAAAACTGAAACGACATTTTTTTTTAATTAAAACTGAAACTTTTTTTTTTTATTAAAACTGAAATGACATTTTTTTTTTAATTAAAACTGAAACATTTTTTTAAATTAAAACTGAAACGACATTTTTTTTTAATTAAAACAAACTTTTTTTTTATTAAAACTGAAACGACATTTTATTTAATTAAAACTGAAACGACATTTTTTTAAATTAAAATTGAAATTTTTTTTTAAATTAAAACTGAAACGACATTTTTTTTAAATTAAAACTGAAACTTTTTTTTTTTAATTAAAACTGAAACATTTTTTTTTAATTAAAACTGAAACATTTTTTTAAATTAAAACTGAAACGACATTTTTTAAAAATTAAAACAAACTTTTTTTTTTAAATTAAAACTGAAACATTTTTTTAAATTAAAACTGAAACGACATTTTTTTAAAATAAAAACTGAAACATTTTTTTTTAAATTAAAACTGGAACGACATTTTTTTTAATTAAAACTGAAACATTTTTTTAAATTAAACTGAAACTTTTTTTTTTTATTAAAACTGAAACGACATTTTATTTAATTAAAACTGAAATGACATTTTTTTTTAATTAAAACTGAAGCATTTTTTTAAATTAAAACTGAAACGGCATTTTTTTTTTAATTAAAACTGAAACAACATTTTTTTAAATTAAAACTGAAACATTTTTTTTTTAATTAAAACTGAAACATTTTTTTAAATTAAACTGAAACTTTTTTTTTTTATTAAAACTGAAACGACATTTTATTTAATTAAAACTGAAATGACATTTTTTTTTAATTAAAACTGAAGCATTTTTTTAAATTAAAACTGAAACGGCATTTTTTTTTTTATTAAAACTGAAACTTTTTTTTTATTAAAACTGAAACGACATTTTATTTAATTAAAACTGAAACGACATTTTTTTTAAATTAAAACTGAAACTTTTTTTTTTTAATTAAAACTGAAACAACATTTTTTTAAATTAAAACTGAAACATTTTTTTAAATTAAACTGAAACTTTTTTTTTTTATTAAAACTGAAACGACATTTTATTTAATTAAAACTGAAATGACATTTTTTTTTAATTAAAACTGAAGCATTTTTTTAAATTAAAACTGAAACGGCATTTTTTTTTTAATTAAAACTGAAACATTTTTTTTAAAATTAAAACTGAAACGACATTTGTTTTAAATTAAAACTGAAACTTTTTTTTTTTTTAAATTAAAACTGAAACGACATTTTTTTAATCCACATTTAAAATATAAACCCTCCTGTGTTATAAACGAGGTTGAAGGTCCACGTGGGTTCAACATGAATGATTCATAATTCCCCTCCCCATCCTCAGAGCTCCCCCCCTCCTCTTCCCCCTCCTCCTCCTCTTCCTCCTCCTCCTCTTCCCCCTCCCCCTCCTCCCTCCTCCTCCTCTTCCTCCTCCTCCTCTTCCTCCTTCTTCCCGGTTGTCACTCACGGCTGTAAGAAGCACGCGCCGCGTCCGCGGGCCTCGTTCTCAACCGACACGACAGAAAAACACCAAACCCCGCAGCAGTAAGTCCCGTTTCACGCCGGCTGACGGCCGGTAGTTTCCCGGTGGTGGTGGGGTCAGAACCGGGGGTTTGTTTCGAGGTCGTTTCTGGGAAAAATGAATGAATATTCACGGTTTTTCCTTTTTTTTTTACAGCTCGTAGGCGAGCTAACGGCTAGTGCTAACGCTGCTTCACGCACGCTGGGTAAAGCTAACCGGCTAGCCTTGTGCTTTTTGTTGTTGTTGTTGTTGTTGTTGACATTTTACACGAGTCTCAGCTTTTAAAAGAACAACAACAACTCTTTAGTTGAAGCAGCCTTATTTCGGAGATGCTAACCGCCCTCTTGACAGCGTTCAGACCTGATGATGGTGATGATGGTGATGATGATGATGGTGATGATGAAGATGATGATGAAGGAAATACAGGTTAGCTGGGCGCACCTCTGGATGATTGACAGCTCCTCGGAGGCTTTGATCTGCGTTTCTTTTGTTGTTCGAGCAGCTGCGTCGTTTCCTTTAAACTACCGGGCAGATACGAGCTTATTGTGGGTAAATAAATCAAATAAAACGAGCAATATAAAGAGGTTATTCTCATAAAAACAAACATATACGCTGAGCATCTGTCCTTAGTGTTGAAAATGTCTTGTTCCCTTTTTAAAAACCTCCTGAAACGAGTCAAAACTGCCCCAAAGACCATCAGTAGAATAACAGTATTTGTGATTTAATTTTTTATTGCTTTCATAATTAATACTTTTAAAAGAAAGCTCAAAACATATCTGATTTGTTTCCCCCAAATAATGACAATATAGAGGAGTTTAGTTCTCATTTTATTTGTATAGCAGCATGTAATAACATAAGTCGTCTAACGTTTGTAAATAAACCTAATTTATTGATATATTTTAATATAACTACATATAATATAATATAAGGATTAAAGGTTAGTTACAGTTATCTTATCGAACGTTACTTCTTTTATATTGTTTGAATTAAAGCGGCAGTGTAGGATTTAGTGACATCTAGTGGTGAGGTTGGAGATTGCACCGAGCTGAACACAAAAACTAGTTTGGGTTTGTCCCGTCTGGGCTACGGTAGAAACATTCAAAATCATCATCAAAATCTTTTTTGATTATATAAATTACAAACAGCTGTTCGAGGTTGTTTTTCTTTTTATTTAATTTTTTTTATTTTTTTTATTTGGGACTCATTTTAAAGATCCTACGCTCTTGACTACAGCGGCTATAAATAGAGCCGCTCCAAATCCAGTTGCACCCTTAAAAAAAAAAAATAATAATAATAAAAAAATGTCCCTCTTAAAGCAACTCATCATCCCCCCCCCCCCCGCCCGAATCGTCGTCCTCGGTGACCTAGAAATTCAAAACTCGTTTCATAAACCCCGACGGTGGAAACGAGAGCGCTCACAGCGAGTCAGCTCTTCTCGGGAAAGTATTGCGCAATACTTGATTTACTAATTAAAAAAAAAAGTGCTTTTACAGAAAAAGTCTTATTTTAGATTTTTGATGACGAAGACGGAAAAAAAAAAAAAAGAAGCAGCTTTTTTTTTCCCGTCTGAAGGATTTAGGTTTTAGGGGAAATGTTGGGAGCCTTTGGGAAAGGTGGAAAAATAAATGTCTACACTCATCATCATCATCTTCATCGTCCAGGACTTGTGTTGTTTTAGAGAAATGTTTTAACGCCGAGCTTCTTCTCCTCTCATCTTGCATTCAGAATTTGACAAGTGAGTATTCCTGATGGCGTTCGACATGCGTTTGAGCTTTGTGTTGCTTTTTAACTTTATTTTTTAAAACGTAGTGTTTTAATCCCTCCCTGTATCAGTTTCATTTTTTTTTTTTATTTTATTTATTTTTGCAAGGTGGTGATTGTTACATTTCTTTTTCAATGGCTTGCGTTTAACCGGATGAAAAGAGCGCTTGTTGAGCATTTTGACTTTGATACTAAGGTGGTTGAGCTCGACGCCGGTTTTTTTTTTTTTTTTTACAGAGGAAGGTGAGTTCAGAGCTTCAATTAAGCTTTTTCTTAATTAAATGTCAAACAGGAAATGACTTCCCCCCCAAAAAAAACAAAAAAAATTCGGTATTAAAGCGCCAGAATCGATGCGACTGAACCTCCGACTGGGAATGCATTTGCTGCGTTGCAACACAGTACTGTAACCTGAACCCTGATTGGCCGGCCTGATGTGTATTCGGAGCATTTTGCTTGCATGAGCGTGTCGTGTGCTTTTTTTTTTTAACATGACCATAATTGTCAGCTTGTTGTTGTTTTTTTAAACATTTAATAGTGACTTGACACACTTTTATTTCTTTCTTTCTGTGCATGTGTTCAGATTTAAAGTTCATAGAGAACAGAGAAAGGTGGATAAGTGCTTTTTTTTTTTGAATGGCTGTCTTGTATGTCGTAGTAATTAATGCTGATTATAGTGAGTTTATACCGTACGAGCAGAATTCGGCGTCTTTAATTCTCGACGAATCCCAAAAAGTTGATTTCATTAATCTGCATGGACGTCTTCCAAGTTCCCGCATGTTTCTCTTGAATGGATTTTGTAGTGTTTTGCCGTTAAACGCCGCGCTGTAACAAAGCAGAGTCTGATAGACGAACTCCTTCGTGTCTCTCTCACTAATCCAAAAGCCTGTACCTGTTGTTCTCTGTTTTATTTTTTTTTTTGCTGCGACGGATCAAAGATGATGTCTAAGAAGATCTGCTCCGCGGAGGATCAGTCGGAGCTCGACCGGCTTCCCGGCCGCCGCCCGGCGGATCGGCCCGCCGAGGCGGCGGCGCCGGGCTGCCGGAACAAGCGGCCCGAACCGGTCCAGAGAAACGGAGAGACGGCGTCGTCGTCCCCGGAGAGCGGCAGCGTCAACGGAGACGCCAAGCGCGCCGGAAAAAGCCGCCGCCGCAAGAAACGCTCGTCCAACGCCGAGGAGAAGAAAGCCGACAAGGTCAAGAACGAGGAGAAACCGGACAAGCGGGCCGGCCAGCCGCCCGACCGCCGCGCCGCCTCGGTCGGCCTGCGGTCCGAACGCGCCAACGTGTGGTTCGAACGCGGCGTGTACGAGCGAGCCGAGAGCCTCTACCAGCGCTGGTTGGCGAGCTCCTCCTCCGACCGGTCGCCGCCGTCCTCGGGGAAACACTCCAACTCTCAGGCCGCCGCGGGGCCGGCGTGTCGCCACGGCGACCGGGTGGCGTGCCACCACGTCGTGCAGGCGGTGTGGGTGAACAAGACGACCTTCGACCGAGCCGAGCGCCGCTTCGTCCGGGAGTCCGCGCAGCCGTCCGTTCCCAACTCGCTGAACCTCCCGGCGCCGCCGAGCCGCCCCGCCGCGCCCGCCACGCCCGACGAAGGGTACCAGTCTCTCGCCCCGACTCCCGCGACCCCCGTCGTCCACCGAGCCGCCGTCACGCCGACCGACCGGCAATCGATCAACGGGCTGCCGCGCCTCCCGGTGGAGCTGCTCCGGGACGTGTGGCTCGACAAAGCCGCGTACGACCGCGCCGAAGCGGCTTTTTACCAAAACCTGTACGAAAACAACTCGTCCAAGCGACCCGGCTGCACCTCCGCCTCCAGAAGCAGCGACCACCCTCAGAGCCTCGTAGAGGAGGAGGAGGAGGAGGAGGAGGGAGAAGAGGAGGAGGAGGAGGAGGGAGCGGCGGTGGAGGAAAAACGGGCGGTGCCGCCGCAGGGCAAAGCCGAAGTCTTCCACGCTCTGCACCCGATCCAGGAGGAGGAGGAGGAGCCGGCCGAGGTGTCGGAGAGGGAGGACGCGTCGGCGACGGGCGTCCGCCATTTCCTCCACGCGGACAGCGAGCGGGTGTGGCTGGACAAGTGGCGGTACGACGCCGCGGAGAGCCGTTTCCACGGTTACCAACGGGATAAAGCCGTTGCGGTGAAGAAGAGTCGGAGGCCCGAAGTCGGAGCCTCGTCCGTTGCCTCCGCCGCCCCGCTGAGGGACAAGTATGACCCAAACCGGGAGAATGGATCTGCTCCAGATGTTTCAGTTCATCCTTTTGTTTTGTTTTTTTAATTTATTTATTATTTTGAATGCGTGAAATTTCCTCTTTGTTTTGTTTTCATCGAAATCTTTGGGTTTATTCATTCCTTATTACTCGTGGTCCCGTTTTTCATTTGACCCGAATGCCTGTTTGTATGAACCATCGTTGCGTTTTGACCACTTCCCTTCAAGCGTTTGTGTAGTTGTATTTGGGGACAGAGCAGATTTAAAACTAAAAACATTTTACAGCGAATAAATCTTTGTGTTAACATGTTAGGGGATTTAAAGTATAACTAAAGTAGCAGTAATACAGATTTTTCTTTTTTTTTTCCCTGAACCTCCTGTGTCCTGTTCATGCATCCCTCTCTTGTCCTTCCTCGCTCTTTCCTCTGTAGGAAAATGAGTTCCTCCGACTTCCTGGCCCGGGACAAGATCTGGTTCGACAAACCTCGATACGACGAGGCAGAAAGACGCTTCTACGAGCGCGTGAACGGCTCGTCACGAAGCACGCAGGTATCTGAACAATTCTTCAAAAATATGCCAGAATGAAATGTCGTAAAATTGACATGAAGGTATTTGATCAGAAATAAAAAATCAGTAAAAACGATTGACTTCTTCTCGTTTTCTTTTAAAGGATGCCGGAGCGAACACCATCCTACAAGACATCGCTCGAGCCCGGGAAAACATCCAGAAATCTCTAGCGGGGGTGAGTATCGCTCTCCAGACTCGAGTGGCATCGAGCTCTTTTGTCGCAGTTTTTTTTTTTTCACTTTTTATTGAAACGCGTGGAGTTCGAGTGCTCGACGTCCCACTTGATGTAAAAATATCCAAAGAAACGGTTCACTCAGGCTCACGGATGAGACTTTTCTATCTTGAGCTTCTGACTTAACAACCAGCTGCACATACGGTGGTTGTTTGAGATTATGAGCCTGTGGATGTGACGAGTGAAAGACCTCCTCTGATTGGTCGGCTTCACCGTGCTTTGCAAGGTCATTTAAACAAAAAGCGAGTTGGTTGCGTACTGTCCCTTTAAGAACAATTCCTCCACTACTTGATTATTACTTTTAGAAAGATCCCCGACACCTCCCAGCTCCTTTTGCCTTCAGCTCTTCCCTCCTTCTCTTTTGCATGTACTTCATTCACTTCCTCTTCCTCCCTTCCCCCTGATATTTGTTTTTTTTTTGGGTGGTTCTCCTACCTGAACTCCCGTCGTCCCGCCAGCTCAAGACCTCACTGTGTGACACCAGGAGGTCCGATCCACCTTCCCTCAGCCAACAGGCCCAGTTTGTGAGTTGCCTCCGAGCCTTTGTGTGTCACTGGAAAGAGCCTCGATTCCCACCACAGCTTCTGGATGACTTCTTTGCTTGTGTGTGTGTGTGTGTGTGTGTGTGTGTGTGTGTGTGTGTGTTTTAGATCCTGCTTCTCAGGCCCCCCCCCCCCCACCCCACCCCACCCCGCTCACTCTGGCTGCAGCGTTAGAAACCGGCTGTGTGCTCGTGTATTAAACGTACGGGGGTCCGATCTAACGACCCCGACTTGTTTTACCCCGTCGGACGTCGCTCTCTCTGAACCGTCTCGAGCCTCCGCGTTTGTGTTTGTGTCTGCAGAGCAACAACAACAACAACAACAGCAGCGCTGCGGGCGATCAAGGAGAACTCGTCACTCGCATCAAGAGCCTGGAGCTGGAGAACCAGAGCTTATACAAAGGTAGCTTCATGTTTGGGTGTTTATTCGATCTGCAGCGAACACCGATCCAATAACACCACCTGACGTGAGCGACACAATACAAACAATTGTAGGTCATTTTTATACCAACAAAAACTTTTATTTTTCCTCATTTATCACCTCAATTGTTTTTTTGTTTTTTTTCTGTAATGTTACAGATGGATAAACATTGTTTAATCGTGAAATAATTCGTTTCATAATTGGAGCCGTAAATCGTTTTTCAGGCGATCAATCAGCTGTTTTTTTTCTACACTAAAGCAGAGGCTGAAGTGACGGCTGAATAACTTCCTGTTTTAAGAGACTTTTATCCAAAAACATTTGACTTAAAATGATATTCATATTTGGCCTGAAAATGAGATTAATGATTTCAAATCACTGATGGAAGTTTCCATTCAACTTTAAATCAATCTAATAATTACAAGCTGTCTGTGCTTGTGTTTCTTATTTATTTATTATTATACTCAGCTCTCTACAACCATAAAGGTTATATGAGTGGTTTGTTTCAGTTATGGACGACTTGAGGGCGGCGCTTTCCAAACTGGAGTGTCGGGTTTCCTTTCTGGAGAAATCTCCTGCGGCCGTGACTCCGGCTCCGGCGGTCCACTACACAAACGTGAGTTCATGCAGATTTCATTTATTTTGAGTTTGATTTGATCCTTTAAATATTTGTTTATCAAACGTTCCCATCTGATTTTTTTTTTTTTTTTTTTTTTCCCCCATGTTTTAGGGCACCAGCGTCCAGCAGAAGACCAGCGTCCCAGTTAAAGAGGAGGAGGAGGACGAAGACGACGACGACGACTTTGATCTGTTCGGCAGCGACGAAGACGAAGATGCGGAGAAGCTGAAGGAGCAGAGATTGAAAGAGTACGCGGCGAGGAAGGCCAAGAAGCCCAGCATCATCGCCAAGTCCTCCATTTTACTGGACGTCAAACCCGTAAGTCGCCGATGCGTCTTCGTCTGGACGCTTGAATTTGTGGACTTTCTTTTTTTCTTTGCTTTTGAAATTTGCTGACTTTGTGTTCTCTGATGCGTCCACGCTGCCGTCAGTGGGACGACGAGACGGACATGGCGAAGCTGGAGGAGTGCGTGCGCTCGGTGCAGGCCGACGGCCTCTTGTGGGGGATGTCCAAACTGGTTCCCGTCGGTTACGGCATCAAGAAGCTCCAGATCTCGTGTGTGGTGGAGGACGACAAGGTGGGCACGGACATGCTGGAGGAGGAGATCACCAAGTTCGAAGACCTTGTGAGTCCTCTGCGATACACTTATTTTATTTTTTTGTGTCACACGCAGTAAAAACACAACAATCCTAGTTGAAATGAGGTTTTATTAAATCATCAGAATGCAAATCATACACAGATGTAGTGATAATGTACATGCTTCACAATTTCATACATTTTATTTACAAAAAAGCATAATGTCTTCTATGATTTATCTTAAAAAGAATATATAACTTTACATTGATTATGTTATGATATCTCATAGACTTGTTTTTTATCGATTAAGTCAAAGTTTAAAGACACCGAAGTAAAATATAATATTTCGGCACACTACTGCCACCATGTGGCCAAACGAAGGCTTGAAGAAAAAACTAACAAGATTTCAGTTCACACACTGTATGGAGCCTGAACAGTTTTATTCAAAGAAAGGATCATTTCCCACCTGTGACGTAGTTTAAAGAACAACTTTAGTGTTTAACTCTTGGTAATCTTTTTCAGGTCCAGAGTGTCGACGTAGCAGCTTTCAACAAGATCTGATCCCAGTATGTCTTCTGTCTTCTGTCTTCTCCCGTCTCCCATCACGCCTTGTTTCTCTGCTGATTGTGTCACCGGTTAATAAGAATAAAACCAAACTCTTGCACTGAAGCTGCTGTGTCATCAATTCAAGAGAGTATGTTTGGAGGAAATGGAAAACAAAATCTAATCATATAGCACGTCGTCTAAAATGTTAGAGGGTGACAGCGATAATAAAATCCTGTTCTGTTAACATCGCCACTAAAGTACTAAATACGTTTTCGATGTTATAAGAAGTACCTTCCTACCTGAGATGGTTTCGGACCGTCAGTCCACGGTGCAGAAGGAGACGGCGGACCGGGCTCCCAGCCACACCGCCGGGTACAGAGGCTGCTGGAAGGCGTCCTCGGCCCGGTGGAGGAGACGCACGCGTCCGGCCGTCACCGAGTAGAAGCAGAGCAGACCGGCGTCGTGGTCCAGGAACACGCCGATCCTGCCCGGCGACGAGGGGGCGACCGACGCGACCGGCAGCGTCCGCGTCCGGTCTCCGTGGCAGAAGACGAAGGAGGACGAGCCGCAGAGGAGACTCCAGGAGACGGAGTTGTGGCCGAGCCGGCACGCGTTGGACGATCCCTGAGCGTCAACAGTCACAGATTAATCTGAATCATAATTTTAAACATTAAATACGATCTGTTCCTGAATCACGGTGCTGAATTGAATAATCGGTCAGAAAAGGATGACCTTTGACCTTTTGGATATTAAACCGTCATTCCTCCGTGTTTTGTGCTATCGCACTTTTGGGTTACGTTTTTTTTTTTTTAAATTCCAGTCAGTTCATCTTCAGGTCGAAGTGAACGGTGACGAAATTCTGACGTTTCAACGTTTTCTTGAGATATCGGAAAACTTTTGGGATTTATTTTTAGGGGAAAAAGAAAAAAACACCTCAAACAAAAAAAACAAAAAAATTTATTTACTTAAATTTATTAATTAATTTAGTTATTTACCTTTCTTCCGATGCCCTCGTAGGCGAGCCCCAGCGCCACCTGCTGGCCGTCCCACTCCGCCTCCCAGTAGCAGCGGCCCCGGAGGCCCTCCCGGCACAGCGCCTGGCACCAGGAGTCGAACCGGTCCGGGTGGTCCGGGCGGTTCTGGACGTCTCCGGTCCGACCGGCGGCGCGGTTCCCCGCGGTCAGAGAGAGCTCCCGGTGCGCCGTGAACGGGTCCAGAGTCAGCGGACGGAAGTCTGCGGAGGGAAGGACGAGTTTCGTTCAGAAGAAAAACAAAGAAGAAGAAAAACAAACAAAACAAACAAACTCACACTGCAGGAGGTCGTTCCTGTCGTCCAAACTGGGAACGGGTTTGGGAACCGCAGAACCGCACGCTGGAAATGAAAATGAAAGAAAAATCCTTCATACAAACTGGTTCCAATACAGAAATAAAAAAAAGTGAGTAATTCTAATATTTCCACAGATTGGAAGTGTTTTTTTTTCTTTTTTTTCTGAGTACTAAAATGACCAAACTTACATTTTTATTGACGAGACGCTCACCTGCAGAGTTTGTTTCCATCTGCAGCAGGTTGACCGACTTCACTGAAAACAGGAAACAAGTTCAGAAGTTAAGTTCAGTTCTTCAGTTCAGTTCTTCAGTTCGGTTTTGTTTTTTTGCGTCGTCGACATGAAACCGACCTGCGGAGGCGACGCTCGGGAACTCGGCGTGATACAGACGGACCAGCTGCTCCTTCAGGTCGGAGACGGCCGTCCTCACGGGTCCGAAGGAGACGTGAGGACTCACCGTCGGAGGGCTGCTCGTCTCCGCGGCGACCGGACTTCGATACGACTGACAGATCTGCAGCGGAGCAAAAAAACCAAAAAGTGACACTCGGTTTCTAATCTTTAAACGTTAAGAAAACTCCACCTGGACCGCACACCCGCTGATCACTTTTGGAAAGAAATCAGTCGTTGCCACAATAAAAAAAATTAATGAACAAATAAATAAAAAAAAAAAAAAGTATGAACAAATAAAAAAAATAATTAATGAACAAATAAAACAAAAATGAATGAACAAATAAAAAAAATAATTAATGAACAAATAAAACAAAAATGAATGAACAAATAAAACAAAAAAATGAACAAATAAAACAAAAATGAATGAACAAATAATAAAAACAAAAATGAATGAACAAATAAAAAAAAATTAATGAACAAATAAAAAAAATAATTAATGAACAAATAAAAAAAAATTATGAACAAATAAAACAAAAATGAATGAACAAATAATAAAAACAAAAATGAATGAACAAATAAAAACAAATTAATGAACAAATAAAAAAAATAATTAATGAACAAATAAAAAAAATTATGAACAAATAAAACAAAAATGAATGAACAAAAAATAAAAACAAAAATGAATGAACAAATAAAAACAAATTAATGAACAAATAAAAAAAATAATTAATGAACAAATAAAAAAAAATTATGAACAAATAAAACAAAAATTAATGAACAAATAAAAAAAATATTTCATGAACAAATAAAAACAAATTAATGAACAAATATTAAAAAAAAACAGTTGTTTTTTTTCCTCATCACCTGCGTGACCTGGTCCTGGTCCCGGTCCCGCGTCAGTCTCTCCAGCTCGCCGTCTCTGCGTCTCAGCTCGGACAGCTGGCGCTCCAGACGCTGCAGGTGGTTGTCGGCCCGGGTCAGCTCGGCCTTCTCCTGAGCTCGGATCAGCTCCTTCATCTCGGCACGCCGGCGCTCCAGGAACTCCGTCAGCTCGGAGAAGATCCGGCCGCTGTCCTTCACCGCGGCTTTGGCTTGACGCTGAGGAAAGACCCGTGTGACGGTGGAGAACACACGCTGGTTATATTAAAGATGTTTGATTTATAATGAGAACTTGTTTATAAAGAAAACAAACAGAACAATTTAACAAGTTTAATAATTCGAAGGACTTAAAATTGCATTTTTCTTTTTTTTTTTTAACCGTTTTTTCTTCTCTGAAGTGGAGGTGCGATGTTTTAAAAGCAGCTTTAGACTCACGGAGAAGGAGCGCAGGCTGAGTTGGAGCTGCTGAAGCTCCGCATTCCTCTCTTTAATCTGCGCCGCGAGATGCCGCCGAGTGTCCTCCAGCTGCGGGTGGAAAACAGCGACGGGGACGCGGGTCAGAAAAAAGAGCCACTTATTATAAATTAAGCCGATTTCAGACCGAACGCTCCGGTCCCACCTGTCCGTCCGTCCCCGGAGAAAGCGGCGAGGACACGTCGAAGACGGCGTGCTCGAAGCCCCGGCGCTCGGCGGGACTCGGGACCTCGGACGCGGGAGGAGCCGAGGGGCCGTCGCTCGGCCCGGCGGCGCCGAGCTTCTGCATCATCTCCACCAGCAGGTTGTTGCGGCCCAGCGCCGGCCGGGGGCTGAAGGTGGCTCGGCACTGCGGGCAGATGCAGACCCGCTGGCGGTCCCAGTAGCCCGTCAGGCAGCTCACGCAGTAGCTGTGGCCGCAGGGCGCGGTGACGGGATCCCGCAGCGTCTCCAGGCAGATGGGGCAGCTGAAGCGGGCGTCGTCCACGCCGAGCGGAGCCCGAGACATCATGAACCGACTGGGGGGGAGGAACTGAGAGACAGAGGGAGGAACTTTTTCATACTTCTGACAGCTGTTGGGAGGAAGAACCGTCTTTATTTTGTGTGTCCGAACTGAAGATTTTATTTTTCCACGGAGGAACTGAAGTTCAACCAGAGTCCATTGAAAAAAACTATGATTTCTGACACCAGAGTCCATTGAAAAAAAACGGTGATTTCTGACACCAGAGTCCATTGAAAAAAACTGTGATTTTTTACCTGTTAGAACATTAAAGCTGCTGGTTAATGTTTTAGGGGGAAAGGCGTCATCAGAAATACGTAAAATAAACTCGTCTTCAACTCGGCTCGTAAAGTCGCAGGTCAGCAGGTTTAGAAGATGTTTTTTTCCCTGCTTATTAGACGAGACAACAGCTTCAAGACAACAAGTTCACGGCATACATTATCCAAATTTGCCCCCGTCAGCCCTGTCGTGTTTATTTAAACGCGCCTCGCGGCAGAATTACGCAAATAAATATTAAACTCATAATAAAGTCTACGTGATGTTGCGTTCACGGTACAACAACATTTTAACGCAATTTGCTGCAGTTTTTACTGACCTGAAGTATCCGCAGGCAGCAGGAGGAACAGGAAACAGGGTGGAGACAGGACGGAGGAGAAGAGGGGAGTTTGTGTTTGACTGCCCCCTGCTGGTCACAAACAGAATCACAGCAACAGCAGCATGCGTAACAATATTAAAGTTTTTTTTTTTCTGGTTTATTTTCTGGCCCTCAGCTGGAGAGCCACAACAATTATCAGCTATAATAATAGTATTTAAGTCAGAGGGGACATTTCTATGCAGAATAATCATCTTTATTTGTGATATTTTACTGCATTTTGCTGATAATACTTTTATTCAAGGAAGATTTTGAATGAACTTATGACTTATAATGGTTTATTTTTATTTTATCGTATTAGTCAAGTATGAGATAATTTCCTCCACCACTGTTCATACATAAAAGAACAGCTTGCATTAAAGTTCAGTTTTTAATCTGAGTACTTTAAAAGATCTCCATCAACTGTGTCAAAATAAATGTCAGTGTGAGTCACTGGGTCGCTTCTTTAAAGATGTAATGCAGTCAGTTGTCCACTAGATGGAACTGTTGTCGTTAGAGACACTATTACAGGTTCAGAGCGTCTTGTACTTGTATAACTGAAAGAACCACAGAGGTTTTATTAGGATAATAAAGTACTCGGAGACCTTTAGGTTAAGATGAGAGCTCGGCCATGAAGGCCTTTATATGTAAGAAGAAGGATTTTACATTCTTGATGTGGAGAAATACGTCACTGCAGCATTTTGGATCAGCTTTTTTGTTTTAAAGAGTTACTGGGACATCCTGATAATAAGGAATTACCATAGTCCAGCCTCAAAAGTAATAAACGCGTGGACTCGTTTTTCAGCATCACTCTGAGACAGGATGTTCCTGGTTTTGATAAAAGCGTGCAGCTGAAAGCAGGAAGACATTCTTGAAAATGTCGTAGAGTGGAAGTATAAAGTAAAGCACGTCATAATTGTACTTAAGAAAATCGACTTAGTTACTTCCCACCACTGGTAAAAAAACCCAACAACAACAGATCTGCTGTGTTTTTTTTTAAGGCTTTTAACATCCCCCCCATTGACTCCAAATAAGATGTTGATTCCTGACAGCTTTCTGCTTCTCTTCCCTGAAGAAAGAGCCGACGTTGCATTTAACGACTTGTTAAAATAACAGTGTTCGCCGCCCCTGCGGACTGTTTCACTTCACAAAGTTGCCTCAGATAACAGCCTGTCTGTGGTATCGTCTGTGTGTCTGTGCATCCCGACACTCCCACCCTGCTTTAGAGGGCACCTTATGACAGCCTCCTCCCCATAAAAAGAGGCCTCGTCCGGGCTTTGAAAAGCTGCAACGGCCCCCCTTTCTCCCTCCGATGACGGATGGACGGATGGATGGATGGATGGATGGATGGATGGATGGATGGATGGATGGATGGATGGATAAATGGACAGAGGAGGCTGTAAAGTCGATGTACTCGGTGTAACTTCTCGTATTCTGCGTCTTGAGTGAATTAAAAAAAAAAAAAAAGTCAAAGTTGGACCAAACTCTCGGTTTGTTTGTGACGGACGGCTGTAAGACGACGTCATCGGCCCGGAGAGAGAGACAGACAGACGGAGGAGAGAAGAAGAATAAAGAACAGGAAGGAAAAACCACAGGTGACTCCTGCACTTCCTCTGATCCGAGCAAAGAGAGGAGGAAAAACATAAGAAAGGCAACACAGGAATAAAAATAGAAGTATATAAAAAAACACAACACAAAACGTCTTTTTGTTCCTCCCTTAAATTCTGTGACTTTAATTCCCTTAACTTTCTCAAAGAGGATTTCATGTGAGGATTAGGTTCTTCTAAATGTGGTTAAGGGTTAAGGTCATCCGTGCAACCCGGTATCACGGCAAAGCGTGAAATAGACACGCTGGTCCACGACAGCAAAAACGTGAAATAGACACGTTTTGGTCCAATACAGGGAAAACGTGTAACTTTCACGCCTCGACAGTGCAAAAAAAACCAAACAAACAAAAAAAACGTGGCTATCTCACGTTTAGCTGTAGCAGACTGGCCGTGAGACAGTTGACCTCCTCCTCACTCCCAAAATAAAAAAAACAACAACAACAACAACAACCGGCATTTTGATTGAAGTTTCTTTTTTTTTTTTTTTTTTTTGCTAAAAGTTGGAAGCTTTTTTTTTTATGAGTCTATTCATCCGTTCATTTATCAATAATCTGTCATCAGCTTTTGGCAGAACACTGCTGATGCTGTCTTTCATGGCAGCGGCAGCTTTCATGATTAGATTTTGGGTTTTACTGGCGGAGGCTGTTTTCGGGGGCTTTGTGGTGCCTGAGTGGGTCGACTCCCAGGTTGTCTTTCTCTCTGTCTCACACACACACACACACACACACACACACACACACACACACACACACACACACACACACACACACAGCGCTGTAATCTTTCTCCATGCAGATCAATAAACCCGATAAGAACTCCATCCTGCCAGCTGGCGGTGACTAATGCGCCGGCCGACGCACGGTTTCTCCTGCGGGGTCGAGAGTGCTGCCCGATATATGAGAGAGGCAGAGAGGATGACGAACTGTTTATAAGTGTGTGTGTGTGTGTGTGTGTGTGTGTGTGTGTGTGTGGTGATGGGACTCG
This sequence comes from Embiotoca jacksoni, assembly GCF_022577435.1. Lineage (NCBI taxonomy): Eukaryota > Metazoa > Chordata > Actinopteri > Embiotocidae > Embiotoca > Embiotoca jacksoni. The sequence continues at coordinate 1,692,170 of NW_027185329.1, forward strand.
AGACAAATGTGTTCACCGGTCAGACGGAGTCCGATTCTTCATTTCTGCCTCTTTTTTATGGCTTCACACCCGTTTAACGGTTAACGACTTTTTCAGCTTAAATCCGTCTTTAATGAAGTTCACACGACAAACCAGCTGTGATTTATATCGAAAACCTTTCGACACGTCAACGAGAACTCGTTTGGAAACACTGAAATCTCAGAGATTGGGGATTTTGTGAAGCGGCAGCGGTCGTAAAAGTTTCATTTCTGAAGGATCGTGTTTCCAAAATGTTGAATTGGTGTGATGATTATTTTAAACGTTACACGGCGAGCTGACAGGATTGCTGTGAGCTTGTAGCGCGAGCTGGCTCGACGGTATAACTGGACATCAGATCAAAAATGCTTCTTCATAAATCTTCTTGGGTCAGAAACAAACAAAAGATGCTCTCGAGTTGCATCATGGGAAATGTAAGATCCAGCGTTTATTTGGGAGCTTGACTCGGAGCAGTTTGAGTAATTTGCTCCGAAACATTGAACAGTTTCTTTCCAGAAAGTTTTCTGTGTTTACAACACTTCAGGTTGATGCTCAGAAAACTTGGTCGGGCCGCACCGACGGCATCGAGCCGTCGCACACGCGGTGATTCATTATGCACGGAGGCCCAGATTCCTTTGTAGAGAATCCAGATATGCAACACGTTTGAATTATTAAACAGTGTGAAGACCTGCGCGCCTCAGCTGATCGGTTGTTTACAACCGGCGACGTCGGAAGTTTCGGCAAATAAACCCGCCGACGTCTCGGACTGGCGTTCCCCCGACGGGCTTCGTCGAGGCGGCGGCAGAGGAAGAGACCGGGACGTCCACGAATTAGGACAAACACGGATTAATTAAACATCCCAGTAGACGTTTGAATCTCCGCCGCCGCCGCGTCGCCGAGTTTGGGTCTCTCGGGCGATCCATCAAACGGAGGGAGGACAGATTTATAAGTAAAAGTGACGAGGACGACGGCGCCGTCAAAACAGGAAGTTGGCTGGCAGACGAATGAAAGACGTGAAGATATCCTCAGGACAAAGTGAAGAGACGCAGAAAAAAGTTCAAAGACACACAAGACAAAACAAGGAGGTCGTGATTAAAGTCTATTTTTTTTTTTTTTTATATATATAAGATTACAGTCATAGCAGGAAGTGTCACTTCCCCTCTTTAAAAAATAAAAAGGTACATCAGGAAAATAAAAGTCAAAATAATCATCGATTCATTTAGATTTTTCATGACATAAAAAAAACAATGAAAGCCGCTTAATGAGAACGAATCAAAGGTCCCGGTTGTTGCTCAAACTGTCCGTTTTGGAAAAGTAAAGAAAAAAGCCTTCATGTGCGGCGTTTCGCCTCCTTCATTCATCCCGACGGCTGAAATCACGTCGACCAGCTTCAACACAAACACAAGAGATTTCCACGACATAAAAAATACGAGTAAAGCGAAGATGATTTGTTTTTCTTCTTTTATCAAACTATTCTGAAGCAGCTAAATAAACACAAGACGACTAAAACGTCTGCGACCGAGTATCAAAATAAATCACGTTCCTTCATTCGTTGAGAGCGATAAACTGATTTGCGTATTCACAGCAAAAATAAAGACAGAATATTTCCAGGAAAATGTACACAGCTGCTCCCTCATCAGCGAAAACAAAACAACTTTAGTGGTTTTTAAAAAAAAAAAAAAGTCAAACTAACTGTGAAGATGCTCGATCTTTTTTCTTCACGCCTGATTTCGCCGAGAAGAAAAAGACGTTTTAGATTTTCTCTCCTCGTCGTCGGTGCGATCGAGTGTGTTTGGTTAAAACCTGTCCGGTTCCTGGTTCCTTAACGGGATCCTACGAGACCACAAGAAAAGTCAAAAGGTTTGGTTGTTTCACTTAAAGACATTTCTGAACACATTCTTCTCAGTTGTTTAAAGTAAAAAAAAAAAAAAAAAAATCGATTTATTTTCTGTTTCTGTTCGTCGAACCCAACAGTTGTTATAATTTATTAATTCTTAATAAAAAAAGGTGTTTTTTTTTTTCCAAACCAAACTGTGTTTGTTGCACATTTGATCATCAATGTTTAATGTTAAAATATGTTTTTAAAGACTTTATGATATTTAGGGACAAATGAAGTTTCCAAAATATATATAAAAAAAGTTTGTTTAGATGTAAAAAATATGTTAAAATCCTGTTGATTTAATTGTTGGTGGTATTCTCATTGATCAGACTGTCTACTGTCTGTACTATTTATTTCTATATAACTATATTTCTACTTGTGGTCGTTTTCACGTGCAGATTTTCATATTTCTTTGGCCCATTTTAAAGGGTCAGTTCACCCAAATTTGAAAACATTAAGCTACTTATATAAAATCAACCGGACGTTATTGGAGATATTCACTTCTGAAATACCTCAAAACCTTCCTGTGTTTTCACAACTCATGCTCCAGGTACTCCAAAGTTTTTACGATGAACTTTTAATTTGAACTTCTCCGGGTTGCTCGTGGGACTTTTTTTTTTAAATGACCCTTTAACGGTTCGGCTGGTTGGAGGCATCAGCTGCAGCTCGCATGTGAGACAAGGTCAGAGAGACGGACGGAGACAAAGCGTCCTTTCTCTCTCCACATTCCTCTCATTCTGCCGGGCACCGACCCGACCGCGGCCACCGCCGGCCTCTCGGTCCGTCCCGGTGTCCTCTGGGAACTTTTGATTTTTTGGGGGGATTTTCCCCTGTTTTCCAAGTACAGCAGGTCATTTACTGAGACCACTTCAAGACTTCGGAGACAAAAACACGGGTGTTATTTCCAAAGTTATTTCTCAAAACTCTTAATCCAGTTACGCAGCTCTAGAAAACAGATAATAGTGTTATAAAAATACAGCTTTCTGCTTTGATTGTGCTGAAATAACCCATGGCATCTTGAGCCTGCTCCTCCTACAGTGAAACACACACACACACACACACACACACACACACACACACACACACACACACACGAGTCAAGATCTCATAACTTCTCTCAGCTCACCTTTTAGACTCAAACTCAGCTGCTAATGAAATGTTACAAATACCTTGACTTTGGTTTTTTTTCCACTTTTTTTTTAAATTAGCAGATCAAGTGAAAAAAAAAAAAAAAAAAAGAACTATTGCTTTTTCTTTTCCCTCTGAAAGGCTCCCTTCAAAAAAGAAACAAACAACCTGTCCGACCGAACCGTTAATTTCCGTCTTTGGTCTGACACTTAATGATCCGCTAGAATAAAATAAAATAAAATAAAACAGAAAAAACACACACCGCTTTCATCTCGGCTCTTGTTGACATCTCGTTATCTCGCCTCCCTTTTCGGCACAAAAACAACCAACTTTCCACCATCGACCGACCCTCCTTTTGTCTGGTGGGGGGAGGGGAGGGGCACAAGGGGGGTATCATGCATTTAAAAAAAAAAAATAATTCAATAGAAATAAAGACAGATTAAAATAGATTAAAATCATCGATTGTGTTACTGATCAGTATTCTGAGATTCCCCCCCCCCCAACAAAACTTCTCCATCTCTGACACATTCACACTCGTTCAAGTCTCTCCGACTCACTTCCTGCTTCCTCTCTGAAGATATTTCCACGCTGGAAATCCTGTCACGTCATCACCACCTTCATCTAAATCTACTAAATGGACTCATATCGCTGTTTAACTCTGGTTGTCCTGTTAGCTGCGGTTTATAATTGGCTTCATTGCAACAGCTTTTTGCATGATTTTATAACTAAAATGTAATGAAATATCCCTTTAAATCAAATATGTTATGATATATATTGATATAAAAGTCTAATAAGTTAATACTGATGAGCCGTAACTTCCAAAAAAACAAAAAAAAACCGCTATAAAATTGCAATTAAAGGATATTTCATCGCAGTTTTTACATTCATTATTCTGTTATCTGGTTGTCGTTGCATTACTGAAGCAGACATGTTATAAACAGAAGAAACACATAGTTCATAAATCATTTACAGTTTGGATTATAACTGCACTAAAAATTTCTACTCATCCGTCATGTAGTGCTGCTTGATGTTGGTTTACGGCTGACCTGTTTTATTTTTATTTTTATTTTTTTTTACCTTTAAACTCGTCCACAGGTCTTCAAAAAGCAGATAAAAAAAAAAAGTTGAATCAGATGTGTTTGTTTTCCTTTTGTGTGTTTTAAAAGTGGCGGTAAATATATATATACATATATATATATATATGTATATATGTATATATATGTATATATATATATGTTTGGGCCCCTCCGGCTTCTGCCCGCTACTCGAACGACAGCAGGTCCGGATGAGGCTCCGCCTCCTCGCCGCCCACTCCGTGGCCTTTGCTGCAGGGGGCGCCGTTCCCCAGCAGCACCTCCTCGCCCACGCTGATGCGGCAGGGAGTTTTCCCGGAGCAGGGCGTGGAGGCCAGCCGGGACTCGGGCCCCGCCGCCTTCTGCCAGACGTCGCAGGGCCTGTTTCTGGACTCCGGAGGCGGGTCCTTGTGGATGAGGTCCGGCACGGACAGCTGCAGCTGGTGCCGGACCTCCTCCGCTCCTCCTTCGGCGCTGCCGTCCTCGGCATCGTCTTCCTCGTCCTCTCCGGCCGTCGCCGTCTCCGCCTTCCCGTTGGTCCCGGCTGTCTCTTCCTCCTTCCGCTCCTCCTCCTCGTTCTTCGTCTCTTCTCTAGCGATGAGGGGCGTCTTTTCGGGCGAGGGGAGGAAGGAGGAGGAGTCGGCGGCGTCCGGGGAGGAGACCACGGGGTCGGAGGAGATCATCATGTCCTGGGTCGTCTTCAGCGCTCGGGGGAGGCGCTTCTTCCCCGAAGGTGGCGGCGGGTCGAGCCGGGGGAAGGAGTCGAAGGAGGAGATGCGGCTAAGGGAGGAAGGGGAGGAAGGAACAGATGTGAGGATGAGGAGGAGAAAAAACAAAACAAAGTGTTGTTGTCAGCGAGTAACACAGAATAATTTGTTCTGCCCTTGTCGAAGTTTTACGACTTAACCTTGCTTTTTATTTTTCTGTCATCGTGAGAAAAAACTCCATCGGGATGTTTTGTTTACTTTCAGTGTGTAAAAAAAACAAACCACGACATCCAGGTAAATCCAGGTGATTCCTGCAAGTCTCCGAACAGGCATCAAAAACTTACCTTCAGCCTATAATGATGGTATGATATTTCATAGGAAGCAAGATTTGCTTTGAATATAAAAAGTATAAAAACAGCAGCGACTCCACTAAACATGTCCAATTGTGTTGATGTCTAATTGGCTGATTGGTTCCCAGGATTATTGGAGCGTAACAGAATCCCTTCAGGGCTTGTTTGTTTGTTGCACTATAAAATGATGAATTATAATATTTTCAGCTGGAAAGTTTTCTTTTGCTGTTAAGACGATGACTCAAGACTTCAAACCTTAATGGCTCCTCACTGACCGTGTTTATAAAAAAAACATACCGATTTTCTCAAACTGCTACCGACAGCGACAGGAAATAATGGAGGTAACTGTACAGCCGGCGTTATTACTGCTGCGTGACCTTTTGAGTGGAGACGACACGCAAAGACGGGTCGATAAACACGCCGCGCGGTGCGGGGGGGTAAAACACACCTTTTTCTTTCAGACACACTCGGTTAGTGCGTCTGCAGAGGAATAAATGACAAGCTCATAAGATGAATGATTCATAAAAGAGGTCATGCACTTTTCATTGTCTGAGCACGCTTCCATCTGCATGTATTCATGTTTCAACAGAGGGAGGAAAAAAAGAAAACAAAAAAGACGTCGGCGGCCCGGGGAAAAAAAAATACAAATCTTTAAATCATAAAACGGAAAATTAAACTAAATCTGTTCGAGTAGACGGAGACTAAAAATGACTTTTTGCTCGACTGATCTTCGGGTCGGAGAGACAACAGATCGATGCCTCGGGAATAAATCCGCTGACGCGCAGAAACAAGCCGAGAAAGCGCGAGCGCGCCGGCGTCGATGATAAACAGACAATTAAAAGACATAACGCGCAGCTGGAAAACACCAGACTGAAAATACGTCTGATTTCAGACGTCTTCCAGGCGCCTTTGATGTATAATTAATTGAAATAAAAAAAAAACATTTCAAAGGAAAAAACCTTTAAATTATTCACCTTTTCTGATGCAGCGTCTGAACCTACAGAGATACAGACGTCCTCGGCTCAGGACAGGTGATGTACCGGGACATTAACATAATGCTCTCACTCCTTCATTATTCAACTGAAAGTGTGGAAATTCGGGTGATTTATTCATCCTAAAATCTTTGAGCTACAAGTCTGCTAATTCATTTATAATAATAGGAGAGGAAGAGTTTAAGCCCACGTGGATTCCCCCGTGAAAACTCTTCCATATTTTGCAACATGTGGTTAAACATGTGTCATACGTGTGATCACACGTATCCAATGTGGAAAACAGGTGAAATGTTTTTTTTGTTTTTTTTAAATAGTAAAAAATAAAAGGGTCAGGAGACACCAGGTGAGTTTTTCTTCGACGTTGTCGGGGTCGTGTCACCGGAGAATTCGTCCCCTCAGAGTCAGACTGTCAACACCGAGTTCCACCGGGACCTTCCGCGGCGAACCACCTGAACTTACTCCCCGCGACTTCTTTCTGTTCCCCAAAAAGTTTAGACAATATTTACTTCTACGCTTTTCGCTCAAGTTTCAGGTTTAAACTCGTTGTTCATGAAACACTTGTTGATGAAAATAACTGCCTCCGACTGCTCGACGTGCATCGCTGCGCTGCGTGAACAACGGGAACAGCCTCCGAACCGTGCGCACGCGTGAAAGGTCGATGCTTGCGTACCTGCTGGCGGCGGTCTGGTTGAGTTGGTCCATGCAGCTCCACACGGCGCCGACGTTCTTGTTGACCTCGGTGACCCCGATGTCCCCGAGGTGGCTGGACTCCTTCCTCCTTAACAGGTCGTTGACCTGAAGGAAAGACGGAATGAGGAGGAAGGAAAGGAGGTGAAACGGACAGAAAGATGGATTTCAGTTGAGCTGGGTACCAAACAATAATAATACAAATAACAAATAATAATAATAAACTTTAGTCGTATAGAACTTTTCTAAACTCCAGTTGCAATGTGCTTCACGTAAAATAAACCATTTAAACAACACAACAAGTGTATTCTATTCTAACAATGATCGTATAAAACAAACATAAAACCAAATTAAAACAGGGCACGACCACAGAGGACACGAACCTTCGCCCCGACGGCCTTTCCCAGGTTGATGGCATTTTTCAGCCTCTGCTGTCCTCCGGAGGACGGAGAGTCCACGCAGCCGGCCCCCGGGTTAGAGTGACCCGAGGGCGGGGGGCGGCGGGCCGAGGGCTGACCCGGCCTGGAGGTCTGCGGGCTCTGCTGCTGGGCGACGGAGTTCTCAAACATACTCTGATCAACTACAAAGAGAGAGAAAGAAAAAAAAAGAGGTGAATACACAGCGGGACGTCGCAAAAAAAAAAAAAAGACACCGACACGTCTGCTTTTAACGGCACGTGATGCAAAGCTGCAGGCGCTTCGAGCATTAGACAACACCGATGGGATTTTTTTTTTTTCCGCACCGAAATGAATGTTATTTCTTTGAACTTTCTTTTCCCGCTTCGACATTTTTATCCTCCTCGGATTGTCGTGCATTCACGAAACATGTCGCGCGCTCTTCCCGCGTCACTCTGCAGCTTTGCACGCGAGCAAATCAACGTTGCGTCATCACAGCACGATTCAAAAGCTTTTTTTTTTTTTTTTTTTTTTTTAATGAGAATGCACACAATGCATGGGAGTTCTAGATGGCAGATTTCTGCAGGAAAACACGGCGTCTAATGATCACCGAATGATAAATAAAACAAAACTGAGGAGCACCGCAGTGACACATGCACATAAACAGCAATGCAAAATGAAGCAAAAAAAAAAAAAAGGGGGACCAAAATGCAGAGTCAGAAAGGAACTCGGGTCCAATCTACTTAAGACAGAAGATCTTACCTCTTGGAGAGAATTAGTTCTCGGAAGGCATTTTTATGGGAAACACAAGCATCAGATTTCAGATCATTTTTTACCTCTAATAGATGCAGAATAGCGTTTTCTGCTTAGTCACAAAACAAATGCTGCAGATTCACAGCCTCTGCACAGATGACACGTCGGGGTGGGAGGGGGGTGGGAGGGGAGGGGGGTAATGGCTGGAAGTGTGTGTCTCCATAAGATTAAATGGGAGAGAAAATATTGAGATCCAGAAGGAGCGTCAAATGGTAACCTTGACTTCTCTTTGCACACGCGAAGTGTTTCAAACACCGTCCCGATCCGGAGACCTACAAAAAGCCCATTAGCAAATAGACGGCGGCGACGTGGTCCAATATTATGAATCAACGTTATCCAGAGGAGGCGTTAAAGTCAAGGAGACAGAAAGAGCAGTGTGAAGATCAACAGGAGAAATATACGCCTTTAATGTACAGCATGCAGGCACGTATACGACGCAATAAAGTCATTTCATGACTTTGGCGCCAACTAGTGGTAATATCAAAACCCCACGTTGGCACACGGCAAAGCACACGCCACGGTGTTTGCCTATCATTTATTTTTTGTGTATATAGCTTGTGTGTCCGTGTGTGTATTTATTCATTGGTCTTACGTTTTATTTATCCTCATCTTATCCTTTCTGGAGCCGACACCTAGTGGATCTCGGTGGTATTGCAGTTTAAGCTTCATGAAGAGTGTCGTTGCACTGTGTGAAGGTTTGACACCAACGTGTGTGTCACAGATAAATATTCAACTTTAGCCTTTTTTTCCCCCCAATTGGTAGATCTCGATATCGACGGGACATCGAGGGGAACTCGTTGTGTTCCCTTCACCCATTCATTACCGCGATGAAACTGCTGCTTCATTTACAAACCTGAAGTCTTTGTTCAGTGGTCTGTCCAAGGTCATCCGTGTGCACTGACTGTATATCAAGGTCATCGAGTGATCTCAGGATCGATGGTGTCACATTGCATTGGGCTATAAACCGTCCGTATTGATCCACCAGACAACCAGGCCACCACCACCCGCCCCCCCCCCCCCGCCCCCCACACACACTTTAACTCGTAATGGGGACTTAATGGATGGACTTTGTAAAGTAGGACGTCACGACGGGGGGCGGGGGAGGGGGCTCGTGAAGGGCGAGGAAAGACGTTTTGCGCGACGCGCAGCTCGCAATGCACTCTGGGTAAACGTAAGTACGACTCTAAACGACTGATGTTTTTTCCAGTTTTTTTTTTTTCCATCTCTAGAAAGCGGCGCTGCTGAAAAAGGTGACACCTGCTGCTTGGAAATGAGCCGAGGAGTCTCTGGCTGGCTCATTAACACGCAGATGTGGTTTATCATCACTATTTATGGCCGTTTCTCTGCCGAACCGTCCCGGAGCCGGAGCGGAAAACTCTTTTTGCTCTCAGGGCTCCGGATTACGCTAAACGAATGTAAATCTGTCGCTTCCTCAAACGGCTGTTCCCGCTGTGAATAGAGGTCAGCGTGTCCCGGCCAGCGTGATGAGCAGGGAAAGAGAAGACGCTGGAAATAATAACCACGAGTGAAGCCCAAAACAAACAGCGAGCTTGGTTTCTGATTTACAACATATTATATGGGATGAAATGATGGTTTTAAGGTTTTTATGGATATTCGTTTGGTGTTTTGACTGATACGGAGGAGACGAAGGGGAACAACGTACAGCGTCACATCAAAGGTCCCTGGCCAATCAAACCCGGGGTCTTCAAGTTATACTGCGTCGTTATTTGTATGCGTCTTTGTTTTACCAACAAAAGGCCAATAAGGTGCTCATCAACCTACCGAAAAAAAACCAAACAAACACGCGATTTGGTTTAATACGAAAAGAAACCGGCAATTGTGAAACATAAAAGTTTTAAACACCGACGCGGTGGTAAGGTGTGAAATTGAAGCCGTGCCACAGTGTTCGATCTCCACGTGTTCTCCTCGAATGAACAACGGCTCCCACCAATGGAAAGAGACTCTGAATGATGGATTCGTCTCCAAGCTGCCGGTGAACGAGGTGAGGAATGTTAATAACAGGTAAACGGAGGCCAAGGCCACGTGGAGAAAGAAGAAAAAAGAAGCCCAAACGACGCGTCACTACATTTGTCTCTCTCGAGCTCGCCACGTGACCATGAGGCAGCGCACACGGGGAAAAAATAAAAAGCAACCGAAGCGTTTCTATCTATCGCAAAGCCACGCAGTTCAATTCATAAATAAAAGCTCTGCCACTTCTCTGCAGCGATGATGCGATTTCATTACCGACAAATTGAGAGATTTGACGTTGGCGGGTTCCGCTCGCTCCCGACTGGACGTTCACTCGCTGCCGTTTAAGCGTCGTTTGGTTTGATTTGTCCGTCCCGCCGGTGAGATTTCACCACCGGGCGTCCGAAGCTCAGGATTTCATCTTCGTCCTCCCAATTAGAGGAGACGGGAGAGTTTTCCTGCGCTGCGGCTCTCCGCTGTGATAAAAACCGGCGGACTCTTTAGTACAAATTCAGCCTGAAGTACCGAAGCGTTCGAGTTTAGAGACGAACGGCCGTGAACCGCTGAAGAGGAGCCGTGCTCCAGCTTCGTACCTGCACCGGAGCGCTTTGAATGAGCAGTAATGAGGTACGTCTGAAGGTTCAGTGAGTTGGTAGAAATGGAATATGACATTCACAAATATGCTTACGTCATATTAGAATCACCTAAAACTAAAAAAATCTTTATGTTTTTGTGACCTTTGAATAAGCAGTTTAATATCCACATGGGCAGCGGTTCCTCTTCGTGTTTCTACAGCAGCCCAGAAGGGACAAACCAGTGTTTGGTTTAATATTTCATGTTTTCTGTGAGTTTCCGGGGTTCAGCAACGTCTCCAATAAAATGAATCTTAATGCTGCACACTGCTTCTTGATAAAAAACTGGATGAAGTTTCCCAAAGTCAGAATTTTACCTATTTGAGTCACAACTTGTTTTAATTAGAGGACCACGATGGAAATATTCTATTGTCTATTTTTGTCCTCGATATTTATGTGATGTCTGTCACGCATGTTTAAAATGTTGTTAAATCCATCCACACATAAGTCAAATGTTTTTTGTGCTGGGGTCCTGGTACAAACCGATTGGTTAAAACTTCTCTAATAGTTTTGAGATTAATCCCAAGTCGACGCCCAGTGTGATGCAACGACTGGGAACGATGAGATTCACCATTTTCTTTTTTTTTTTAAATTAGCACATTAAAATTAAGCCGACTTGGCTGTTAGAGTTCCTGTATTTATGGATGGAGCCGCCACTATGACCGAGTTACGTTAATACTGTGTAAAACGTGATGATCCTTTTGAGATTCAAGCTTTTCCTTTGATTTTCTAAGCTGATTAGTGGATGTTTATTCATGATGGAGGGAGATAATGGAATCTGAATCTAAAACCGTGTACGTGTTCAGATCTGATCGACTCCCGAGAAGCGACAGGCGCAAACAGCTTTAATCGCCGCCGTGAGCCGGGCGTCGCAGCCTCCCGCCGCGGCTCCGACGACGGCGACATTTCATTTGCTGTTGTTTTCAAAGCAGCTCTGTGGACACTTCTGCAGCGGACGACTTAAAAGGTGCAATCGAGTTTAAGAAGAATGATTCTCCAAAAAACAGCTGTAATCAGAGTAAATAGGAAACTCTGACGAGAACTCCGGCAGCCTGTTTGGTTTGTTCTGGAGGACCGTGTAATGCTGACAGATTACTGTTTGTGTGTGTTTTCTTATAATTACAAACACGCCTGAAGGACTCCATCTGTAATAATTATCTCTCATTAACGCTGAAATGAGGATTTTGGATGCTGTGGATTAACGGCATCCTTCAGACAACAGCCAGATTAGAAACAGAGAGGCATGCAGAGCGGGATGTATTCCGTTATTTATTTTAATTTTTTTGGTTTAATCCAACATGTAATCCCCCATAGTCTTTTAATACGCTATCTAAACACAATAGTTTTTCTGTTTTTTTTAGTTTTTTTAAATCAGTTCGGCGCCCTGCAGAAGAAGCAGAGCAGAGAGGAAGCACAGAGAAATAAAAGGAGGCGGATGTTTATTGGGCACAAAAAAAAAAAAAAAAAAAAGTAGTCAACAAAACTAAACCGGCCAGCTCTCACTCCCACTCACGTACGAGCAGCCGGGCTGAATCCACTCCGACGATAACGCAATCCTCTGCAACACCATAAAAAAAAAATAAAAAAAAGTTGGGAAATCTACCCTACAGGGAAGATTTATGTTCACGCCACAGTCGGCTTGTCATTTAGTTTCTGTCTGTTTGAACAAGTGATGCCTCAAGAGAGTCGAGAAAAACTCAGCCGATGGTGAAGTTAGATTATTTTGTGCTCTGAAATATAAAAAAAGTCAAATCTACTCTTTATTTATTTACATTTTCTGTGTAGAATCAAGTTGAATTGTTGAGATCATCATTAAAAGCATAAAGCGATTTCTCAACTTCCATAAAAAAAAAAAAAATCATCCTTTAGAGCTTAATTAACCAGTTCTTAATTGATTATTACAGTCACACAAATCTGTGATTGTTTGGACATTTATTTTGTACAAATATCCTTCATTAACTACCTCTTAATTTTTTGGGAAAGTTGGTCAACCAAACTAAACAATTAGAAAAAAAAAACGACATTAAGAGTAAGTAAATCTACTTTAACTGTTTGTAGAATAGAATAAACGGAAAATCGATTCATCCACATCAAAGGTGCATTCATGACAGTTTATTATTTGCAACGAGTTGGAATTTTTTGGCCGTCGCCATCTTTGCTTGTTCGGAGCGGTTTGGAGCAGGAAATGACCATATTTGGACGAGAGCTGGGGGAGGAACGATCTGATTGGAAACCCGACGATACTACGTCCCGCCCACAGATAGCTGAAACCTGACTGCACCACAGGCCTGTCAATCAAACAGACACGCCCCCAAAAACATGCCGCTTTTTTTGGAGGCCTTTTTTCTAATTAATGTCGGGATTATTTTCAGATGGACCACCAGAAAACTAATAAGAAGGAGCGACTTTACCGAACAACACCGAGATAACGCGCTAAAATCCTTTATTGACTTTGTATTTCATCTGAGAAGTTGAATGGGAGTCGATGGAGCCGGAAGCTTTTTGCTGCCGGCCTCTAGTGGCACTCGGTGGTATTGCAGCTTAAAGGCCTTTCCGCATTTGCGGGATTTTTCAGACCTGGTAGCTACGAACACTTTTATATACATTTTATTATTACTTTGGTGATTTCGTTAATGATTTCATACATTTCCCGCCACACATGTTGGTTCAAAACTTTTGACCTCGCAGCGCTCGTAGCAGGACTTTTTTCCGAATTGTGTCATCACTTCTCAAACGATGCTGCTGCTGTGGATTTTTTGTCAACATCCTCTTAAAGATGACTAAGATTAAGTATTTTGTTTGTCATGGAAGGAAAAAGGTTTTCAGGAATTTTTATCTTAATAGAAAATGAGCTCGCAGATTTACTGTTGACTTGAAACCGGTGTAATAAATCTACAGCGTAAGAGCCAATGATATCTCTGTTTTGAAATAAACCTGCCGTCACCACAGCTTGTCACACCAATCTATGTTTAATATTCATATTCACCCTGTCTGGCCTGTCTGGTCTTTAATGAAACTGTAATCGACACCTCAGCTCGTCACAGCTTGACTTCCTCAATAAAGTTTTTTTTTCTCCGCAGGGTCATTTTTCAGATATCTTCTATTCTAATTAGGGAATAATGACGATTTATGATGTGTGTATGATTACGGTTTTCATCATGCGGAACCGGTAATTGGCCCAATCAGCTCTCGCCGCCCTCTCGGGGAGCTTCTCTGCGCTTCGACTCTGTCAAGACAGCCGCCGTGAGGCTGTAATTAACTTCGGTTTCAACTCTGGCGTCGCCAATGAAAAATGCCAAAGTGTTTGGCTTTGTTCTCAGCTGAGGGTCGCCCCACTCTGCGGAGGAGGACTGTGTGAAATCACTGAAAGCTCCAGAAAAATCAAGTAAGTAAATCTGGAGTTGAAAGGCAAACGCACCTCGGACCAAACGGCGAAACGGTAGAAGTCTATCTCGTTTTATGAAACGTTTTAAGGACTCGTTGAAAGCTAGATTTATTCTTATGCAAATATAATATCTTAAAATGGAAGCAGGGAGGACATTTTTCTTTTTTTTAATGTTATACTAGTTGTGTGTGCATGAAACAACCGCACAAACATCTTTTTTCTGTTTCCGTCCAGGAAAAGGACGATGTTTGAAAAAAGCTCGGGATTTGCTTTTGCTACTAAAAGCGAAAAAAAATAAAATAAAAAAAAGTGTAATTCTTGCTGGAACAGATGAGGGCGAAGCAGCATGAGGCTGAGATACTGAGAGGATGAGTGACCTGCAGCACGCTCACTTCAACACATAAACACAATCATCTTCAGGCCAGACAGGGTCATTATCACTGATGTATTAAATTAGAGCCGCATTAACATATACGCGTGTGTGTGTGTGTGTGTGTGTGTGTGACAAGTATTTGTATAAGAGAGGGGAATCATGCCTGAGATTTGAGAGGGAAGAAAAACATCTTCCTCTTGAAGATGAAGATATAGACACACACACTAACAGAAAGGTAGAGCGGCTCATCAATGTTTCACTTGGTTTCATTATAACATGAATGATTAAAGTCGGCGGGAGTCGCTCTCAGACTGATGGGCGAGCGAACGTATGGCCGGATTAATGGAAGAAGTTTGGGATTGATCTGGCTGAGGTCTTGACTGACGCACCGCCGCCGCCTCCTCTCACGTCGGCTCTTGCTTGTGAAAATGGATTTCAACCTCCGGTTATATGGAGGATCTAATGCAACATTCACGACTCGCAGTTTACTGCAGGAACCAGTAAAACAAAAGAAAAATTGTGAAATGACTTTATAAAAAAAGAAAAAAACGGTATTTGGGACCTTTTATGAAGGTAAAGTAGGATATGGTATCTAAGACGTACAGTGTGATGACTGTTTGAGGACTTGTACAGTGTACAGTGTGTATGTTTTATGTTTATATACAGGTATGGCAGAATAAAAATGCAGGAAATGAAATAGCGCAAAATTTCACATTTCTTGTTATGCAGACGTTACCGTGTTATTTCCTGGAGAACATTTTCATCAATGATGTTACTAAACCACTTTTTTTTTTTCATCCAACGATTTCCAGTTTAGAGAATTTGTAGATTTTATGTTTTTCCATCCCGACGGACGGACGGAAGGACACCAAGACGCCTCTTTGGAGTCGTGGAAACTACGATGGCAATTTCTACAGTTTTCTGACATTGTAAGAATACGATTAATTAAGAAAACAATTAGGAGACCATTAAAGATTACTCACATCTTAGACAAGTTTAAGCTTTGGTTAAATTGAGGCAACTACAGAAATTAAGGAACAAAAAGAGAAGAACATCGGATGTCGGTGGTAGACTGTATTCAAACCGTGGTCTGTGTTGAAGGTAGTGTTGTAAAGAGACCGCAACAGCAACCATTCATTAAAAAAAGATATCTCATAATCAACAGGAATCTTCAAAGATCTGATAAAACTTCAAATTAAGGCGATTGAGGTCGTTCAGTTGTTTTAATTAGCCGTGTTATCTTCACGTCTCTCCGTCTTCATATTGCTGCCCTGAAGTTGTTTATCAGAGGAAACCAACAACACAGGATTAAACTGAACTACAGAGCCGACCCCTCTTCCTCTTGTATCGTAGACAACCTGCCCACTTCCTCTTAAATAGGTCCAACCCGACGGTAAACAGGGCCGGGCAGCCAACTTTAAATTCCATCCCTCAAAAAACCATCAGTCAGTATCTGTCTTGGTGAGACGTGCCGAGGCGAGCTGGATTTGACCCTCGGTCTCCGGAGAAAACACAAGCCCCCCATTAACAAAACTGAGTCGTCCTCTCCTTTCTCCCCCCCTCCCGTCCTCTTCATCTTCCGCCTCCTCCTCCTCCTCTACCTCAGGTAACCTCTTCACACAATGCACCTTCTGTTTTTTTTTTCTCACCCCCCCTCTGGGATTTGTTCTGTTGGCAGAAAGCGCATTTAGGCTGAAACTAATACTAATTAAACTTTTGAAACCCCCCAAAAATTCTCCATCACGACTAATACTAATGAAGCTCCTGCTATTGAACTTCGACCACGCGATGAATAATCCCACATAATCCAATACGGGTTCCATTTTCTGTAGACGGGGTGGAAACTGGAAACGTAGCCGAGCCGACTGTTCAATAGAAGAGCAATTACACCTCCGACTCAGACGTCTGCCTTCGAATCGTCTTCAGGGCCCCGAAGACACACCGATTGCTGCCAAACAAATTTGTTTCTTTGGTATTTGTTCGCGTGTGAAACGTTTGCTGATCTATTTCATAGGCACAAATAACTTTGAGGCTGCTGGAACCACCAAATACAATCTCTTAAAACGATTATTATATATGCAAAAACATTCAACCGATAGATACCATCGAGAAAAATGTTGACAGGGAAAGAGAAAAACTCTGAACTCCTGGTGGTCCTGGTTGAAAAATAACTCTTTCTGAATACATTACGGATATATAAATATGTAGATATACAGTATGTGTAATCCATCCAGTGGTTTTGACTGATTTGGCTTTTTTTGCCTTCAGGTCATAAATTGTCTACTTTTTTTTTTTTTTTTTTTTTTTTTTTTTTTAACGGTTTGTTGTTTTTTCTCTTACTTCCAATGTGATCTCAGTAAATGTCAAGTTTTGTTGACATTTCTTTTTAGATTCATTACATTGGACGGGGCTTTTAAAATAACACAGAGGGAACCCCATCGTAAAAGATGTTTAAGATACTGAATCAACTTCCCTCCTAACCGCGGCCCTGAACGAACCCACGCTGACAAGCAGCTTCGGGACATGTTAAGTTTTAATTAAAGGGAGCAAAATGTACTTTTTTTTTTTCTTTCTCTCTGCTGCTCTCGTTGACTAATGGCACAATTACGGTAATATGGTTACCCTCTCCACAAGCATAAAAAACCCCAAAGCCACATCAATGCATTTACTGGGAAATTACCGTCCAAGCAAGAAGAAATAAAATCCTTTAAATTGTTATTTAAAGACCTAAAAGAGATTTCAAGAGATGAATTAAGGATTAGAGTTAATTGAGTTACAGTTTGGTTTATGTTAAAGGTCTCAGGTTCATATTAAAGTGAAGATGACCAAAAGTGTTATCGAGGCCCAACGCTGATGGTCAAAAAATGGTCAAGGCTCTTAACTTTCCACGTTTCCAGTTCTGAAAAGTGCCGGAAGATGCAATACCACTGAGGTACCACTAGGGGCTGGTTTAACTTTAGCTCCATTGGCTCCCATTTAAAAAAGCATTAACTTCTCTCATGAAATACAAGTTGTGATGATGTCATTAGATAAATCACCTCCTTCTGATCAGTGTTTCCTTCTGGAAATAATTCCAGCCCTAATTAGATATTAGACCTCAAAGAGAGCTATGTTTGGGAGCCAGCCTGGTTTGATTGACATGACCGGGGTGCATTCAGGTTACCGGTAGGCGTGGACATAGTGTCCTGACCACACCCCTCCCCCCAAATATGGTCACTTCTGGCTCCGAAAAAACAAAACAAGACGGCGACGGGCCAAAATAAAACAAGGAAAACATCCATTTGTTTGAAGACCAGGATTCGTGCACGGGAAGCAGTGTCATGTTGAAACGGTAAAAAAAAAAAAAAAGGCCTACTATGCTGTAACATTAGGATTTCTTTTCACTGAAATTGAGGGCTGAAACCACAATGAAACAGGAGCAGAACAAAAGTACAAAGAAGTAGGTGGACATGTGAATATATATAATATACTGCTATTTAATATATCTATACGTTACAGAATATAAAACCTATTTGGCAATAAAGTTGCTTCTGATTCGGATATTTAACCCTTTTGGCCACATCTCCCTGGTAACTATCTGTTAACTAAAGGCCACAAAAGACTTCACAAGAAAACAAAGAAACCAGGTTTTTGTGTGTTTAACACTGTTTGGTAATCTGAGTTTGTTCTTCAGGAGATATAGTGAACACACGGGAGCTTCAGAGTGTCGAAGCGTGTCTTCTTGGGAGTCCTAATATGACACATCAAACGTGAATAAAGTTCAGATGTTTTCTTGTAAAGGCGAGAAATGATCAAAGGTGCCTTCTTGTCTTTCCTCTTCAGCTCTCGGTGGGAGCCGTTCGCTTTGAGGTCGACGCCGACTTTCACCTCCGTTTTTTATTTATTTATTTTTTTTAAATTCAGCGTGTGAGCGCGTTAACATTTCGTCGGCTTGCTTTTGTCAGCGCGTACGTGAGGAAACACCAAAGGAAAGCCGCAGAGGAGGCAAGAAATAGGACAAGACAGACGAGGGGGCTGACAGACAGATGAGACGGAGCCCGTCAGCGGGCGCTGCGACTCCACATCGGTCTTCTTCTTTTAGCCCGTTACACATCTGGAGCCCCACATGTTCCAGATTACCGTGCCGAGGGGCCTCCGGCGCCGCATCACGGGAACATCAAAGCAGATCGCCACCGCGTCCAGATGTCGATGAAATGAACACGGAAAAACACGAGCGCCGCCCCCGAATGTGCACATTTGCGAGAACGGCGAGACAAATCCCGGAAAAAAACCAACAACAACCCAGTCGAAAGGTTGTTTTAATCTGCGGCCAAAAAAAGAGCAGCGATGTGAGCGGGAGGTCGTCGGCTCGAAGCCCGACGGGGAAAATCCAGTTAGGGATTGTGAATGCATGAAAGCAGGAACAGAATATGGCGGCAAAAACTGAACTGAAAAGACACACGTGGACACGTCTATAATCAGTCCCTCCAAGAAATCCCGATCTTGCGAATATTTGTTATTATATTTATTTAACGTGAATTCAAGCGGTCTCCGCAATATTGGCGGGAGGTTACAATTCTCTAAAATTCACACAAAACCCACTTTATGAACAAAAAAGAACTCCTCATTTACAACCAGAAAGGCTCCTGTTTTCTCAACACCTAATAAAACAGGAATTGAGGGGTTTTTGTGGTAAATGCGGTCTTTCACATTAAAATGTTCAAATTAAATGCCTATTATCAAAAGAAGTTGTTACATTTTACTTTATGCTAAAATCATTTCATACACGTCAAGTTGGAAGAGACTTTGTTTGTGTGCTGATGTGTTGAATTAAAATGAATTAAACAGCATTTAAAGCTCTTATTTTGAAAGGCAGATGTAGCGCTGTTCTGTAAAGCTGCGTCTTTTATATTGGTAAATTTTAGCCCCTGTGGTTCTCGAAGTTCAATAAATAAATAAAAAAAAAGATTAGAACTGATATATTTCTGTGATGCGCAGCGTGAATATTATCAAAAGAAGTGATTGCATAGTTATTTTTTTGTATCATGTATTGCTTAAAAAAACAAAAACAAATATTTCTTTTTTCTTTTCGATTTGCAATTTTCTCTAATTGCGGCTATTTTACACAAACAATCGCAATTTTTGAGAAAATCTAAACTCAGCAACATTAAAAAAACAAAACAAATTAAAAAAACCTCCCGGATGGGCTGAATAATTCTGTGTTATTATGGTCAAAGCAGCTCAGTAAATAAGTTCAGTTCGCGTGAGTCCTGTTTGGTTCTCGTCATTAACGCCGAGGTCAGCGGATTAATTGCTCGGCTCTTCCACTCCTTTCATTTCCCTTCTGCTCGTCTGGCACACACACGGCCATTAATTTCCACCGCCGCCGCGGTGTGTTGTTGTGAGCGCTTGTTTGTGTGCGACCCACTAACGCCTCGCGTCTCCGTCAGCGCTACTTCACACCGACAAAACCAAGCCGGGCCAGATCCTCGCACTTAACACGCTCCGAAGCTCTTTTGTTGTGGATGTGGTGCATCCGCACAAAAGAGCTGTAACATAACATAACACACCAAAAAAACAAAAAAGACCTGAACACAAGAAATCTGTGTCGCTATCTGGAACTGACACACTTTTTGTATTTGTATGTTGTTGCTCTTCCAGCCTGTCGTGTGCTAAACAGGCTGTATTTGAACTGTTTCCTTATTTTATTCTGAAAAATAAACTTGAATTTGTGACCACTGACCATTAAAGGTCGGATGCACTCAGATCTGAATTACGGCACACAGACAGGCGTATGTAGGACGTGTGAACTAATTACATGGAGACTTAGTTACAACCAGATGTTATTGCTGAACACATCAGCCTTTGCTCTTCTGGTTTTCATGCTGGTCACGTGACTTCGGGAATAAAATCGGCTTCTTTGGGTAAATAAATTGCCGATAACCAGAACATCTCCCTCTGTATCTTCTCTTTAGTCTCTTTTTCTCTGTGTATTTTCACAACATCTTTGTTTGTTGCCTGTTTTCTTGCTTTATAAATTAAATAAACTTCTATAAAAAAAAATAAAAGCAAGCATTTTATTATAATAATCTTGAACATTTTTGATACAAATGTCTTTTGAGTCACCCTCTACGGCCAAATGAGGAAACAAAATGGAGATTAAGCCTTGAATTTGCAGAGTTAGGTCCAATCGGATTTGTTTCTCAAATCAGATGTTTAGGACGGATCACCAACCTATCTGCATCGTCTGCTACGGTAACGACGTGTGCATAGCTACGCTGGTGACGCAGTTTAAAAAAAAAAATTGTTTCATTTAGGAAGCAAAGTGCCAGCGTCGTCCATGGCGACAGGATCTCCACTCTGTGATCGCTCTGCCGGCGGCGGCACAGATTCTGCTCACTCTCGTCTTTCTGAAAACGAGGTCGTCATTGAGAAATCGGATGCGAGCCAGCGGAGCCTCTGGAATTAGACGCATCAGTCGAAAATCCGATTGGATTCGCATTTCCTCCAAATGTGGGCCTGAGTGACACGTACGGCATCCGCCAAATACTGGCGGTTTTGGGCCAGGAAGGGATGGCACAGCTGAGAGACTGATGTCACGCACGGTCTTCATCCCTGGCAAGTGAAGTCCAAAAAAAGCTCAGCTGCAGTGACCGCTTCTGGCCACAAGGGCAGAAAAAACAAATCGGAAAGAAACAAGAATTTATTGTGAAACTTCAAATTGAATTTTCTGGGTTGCAGAAACCAAAGTAATGAAAAAGTGTTCCTGTTCTCATTAAAGATCGTACATGTCACAGTCAACGAGCAGAGATTCATTTTTTGCGTGTTCGGCTTCGGTCGGCTGGGTCGGAGGCTGGTACGTGTGCACCTGTGTGTGTGTGTGTGTGTGTGTGTGTGTGTGTGTGTGTGTGTGTTTGTAAGTGTGTCCCTGCAGGTGACAGGCTGAGCTGTGTATTGCGTATTGATCCGACCTGCTCCCTTCGCCGTCCCAGCAGTTAACCCCGGTTTCAAACAACACACGACCGTGACGGGGAAATCGATTTGGAGTCACCGGACCTGGGTCGGGCCGGTTGGCAATGAGGCCGTCGGACGGCGACGACGTGCCCCGACGGACAATTCATTCACCCAGAGAGGAGGGAGGAGAGCAGAAGGCGAGAGAGACAAAGATCAAGATTTAAGATCAGACTAGATTCGGTAGTTCACAGCAACGAGTCTGCAGATAAAAAGAGAGTTCAACATGATTCTTTATGGAACAGTTTGAAGAGCGGTTGTAAAATCAATCTGTGGACAAATCAAACCGACAGTCTGAGCCAACAAGAGGCTGCTTCGAGAGCACATTTTCTAAAAGGGATCTGATGCGATCGTATCCATCGTATCCATCGTAACCACCAGGAAGCCCGATCAGTCAACGATATCAAAGGAGCGGGTCGTCGATTGCAAATTACAAACCCAAAGTCCACACGGAGAATAAATGATGGCGTGACAGCGGGAGCTAATAAAGGTTTCACAGTGCCGTAGATTTCTTTGACATTTCACTACAATACTGGATCTATATCTGTTTATCTTACAGCGTGGACAGAAAACTTTCGGAATGAGCTCCACATTTTCAGAAACATTTCATGTACAGAAGTGGAAGAGAGTTCGTTTTTCTTGCTTCCAGCCTTGACAACTCAACTTCAATAACAAAACGCCAAATAGAAAAGCACTCAGGGCTCGTGGGCCACAGAGAAAACTTCAAGGGTGCAAGTAACACTCAGCGTAAAGTCAATAGATAGGAAAGTATTTGTTGCACAATAAACACAACAGGTTTTTATTTTTTTTATTTTTACTTGTTGCAGCTGTCAAAGTAAATAAATATCTGGAATCTGTGATTTTCACATTTCCGTACGTAACATTTTGAAGCTCGTTAGCTAAGTTGGCTGAGGTTTTTATGTGGCCCGTCGGCCCAGAATGCAACTTGATAACTGACTGAGTGAAGAGCAGTTGGGAAGCAGATCTAAACCCTGTTAAATCCCGCTGACCCAGACACGGGGTTTCCCCGACCCTAACCGTCACCTTCCTGTCGCTGAGGTTACCCGGAAAGGTCTTCTGCGGCTCAGGATGGACACTCTTCAGATATACACCTTAGATGTATTTCTCATAACACTCAAAGGTCCATCTGATGAGCAGGCAGCTTCTTCTGCACCACACAAAATATCAAAAATCAAGCTCCAATGGATGCTAAAGGTCAGCTAATGTAACACTGGAGTATTACTGACATACGAGTAACCAGAAAGACACACACAGACACACACGTTCTTCTTTCCAGCGTTCAACCGTATCGTATAAATTCATGAGGCTCGATCAATAACTGGTTAAGAAAGTGGGAATGAGTTCAAACTGTAAAAAAACCTTCTCCATGCCTCTGGGTGCGATCTCACTATAAATCCCTGGAAAGTTGCTGCTCGTAACTCTTTCTCCAGCAGTAATTACTGACCCCTCCGTCAAGGTGAAAGGTGAAGACATCCTTTTTTTTTTTTTTTTTTTGTTGCAACTGACAACATGAATCACAGAAAATGTAAAATGCCAACGAGAGGCTGTTTAGAAATACAGTACGTCTGACATTTTGGAGAGGTCGGAGGACCAGCAGGGTTCAGGCGATGACAGGAGGATAAGGTCGAACACATGTGAAAGAAATATCAATAATACAAAATGAGAGGTGACAAAAAATAGACTATTTAGCCCAGAGGCTGACGAATCAGAGCAGAATAGATAGTTTAGAGTAAAGAAATGCAACATGGAAACGGCTCTAACACCAGTGGAAAATGTAGAAAAAGAAAACTTCAGGTTTCCAGAATGTTCTTCGTTTTCTAAACTTCTTTTACTTTGTGGGAAAGAAGTACAAAGTTTAAAATTTGACGGATCTTAATCAGATGACGGGATTACTTAAAGGATCACTTAAAATTACAAAACATTTCTGCGTGTAAACTTTAAGGACGAAGCAAGCAAATATTTGAATTGTTGATTACTTGTTTCAATTTCATTGTTTAGTTTAAAAAATTTCACATCGCAGTTTCCCAGAGTCAGAAAAGGCATCTTTTGAAGTTTTGTCCAAAACCCAAACTTTTCAATTAACTGTCAGAGAACGCAGCAAAAACCCCCCAAAAATTGAAGAAGCTGGTACCCGTAAATGAATGTAAACAAATTCAGGAAGACGTGGAACCAAACTGAGAAGTTTCCCTTCGCTAACTGCTATTGAGGCGTCGCGGCTGCGCAGACGAGTAATGAGTTATGCAGACGAGGTTGGTTTCACAGTTTGTTTTGTTGTAGCATTACATGATCAGAGTCTTTTGTTGCACACGAGTGGGAAAGCAAAAAAAAGGGTTCTTTCTCCAGTCTGTTTTGTTGTTCAGACGGCCTTAATAATTCAGAAAATAAATCATGGATGAGGTGGGTTGAGAACTGATGCCGAGGTCTCCCTTAGTTTTGTAGCGTTATTCGTTTCATTCATCAGACACGTTTTCGTACACGGGAGAGCTGTTCAATTATTTGTGCAGTCGATAGAAATCAGAATCTTTAGGTTGAGATTCAAGCACCAAACCTTTAATATGTTACACTAGTGTTGCGTAAGACCGGTGGTGGAAACAGGTAAAGAGGCAACGAACACCTTTCCGGCATCTCTGTGACATCTGAGGGAGACTTTTTCCTCCTTCTATTTTAAATAATCAAATTAGTGGGTTTGAAGTCGTGGGAGGGAGGAGATGAGGAACTAATAAGTACACTTAAGACCTGCTTCCACCATCTCAGCCTCATAATTGGGCTCCAGGCCTGCAGCTCGATTTAAGTCCAAAAAATGAGATCGCTGAAGTCATTTCTTTTCCCGATAATATAATTCATTCTTTGATTAAATGTAATACCTGAATTGTGAGATGGTGGGTCACCTTTTTTTTTTTTTTTTTTTTTTTTTAAATCGTCGCGGTACCAGTGTGGAGATTTCACGGAAGATTTGATCACACACACACACACACACACACACACACACACACACACACACACACACACACACACACACACACTAGTTCGGTCTCATCCGAAACTGACTCGGCCACCAATTTCCAAACAAACTTCAGAGAAATAACATCCCAGATAGAATCTCTGTCATCCTTTTGATACAAACACCTTCAGATAGCGAGTGGCTAACTGGGAGTCGGTTTACTGGACTCTCGCTGATTGGGCTGATCCTATCAGGCAAAAGCGCTTTGGCAAAAAAAGATAGCGAGCACTTTTGAGGTTTGGGCCGATTCCTTCCCCCCCTTTGAAATCTCTGCAGCATCTCAGATTTCGCCAAATACTGGACTGACTGCATTGATCTGAGAGAAGCGCCGCTCGGATAAATTGGGGCTACGGAGCGCAAAAATTAAAACTCTTGTGGCTTTCCTCGTGAAACAAAATGAATACTTTAGTACCGCATTGTGCCTGGAGGCCGTACACAGAGCAGGGTTTAACCGAACGGGACATCTCTTGGCTGCCATCCGTGAGCCGCCGTTCTGGCACGGATGGCAGGTGGGGATGGGATGGGGGAGGAAGAGGGGTGGGGGTGGGGTAGTTTTTGTTTACGGGATGAATAAAAGAAACAAACAGCGTTCCTCGAGGTCCGACTAATCCCGGCTTTACATAAATTAAAAAGAGGGGAAACGCGTGGACAAGTGAAAAGAGTGCAAACATGCTCAGACTACCAAGTCTCTCACACACACACAAAAAAAGGAGGGCTGCCTGCAGAAGTCAAGGACGGAGCGCTTCAACAAGTTCAGTGGGACGATGTAGAAAACAAAGTTTACAGTCTAAAAATAGTCTTTGACTAAGCTGTGGGAGAAAAGGGGGTCTCTTCCCTTTTTCCAAACACGAGAGACGGCAACAAACTTCCTCCGCAGACGAGTAATGGTTTTTCATTCGAGGGAAGAAGAGTCGTTTCTCACTCCGGCGAGGAACGCCAGCTCATCAGTCCGACGTCTCGTCACTCCCGAACGCTGCCGTCTTGTTACCTGCCGGCGTGAGTGACGGCTGCGCTCCCGATCCTGACAAATTGAAAGCTTTGCCCCTGAACTAACCTGAAGGAGACGTCGTGTACGTACAGCTCCAAACAACAACAACAACAACAAAAAACAAAACACAGCAGCTCGGTTTGACTTTCATTGTTGACTCAAAACGCTCGCTCACGTTTCACATTTCACATTTCACATTTCACAGAGGGGAATTATTAAAACTCTTTAATTGAAACCTCCTGGATCTTAATGAGGACGTTTGTAAAATGAGTGCGTTTGATTTACGGACAAGAGGTTTGTGCGTGTGATCGAGAACGGAGGCGAAAGAAAAGGAAGGAAAGGAGAGCGACAGGAGTTAAGAGTGAATGCATGAGTATGCATTTATATTAGAGTCAAACAGATGTCAGATTTGAGGTGTGACAAATTGATAATAATACTCTTAAGGTGTGTTCAGACTGAATGTGAAGCAAATTTCCGTCTCACTTTATTCACTGAAAATCGGATTTAAATGAAACTATTGTGATTAGCAGCGATCTAGCTGTCTATGCACATCACCGGCGTCCTAAAGATTTGAAGGAATCTTTGGCTCGAATTGAAAATCGTAGCTGCGGATCCGGGAAACATAACAGCAAGAGATGCACGATAATATCAGCATGGTTTTTTTGTTTGTTTGTTTTTTTGCTGATAAAGGCTTTCAAATTAAAATATAGGCAGCGGCCCAGAAAGAAGATTTCTGAAGATTAAAATGATGCTTTAATTGTGCCCGAATACTCGAAACTTGACAAAAAACAACAACCCATATGTTATGTTTTACGTAAACAAGTTGAAGTAATTTTCCAAAAAGCATTGTATTTTATGTCTGCATCTGAGTAAACATAATCACACGTTAATTCCCCTGCAGGAGATAATTAATGTTCTCTTTGATTGGGTGGGAAAAAAAATCTGCATGTAATTGTATTAGAAATTGATCAAAAGAGTTGGAAAATATCTGCATATCATAAAAAAAAAAAAAAAAAAAAAAAAAATCCATTACGTACATCCATAATAATTAGAAATGTTGAAAAAGCAACTCAATGAATGGAAAGTAACCGTAGCAACCTATCAGAGGGGAAATAAATAAATAGACTAGCGGCAACAAGGAGCTCATTGAACCTCATTTCCATCCAAATAACTTTGTTTGACTGTTTTTATAATGTAACGTTTAATAATTAACATCTGTTTGAATAGTTGCTGACAACACCGAGGTCTTATTCCAAATAAGGAATTTAAGCAGCTGTTTAATCTTAAGATTAAATCGATCGGCCCATTTGCAGACGACGCTGCGTTGTGGCGCGGGAAACGTCGCGCTCGGGGTTTCGACTCGTTTGCTTTCAAAAATTCGCTTCACGTTCGAGCTGAAAGCACCTTAAGGTCTGCGTATATCAAAGTGCAAATAAAAATCAGAGGTGTGCGGTCTGTTGTCTAAAAACAGCGGCCCATTAAGTTACCTGCTGTGTTCACGTCTGCTCTGTATATAATGTAATTGTGCACATCTGACTGAAGTCCTCTGCGTGTTTCAGTCCTACGTAGCAGTCGCAAACCAGGTCGAGGCTTCTCCGTTCCTGGGGGACGGGTTAGCGTGTTACACCGCGATTTCATCCCCCAGACAGTCAGGAGTTCCCTGTCTGTTGAGAACGTTGAGCAGCCTCACCGTCTCCTCATCGGCCCCCCAGCCAAAGATCTCCATCTCCTGCCCTCCCTCGTCCTCCTCCTCCTCCTCCTCCTCGTCGTCGCTGTCGTCCGTGTTCGACTCGTACTCCGAGGCGATGCCCGACTCGCGAAACCTGGCGAAGCCCAGGCAGCCCAGAGATTTGACGTCGCGGGACGACAGCAGCTTCGCCGCGCCCCCGAACGCCTCCTGGGCTTTTATCTCCGCCTCGAGCGACGGGGGAGGCGAGGGGAGTCGAGGAGGCGGAGGCCCCGGGGGTCCCGGGAGGAAACGGAAACGCTCCAGTTTGAGCCGACAGGTGTCCCTACCTAGCGGGCTTCCCAGAGTCCCGTTGGACGACGAGAAGGCGTTGACGGTGCCGTCGCCGAGCGCCGGCAGGTTGAGGGCCGACACGTCCGGTTTGGGCGTCGTGGGGTCGCAGATCACCGCCGGCAACGTGGACCGGAACGTGATCTCCAGCAAACTGTCCTGGGAGCCCACTGAGGAGAGGAGACAGAAGAAGAGACATCAAATGTCTTGCGCCACCTTCGAAAGTTCAACCCGACACCAGATATAGATCAGGAAGTCAGCCGGTGGATCGGTGAGTTCTCCTTCAAGGTATGCAGAAAGAAGAACCAACACGTTTCGAAGCATTTCATCATCAGCCGCTCGGCGAGACATGAAAGAAGCGCTCCCGTCCTCTCATATCAAACGGCGAACCCCTAAACAAACATGAAAGATGAGGAGTTTGTGATTCCTTCAGCTGGAGTCGGGATCGGGTTTCTAAAAAAACAAAAAACAGACGTGGAGTCGACGGAAACAACGGCATCTATCAAACGCCGACAGAAAGCGCTCACACGACACCTGATTTATAATCTGCTGCCGATCCGTTGGAAATAAAAACGGGAGGATGCCGTGGGGAAAATACGAGGAGTCGAGTTACAGGAAAGTTACAAAAGTGGTACTTGCAAAAAAGCAAGATGCTGATCGTAAAGAGATTCCTTTAATAATAATTCAGACCAAAGGTTTACGTCGAGATGATTTGAAATTCTCCATTATGGGACATTCAGAAAATTTGCAAGAAGCAACATCGCCACGGCAACGACTCCTCTTCTGGTTTAACCGACGACCTTTTTTTTTTTTAATTTCTCACATCTTAAAAAAACCCTGTTGGTTTGTGAATGGCCGTCATTGAGACTCGAGTTCGGATTTTGGCCGGCGCCATCTTTGCTAGTTCGGAGCAGGTTCGGAAGCAGGAAGTGACCATATTTGGACGAGCTGGAGGGGAGGAGGGCCGAGCGGCTTTTTGAGGCTTATTTTCTAATGAATGAGGGATTATTTTCAGATGGACCTCCAGAAAACTAATAAGAAGGAGTGACTTTAGCTAACAACACCGAGATAACTGATGGACACATTTTATTCACTTTGGATTTGATGAGAGAAGTTGAATGGGAGTCTATGGAGCCGGAGGCTTTTTGGAGCCGACCTCTAGTGGCACTCGCTGGTATTGCAGCTTAAAACACTTCCGCATTGGCCTCATTTTTCAGACACGGAAGCTACGTCCACTTTTATAAACAGTCTATGCAACGTTTCCTTCTCTTTAGTCTATGTGGCGCGGAAGTTCGCGATGCTTATCGCTGAGCGGATATATTTCGCGCGTTTTGGTATTTAAAGAGGCGATAACGAGAGATTTTCTTTTCCTCCTCCGAGCGTCTGAAACGTCGGCTGATAACAGATCGTCTCTCGCGGGGTGACATTTGGACGGCGAGAAGATTTGTCGGTCTGAGAAGATGAAGAACAGATTTGGAAAAAAAAAAAAGTAAAACGTGTGAAGCTGCTGACGGAGAGGACGGGTCCACAAACTCAATGTCTCCACGTCTTTGTGTGTCTGTTTGCTCCGTCCCGTGAAAAGTCTCCAACTGTTACCGTGTGAGATGCTTAATTATCTTTTTTTTTTCTGCCTGCGTCACGTCTTAACTTTCTATTTTACGTTAGATTGTTCTGTCGCAGCACCTTTGGCCCGCTCAGCACTTTTCTACTGTCCATCCCATTTATTGCTGAGTCAGTGAAGCTTGTATTATTTCCTTAGTAGATTATTTCAGGAGTTTCTCTTTCCTGAGAAGCAGCCATGTTAGTTTGACGTTTATTTTGTTCCTCTTTTAATATTTGTTACGTCTTGTATAAATAAAAATGAGCTGTTAACGTCGTATTTTATGACAGCTGTTAATAATTTAAAAGTCTGTACAATATATAGACATTTTAAATGAGCTGACATTGCTGTTGACGTGTTGCTTGTACACGTTTTTGTATCATATGTTGGTGGCTTCAATTCTTGTGAACAGATAGTGAAATTAGATGAGTAATAAGGGACAGTGGAGAAAGTGGATCTCCAGGAGTTTCTTAAAAAGACTGCGTCTCTGCAGCTGAACATACTGCAGATGCACGTGCGGGTACTTTTTACACGGTCAGAAAGTGTATAAATACGTGTACAATGAAGTACGTGTGTGTGTGTACGAGCCTTTTTTTGAGAAATGTACTCACTGGAGTTTGGTCCGCACATCTTGGTCTCCAGCTCCTGGATCTGTTTCACCAGCAGCGAGATGTGCTGCAGCAGGTCTTTGTTCTGCAGCAGCAGCTGGTGGACTCGAGCCTGGGCCTCCAGCCGAGCCGTGGCCTCCGCACTCAGCTGGTCCTTCAGGAGATGGACCTGCGCCGGGAGGACGGAGGAGGAGGAGGAGGAGGAGGGAGGAAGAGGAGGAGGAGGGGGAGCAGGGAGGAAGAGGAAAACAGAGAAACAGATGCTCAGCGGTGAGTCAAACTGTAAACAGACGTATCCAAATGTTTTCCTGAACACCGAGATTCACCACATCCGACTCCACTCGAAGGCCTCGACCCAACTCAGCGGTGAAGTTTTCGAAGTCCTCGTTCTTTCGTTCCTTTTTTTTTTTTTTTTTTTTTTTCTTTAAGAAAAAGTTCAGCTACGGGCTTCGAATAGCTCTGTAATAATACGCGGTCACTTTGCAGCTAATCCCAGGACGGGGGGGGGGGGGGCATGTTTACCACCCCGTTGTTTTAACAATACTCTGTAACTGTTTGGGAACTGAGGGAAACAGTTGCTGGAGTTTTGAAAGTGAAATGTAGTCCCATTCTGGCCCGGTATAGGATTTCAACTGCTCAACAGTTCAGAGTCTCCTTTGTCGTAGTTGTCTTTGGTCTATTTTAAAGTAAATGTGGGTTTACGGGATTTGCAAATCGTCGCATTGTTTTTTTTGTTTTTTTTTTACATTTTACACAACGTCCAAACTTTTACGGGATATGGGGATGAAGTAAAAAAACTGACAGGAAGCATTTACTGCTCACTGTTACTTTTAAAACGTTAGAACATTTTGCTGATGATACTGACACACGTTTACTTGAATAAGGTTTATTTATGCAGGATTATTTACACTGTACGGTATTCGTTCTTTTACTTACGCGAAGGACCTAAATACTTCTACTGCCGGTTCATGGAAATCGTGACGGTCATTTTTTTTTTTACAATTTTCAGACATATTGTAAACAAAATGATTCGTTGATTAACCAATCAACGGACTAACTGACAATTTCAAAATAATCTTTTCTTTGTCTCAATTTTCTGATATTTCATCTTTCTACATTATCTAAATTGTATTAACACAAAATGTAAAAAATATCTCTGCACTGCAATTACCGCAGCTTTATAATCTTTTATTGGAGGACTAGCAGAGCTCCAGTGGCAGCTCTGATCCTCACGTAACCTCAATGCCACAGTCTGCTGTAGTCCGCCGGATTAAAGCGAAGACTCCATTTCAATTTGAGAATGAAAGGCGAAAACTTCTTTTTTACTCTTTGAATCATTTATATGAAAGGGGAGGAAGGGGAGAAAGACACACACACACACACACACACACACACACACACACACACACACACACACACACACACACACACACACACACACACACACACACACACA
This sequence comes from Embiotoca jacksoni, assembly GCF_022577435.1. NCBI lineage: Eukaryota > Metazoa > Chordata > Actinopteri > Embiotocidae > Embiotoca > Embiotoca jacksoni. The sequence goes on from NW_027185329.1 coordinate 1,723,248, forward strand.
GTCTCTCCCCCGTTTTAACTTCAAAGTACTCTCCAAATCAAATGTTAGTGGCCCCACCTCCCACCCCATTCAGCCATCTCCCATCCTCGGCGCATAATTGCTTTCAACAATTTCAAAGGAGAAAAATTCTCAAGGTTTTTAAATCACACAAGCGGTTCAGAGGAAAAAGCCCGACGTGTCGAACGAGACCGGTTATTAATGATTTTCTGACAGGAGAGGCGGCGCTGCTCGCGATAATTTGATCAGGCTCAACCCCGGAGTTTGAACACGGCCCACCCTGAGCTCCGGATGTCGGCCGTCCAAACGGCAAAGCGAAAGAAACGTACTTTGAATCCAGTGACCCGGAGTACATGTTACTATTTGTGAAAATGGTCTTTTCCTTTAGTCGCATCGAGGTCCATGCAGAGCAATCGTGATCCTCGTACGGCTCGACGGCCTCGAGTTTTGGGTTGTAACTGATCATAACCGAGTTCGAACGGGTCGTGCAGGAGCTCTCGAGGGACAAACACAGAGGCTACAGATAAAAGAACCAAAAAAGAAGACAAAACTCCCGAGTGTTGACGAAGTATTTCTCTGCCTTTTACTCCGTACATATAAATAACTTCATCAAGTGGCTCTAAACGAGAAGGCCGCTGGTTTTGAAAGGCCGACCGAGCTTCGGTGAGTGTTTTTGTTTTTTTTGTTTTTTTTCAGAGCGATGTGAAAACACAGGGGACTCGTGTGGAGCATCGAGTCATTGAAACTCGTAATGACTCTCTGGTTTGAGCCCGACGTGGCCACAAAGCGCTCGTTACCGTGGCAGCACGGAGGACTCTCGGCTCCTGACGTCAATGGCGACACATATCAAAGGAGGCACGAATAGAAAACGACAAAACAAACCGTAATTGGATCGGAAACAACACGACAAGGACACTTCAGCATCCTGAAACACTGATGCTGTGAAAACCACAGCGGAAAAAAAAACTCTGTAAAACTGTGAAAACTGTCCAGAATAGCTCATTCTATGGTTTTGTATGTTGTTTATGTGCTGCGTGTTTTTGTGCTCGAGTTAAATGTTTATGTTGTATTTGACTAACTTACATTTTTGTGGATTTTATTATTTGTGCAACTTTGTCACTTGTTTTTGTAAAGCGCTGTAGAAATAAGATTATTGTTATTATTATTATTATTATTATTATTATTACAACACCGACTTTTATTGGACTATAACATCAAAAACGCTTCTATGTTGCAACAATTTTCTCTTTATGAATTTTAAAGTTTGCATTAATCTTTTTTTGGAAATATTTAGTTGTGAGAGGATCGTTTCATTGAAATCAAGCGTCTTCTATTTGACTTCTTCTGTTGTTAAAACTAGAAGCGTGCTATCCATCCGCAATCTGCTGTTTGTCATTCTTCTTTAAGAATGAACTTTTCTGTTTGCTGCCTTCAATTGAACCAGACTCAAGGATGTTGATCAATTTCCTGCATTTCTGCATTTTATGACTGCATTTTATTTCTTAAACTGCACTGCAACTTTCATTCTATTTGTAGCTTGTTTATTAATGTTTTAATGACTGTTTTTAATGTTTCGATCAATGTTCTCAATTGCTTTTCCTTTGCCTGATGTTTTGATGCTTTTAATGGTTTTACGTGAAGCACTTTGAATGGCCTTGTTGTTGAAATGTGCTCTACAAATAAACTTGCCTTGCCTTTAATGTCTCCTTTTTTTTTTTTTTTTTTTTTTCTAACCGGTGTGTTTCTCCTCCATTTATTCCTCCCTCCTACTTTTCTCTGGCGGACTAACGGCTGTTATCAGTGTTTTTCTCTGATGAAACCTCGTCCCTCCCTCATCGCTCTAATGAGGAGCCGCTGGGGCAGAGAGACACATGATGGAGTCAAAATTCCCAGCCTCCTTTCCTTCCTCCTTCCTCCTCCTCCTCCTCCTCCCATCATGTCCTTCCATTATCCTTGTAGCTCACAACAAACCGAGGTGATTCCAGATGCTTCTCGGGCCTCCGCAGACCTCATTTGTAAACACTGACACCCCGATGACGACTTCGCTGCTGTAATTCACAGCGAGACGGGGAACCCCGAGCTCGACTCGCCCACGCCGGTGACTTCTTACTGACTCCCTCTCCGGTTCGTACCGAGGCCTTGGACTGTCACATTCGTCCCGACGCCGTCCGCGCTGAATGTCTCGCCGAGCTGCGGCGGCCGCTAAAAGGACAGCGAATGATTCCAGGTGTGGACATAAAGATGAGATTAAGCAACTGCAGGGGGAAAAAAAATCAAATCAAATAAAACAATCCTTAAAAAGTTAGACCTTCGTTGTCTAATATCTGATGAAAAGGAGGCTGAAAGTGGCTCCTTCTGAGACGAGGTTGAATTCAGTTTTTTCATTACGGAGAAACACAATCTGGTCCTTGAGATGAAGTAAACAGTAAACACCGAATGAAAAAAAAAAAAAAAATCGATGATGGAAGATAATACGCTGCAAGTTATTACGGCCGGACCTCCATTATTATTTCCTTTTGTACGTCTATTTTCCTCCCATTTACTTTCCAGTGTTGCACCTGAACTGCAACATCACTCAATGCTGCTTCAACAATCTATTGCATGTTATTTCACCGTGGATTTTTTACAGTGATGTTTTTATGTGCTCATCTCATTCGATTTTTATACTTTCGTGCTCCACCGTATGCAGATTTTTTTCTTCCATGTGGTTGTTTTAGTTTATCTCTTATTATTCTATTAACTATTCTGGTTAATGTGTTCTTGGTAAAGTACATTGAGACTTTGTTATTTCTACACTTTAAATAAATGAACTGATTAACCCACGAATAAATATCATATTCAGCGCTGCCTTTTGTTTCATTTAAACAGATCATCCTTTTTTGTTTTGATTATAATTTGACCTTTTTTTTTATCCACACGTATTGTTTCATTATTGATGTTATCGCTTCGATTGATGTCCTTCAAGTCAAAAGAAAATGTGTCGGCATTGATTAAACTACCAAGTTTAATTAGAGAATAATTGGCTCTCTATTCTCAATTCTGTATTCTCAGGAGTTTTGCAGCATGTAATCATAATAGTGTAAAAGAATAGAAGTGAACTGGAGGAAAGTAAAGCATTTCTGTTGGAGGAAAAGGAGAGCGAGAGGTCTGTCGTTGTGCTGCCAGGGTGTTTATCATGTTCTGCAGTATTATGGGTGTCGTCACAACTCCATTTTCCAAATTAATCCAATTTATTTGTACCACAGTGCTGCAGCAGGATCGGCATCGAGATAAACGCCATCTCATTCCTCTGTAATGGCGTGTTTTTTGTGGACCGAACACACAGGAGGCTTATTACGGTGATTAAAGTGTAATCAGGTGGTAAAACGCACACGTCGGATGGAAAAATCAGCCTTAATTGCTGATTTGCAAAAATGCAAAAAAACAAAAAAGACATTCTCCGATTTCTCAGCTGCAGGAGAACAGCTGTTTCCAGCTGTGTTTAACTGCTCTACATTGAAATAAATGAACAAATAAGGTCCAAATATCCAAAGAAGGGACACAATCAGCCAGTAAGGCAGTTCAGGCCACGACTCACTAGTTCGGAGACAATGAAGTCGCTGTTCCTTTTCAAACTTAAAGAGAGAGGAACTAAAACCTTTTATTTTAAGTCGAACCAAGACAAAGAGCCAATTAAAAGGTGCACCACTTTGTTGCGCTGCGTCGGTCCCCTCGGTGGTAAAAACCTGCCGCCGCCCGGCGTTTTCCTGCTCTCTTATCTGAGCCTCGTGAAATTGAAGGAGCCGAAATGACTCGTCAAAGCGCTAATTAGACGGCGGCATGTCTCTCTTTTTTTTTTTTTTATTGCTTCCATTGTTCAAAAGTGTCTCCCAGCGGAGCGGCCGTCCAAGGACAGTTTTCATCTCACCGAATCCTTCTCTCTCAACAGTTAGAAACATTTCTCCACCGAGCATGTTTCAGTCTAACCAAAGCAAAAAAAAAAACATCAGGAATGAACTGACATTAACATAAAATGTAAGAAATTAAGGTTGTCGGTTTTTCTTCTCTGTTTTCACGCATCCGGGATTCACTTCACTCGACGCGTACAAAGCTCACCGACTCGTCTGTGGAAAGATAATAAAGTAAAGTAAATGCTCTGCATGCAAAACTTTGAAGTTTTAGTTTTTACTAAGAATTTATACTCTTTACATATTAGTAGGGTTGTGAATGAATTTCGATACTCGCACCGACTTGCTTCGGTTTGTATTTAGCTAAATGTTGACACCTCGGCGAATTCCACTTTGTCACGTTTTCATAACTGGTCATTTTTTTCTCAGTTTAATGTGAAGTACATCTCAGTACTCGAGTCAATGAGCCACAGCACTTACTATACTCTACAACAATTTCACTGTTTTAAGTCAATCTATCATTACGTCTCATTTCCAACTCATTTTTGAGTCCTGTCTCACGAGGGTGTTTCAGGCTATCTCGTGTCTACCGATAGCATATGAGGCGTTTAGGGAACATCGGTAAATTGTAGCGTCCAGTGATTGCTTGCGTGTGAGGCATACATTTTCTCTTTCTTAAAACGGATTTGATAAGATTGGTATTGGAAAAAACTACCATTAAGGAAGCAGTAAAGAAGTCAAGTTATTGGTGCCAATTGGTCCCAATTTGTTTTTACCAATAGCCAGCTCTACACAACGTAGAGAAAAAAGAAGGAAGCGTTGGTTGGAAGAGTGGTGAAAAAACCGACAGGCCTTTTCTGAAGAAGAGTTAAGAGTCGCATGTAGAAACTCCAACAGAAATCTGCCGCACCAACGATCTGCTGCGGTAGGACCGGGAAGCGCTCTGCCAAACCGAAGAGCCGAAACAAAAACCAGAACATGAGAAGAACCAGGACCTCGTGGATTTCCTCCTAATCTTGTAAAAATATATATATATGTATATATACATATAGACATGGCGGAAACTGGAAGATAAAAGCTGTTTAAATGATTCCATTTCAGACATGATTGAGAAACGGCGACTCCCCCATTTGGCGGCGTAAAGGGATTAGGCCTGTTGGTTGTGCACTGTGACTCCACGGGATTGGTTGCACGAGGATGTACTCTTCACACGGGATTATCGTCATTGCATTGCCTGCCCACGCCGGGTCCCCTTTGAAGTGGAAGTGTTTGAAAAGCCTCCAACAGTGGCTCTTTTGCTTCTTTTTTTTTTTTTTTTTTTTATCTAATTTTTTTTTGGAGGGGAAGAAAAGAATTAAAAAAAAAAAAAAAAAAAAAAAAGACTGAACAAGGAAAATGATCTTTTTGCTGGTTGCAGCGAAATAAGGAAACGGTAAGAAATGCACTTCTACTTGTAATGTGTGTAAAATGGCCGAGAGAGCGCTCGATGAGGTGAGAGAGAGGAAACCGGAAAAAGAGCGGCGCGACGGCGTGGGAGAAAAGGGAGCGAGCGATAATGGGATGTACGAAACGTACTGAGACCGAATGGAAGGACGGAAGTGTGTCAGAGCAAAGAAGGAAGATGGAAAAAAAAAAAAGGATTTCATGAAGGACAGATTGACACATTGAGGAATGATGGAGGGAGAGAAGGAGGCAAAAAAAAAAAATGAAAGGAGGATGAAAGGAAGATGGCAGGAAGGGATAGAAAGACGTTTCAAATACCCCCACCCCCCACCCCCCTCTCATACTTTGCATAAGTAAGAAAGGACTGAGGGGAAGATCAGTAACCGAGCTGCAAAAGACGAAGAGGTCAAATTCCATGAAGCGGAGACGGAGCAGCAGCTGCAGAGCGAGGTTTTCATTTGGAGACAGGATAACCGATGTGCTTCCTCAATTTGGAGACTTCATTAAACATCTCCACTTCCACTCATCTCTCAGCGAGCTGTGATTAGCGTTGGCCCGGTCGCTAATTTACCTCCATTTACGGCGACCTCTGCTCAGGCTCCGCGGCAGGGTTCAACGACGAGGATATTTTACCGGTTCCCCGGTTGGGCGACAAAACAAAATCCCCCGGCTTCATCTCTTATGGTAATTTCTTTCCATCACAAGCAGGACCGGGAAACTCTGACCTGGTTGCTTTCATACATCGCTTTGCATACGCAGCTGTTGACATCGTGAAGCTGAGATTTGTAAAGTGCGGGCAGGTGACAAATGGAAAGGGAAATTACAGCTACGATTATTTGATTTTTAAATTTTTTTTTTATCACGGATGAATCTGCTGATTTTTTTTGTCATGTCGTCAGATTTCTCACAGCAGACAAGGAAATGCAATTTGAGCGCAGACTACAAAAAAAAAAATGGACCAACACCTTCCTAATACACCTACTCTTCATTTTTCCCCTCTTTAATTCGTCGCCCATCTGGACAGAAAAATAGATTTAAGAATCGGCTTGTGGCTCCCTCACTGAGCTGAACACTTTACAAAATCACGACTGTTTGCTGTCCCGGCTCCTAAATGCTGGAATGAGCTCCCCGACGACGTCAGGACAGAAGAAACTCTGAACATCTTCCGCCGCAAACTAAAAACACACCTCTTCAGACTTCACCTTGAATAATAGCGCTTAAAGTGGCACTTACTGATAGCACTTTGAAGCTCGGCTATCTTGAAGAAAATCGTACTTTCTTGATTGTTGCTGTTCTGAATTTGTACCCTCGTGGTTGAAATGCACTTATTGTAAGTCGCTTTGGATAAAAGAGTCAGATAAATGAAATGTGATGTAAAAGAAGAGATATGAAGCAGAGCCTCGTTCACTGAAGCCGTGAATCACTTTCTGACTGATGCAGCGAATTTAACGAGGTCGACTCACCCGAGACACAAAACAAAAGAACACGTCCTCGTGGACAAACATCTGGGAAAAAAAACAGGCGGACATAAAACCATCGTGTAGATATCACTGGGGGAAAAAAAAAAAGGTGTTTTTCTTTTCAAAAACAATGTGTCAGTAACTTCTAAAAAACAGCTGACAATTGAAGTCCTTGGCGTTTTTTTGTTTTTGTTTTTATGTATTTAGGACAGCAAAATTCATATTCCTTCAGTTTTATGTTTTTTTTTTTTTTTTTTTTTATTGTCTTTAATGTTTATCACAGTTCTGTTGTTTTGACAACGTTTACGTGTCGAGTCTGACAGCTTTTGTAAAAACCGGCGGGGGGAAGCTGCTGTTTCAGATACCAACAGCAACATTTGCCGCAAACACAACTTAGTAGGTTTACTTTATCATCCGGTGAAATGTTTTCAACAAATCCTTTTTGTGCAAATCCAGAAATGAGAAAAAAAAGAAAGAAAAAAAAGATTTCACGCTCCGGTTTAAGACGCAGCGGGAAGACGTTTAGTTTCGAGGCAGTAAACAAGCTTTGGAACATGAAATACACACAAATAAAGACATTTACACACATTTTCAGACATTAGACACCTAATGTGTGTGCAATCCTTCTCTTCCTTCATTGCGTTGTCTGAGCAGAACGACTCTTTTTTTGTTTTTTTGAACCGTCTGACCTTCAGCGCTGGAGTTAGCTCTCCTCCCTCATTAACGCTGGTTAGAAGTAGCCTCGGGCAGGTTTACTCTCACCTGTCAGGAACAGTTTTGTTCTGGCGGAGTGAGGAAGAAGAAAAGCGAGATGGACCACAGATATTTCTTCATTTTGGTTTTGTCACGGCCGCAAACAGCACAGATTATTCCCTCTGTTAATAAACTCTCCATCATTAAATCTGGTCGATCCCCACGAGATTACCTTCAGTGCACCGATGAAGTAGCTCGTGTGTGTGTGTGTGTGTGTGTGTGTGTGTGTGTGTGTGTGTGTGTGTGTTTTCTGAGTCTCTCCAAAAAACCTTGGACCGGTAATATTTTGGGAACTGCAGCCTGAACAGTGAAGCAAACCGAAGTTCATTTTTGGGTCACGTGACATCTTCAAAAATACTAATATAAAATGTATTTATTTTTTTTTAGCTTTTTTGGAGACGGTGTCGGGCAAATTTGCATTTATAAACGTATGCTTATAATCCCAGCAGAAACCCAATGCAGGGGTTTAATTAAATATCTAAATTATTCATTTTAAAGTGTGGAAAAAAAGTCTATTTAACAGGTGAAAGGCAGTTTTTTTTTTGTGATACGCTGTCTTTCTGTGTGTGTGTGTATGTGTGTGTGTGTGTGTGTGTGTGTGTGTGTGAGTCTGTGTGTGTCTAGCAAATGGGTGTTTTGTGCCTTGAACGAGGGTAAACAGGGTTTTTCTTTACTTGTTTGACCTCAAACATTCGTTTACAGATGCCCGTTATCGATGGGAAACTCTGCGTGTGTACACACACACACACTCACACACACACACACACACACACACACACACACACACACACACACACACACACACACACACACCAGCGCAGGCAGCGTGTCCCGCAGCGTGTGAAAAACTCCCTCAGATTGTTTCATCCCATCGTCGGAGGCCTGAAGACGTAAATCTTTCCAGGATCTCACATGAAAAAGATCTATTGTTTTATTTTCGGCCTTCAACTCGCATGAATTACGCCGCGGACACCTCATCTTCGTCTTGTACCCCCCCCCCCCCCCCCTCCTCCTCTTCACCCTGTAGAGTCCACAGCCTCAGGTTGAGCACCAGAGACTCACATGGTTAAATATTACATTACTTTTCTGTCTACTGAGCGATTAATCATTCGGACAATAATTGAAGATGGTCGACAAAACATCAGACGACCAGACACCCCGAAGGAGAAAAAGAAAACAGAAACTGGAGAGTCGGTGGAAACTAATTCAGATTCTTGTGTGGAAGCGAACTGTTCCAGCAAATCAGACAACTTACGATCAGCGGGGAAACCTTTGCTAAATGGTGAAGGAGCCGAGGTCGGACGAGACCACGTCGTTTGAAACATTAGGTGAGGATACTTCCCTTTCATGCGCCGGAGCGGTTCTGAATCATTAAATGAAATGAACACCGGCGGGCGGCGACCTCGGGCTTCACCGCCGTATAATTAACGGCGTTTATGTGCGGCCACGCTCGAAAAGTCTGAACGTGTGACCCGTCGGTTGCGTTCGGCAGCGGCGGTTTCCGACGGAGACGACGGGGACGGCTGAGTTCAGAGCGAACAGACGGTTTAATCAGGAACACGGTGTCAGTATTTAACGGTCCGGGACACTTTTAGGTCCCGAGGCAAAGTGAGTGAGTGTGTGTGTGTGAGTGTGAGTGTGAGTGTGTGTGTGCGTGTGTGTGTGTGTGTGTGTTGTGATGCTCCTGGTACTTTTTGATCTCCTTCACTTTGAGTACTTCCAACTCTTCCTTTTTTTTGCAAGTGTGTTCAGAGTCGGCTAATTATTTCACACAAGAAATGAAACGAGCTCGAGCTGCCTGTGTTGTTTTTTATTTTTTTTTTTTAAATAGTTTTTTCGAAAGCTGTGTGTCACATTTTCTCTAAATAAAAAGTACTTTTGTTTACTTTAACATAAACTCTGTGAAAGTACACCGTTATATTGATTTGGATTCAACACTTTGGCGTATATTCAAAATTCACTAGCCCATCCTTTATTTTGTATTTCTATATTTTGAAAGTGTAAACGGTGTACGTATTTTTTGGTGACGCTTCAAGACTCTGCTGGTCTTATTTTATATTCTGGAACCTTCACAATAAGATTACACTAATCCACAAGGACTTCTCACAGCTAGCAGTGCAGCAGGTTTGTGTGGCATTAACAGGATATGTCTGGGTCCAACTAAAGGTGTCAGTCATTCATTATTTTCTCTGTCAAACGTCTTACGATCTACGGCTGTAATATTTATGCTCAAGAGGAGGATGGGGGAGGAGGAAGGAAGACCGTTACGTTTACGGTTCACCGTCTCTGTTTCAAATCTGTCAATTTAAAATGAAATTAAACTACGGTGAAGTTAAAAAGGTGCCAAAGAAACGAGGCCATTCGCGACCGAGCCGATGAGCACGAAGCCGCCGTCATTGTTCTATTGACTTCAAATTAAACAGGGTAATTGCAGAGATGAAGAACAGTTCCCAAGGCAACGCAACGTACTGTACGCTCTTAAAGGTTTAAGTGCCACTCATTATGGTAATGATCATCACGTCCGTGCGCACGCACCGAACTGGGCTGAGATGTAATTTAACAGCGGCACGTGTGCTTTATGCTCCGACGCGGGAAGATTTACAGTTTACAGTGCAGGAAACTGAAACGCTCATGAACATAAACACATTTCATCGCAGATATCATTCACCCACAACCGCTCACGCGAGTCAGTCAAACGAGGGCAGAAATACTTCACGATGAGGGCTTTACATCTGCAGAAGGTAGTACCGGTTCAGATGAACGGATTACTCCAATTGGACCGCGACGTGGCCGTCAATCAGCAAATAAAATGCAAGCATGAAATCATTTTTTGGGGGTTTCTAACACTCAAAGACAACAAGGCGTTCCAGGTAATTCCCAGATCGTCGGCCTTTTTCTAATCTGTTTGGCTGGAAGTGTGTGTTTTGGCGAACGCACCTGCGCCACGGCCACTTGCGTCTGCTGCTGTTGCTGCTGGAGCTGCTGCTGGAGCAGCTGGATCTGGTGGTGGACAGACAAGGGGGCGCCGGGCGGCAGCGTGCCCGACGCCGGGAGCAGCATCCTGGGGCTGGCCAGCATCAGAGAGGCCTCCTCTGAAGGCTGGAAAGCGGGGAGAAAAGAGAAGAGATGAGGGTCAGGACAACATAGACTGTGTTTAATAGCGGACGTAGCTCCCGGGTCTGAAAAATGAGGGTGTGCCTTAAGCTGCAATACCACCGACGGCCACTAGAGGTCGGCTCCACAAAGCCTCCATAGACTCCCATTCAACTTCTCTCATGAAATTCTAAGTCAATAAAATTTCTACACGAGTTATTTCATTGCAAGCTAAAGTCGCTCCTTCTTATTAGTTTTCTGGAGGTCCATCTGAAAACAATCGCTAATTAATTAGAAAATATGACGTGTTTTTGGGCGCCGTGTCTGTTTGATTGACAGGCCTGTGGTGCAGTCAGGTCACGGCTATCGGTGGACGGGGCGTAGTATTGTTGTGTTTCCAATCAGATGGTCTTAATAACATCCAAAACAAAATAACACGTATATTTTGTGATCATTCAAAAACTTTTCTTTTGATTAAATAGTAAAAAAAAAAAACTTCTACGGCGGGCTCGTGAGTTTGCAAATACTCAGAAAAAAACTGAAATTACTGATGAATAAATAAATATAATCAGGACAAGCGATAGCATTGATAAAATGCCTTAGAGAACAAGTCATCATTAAAACAAGAATCTGAATTTGAAATGCAGAGCTGCTGATTAGTCGTACCAGTGTGGAGTGAGTGGCGCAGCCCGAGAATGCAGATCAGCGGCACAGAAACACTCAACTCTGGCAATAATGAGCTCTGGGATTCGGTTCTCCCTTCATCCGCCACCATGAAGCATGCTAATCGTTTCAATGCTTTAGTAACCAGTCACACATTGTGCCTCCTCCCGTCAGTCAACCAGTCAAAAACAGTTCGTTTTTTGAAGATTCCATCGGCATCGTTAGTATTCGAGGGGGAAATGATTACGTCCGATCTGGCGAAATTACAAAAAGAATAATAATATATACAAATATTATATTTAAAACGCCGTGCTGGTCTGAAAATGGACAGTCAAACTTTACAGGAATATAGCGGGAACACACACACACACACACACACACACACACACACACACACACACACACACACACACACACACACACACACACACACACACACAGGCCACATTTTCTCCGCCTAATTGCCTCCTCGGAGCCGAAAGGACCGGTGAAAGGTGCACGAGAGACCTCCAATACATGTGATGCCCTGAAGCCATCCATCAAACCACTGACACAGAGTGGAGGAGTCATGTGGAGTCCCACAGGTGAAAGAGATTACCCGAGTCCTTTCGAGTCTCACATCTGGACACGTGTCTTGGAAAGATAAAGAACTTTTCTGGCTTCAATACTGAACGCTGTGTGTGTAAAACTGAATGTGGGTGTCAGCGATGGAAGGCATGTTTTTTGTTTTTTTTAAGCTGAATCTGTTTATCAGGATAAATTGTCGAAAATAAAAGAAACGTGCCCTGATTTCCTTGAATTTCACTTTACTATCGGAGCTCAATACTCAACATACTGTTCAGGATGCCAGAAAAAGATTGCAAGATGCGACCCGGATGTAGGAGAACATCCTGGTACTTTTGGCACCCTACGTTTAACATACTAAGTTTTGTGACGTACTAAATCTTTTTCTGGAAGAAGCGAATTCCTTCCAAATCGCATCCTTTTTCCTTTAACTGCTAACGGCCAAGAGGCTCAAAGTTCAAGGTGCACACAGTAGTGTGTCCCAGTTGTACGCATACTGCACGCACCAGTACATACTTGTTAAAGGTACCTGCAGTACATACTAAAATATATTTTTTAAAGTATTTTTTAAGTATTTCGCACGTCGCTGACTGAATCCAAACGACACAAAATCGCGAACAGTTCGACAGCTGGTTCTTCAAAGTGACTAACAACGTAACTCCTTAAGCACCGACACAGACAATGTCACACACACACACACACACACACACACACACACACACACACACACACACACACACACACACACACACACACACACACACACCAGACGCACTCGGCATGAGAGGAATATATGACTGATGGCCTGTCTGAGACAGATCTTTTAGGTTAATGAGAGGAAATTATCCAAGCTGACAGGCTGCTGGGTGCCATCATGGAATGAATAGCAAAGCAGAAGTCTCTTGAGTCTGTCTGTCTGTGTGTGTGTGTGTGTGTGTGTGTGTGTGTGTGTGTGTGTGTGTGTGTGTGTGTGTGTGTGTGTGTGTGTGTGTACGCCTCGTCAGAAACATCCAGGTTCACATTAAAACAGGATTTCTGCTTAAGCGCTTCTTCAAGAACAGAAACATCCTTCACATTTTTTTTTAGTTTTTCTTATTTTTGACAATAAGTTGACATCCGAACAAACCCGCCGCCACGTCGAGGTCGTGAAACCGGTCGCTTTGAAAGTGTTCCTCGAGCGAACAGAGAAACCTGCACGAGTGAACGGGAGGAACGACGATGACGTGTTTGTCTGGTTTGTTTGAAACTCTTCCCGATTACAGAGGAAGAGAAAGACATAAACAGCCTGTCAGCAGCAGGAAAAAGACATAACGCAGCTGGGAGAGAAATCTCATCCTCGTGTGCAGTCGTTTTCAACATATTCACCCCCGAAAGAAAAAGAAAAAAAAAATGACCCTTGCTATCTTTTTTCTCCCATCACGTACAACAAAGAGTCACAGTTTAACCTTGAAGCACTTTATTGCAATACGCTGTGGTAAGAAAAAAAAAAATCACCCGTCAACATCCGCAGAGTTGGAGAAAAAGGACTGAAGCTATTCAACCATCCGACAAGTGGATCTGAAAAAGCCCACTGGCAGCTTTATCCTCTTTGAGCTCCGGTTATGTCCTAAAGCTCTTAATAAAGCTTGTCTGGCGCAGCCAGAGACGATTCAATTCAATTTTATTTATATAGCGGCAAATCACAACACAGGTTATTTCATGGCACTTAACCCAACAATTCAACAATTCCCACATAACCTAGGAGGGAAAAAAACCTCCAACAGAGGGAAGGAAAAACTCCCTCTTAACAGGAAGAAACCTCCGACAGAACCAGGCTCAGAGGTGGGCGGAGAGCAGAGAGAGAAAAGGACAGCATAGAGATAGAAGAGAAGAACTGATGGTGGAGACGACAAGCGCAGATTGCGTTGCTCCAGGCAAGAAACTCCAATGTTTTTTAACGTGGCGCGAGCAGACGAGCTTTCCCCTTTCAGGTCGTTTGGGATGAAAGTTTCCCCCCCAGAAAGTCCCAGTAGAACTCGGTGTTGACAGTCTGACCCTGTGGGACGAATTCACGGTGTAGAAAAAAAATAAAATAAATATCCCCCCCCTGTTTCGTGCACAACAGAGAGTCTCGGACGCTAGCTGCCTCAAAAACAATCAGCCCAGAGCGAAGGTCTTCACTTTATTCATTCGACTTGTTGAACACATCAGGAATGTGGGCAGCAATTTACAATTGTACAAAGAAGGTCAAATTTAACCGAAGTGACAAAAAGGATTTCGAGAGTTCATTGCTTTGAGTTCCCTTTGAGGAAGTTTTGCTCTTGTTTGTCACAAAAATTGTCTTTTAAAAACACTTTAAATAAGCTACCAATATATATATATATATATATATAAAAAAGCAAGCAAAGAAACAGTAAGATATGTTCTCCTTCTGGGCCAAACAGATTTTTTTTTTTCTTCCCTGAAATATGTCACTTCATTTTGACCTGTAATTATAGCATCCCTTTGAGCCACTTTCTATAAGTGAAAAAAAATGCCACAGCATAAGTGGGACCAAACAGCTATGAAGATTGGATGCCAAATTATTCTCAGAAACTGCATGACGCCCGGAGTGCAACTGAGAAAAAAATAAAAAGAGTGACCGAGCTCGGAAGGGTTGCAGCCCATGAAAAACTGTCGTAAAGGATGTTAAATTGGGACGAGAAATACGAAAGTTGAAAATCCATCCATTTAAAATCCACCGTTTCTTTTTTGGTCGTCTTCTGAAATGAGTTAACTAACTTTTCAGTCTTCCTCAGTTTGTTTCAGCAGGAGCCGGCATGTTCAAACAGTTTTCAGGTCCCTCGGTAACTATGTTTACTGTACAAAATGAGACACAACAATCCAACTTGTTTGCCGGAGTAAAAGTCAATTACACAAGACGGGCGCGGTGAATATTCAAACTCGACAGGGGAGTTTTAAAAATAAAAAAATAAAAAAGCTCGCAGAGAAACAGCCTACCAGCGAAATTCCTCACGATAGCTGTTGGAGTCGTCCGCCAGGGGGAAACTCTGCTATTACCGTCTAATGCTCACACACACATGCTAATACAAGTTGTTAGCAGGCAGCAGCAGTCTTCCTTTATCTTTTTCAGCCTCTAGTTATCCTCATTGAAAGACAGGGGAGAGAAAAAAAAACAAAAAAACGAGGCAGAAAAAGAGGGTTTTTAGTGGAAAAGTGACACAGAAAGGAAGATAAAGATAGATGACGAGGGATGAAGGAAGTCTTTACTTCTTCTATCCTACAGCTGTGTTTCGTAACAGGTTACAAAACACCGAGAGGTTAGCTGGTTCTGGCTTCCTTCACCGCCGACAGATTGAATCATTACACGTCAAGTGATTTCCTGTTCCATGAATAAATCAGGAAATAAAATACTCCTCTCCTATGTTTGACTCTGTGATAGTAGCTCGCATAATGATAATGTAATCATAACACGTTGCCTTTTTAGGCCACAAATCTGTTGCTACAGATTTAATTCATCAGGTTTGAGTCCCGTCGTCTCGGGAAAGAAACAAAATACGAACTGAAAGAAATATGAACGTACTCATAGAACTCTAGTTATCACCAATAACCACTTTTTATTTATTTTGTCCAGGGGTTTATAGCTTTGGGACTTTTGTATATGCAGGATACATGAATAACTGATTTTTAAACAGATTTTAACAGAAAAAAAAAAAAGCATCCTGGTACTTTGACAATTCTGTTGATACCTCAGCCGTCGGGTTATTGCTTTAGTAGTGGAAATACGTGTCTTTTGTGATGTTTATCCAGTTATTTGGGGGGCGGGGGGGTACACAACAGACTGGAATCATTGAGTTTCCCTTTAATAATGGACATCAATAAATACATGTTTCAGGTCTGAGAAGTGATGTCACCAAAAAAAAAGCTGACACGTGCTTTTTGTTTACCCGCGTTTAGAGCGAGATCTACAAACACAGACGATGACACAGAGGAGAAAGAGAGCGCCAGGAGAACACCGTCCTTCACCTGTTCAATTACAACCACGATATAATTAGAGCCCACGTTGGGTTTCAGCGATGATTATATAGCCCACACGGGATCAAAGTTCTTTTCCTGTCTCTTTCATCTGGGAAAAAACGAACTGTACGCAATAATTTGAAAAGCGGTACATTTCAGCAAACGAAAGAAAACCATTCACATCAAAAGAAAGCGCCTCTTTGTCTTTGGACACGTTTTCTGGCCGCATTTCCGACCCACCGGACAAAGCTGACCAACAATCTGCCGCCACCTATAAAAAAGGACACAATGTAGTTTTGTTTCCTTTCAGGGAACAGCTTTTCATTTCCTTTCCAATTTCCATTGACCGCTTTCAATTTCAACATCAGATGTTCTTTTGTTTTAAGTCTGGAAGCTCGACTCAGAGCTTGTTAGTGAATATCTGCACCTGTGTGAAGTATTTGAGGACTTCTGTGCCCTTGGTGTTCTCAATATTTATCTGAGCTGCCTTTGATGCTGTTTCAACACGGCCGCCGTTGTCAAAGCTAAATTAAACAACATTTCTTGTTTCCTAATGGTTTCCCTCATTACTCTAATAATGCCGTCTCATTGCGGCAGGTATCATTTTCATGTCCCTCTACTTAAAGCGGCGGGAATCAAAGCTTTGTTGGTTTTGAGTCGAGCTGTTTAATCAGTTACTGACTCAGACCAGGAAAGCAAAGTGGATGCAATTTACTACAGAGGTTTAAAAGTCAAGTTAAATGAGTTTAATTATAGGAGACATTTGAAGATGATGAGAGTTGACCGAAGTGCTGCACAGAATTAAAACCGAGGGGCTGCGGGCCCTTAATTAAAACATGATTTGGGTAAGGCGACTATTCGGACCTGGATGGACCAAGCTGGACTCCTCGTGAAAGAAAATGAGATTGGGATTGGTGGAGTAGTCCTACAGTCCTACATTCATCCTGGTATTTTTTTTTTATAGCTTATAGACATGCCAAGATTTCCTCCCATCCCGAGAGTTCACATTTCCACCCACAGATTTAAGTGTGGATCTGTAACTGAAATGTTCGAGGGGTGGAGGGGGGGGTGTAAAGCTTTAAGGCGATGAAGGTTAATAGTCGAGCGTATTTGTTGGGCTGCGGAAACGTACTCGCAGTCAATACGTGGTTCAGTTTTGGGAAAACGATTATTGAATGTCAGCGCAAAAATGAAGGCTAACGGAGAGAAAAGTGAAGCGATCGCAGGAGAACATTCCCATGAGCAACTCCTACATGGGAAGAAACCGGGGTCAACATACCACAACATTAAAAGATTATGTGTGTGGAAGCATTAATAACGAGGATTAAAATACAGTACGTCACAACAAGGAATCCCTCCCCAACCCCCCCCCCCCCCCAAAAAAAAGAAAAAAAAAAAGGCTACTGGCCTTGTCAGTCCTTGGTGGTTAGCAGACTTAAATGCTATCATAGCTTTACAAGTTTGGACACACACACACACACACACACACACACACACACACACACACACACACACACACACACACACTTTTGCTGAGAAATCAAATCGTTAAACTGCAAGGCTATCAAGGGAAACAACCTCAGGAGTTGGTGCCTCCAATATAAATGGGTCAAGAGACGGCTTCACAAAACCCCATTGAGTGTGCCGTCAGTTGGAAAGTCGAGAGGATGCATTTTCAGCGCCTGCTTGTGTGTGTGTGTGTGTGTGTGTGTGTGTGTGTGTGTGTGTGTGTGTGTGTGTTTGGAGTATTGAAAAGATAAGTCTCAGTCCCGTAAGGCTGCAGAGGAAACAGACGGAGAAAAGGCCCGAGTGTGTTTTTGGGAGGTGGTGAGTTTAAAGGACGGAGAATCGAGGGAGACTCTGGACCGCCGACCACCGAGACATAACGTGGTTTCACTTAAATGTGACTCGGTCGCTCTTTAGTTAGCTTTTAGGTAAACGATCTCATGCTGCGTTCAAACGGGGTCGTATTTACCGCGCACGCGAGAAGAGTCCGTATGAACGGCGCCCTCTTGTGGTTATTTACGCCGTTGCAAGTTCAAGGTGTTTTCTGACGTGTACAGAAATGTCAGAAGGTCATTTATGGATGTTGAGCTAATATATTATAATTTTAGTCACGTAGAATATGTCTTTATAATGTAGATAACAAATAGCCTACGTCTGAGGAAAATATTGAATTGCATTACGCCCCGTTGGCTTGCCAAGTTGTTAGCCTATGTGGCTTCTAGACGCCGTCCACATTGCAAATTGCCTAGCAACGGCGTTTTTACGACTTAAAAGTCAACACGACTTCACACATAAGTAACGTTACGTAAGATAAATAAGTTACCTTATGCATGTATGTTACTTATGTTAGTTAAAAAAAAAAATTGCTGACCTTTGCTTTCTCATTAGGGGTGTATTACATGCTTTGGCTCTCAAAAATGTTCTCTTGAAATATCAAGATGTTTTCTGGAGGCGAATGATTTAATACATTTTCCTACAGTTCTGAAACTTTACATAGAAAATCCAGATTACATTTCAACTTTTCGTCCCTCCTTCCCATACAAGTCGTCATGTCATCACACCCTCGTCCCGAGGCTACAGAAGGTGAGTAATCAGATGTGTGAAAACAGCTTTCGTGGTGTTTACACTCTCGCTGAATGAAAGCGACGACTCGGCTTCGACGCTCAGCAGCAGATGTTTCTACGTTGGTGTTAAAAACCGAGATCATCCCGACAGTTTTTTGGAGGAAATGATGGCGGGTGGTCGAATATGAATCCCAATTAAATGGAAACAATTCACGATTTGTGAAACGAGCTGACTGACCCCAAAAAAATGTACAAGCACAAATCGATTGAAACGTCCAGTGATCGCATCGGCATGTCAACTTTAGTGAGAATTTAACAAACCATCATCGTGACATGAATAGAATAAAAAATAAATTAGAGCTCCACTGACGTAACTGACGTTTCATAGATTTCCAGATATGAATTTACACTGGATGTAAACATATTCTCCAAAAGACTGACTTCGGCTAAGAGTGTGAACTTCATACCGGATACACGGGACGATTGAAGCCACGAGCTAAAAAAAAGAAATACGCCCACATGTGCAAAACCACGTCTTTCATTATTTTTTTTCATTATTTGCCGCCGAACTTCATCCGTTGTTGCAAGAAGGAATACAAAAAAATAAATCAGGACGTCCAGCCTTTAACTGAACTCTGTGACTTTCCCACGAGAAGGAAAAGAGTCAGATCAAACAAGAGAGTCTGACCGACGGCTAACCCGGTGATGTCAGGGGCCGCTTAAGGTCTGAAACAATTGAGGCATATTAATGAAGGTGATTGTGAGAAGAAAAAAAGAAAAAGAGTGTGCTGCTGGTGGAGAGCTGGCCGCCCGTAGCGCTACACTCATAGATCAGAGTGCTTACACCTGCCTGACAGCATCTGAGAGCCGGCCGGAGGCAAAAGAAAAAACCCTTATCAAAGCGTTTGTTGTACAGCATCACTTGACAGCGCGCACACACACACACACACACACACACACACACACACACACACACACACACACACACACACTTAGACGTAAAAAAAAAAAAAAAAAAACCCTGTTGCTTTTATCTCTTAAGTCTGAACGGGAGCTTGAAAAAAGAAAAACTCGTTGTCAGAAAAGGTGTTTTCTGATTTGATATTTTTTTTGGAGTCACGCTCCGTCGGATCGGTTCTTTTGTTGTTCGTTTCTGCGGCAGCGCTTAAAACCTTTCACCGAAACATTCGACGAGCCAAAAACACACAGCGACAAACAAAACAAGCGCGGCCTCTTTAAACGTGTAAAATGCACTTATCTCTAAACTGTGACTTCTGCCTGTTGTTCCAATTTGCCTCGTAGTAATACTCTTTTTTTTTTTTTTTGTCGTTTTGAACTAAACGTTCTGACTCAACTCCACACACACACACACACACACACACACACACACACACACACACACACACACACACACACAAAGCCCAAGGAAGGATTGATGCGTGCTCTCCGAGTCCTTTGGGATCGCTTGAACGCGGCGCGCTGAGGGATTTGTCAGTCTAACGGGAGCTGACAGGAGGAGAATGAACTTTAACATTCACGGGCCACTTTCCCTTTCATGAGCTTCCAGAGAAACCCTGTAGTGCATCAAATCCTGCTGCTCGGGGAGGGCAGAGGGGGGGGTCGGGGGGGAGGGGGTCGGGGGTCGTATATTTATATACACACACTCAGTTGTGTGGTAAAACTAAAATGCATGCACGTGGGTACTAACATAAAGGCTCGGGAGACTCACACACACACACACACACACACACACACACACACACACACACACACACACACACACACACACACATCTTATTCACCGTTACCCCCCTCTTCACCCCCCCCCCCCCCCCCCCTCCACTTGTCCCGGCGCATTCCCATTTAATCTGTCAAGCGGGTAAGATTGATGAAATGCGTCGAGGAAAAAAAAAAAGAAAAGCATAGATACAGTCAGTACATGCACACACTAAAGCAGACAGACTGTCACACACGCACACACACACACACACACACACACACACACACACACACACACACACACACACACACACACACACACACACACCTCCTCCGGCGACCTGAGAATAGAGGTCAGAGCTGCGAGCTGGTTGTTTCAGTGATTTCACGGCGCGTTGCTTTCAATCAGGCGCCGTAATGAAAGGTCTCATAACTCCGACGTTAATGGGGGCGTTCAACAGCCCAACAGCCCGGTTCTGTTCACTCCGGGACACTTCGGATCCACAGGTCTCGTCCCGGGGAGTCTTCGCGGGGCAAGTTCGAGGAGCGCGTTCGACAAAACCTTCTCTTCTGGGTCCCGACGAGGAGGATCAACTCCGGCCTTGAGGGGTTGCCGCGCAGCTTTGTCCGTTTAATTATTTACCGTTAACTGAGAGCGCCGGAGGAGGTACCTCATTACCCAGAGTTAACTACACATCAGGGCTTCTCATGCAAAAGGTTTTTTTTTAACACTTTTTTTGGGGGGGCAAGGTGAAAGAGAACATAAAGAAATGTTCAAAACTAAACTTCTTCTGGTGCATGTGATGAGCTGAGCTCGTTTGGCTCCGCCCACCTGTAGCCCACAGCTGACAGTCTGGAAACCCTGTCAGCTCAGAGACGTCCACGAATCAGCTCATTTCCTACAAAACACTTTCATATATCACATTTAGAGGCAAATGTATTTGGAAGAAATGTAATTGCTCTATAAAAATAATGTGACCTCGACGCCATCAGAAAGACTTTGCGAAGAAAAGATTGTGTATTTCGTTAAATACTTTTCTTTTTTTTAAACTTCCAGTTGACTTTATCGGTATTTAACCAAAACATTATTCAAAGTAAGTGTTAATCACTCCTCGGTTGCCGTCGAATAAACTTCGTCCGTTAGTACGTCTTTAATAATGTTCTGGAGGGAGTGAATTTTAGACCAAAATCTGCATCTTAAACCGATAAAAAAAAAAGTAACCATTCTCCACATGGCTTGTAAATGGAGGTTAAATGCTGCAATAAAATAAACAAACATACAAAATATCTCACATTAATGTGGCAATAGGAATTAAAAGGATTTTTATAGGGTCACAAAGCAACAAATGGAGCCTCTTTCTCTTCTGTCCTGGTCCAGTCGCCGATCTCCCCTCCGTCAGCAGAGCCCGGCCGCGGGAGGCAATAAAACAATAACGACATAATAAAATGATTACGGGACGCCGTTGTTGCCAACGTGATGCAGCGCCCTCGGGGTCCCGAGCCAAAAGGAGTAAGGTAATAAACATCGGCTCGTCACGCCGTCGCCCTCCATCAAAAACACAATCACACCCCTGCATGTGCGGCAAAACGCCGGCAAACAACGGTTCCTCTGCCGCTCGGCCAGCGCTGCTGCAGACGCAAAACAAACACCGCGGACTCGACGTCAGCTTCATTCGATGACTTTAACACCGGCACGTTCTGTGTATTTAAATCAAACTTTAAAAAAAAAAAAAATAAATTACAAAAAAAAGGGTTCGTTGTACCTTGTTTTCCGAGTGGTTGAGTTCGGGAGTCTTGGCCGTGGCGTCCAGATCGGTCACTCCTCTGTTGACGTTTAGCTCCTCCTCCTCCTCCTGCTCCTCCTCCTCCTCCGACGCCGCCGACGGCGGCTGGTTGGACTCCTCCGCGTCGATGTCGGTCTCCTCGGCGACGGTCGCCGTTTGCTCAGCGCCCGTCAGCTCCCGAGCTGAGCCGAGGAAAGTACACACACACACAGGTGGATAAGCACGCACGCCTGCACGCACACACACACACATGTGGGCATGAACATGTACGACACGCACACACATGTAGGCATGAACATGTACGACACGCACACATGGGACGGACACACAGGAAACCAGGTGAGAAACGTCATCCAGTACAGGTCACGGCACAATACACGTCTTTTTATTGTATTACCATGGAGACACAATAAAAGATATAATTCAATGCAACTTTTCTTATTTCGTGTTCTCAGTTGACGTTCGTACAGTTTATTCCAAATTATTGCAAAGGAAACTAGAGACGTGTGAGTTTGCGAAGAAGCAGATATCGTGCGTGAAGATCATCAATACAATTATGCTGCATTTCACCGGAGGAGGAGGAAAAAAAAAAAAAAGCACTGCGGCCATTTTTTTTTTAAGGTTGCCGAGGGCAACGCATTCAAGGAAGATGACTAAAATGGCTGCAGCGTTCGCTGCGCTTCATTTCTGCGGCGTCAAATTTGATGGAGTTGCCGTTCTGAATTTCTACAAGAGGTTTAATAAACATTGGGGACTTATTATGAAGTCTAACATCCAGTTTTTTGTTTTGCCTCCAGCACTCCCAAATCTTTCTCGAATGTTTTTTCTATTTCGAGCGTGTTTGATTTGGCTCCGCGAGAGATTCAACTCTTAACACTGTTTGTCACAGTTGCTGGAACAATTTGCCTTTTTCCCCCCGACGACAACGCCTGGAGTCGCTGGCTGCGTATCACGAGCTTCACCCGATTCTGAGTACAAAACATAAATAAAGAAAAACTCAAAAAAACATGTTTTTCTTGTTTTGTTTAGTTCCTACAGTTGATTGTTTGAGCTCATAGAAAGCTGTTTTCACATTCATCTGCTGAAGTTGGGAACGTTGATTTATTTTTTTAAGGGGCGGGGCCTTTGAGCAAAAGTTGTGACATCACACATTTTTTAGCTTAGTCCAATTTAGCTTTTTAAAAAACACTTTAAAAAAAAAAAAAAACAAGAAAAAAAGGATGTTACGGTGAAGTTTGACATGTTGCAGTTACACATATATTTGTATAGTTTTTGAATGAGGGAGAAAAAAAAATTCATTTTAAGGATTTTTTCCAGATAATTGAATGTTTTTGTAAAACAATTATATCATCTACACATTGTAAGTAAAAGTAAGGTGCTTTATATTAAAACATGCCTGAAGGTGATCTTTAATATTAATATTTAATGACTCTCCTTATTGAAGAGACTGCTGTTACTTAACCTATTTAACACCCGTTGAGCAGAATATGGGGGCGCTGCGTTTCGGCTGAAAAGCACTTTTTTTTTCTTTTTTTTTTTGCACCATAATAGTCCAATAAACCAAAAAGATTTAAAGTTGAAGCGGGTAAACAAGTGAAAACCCAAATTGGACACGAGTGCCATCATCTTTGCCTTTTGGCGGCAGAGAGAAAAGCCGAGTCAAGCCGACTGCGTCTCGCTCGCTCCGTCAGATAAACAAATTCTGTTCTGCATATTAATGTCTGAATATAAATGTGCAATAAGTTTCATCATATCTTCCTGTAGGCTGAATTCAGTGCACTTGTAGTTCACTGAGCTGAGTCCCGTGCAGCGTCGTCTCTTGTTCGTTCGACCCCCCCCCCCCCCTTTATTATTTCCAGTTGCAGCGACGGAGAGCCAGCTCGTCGCCAAGTTGTTTGTTTGTTAATAAGATTATATTTGTTGCTTTTTCATGTCAAAGCTCTTCTTGTATAATTGTTCGTCGTCCGAGAACAAAACTTTGTCCTCTTTCTGTCGGACTCCCTGCAGCTCAACTCCACTTCTCCAGCCCCGATAATCCACTTCTTCATTTCATCCACCCCCCCCCCCCCGACCCCCCCTTCCCCCTCGACTAAAGCCACGTTTTTTCCCCTCCCGTTGCTCTAATCTGCCTCTCTCTCCTCCTCTCTCTCCGTCCCGTCTCCTTTTCACCGCCGTGATAATTAGTTCTCCAGATAAGCTCGTTGGCTGTGCGTGACGGGCTCTTGTGTTATTTAACGCGCCGTGACAGTGTGTGTGTGTGTGTGTGTGTGTGTGTGTGTGTGTGTGTGTGTGTGTGTGTGTGCGTGTGCGGGGGGCCTCTCTCTCTTTTGCATGTGCACCCCCCCCCCCCCCCCCCCCCACACACACACACACACTTTGCCGATATGTGTGGATGTACAGCGACAGTAGCCTGGGTGATCTCCGGGCTCATCGGCGTGTGAAATGCAAACTGGTCTCTGGATGGGTTGGAGGAGGAGGAGGTGGAGGAGGAGGAGGAGGAGGAGGTGATGGAGGAGGAGGATGAGGAGGAGGAAGGTGGAGGAGGAGGAGGATGAGGAGGTGGAGAAGGAAGAGGATGAGGAGGAGGTGGAGATAACAGATCCCTGACCTCCACCCGGAGCCACGTGCCCGCCGCCGCCCCCCCCCCCCCCCCCCCCCGACCCACCGGGCTGCTGCACATAAAAAGAAGAAGTGGGCTCGGGCCACCAGTGTTGTTGCGCGCTGCCTTTCTTTTTCTTCGGGTTGACTCATCCGTGACATCCAGTCCAGCGCTGCCCTCTCCCACAATTGCAGGCGGGAAGGCAGCACGCCTGTGTGTGTGTGTGTGTGTGTGTGTGTGTGTGTGTGTGTGTGTGTGTGTGTGTGTGTGTCTGTGTGTGTCCAAGATCTGTTTGTTGGCTCTTTGAGGACACATGTGATGTGTTGTAGGTGTTTGTGTGAGATGAGATTTCAGATTTGACTGTATTTTTTAAATTTCCAACATTTTTTGGGGAGATTTTAGATTTATTCCCCCTACCCCCCCACCCCCCCATGACCTAAAAATCTGCATTTTCTTCCTGCTTTTTGGTTTTAAAGGTTTTTCAGTGCCGCTGGGATGAAAACTTACTACATACAAATGGATTCTAGCTGCTCAACTCAAAACCCTCCTAGTCTATTACAAGTTGACTATCATTTTCAAAACTCCTCCCAACATTTTTTCATTGATGACGATTAAATTTGTACTTTTAGATCTTCGACCGAAGTGACATCGCAAAAAAACTTTACAAACTTTGCGTGTTGTTTTCTGTCTCAAGTATATTGCAGATAATTTTGCAGTGAAATTGGAAACTTATTACATGTTTATTGAACCAAAAACATCACTGTGGTCCTGCTTAGCTTTTAATTGAGACTCTATTGTGTTATTGATTTGTTTATTGTTTTTATTGTATTTTTAACTTCATTATTTTATCTCTCCGAAACCCTTTGCGATGCATCGCTGTGTGAATATGTGCTAAAAAACAACAACAACATGAACCTGAGTTGAGTTTTAGTTGATCACCAGACAGGATGCCTCCCATTGAATTCCCCTTCAGCGGGAAACCATAACGGTAATTAATCAAGGCAGCATGTTGCAGTGTCGGGGGGAAAAAGACGGTGTTATGATGTTAGAGAGACTCTTGTTGCATAATGAAGGAACGGCAAAAAAAAGAAGAATAATTTTAGAGTAAAACGTTGTTCAAAACAAACTTTAAAAAACTTATATTGAGGATATTTTGGGCCTTACAAAAAAATATAGATTTTACCCAGCAGCTGCTCCAGCTTGGCTTTTCCTCCCGGTAACATGACCCTTTGTTTGTCACTTTCAACTTGTCCCAAAAGGTCTCCTCTCAGTTTCTTTTTTTTTTTTTATATATATTCACAATTTTTTTTGAACAGCCACAACTAAAACTAAAACCTCCTCCATACCGACCGGCGCTTTAACACCTGAACCGTCAGATCCCATCAACCCACGCGTCTACCTGCCTACACGTTCCCGGCTCTGCTCGTCTCATCCTACGGTGAACATGTACATACGGCTGTGATCTTCAATCCCCTGTTTGTCTTTTATATAATTGATGGAATTTGTCTGCATTCAAAAAAACAAACAGGGGAACAACTTTTAGATGAAGACGCCAGAACAAACGACCGATCGACGCTCTGCTTCTCCTCCGTCTCACGCTCTGATTTCCTCAAAGCTGTTACATACAGGTGAGCAGACGGTGAAGACATTTCACTGCGTCGGCTGATTGCAGATGAGCAGGACAGATTTCAGGTTGTGTGTTGTTGTTGTTGTTGTTGTTGTTGTGCGTACCTGTAATGGAGCAGTCGCTGCCGTTCTCCTGTCCGTCGGCGTTCTGCTGCGTGTGCTGCAGACTCAGTTTGTGACACACCTCGAACGCCTGGCCGACCGTCCGGACGATGCGCATGGCCTGACTCTGGAGGAGGTGGAGGGGGGGGGGGGGTAGGGGGGGAGGGAAGAGGCAGAAATACACGTGTGATTATTAAAAGTGCCACTTTTGTGTTTAAAAAAAAAAAAAAATCAAGAATCAAACTTTTTTTTATTTTTTTTTTATCCAATTTGATGTCTTTTTCTTTGGATTTTTCTCTTGACAGTTTGAGTCTCCACTTCTTTTTCCGGGATATTCAGTCCCCGCAGGAGTTCGGTGAGTTATTTTGTGATTGTTGCCATCAAACATTTGCGATTTTGCGCCGGATTTTAAAAAAATTTGTGAAGCGATTTACGTGATTTTTTTTTTTTGCGGTAAAATTGCAGAAATTAGAATTTGATCCTGCATCTATTGGAGGGACTGGATAAATGAAACAAAGGGAACGTTAATAAAACCATCACTCCTTATGTACCGGGGGGGACGGGGCTTCTCGCGGTAAATGTCTGGATGTACTGAACCTTATTCCCCCCCGGTGTCAGATGCAGACCGGACCCAGATGTTGCCCCAGAAATGTGTGTGTGTGTGTGTGTTTTGTATCGAACAGACACAACAGGGCCCAGAAGAAGAGAATAAGTGGGTCACGGAGTCAGCTGCTAACTCACACGGACTAACGGCGTCACCTGATGATGCTGTCTGGGATATATTTTGGTGCGATTTCTATTTTTCGATTGGATTTTTGTTTTTTTTTCCATTTTTACCCGCAGGTGCATGGACTCGGATGGATTCTTTGTTGTTGTTGTTGTTGTTTTTGGTTTTGGGCCAGAACAACTCCACACACACACCCTCTTTTGTGAGGTTGTTTTTTTTTGGCTATAGTCTTACTGTTCTTTCTTTCCAAAACAAAAACTCAAAAAACAATTCAAATTATGCTGCTTTTGCTTCATTTCGTGTGGATGTTGTTTCCATAGTGACCAGACAGCAGCTGCCACAATCAGCAGAAGTAGTTTGGAGCTGCCAAACCAAGAACAAAGCCAAAATACCAGCGGTGACCCGGCTGCCTTTGAGCCACAAAACCGACGGTCGCGTCTGCTTTGTTACGTTCAGTCACCTTTAAAAAAAAAAAAAAGTCACTGACGACCTGTCGCCACTTCAAGAAAACATCTCGTGGCTGTTTGGAGTCATCGAACCTGGTGGAAGTCCAAAACTACTTAATTTGAAATGCAATTTTTCTGAAAAAGAGTGAAGCAACAGAAGGAAACGAAATGAGAGTTTATAATGTGGCAACTACTGTAAAAGCTGTTTTGTAAATTGAACACCTTTTGAACTGTTGTGTTGACGACGGCAGTTTGAAGACTTCAGCGTGGGCTCGTTTTAAAAACCACTTCTATAAATCCATTTTGAGAAAAGGAAAATTACACTACACAAGCATTGCATGCAGTTTAGAGGGGGAGAGTGTAACAATGGTTGTTTTTCTGTGGCTACAATTAATAAATGTCCCATAAACACTTTGCATGGAGGATAATCGGCTTGAATTTGTCGAATAACCAAAGTATTAAAATTAGATACCAAATGACACATCATGTTTTCGATAGTAGATAGAAATGGTAGCAATTCGATCGGTCTGAAAAAAAAAAAAAAAAAAAGGCATCAAAATTTGGTAAAGAAAATGAACAGAGATGTCCTAAAACGAGAATAAAAACAAAAAACAAAGCTGCAATTTGTATATATTAGAATCTGGTGTCTGTCTGTGATACCGTTGTAGTTAGTGTGCGGTAACAGTGTCATTAGACAACTGTGTGACATGGATACGAGCAGCTGAATGCAGAGAGACGTCTTCAGAAACGATGAGTTATTTTTATAGTAAAGACAAATAAAGTAAATTAAAAAAAAAGAAGATTTTTCTCAGCCGTGACATCCGCCTTCTCTCTTTCCTAATTTTCCGGCGATGAGTATTAATATCCCGAAAACAGACGCGACATCGCTTTCACGGGCGTCAAGAACGGATAAGAAAAAAAAAAGACACTTAGTGCCACTTCAAGAGAAAATTGCCTCGCGGGCTGACTGCTGTTAAAAGACGACGGCGAAACGGGCTTCTGCTGACAAGAAAACATATCGAATTAATCAAAAGTCCATATAAAAAACGAAGTTCGCAGCACTGTCCCTCCTTCTCTGTGGATACCGCTCGTGCCTCATCGCCCTTCATGTGTTCCTGACTCTTTTCTCACTTTGTCAACTTAAAGTTGAAACAACCTAAAAAAAAAAAGACGATCAAATCAACTGAACAACCTGCGAAGAGACTTTGAAACAACTGGATCCACCTCCAACACACTTGGCACCATTTTTTCAGGCCATCTTTCTGGTTCAGGCCACAAACTGGATATAAGAGTGGACGTAGCTTCCGGGTCTGAAAAATGAAGCCGATGCCAGCGTGTCTCAAGCTGCAATACCACTGAGTGCCACTAGAGGGCAGATCCAAAAAGCCTCCGGCTCCATCGTTCAACTAGTCTCCGAAAATTCCTTGTGAAATTTATTTCACGGGTTATTTCGGTGTTCTCAGCTAAAGTCACTTAGCAATAATCTGTCATTAATTAGAAAATAAGCTTGTGTGTTTTTGGGGGCGTGTCTGTTTGATTGACAGGCCGGTGGTGCAGTCAGGTTGTAGCTATCGATGGGCGGGACGTTGTATCGTCGGGTTACCAATCAGATTGAGTCAGATCCCCCAGCTCGCCCAAATATGGTCACTTCTGGCTCCAAAACAGCTCCGTATTAGCAAAGATGGCGCCGGCCAAAAATCCGACGTCGTGAGCAGCTTGAGAGTCGGACGTTCGTACGGACTCTTCTCAGTAAACACAACCCCATTTGAAAGAAGCATTTTTCTGAAAAGCTTTAATTGACTCTTCCAAAGGCTGCAATGTAGTAAACAATGCAACAAAACACTTTCCTCTCATAGTCTTCTTCAGGGTCTCTTTAAGCAGACTGTTGTGATATCAATAAATATTTTTGCACCGTGGCAACGAGTGCACGGCCACATTTCCTTCTCAGCTCCATTTGTCATTGAAACACAAAAGCAGATCTGTTTGAATTGCTGAAAGAAAAGCTGGGCAGCAGGTGTGGCATCTAAAATGAGAACATCACTGGAAAAATAAAATAAAAAAACCCACTGAAAAGATGCGGGGAAGTGTTAAGGTCAGATCTTTATGATTTTAAATTTGAGCAGCGATATGCAGGGTGGAGGTCAGTGAGAAGAAAAAGGTTCTCGGTATAAACAGGTGAATTTTTAGCAGGCAGAAACTCCCAATCTTTAATCTGCAGTATAGTAAGCAGCAGGGAGCTCTGAGGGCACTTCGGAGGTCAGGGATATATCTTTGGAGCGTATCAAGCATAAAATCGAGTTCTAGTTTGAGGACATATTTTTATTATCTTAAATCTCTATCTTAGAAATCTATCCTCTGCCGTTGCAGAGACGCGAGTTCAGTTCTTTGCTTCCAGCGGAGTTTCTATAAGCTGCAGCTGCTTTAAAGGCTTTTTGGGGAACATGGAAAGAAATGTATTGCAGTAGTTAAACTTAACTGTAATAAAAGAACGCACAAGAATAAAAGCTTTTACCTTCGCTTTAGTCTTTAAATGACTTGGAGCTGCTTTGGTTTAGGATCCTTATGGGACTCAGAAACTAGATTAGAGTCGATTATAAAACCTAAATTTATTGCCTCGTGCCTGAACGTGAACACAGTTTTTAATTTAGTTTTTGCTCTTCTGTTTGAACCATAGACTGCATATAAAAGTGTTCGTAGCTTCAGGATCTTAAAAATGAGGTTAAATGTGGAAGTGCCATAAACTGCAATACCGCTGAATGCCACCAGGGGTTGGCTCCGAAAAGCCTCCATAGACTCCCATTTAAGTTGTCTCATGAAACACAAAGTCAATATATGCTTTTAAGTTATTTTGGTTGTTAACTAACGGCCTTCCTACTTATTTGTTTTCTGGAGGTCCATATGAAAACAAAATTCCCATCATTACTTAGAAATTAGCCCTCAAAGAGACGTGGGGTTTTTTTGGGGGGGGGGGGGGGCTGTTTGATTGACAGGCCTGTGGCAACGGACAAAATCCAAACTCGAGGCTTCGTCACTGCCGATCAGAAACCGACGGGTGACGTCGCTGTTGGTTGCCGCTTAGTTTGAACTAAATCAGGACAACAGAAATCAACACGATTGTTCATTTGTGCAAACACACAAAAAAAATCCTTCTCGAAACTGTTTGCCCCCAAGAAAAATTCAGCCTGTCTACCAGCCTTAACCACCTTAATCACTTCCTGTTCACAGTAACCAAGTAGTTTTCGTTGTTTCAGCTTTACCACGGCTAAAAGATAACAAAACATGTATGAGTCGGTTTTGGAGCAATTATATGGGTTGTAAGAAATACAAAAATAAAAAATTGACACTTTGGCAACTTGTTGTCAGTGTGATTTTATTTTCTTAAACGCTCAGTCACTTCCAACACACTCATCTGTTCTGAGTCCACTCGCTTGTCATGAGGACAGTCGTCCCGCATCTCAACAATTTTTTGTTTACATGCGACCAATTCGAGCCAATTCTCCAGTAAAGATCTCCGACTCGGGCAGCTGACAGGACCGCTAAGAGATTCGTCACTCAAATGCAAAGCCTCCACATCCAGACGTGTAATAGCTCTTACGTTGGACATCTGTCACCATCTCTGTCTGCCTCTCTTTCTCTCTCTTTCCCACCACCATCACTTTTCCTCTCCTGTCACTTCCACTGAATAAACACTCCTTTCTCGGTATCTCCGTCTTTCTATGTCTCTTCTTCTTCTGTGGTGTCAAGCTGCCAGCGAGGCGGATGACTGCAGCGGATGATGGCCTCTGTCTCGCTCTCGCCGGCTGGATACGATAGGGCCTCGTCAACAAGGGCGATGCATTATTTATCCCGGATTACCCACCGAGGCTCAGTGCTGCTTTTTTGCTGTCCGCTTGGAGGTCTTGGCACAAAAAAAAAAAAAGAAAAAGAAAAAGAGGGACAAAAGGTGGGAATACAATGCAATCTAGGAAATAAATAAGCGGGGTAAACAAAGAGGGGACGGTCGGGGGAGTTACTCCTTTGCCGTGTCTCTCCCCTCTATTGATGAGCAAATTCATAGCCGGTAATTCAGCCAACAATAACGATGGAGTTTTATTTACAGAGCTGCATCAGTGACACCCCTGATCACCGGCTACAACCTGCCACGGCCCGATGTTCATCAAACACTCTGGATTTCCTCACGGAAATTATCAGGAGAGGAGGACGGAAGAACAGTGGGCAGATGAAAAGAGGTACTAATCAATGGACGGGGTTGTGTGTGTGTGTGTGTGTGTGTGTGTGTGTGTGTGTGTGTGTGTGTGTGTGTGTGTGTGTGTGTGTGTGTGAAGTAAGTGGAGTGCGACGAAATGAACTCATGACGTCTGAGTCTTCGGAACAATTAGCTCACTTTCCAGGTGCTGCACAGGCCAGAGTACATCACAAAAACACACACACACACACACACGCACCCACACACGCACACACACACACACACACACACACACACACACACACACACACACACACAAACACTCCAACAAGAAGGGTCCTGATAAGGGGAACCTACCGGATGCCTCCATTTCCTCCCCCAGTCACCAGACATGCTCGTTAGGGAAACTGGCATCTCAGTAGGAGTAATTTTAGAATTTCGCACGGCGATGCCGGCGACCTTTCCAAACTTAAAGCTGGACAGGAAACAAACATGGCTAAAAAAAACTTGCAGTAGTCAAAAACCTACTGTTACGCAGATTGCTTTCAGGTGCAGTTTCAGCTGTGTCCCTAAATAGCTGCTCACAACTTCAGTCTTCGCTGTGATTAGAGTCCTGGAAACCCCTGTTTGTATTAAGGTTTGAATGGTGGACCAATCAGTGACCAGCGGGGGGGTTGAAGTAGATCCAACTATGCTGGTAAAGTTTTCGGCCACAGACTGTATATAAAAAAATCAACGTAACTTCCAGGTCTAAAAAAATGAGGCCTTCAGCTGCAATACCACTTAGTGCCACTAGAGATTGGCTCTAAAAAGCCTCTGACTCCATAGAGTCCCATTCAACTTCTCTCGTGAAATACAAAGCCAATAACTTTTTTCCAGGAGCCAATGTGGTGTTGTTAGCTAAAGTCTGTCCTTCTTACTAGTTTCATGGCGGTCCATCTGAAAATAATCCTGTCATAAATGCCTCCAGGCCTCCAAAAGCTGTATGATTGGAGGGTGAGAGGGGGGGGGGCGTGTCTGTTTGATTGACAGGCTGGTGGTGCAATCAGGTTTCCGCTGTCGGTTGGCAGGTGTAATGTCCTTGGTTTTATACATAGAGACACCATGCAGCAGAAACTCTTCCGAGAAACTAATCTACTATTACACACTGATCTACTATTACACACTGATCTACTAATACACACTGACCAATAAAACCGGGCGGCGTATCGACTTCTGCGTGTTTACATCTCAGCGCTGATCTCTCGTGATCAATACATCCCACCGCACCACCGATATGTAGCGTCAGGGAAGAAACAATTTAATCCTGCCACTTGGTGCAGAAGCTCTGACAGAGAGGTATAAAAATAATTTAGGCCGAGAGTAAAAAAAAAAAAAAAAGAAGAAAAAGACAAAGAGTTCAAGACAGAAGGATCGTTTCAGTGAGATATGGTGTTTCAATAAAAAGCGCTGAAAGGATATTAAATCCAATTATCGTAACCAAGCGGTGTCGGGAACAAAGTGAGTGCTCGCCATTGATATGTCTGGAAATATATAGCCTGATGTCTTTTTATTTCAGCGCTCATGAACATCAGCGAGGACACAACTGATCTTTGGCTTTAATCCTTAAAATCTACAAATTTTAAACACTGTACCAGATTTAAAATATAAACCCACCACACATCCCGCACTTTAAGCCACCATGTCAGTATATAATATAATACTTGACCCAGGCTGTATTCATGCCGCAGTAGTTAGCAGTGTGATTGCCTACGAGCAAAATATGATTTAAAAATCCGATAAAAAAAAAATGCATTCATTATTTCGCCTCTCTCCGTCTCATTAAACCGGCCGTGGACAACAGATGACTTCATAAACCACTCGAGTAATAAATGAGCAAATTGACAACTTTTTCTTAGCTCCTCGAACTAAAAAAAACAACAAAAAAAAAAAACGAATATGATATAGGAATAACATAAAAATGCACAGCTGCAAGATATCCATTAAAGCAGCGGTGGTGGGAAAAGTCCATTATCAGGTTTAAAAGACCGTAACCAAGTTTCACACATTCGTCTTTTAGCGTCTTCATGTGTGTGTTTCTTGACGCTTGGCTTGTTTAATGTGTTACCGCCTCATTGGTGCCGATATGGTAAAAAGATTGGACTGAGCGAGTAATGACACCAACACACGATCGCTTCCCGATGTTGGTGCCAAGACAGGTTATTTCCTGTATCTACAATTACACTAGATGTTTCCTAAATGCCTGCTGCAGTGCACGCAACTCTCCAATATAGTTTGAAAAGTGCCAACATATAGCGTTTTAATATCAAATTGAAGTAATAAAATCCAGTGTTTTCCCCTTCGATTGGGACCCCCTGCTCCTCCTAGTATGAAGCTGGACCCTGAGTGAAAACTTCAGGCTTATAATTTGAAAAGTCGCAGCACTTAGGCGAACTGTAACTTTGATCCGTGTAGCTCCGCCCCCCGCTGTCGCAGTCCGGTCAAAAATATCGTTTTGATGTGATTCACCTAATTTATAAGCACCCGTTTTCTTTCCAGCTCAGTGTGAGAGTCTCTTCTGTGTTTATGTCCTCTGATCTCTGCGCGTCTCGCTGTGGGCGGAGCTAAAACTCTTCTGCACTGAAGCGGTGCACCGGGAGAAGGAGAGCGAGGGCAGATTAAATAAAAAAATTAAAAAATGCTGAGTCACCAAATATCGTCTATGTGTGGGGGAACCACTGTCTGGACACCAAATCTGGCCAATGATTGTGTGACAGCTGCTAAATGGACCTTGAGGGTGATTTTATCTACTGATTTCTTCGGACCAATAGAAAATTTCAGATTTCAGAATCGGGGATAATTTGGAGCCTTTGGACACTTTACATTTTAATTGTACCAGAAAAGGTAGAATTCAAAGGAATATTTCTTCAGTGTGTAAAGTTGTATTATCAAGAAAATACTTGAGGTTTCCAGTCTTTTCTTGCTGATAAAAAAAAAAAAAAAAAAAAGTGACGTTACACTCTGCTCAAGTCCACAGTGAAATTGCAAAATGCAGACGAGTTAAATATCAGCCTCAAACTTTCATTTACACATTTTTCCTAAAATCTCTGACCCGACCCTTCGACTCGAGCTAAAACTGACTCTTACAATGACGAAAATTACACTTAAACACAATCATTTTTGCGACGAGAACAGCCGATCGCACACGTGCGGTGATCTTTTTTCGCCGACTCAGCATTCGGTATTCTGCTGAACACTCGCTGCCCCATCGCTTCCAATTCCACATAATAGAGAACCAGGTTCATTCATTGGCTTCCTTTAAAACCGAGAGAGAAACTCACAGCCGGTACAACTCACAGAAGCCACTAGAGCCCCCTTTTCTTTTTTAAATGTCACCGTGATTTAAAGCCAAGCCGTTTTCTTTTTTCTTTTTTTTCCACTGCTGGTCGTTAAGAGGGAAATAAAGTCTGCTTAATCTTCTACTTAATCTTACACCCGCAACCTTCCGCATGTCAAAACGCACTCGCACAAAACCACACAGGACGTTTTTATAGCGCGTTTGATGTGTGTAGCCTCGTTTCCTTTTCATGATTTTTCATTTTTTCCCCTCTTTCATCGTGCAGTCTTATTATTTGTATATGTTCTCCTTTATCTCCTCTCTCTTTTATTCTGTCTTCTTCTGTAGTCCTGACAAATACATAATAATACCTCAGGTATTATTTTCATGTTTTTCTTTTCTTCTGGTGTAAAAGCATTAGTGGTCGTTAACTGAGCATTTACCGTCCATTTGCTGCACACAAACAGCTGACTCGATAGTGTAGCTAAATTGAGATACGCAAGTTTCCACCTATCGCTACTTTTATTGCGTTCTTTGAGGATGCCGTTCTGAAGCCTCGAGAGTTCGGCAATTCGGACATCGTCCGACGACACTCAACCCCGCCCACCAGAGGCCTTTCAATCAAACAGACACGGCCCTAAACATATCGCTTTTTAAGGACTAATATTTAATTAATGAAGGAATTATTTTCAGATGGACCGCCGGAAAATTAATGAGAAGGAGCGACTTTAGCGAACGACACCGAAATAACTCGTGGAAAACATTTATTGACTTCAAATTTCAAGAGAGAAGTTGAATGGGAGTCTATGGAGCCGGAGTCTTTTTGTGATTGTGTTGTACTGGTAGTCATCAGACTTATTTAAAGCCACAGACAAGGAAGTCAATGTAGTATTGTTTGGACCTAATCTTTGTATTTGATCATTTAAAGTCCCTTTCTTTGTCTCTATTGTCATATTTAAAGCCGCACTAATCAATAAGTTTATATTTACAATGATGAAATGATTATGTCACAGATAAATATGACTCTTTTCTGCAGTTCCATCGAGCTTTCTGGTGTCTTTGAGCTCCTTGTTTTGGTTGGTTTCATTATTAAAAACTATGAGGCAAAGTTAGTGACCAGCTGGTGAGTGTAGAGAAGTCGAGGCCGATATTGAGGAGGTGGAGACCAAAACAGAGCAACAAGGAGAGAAAACTTTAAACCCCAAAACAATGCTGATGTTCCTCTGTGTCTGCTCTAGTTACTTCTGGTTAACTCTTTGCTTTACATGTTCACCATATTAACTTCAGAAGATGGTGTTACCGTGTGTCTCTGCTTGTCTTTACAGTTTGTTGTGTTGCTTCAAAGTCGCCCCAAATTTAATTAATTCAGGTTCGAGTCAAGGAAACTATGTATTTAAGAAAAATTTGGGTTTATTGTCAGGAGAAGCCAAATAAACTTTATTGCTACATTGCTGACTTTATTTCAATGTACCAATATGAGTGTTTTTATAGGACCAGATGCTCTCAATCTGTCAATCATCACACACCCAGAACAACTAACGTTCACAGCTCCAAATAATCTCTCAATAACATAGTCTCATAAACTTCTGTTGTTTATAACTGCGGCATAAAACTTTAATGTTGGGTTTTGTGAACTGCATTTTTAACAACCCTGAAAAATGTTTAAATGTTGATGCTGCAGGCTTCGGCCACGACTCCATGTAGTTTTAAAATTTCCCTAAATATTGACATTTTATTCGTATTTATGTTTTTAAACCGAGTCCGTTTGCTGTTCACTTTCTCTTTTTTGAGGTTGTTCTTTGTTTGTTTGCACTTTTTTGTTTGAATCGTTCCTGTATTTTATTTTCGTCTTTTGTGTTTTTGTGATGTTCTGCATTGATATTATAATTTTTTTTTAATGTAAAACTGAATTCATTGAATTCATTGAATTCATTCATCTGAGACACAGAATTTAATAAACAAAAACAGAAAAACTTTAAAAAAAAAAACTTGTCTGCGTAAACCCCCCCCTCCACACACACACACACACACACACACACACACACACACACACACACACACACACACACACACACACACACACACACACACACAGTTTCCAGCTTAATGGCTTCGGGGCTCTGGTTGCCCCGGAGAATTTTGGTATGCGTCACTTTCCATTTTGTCTTCTGAACAGAATGTGTGTGTGCGTGCGTGCATGTGTGTGTGTGTGTGTGTGTGTGTGTGTGTGTGTGTGTGTGTGCGCGCTCATGTGTCAGTGTCGGTCTGTCTGTAAGAGATAATGAGGCAGTGTGTGTTTCACCCCGCTAACCCGTGGACTTAAAACCATCGACTCCTGCGAATTGGCAGCTAAAATGGAAAAACCCGTTTCTCTAACTAACTGAGTCACACTGCCGGACTCTGTCTCCTCTTCGTCTCCGCTCAGCTCATCACTGCAGACGCACATCCTGCCCACCGGGGGAGCTTCGAAACCTGTTCCCGAAAAAAACTCAACAACGACGAAGCCCGCAGCGCCGGGAGGAATTATTGCTGCCCGACAGCCGTGAGTGTCTTTATTGGACGTTGTCAGGATGTGTGACTCCGACGGCGACTTGATTTAAGAGGAGCAGGAGGAGGAGGAGGATTTGTTTCAAACATCACTCGACTACCAGACTGTGAAAACATCGAAAATGACACGTTCAGGGTCGGGCTTTTTTCTGCCTCGGCGTTATACAGCAGCAACGTTTGACCAGTTTGTTATCGCAAATGTGTGAAAACTGAAAGAATCAAGAAGTCAAAACAAACGACACGCTTCCTTTAGTACACTAACAAATAGCACTCTTACATGTTAGGCCTCTTACTTGTGTAGTGCAGTTGACACGAGTAGTGTTGTTTCTAATCGCACATTGACCGGACAATAACCTCAACATGTGACCACATCACCTGCAGCTTTAATTATTTCACCCAGAAATCGACGTATTTTTCGAGCCCTCTTGTTTAAACACACTCGATTAACACAGCAGTGGAAAAAAATACACCTTAGTGAGGCGTTCAGGAACAGCTGCAGCTTCCTCAGAAGCCTTAATTAGAAAATTATTTACGTCGGTGGCCCCGCCCACTTCCTCTACAAGGTGGCGACCGTTTATGGTGGAAAGTGTCCAGCGTTTCTTTTTCTTTTTGGACAGTATTGAGTGCATCGTTGTAGTTCACTGCATGTTTCTTGACAGTGCGAACGCACCGATGCACTTAAAATTGTGAGCGTTAATACGCAAGTACGACATTTGGCACACAGCACTGACCTTTGCAAATCTTTGAGTTTGTTTTGAGAAAAATCCATAAAGCTGGTAAACTGTAATCTTTTTTTTTTTCTTAATCATGTCAACCAAGAATTAATGAATCCTAAACGAAGAAGTTGCGTAACAAGTAGAGATGCCGATTAAATGATCAAACAGAAGTTCTCTCACCTTCTTCTTGGACTTGAAGACGTTGCAGCGGAAGACGTTACTCTGTCCGTCTCTGGCGATGTAGCTGAAGATCTTCAGATCCTGGGAGTCATGAGACACGTAGAATATCCTGAAAGAGATTGAAATAGGTCAGAAAATGTTAAACAACAACAACAACAACAAGGACAACATCCGATATAAAACCGCAAACAGAAGGCCGGCAGCGTTTCTAAATGCATCTTAAGACGCAAAATAGGCAGCGAGCCCGTTTCTGTGGGGTTTCAGAGTGACAAAAATAAACACTTTTTCATGTTTGTTTTAATCCAGAGGCGAGAGACGGATTATTTTAGCTACGGAGCTGAAAAACAGAAAGTTGAGAAAGTTGCGATTCGATTCGATTTTGAGGGGCGAAGTGACGTTTCAATACACCGATAGGTTTTTTGGGGATATTTTCTCGGGGACTTTCGGAACAGGAAGCTCGGAAACGGAGTAAACTTTAATCTCCGAGCAAAATAACAAGAGTGATACATCGCTGTGCGCAGAGGAGCCAGAGGAGCAAATACTATAATGATAAACAAATAAATAAATACCCCGTGTGGAAGAGGATGAAGGGAGGAAAAGTAACTTTGAGACCAAAAATAGAGTTGTGCCGGTCGGAAGAGGAGATATAGAATATCCTGCAGAGACGAGGTAAATAGGAAGAAACAAGTTTAGGAGCAAAAAAAAAGTGAGAGCAAAAGAGATAAGAAACAATAAGCTGCAGGAAGGATGGATGTAATTCGTGACGACAGAAGAAACACTGCTGAAGAGATGTGATGAAAGTTGAAACCAAACAGCTGGAATTTTTCAATCTGAGAAACGATTTAATTTATGCAAATATATTCAAGAATAATGAATGATTCATTAATGTGTTTTCATCTTGGAGCTCATAAAAAGAGTTTTTGCACAGTTCTTCCCCTGTTTTATGTATTTTGCATTTGCTAGTATATTCTGTGACCGACATAATTGCTGCTCGCGTGACGTTCTCTGACTTTCTTTTTGAAGCATGATGTTCTGGTACACCAGAGACCAGGAGGACTCGTCCTTCCCACGGTGTTTTAGTATTTAAACGG
Source organism: Embiotoca jacksoni (assembly GCF_022577435.1). Taxonomy (NCBI): domain Eukaryota; kingdom Metazoa; phylum Chordata; class Actinopteri; family Embiotocidae; genus Embiotoca; species Embiotoca jacksoni. The sequence goes on from NW_027185329.1 coordinate 1,762,713, forward strand.
TCTTCGCTTGAGTCTATTGCTCGATTTAATAGACCTAACAGGTCATAGCAAAGTAAAAAAAAAATAACAAAACAAACCCAGACATACTGAAATAATGAGCAAAACTAATAGTTTTTGGTCTTGTGCCTAAAACCCGATCATGTAAAAACAAAACCACAACTTTTCTGTTGCAAAGAAATTGTCACGAATTAAAAAAAAAGTGAAAAAAGCTGTGTTGCTAATCATGCAGCAAATACGATGACACCGATGTTAATGATAAGTATAAATATAAGCTTTAACACGAATATATTTTTTTCTTTTCAACAAAGTGTTGCTCCAGTTCTTAAGATTTCTTTAACATCAAAATCATTCAGAGATATGTGTCAGTACATTCAGTGGTTCGCAGCAAAAAACAAAGTTATGAATAGTTAATGCGGCAAACGTAAAAGCCCGTCTCATGATGCTGCTGCCCACGATGTATCCGTGGCAACGTTATACTTTCTGTTCCTTGTAAAAATGTTGAGAAAACGTAACATTTTCCCCAAAAAATACTTTCATGAAAATAACTGCACGTCAATCAAAGCAACCTCGACCTCATCCGCCCGTCACTCGCTGCGTCCTAAAGAAGCTGAATCGGAGCCCGTTAAATTACTTCATCGCCTTGAAGAGTTGTCGTCTTTTTTTTCAAAATAAGACTCTTGCGATGTTTTAGCTGGGAGTTTGGTGTCCATCTGTTTGCGTTGCTTTAACACAGAATTTGATAAAATACCAAGCGACCGCAGGAAGTAGCAGAAACCTCGGGCAGAGCAGCTTCCTAATTGGGCAATTAGTGCCATATGAGGTTGGGCGGGTCGGACGCTCGGAGTAATTTATTACAGGGAGACAGTGGACGACCAGGGATTATGCAAACGAGCCTGCTGTCTCTGTCAAAATGTGTGTCTGAGTGTGTTACCGTACATGGTGGTGTGTGTGTGTGTGTGTGTGTGTGTGTGTGTGTGTGTGTGTGTGTTTGTGCACCAGAGATCGAGGGGTTTCATCTATACACAGTGACATTTCTGTGGTATTTGTTTTGGCCTCTTTTCTCCGGGAGCCAGACGACCTGAGGTCTTGACGGTGCCTTCGTCAACCCCCGCAAAGCAGACTGTCAAAATAGTAGGCACAGACTATCTGCGGGCAGTCGCACAGACACACACACACACACACACACACACACACACACACACACACACACACACACACACACACAGTTGGAGAGTTTCTGCCTGATTTCAGATCCAGAGCGCTGCTCCAAAAATCTGTTCCAAGAAGTCAACTTAGTAGGAAAGTATAAAAAAATCTGCTGCAAGAGCAATTATTTATTATTTTAATGTGTCTCACATTATCATTTATTTAGATTTACTTAAATTAGAGGGGGGAAAAAAACAGCTTTCAGTTTCGGAAAATAAAAGCAGCTTTATAAAGCACAAATGCAAACAAGGAGACCGATCATGTTGCGCAAAGATTTTGTTTTGTTTTGTGTGAAGAACTCATGAATAATAAAAAATGTAAGTTGGCCGTTGAGGTTTTCTGATTCACTCGGCTGTATCCTGCTTTTGTACAACTACAGCAAATCATAAGACTGTATACAAAAAGTGGACATAGCTGCAATACCACCGAGGGCCACTAGAGGCTGGCTACAAAAATGGCTCCATGGACTCTCATTCAACTTCTGTGTTTCATTCACTAAAGTCACTCCTTCTTAATCGTTTTCTGGCGGTCTGTCTGAAAATAATCATTAATTAGATATCAGGCCTCAAAAAAGGTTGTTTTTTTTCTTCTGGGGGCGTGTCTTACAGGTGGGTGGGGCTTCCCAATCCCCAGCTCTGCTTGTCTCACCACTTGTTGTCATCACCCATCCCCATTTAGTGATGTGCATGCTCAAAGTGACAGGAAGCCGCTGGAAACTCTAAATGGAGTCACCATTAAGCTGGAGGGATTACTGCAAACTCAGCGGTGTGAGGAAAGCTGTCGTCTAATGCGGCTACACGTCAACAAACAAACAAGAGTCTCAGTTATCAGACCGTGTCATCTCCTGGGAAGAAAAACTGACCGCTCCCATCCGGCTGCTCCGTCTCCTTTCAAGTCTTTAATTTTTAGACTCGCAGTCACTGCGATAAAAATCTAAAACTCAACGTGAGCTTTGGGGGGGAAAACCCCTTTTTCGTGCTCCGTCGACTGACATGGCAAATATCAGGCGAAGATAAAATAAAAAAAACAGAAATATTACACGCTGCAACAGCGAGGCTCAGCTGAGAGCGGGTAAAAAGTGAGTTTCAGTCGACTGGCTTAGCTGACAAATCCCCGAGCGGAGCGGAGATGACACGTCTGATACGTCTCTATCAACCGTCTCCGATAGCAACCAGCTGCCAAACAATCCAGGTGAAGATGCAGCCGGTGGATCGGATGGTGGAAACGAGAGACGCGAAAGCTTGTCGGCGATGGTTAATGGTGAAATAAATCGAGACTGCAAGTGTACTGCTGACAGCGAACTTTTTATCTGGTGTTTTCAAAGGGGGGGAAGGATGTCTTTCCTGTTTAAACGTACGATCCGCAGCATTTTTTCCACATCAACACAAATAAACTGCAGATAAACAGCACAAAAAAAAAGAAGAGACGCCTCTTTGAATCTGCGAGAGGTCAACACGAGGACCAACTTCTCCAAAACACGACGCAGCACCACAGATCAATAATAATCCATTTTAATTTGAGATCATTTAGATAATATCCGACCTCTCGAGGACAAATCTAAAAAATATCTTTAAATTAAGTTAAAAATGAATCATACAGCTGTTGGAAACATCAGCGGTGAATCGTTGCTGCTGTCAAATGAGGCAAAAATTGTTGCGACGAAATGACTCCAGCGTTTCTAACAGGTTGAGATGTATAAATGAAGGCGGATGCGGAGACTCATGCAGTTTAGAGGGGGAGAGTAAACAAACAAAAAAACTCTACATTGTTTTATCAGCAATGTGTCAACAGACCAGAATGCAATTAAGACTTCCTGTAGATTTAATATTTCTGTACCGTCGAGGGCACTGAGGACATGTCCTCTGTAATTTTGGGGTGTTTTAGCATCTTATTGAGGGCGATTTATTATTTATAGTTATAATTAACACTTGGTGGATTTTTTTTTTTACAATCTGATACCAGTTTTTATTGAGTTGTTTTTCCACTTGACTTCCTTTAGGCCAACAAAACATCAAAAAAAGTATTCAGCATTTTGTCTTCAGGAAAGTATTCAGGCAGTTTGGAAAAGGTTCTTGGATCATCGTAAAACTCAAGGTAATTAAACAGTTAATGATAAAATGGTGGAAAATTATAATAATAATTAAAAAAAAAAAAATCCCGGCAATGTTGCCATATGTCAACTTTAAAATGCATTTGTATCTATAGAGGTGAACGATAATCAAATAATTTGCGGTAATATACTGTAATTCAGCCTCATTTCACACTGAAAGTTATCATTATCTTTGATAGTCAAGTTTAATGTTCATATCTGGGACTCTCACAGGTTTGAGGAATAATTTCCCCCCCAAAACATTTTAAACACGTTTTTAACACAAAATGTTCATTTGCAATTTGAAAGTAAAAGTTTATCAAATGGTTTTATTTTGAAGTAAACCGGTAGTTCGAGGTCACCTCCTTCGGCTGCGATCGCCACAATGTTGAGGAACTTTTGAAGTTTTTGCTGGTGGCCTCTCTGACCCGAACTGCGACTTTAACATTCAGAGGAAAACTACAAGCGAAGAAAAGTTATATTTATTTATTTTTTTTTTTTTCTACATTTCAAGGATTCCTGCCCCGTTCCAACTGTGACCTTTTACAGCGGGGTGTCTAAATCCCACGAAGAAGCAATCAGAGCAAATCTGCCGTCCCGACTACCAAACGGAGCTCGGACGAAATGTGTTGTTTAAAATGGGAAGTCGCGTGGAGAAAGACGATAGAAGAACGAAACGGAAAGAGAGGACGGCGAAAGCAAAACGAGAGGATGGAGAGAGGCGAGGAAAAGTGTGTGAGGAAGATTATGAGGTGAGAAAAACCGGCTCGACACAGAGACGGTGAGGGAGTGAGGAGTACCCCCCCCCCCCCCCCCCCCCCCCGCCCCGTGAACAAAGCCCTCCACGTTAACGGCCCGTCGGGCAGCAGGCTGTGATGCTTGAGTCGTGAAGTGGGCTCGTTTCAGGCGGCCTCCCTCATTTATTTCTTCCTTTGATAAATAAATCAAAGGCCATAAGAGGCAACGCGTCGACGGGGGATCGATACGGCGACGCACCCGACGTCTGGCGTTTAGACTCCCGCGAGCAGGAAGCATCACGTTTCCGATATCGTGTGCTTTTTAATAGCAGAATTATTATTAGTAGGATTCATATTTACGACATAAACGACAACAGAAAGACGCAGAAATGTCCGAAGACTTAATCACGACGTCAGATTTGTGGCGTTTAAAAGCTGGATCTTTTATTTAACTCAGATTGTACGAATTTGGATTTGAGTGACGCGTTTAAGTGCTTTTAAACGTGCAGGTGTTGCAACGCAAGAATAAAAAGGGGTCGACGGGGTGTCGTCGCTGCACGTCGAGTCATATTTCCATAATTATGTTGGAGTTTCTGAGGATTAAAGGTCATATTTGACCTGAAATTTTTAATAAAAATGTTTTTTTTTTATGAAAAATGGAACTTCAGTTACTGTCTTGACATGCAGGTGACCGGAGAAACTAAAAGGTTACGATGTGCAATGTGTCCTTATGTGCTATAATTAAGCAATATTACAAACAGGGTGCGGTTAACGTTCTTACGTTACCTACTAATTCATAATGACTTTATTCGTGTCTTAAGTGATGTGTTTGGAGTCCGATTGTTGTGTATTTTAAATCTCAAACCAGCTGAACACCTGATTTTCAGGTAAGAGGTTAAAGGTCAGAGGTCCAGGTTTGTAAATTTGAAACAATGCTTCTCGTGCAGAAATAAATTGCTTGTTGTAAGATTTGTGCGTCGGCGGTGTGAACGTCACTCATTTTAGTGGGATGTGTTCAGGCTTTTGACAGGTTCCAGCTGGTCTCCAGGTTTATGTGACAGACAGAGATGAAAGCCAGAAACATCCCTGGGATCATTTGTAGAAGCGAGCTGCATGATATTTTAATTTATTTTTCAGATATCTCAGATTTAATATAGAAGACGAACTATGAAGTCTCCCACTGACTCACTACCAGTTTTTCACAGTTTCAAAGATTTGCACTAGCAGTGAGAATTCAAGCGCTTCAAACAGTAAAAAAAAACAAAAAACATTATAATTTGTGAATGCTGCTTATTTAAATGTTTTTTTTTAATTTAACTGCAACAGATGACTTCACTTTGAATTGAGCTGCAGACTTCAAGTGGATCGCCGCTTTAAACAGAAAGAGGCTCCATAAAGCCCCTTTTGACTGTGTCGCACTAAAACCACTCAACAGCTCAGCAGCGGGAGAAAACAGAAGTTCTGCTTTCACAATTACCAGCTCTGTTCTGTTCCCTCCGTTTATATATCTCACTACGCAGATGGTGTCGGTGCGACCTAGAAAAAAAAGTTTTCCAGAGCAGCATGGATTTTGTGGCAACACTGAGATAAACAAAAACGTAATTACAAGCGCGTACAGATCAGCCATTATGTAGATTGAAAATGACTATAAGTGGCAAGGGGTGAAAAAAGGTAGAGGTTCATTATCAGAAAAGCTGCTGTGTCAGCGAAATCTCCGCATAAAGACAGAAAGAAAAAAAGAAGAAGAAAAAAAAAACAGGAAATTTTTATAGCACAGCCTTGGCAATTCTGAAAGTTACACAACAGCCTTAATTCATCCGGCAGACAGGCAATTTCCTACTGAAGTCAAGGTGAGAACTTATTCTTTGATGCATTATTTACTGAAAACGTTAAGCGCCCCGGTTTGTGCACGTCTTTGAACACATTTTGCCGTGAAACACGGGATCAATATCTCATGCCGTGCAATAAACCGAGCTCGGCGAAGGCAAACGGAGGACTTTTCTCTCACGTAAACACAAAAGCTCCAAACGAATTGAGACAGGTGAACTATTTATGTGGTATTTCGGTGTTCTGCCTCAGGCGAGAAGACCTGCAGGTAAGTTTGTGTTTGATCACATTCACACTCTGGTGTTTGGATATTTACAGAAAGGAAACTGTTGCAGGGTAGATAAGCAACCTTTAAAATAATATCTCAACCCACTATAGAGCCAAAACGTGAAATAGCCACGCTGTGTGCTGTCCAGGCGTGAAAGTTACACGTTTTCATGTGGTGGACCACAAAAAAAAACAACCAAAAAAAAGAAACTTTTTAGCTACAGCAGGTGGTTTGGGGTTATTAAATAAAAGCACATGGTTGAGGTTCGGGGGAGAAAACACAATGTCGGGGTTTGGAAACTAGAAATAACAAATATTGTAACAGAATACAAGTAACAAAAAAACACCTCAAACAAATGCCCGGACTTGACAGTTACTTCCAAGGCTGACGCCAAAACATTGGATCGAAAAAGTAAGGAGAATTAGTTCAATCATTTAACTCAACTAATTCAACTAATTCATTTTCGATAACTTTTTCTCTTTTGTGTTGTTTTCCTTCCTTAGTTTTATTCACTATCACCTTCTGTTCTTGCTGTAAAGAGGCCAGAGACATATTCCTCGTCCTTGTTGCAAAAACTGCATATTGACACGTCAAGGGAGAGGAAGCCACAGCTCATCCATACATAGACACACACATATGCATCCGGTTGACAGCACAGGAATTAGAATATGACACATTGTGCATCACAACATCTCGCAAGGTTGCAGAACGGATCGAAACGTGTGACGGGAGTTTTAATTAACACGGAGGCAGATGTGGCAGCGTGCAGGTATTTTTTATTTTTTTTTGGTCTCTACCGAGTTTCCAGACAACAACAGAAAGAAGAAATAAAACTGAACTAATAAAACATCATTTTAGATGCTAATGAGCAGAGTGACCAAAAAAAATAAAAAAAATAAATGAAGCAATCAGTCAAAGAATGAGAGACGGAGAAGTTGATGCAGAGCTCAGCGTTTCCCCGAATATTGTCTTGGGAGGAAAAGAAACAAAATACGAACTCACTCATAGAACTGAAGTTACGTCCAGTAACTACTACTTATATTATTAGAGTGGATGACGGCGAAACTCTTTACGCAACTGTAAAAAAAACAAAAACGTAAATCTATCAAATGGACAAACCTCGACCTCAAACTGCTGAAAACCAGAGCAGAATATCAACATTATTAAAAACCTGCATGTGCTGAACGTATTAAGGACGCTAACGGCTAATGCTATCAAGCTTTGAAAGCACCTCTGAAACCTCCGTCGTCGCCTGACAGGAGACCGGATACGACTTTAGTATTTAGTCGTAACTAGATTCAAAGCCCAGCTGCATCGAAAGTTCTTTTATATTTGGTACCGCAAAGTAAATCCATCTGAAAAGTATTTAAAAAAAAAGTTTTCTCATTAACGTCGGCCTCTTATCCTCCCTTCTTCACCACAGAGCTTATTACTTAACAAATGAGGACTCAACTCCTCCGCATCCTTTCACACACCTCCTCTTTACATTCCTACCACCCTCGCACTTTTTAAAAAAAACAAAAACAAAAAACTGTTTTCCCATCATGCAATGCACCGGTGATGTCGGCGTCTGGTTTTACAAATTAGGATTTTTCGGTAGTATTGTTTTAATATGTTTGAAAGTCTCAGAAGAGTCCCGGATGGACATGGAGAGCTTCGTTTTATCATATTTTAAGTGTTGGAAAATGACACTGTGTTTATTGGGAATAGTTGCAATAAACTTTGTATGTACGATTTTGGGATATTTTAGTCAAACTTCTGCCTTCGAGAAATGTCTAATAAGTCTGACTGTAACCATCCAATGCTTCATCGTGTCAATATGACAATAAGACTCTGACCTGTTAAGATAAATTATATTACAAATTTTTCAAAAAGACAAGTGCAACATAATCATAATTCACAAATTCATCTTAAAAGTTTCAGCTTTAGAACACAAAAAAAAAACGTCCTTTTTTTTTTTCATCAACGAAGACGAAGCGGTCTCGTTTGAATCATCGTTATTGGATATGAGTTCTGTAACGGGCTCCGACATGGCGGCCGGTCGAACCGACCCGTACAGCGTGAGCGGGGAAGTCGGAGGCTGTGTTTGCAGGAAGTTCCCGATTAAAAAACATCTAACACAATGTACGATATTACTAAAAGAGCTTTAGAGTCAGGCAGAGTATCGATATCAGGATATACGGTTTTGGGATATTGTAATATTGCAGAATCTCTGGATTTTAAAGGCAGCTTCATGGTAAAGTGATGTCACATCTTAATTTTGGTAACAAAGCATTTTCAGTCAGAGCCTCCTAAGTTATGGGGGTCATAAAGTCAGATTTTTTATCGGAGAGCCTTTGCTGATTTTAGTGGTCAACTCATTTCTTTTATACTCCTGTTTTAATTTTGTTTTTATGGTTGTTTTATACGCTCATTGTGTTGTTGGGTGTTGTGTTGTTTAAGGCTCTTTAAAGTGCTATACAATTAAAGTTTATTATCACTATTAATACGTCATTATCTGAACTTACCAAATGGTTCAAGCTTGATCATGATATCCACATAACTGAGGATCATTTATCAGAAAATCTCATTTTGTAAAGTGATATTTAAAAAAAAGAATATCCCAGTATATAAATTCTCTCATATGAATAAACATTAGGCTTTAACATGCCAAGTGCAGATCTCAAATTAGGTAGAACATCTACTCCGCTGAGGCCACGCGTGGCTAAAACATGAATGAGCGTGTCGGAGCTCTTTAGGTCGTCATGAAAACTAATCACTCTGCGGCGTGGGAGGATAATTCCTTCACACCGTAGTCAGGCTCTTTAAAGCCTCGAGATGAGGCAGCAAACGCCTTATGTAAGCATGCAGTGCAAACTTGTGAAAAAAAACAAAACAAAAAACCACACACACACACATAACACAGCATGACTGCAGCAAGTGGGCTGACAACAAGACACCGGAAACAACGCTGCAGTTTTGTCTTTGGTAGCTACGTCAAACATTTACCATCAAAGAATCACCACAACAGTATTCAGAAACTGAATTAGAGCAGGTAAAACTGGACAACAGCAATCAATAATAAAGTGCAGATAAACAAGTTCTCATGCCCGGCAGCACAAAAAAATAAATAAGTGCAAAGTCTGTTTAAACTGACCTTCTTCCTTTTTTTATAATTCGAGGCATTTTTCATTGGAAAAAAATTGGTAAGAAATTGAAAACATCGGAGCCCGGAGGATGAATTAAATACAGCTGCATCTTTAAGGTGAAGAATAATTGTGTAACAATGAGGACAAATAGAAGGAGGCAGGATTGACTCAGCGAAGCCTTTTTCTTTTTCTTTTTTTTTCTCCCAAGGAACAAAATCGCGCTACCTGCTCTGACTGCTGATCGGCGTCGCATGAATCGCACCCGGCTAACCACACCCACATCCGGCCCAGGAGAATGTGGACTGTCAAGGTCAAGCTCAGATACCCAAACAAACAAACAAACAAACAAACAAACACACACACGAACACACACACACACACACACACAAACACGCATCATGCCCAGAGGCGGCGGAGAGCGCCGAGTGGGCAGAAAGAACTGAACCGTCTTCATTTAAATTCAATTGAGAGAGTTTATATCAGCAGCAGCAGCAGTGGAGGGATGGAGGCTTTTTTTTTTTTTATTTGTTTTTTTGGAGGAAATAAATAAATGCAGACACAAAAACTGAAACGCTTTACATTCTCCAAAAAAGATGGAAAAGGCAATAAAAGTCAATCTTCTTAAGTGTTAGCAACGGTAATAACACGGTTTCCCTCCGAGCCCTTAAAATCCTCCGAGGACGCCGATGATCAATAAAACTGAACGAGTCAAAAATATGCTGCATTGCTTCAATGCAGAAGTAAAAGCTTTACAAGTTGGAAAACATAAGAAAAAAATGGGTATATAAAACAAGCCCTGCAGCAAGTTTACAGATATTAGTATTTTATTTGGAACAGAGAGGACAATGAATTAAATGGAATAAAGAGGACAATGAATTCAATAAAACCCGGCAGCTGTGGAGCCACATTCTCCAGTTAAGAGGTGTTTTGGGTGCACCGCCACCGTTAACAGCTAAAGGTCACTTCAGACCCGATAATAGGACCGTAAAACTAACGTCTGCTCTTCTGCTGCCGCTGTCCTCTTTTCCGGTGACAAATTTGGCGTTAGAGGTCCGTTAATGTTTAACAGAGGCTATGAAGAAAAATAAATAAATAAATAAACACAGAAAGACAAAACTTTATGAAAGATCTTCTTTTTTTTTGTGACGAACAAAATCAATCTAATGAAAAATGGAAACGGGGCTCTTCAAAGAGCTGTTTGACAGCGTGTAGGAAATGAAAGTGGTGAAATTTTAATGTAGAGCGAAGCAAAAAGCACACAAGATTCAGTATCTCTAATTAAATCTGAACGTCGAGCGTCAACTGTGGGATTCGGCGCGCAGTTAAAACCGACAGCCTGTCTTGTCTCTTGAATTATTAGAACGACTGAGTTGAGAAACTATTTTCAACGCTGTGCGAGCGGGCGTGTTGTCACGCCGGGGAACCCTGTTGCCGTGGCGCCACAGTTCAGCGGATGTTTTGTTCCCCTCGGGCGCCTTCAGACGGTCCCGGTAGAACTCGGTGTTGACGGTTTCTACGGCGCAACGACCCCGACGACGTCACGGAAGAACCTCATTGCCAAGTGACGCTGAAGTCAAGCGGGTTTTTTCCCCGACATGTTGTTGCGGTAGCGTTTTGGCCGTTTTCGTTTCCTTCGGGATAGAAAACGATAAAAGTCGGCCTGCTCATGCAAGTGTTTCACTAGTTCTTATAACAGAATTAAAAAAAAAATGTCCGTCAAAGCCTCGGCTGGGGGAATAATTAAATGCCCCCCAAACGCCCGCGAGAGGTCTACGTCTGATGTTCTCTCTGACTTTTTAAAACTTCCTATTTCTGAACCACACAGGGTCGGAGGGGGCGGCAGGCCGAGCTGTCGGCGACACGGTGGTGTGTTGGAGACTGTCAGTGATTAAGTTGGGCTTCATGTTGTTTTTCTCAGCATTTGGACGGCGTCCAACGCTGTAATAATGCGGAGAACCACGGGGTCCCTCTGATCTGGGTGTGGGAAGAGACTCAATCGGCCGAGCGAAGCTATTTTTTCTCTGAGCATTGGAACTATTTAAAAGCCCGCAGCTGCTTTTTTTTGGTGTTTTTTTCATGAATCAAATTAGAAAGAACTAACGAACTAATGAAATCATGGCTTTTTGGTGAAATGTGACATCAAGAAGTGCATTTTAATGGCCTCCCATCTTTTGTGTTGAAACAAGAAACCGGTGTGACGCCTGTTAGTCTGTCGGTGATTTTGTCTGGATTCATAAATAGTCGCTTGTTCTTCAGAGGTTTCGTTCTTCCTCTTAAAAGTTGAATTTAGAGGTAATAAAGCGCTGAAGTTCAACACTAAAAGTTTTACAGTGGCTAACATTAGCAAACATAGGTGGGTTGTTTTTAGCATTTACCTTACAAAGGCCACTTGTGGACGCTGTTCAGGAAAAGGTGACCTAACCAGGTGCGGTGGAAATGCCCAAAAATTTTGAAAAAGGAAAACTTCCATCGTCTCACTTTAAAAACAAATGTCTCTAAAAAAAAAAAAACACCTGGAGCCGGTTCTCGTGTTTCATAATTTCCTGCTTTAAAAGCAAATAGATTTATAGCATTAAATCATTTTGACACCTGGTTAATAATGGTATCAAAACATTTCATGGAAAATGTAACAGTTACTCAGTGAACATTTCATTTATTGACCATAAATCTTATAATTGATTCACCATTCGAGTAAATGGATGAATTTCTTCTTTAATAGTAAAATAAGACAGCTGAGAAAATAACTGGAGGTTGAATCGCTCCAACAATCCTTAAATGCAACTGCAAATTTTTTAGCAGGACTTACCGAGTTGCTGATAAGTTTAAACTATCAACCTGCTGGACTCCAAATTTTTTTGCACAGAAATTAAAAGAGCCACTAGTCCCACATTACTACCCAAAACTGCAAATAATTAATTAGAGGATTTTAGAATATATTTGGAGATATCCAATGTTTCAACTTCAGCCTCAGTCTCAGTATTGGTGGAGGCGAAGGTGATTTTGGTGCTCAAAGCATTTCAAGAAAGAAAAAGAAAAGAATAAAACCTTTTCAATTCTTTTCCCTGGCACTACTCTCTGCTGCAGAAATAGCCCAGTTTAGTTCAGTGTGAGATTTTCAAGTGGTTTTTTGAAGCTTTTACGGGACAAAGGACATTTCTTTCTCTTCCATCATATAGGAGTTGTGACAAAAGCTTTAAAGACCAGATATCTAAAAACCTGGGCACTTAAAAGCAAAACTGCATGACCGTTTCTTTTATAATTTGAGGGAACTGACCCTTCAAATGTGCATCTGCAGTTTCTCTCCCGAGGAACACGGCTCTTGTCTATTTATTTGTATTTTATTTTTCATCTATGAGTTCCTTCTCCTGTCGGGAAGTGAGCACGCTATCAAATTTGACTGGACAGTCCATTAGGTCGGTGCACGGAGCGGAAGGGATGCCGCAGAGGAAGAAATTGTGTAGGACGGAATAAGGTTGGGAGGATCTGTATGGGCTTTCCACGAGTGTGTGTGTGTGTGTGTGTGTGTGTGTGTGTGTGTGTGTGTGTGTGTGTGTGTGTGTGTGTGTGTGTGTGTGTGCGTTCCCTTGTTTTCCATATCACATCATCAGGGTGTTTCTAGAACACGCAAACATCAAACTTGACTTTAATTGGGAGGGTTTGAAGTGAGAGTTAAGGGGCGGAGCCAAACGCTTTCAATACGCACCGTTAGGTGGGAACGAGTGCGTGTCGGCCGCGTCTCTCGAGGGCGGCGGCGATTACCACGAGCTGACGGGCCGGAGAAGTTAAAACCCGAGACAGACGTGTAAACACAGCGGAAAACACAGACGTCAACATTTGTGAAAGTCGTACTGGTGACCTGTCGGAGGTTTACCCTGCCCTCGCCCAAATACAGCTGGGGTAGCTGCCTCGGTACCTGGCTTGATTCCAGTAAGAAAAGCTCCAGTGTTCACTGTGATTGTAGTCTGAAAACTCTGTTCACATTAGGGTTTGGTCAGCCAGACTCTGAAGCCCGGACCAATCAGCAACCAGTAGGGGTGTAGGGTAAGAGCAAGGACGCTGAAGTAGTGTGGTGGTCGAGTTTCAGCACAGAACTTTGGGGTATATGATGGTCAATGTTGATTGGTTAGAAGCTGCTCTACCCGCAGTTTAAAACTGTTTAAAAAGGATGCAAACAACCCTCGATGGAGCGTCGGAGGGTGCGAAAGTCTTGGAAAAAATAATGGTAAATATAAATATAATTACTGATCTGGTTTTGAAACTGCTTTTAATGCACAAATTCCTACTTGCCCACATGCGAAGATGTACTGACATTGGATTAAAAATGATATTAGGTATTAGGTTGTGTGGTCAGTGACATACTGAAGAAGTTTGAATAAATCCGAAAAAGTCTTAACTGCAACTCCGGTAACAAACACTGGACAGACGTCCGTTTTATCAAATGCATTGTAGGGCATGAAAGTGAAGGTAAAACATGTATTGGCAGCAAAGTGCATGTTATCCATCCAACAGGCCTCGTCACCTGGCGCTCTGATTAACGACTGCTTCCGCGTGCCATCTGTTCATTCAGGGACTTTGCGGGTTATAAAATACAGATGAGGGAGATACGAGTGAGTTTTTCAAAGAGCTTGAAGAGAGATCCGCTCACCAAAATAAATCCACCACAGCTGCTTTATGCGCATCAACGAAATAAGCACGATTATTATAAAAAAAAGTCAGTTTGGAAATGTCAATTTTTTTTACTTTAGAAAAAACAAAACATGATTGCTAATTCACAATTTGTTCCTGTTAGAGGAGGAACGTGTGTTACCGTTGTTCTCTGACGAGGCCGCCAGCACCCAATAACACGAGAAATATGTCAGCCCCGACGGCTGACGTTAGAAGGGCTCCTAGGATGTCTTTGAAATTATTGATCAAACCATCTCTGTGGAATAATAATATATGCTTTTGCTGACTTTACAATTTCTACTTCTGGCAGACGGTTGAAAAGAAGGTCTGCAGTGTACACATTTGGCTTTTCCCACTTGTAAAACAAGTTTAACAGCTAAAAAGTACTTTTAAATAGGGATGGGCATTCATGCAAAAATACTGTTCCGATATTTTCTGGGCACTCGTCAATGGTTAATTAAAAGACGGCCCCCTTCACTTTACTGCCATTGTATGAACATCATAAAAAAACAAATTTGGGATGTAGCCTGTCTTCTAAAATAAAACACCTAACGACGTTTCCCAAGCTTTAACCACATACTTTCAGTTGCGAACAATAATGATAAAAACAGAGAATGACGCAGATGTTAATGGGAAAAATCTGGAGTATTAAAGTCGTCAAAGATGTCGCAAGAAGTCATTTTGTGCACAATGTTGATTTGAAAGCATCAAGTTCCATTAAAATTAATTAGATGTATACAAACAGACAAGCAGCCACGAAGCGAACATCTCATCAATATCACACTATCAAACAATATTAAAAATAAAACAAAAAAAAATGTTCACCTGCGGGTGAGGAACAAAAACAACACAGGCCATCAGAGTCCTGTCGCTTTCTGTCGCCATCTGGCCGCCGCGTGAGCCGCTAATTTTCCCATTTACGATAAACAAACCGTGACAAAACAGTGTAAACAAAAGCTGCTGTTGCAGGTCGGACGGCTGTAAACACCGGTCGGTACGATGGCACACGAGAGGTGGAAGGTTTCAGCCAGGAAGGAGGAATTTGCTTTTGTTTGTTTGTGTGTGTGTGTGTGTGTGTGTGTGTGTGTGTGTGTGTGTGTGTTTGTGTGCGTTTCACATTCCACCTGCCAGACAGCTGCAGCCTCAGGGATCAACCAGCAGACCAACTAAGTAAGAAACGTATCAGGATCCTCTGGATCAAGCACGAACGCCCTCCCACACACATCAAACCGGCGGCACCGAGCAGCTTTTTTTTTAGCCGCACTTGCCAAAAGTCGTCAGCCAACACACACAACAACAACAACAACAACAACAACAACAACAACACACGCACGCAAACACACAGTTAGACACACACTATATAAGTGTACAGTAAAAACTTCAGGCCACCCAGCGATTCAGAGCTGAGGGCTGCGGGGGGCTCGGAGACCTTGGTGGGGTAAAACAACACCGCAGTCATGTCCAGAGTACCAAATACCACAATACTGAATCTTTTATGAACTTCCTGTTTCATTTCGGACCGTAACACAAATAACAACAGTACAAAAATAATAACAGGTTTTAAGTAAGTGCCGGAAAAAAAAGCTGGACGAAAGATTTTACGAATTGTCGCCGGGAAATGTTCTAATTTTCTAATAGTTATTAAAAAATACGAATAAAGTGCCTGGTAGTGATGCGTGACGACCACCAGAAGGTGGCACCTGAAAGCTGTTTTTCAAATCGATCGAAAAGTTTCTTCAAAAAAATAAAATAAACAAAGATCGGCCAGGTAAAGCTAGCGTATACGTCTGCCACAGCTACGCACAGTCGTAAGTAAGTTTGTTGTTATACGTGCATCTCAAAGATGAAGCCAGCTCCGTGTTTCTCACTGGCTGATGTCATTAGGAATATTGTAATTATAACTGGTTTTTTTTAAATATCTCGTTAAAAAACTATCAACATTATTGTGAAAAAGATGATCGGTTTTTTTGTTTTTTTTTATCGAGATGGCGGACCATCACCGTAAATCATGAAATAAACTTAAAGCAGATTTTTAGTGTGTTCCGCCTCGACTATGAAAACTACTTATTGTGCATTACAATACACAGATGTCAAAACTTGATTTAAACATCCATTTCATATCTATACAATATCCAATGACTCGTGACCACCCGGCGCTTCTGCAGATGCATGTATGAATAAGACGAAACAGATAGTGTGCGTGTGTGCGTGTGCGTGTGTGTGTGTGTGTGTGTGTGTGTGTGTGTGTGTGTGTGCGTGTGTGCGTGTGCGTGTGTGTGTGTGTGTGTGTGTGTGTGCGTGTGTGTGTGTGTGTGTGTGTGTGCGTGTGTGTGTGTGTGTGTGTGTGTGTGTGTGTGTGCAGACATAAGTCAAGGAGACGTCTCCCCTTTGATATAATTGAATCCCATCTCATGCAAATTGCAGCAACATAAAGCTTCTCTGTAGTGGGTTTTGAGATTTTAAGAGATAATATAACTGTCACTGAAAGAAGTACGCATAAAGGACACTTCTTTGAGTGGTGTGCTCCATCAGTGTGTCATGTCACAGCTCCACATGGGAAAAAAAAAATCTTTTCCCACGACATCTCGTGAGCAACACGATTCTTTTGTGTGGTTGTAATTAAAAAAAAAACAAATGTGTGAGGATTCATGCAGATGTGACTCATGTAGAAACCATTGAAGCGTGAGATGCATAAATATCTCGCGTCTAACGATTCTTTCCAGATGACAGTCCAAATGTGGATTCTTCATTTTTTTCCCCCTCTTTCCTGTCTCTCGTGTTAAAAATGACCTATTTTTTTGTTTTTTTTTGTGTGTGTGTGCATGAACTCAAATTTTCAGCAGATGAGGGGAGTGAGGGGAGTTGTTCCTGCCCGGTTATTTGCAAGAAATAATTAAAGGGCCTGTGACACTTTTCTGTCATGTAAATAATATGACAATTTTGGATGTTCAAACATGGCTAAAGTTTCAAATATTGGTGTAAAAGTATGTACAAATAATAATTCCTTTAAGCTTCATTTGAGCTCTCTGGCTTCAGATGAGCTCATGTCAGCTTGTCACGGATGTCCTTATACGGTCATCTTCATGAGGCCAATGCGGAAGTGCCTTAAAGCTGCGATACCACCGAGTGCCACTAGAGGTCGGCTCCAAAAAGCCTCCGGCTCCATAGACTCCCATTCAACTTCTCTCATCAAATATAAAGTCAATATATTGTTTCTACTAGTCATTTTGGTGTTGTTAGCTAAAGTCACTCCTTCTTATTATTTTTCCTGGCAGTCCATCTGAGATTAATCCCGTCATTCATTAGAAAATAAGCTTCAAAAAGCTGTGTTTTGGGGGCTTAAAGACACAGCAGCTGCAGCAGCTTGTTTCAGACTGAGGGACGCCTACAGAGCTGCTTTCAGATAAATAAAATTCTTTTGAACCGTGTCCCAGAATAAAGTGATGAACCTGTAAATGAACACAATAGGTTGATTTTTAAAGTTGTGGATGAATTTCGAGGCATGTCAAAGATTTTTGGCGTACCTGCAATCCCCAACCAGCTGCCTCAAAAACATCAGAAAATGTTGTTCTCACTGGAGTCGTCCTTAGCGGTACATGTTGAAGTTCATCTTCAACAAGACTTGTGATACGAATGGTAAAGTAAAAACTCCACTGTAACAGAAAAGCTTTATGTTCAAAACAGAACTGAATAAAGCAACGAGTTTTTCTTTTCCCAAGTCTGTCTTTTTGAAGATAAAACTTTGTTTTGTTTTCAGCAGATCGGAGCAGTGTTCATCTGTATCCTTGTGAGGAAAGTAACCTCCGTTTGAAGATTTTTAACAGTTAGAATTTTAGGAAATAACTGAAGTTAAGCAAAAAAAAAAGATCATTTTAAGCGTCCCCAGACTTGTTTAGGTGTAAATGTGTGCGACGGAGTCCGTGCCGCCCGACTGGTGGCGGACAAACCTCGGTGGCGGCGAGCCGGCGGCTCCAGCTAGAAAGCGGCTGAAGATGAAAAGGAATGCACAAAAGAAATATGCAAAGCGCTCGGTTAAATCCTCCAAAATGATTTGGACACGCGGCGTCCAGCCGGCGTGCATCTCCACCCCGAGAAATAAATAAATAAATAAATAAAACCCCACACAGGAGCGTTTAAAACAGTCCCGAGCTCTTTGAAGTGCGTTTTCCTCTCTGCATTTGAAAAGCTGGGATATGATTATGTATCACATTAGCTTATGGAGCACATATTCTACCGACTTAATACCCAAATATATTTCGCATTCGCGCCGTGTTCACCCGCACGGGGATTTCTCCCGACCGACGGAGGCGTTTCCTCATTTACACTCGAACGATACGAGGGTTATGATTTAAATGCTAAAAAAAAAAAAAAAAAATCTCTGCCGCGTTTCCATTCGCACACTAACCTCTCCTCGACACGTGATGCGCCAGCCGAGAGATGTGAATCCAGACTCCCTCGCATGTTGATAACGATTTAACTTCCTGTGTAGGACAACTTTGAAAGTGCGCCAAGGACACACGAGGCCGACATCGGGGCTCCGTGGGAAGCAGAGAGGAGGAACGTATTATCATTTTTCATTTTATCAGCGAGGGCCACCGGAGGAGCGACGCACCGGCCGATAATCACAACCTGTCGGCGGACATGACCGCCGCTCTCGTCCGGTGTGACGCTGGTTTGTTTTTGTTTTCCTGCGGCTGCTCGCGGACACTTCTACTCAACGACCGCTCGCCTCCGGCTGCGCTCGGTAATCACAAGCTGCTCCGTCCAAATTCAAAATTACTGAAATGTAGATTCAGATTTTTTTTTTTTTTTCTCCCCAGAGTTTATCTGAATGACATGTGTGTTGAAAGAGTGAAGTTGGTGTCTTTTATTAACGGAAATCAGCTCAAGCATGGTGTCCAGTTGTTTTTGGGAGTCGCCGTAGTTACCCAGGCGATTTACGGTGCGGTCGGTAGGACGACACTTATTATTTTGTTGCACAATACTGTGTTTTTATTTATTTTTGTATTTCTTGTATTGCTTATATTTTTATTCTATCTAACTATTTCTATTTGTATTCTTTAACATATATTTTTAAGTTATTTTGTATTTCTTATTTTGTAAATATTTATATATATTTTCTTGTTTAGCTGCAGGAGGACCAGCAAACAAGAATTTCATTTGTTTGTTGTTCATACTGTGCATATGACGGCAAAATTCTCTTATATTCTCTCAGTTAAAACGGTAAAGACGGTGGCCGTGAAAGATTTCAACGTGAGAATTGAAATGGTTAACCTCTGCAGTGACCGTGGAGCGGGACGAAGTGTTGACTTCATCACAACTTCAGAGCAGACATGAGGAGAAAACGCAGCATTTTCTACATCTGGTAATGATATTGATGGAAATTGAAAAACAGCAGGTTGACAGCTGGTCGAGGGAACAAACAAAACAATATATTCTGTCCAATTCTATATTCAATAAAAACAAAGGATGAAAAAAATATCTCATTCCTCAAAATTGAAAACAATATCCAATCCAATCCTCTGCTGACGTTTGTGAAAAAAAACCAAGCATAAACCTAGTTTGAAACTTGTCAAAGCTGAACATTTACTATTTGAGACTTCAGTTTTAAAACCAGAAAACACGTCGTCAGGATCCGTCAGACTTCGTTCAGCAGACGACAGCAGCTGATCGATGAGGCTTCACCCCATCCTGCTCTACCCCCCCCCCCCCCCCACACCTCCTCCTCTCCCTGTGGGGCAACTGTAATATAAAAAATAAAATAAAAATCCCATGCACAGAGCTCAGACAAGCTGAGGCATCATCGACCAAACAAAATCCTTCAGAATATTTCTGAGCGCACAGATGCTTACACAAACAGCCGGACAAAATCCATCTTTCTGACAGAATCATTTCCAAAAAAAAAAAAAAAAAAAAAAAAAGGCCCAACCGGGCTCCTGGATGCACTTCTGAGCAGTACCGCCTGGGGGGAGGGAGGGAGGGAGTGTGTGTGTGTGTGTGTGCGTGTGTGTGTGTGTGTGTGTGAAGGGTAAAGAGAGGGAGCATGGGGGATAAAGGATGAGTCACTCAGTGCAGAATATGAAGTGCGGCACAAGTAGTATTCAACTTGATCTCTCCTCCGTAGAAAAAGAGGATTCTTTATCAGTTTAGTCACTTGTCAGTTGTTTGTGCAAATTTCAATGTCACCACGAAGGAGTGTGTGTGTGTGTGTGTGTGTGTGTGTGTGTGTGTGTGTGTGTGTGTGTGTGTGTGTGTGTGTGTGTGTGTGTGTGTGTGTGTGTGTCTCTGAGAAAGTGACTAATGATGGAGACATCTTCAGATAACCCTATCATTTCCTAAAAAAATCTGTTTGGACTGCTAAATTCTCACGAGCTGCTTTTTCTCAACACCGCGAGCGACTGTGTGTTTGCAGCATTTAGGGACGGCTGTCAAAAATTCCCGGTCCAATCGGAACCGGGTCCGAAGCGGCGCCGGAGTTATGGAAAAACGATTCCGCTTTTAATACTTGTGCAATTACAACAACAACAACAAAAAATTGCGTCACTCAGAAATAATCGCTGAATCTTTTTTTTTTTTTTAAATGGTTGTCTTTTTATTCGCTTTCATCGATAAGCGTTTGTGTCGATAAGAAGTATGGGCATCGATAAAATCCCATCGATAACTCGCCCCTAGTAGCGCGTCGGCCCCGACGACGGCGGTGCGAGTTCAAATCAAAGGATCACAAACGCCCCCGCGGCGAATTGACTCGGTGAACTTGACCTTTTGGTTGGAACGGACCGAGTATGCATGTCAATCTCGCTAATTCACACACACACACACACACACACACACACACACACACACACACACACACACACACACCCTCCTATTTCTATTCTCATCTCTTCCTTCACATCAGCACAAACCACGAGTCACGCACGGCGTTCCTAATTCCGATCGAGCGCCGTTCACCGCGGTCCCTCGGCCCTTTTCAAAACTTGATATTCACGCCGTATTATCCCGTGTTTCAGTCTGACATTTCCTCCTCCTTCTTCTTCTTCTTCTTCTTCAGCCTCCCATTTATTGCGAAACAGGGAACGACATCCTCCACACCGAGAAGGTATGTCATTTCGATGACACGCAAAGATGTCCCGATACGCGAAGCAACGAGACGCGCCCCAAAAACGGGGCAGGAGATAAGAATAACGCAGCAGATACCGAGTTCAGTGGCAATATTTATTCAGCGCTGACATTTTGATTTACAGGTGCTTTTTATCAGGGAGGTTGTAAGAGAGGAGCTAACCAGATATCTAAAAGAATCACTTCTCCACTCCAATCTTCTCGCTTTTGATACTTTTTCTGGATTTCATTTTCAGATGGCAGCGATTCGAGCCGCGACGTCATCTTCAAAATGAACGACGACAAAATATAAAGTTGGGTTGGAAGAAAAAACTAAAATTCAAGATTCTCATTTCCTGAGACGCCACCGAGAATTTAATCACTTTGGGATTCAAATTTATTTGAAAAAAAAAAAGCCCACTGAGCCAGAAGGACAGAAGTGATTAGAATTAGTATTAATAAAACAACAACCCCAAAAACAGAAATTTAAGGTTTCAAAATGAGCCAAAGAAATAAAGCTGGCGGCCATCTTACCTGTAAATGGGATCCTGCATCACCATCATCTTGCTCTCGTCCCACGTCCACTCCTTCTTCTGGGGACATAAAACAAAACAATTCAGTCCCACAGGAAAATATTAGTCCGTGTGTGGGGATATTGTTGTAGCATCATGTTTATCTTTTGATTTTCCCCTTTTGTTTGTCCGTCCCTTTGATTAAATCTTCCTTTCAGTTTAATGTCACAATCAAAATGTCAAGCCGGGCCGGGCGGGAATTATTCATATTGATTTCTTTGTTTGCTCGAATCATTCAATCACTTTTTTTTTTTTTTTAGCTCCGCCACACTCAGAGATGTAAAATAGATCGCTGACCGTCACACTTGACATTTCCAGCTTTACGGACGAGGAGCCAAACAGGTGAAGAAGAAACAAGACACCATTTATTGACTGGAATCTAATTCCAGCCGGCCAATTCATGTGAATACGAGCTGTCGACGATGGCGTTCATATTTTCCCATTAGAGAAGTCGATCATTCGCATCACTTCTGGTTTGTTTGTTCAAATACTACATTTTTTTTTATCCAATTTCCAGATCTGAGAGGAACCGGAGTCAAACATCATCATCCCCAGATCACTGGTTTACTCGCTGTAAATAGAAAAATCTGCGTTTTTAATTATGTTGTCCAAATTTCTGAGATTTATGAGGATTATTATGGGTATTTTTTTTTAACTACAATACCCATGAGCCTCAGCTGAATTCACTCTGGAGAAGAGGCACAAATCAGAGCTGGGGTGAAACAAAATGCTTTGTTGTTGCAGCTGGGAATACAAAAAAAAAAACCAACATTATTATCTAACGGTGTAATCTTCAGCTTCAGCTAAATAATTTAATGAGTTTCTTAGTGAAATGCACCATGGGAGTCACAGCTGAGGTCTTATATTCTTATACTTTTTAGGGCCGTCATAGATTGGCAACAGATTTTTCCCAAAATATGAAACACGATGGCTTCGTGTGGATCCGTCCCGTTACTTTTGACCTGCTAAACTTTGGGCACGATATGTATTACCGTTCTTTCAACACGGATGTAAAGCAGCTCATATTAAAGCTGAGATTGGCTACTTTAATGTAATTATTTGACTTCAAAGTGAAAGAGCTGCTGAAGTCAGAAAACAAATGTGAGTGGTCTGGAGCGTACTGAAAGCATCATCCAACACAGAACAATAAGAAAACCAAGACGGGCTTCTCAGGTCGACTTATATAACCGCTGTAATGAATAGTCTGTTCCTCGGAGGGGCATTCAGGCAACTCAATTAGGCTTCCTTTTAACGAGACGCTAATGGAAACCTGACAGTATCTGGCTGCGAGGACGAGGAAAAGTCAATAATGTTCCTTTTATTTCATACACTCAACAGAACAATCCTATAAATATATAACCAGATGTGACATTTTGATTTTAACTTAGCTGATGGAGTCCTACTTGGAGGGATTACAATCCTTCAGGACCGGTTGACATTTTTTTTTAATTTTACTACTTAAATATTGAAAAATGAAGGAATTTGACATTTTACTTTGGAAGAATTTGGCGTCAGCTCGACTTTTTGTGCTGAAAAATTCCCGAAGAAAATACCGCCTGCGTCGTTTGCTCATTTTCTGATGAGTAAAATCTGTCGGCGGAGACCTTTTCACAGCCGGCAGCTGTCAGTAGCCAATCAGATCTGTGAGCTGACAAAGATAACACACCGCACAACAATTCGGTCCTTGGACCGGCACACGCACACACACACACACACACACACACACACACACACACACACACACACACACACACACACACACACACACACACACACGCGCACACACACACACACACACACACACACACACACACACACTGTGTCTGAGCGGAACAACACTCAATGGAGTCGTTCGTCATGCTGAATGTTCGGTACATTTGAGAGTCTGTCGAGGACAGCTGTCTGAAACTTTGACAAATTAATCCAGACTCGGATGGATTTAAAGTCTGGATTAATTGAGATGAAAAAAAAAAAAAATCCCACAAAATTCTGGTGAGGAGAATTGACTGCATGCTAAGCGATTTTTCGTCTTATTTTCCATCCCCCTGCGTGTGATTTTTCTCGCCGGTCGACTCCAGCTGTCAGCTCTCGCCGCATTTGGAAAACGTATATGTTCCTCTAAGCCCCTCCCCCTTCTGGCTTCTTCAGGTTCTCTTTTTCCACTCTTTTTCTCATCTTTGAACTCGTTTCATTTCCGTTCTTTCATTGGTTTCGATCCCTCTCCGAGCCCTCTGTCCTCTCTAACAATCTCGCCTCTATTTGCCGTCTAATTAAGCCGCGGATCGATCGTCACCTTTCTGCTACAAGCGGGGAAACAGGAAATGAATCTGAACTGCTTCTTTAAAAAGTCGGCATTGTTTGACTTGCTGGGGTGCTTTTGTTTCCTGTAACTACAAATGATCTCTCATCAGGAAACACAAACTGAGAGCACAGGTCAGCGTGCTGAGTCTAAATGGATAAACAAGAGAATAACCAGAAACACCTCAGATCAAATTCAATGAACTGAATTTAACCAGCACTGGGGAGCTTTTCTGGACCCCTGCAGGCGAGTGGGAGGAATTACAAAAACGTGCTATTTAGCCTGTCCAGGATCAATAACGTGACATCTGTGTCTGTCCTCAGGTTCTTCTCTTTCGCGCTCTACAACGAGGAAAAAAAGCGACGCTTGGAAGCTCATTTGTTTGTTTTCCGCCGTACTCTGTCACCGTCTTGCTATTTCGGAGCAGGAAGTGACCATATTTGGAAGACCTACGGGAGGACCGAGCAGTGAATCGGACTCGATCTGACTGGAAACTCGGGGGACACTAAGTCCCGCCCCACCGATAGTGGAAACCTGACTGCACCACAGGCCTGTCAATCAAACAGACACGCCCCCATAAAACACACCTTTTTGAGACTTATTTTGTAATTAATGACGGGGTTATTTTCAGATGGACCTCCAGAAAACTAATAAGGAGGGACGTTAGCTAACAAAACCGAGATAACTCGTGGAAAAAATGTATTGACTTCAAATTTTATGAGTCTAGTTGGAAGTCTATGGAGCCGGACACTTTTTGTTGGCCAACCTCTAGTGGCGCTCGGTGGTATTGCAGCTTAGGACACTTCTCATTTTTCAGAGCCGGAAGCTACGAACTCTTTTATATAAAGTATACGGGGTGCACACACTATTTGAGTAAATAAATAGTAGTTACTGGATGTAAAAAACATTCACGTATTGTTATAAAGAGAAGCTACCATACTGAAGCATTTATCCAAACTGACTCTCCGGCTCATGAATACAAAGATATTCAGATCTTTTTTTTCATTTTATCAGCCCACTCTGCAACAGCATCAATATGTGCTTTTGAATTGAAATGACAACATCGCGCCACGCTGGAGAGAGCAGATTAAAAAGAAAAAAAAGAAAAGAAAAGATTACTCACTTTTTTCTTTTTCCTCAAGGCGACCTTCACGCCATCGACAGACACCACGATGTTGACTTTTTTCTTCTTGATGTTTTTCACCTTGAACTCGTACTGCAGAGAGAAGACAGACGGACAGAATGTTTTAATTTTGAGGATGGGAAGATCAAGGTCGACTGTCACATCCTCTCAAATATTTGTCAGGACGTGAGGATCGGACAGTCGGAAGAAAAAAAAAAAGAAACCGCTGTCTTTATTTGGACACGATTACAAGGAGTCATGCTGTTGAACAAAGACATTTCAACATCTTAAAATATACTTAAAGCCATGTCATTTATCATCGTTAAAGGAGCTATAAACACCAACAGACGGTCTTTTCTTTCTGTTCTGATCAGGTGGGCTTTGCCAAAAAAAAAAAAAAGGTAAACTTCTAAACTGCATCCAAGTTTAATTTTGTTACAAACGGCCAAAAATACGACACCAAATTAACAAGTTAACAATATTAAAATTTAAATCAGCCAATATTTGATTCAAGATCAAGTAGTAAACAGACTTTTGTTCAATGCAGCTTCACTTTAATGCTCCGTCTATTAGGAATTCATGAGGTAAGGCTATTTCATGTTGTTAAACGTCAGTGAGTTTGAAGTGTAATTCGCAACCTGAACCGTCAGGACCAGATCAGTTCGGATCAGACGAATAAATTCAACTAGAGGTCTGATTGGGTGTTGATATTCCATCCTTTTTTTGTATTTGCGTGTGTTTGGGCAGTTTGTGTTCATTCGCCAAACGTTGAAGGAGTCAGAGCGACTCTAATCGATACCGGATCTCACCGCAAAGTATTTTATCTCACTGATTTATGTGTTTTGTGATGAAGCAAAAACGACAAAATACAGAGAGTCCTCAAAAAAACAAAAAGCACGGAGGTTGAATATTCGAACTCCGGAAGTGCTGCAAAACGGATCATTCAAAGCTCTCGTGAGAGATCTGTTGCAGTAAACAACAAACACCGCCCCGAATAGCGCGATCGGCCGACTCCTGTTCCACCGCGGTTAATTTATACGCCGTAAATCAGGCGGCTGCCATCGCCTCCGCCGCCTCTCAGGGAACCGTGAGCGGTGTCAAACAACAGCGCAGCAGCAGGCCACCGCAGTCGATACTGTATGAAAGCACATTATTTACCCATCGCATAATGCGGGGGAAGTGGGGGTGGGGGAAGTGGTTCAAGTGGCTTTTTACGTTATCATTGGGAGCCTGTGTTCATATTCGAGTGCAAATTGTGCAAAAAGACGCATGCGGCCAGGCGATCCCTCTCCCAACAAAATCCTCTGGCATATCGACGCCGTTCTGAACGAGTGGGGTGTAATTGAGTTGTCGCTGCAGCGTCGTCTCCTTGTCGTCGTCTATTTCTGTCCGTCAGCACTCTCTGGCCGGCGGGCCGGCGTCGTCCTGCCGGGCGATGCATTATTGTGCTTCTGAAAGCGGAGCAATCGTTAATGGTTTGGCGAGGCAGAATTTTTTTTTTTTTTTTTAATGTAGCGAATAAGGATAATAAGCCGCAACGCCTCCGATCCGGAGACGCTGCCAGCCCCCCCCCCCACCCGCCCACTCCACCCCCCCTCTGGTATTGATGCTTGTGGGAAATTTTGCTCAGTTCACAGAAGTGACAAATCCAAACTTTAAAAGCCCAAAACAACAACTTTCTTTCCTCTTTCACTCTCTGCACACTCGTACACCACCATCAGTAACTCTCTCCCAGAGTCTTTGGGATTGCCGGCCCAACCAACGGCTCATGTTTCGGATCTCTATGCTGTCCTTTTTTCTCTCTGCTCCCCCCCCCCCCTCAAACCCAACCGGTAGAGGCAGATGGCCCCGCCCACCTCCGAGCCCGTTTCTGTCGAAAGGTTTTTCCTCCTGTTAAAAGGGAGTTTCTTTCCTTCCCTCTGTTGGAGATTTTTTAGCCTCCGAGCTTACGTGGGAATTGTTGAATTGTTGGCTTTCGTCTGCATGATGCTGTAAAGTTCTGTTGTTAAGGACTCACGCCATGAAATAACCCGTGTTGTGATTTGGCGCTATATATGAATAAAATTCTATGAAACTGAATTGCAATACCAGGATGGAGCGGACAGTGTAGAAAAAAACCGAAACCCACGTATGACAGCTGAGTTACTTACTCGACCTCCCGCGAATGCCAGAAAGATCCAGTTGGCCAGTGTCAAGTTTATACATATTTAATTGAGATTTTTAAACTTTCAAAAGTGACTTTGCACTGACACGCGGGGATCTTTCTGGGAGCAGACAAACAACCTGCTATAAAGATTTTTTTTAATTTATTTTTTTATCACTATCGCTGTGTTTACAATCGATCCTTCAAAATCAAATCTAAAAGTAGGTGTCATGTTTTTCCACCGGCTTGCTGATAATCGCGTCAATACTTCTGCTGTCGGGCGCCTTATCAGATCAGAACGTTCTGTTCTATGGACTTACTTAATATTAATTTACATTTTGGAAAAGATGAAAGACTAAAAGTACTGAAAAATAAAAAAAAAAGTTCTGAAGTTTTCTGCAGTGGAGAAAAACCCATTAAATCAAACTCTACTTCAAATTGAGGTAAAACCAAGTTCTTTTATTGATGACTTTTTTTTTTTTTTTTTTTTTTTTTTCAGACTCCCAAAGATGTCGATTCTATCAGTTACTGTTTGCTGCACCCTCGACTCACATCGGGCCACAGAGTAGAAAATAAAAAAACTAAAAAAAAACTAGGAGGGTGAAAATCTCTCCGACTCGCCTGCTGACGAGGTGACTTCATGTGTATGAATGGTGGAAGTATAATGGAGGAGATGACAAGACCGCAGAGCTCAGGGCCTCGTCAGCATTGCGCCGTGATATAGCAAGGCGAAGGGCGGCGGGTGGGGTGGGGGGGGGGGGGGGGGGAGGCAGGAACCCACTCAGCTCCTTCCTGTGCCTCCTGTAACAGTCGTGGCTGTCGGCTTCCTAACCAATGAACTCCTGCTGTAAACTACGCGTTCGGCTGTGTGCGTTTTCCAAAATGAATTAATCACGCACGACGGAAAATACTGAAAACGTGAATTTGGGACGGCGTGTTTTTGTCACCTTATATTCGCAGATTCCAAAAAAAAAAAAAAAAATAAAGTAGCGACCCAGCTCAATTTTCCGCCATGTTTATTGCTTCACATCCAGATTTCTCTAAAAACATCCCTGTGGTGTGCCACCTGGTGGAGTCTTCTGGTAGCGCGGGGAGCACGGAGGGAAAAAGTAAATCTCTGGCCCAATGTTGTACGAGGCAATTTGTCTGCAACTCAGAATACAAGGTCGAATAAAATAATAAACAAATAATGAAACAACAGAAATAATTAGACATTTTTTGATCCTTTGTTTTTTCTATGCAACTCCAGTTTGTAGAGTTTGCAGGAGAATTCAGGTGTTGTGTGTGTGTGTGTGTGTGTGTGTGTGTGTGTGTGTGTGTGTGTGTGTGTGTGTGTGTGTGTGTGTGTGTTAAAAAAAAAGGTCCAATGAAACAATCAACAGGATTAAAAAATAAGGTGACTTTCATCTTGTAGATATATCAGCCTCGTCAACGAATCCATTCTCGTAATTAAAAATAATCTAGACCGGAAGGAAACTGCACCTCTGTACCGGACGAAGGTGACGGCGGTGTTTTAATGAGTAACACCGTTTAGGTCATTCGGGATAATCCCCCAACGTCTCCGCTGGATGAGCATCTGGCATTTCACACGATTTTTCATTTTGATCATTTTGACTGCAGCCTCAATCGTTTGTGACACAAGGAGAAGACGCACAAAAACAAAATGCTGAGATGCTGATTCACATAAAATTGGAAAGCTTTTTCAGTAATGTATTTCTTTGATTAAAATGTGACGATAAAAACAAGATAAAGCGCGTTATGTTGACGAGAGCCGTTGAGCTCTCCGTGTGTCCGTCGTACTGTCGGCTGATGTTCAGGATCGGCTGGGTTGTAATTACACCGGCATTTTTATGATGTGAACTTTTCTCAACATCACAACCGTCGCCAGCTCTGGGATTTGAACCCCTGATGCTATTTTTTTCTATCTTATCAGCAATTTTTTTTTTATTAATTCACCAAAAAAATGTATGTCACTCTTTTTACACATTTAGGTTCTTTTGAAGTGGGGTTGTGTGACGTAACTAAGCAACCACAGTCAGCAACAAAACACATGTATTTTAGCCTCGTCTTCGAAGCCACCAGACTCCATTGAAAAAAGGAGTAATTTTACAATGCTGTGACGTTGGGGGTGTTTTAACGTGCTAGTTTTGGGGTCTGAACTTATCACTTGTCAACTATGTGGCGTCACACGACGATGACTCAGCGTTTTTACGTGGTTAAGAAGACATGCGACCACCAAACTGGTGAGAAATGGCAGGATGTCCCCCCGGCTAAAAACAGGGATTTCCTCCTGTGTGTCAAGCATGCCGGGCAGTGACAGGATATTAAGCCACATGTAAACAAAATCTGAGTCCAAGAATGGGCTCATCCATCATGCAAACAAAGTCAGTCCAACATTCGCAGCTACCATTTCCTGATAAACGGGTCTTTATTTCCTAAAGGTCCCTTTTTCCTCCCGTTCCCGGTATAATCCATCATTCTTGGCAACGAAGACGCCGACACGCCGACACAACGGCGTCCTCGGCCGGCGGTGTTATTTTCGCTCGCAGAAATCCATCAGCCGGAGAAGAGCACAACAAAACAAACACCGCATTTCCGTTGATGATCGCAAATTCACTGAAGGCAGCCTGTGACCGTGCGTGGGCGGGAGTGAAATAAAAGATTCAAATAAGCATCCCAGACACAAAGCCAGCAGACACACAAAGGCAGTTCAGCAGCGAGGTCAGCGAACAGCAGTCACGCAGGGAGATCATTGATCTCAGCAGGGCAGCTCTGAGGTTGTTGACGGTGGTGAAGGAGCCCCCGCCGACTGTTCAACAAGCTATTCGGCTGGCTGACAGCAACCTGACTGGGATGATTATGTTCTTGGTGTTGCATATTCAAGACTAGAAACGGTTTCTGGTGCCCGGCCCCGGTAGCTTAGCCGGGCCTCGTTCACGACTACGAAGCTATCCTTGTTCGGAAATTGCGTTGCCTCGCAATCACTGGGGACATCCTTACCCACACCCCAACATCACCTTAACCATAACCAACTCATGAATAACCATAACCATAACCAATTCATAACTAACTATAACCAATTCATGCCCAACCAGTGTTTCCCCGACCATTCTCTTGGGACGTACTCATAGAACTGCGGTTACGTCTAATAACTACTATTTCTTTACTTCGTTCCCCTTGCAACTGTTTCATCTCAGCTCAGTGAGTCTTTTCTGCCAACGAGGATATTGAAAGCACACACACACACACACACACACACACACACACACACACACACACACACACACACACACACACACACACACACACACACACACACACACTGAATTCGTTCCAAGCGAGTGCCTTTTGAGCCCGCTAGGTTTCTCCCTGGTCGATCGTGAGCACAGATCCATCTCAATGACATGTCTACTCCAGAGAGAGGAGGGGAAAAAAAAAAAAGGATAACGAGCTGGAAAAAAGTCATCGAGAGAAAAGTAAGCGACGTGGAAGAGGGAGATATAACCGGAATATGACGTTTAATTAACAGCTCAGATCATTAATCTAAAAAAAATACACAAACCGAAAGTCAAGGTTTCTTAGATGCGCAAGCTGTCGTGTTGTCATTAGCTGCCTGATGATGTGAAAAGTGTGATTTTAACCTTCAGCGAGAATCTACCGCTCATACTTCAGACCATATTATTACAGCAGGTAGACTGTTTTATTTATTCATTTTTCTCTCTACATTTGCACGCTAAATCAAATGTGCAATATTCATTTTAAGGTGCTTGGCCCCCCCCTTGATTGAGTAAGCTGTTCTTTGTGCGTATCATTTTGACAGATAGCAGTAAATACTGGCATCAACGCTGGAGGACAGCTGCAGCTCTTAAATGCTAAGTTGTCACGTGACCTTCCGCTATTTAACTTTTACATTTTCACAGGTTTTGCTGCAGTATAATAAGTTCCCGCTCTGACCTCCACCTTCGATATTAATGGTCAAATCCAGCGACGAAGGCTGCGGCTATCTGCAGCACAATTTAACGTCCAAACTAAAAAAAAAAAAATCCTCTTTCAGTAGCAGCACTGTGGCGGCTGAGACTTTCAGGGAGGAGTTTGTTCATGGATGGTTCGGGACATTAAACGTAGAGACCTGGTTTGTTTTCTTATCCTCAGTCACTATGTTTTACCCTCGAAGGGGTTTGTTGCCTTTACTTAACCAGACCTTTATTATGGAGGCGCCAAATGAGGGCTGTGTTCAGACTGCCAGTCCAAAATTTGATTTTTAATTATATCTGGATTGTAACCAGATTGATTTTTTTTTGAAAGTCTGAACCGCAAAAAAAATAAAATAAAATAAAATCACACGAAATGCAATTTTTTTGGCAATCGGGATCCGAACCACATTTAGAAGTGGTTTGACGTGTGATTTCAACGTCATTTTCAGAGTAGACAGACTGAGCTGAATCTATGCTCACAGCAGAGCCGAGCTTTCACAAAGTCTAGGTTGCGTACATCGTTACCACAGCAACCCATGCAGGTGGGTAAGCGATGTTAGGACGAACCAAATCCGATCTGGTCGCTTGCAAAATAGCAGCGCGGACAAGTCCGCCCTCAAAATCTGATCAGAGGAAATAATCCGATTTGCCTGCAGTCTGAACACAGCTGAAGAAAAACTGATATTAAGTCAGTTGAAGAAAACTCTGACAAAACAAACGTTTTTGGGTTTTTTTTGTCAAGTGGGATTGTATGTTAAAAGTTTTGACGACCTACTAGCATGCCAGTGGGGTTCGTCTTTAGTCCGTCGAGTGACAAGTCCAATAAAGTTTATTGAAAAAAGATGAGTTTTTCCTCAATGCTGACACATTTTTATTTTTTTTTTAAAATAAAACTAGAGTTAAAATTGCACTTCTGCCTTTAATGGTTAATTATGAATAATGTTGCACTCGTCTTAATTACATTTTTATATTTATTTTATGCTTGAGATTAAACAGGACAGGTTAAAGTCTTACAATGGACCATAACTGACATTTGTGTCATTTATTTTTTCTTAATTGACAGTCAATGAGACACTTCTCAATGTTCAAACTTTTTTTTTTTAATATATAAACAATAGAAGCATTACTTCGACCTCTGCATAAATATTTCTAGGCATTTCTCTCTTTTTGGAATCGCACCGTGACTTCGAGACCAAGCTACGTGCTAAACCACGATTTGTTTTTGTTTTGTACAACCCCTAACTGAGATCCACAAACCAATAAACGTCTTAAAAAAAAAAGAAAATCACCCACACAGAAAGAGGCAGAAATTCTCCAACACTTTACTCGGGAGGGGGGGGGGGGGGGGGGCGGGGACGACTGCCACATCACAAAACCAATGCTCGAGAGCTGTTAGAGGACGAGCAGCTTCAAATAGAAAAAGCTTTGCTCTCTTCTCTATTATTCACCTCCTGCTGTGAGAAGCAGTATCAGTGTTTACCCTCTACTTCACTACAACCTTTAGAAACCAAAAAAAGACTCCATCTCTTCTTGTTCTCGTCAGGCATCTCTGTGTTTCCTTATATTAATTCTGCGTGTCTACAAGAAGTCAGCAGAAAAGGTCAGATTTGAAGAAAAAAAAACTAAAATAAAACACGATCCAATATCATTAGATTTGATCTCTTTTATTAGA
Organism: Embiotoca jacksoni; assembly: GCF_022577435.1. NCBI lineage: Eukaryota > Metazoa > Chordata > Actinopteri > Embiotocidae > Embiotoca > Embiotoca jacksoni. Next base: position 1,795,514 of record NW_027185329.1, read on the forward strand.
AAATGGGGCTGAAATCGGCGTAAAATTTGTGAAAGAGATCCACAAAACTTTTATCTTTCTCCTATATTTTTTATATGCTCCCCCGCCCCCCTGGATCCGATTTTCTTTTTTGCCGTTCAATCATCCGCCTGCATCTTATCCTTTTACTGCTGCTCGTTCTGGTGGATCTGTTATGTTCATTTCTCCCTCGCCATACCGCTCAGTGATTTTCTACTCCCGTTCCCACGGCCTTATTGATTGAGCATCCAGCCTCTTTGTGCGCAAACTCGCTCACTTGATCGTAACATTTTCTCTCTTTTTACCCTCCTCGCTCCTCACACACACACACACACACACACACACACACACACACACACACACACACACTCCTGTCTGTTATCTTTTCTTTGCACATCATTTTTTTCCCCTCCACAGACCGTTGGCTGATTCAATCTCGAGCAATGTTGTTTATGAAAAGGCATTTCATTTTCCAAAACCATTTGTGTTTAAGACGCTACAGGGCCCATCACGTTTCATCAATCTCAGCGACGCGCCAAGGTGTCTTTGAAAAAATGTCCAAACACACAAACGCCTAAAAGTACAAATTGGCCTGTACATTTAGCATCCAACAAGAAAAGCAATATGTCACAAACTTCTCAGGAAAACCAATTTAAAAGCACATTACAGCAATGTACAAAAAAAAAAAAAAAAAAGCTCTCTTTAGAAGATGTCCTTCCATATGAGGAGCTACAAAAAAAGGCAAATAGTTGGCGCTGCTCGGGAACTTTTGATCGCTTCCTCTCAATGTCTAGAGGGAGCTTCCTGTGTGAAAGAATCTGTCGTTTATTAACGGTAAACTTTATGGAAATGTGGTTTTGATTAAGCCGGTGATGAAAGACAGCAAAAAGAGAGATGTGTGAGGTACAAAAAAAATAACCTCGGTTCTGTGTGCAACGTTAGAAATAAGGAGTTTTGACCTCCGTCTGACATGATATTTATCAATTAGTAGGCTGGAAATATGTGGACACCCCCCCTGACTTTCTCCACTCAACGTGACCGTCCCCTGTGAACAAAGCCCGGTCCATAAAGAAATGTCAATCAAAACAGGCATGACCCAAAACGTACCTCTCTTTGAGGCCTAATACCTAATTGATTATTGATTATAGGACCACCAAAGCGAATTTAGCTAATGACACCATAATTACTTTTGAAAAAAAATTGATTGACTTTGTATTTCATTAGAGAAGTTGATGCTTTTTGAATGGGAGTCTATTGGAGGGTCTGATGGAGCGAGCCGATCCCGAGTGGCCTTCAGTGGTATTGCACGTAAACTGTATATTATTTGGGTTTGTTCCATACTTTAAGGATCATTTGTTTACTTTTCCAGTACACACAAAATGGCTGCAATTATGCCGTTAAGGATGTGATGCAAAAACTTGATCGACTGTGAACATAACACGACAGGGAACTGTCATTCACATTGAGACGTTATCGCAGTCAATACCCGTCCTCCAAAAATCAATGAGCGCTTTGCCAGGTAGAGAAGCCGGTTTAGTCCCACATGCCTCATTAATACGTAAAAAGCAACATTATTTATCATTTAAAAAAAAAAAAGAAGACGTTTCAACATCTGGATTGTCTCCAGTTTTGAAGTTGACAAATTGGACTTTCCGAGACTCTTGGCACAGTTTCCTGTTGTGTCCTACAGATGTATTCTTCTGTCGACTGTCACAGCATTAATGAATAGTTAAAGACTCTCTCCGCTGACACTTCGTCACTGTCTCCCAACATCGTGGCGTTTTCTAGTTTCCAGGTTTTCTGCCTCCCGCCTGACCGATTTGTCTTTTTCTCTCGTCCCTCTCGAGGTCGTACATCTGCACTCGCGTCGGGCGGTTTCTTTGCGCGGAGACAGACTAGCTTCGAAGGCTACCGACTCGGCTGCTTATCGTGACTTCTAAAAGAACATCAAGACGTCTCTCTCAGTTTTCACTTGACAGTAAAGAGATTCCCGTCGAGCGAGATCAATACCCATCTGAGTTACTGTCTAAAGCTTAAGATGACAACATCAGACTCTTTCATTTAGACATCTCTTCAGCCAGTCTGGCCTCCTGCGGGTGCCGGATTTATTCCGAGATCGATCAATTACGCTGTTTGCTTGTAGGGAAGGCGAATTGAAGATGTACCATTTACCTGGATGAATGTATGATATGATGATGGATTCCAGGGGATCATTTCACTGTCAAAGGCGCAGAGGAAAAGGAAGGCTAACATCACTTCAGGTATTCTCATCCGGCACATCGGTCTTCACGCCCCCCCCCCCCCCCGCCCCCCCTCTAATTTGTTCCTCCACCTACATTCAATTGAGGAGAGGAAGGGCGGAGATGAGTTGGGCTTTTCTTTGCTCTTATTGAACCATGTCATGAGGAGAAATCCCTCTCTCTCTCCCCCTTATCGCCCCCCCCTTAAAGGATAGAGAGACAAACTCAATTTAGAGGCTGCCGTTGTATCGACAAATCACTTCCAGCGCTCTCTCGTTTTCAGGGCCGTTCCCGCATAAAAGGCTGAAGCCGCTAATGGCCCCTCATCGGGTTTGAGAAATTACAGCTTGCTTTCATTCATAGTGGATTTTATTGGATGATGAACACGTCAAAAGAAAGTCAAACCGATGATTGTGTCAAACCTAAACGTAATTATTATTGTACTGATGTTAATGACGGGTGTTATGAACATTTCAGTTTTTAAAAAAAAAAAAAAGGCAAAGAAAAAAAAGGCACGACCTTCCAAACCGGTTTCATTTCTTTTACTACAGCCGCATTTTCTTTGAATATTTGCTGCGGTACAATTTACAATCGATGAATGCCTCGTCAATGGGTAGTACAGTTTAATATGTAGGCTACATCCAACACATTTTCATTTTGAAACGCTTATATTTTGCTGTGTTTTGCAAAAACCTGGGTTGCACTCTCCCCCTCTAAACTGCATGAACACTAAAGATTTGACCTGAATGCGTTATGTGTCGTTTTCTTTTTTCTCACAATCATTCGGGACATAAAACACACAAAAAAAAACATTTCTGCCATATTCATAAAACAAGCAAGTACAGGTAAAATTCAAAGTGTTCGTTCCATTATATCGTGTCAAACAGTGTTTACATCCACACCAAAGAGATGTTAATTGGGGAAGGAGGCGGCGCTCGTGTACCCACGTCAGCGTGAGCACCACCTGTTGGGTGATCGCAGCGGGATGAAAGGCCTGAAGGGCCAGAAAGTAGGTTATGGAAAACTCCTCTTCCCTTTTCCTCCGTTTGATTCGCAGACTGCGCGATATCAAGAGGGACAGAAAACGGCGTTTCTTTTTCCTTTTCTGCTCTATTTCTGCCAGTAAACACGTCAAATCTCAAGTCATCCGGCGGGTTTTGTTTTTTTGTTTTGTTTTACCGTCTTTGTACTTTTGAGGTGGACGAGAACCCGACATAAACAAAGAAGTCTACAGAGGCTACCGCGGGGAGCGGAGATGAAACTAAAACTCCCAACGACCAACTTCACAAAGTTCCCCGAAGCCCAGAAAAACGCTTTTGGCTCATTCGACTTCCATCGTCAGCGAAGAAGGGGGCGGCTTGTAATTTCAACATCCGCGAAATAAAAACCAATAAAGCAGACAGCTGTTTTAAATGAGATATAATAACAGTGTTTGTTTATGCGAGTGACGGAGTCGGATCCCGACGTGGAGCGAGCCGACTGCAATTAGGCCGGACGCCGTTTAAATGGCCTCGTTATCCACACCAACCTTTTCTCGGGTAAAGATTTCCCATCAGGCGAGCGTCCGGCCCGACGACACACTCATTACCACGTCAAAGGCTGCCGGTCACACTACAAACTCCTACGTGACGTGTGCCAAATGATGCTGCGTGTGTTCGCAGACTGCAAAAGCGTTCATGTGAAGTGGCTTTTCTCAAAAAAAAAGTATTTATTTATGTCTTCAGGTGCGAGTCCGTCGCCGTGCAGCCAACGAGAGCCTTTCATTCAAACATCCAGCTCATTTCATTTCCTCGAACGGCGGTGGGATTGAAAGCACGCTCTGCGGTTGGAATAAATTACAGAAGAAGACGATGTAAGCAGACGGAAAAAGCAAAAGAAAAGGACGCCGAGGCAATAAAAAAAAGCACCTTCTGCACTTTCTTTTTTTTAAATTATTATTATTTGTTGCATTTCCCGCCAAGAGGTTCAACCTCTACGGCACGCCGTACAAATCTTCTCCACTTGTTTGGTTTGCAGGCGGTGATGAAGTGCAGGTAAGAGGCTGTTGTTCACCATTCATTGGTATTTCACCTCAATTTATCTGAAGCTGCGACCTCTTGTAAGGACATCAACTGAAGGCAAAGCAGTGCTAAAGAAGTGTAGTAGGTCGGTGGGGAACAGAGATGTCGTCTAACTGGACTGTACCAACACAGAAAAGGACATTTTAATCACCACTTTTGGATATATTTTAGTTTTTTTTTTTTTTTTTTTTTTTTTTTTTAAAAAGCTTTTATTTATAAAGAAAGCAAATGTCGTAAATGGGATTACGTCACTTTTTTCAATTCTGTTTTTTGCTTTAACTAATGCTTCAAATGAGACGTGGGTTGTTTTTGTTTTTTTGAAGGGGTTGGTTAAGTTTTAGCAACCGAAACTACTTATTTACAGTTAAAGGAAATATCGTGTTCACTTCAATAATTCTACGTGGGTGATCGACTAAACGGCTCTTTCTTTTTTTTTTTAACCGTTAATGAAACTCTTGAGTTCTTCAAGGACGGTTTATTACCTGACAGTTAGTCTGAAAATCTACCAAAAACCAACTGGTTGGTAAAACTTCATTAACAACCTAGTTTTGTAGCAGAAACTGTCTCCACAGAAACGAACCCTTCGAAGCTCAGAAGCACAGCACCGAGTTATTATAATAACCATTGACAGAAAGAGTTGTTCATAGAAATCCTTTCCTACGAGAGTATTTTCTGGATTTAAAAACGGTATCATCGCTCTTAGCAACTTTATTTTACTGTACGAACTATTGGTTATGTTTAACTTTTGTCATCGTAAGCAGAAAGAAACTCGAACTGTTGTGGGACACCGGCGAAGTCCTTGCGCGGTAAAGGAAAACAAAATCATCATTTTGGAATAAATGATCAGCGCCTCTTGTCTCTTTGGTGTAAACAGTCAGCAGGAAAACAAATATTTTTTTAGAGGCTGGCAGAGTCCATCGGGATTTTGACTTGTCGGGTTCAGACAGTCACGGCATCCTGTACGGACTCTGTTTTGGAGCCCCCGCCCCCCACCCCACCCCCCTCGCGCCTCACCCAAGAGACGAGCCAAGAGCCTCGCCGATTTGCACAACTTCCAAAAAAACAACACATCGAGGATCTTTATTAAGAAGCCTGCGACTCTGTAAACATGTAAAAGGAACACACACACAACAACAAAACAAAACAAAACAAAGCTCCACGACCCAGACGGACCAATTACAGGAGAGGAACCCTTCTCGTGTTGACAGGGTGGTCCCGGCCAGAATTAAATTACAGCACACGGGCCGAAGGAAAAGGTTGCTGGCTGACTGCCACGATAAAAGCAGAAGACACAGTAAAAAGGATTATCGGCTCTCAGCGGCTTTTAATTGGCTGTTTAATGAAGTTGCCCACAATATATCTGACGAGACCTTGAAGGTGGGCATCCTGTTTTGTTACACGTCACCTCGGGGTGAAGCATTCGAGCGGCGGGCGTCATTAGCAGGAGTTCACGTTCAATAAAAATCACGTAGCTTCACTGCTATATTGTTAACAGTGGAAGGCGCTCGCGCTTTAACAAGGGCAATTAGCTTTGGATTAGGGGAGGGGGGAGGACGGGGGGGGGCAGAGCTTTTGAAGAGGGATGCTTAGCTTCCCCCTGCTTCTGCTGACAGAAAGCTAAATATACATGGCAGGATCAAAATATTACAAGGGGGGGGGGGGGTATTTGGGGATTAGCAGTTGGGGGATATCAACAGTGTCATCTGCCAACAAGATGGTGGTGTGTGTGTGTGGGGAGGGGGGGAGGTGGGGGGAGTAGGCCTGAATAGGTTCCCAGAGACAAATTCATGGCGAGTTTAGTGAGAGTATCCGTTGGGCAAATAAAGCTTTCCCTCTCGTGTTTACATTCGTTGGAAGTACCGGAGAAATGAGGACGAAGCACCTGCATTAGTAAGTATTTCAACTTTTTACAGCTTTGCAGAGGGGAGGAGGGGGGAGGAAGGGGGAAGGGGGAGGGGGGGATTTCACACATCCCCACTCGCGGATTTTCCTCAAGCTGCGAGTGTCTGTGAGCTGATATCGTTAAGTCACTGCATGATTCAGACGGGTTTGGAGTTACTCAGGCTCGCACGTTGTAAGTGGACTTTCTTCTTCTTTTTTTCTCCCAGTGTTGATGTGCACAGTTCGGGGTTTTTCATGATCCGGTTGGGATGGAAAGATATTACTGCTCCGGTTTAAATCTAATCTGAAATATGTCTCGCCAGGATTTTTCCGCATACAGGACAAATTTTTTTTTTTTTTTTTTTAAATGACCAAGGACGTACATAACAGGGATGGGACACTATTTTTGAATATTCAAATACTCATTTAAAATATAAAGAATCGATCAGCATTCGTTCTTCGTTATTTCCCGTTTTCGCCTGACTTCCTCGGTTTGCTCGGCTCGTAATTGCTGCTGCCACTCGAGATCACTAGTAATTAGTTATTCAAAACTGGGATATCACATCAGTAGTGGCTACGTGTGACAGCATGCATAGTAACTATAGCGAATATCGGATGACGCCCTATTTATAAAATACAAAAAACACGTCGCGATTGTCTGCTTTCTCGCAAGCGTCCTCCATTTTACCTTCGTCTGATCAACAGCTAACGATCAAACGGGCTCAAATAGGCCGATGGTGATTTGTTAGAGCGCCCTCTGCTGGACGACAAGGTGTACTGCTTCAAACGGTCTGCACATATACGGTAAATTTTAAATCGTTGCAGTTCTAATGGAAATAACGTTTCAAACGAATGTTTGAATTTTTCAATAAAAGGTGACAAATCGGTTGTTGATTACCAGGAATATAGTTCATGCATGTTGGTCAGAAACTACTGCTCTTCCTCGAGCATTTTTAAATGGGAGAAACATGTCTTGGCATCACTGTTCGCTCGCTGCGCTGAGCTGAGCAGAGGAAATAAGAGCTGAAGGGAAAAATGGAGCAGAAATCATCTCTTGTTTGTCCTGGCGAAGACCGCTCGCTCATTATCACCCATTAGGCTTGTTTGGGTCTGACACTGGCTATTATTTACCTCCCAGACTTTGAGTCTGAAAATGTGAAAATGCCCGTTATGCAACCGGCTATCATTGTTCCTCGCTACTCGAATGTCTTGCGGCTCTGCGCTGTCGTCCGCTATGATTCATCGGCGGCGTCGCCACCAGCGCTTTCAGAGGTTTTAAAACTGCCCCGGTTGGAGCACGAGGGCAGTTTTTTGGTTGTTGTTGTTTTTTTTTTACTAGAAATGTGATGCAATCAGGCTAATGCGAGGCATTTTGGATGCGAGCCTTCGCCGAGCAGTTATAGAATTAGAGACCAAAAGAATGATCACCACTCAGTTTCCAGACCCCCCCCCCCCCCCCTGGAAAATTTCTGTCTGTGCACTTAGCTCTGTCTTTCCTATCATCCACACCGAACAAAGATGGCGGTGATTTTCCACACGTGTCCTTATTGCGTCTATAAAAGCTCCAGTTTCAAATACGTGCCATGAGGTGGGCATCGGGCTGATGAGCGAAGTGCTCCTGCTCCCGGCTAGGTCAAGGACACGGTCTTGTACTTTTGTCTTGTACTGCCACAAACTCACTGAACAGACAGAAACACACCATTGTAGTAAAACGGTAAAACGTGAAATAGACACGCTTTGGGTCTGTCTAGGCGTGAAAGTTACACGCTTTCCCGTAGTGGGCGAAAAATGAAACCTACTGCATGCGTGGAGCCGTGTGATTTACACGCTTTCCAAAACGTGTAACTTTCACGCCCTAGTTCACGTTTTGCTGTCGCGGACCGGCGTGTCTATTTCACGCTTTTTGCCGTGATACTGGTTTTGCATATACACACACAACCATGGATGCTTTTGCAGACATGTACATGCAAGTTAAACATACAGGCAACACATAGAAATGTACACATGCTTGTACGAAGAACAAATATTTTCCCAAACACAATGTACTGCTCACAGAAAATACCAAACACACACACACACACACACACACACACACATATATATATATATAAAAAGAGAAAAGGATGCTGCAGGAAACACTCCTCCCAGCAGCCATCCCACTTCAATTTAGATTTTTTTTTCCAACTGAACAAAAAATCCTGAAACAACCTGACAGGTGAGGAGCCTCAGAGAGCCGAGAGGAGCTGTGGTGTCTGTCACACTCAAAAAAACAAAAAAAAACACAACAACAACAACAAAAAAAACGGCGCGTACGTGCCGCAGCAACGCCGATCCCTCCTCTGGTCTCGTCTCACGATATCGTTGTTAGAAGAAGACGAAGCGACCGGCATCTTCGGTCGAACGCTTGCGAGTGTTAAGTGGGACCTCGGCGGTCACCAGAGATGCAGTGAGATTTGGCCAGAGGCGCCCACACTCCCACTTCTTATCAGCTGCACCACTCGGGCTTCCCAGCTGGGGAAGGAGAGGAGAGCCAGCTCCAGGCTAGAGAGGCAGAGATTGTTGGTGGGGTGGGTGGGAGGGAGGGAGGGGGGGGGGGGGTGGCATCTTCAGCTCACAATGTACAAACGACAAAAAACAATAACTAAAACACAACAGAGGCCGACTATCATTATCATTACGTACAATAGATGAAATGACTGATGTGAAAGGTGCATCGATATGCCCACAGAGAATAATCAAACCACCGCAGCTCCTCTAGAACCATTTTATGTGGGTTTTTTTTTTTAGCTTTTAAACTCTCAACTTTTTTTTTTTTTTTGCCTATCGTGTTTCCAAAAGCTCTGAGCAAACCTCAAAAAGCATGAAACAGCAGACGGATGTAGTTAACGACTAGTTAGCTGGTGGAGACCAAAACCAGAGCTAGTAGAGGAGTAAATATCGGATTATACTTTTACTGGTTTTTTGTTTTTTGTTTTTTTTTATTACAATGTTTGCAGCGTTTAACATCTCTTTTTAAATCGCCATCTCTTTGACGTTGCATTGTTTTGTTTTTTAAATCATATTTATTGCATCTTATACATGTATGATTCTTCTTTGCTTTTATCTACGTGAAGCACACAGACTTTCCCCTTGTGTACAAAATCCATCCACCCATTATCTCGACCCACTTCATCCTGAACATTTGTGCCACACAAATAAAACTGCTTGCTCGGTTGCTCGCTAATAGAAATATATAGCTCCGAATGAATGTTGCTCAGTGCCTGGAGAATTTGTGTAAATCACTTTATGTAATGCGAGTATGCTCGTGCATTCGTGATAACAAGCCTTTTAAGTTTCAGCTCGTTTTAATGTAGCCAGAAAAATCTGTTAATGTCTCGCAGGGAGTTCATTTGTGGATTTGTTTTTTTTTTGTTTTTTTTTTTTAATGCACAAAGCGTCCCTCTTTTAAATCAGTATTTCTACATTTTTATTTTTTATTTTTTTGCAGGAGGAGAGTGACACCTCCACCGAAAGAAGATCAGGCAAAGCAATCCAGAGACAGATAGTCTATACGAGAAAAAAAGGGAACAAATAGTCGAATTTCGCCAAATCCAATCCGACTGACGATTAGGAGTCGACTACAGACCATCATTTCTTGTTGATAGCGCGCCCGGCAACCGGGAGTTTACGATATATCTCCAACGCAAAACTGCAAACGCTAAATGCTTCTTCTATCGGATGATTCTCTGAGTTTGGTCCAGCAGATGAAGTTTATTAGCAGTATGTTATTATACGCAGTCAGTGATCTGATTGTGATGGTAAAACCGTGTATGTCCAGGATGACGGATTAGCAGGCTTATTTTTCCATCCTGATTAAAAGACCTTGCAAGATCTTGGAAGAAAGACTCCGCTGACCCTAAAAGCGCCGATGTCTGATGAATGTCGTGTATTCTGAATCAACAATAACAAACTGACAGCAACCTCTTAAAAGTTAGTTATTTTATTTTACTTGGTCTGAAAGCTTTATGAAGCAAGCGGCCTTCTCGATTATGAAATATCAAGCTCATATTTCATGCCTGTAATTATGTTGTCCCTTTCTTGTTTTTTTTATTTGTATTTTTTTTGTGGTTTGTTTATTTATCCAGTTTCTCTTTCAAAAAGCAATTTCTGTGAGCGCTCCATTTACATTCTCCACGTCTGCACCTATTCAATAACCGGGATCGGTGAAGCACTCGGGGGAATTTCTCTGTCTCATCTCACTGACCCCCCCCACCCCCCTCCCCCCCAATACACTAATGCAAATAAGCCCTCCCTTTGTCCTTCCACTCTATAAGCTGGTGGCTATCATTGGATGTCCACTTAAAGCACATGGTGGTGAATTTAAACAGTTTTTTGAGGAAATTGGGAGGGGGAGGGGGGAAGATAGGGAAGGGGGGGGATCCTTTGTCAAAACAAAATCAGGTACGGCTGGCTGTTTTTTCACAAGATTGAATACGAAATAAAAGGAGATTTCAGAAAAGGTTTGGGACATGTGTTGCTGACGGGATCAAATAAATTTGGCATAAAGAGAAAGAAGCTCGAAGAAACCTGAATTGAGAACACTTGGTTTTTTTTTTTACGTCTACAGAGTAAAGAGCATCTTTTTGCTCGACGTGGCTCGAAACGTGAGAATTGGAAAAGCTCGTCCAAGTGAAAAGATAAAAAAAAAAAGAAAAAGGCAGCCGTCTCCCGTCTTGTCGGCTTTGCTTATTCTGCCACCGACAGGTAATATTAGATAGAGAGTATTGTAATAGTGATTCTGTTGTAGTGGATACGGCCTTCTGAACAGGATTCACACAATGTAAGAAAATGAAAGTTAAACCCCAGTTAGAAGGAAGAGAAGATGCTCATCTTACACCCCCCCCCTCCCCTCCCGTCCCCAAAAAATAAAATAAAGCCTTTTCAAACTTGAAAGTAGATTCTGATGTAATTCAGTCATGCTGTGCTCAGAAGAATATTTCCCAATAATCGGCTCTTATTATCATTTTCCTCACAATCAAAGGATCAAACATCCCATCCAGACGCTTTTCCCGCTAGCGAAGGGCATTGTGAATCTGCCCCGCTCCGTGTTTCTGCTGATAAAAATCAGGCCGTGATTAAGGGAGTTTATGTCAGAGCGAGCGTCGCGTGAATTAAAAATTCCTTTAATGCTGCAACATTATTATTCAACTGCACCGCAGAGAAGAGGAGGAATCCTTTTTTTTTCTTTTCCCCAAGTTAAACCGGAGCGTTTCGGGGCTTTAAAATGTCTCTCCTGCTGGACCGTTTCATCACGAAAGACACCCCCTCCCCCCTTCTCCCTCTCTCCCTCCCCTCACATCTGGCGATGCCAACAAACAGACAGCGGTGCAGAGATATCTGGAGGGGGGGGGGGGGGGGGGGGCGTGGAGTCGGCCCCGCGGCGGAGCAGCTGGCTTGTGGATGGAAGTTTTGCAGGTGTGAATCCCATCGACCCCGTTTGTCCAATCAAACGGTTCATTGCCCTGCAAACAACACCTTTGTTTGCATGAATTCTAATAAACGTTTGCACCGTTGTCTCTGTCTTCACACCGCAAGCCTGCTTTGTACTGTTGGGTGGTGCAAAAACAAAACAAAAGAAACACTCGCATAACATCCAACACAAAGCGAGGGAGTGGAGGGGAGGGGCTTAGAAGAGATAGAAAATACTAATAGAAGGAAGAAAGGCTGCCACGGTCGTACAAGGAAGTTTCGGACATTACGATGGACCAACCATACCAAGCGGCAACCAGCACCGACGTAACCCGCTGGCAATACTGCGTCCCGCAACACTGGCCTGTCAATCAAACAGACACGCCCCCAAAAACACAGCCTTTTGAAGCTTATTTTCTAACGAATTAATTATTTTCAGATGGACCGCCATAAGAAGCAGCGACTTGAGCAAACAAGAAAACTTGTGAAAAAAAACCTGATTGAAATGTCTGGTAGCAGTTGAATGGGAGTCTATGGAGGTTTTTTTTGTTTGGAGCCGCCCTCTAGTGGCTCTCGGTGGTATCGCAGCGTAAAGTCACTTCCACATCGGGCCTCATTTTTCAGACCCCGGAAACTACGTCCACTTTTATATCCAGCGAGCGTTTCCATCATCAGGGGACGCTTCGCCCCCTGCGGTCATGTGACAGAAGGTCACGTGACGAAGTACAAAAGGTCGGTTTGGGTTGGTTACATGGATCAAACCCGTGACTTTTACCCGAGAGAAAAAAGGGGTTTCCTCGTCCGTAAGAAAGCAACGTCGAGTTCTTTAAAGAAATCTCGTCCTCGCAAGTACATTTTGTGCATTTCCAAACCTAACCGCGTACTTTTTCATAACCCGGGCGAAGCAACACGCGGTACAGACACGGCACGCTGTCACGGACGTACGAAACGGTTTTGGTTGGACCGCGGATACGAGTGGCAGCTTCAGGGAAAGAAGTGAAAAAGAGTTGAGCAGCAGGAGACCATCACAGTCCAAGGTGACTCTGGAGCCCAGCGAACCGCAAGAAGGAATTTCATCTTCATCATGTAAAAGCATTTTTTTATTTTTTTTTATTTTGCATGTTTGCATCCAGCCCTCTTTTTCTTTTTTTTACACCCCCCCATCCTCCCTTTCATCCTCTCTGCACGCTGATACGAGCAGGCAGCGATTAGGCCGCATCTTCTCACCACTCCGCAGGGGGTGGTGGTGGGGGGTGGAGTGGGGGGGGGGGGGGGGAACAGGGCAGGATGGCAGGCTTTACGCGGCTTTGCTTCGTGAGGCGAAGTGACTGTAATTGGAGTACCTTTCAAAGCCTCAGCTTCTCCGGGAGAGAACGGTATCAAAGCTGACAGCGTTTGCTGGAATTTCTCTCCGCCGAGCTCACGGGCCGGTTGGTCCGCTTCACTCGGGGCTCCGCAGCTGCAATAAACACGGGAAATCCTCTTTTTTTTTTGTGGTCTGTAACTCCAGCATCACTGGAAAGTTGAGTCAAACCGAGTATTTAGCGAGATTCAGTTTGTCGAGGATGTCAAGGAACATGTGCTGCTCCATCCTTTTAACTATTTTAAATTTGTTGTATTTCCCGCTCATCGTGGTCGGGGTCGCGGTGGGAGCGGGTCGAGCAGTGTTTTCCCAGACTTCCCTTTCTCCCCACGCCCAAAAGTTAGCAGACCTCCAGATGACAGGACCGTTAATATGTCTTAATGAGTCTCGGGGCTTTAAGGTTTCTCAGTGAAGAAGTTTCCGGAGTAAACCATGACTCACTTTTCTTCGCTTCCACAGTGTGAAACTTCTTTTTGACGCTGATAAGTTTAATAAACGGAAGCATCTCTTGCTGCGAAGCACTTTGAGCTGCATTTCTGTTAAGAATGCCTTTAAGCGCTATAAAAAAAAACAACAAAGTTTATTATTATTATTATCATAATCCTGTTCTCACCAGTCCCTGGAAGAGACCAGCTCACAGAGGCCTCAGAAACAATCCAGTGTATACACAACATCATCAACAGCAGCTTGTTTAAAAAAAAAAAAAAAGGGGGGGGAACTTGAAAGCATCTACATATTTTCAAAGCTGAGCTACCGTGTTATTCCCACGACCTTTAACGACAAGTCTGAATCTGAAACACTTTGTGCTGAGGGGGCGATCGATTCTTGATGTGCACCTCAGCTGTTCCACCCCCCCCCAACCCCTTCGCTTCAATTACCCCCCCCCCCCCGCCCCCCCATGTCCTCCTACGGCTTCAGCTGTTGCCGTTTCGACCCGACTTTTTTGCATGGAAGCGACAGTAACCATGGCAACGCGCGCCACCACAGTGGACTTTTTTTTTTCTTTTTTTTTTGCTGCCGTCGTCCCTCGTTATCGTCGCTGTCGATCGTCAGATCCTACTTTAAATAACGCGATGAACGGCGTCGATTTAACCCCAAGATGGCCAAGGGGGCGGGGGTGAGGGAGGGGGGGGGGGGGGGGGGGGTTCGGCGATCCGCTGACGTGAAGCTCTTTTAACATCGTCTCTGAAAAGGTGTGTGAGTGTGTGAGTGTGTGAGTCTCTGCATGCAAGTGTGTCTTGTTTGCTCCCAGGAGTTGTTCCATCTCCTCTCAACAACCACCGCTGACAGGAATACTTTTTTTTGGGTTTCCAACCTCTTGTAGGTGTGAGAGTCTGCCTCTGTGTGTGTGTGTGTGTGTGTGTGTGTGTGTGTGTGTGTGTGTGTGTGTGCGTTCGACCTGGATGACCTCCAGAAGCTTCCCCTCTTCGCTTCCAGCTTGCACGCTTCACCGTCTCCCCGGAGGAGGTGCTGCCGTTGGCAGCTCAGAGCCAGAAAGGGGAAAACGGTCGAGCTCGAAAGGAACCACAGACAAAGTCCAAATCTCAGAGGTGAAGCTGGAGAGGTGAAGCTGCATGCATCTCCATTTATCCTGCATTAAATCAGGTCCTGTCATTGTGACCGATGTTGCGGATTACGTGAGGAGATGCTCGGTGTTGCTGATCGACACACAGCGGACGGACAGGAGACGTGAGCGAATCCTTAATCTGATCCTACACATACTGTAAACAGCCGTTAGCGGCGCTCGCTAAATGAATTCAAGTCGGAGGTGAGCACGAACACACGTTTCTATTTACGCACGTTTACCTCGGCGACAAGCTCAGTGCAATTTCAAACGTGTCGGCGTGAACCGGGAGCACAAAACCACATTTATTCACTGCAATTCAATATGAAGATAATAATAGTAATAAACTTTATTTGCATAGCACCTTTCATACAGGAAATGCCGCTCAAAGGGCTTCACAGCTCGAAGATTACTACGTGCAGTGTTTCACATAAAAACAGTTATGTATGTATGGATGGATGGACTTTAGTGATCCCGCTGGAAGACATTTTTTAAATAATAATCCAAATAATTATATAAAGGAACATTGAAAAATATAGTTAAGAAAAGATCAAATTAAAACACAAATAGAGTTAAAACAGAAAATAAGCAATATGCATTTTAAAGGGTTCCAAGAGTAGCTAGTTAAAGGCCAACGAGGCTAAAGAGATATGTTTTGAGCTTTCTTTCAAAATATATGTGGTTGTCATGGGAATCTTTGAGTAGAAATATGGGCTTTTAGTGTTCCATCTTTTTTCCCCTCAGTCCTCTCTGTCTCTGTCTTTCTTGGCGTCTAAATCGGTGTTTCACTGCTGGTATGAGGTCATCCAACACCCCAGCAGGTGTTGCAGTGTATTTGTGCTGCCGGGTAAGAAAAGAAGGAGCTTAAGACCACAGCGGCACGCACACACAATGCTGAGCTGCTGCAGGTATCGCAGTCAAACAGAGCAGCCCAACTTTGGGACAACAATAAAGAAAAATATTGACCAGACTTTCCCATAACCCCGAAAGTAAGAAAAAGTTCAACAGAGACCAAGAGAAACAACTTTTACAACTCGCGGTCGCACACCGAGACGAGTTTTCTGTTCCCCTTTGATTGAAAGGGGAACAAACTTGAACAACAAAATTTTTGCCAGAAAGCTTGTCGTCACTGCAACTTCAAATGCTGAGTTGAATGATTTTAAAGCAGATTTTAATTACAAATATGAAATATTTAGTGCTTTCTGCTTAAAATAATCAAGTCCACTCCTTTTGGCATTTGAATTTGCTTCTACTTAAGCAAATAATTCATTCATTCATTACTTAAAATCATTTAAGTGCGACCACCTGGCTCAAAATAATGAAGTAAAATCAACTCATCCGGTTTTACAGTGTGCATTTATAAGCAGGCTCTCAGGAGTTGTTTACACTACGAACTAGCGTCGACTACACACCACCACACCTCCACAGCTCCTGACACCTTGAAACGGTGTTCCTGTGTGGGCCGAGCACTGCAGCCACTTATTCGTGATTGATGCAATATACGTTACAGTATAAATAGTATCTCTGTTGCGGTAAATGTTATGTTTTTGGTTATTTATGGGAAGCGTGGGTTGCAGGGATGCAGGACGAATTTCAGAGAAATACCCAAATGTCCATTATTTGTATGTTCAGTGAAAAGAAATACAATAATTCAGACACTGAGCTCCTTATGTCTGTCTAGTTTCAGCTGGTTGTTCAGCCTTCGTCATCCTTCGTGCTGCCGTGTAACTTTTCCTCAAAAGAACACAGTGCATACTTGAGACACTGGATATCTTTGCTTTTGGGGAGGAGCTACTCAAATATTGTTTCAGTGTCCTTTTCCAACGCGGCAAGGAACATTTTCTTTGGCTTTGGACGGCTGTTTCCTTTAATCTCGTTTGACAGCGACCGCCCATGTCCTCCACTTCCTATTCTTTCTTCTTTTTTTTTCTGACATTTAACCTCATTTCCTTGATGAAAATCTCTTCCCGTAACCATCTCCCTCCAACTTTCTCAGTCTCCCCCCCCATGTATACACAGCATTCTGTACATTTTAAGTACCTAAGAAAGACTTTGAAACATCCTGACCTCTAATTAACACCCATGAGGACCCCCCCCTCCTCCCCCCATGCTCCCCATCCCACCCCACCTCTTGCCCAACTCACAGTTTCCATTAGTTCACGGCAGTTATCTTGATCATTAGGTGCCTGAGGTTTGCAGAGAGCTTCGCGTAACGTCCCCGAAGGTGCTTCTCTGTCAAACTAGCCCAAAAGTTTCAGCAGTGGAGGTGATGTATGAACTCAGTTAATCAGTTAATACCCCAAACTTGTTAGGAACCATCCTATTATAATAATAATAAAAAAAAAGCACATTATTTCTGATGGGGGCTGCCCGGCTGTAATTCTCCCATATGAAGAGGTGCCGTCGACTCAAATCCATCCGACAGCTGCAGACTGAATATTAAGACTGCAACTATTTCCTGTTATCGATTAAGATACAATTTATCATTTGGTTAAATAAATGACTTCAACAACTGATAGTTTCTGTTTAATTTTTTTCAGCAATTGACTAATCGTTGCGGCTCTATTAACCTTTAATATCTTGGCATTCAAAAGTATAAAAATGAACAACAGTTTTCTACTAATTTTTTCTCGTGTTAAAACTCCCATATGAGCTTTTACTCAAATACATATTATTGCTCATGAGAATTTGCCTATTTTAAAGTTTTATTTAATGCATTCGTCCATCCGTCAGCAGCATTAAACTTCGGTTTGTACATTTTGTTCTGTTGACGCCGTTTATTCTCAGCTTCGACGCGATTCAACTCAAAAGCATCTAATCCCAGCAAATCTTGTCCTTGTAATTATTATCAAACACCGCTGTCGTCTTCTACAATGTCAAACACGTGTATCTTCCAAAGACTTCTCTCTTTGGAAAGTAAATTTACTTGAATAATATTAGCAATTCAAATAGATCCACGTCTTCAATCTGTTACCCGTGGTGTGATCACGACACGAGAGATGAAATGTCTTTTTGGGGGAAACAAACAAGTTTAATTTTCAAACCCCTCTTAATTCTTTGTGCATCCGTTGTGATATCTACTTTAATTAGCATGATCAGCAGCTGTGTCAAGTAATCAGGGATGAGGAAGGGAGGTGGAAATAAGACGTCTCCTACCAAACACTGAGGCAATTTTCTTATCTCCGCTGCCTCATAACATTAAGTGTATTATTGGGTTATAAAATAGTGAAAGAGAAGAGGAGTTGGTGGAAGACAGAAATGTGACAGAAAGTGAAGCCACCCGTTGGTTTGTGAACGAAGCCTCGAGTTTGGATGTTGGCCGGCGCCATCTTTGCTAGTTCGGAGCGGTTTGAAAGCAGGAAGTGACCATATTTGGACGAGCTGGAGGGGAGGAGCGAGAGGTGGATCTGACTCAATCTGATTGGAAACCCGACGACGCTACGTCCCGTCCACCGATGGCCGTAATCTGACTGCACCACAGGCCTGTCAATCAAACAGACACGCCCCCAAAAACACAAATTAATGACGGATTATTTTCAGATGGATCTCCAGAAAACTAATAAGGAGTGACTTCAGATAGCAAAACAGAGATAACTCGTTGAAAAAATGTATTGACTAAGAATTTTATGAGACCAGTTGAATGGGAGTCTATGGAGTCGGAGGCTTTTTAAAGCCGACCTCTAGTGGTGATCGGTGGTATTGCAGCTTAAAACACTTCCGCATCGGCCTCATTTTTCAGACCCAGAAGCTACGAACACTTTTATATACAATCTGTGGGGTGCACACACTATTTAAGTAAATAAATAGTAGTTACTGGACATAACTACAGTTCTATGAGGTCATTCGTATTTTCTTTGGGAGGTCCAGGGGTGGGCATTATTAATATTGGGACAATATTGTAGGGAAGACAATCGATGAACAATCACACAAAACCAGATTTTGGATAATCATCAATAATATGCAATAATAACTAAGTTATGGAAGAGCAACTAGGACTGTCTGCTTTACAGTAAAGTGATGTAATTTTCTAAACGTGCCATGCAGTCTTTAAAACCCGCAAAAGACAATGCGTACGCTGTAGTTTCATATAACTATATTGACATAACATCAATATAAAAGCATTGCAATTATTTGATTCCACAAAGTACTCAGAAGCCTGTTCAGGGAGCCTTTTTTAATCTCTCTGAAAGAAAACTCCTGCATCCAGGGTTAGATGTTACGATCATGGCCTCGGGGCTCAGACGAGCAGGTTGTGTCACTGACGTCAGCGCAAGGCAGCCGAGACGGATCCATCCTAATTAAGTGCTCAAGAGTTCGAGAGGCTGCGAGCATCCTGCCGTTGATCCCGGCTGCGCGCTCGCCCGGGGATCCGAGGCAACCCGGGACGAAACACTTAGATTAAAAAAAATAAATAAATAAAATAAAAAAAATTCAATTAGGTTTGGTTTAGTCGCATGTTGAGATAACAGGAGCTGACGTGAGTGAAGAAAAAGCATAAAATAATCACATAAAAAAAACAACAGACTGGAACATAAAAAAAGAAAGACAAAAATGGAAAAAATTCATAGAAACTTCAATTTCTTCTTGAACTTCAATATATTAAAAGGGTAAAAGCACCTGTGCGGGTTTCAGTCCGATTTGCATTTTAACGTTAATTCCCTGAAGGGTTGTAAAACATTTCGCTCCCATATTCAGAATGATACACGTTATTTCTGCAGACTGGCGGCACGTTAAATCTTTTCCAGTTTACAATTAAGCTGGTGACGAAATAGAAGAAGAAAACACACAAACTTCCCTTTCCTGGCTATGAAAGTGTGTCTGTATTACTTCCTGTTGGTCTAGAAAAGAGGAACATAAAACTAATGCTACTACTGTTGATAATATTTATTCATTCCTAAAACAGCAGTATGACCTGAGTGTGATCAACATGTTTTTAGCTCGCAGTTTATGCAGTTATTATATTCCCCTGTAGCCTACAGACAAAGTTAATCCAGCCTGTTTCAGTCATTAAAAACATGAATCCTCCTATTTATTGCGTAACTATTTCACATACAGTAGCTGGAGGAAGATGCATTTCTTGTCCAAATTGAGACTGCGGGAGGTAGACGGTGATGTAGTAAAAGTATTTTTTAAGCCCATGGGTGTTATACTTTGAAAATCGATTTGTTTTTTTTCCCGACAAACTTCCTGCCCGGCCGATCTTTCTCGACTCGAGATTTCCGCTGTTTGTGTAGATTGCCGTTTGTTGGCAGGACCCGTTTGTGAAGGTGATAAAATGAAGCGGTTCAAAGTGAACCGACCGGAGTTGAGAGATCTAAACTTTTTTCAGTAATGGCAGCTGAGGGAAGAAGGTGATGAAAAAAACAAAAAACAAAAAAACATGAAGGGAGGATGCATCCAAAACAACACGGTCTACGGGATTCTAATTTAAAGCGATAAAAAACAACCTCCCACTAAGTTTTGACGTACCGAGGGAGAGACGACTCAAACACGTCGAGCCAAATTAAACTTGAAAAACGCAGCGCATATATTTTTACGTCCTGACTTCATAATCCGGTCGTTAGAAAGGTCTTTTGCAATTATTTCCTCCATTCTGATGGAAAACACTTGAAAGTCTATAATCATAATTGCGTCGGAGGTCTCGCATGAGAATCACGCCGATTAAGCTCCTGCACGCCGACACCGCGGCTCCACGGCACGTCAGGAATTGTGATTAATTCCTGATTTCCAGTATTATGGCATTATATTTTGTAATATGGAAGAACAGAAAAAAACACAACAACTTTGAACCACGTGCTTTGCAAGTTAAGTGTTAAAAAAAAAAAAAATATGATTCGGGCCCATCAGCAGGAGGCTTAATGACAGGGTTGCGTAAATCAGCACAATACTCCACCAGAACATCAGCCGCTCATTCACACAAATCTGCAGCATTGTTATCTGCAATGAGACTCACCCGAGGCAGCGATTATTAAATATTGATTGTGGCTGCCGAAGATTTCACGAACTGGATTTTTGGAGCTTGTTCAGCAGCCGTATAATTACCTGCTTTTCTTATAAAACTTCGTTCACATTTTTTAACAACAGATTTGATATTTTACTCGATTGAATTAAAATCAAAAGACCATTTCCATGTCCCAAAAACATAAAATATGGTATGAACTCACCACCACCTGCCTCAAAATGAAAGCGGAGAGCACCTCGAACGTGAATTTGCCTCCGCGAGACTTCATCAATCATTTAAAAAAAAAAAAACAACAACAACCGTCGGATGACAATCTTGGATTTATTTGTTGGTCGTTATCAGCGTAGCGCAGCACAAAAATAAAAAGGGCTGGAGAAACGCCGGTTAAAAAGCCAAAATAAAGGAAATGAACACCCATTACAACCAACCAACAACTGCACGACCTCGAGTGAGAAACCTGCTTTATCCTAATTTATACTTTCAGTATATATATAAAAAAAAAAATATCAAGGTGAGCCGTGGTGACTAATTATGGGAGATATCACAGCTCACTGTGTCGGGCAATTTGTCATCATTGTGTGGTGATGGAGGGGGGGAAGGGGTGGAGAGGCAATGGAGCACGTCCCCCTTATTAAGCACACAATCATCGTTTAATAGCACGGCCGCTATAGAAGCATGCAGAAGCAGAATGGCCTTCACTATGGGATGGTTCCTCTTCTGTCGTTATACATTAGCTATAATTAGAATTCAGATGGAGAGAAGCCATTAAACGGAAAGAATGGATACTCAAGCACTTTTGTACTCTGGTTTGGAGTCCAAAAAAAAAAAAAACCTGCACCGCTGCTTGAAGAAGACTGTCTGAGACCTTAACCGTTAAAACCAGCGGGAGGATTTATTACCACGACGCCGCGGCGAGTTTCTTTGAAGGATTCGGGGAGGGAAAAGGCTCGAGATGAAGATTTGGACAAGCCGGCGGGGTTTGATCCGTTAGGAAGTGGAATAAAGTCCAATATTAACAGTTTGAAAACGACACGCTCACCCTCTGACTTTTCAGACAAAAAGAAGTGTGTGTTGGGGGACTTGAACCTGAGACTTCAAAGCCTTTTCCGCATAATTGAACCCCCCCTCACCCCCCCGGGAAGTGGCGTGACGTCGGCCCTCCTCTCGGCGCGTTTTGAGGGAAAGATTCGGGGAATATAAATGCCATTGTTAAGATTTAAATGGGACAGGAATCGGCAGCGTGGTTTTAACCGCAGCCTCCCTCCTCCATAAAAAAAATTCCGCCACAGGTGCCGGTGCACTTCAAAGCTCTCCTGATAGTGGAGGTGGGGTGGTGGTGGTGGTGGTGGTGGTGGTGGGGGGGGCCTTATGAATATTTTAGAAACAGGTTACAGTGTTAAGCTCTGAGGATTGTGGCATCAAACTTCAAAACGTATAACAACCCCGAGGAGCTCCTAATGAATGATTCATTTACAGTCGAGCAATTGTGTGCGACGAATAGAACTATTAAACAGCAGGTCATTTTCATAGTGTATGATTAAAGTGAGATGCTCTTATTTGGGATTTTTGTTAAATAAACCTCTTTTTTTAAAAAAACAACAACCCAAAAACACAAAATCTGAGTGTCTGAAAATACATATTTGGGTTATTATTTATGCTGCAGAACAAACTGTAGGTGTTTCGGTCACGGCTGGAATTGATTACGGTTGTTAGTAATGTCATTCATGATCTTATAATGTGCTAGAAATCAATCATCAATCTTTCAAATTTGTCCAGCTGATGTTATCGGGTGACTGTAAACCCGTCTGTCCGATTTACAACTTCACGCCAAGAGAGAGAGACGTATGACGGCAAATGTCACAGAGGAAAAATGGGCTGGTAAAGAGATGCTCGCCTTCTGTTTTCAGTGGGAACCAATAAGAAAATAATTTAATTCTACGTGCCGGCGTCACACTTTGTCAGTCTAACGGGTTGGAAGTTTAGAAAGCCATCACAAAAATAAAAAAAACAAAAACAAATCATAGAACAGAAGTTATGATCGTAACATTTCAGTGCAAACGGATGACCTTATTAATAAACTCTTGTTGGGTGGAGCGACTGATGTGTCTACAGGGACTGGTGTAGTTCAGAGGGGGCAGAGTGTAACCCAGGTTATTTTCTGTACCTACAATTTACTGACGTTCCCTAAACGCCTCACATCCATAGACGCTACAATTTACCGACGTTCCCTAAACGCCTCACGTTCAGAATCGCGGTAGGCACTGCAATTTACCGGTGTTCCCTGAACGCCTCACAGGCCATCGGTAGCGGCTAGCAGAGAGGAAGTACTGTTTTTTGTTTTTTTTACAGTGTACAATAAACACCCCAAACTATTGTCTTCACTTCATTTTGATATGTTTGGACTGTGGGAGGAAACCGGAGCTCCTGCAGGAAACAGAGTAAACAAAGAACCCGGAAACTCCGCTGGCGAAGGACGGGCGAGACTCACGACTCGGGACGAATGTGGGATTTCAGATGTGAATAAATCCACATGTTGTTCATCTTCATCATGCTCAAAGTGAATTAATGGTTTCCAGGATTTATATCCTGATTAGAAACGGGGGGGAGGGGGGGTTTGACTTGAAATTTCCAAATGGTTGCATTTTTCATTTCAGAAGTTTTTTGCTGATGTTGTGAATTCAGTACCTGAGGTGGAAATCGCTGTCAGCATAAAACACAACCTTAAAGGCTATAATTTTTCCCTCCCTCGTAAATTGATGATTTTTTTTTTTTTCCATGATAAAATTCATGCAAACCGATGTAAATACGTCAATAACAACGCCGTGCCGGCCGCTTCTGGACGGTGTTTCATTAAGTGCTAATTTCCGCTTTGGAGGAGCACAATCGCACTTCAGGCTTTTTACATGCATCTGTTTGATTAAAGAAAAAAAAAGAAAAAAATGCTGCACTTCCATCACAGTCAGCACTTTCCAAATCTCCAGCCATGCGAGCGTCAGATCTCCACTCTGTCCGTGGCCTTTTTTTTAACTAATAACTTCACAGCTCATTTCCCTCAAACAACAAATTATTTCAACATTAAACTTTTGGTTTTCCACGTCGGTTTAAGGTCCCGACATTAAGACGCTTCATCCGCAAGACAATTAGGATGTTGCAAATGGTGCCGAACCCCTTCAAGGAGGCAGCGGGACAAAAACTGAATCGGCGATTGGCCTCATCGGCGCAACTGTGACCCTCTGATTAAAAGAAAAAGGCACAAAAAAAAGTTTGGACATTAGTTTAAGTTGATCTGCACATGTAAGAAAGGCAAAAATCTCGTGCTCATCCAGCTAGTCAAGAGTTCACTCCACAGATCTGAGGCATGCGGGGGGGAGGAAGGGGGGGGGGGGGTCGTGCGGGGTTGCCATCTTGTCTGGCCGGGTCTGCGATTGTGCAGTGGCCAGAAGGTAATCCCTCATTGGGACTAATTATCCTCGGTCTCCGGTGAGATGGCAAATCAGACCGGCTCGAAGGAGCACCGAGGACCAGACCGCGGCCTCGAACGGCGTTCCACGAGCTCATTTCTACGACAGCTCGAACTCACGGGCGGGAACTTAAAATACATGTTTTTAAGAGAGATTTTTTTTAAAAAAGAAAAGGACAGAAAATGTCCCGGAGGAAGTCCTGAAACGCAGGAGAAATGAAAAGTCACCTTTAGCAACACTTCAGAGAATAAATGGGGCTTAATGGTTCAAAGAGACCGTCGAGCTTGTGGCTCTGTTATCTCTGCCGGCATCGAAAGCTATGTTTGGTCTCATCAACTTCCTGCTTCGCTTCGCTTCCTTCCTTTTTCTTCCTTCCAGGTCCATCACTTGTTGAGTTCCTCTCTTAAATTAGAGCAACGAGGATTTGAAGCGCTGCAAAAAGTGACCAAGTTTGCGACGTGTTTCTAACGCGTCAGATTCTCTGATGTCAAAGGTTTACGTACGATCGTTAGGCCGATATATAATTACATTAGCAAGCTGCTGTGTGTCATGGAAGCGCTGGTGACATTTGGAAATGCATCTTTTTCTCACGCACGCAGCTTTTGTGACAATGACTGCTCTAAAAACCAGCGCGTCCAAGTGACCCGTTTTTTTTTTTTTTTTTTTTTCCTCTCGCACCAGCCTCGGGAGAAGTGTCCCGGTTTTAAACTCCAGTAAGTCCGTTTACCGTCCAATGGCCGTGTCGGACATCACGGCTTCTCTGCCGCAGCGTTCAATTTCAGGATTAAAGTCGTAAAGTCCAGCTTCAAGGCCGAAACGCAAGAATTTCCTTCCCGCTGAGAGTGTCACTTTTTTGCAGTGCCGCCGGCCAGCTCACGGCCCCATGGACCCGACTGAGGCCAGGAGGTATTGTTCTCCCATTTCCCCTCCATAAAAACCTCCTTCCTGAGCCCAAGCTCACACACACACACAATAACCCACAGGCCAACTATATTTAAGCTCTCCCAGAGTTCAGCAGAGAAAAGGAGGGTGAGTGGAAATGTTGACATTACACACACACACCCTGAGCATTAAAAAAAAAAAAAAAAAAAAAGAAACTTGTGTACACACCCACCCACGCATTCCCACGGCATCTTGTTATGTGTACAGTATGGGCTGTACCGCGCTCGTATTTGCTCAAGCGTCCCGCACGAGAACAACTTTTCAACATCTTGTTTTATTCATGCTGCATAAACAGCCACATAACATATGTCTTATTGATCGCTGTTGACTTATGCTAATGCGCCCTGACGTGTTGTTTTCCATCTGTTAATACGGGGGCTCGTTTTTTTGGACACTAAAGCAATTTCACTGAAAACCTTTTCGACCGTTCGATTCTCCACGTGTTGGGTAAAAAAAGATACTTCAAAGACGTGCAAAAGGGGTTGAAAACTGTCAGCCTTTATTCTCTGAAGATAAAGATTCCTGTCTTCTGTCCGTCTGTCCTACAACGAATATTATTGTAAGAATCTGGCGTGGAATAATCAACAAATCACAGTAAAAAAAAAAAAAATCCTCTTTTTGCTTCTTTTCTTTGGATTTATTACCGCTTTTTGTGGCAAGTCATGATCTCATGACTTGCCACAAAAAGCCTTCTATCTGGCTCAAGTACGCACAAGTGACTAATGAGATAAAAAAAAAAAAAAAACACATCACTGCAACATGCAGCCTTGATCAGTGAAAAGCACATCAGGCACACGAAACTCAGCCGCCGTACATCTGGTAAAATGATTGATCGTGCGTCGGCGCGCTGCGATGTCTCTGATGCCGCCTTATCAACACAGCAGCCGGCCTCTGATGACTCGCAACCCGCAGCGTTACTCCATTCATTAGACTCCGTTTTTTGGGGAAACTTGGCTGAGTCTAACTGAGCGCAGCCAGGGGGGCGTCTGAAGCTTATATAAATTATATAAAAGTTTTTTCTGACCCCCTCCCTCCCTGAAAGCATTATTATTCGACTAAAGTCAGTCACCGTGCAGTTCAGAGATTTTGTGGCACTTTAGTGTCATAAGTCCACCTGAACTGTGAATGCAGCACTACATGTACATTATGATCCATATCATGTGATAATTACAAACCACACAGTGCTTCCAGCGAAGCAGCGGCCCCCACTTTGGTTTAGACACATTTTGCTGACCGTTAGTGATACGACTGAGCCGCAATTTATTCCAAGAAGCAGTCGAGGTGTCTGTGGAGGATGACGTGGGACGCGGTGTGAATATTCAACGTGTTAAAAAACATTACCAATATGTACGGGAAATGAAAAAAGTCATGCTTAAAATGAAGTTTTAGGATGCTCCAAAATTTTGTCCTGGTGGACCAAAATAATAATAAAAAAAAAAGTCTGGAGCCATTTTTCAGAATTAACTGTGTATCAAAGAATCTTAAAGTTAAACCAAACATAAAAGTTTGATGGCGCCGATGTCTGTTTCTCCGGTCCGGTCACTCGTACGTCCGGAGAGCTTCGTTATCTCCAATGCTCGAGAGATCGTTTCCTGCACATGTTTATTTGGCGCTTATAATAACTGGTGAATCATTGCTAATATTTCTATTTGCTCTGCGATAAAGAAATATTAAATGAAATATTTCAAACACAAAGGAGCTTGTTAACGGGAAATAGCTGACCTCTGTAAAGGTTGTCATATATGAACAGAAAGATGTTAGCCTTGGAAGATCGCCGGTGAATAGGATCATATCTCTAAGTGGTACTTATGTTCAAGAGGTCAAAGGTTTCCACTGACAGATTTGCTTTCAGGTAGTTTTCAATCAAATTATTAAAGTGGAAGCTGCATTGTCATAATAAGCTTTTTTTTTTTTTCTTCCCAAGTATATTAACCCCGAGTTTCATTATTATAGAGAAACTGAATTTTCATGAAGCTCCAAAACACAACTTTGCCAACCAATTTGTGCATTAATGTGAGATGATAAATGCGGGCAACGGGCCAAAAAAGACTGCAGGTTTAAAAGGAAAAGAAATAATAATAATGATGGCCGGCGAGTACTTAACTATAAGTGCCAAACCACTTAAGAGTAAAATAATATTCAGCAAACTGTGCGGCCATCAAAAGTAATACTGATAAAATGGATCATCTCTCACGTACTAGAAAGGTTAAAAGGAGAAAAAAAAGAAAAGAAAAAAGCTTCCTCAAGGAGTGTAGTTTGAAAACTTGTCTGAGGGTGCTTTTGCTTCAGAGATGTCAAACACCGTCGAGGTCTGTTTGTTTACTGGAAAAACTAAATGTCAGGAACGTAACTTCTGCTCCCTGAAGGAGAAGGAACGAGGCGTGACACGTATCGTATGGGATAATCACACATAATCAGTGATGACAATTATGTAATTATGATTACACTTCGAATTAAGTTAATCTGCGAGTCATTACTTGGTAGTTTGAGCATTTGCCTTGGCAAAAACACTGCAAGGTTATGGATGAAGCGCTTCTCCGTGTTTTCTTATTGTGCTTTCTATCAGCTGACTGTTACGTAACCAATGTTTTCTAAGACTCGCCACCATCCTAATAGAGAGGTTAATTTAGCGATCAATTCTGCGCGTCTTCAGCCAGCAGGTTGGTCATAAAAAGATATTTTGATACTCGTAGATAATAATAGATAAAACGACACCACGTGAAAACAACAACGCACCAATAGAGGAGGAACATCTGCGCGACGCGGCAGAGGAAGATGCTACCGGAGTGATTCCCGCTTCTGCACTTACAGCCGAGTAACTGAGAGCAGTCGGGTCAATAAATCAATAAGTCTCTTAACTTTAAATCAGCACTTTTGTTTTTTCATCTTTTCTACCTCCGGCGGCAAGATGACGGATGATGATGATGATGATGACGACGGTGATGACGGTGATGGATGATCTCTGTGCCGCCCCCCCCCCCCGCCGCCTTACCCCCGACTAAACTACAATCAATTAAGTGGAGTCCCCCCCGAGCTGTAAATGAGACAATCAGCAAGATGTACATCATAATCAACGTGCATATCAGCCGTGGTGAAAAATAAAATTTAAAAAAACAGCACGGGAAAGAGCCGACGGTGCTTCGGTAGATGAGAGAGTTTCAGCTGATGACATCAAACTGTGCCGTCAGAGTCACACTGGAGACGTGAAACGTCAAAACTTTACCAGAGCAACAAAAAGCGATGAAATGAAAAAAGGTATTAAAATCAATGACATTCAAATGTAAAGATTTGCTGATTTTTCTCTTTTAAGAACTTAAAACCAACATTATTGGCATTAATGAGTCAAGAAATAGTTTGAATTTCTTCACTTACAACAGTCATTATCGAAATGAGTAATGACAGGAATTGCCACTGGTGCTACTTTTTAATTTAACTGTTCCATTTTTGTCTTCATCATTTCTTAATCATTTTAATCGCACCCCTTTTACTGCTCTTATATTTTGCGTTGACGCCTTTTAATGTTTAATGTAAAGCACTCAGAGCAGGAGGTGGACATACAGGTGAACGAGTTGATGACAACTACACTCGCTACGTGACTGTAAAACAAAGAAAGCGCAATAAAAGTCTAATATTAAGTTATCAATGGACAAAGATCGACCTCAAACTGCTGCAAGCCAGACCACAACGCACCCTGCATGTACCTACTGAAGGTAGGAGTATATTTAGGATACGGGTGTCCTGCGGGTTTTTAAATCTTTTTTTTTTTTTTTAAAGGTTTTTCCGATTAAAAAAACCCCAAACAAACATCTAGATGCCAAAAGCAGCTGATTGCAGTTACATTTCCACAGCGTGCTGGTGTATTTTTTTTCCACAGATCATTATGAATTCAACTGGGATGACAACAAAGCAAAAAATGTTTTGCACACTTATACGTGAAAGGTCGGAGGTAAAAAACAACGTGAGCACGCGGAGTGCAAGAGATGGAGAAACAAAAGCGATAGAGAGTGTAGAAAACTAGTACGAACAAAGACAGAACAAAAAGAAAAGAAATGGACAAAGCGAGGAGGCATGTTTGGGCCTTCTGGAAGGACGAGTTCATCCACATGGTGTCTGTGAGTAAAACATGGCTGACAGCAGCAGCCTGCAGCTTTAATGAAAGTGTCTGTGGAGGGGAAAAGGTTTCATTAAAATCATATTGGAGGGCTGCATCATTTCATCCTCGCAGCCCACACACACACACACACACACACACACACACACACACACACACACTGGGGAGCTAACAATCTCTGTAACCTCCCCATCATCCCATTTCCCTGACTCGCTTTCATCTGTGCAGATCTAAAAAGGCAAGAGGAATCATTTGAAGCAAAGCTGGGCGGATGTGCTCTGATAACTCTCCTTGGCTTTTTTTTTTTTTTTGTGCACACAAAAAAATATGACAGCCGATGTGGCGGAGCTGCTACAAGCCAGAGGAGGAAATATTCACAGGAACAGAATGAGTAAAAAAAAAAAAAAAAAAAAAAAAACAAGACAGCTGTACAGCGTTTAATATTATTATGGTGCCAAGGATGTGCGGGAGATGACGGGCCTCGAACACGGCTATTAACTTTGCTGTCAAACACCAGAATTTCCAAAAATGTCCCATTCTGGCTCCAAAAAAACCCTCTGTGACATTTTAAAAGGATTAACGAAGTCAAGCGATGACTATTTGACAGACTTTAGCTGAGCGGACAAAAAAAAAAAAAAAAAAGAGGAAGTCAAAGGAGGTTAGTTGGGAGATCTGAGATTCCTCCGAGGACGGAGGAGGACGGAGGAGGACGGAGGAGACGTCGGGGAGGGGGAGAGGTGTTTCAGAGAAGGCTGCCGGGATGCATTAAGATACAGGAGAAGGAAGCAGATAAGGTCAGGAGGGCCCGACTGCAGGATTGAGACCCGGCCTTGGAGGGGGGAGATACGAGGAGGAGGGCCGGCGGCGGTGGTGAGATAACGCCGAGGGCCCCCGCCGGCTGAGAGATGAGGGCGGCTCCAAGGTCGGCGGGAGCGGCAGATGACTGCATAACATTACCGTGATGCAGCGCCGCGCCACGGAGCGTGGGCTTTCTATTTTTATTTATTTGTTTTATACCTCCATGTCTGAGAGCGTATGTAGGATGAGCCCGGTGAATCCATTGTGCTTTAACCGGATTTCCAAATGGAACAAAGCAGCAGACGGAGGGGACCTGTAAAGGTATAATTTCACTTAATATTCAATCACTGAAAGCAACAAGACACCGCAAAAAGCCTGACCGCGACCCAGGCCGAACAAGTGCATCGTGGGTAGAAGTCAACCGTTTATCCAGTAACAGTACGTCCTCGTTTTCTACACTCAACGTGATTTGTTCAGAGAAGAAGTCAGATTTTAATGATATAATAATGAATGAATATAGAGAATAAATGAGCGACATAATGTATTTTACAAAATATTACTTTTATGGTTTAAAGTACCCCAAAAAAAATCATCTCTACAGTTTTACATCTCATTTCTTAGGCTTCCCTCAACGGTTTGTTTTGCGTCTCTGCCTTTTAAGGCGCACTGACATCACTGACCTCTCCTCTGATTGGCCGACTCTTTTTCGGAGCGACGTGTTCGTAATTTCTTCGGTATTTTCTCTCCGCGAGAAAAATGCTCGCTGTTTTTTTTTTTTTTTGCACATAAAAGTTCGGAAATTAGGGTCGTGTTGACACTTAGTGTGAGTTTGTGACATCACAAACTCACTGTGACATCACAAACTTAGAGAAATCGAAAACGCTTCATTCAAACTGGAATCGAGCTATTTGACGCTTTCACAGTAGATTTATTTAGCACCTATATTTCTTTTTAAGTAAATACGGGACCTTTAAAATGTACAGTTTTGGGTAAATCATTGCTTTAAAGTGTCTATTTAAGCTAACGAATTAATGCAGCTCAACTTTACATGAAAATCAGGTCACGCTCTGTTTGTGTAGAGGTGAAGGTTCTCCAACAGCTAAACTATGAAAACAATGCTAAGTATGCAGGCAGTATGCAGGGCAGGAAAGCTCTTCAACACTGATAGGAACTATGCTGCGGGGGAGGGTGGTGGGTTGGAGGAGTAAAGGGTGAGAGGAGGTGGCAGAGGAGCATAATGAAGAGAAAAGAAAGGGTTGGCAAGGTGAAGATAAGGAGGGGGGGGGGAATGAAGGATTAAAGTAGAAGAGAGGCAAAGAACAAGAAGAAAAAGAGAAGAATACAAAAGGGGAGGAGTGAAAGCGGGGGGAGGGGAGTGGATGGGAGGGAGGGGGGAGGGGAGGGGAGGCTGAGAGTGATGAAGAGGAAGAACAAGAGGGATTAGGGTGAGGATGGGAGGTTCAGAAAAAAAAAAAGATCAAGTAAAAGGAGTGGAGGAGGAGAGGGGATGCTACGAGGAGGAGGAGGAGGAGGGGGGGAGATGTACAGAGGTAGAGGAGGTAGAAGATGAAGGATGAAGAAAAGCACGAGAGGATACAAAAGGAGGCGCGAGCAGAAAAACAGCACTTTTGTTTCCGTTTGGTTTTTTTTTTTGTCTCGCTTTTTCCACCTGTTCCTCGAGGCGTTCCTAAATAGTCCACTTACAACTGTAAAGTGGACGCTGTGCAGATAATAGAGGTCAATGGAAGTGTGTGTGGGGGGGGGGGGAGGGGGGAGGGGGGGTGTTGGGAGTCTCGAGCCTCTGTTGCGGCGCCACGGTCACATGATCCTTTGTCGTCTGACATGTATACGTGCGCGTTAAGTTTCACGCCAAACAAAACGTGTAACTCTCACGCCCCCCCCCCGCCCCCGCCCCCCTCCCCCAGCGTAGCCATCTCACGTTTGTGAGCTTTAGCGGACGGGCGTGTCAATTTCACGCTTTGCCGTGACGTACAACACGACGAAGATTTAAAGAAGAAGGGTCTCCGTCCAGAAAACAAGGCACTGTGGATTTGAAGCCTTCAGCCCCGACCATGAATCTCTGATGTCACAGCTCCACTTCCTGACAACGCAGTGATGCTCCTCTGAAGTCCCGTCTCCCCCCCCCCGTCTCTCCCCCCGTCTCCCCCCCGTGTCTCCCCCCTCCCACCACCACTTCCTCTGCCCCCGAAAAACCTCGCTCCTCTGCCAGCATCATTTCCACAGCACCTTCCCCACATGTTTATGCTGCAAGGCGACCGAGGCGAAAGTTGCAAACCGACTCAGCGCTCTCTAACATCCCCCCCGACCCCCCAACCCCCCTCAAACTCTCCTGGATCACCCCCACCCCCACCCTCCCCCACCCTCCTCAGGGCGCAGCCTCATTCTCCAATTTACTGCTGACATTTTAGAGGAGGTGGATGGTGGGTGGGTGTTTGTGGTGTCTGTGTGGGGGTGAGAAAAAGACTCTAAAAAGGGAAAATCTGGGAGGGAATCCTGCAGCATCTGGATGCTATTACATTACATTATCTTGTCAGAGATAGCGGCAGCGTCGGGGCATCGGAGGAAAAGGAAAAAGATGGAGGGAGGGTACAAAAGGAGGTGAAGATGTAATTGGAGTGCGGTTAATAGTGCTGACAACTCAGTTTGCAGCTGTTTGCCTAGTTTGTCATTGCCGACTTAGAGGCTGAAAAGGGTGGTGTGTGTGTGTGTGTGTGTGTGTGTGTGTGTGTGTGTGTGTGCGTGTGCGTTCTCCTCAACAAAAAGGAGTACATCTTCATCCTGCGCAAACATTCAAAGCCGCTGGATCAGAATTAATTCCCTGACAAAACCAGCAGCAAATCTACTTTATATCTTTTCATACGCTGATACATGAACCGCCCTAAAAGTTCCACCAAAAAGTAAAACACCTGTTTTTTAGTCCCACTCAGACAGTATATCTTCACAAGATTGAAATAAAGGAGAATATGAACCTCTTTTTTTTTTATTTTATTAAAAGATTTCCTGTCTACAATGATATTATCAGCAGCACGATTCCCCCCCAGCCCCCCCTCCCCTCCCTCCCACACTAAATAAAATGGGATGACCTGGTTTTATCTAACAGTTATTTCATGTTCCCCCGGATTAAAATGTTAATAATAATTTAATTTTTTTTTTTTAATTTTTTTTTTTTAAATGCAGGATGAGATATATTTCGGTGCCACAGCCGACGTTAACTATGAGAAGGGAGGGATCAAATTAAATCTGTGTCTCCATTAGTTACAGCGGGGGCTGACAAAGGGCCCTCGCGCTTCTGGAGATAAGGAAGCCGTTAATCAGCCGAAGTTTCACCGGGGCCTCCGATGAAGGGCAGGACGATGTGACAGGCTTAACAGATTGTTCGGGGAAGAGAGGGGTGGCGAGCGGTGAATGACACCGAGATGAGGGGTGTTGGGGGGGGTGGGGGGGGGGGGGGTGTTGGAAACTGCAGAGAAGAGAGGAAGAAGGACCAGACGAATATAAAAAAAAAAAAAAGTTACACAGGAAGTTACGCAGACGAGAGGAGCCCTGGAGCTGAAATTTAAAGGAAGCTTAAATCTGGAAGACGCTGAAATTTCTCAAAGTTTTCAAATGCACCACACGCTGCCTCTCAGATTCGCTGCCATAAAAAGGTTGCCTCGATGTGAATAAATCATTATTCGGTTTGCAAAAGGAGTTACTTCAAGTTTTTTTTTTTTTTTTTAATTAATTCCCGCATACTGGAGCTTTTTTAGTTGAAAGAGACTTCTGGAAAGCGTCTCGCAGCTGATTCATCGGTAAATAACGTCACGAGTCGATCAACCCTGAAAACTCTGTTTTTGTTGTTGGTTGTTGTTGTTGTTTTTTTTTTTTCACTATCTGCTGAACAATAAAGCGAGTTAAGCATTAGCTACTTTTTTTTTCCCAAACGCACCTCCGGGGGAATTCAGCAGAGGAGACGGTGGCAAACGTGACATTGAGCGAGCGCCGAAATAACCCATTACCGTGGGTGTACACGAACGCACCGTCATGCTCAGTTGATCCAGTCACCTCCAGTGCAGGAAAAAATAAAAAAAATAAGAAGCTGAGGAATAGAAAGGAGAGAGGGGGGGGGGGGTAATGGAGCGCGGTTGCATTATTAGCTCACTTTCTGACCTTTCAACTGTGACCTTAAGTTTGAAAAGAGTAAAGAGAAAGGGGGGGGGCGGGTGAGGTGAAGAACACAAAAGAGATGCAATAAAATGCGGTAATAACCTTTATGGACGAGCAGATGCTCACCGGCTCTCTGTGGGTGGGTTGGGGTTTTTTTACCGACACCGTTTCAAATTCACTTCCTTTAGTAATAGTTGCAAATGAAGCGGCGAAGTACTCGTGAGTCAGAGCGGACGACGGTAAATAATTACAATACGATATGGAGACAGTGAAACAACAGGCCGAGAAACACACACACACACACAAAAGTAAACATATTTGTGTCTTTGTATGTGAATTTGTATTTCTGTCTGTTTTTAAGTGAATAAATTTTTTTCAATATCCTCTCAAACTCTCCGATCCTCTAAATGCCCACTTGAGTTTAGATGTGAAGCGCCAGCAAAAAAAAACAAAAAAAAACTCCACTCCAAGCAAAGTGACCTCCACGTTTTTTTTTTTCCATTGTCTTGTTTCTCCATCAACAGCGTTTTGCTTACACTAGTACCAGTCACAGTTTACACCCCCCGGAGCGCCGAAGAATAGATTACAACCTAACTTCAAACAAAATCCATCATACGTGGGCTCGTTGTACCGAAGCTTGTTTGAAATTGCAAGGTGTCGGCTCTTCATCGAGGTGAGCGGACTGCATCGTGCAAATTGAAAGAGGAATCACGCCAACGGATCTGAAATAAAAGTCCCTTTGGGATTTTGCAGTTTTGATTCGAAACAAAAAAAAATGATCGATTTTGCATCCGCTTTTTTAATAAAGCCAGTTTTTTGGGGTTTTTTTGGAGGGGGGCGGGAGGGGGGCAAAAATCGCGGGGAATTTCACGCCCTCCAGCGAACATCGCAGAGATTGCCTGATTTCGCGTTAACTAGAAATCGCGGTATTCCCGGAGGGACTGAATAAACCACTAAAGATTAGAAATACCGAGAACACTTCCTGAAAGCAGCAGCGGCCGACGTCTGAGGAAACCTGGAGTGTTTGTTGTCTGGAGTAACGGGGAGCTCTCGTCGGGCATCTGTAACGTGTTCACGCCTTTATGAGAGCAAACGTCTTTTCTTTTTTTCTTTTCTTTTTTCTTTTTATTAACCAGTCAAACAGCTTCTGTTGACGAGCCACGGTGTTACCTCCGCGGCGGTCGGTTCCTCGGAGACGGACTCGGCCCTCGTCTGTTGCTCAGATGTGTTCAGAGCTGCTCCGCTGTTGTGGGCTCGGGCACGTACGGGGAGAAGGGCAGCCAAGTTTTTGCCAAGCTCTTAATAAACCGCGGTTGGGAGTGGGGAGGGAGGGGGAGGGGGAGGGGGGGCACTGATATATATATATATTTCACACCGAACACCGCTTCTTCACCGACGCCTCTTCTCCTGTAAGTTTCAGAGTGAATTAGCTCCTCTACTTTCTACGGGCTTATCTATTTTTGTAAATAGGATCACAACGCAAGAAAAGAAAATTAAAAATAGCTGCATCTCAGAGCATCCTCGGGTTATTGTCGAGAGGCTGCGGGGGCTCTGCGCCGATGGAAAGTAAAGAAATATGCACTCGGCTGCAGCACGACAGAAAAAAGATCTTTCTTTCTCCAGACATTTGCTGAGAGGTCCGTTTCTTCTTCCGGGTGGATGACTTGGACGGACACTTGGCGGCCGCCAATTAGAAGAAAATCTGCACAATAGACAATATTTTCAGCTGACTAATGATGGCCACTTCAACATTATCGTGATGATCTACTTTCTACTCGTGGTTATCTCTCTGTGGATGCCAATTAGAAAGTGCAGACAACAAGGCCTGATGGGAAATATGCACCGCCTACAATGTTGATATATTAAGATTTTTTTTTAGGTGGGGGGGGGGGGGGGGGGGGGGGGGGAGCGTGTCTGTTTGATTGACAGGCCTGTGGTGCAGTCAGGTTACGGCTATCGGTGGGCGGGACGTAGCTTCGTCGGGTTTCCAATCCACCGCTCGCTCCGGCCCTGCTCG
This sequence comes from Embiotoca jacksoni, assembly GCF_022577435.1. NCBI lineage: Eukaryota > Metazoa > Chordata > Actinopteri > Embiotocidae > Embiotoca > Embiotoca jacksoni. The sequence continues at coordinate 1,831,525 of NW_027185329.1, forward strand.
CCCCAAATACGGTCATTTCCTGCTCCGAACTAGCAAAGATGGCGCCGGACAAAACCCGAACCGGAGGCTTCGTAACGGCCGTTCGCAAAACCGACGGGTGGCGTCGCCGCTGGTTGCCGGTTGGTCTGAGCCCAGCCACCCTGCGGAGGAAACCCATTTGTGCCGCTTGCATCTACAATCTCATCCTTTGGGTCGCCGACCTAAAGCTCGTTACCGTCGGTGAGCGTCGGGGAAACGTAGATCGACTGGTAAATTGAAAGCTTCGCCTCCTGGCTCGGCTCCTTCTTCACCAAAAAAAAAGTCCAACTGCACCGAAAACTCAGACTAATGAACTTTCCACCGTGTTAACTGGCATCACCCCGGTGAACAAGGACAAAAGCTTCCTGCTTGAGCCGCGGCAGCGAGACAAGACGGACAAAGCGTTTTGTTTTTTTCCTATTTCTCTCTTAATTCCCACTCCAGCGCCGCCGCTGTGCTCTTCCAGCCTCCTCAGACACGTCTAATCTTCTCATCCCACGCTGCTCACTCGTCCTACCAGTCCGTTAACCCGGCGAAGGCAGATTAATAAGAAACGAATCCCTTTAATTCACCGCAAATGTGCCCCCCCCCCATCTTCTTTTAACAAGATAAGCCGCCACCGGACTATAATAATAATACATTTAATTTATGAAGACCTTTATGTGATACGGGATCTCCATCTCGGGAGTGGATTTCTGCCGACGGCGAGAAAAGATACGACGGCGTCGAAGTGGCCGTTTCTCTCTCCTCTGAAACTCATTCAAATCGCAGTTGACATCATTTATCTGTCCGTTTCTTGGTCAAACTATGAGGCTAATTAATTCACCCATCAGGCATTCGTAAAAAAAAAATGTAAATGCCACAAGCTGCTTGTTTCAGCTTCAACAAAACCTCAACTTGCTTATTTTTTTTTGCTATATTCTGACATAAAAAAAAAAGAGTATTTATCGTATAAAAGCAAAAATAAACAGAAAGGTCAATAATGAAACCAAATCGTGTTTTTCAGCCTGAAACAGAAAATTCTATTCTATTTTTCTGCAATACATTTTTATGTCTGCTGGGAAGTGAAACTTAAATTATGTTTCCATCTGTGATGCGTGTTTGCCCGATCATTTCTGGAAGCAGTCATGAATCATTCAACAGAAACAAGCCTGTGTGTGTGTGTGTGTGTGTGTGTGTGTGTGTGTGTGTGTGTGTGTGTGTGTGTGTGTGTGTGTGTGTGTGTGTGTGTGTGTGTGCAACAACAATAACACATCAGATCCTGCTGGGTGTCACGTCTCGCTGCGCTGCAGGTGTCTACTTCCTCCTTCGCCGTGTCGTTAGTTTGTTATCAGGTGTACCGGCTCACAGGTGACTCAGGCGCGCGGCGAACAATGAGAACATACGTCGACCGGTTGCCGGGCAACCCCGCATAGCTGCAAACTTTCTTTACACGAACGGGAGTGACAGTCGGCTCTCCTCGGTAAGCTCGTCTCTTAGCTGCGATGTAATCGATCACACCTGGTTTACTCTTATCGGTGGGGGGAGGGGTGGTGGTGGGGGTGGAAAACAGAATTAAGATTAACAAGGAGCAGCAGCAACAAAACAACAAAACAACAAAACCGAGGCTGAAGATCTGGAGGCGAGTACAACAGTCACGACGTTAAATAACTGCAGGTGGAGTGGCAGCGAGCAAAGTGTAAAGTCCGGTTTCAGAGGCGTGCGTAGAAATACGTGAAGTGATTTCTGCCTAAAGCAACTATATATATATATATATATATATATATATATATATATATATATATAAAAATAATTTGTATATTAAGCTTCAGCCAGATGAAACTACAGATGTCCGAGCAGATGTTCCGAAAGGCTCGGAGAAGCTTTCCAGAGGCCCCTTTGACAAATATTTACGCTCAAATTCTTTGTTCTGGCTAATTTACAACTCGCCACCGCAGGAACTCTGACCGGAGGAAAAAAAAAACAACAACCCGTCACGTTTGCCTTTTGTGTAACGCCTGCTGTCACCCCGAGTCATTGTTTTGATGTACCTTTATATTGCCGTTCATTCAGCAGATAAGAGTAGAAGCGTCTAATTTGTGCTTCGTCAGCGAAACCCCCTCCCACCACCACCACCACCACCACCACCACCCCCGTTCCCCCACAGAACTTTCTGCGGCAGTAAAAAGCCTGCGAGCGGACCACGTGGAGGAAAATTAGCAAAACTCTCCAAACCTTGGTTGCTTTGCCCTGCTGTATAAATCAAGAGGTGTACGCATCGTTTGCCAAGGGTCTGTAGTAAAACTATTCAAAGGACGCAGGCAGTATAATGTACTTCAATTCGAGTATAAATCAATTCATATTCAAGTTGCACATGGACAATAGAGAACACTTGTATATTTATGTAAGTTTCATTTTAAAATTTAAAAAAAATATCCACCAGAAAAAACTCCATTTGCATGTTTGTTGGTGGCAGCTTAAGCCTGCTGATGGTGCACGCATGTATTAATCAACAGGGAAATAATGTGATGTAAAAGCAGATAATACCAGTTTTGAAAAGCTGATTGCTGTTTGTGTGCTAAATAACAAGTTGGCACGCAGCGTTTCATGTCGATTGCTTCGGTTTTAATTTGTAAAACAAATGCCTCAAAAGCTACTCCAGTTCCCCCACTACCACCACGACCTCCAGCGTGACCTCTCTTCCGAGTGGGATACCTGCGGTTTCCTCGCCATTGTTGTTGTCAAGTCCGTGTCAAACCATTTTCACACTGGAAGAGCCAAACCAAAGCCTTTTTTTTTTGTTTTCCTTCCCTCCCTTCCCTGTCAACGACGACGTCAACAGCTGCTACAGCAGAACACTGGGAGGTCGTCCCGCTTTACAGGAGCGGGTCACTTCTTTAAAAAAGAAAAAGGGCAAGAAGTAAGAACATTTTGCTCGACCTGCACCTATCGGTGCGCCACTTTAATCCTCAAATACCTCAGCAAACCGCTGGCACAACCTGCATGAGCCTGCTCAACCGAGTTCCTGCCAAATTGGCAGACGCACTGATTAAGCCTGAAAAAGAAGCTGTAAATCGTTGGTTTACACAGCAGAGAGAGGGAGAGTGAGGGGAGGGAAGGGGGGGGGGGTGGGAGGGGGGGAGAGAGATCACACTTCAGTGCATCGCTTCAAAGGAAACTTCAAAACGGTGATGGAGCACATGAGACCAAACGTCCTGCCAGGCATGCCAAGTCCAAGACAAGTCGACACATTAATCCACACATAACTGGGACTCCCACATCTGCATCCGAATCATAACTCTGCAATTATGTCCGACAAAACTTTATACTTCATATAGCGATTTGACGTGCGAGTCTCTGGATCTTCAGTCCACTTCAATCACTACTCATATCATCAGTTTGAGGACTAAGTGGGTAATAAAGAACATATTTCACAATTAAATTGGACCAGTTCTCTGATCAGCTGGGCAAAAATTCCCCTTAAGCTATTACAATTATGGTGTTCTCTCCAACTCGGCATTAGAGATGATAACCAAACCACATGCCAGAAAGTCATGTTTACCATTATGCAGTCTTTTTCAACAAATAAAAGTTGACACTTCCCTAATATAAGATGTATTTTAATCATATATCATGCCGAATATAGCAGTGGACCGAAGTTAATCCGAAAGCACTCATGTCGTGGTTTAAAAATATTCGTATTGGCTGTAAAGTGAAAATATGGGAAAAACCGCTGGATTTTAAATGGAGTTCTGTTCAGGGCGCCCAACTCACCCGTATTCTCCTCATCGCAGCCACAATCTCCACTCGGCTGCTCGGCCGCGTCACATCCAGACTGCCGATATACTGTTGGCCGGGAGGGTGAAAATATGACAGGTTACAACACATTCGTGAAACAATTTAGTGTTTGTTTGTTAGTTAGTTATTCACTGAAAGAGCTTAATTAACTCTGCGTAACTTCAACGTCTCTCGGCTCGCAAAAACAACTTACTTTTCATTGCAAGCAAAAAAAAAAAAAAAAATCTCTCCCGATTCGAAACGACGTAATTTTCAGTCAGCTTGAGCATTTTTTTTTTTTTTTTTAAGACGTTATTTGTGTTAAACGTGAGGCAAAACACAAGGAAAACATTTGGAAACACACATTTGAATGAAGTGCAGTGTTAACTATTGGCTGTTTACACTGAAAAGGTTGCTTGTGAAATTCACCTTTGCCTCGAAGTTGATCCCATGCTGGAACGCTTCCTCGTTGTGCAACGGGATCCTCAGATCATGTCCATCATCCACCAGGTTGTACTTGGTTTTTCCAGGCATTTTTAAACCGAGCAGTTATTACGTCCAGAGAGGGGAGAACCGAGAGGACATCGACGAGGAAGCAAACCGGTGGTGGGGGGGTGGAGGGGGAGGGAGGGAGGGAGGGGGAGGTGGAAAAAAAAAAAAAATCCAAGGAATAAAAATTAAATCCAAAAAAAATCCGGTCAGTGGATGTTGTCCATCGCGGAGAAGCGTCCCGGCGTTGCACCGCTGCTTCAACCGCCTCTCAACAGCGGCCAAGTGGCGGCAACAACTTTCACCGGAGCGCCGGTGAAGAACTGCTGCACCGCTTTAACGTTCACCGCAAAACGGCGTTGGAAAAAAAAAAACAGACACACTCAGTCACGCAGGCGGGCAGAGACGGCGTCATGCGGGGAGGAGGGGTGGGTGTGTTGGGGTGGGTGGGTGGGTGGGTTTGGGGTGGGGGGGGGACAGATGTGTTTTCCCGACTTTTCCGGTGGTGAGTGTGGAAGTTGGTCGGGTCCTGCCTCCGGTTCTGGACTCCTCTACTACCCTCCCACCCCTGCACGGAGGGAGGGCGTGATTGGAGGAGTCCGGGGGATCCCACCTGTTTCCATTGGAACAGAGGCGCACCGTGGCCGTCTGAGGGGCGGGGCTGCGTGGGCCCTATGGAGGCGGGGCTCCAACTCTTGGACCAGCCCCTCTTTTCCTCCCCCCCCCTCCCCCCCCCTCCCCTCCCACACACACACACACACACAACTTGAATGGCTTTCCTGCAAATTGAGAAGTTGTATAGCCGCATTTACTGGCTTTGCAAAGAACAGTGGTGAAACATTAACTTGCATAGCTGCACAATGTGCACACTGGGAAAATAAATTGCCTATTAGCAGATGCAAAAAAAAAAACCAAAACAAAAAAAAAGAAGAAGAAGAAAGAAAGGGCCTCTAATTGGCTGATTCAAAAGCATGTCAGGAAATGTGTGCTTTATTTATCTCTCGTGAGGAAAAACGATCAGAAATACTGCCGTGAAAATGAGATGCAATTTAGCACTGCTGAAATTAGACCTAATTTGATCTGTTCCCGATGAGAATAAGAAATATTAACAGAGCTGAGGCTGGTGAAGGGTAATCACTGCAGGACTGTGCTTCTGGAGGCAAATAAAAAGGACAAGGCTACCAACTAGTGGCCGTATCTGCTAGCACCTTAGTGGGACGCAGCTCATATGGAGGTGTCATGCAGTAAAAGGTAAACAAATTACATAATCCCAGTTGTTGTTGTTTTTTCACTGACATATAAAATGAACCAACTGAATTGTTCAATAAAAGATTGAACCATAAGACTCAACTTTCAAGCTTTAAAAAGCCTCAACCCCTCAAACACGTTTCGATAGTACGCTCTCATATTATCAACTCGTGAAGGTTCAAATCTACACGCAGTATTTTTGAGGGACATCTCGATGTCTTTCTCCCCAGACGAGAGCAGCTGCCGTCTCCGCGTGAGGAATTATTTCCGAATACAACTGGCTGCCCTCTTTAGAGACCCCCGAGTGCTCTTAAGGCTCTTTAAAAAGGATAGAGAGCAACTTAATCCTCGGCAGGTCGTCGAACTCACGTTGATCTGTTCATTAGGGCTCCGGCTTTTAAAGCGTAAGCTCGAAGGACGGGGTTGTTTTTTTGTTTTTTTTTAGATCAGTGCATAAAAACAGCACGGTTCTCCTCGGAGGCCAAATCAAGACTTTAAAAGTACGCTCTGGAAATCTTCTGTGGTGATTTTGTAGAGATTTTCTCAAAGAGATATTGGATTCACAGTGGGAAACGAATGTGAGCTCATAGTGACCTTCGACCCCTCCCAAAATCAAATCAGTCCATCCTTGATTTGAATTTAAAATTTGTCAAAAATGTGTAGGAAATGTGTAGCGAGGGCCAATGTGATTGGGCAGTAATCTTGACCTTTGACCTTTCCAAAATCAAACGAGTGAGTTCACCCTTGGTGACAAGTGAGGTTGTTTTGTTTTTTTTCCAAATTGGAAGAAATTCTCTCACGGCGGTCTTGAGATATCGTGTTCACAAGAACGGGACGGACGGAGGCATTGGAAAAAAAATAAAATAAATCACTCTCGATATCATACTTACGTGGTTCTGACCTGAAGGGAACTTAGTCGTTAAAAGTGGTCCGACTCGGTTCAGGTGAGACTAGTTTCCACACCGTGCAGGTATTTGTCAAATCCAGCAGCTGACTTTTTAAAAAGACGCTTTCCACACACACACACACACACACACACACACACACACACACACACACACACACTGATTGGTGGCCTTTTCAGCTAAATAAATAATGGTGATTTTCAAAGAATGTGGGCCACACAACAAGAGGAGTAGATCCACAGACAAGAAAGCGAAGCAGCGAGTCAAATAATGACAGCGGTGCGAGTACATTCCTAATTTTGCCCGAAGCTGTGTAGCAACGTGTAATATTAATGCGACAGAAAAGCCGTGTGCGGCTCACACTGAGTTGTAAATTAGCACAGAAATATTCCTGTACTGTGCTGATACAGAAGGAAACAGAGACAACGGTTAATGGTACGCTGTAAAAAAATGTCCGTGAAATGAACAGTAAACCGCTGTAAAAATCACGACATCAAAAACAAACTGTAGATAGAAAAACAAGTGTTTGATTTACTGAATTGAGGTGTTAAACACTGAACTGTTAATTTGAAAGATAATCGTATATCTTTAAAGAATTTAAAAACAACTTTTAGAGTGTAATTTGGTAGAAAATGTTAAATGACAACTACAATTAAACTGTCCTTTGGTTGGTATTTACTGAAATTGAATGGGAGTTAATGCAAAGTAAACAACAACCGATACAAAAAATTGTTTAACCACAGCTGCCAGATTTATATAACGAGGAACGTGTTTGTGCTGCAGAACAAAAAAAGATTCTTTCCTGCGGCTGTAAAGTTGAACAATCTGCAAAGTGTCTTTTAGAAAAGAGGATTCATCCGTAGAGATGCTTGGAAACAGAAACATGAGACTTGCAGCGACTCCAGCTCGCTCACAAGTAACTTTTTAAAGAGTCTCAGAGCAACCGACGGCTTCTACACTCTCATGCTTATTTAAACGATTTTAATAATGCTTTGTGTTTGACCTTTTACGGCGTGCTAAAACATCTGGAACACCTCCGTGGCAGTCCATCAGATAGTTGTTGATATTTCACATTTCAAAACCACAAATGTGATCCTCGTGGTGGCACTAGATGAAAAGTCAGGGGGATCACTAAAGGCAAAACAAAACAAAAAAACATTTATCCTCTGGACACCAGGAATATCTGCACACAATTTCATGGCAATTCATGAAACGGCTTCAATCGATATTTCAGCCAGGAGCGAAGCGACGGGCCGATCAGATGACATTTTAGTCGGCCAACAGTATGACGCAATGTGTGGAGCAGTTAAAAGAGCAGTAAAAGGACAAAAAAACAAAACAACCAAAAACCCTCAAACGTCTTCTTGAACAGACAAACTCTGCTTCTGTGATTTCATTCAAAACAAAAGTAAGGGTGACACCGTGTGGACACATTATGAAGTGCAGGTACAAGTGCGGGGCAACTGACCCAAATTTTGAATTATACAATTTAGAATATTTAGAAAACATCTATCCGAGTTGTATGATTTTGTTTCAGTCAAGTTTTCTTGTGTAGTTGTGTTCAATTTTTTGTTTTTACAATGGAAATGTTGCGTGTCATACATCCTGCAGAAAACATCATTTTAAGTTAGGACTGGCGATATTCACAAAGACTCTAACGGCCCGCTAACATTTAGACAGATTAAAGGAGGCCTCGTCTTTGCTGCAGTTCCCTTTAATTAACTCCATTCAGAGAACATGTTGAAGATCAGAGTCCAGCAGTTGTACTGAACTGTAGGAGCTGTGTGAGAGAGTTCACTTCTTCTTGGATCTCCAACAGTAAAAAAAAATGACTCCCTTTGTTGCTCGGCAGCCAGAGGACTCTTTTACAAATGAGTACATGAATTTGTATTCGGCCAGCCAATAGGTTTGTTCTTCTTGTGTGTGTGTGTGTGTGTGTGTGTGTGTGTGTGTGTGTGTGTGTGTGTGTGTGTTAACGGGCCAATGAAATTGTCGCCCACAAATTACAGCACTGCTTTTCTGTTGTGAGCATCTTGACTCGGTGAACCCATCGAGGGCGAAAGGAGGCATGATTAATTTCCAGTGTGATTTTACAGCCAAGAAGAAGCTTTTTTTTATTATTTTTTTATTTTTACAGGTGTCATCGGTTATACGGTCGCACCCGCACATAAAGAAAGACGCACAATAACTATACGAGTTCATTTAGTTCAGCCAAACACTGAAACCTGCTGCTGCTGTTGTTGTTTTATTTTTTAATTTTCTTTTATTCACAGTATTGATTCATACAGGAGTTCATTTCAAACCAGTGAGGACTCTTTTATCTTGTTTCCATTTCCTGGGGCTCCAAACAGCGCACATTTGTTTGTCTTTGAAAATATACCTATTTTTCTTTTTAATGTCTGTAAAACACACACACTCCAGCTTTCCTCCCGTTTCTTGAGTTACTGTAACTTCAAGACTGAAATCAATTTCTCAGCTGCAGATCTTCTTCTGCCATTTATCGAGTAGCTTTGAACACTGCTGGTTTGTTTCAACTGTGCACCTCCAGCTCTGCATCTGTTCATGCATTTTGAATGCAATATCTTGTTTCTTACTTTTAATCATCTTCACCTAAAGGAATATCGGCAACACTGCTAATACTGAAGAGAAAATAACGAGTTTAACTTTGAACATAAACTGCAAACCATCCACTCAGTCATTGCAGAACGACATAATCATTTTCTACAGCTAACTTTGGGTGCACACAACTTTTGACCATAACCGTGGCTGAACACACTTAACACACAAATAAAACACTTAAAGCACAGAACTACGTATCGTACTTACTGGTCTGTGAACGCACCCGTGTATGATTGACAGTGAAACTCTGGTGACTCTCTCTCACCCACCTAAACGAGCACATGCGTCACAGGCGTGCCCACAACAAGGGCTCTGATTGGCTGATTCTTTCAGTCCCGTATAATAACTAGTAAATAGTCCTTCAATACAATGGGATTAGGTAGGTAGGTAGGTAGGTATATACTTTATTAATCCCCGAGGGGAAATTTTTTAATTACTGCAACAGGGAGGCCCTACAGTTAAGATTTCATGGTATTTACCTAAATGAAAGTAGACAACGATTAATCCCTTTCATATGTATGGTTATCATCCTAATATATCGTATTGTAGCTCATTCATATGTTGTTAAATTTAAGTCTAAAGTGTCCATTTATGTATAAAAGCTTCCTTTTGGAGCGGAAGGCTAAATATGAGTTGATTTACAGACTTACTATATTATAGTGAATCTGTTTTTAATGGTCGACTCTTCGTTTCCCGTTTTCTCGTAAAGGGAAACGTTTACTTTTAATTTCACGGTGATACCAAGCGACATTTGATTGAGCCTCAAAATTGTGCCGTGACCCGGATTCGAACCGGGGTTGCTGCGGCCACAACGCAGAGTACTAACCACTATACGATCACGGCGAGCTGTCCTGTGGACTGACTGTGATATGTGAGCAGTTAAAACGGATCCTTGGCTGCAGGGGAAAATGATATCGCGCTGGGGGACGCTTGATGAGTTAAAAATTAACCATGACGTCATAAAACTATTTCACAGCTCAGTGATCTTAACTTCACATTAACTTCACTGGTGGAGGAAGTGTTCAGATCATGAAGTAGGCTACCAGCACAGCAGTATGCAAACACTATAGTGTATGAAGGTGTAGATCTAAAGAAAGACTAAACAATCATATATATATATATATAAAAAAAAAAGTCTGATGAGGTTTGTTTGTGGTTTAAAAGTACATGGAACAAAAACTCTTTTGTGATATTACATCTGTGATTTTAGCACGAGTTCAAAAGCTAAACTTCTATTACGTCTATTCGCTACCTGTGAAGTGTTCAATCTCCTGATAAAAACCTTCACCCTATGTCGAGATGACGGTTCCTGCATTGTATTAACAAACAATGCAAATCGATATAAAAAAAAATAATATTTAAATTTGAAAGCAGAGTTAAAAAAATAAATTAAAAAAAAACCTTCAACAAAGGCAGAATTTGATTAAAATTGAATTTGTAATTATTTAAAAAATACCAAAGAACAAGGCAAAATACAATTCAACAATAAAACACGATAAAAAAAAAAATGACCAATCCCGTAACACCAAGGTCCTGAAATGACCAACACATTTTTCTTACAGTCATAAAAACATCAACATTAAATTTCTACTATAACAGAGGAGGTGTGAAGTGCTGTGTAACTAAATCACCACGAGACATCATGCATCTCTACATTCAAACTCTTACTGGTGAACAGCAAAAAAATAAAAAATAAATAAAAACTCAATAACTCCATTTACTACCGCTGCAAACTAACAAAAACTGAAAACATAAATGCTGTGTGTCTAATCGTTAATGTGAAAAAAAAAAAACCTTCAACCGTACAGTTCGTCTCCGGTCCGGACTCTGATGCGTAATTAGCAGGTTTTTATTTGTGTAAAACTTTCTTGTGTACCTTGAGATTTTTTTTTGACGTGCAAAACATTTCCCACACGCGCTCTAAACTGAGTGAGTAACTATAAGATGTACAAACCTGTGCGGCACAACTGAACTTCACATTTGGTGCTGTTGTCGGCCATTTTCTCATAGAACTGAAAGTTCCTCCTCATAGTCCGCTGTCGCTGTTTCTAACAGTTCCCTGATGTCTCTTGCGGCGGCAGCCAGTATCTGACTCGCTAAAAATGTCAGCGTTGGTCGGTCTGACATTTTCACACGATGACGACGAACAAAAATGTCTCCTTAAAAGCTACTTAGCTTCACAGCTACTCTCAATCCCAGTTCAATAACTACATTGATTTTTGTAAGATGTTAAAATGCCAACAGGTTGGTAACCACTGTTTTAATCTTTAACATTGGGTTGTATTATAAAAAGCTTTTCTGTTTTATCTATTCTGTCAAATCTACATCCGAAAGGTAAATGTTGTGGAGTGGGAGTTGAATCACGGGTGATTAAAGCTGAGATACCAGATCTATTAAAGGTTACCGCATCGCATCAGGTAGTTATAGCTTTAACTGGAGCCCTGTTTACATTTTGGCAAACTGGCAGCATTCAATTAAAATGTGCCGAATTTGCTATTAGCGCTTCCTGTTTACCCATGTCTCCATGGTAACACCGTACATCCAACGATTAAAAACGTGGAAAGCTTGAAACCTAAAAAAGTGACGATTCTCAGGCAACTTCTGGAGTTGTGAGGAGCTTGTTGGATTTTATGCATGTTTATTTATATGCCTCTATATGTTTCTGTCAACTTCCCCAAACACCTCCTGGAGGAATCTCAGCTTCAAGTAAAGTAACCTTTTCCTGATTAATTGAATAACCATTATCTTATAGCTTAAAGTATACAAAGTTAAACCGACACACATACTATATTTAAATAATTCAAGTTATGTCCAACTTCCAGCTGTGTAAACACTTTAATCAAGCAATCAATGGTACATAATTAATAACACTGATTACTGTTGGTATAAGTTACTGTCCTCCCCACATTTTTAGTCACAATTTATTCTCAACTAATTACAACATGCAGTTCAACTGAACGATCAGCCGCCGCCGGTTCGACCAATCAGATCCGGAGTCTCTCCAGACCCAGGTTGTGTCTCCGGGGTCCGGGGCAGGACTCGGCCGACGGGGCGGCTCTGGGAGAGGCGGGCCGATCCACCACGGTGCCGAGGAGGCCCCGCGGCTCGGAGACGGGGGCGTCCGGGCCGGGGGAGTGCGTGTGCTCGTGGGGGTGCAGGTGTGTGTGGTTGCGGTGCTGAGGCCCGGTGTGCCCGCCGGCTGCTCTGGCGTGGGCCTGCTCCTCCACAGCTGCAGCCTGGAGAGGAAAAAGCTTCTTCTGATCTCAGGGAACATTAGAAAGGAACGAAGAAATAACTAAAGCATGCTGGGAATTGGTAATACGGCAACAAAGCAAAACACCGGGAGTCATGTTTGAATCGTGCTTCCTCAACGCTCAGCGAAGGAACACCAACAATATTATGATGAGGAGTCTCGCTGAACACAAAGCTGGAGATTCATTTAGAAAATAAACTCCCAAAATCTAACTCTGTGTTTAACGCCGGGATATTTCCACTCAGTATCATTATTACAAAATTTCCCCACTGTGGGATTAATAAAATCTAATCTAATCTAATCTAATCTAATCTAATCTAATATCTTTTTCAATTTCTGACGATTCACTAAATCTCATAGTGAAGTTACCGGAGGTTCGTAAATCTCACACTTCACGTCTACTGGTTTCTGATGCTGGAAGGAGCTGTCCTTTTTCCCGACGGGGTTTCTGAATTCAAACTGGTCCTCGTGGGCAACGTGGGAGCCCAAACAGAAACCTCGATGCTGAGAAGAGAAAAGAAGTGAGTTGAGGCTGGATTTTTATGACATCTGGTCAGCAGCCAGAAGAGATTTGGCAACAAGGAGGTGTTTTAGATGGATAACACAAATAACAACAACCAGGAAAAGCGAAGACGAGATGCTGACATTTTTGGGACTAATACTAATACTGATATTCGGCAGTAAAAAAATAATTCAGATATAAACGTATCTTTACTGTAAATACAGTAATGACGTTTTTGCAATGGAAAAGAACAATTTAAAAGTACCCCAAATAAATAAAAACGTTTTCATATCGACCAACATGTACGCCGATACTGAAACATCTGTGATTTAGCTATTGAGTCTTAAATTTGTACTCACGAAACTAAACACAATAAACATGTTTTATTTAAAGTTTTTGGGGAATTCTTAGAGCATCTAAACAGCTAAAATAAATCTCAGGGCAAATTTCACGTTCAACGATCAGCCGTTATGTTCAAGCTTCGTGCTGTAGAAATTGGAAGAATTTTGCTGAGTAAGCAAAGTGTCAACACTTTCTATGACGTTCGTTTGTGCGCTACTCACCGCAAACTGGCAGTCCATCGGCGGGCAGCTGCTCAGCTCGCCGGCGTCGGTTTTCTTCGAACACACCGTCTCCAGAATGGTGAACTCCACGAAGTAGGACGGCCCGACGACCCACTGAGGAAACCACGCAAAGACGTAACGCAAACACCGACTCGCACATGCACGTGAGTTTTAAGATGTAATCCGGTCAACATTCATGAACCTGCGTAATCTCAACCAGCTGGTTATAACCACAGACTGTTTATAAAATTGGACGCAGTTTTGAAAAATGAGGCCAATGCCGAAGTGCCTTGAGCTGCAATACCACCGAGTGCCACTAGAGGTCGGCCTCCAAAAAGCCTCCATTGACTCCCATTCAACTGGTCTCATGAAATTCTCAGTCAATAAAATTTCTCCATGAGTTATCTCGGTGTTGTTAGCTGAAATTGCTCCCTATTGTTATTTTTCTGGCGGTCATTAATGAGAAAATAAGCTTAAAAAAGACATATTTTGGGGGCGTGTCTGTTTGATTGACAGGCCTGTGGTGCAGCCAGGTTGGTTATAAACAAACAATCAATCAGATTAAAGTGCTTCATATTTAAAACTGATTGCTTTTCAAAGTGAAAAGCTGCAACAGGGCCTTGTTTTAAGCGTCTGAAGACAACAGAAAGAATGAAGGCGTCCCCTCGAGGACAGAAAGATGAAGCTCAAAGACACTAAAGAAGAAGTACGAACTCTGCAACAAGAGACATCTGTAGAAAAATGTGGTCGTAAGGTTTGGAAAAATGAACCCTAATCTCTGCACTGAACTCTTTGCCTTCCTTTCTCCTCGTTCACTCACTCGTTAATCGCTTGAGTATTACGTTTTTTTTTTTTTTCTGTAACCTGTGAACTGGCTTTCGTGATGTTCTCCAGAGTGAAGTAGTTGCCCAGGCGACTCTCGTCGTTAAACCTCTGCAGGGAGAGATTGGCCGTCTCCTTGACGACGGGCTCGTTCAAGTTTTCGGCCGTCGGACAGTCCGGGCACACGTCGACCACGGCGGTGGCAGGGACTGAAACACAGGGATGAAGAGGGGTCAAAGGTCAAGCTGAGGGGCAAAGGGCGTCCCTCTCCTTCACTCTGACAGCTGGCTCTATCCAGATGTTTAAGTGTTATTCAGAGGCAACTGGACATGTCCGAAATCCTCCAGGACATTTTTCCATGTCTGCAAAACGTCTTTTAATTTCACACACTCGCTGACTTTTATCAAAATCAAAGCGCTAAAGCGTAAACAGAACAGACCTGGAACCCTTTTCCATCTCCGACACGTTTGTTAATGAGGTTGTTTTTTTTTCCTGATGTGAAACGAGTCTAAGCGACACTTTGATCTACCTTCACGAAGCGCACAGGAGTAGCTCTGAAGTTGGACTCGCGCGTCGAGGTGGGCGGACACCTCGCACTCCCCGTACACCTGAAGGATGTAAAAACACAAGACGCAGGTAAAGATACACGCACGGATGAAATAATAAAGACATAAATATATTGAAATGAATGAATAAAAAACCGGGTCAGCAAACAAACAAACAAACAAACAGATCTCATGAGTTTCTCCTGGCAGAGATGCAACTTTACATTATTTATTAGCATCTTTAAACTTTTGCTCCAAAGTTATTTCAAAAAGAAATATTAAACATTCGACTCCACATTTACAAATACACGAACTACTTTCTATTTTTATTAGGATTTGTAAGAGCTGAATCTATTACTTGAGTCTGATGTTGAGTCTCCGGCGATAAATCGAGATGTGACACAAAAACTTTGGCACCACAGAAGTCAAAACCCACAACAGTGAGCTACCATAGCGACACCCAGTGGACATACAAGGTATTACACACGCAAATTATAAAGCTGAGGTTTATTAAACTACCGACGAGTGTATGAAGTACATTGACAAACTGCAACATTATTTATAGTATCCAATTAAAAAAATAAACTTCTGTATTATTAATAGACGACTCTGGAAAGGCATTATCATCATGCATGATGGGTACTTTTACTTCTAGTAATTTAAATAATTTTTTCTTATAATATTTTTGTAAAACTTTCTAAATGTTGGACATTTCTCATTTTTTTAGATGACTAATTGTACATTTCATGTAATATATAAAAAAAATAGCCAAAATAGCATCATATTGAAAAATCAGTTATAGCTTGGCCTTGTGTTGAGCTTTTTTTTTTCTGTGGCACTGTGCAAAAAAAAAAAAAAAAAAAAAAAAAAAAGCCCTCATTATGTTGCTGAATGAAGATGAGACTCACTGGAATATCTCCAATGTCTCTGACTTTGCATTGTTTCCATGGTTTCCTGCTGGTGATGTGGCATTTGGTCTCCATGACATCAATCGTCAGTTTGTAGAGCGACCCACCTTTCTCCTGCACACACACACACACACACACACACACACACACACACACACACACACACACACACACACACACACACACACACATTGCAATTTCACATTTTTAATAAGCACTTCTAATTTCTTATTTTCTCGGCTTTGCATCAATCGTTTCCACCCTCTGTCTTTGCAAGCACACTGAACATGCAAACATGTTGTCATGTTGTGTGTGTGTGTGTGTGTGTGTGTGTGTGTGTGTGTGTGTGTGTGTGTGTGTGTGTGTTTGTTTGTGTGTGTGTGTGTGTGTGTGTGTGTGTGTGTGTGTGTGTGTGTGTATGTGCGAGCGTTCAGCCCGACCTGTTCTGGAGTGTGCGACAGCTCGTACAGTCTGTTGAGGCCCAGGACGTATCCGGTCGTCCTGTCCTGGTTGATCTGCTCCAGCGCCTCCTCCGCCACCCTCACCGCATCAGGGCTGCTGCAGCCTGGCGGGTCTGGCGTCGCTTTCCCCTCCTGCTGCAGCAAAGCCAGACACAGGACCAGCAGGTACACACTCATCCTCTAACACACACACACACACATACACACAGATACACACACTGGGCCCAATGAAAAAAAACAAAACTAATTTGACCCTAATTGGATAACGAAAGGCGATCCTGATAGATAATTGAACATTTAGACTGACACACGCGCTGGTCTGGAAATCTAGTTTTTACAGGGAATTTGGTCGACTGAGACGGATGCTGGACTTTCACCTCTTTCCCCAAAAGGATGAGTAAACAGCTGCTATCTGCTGCTCCGCAGGCCAATGGCTGGCTCGGACTGACTGAGGGGGTCATAGTGCACTGGGGGAACAGGAGAAACGAACTCAACCACAGTAAAAGTAAAGTAAAGTAGGATACAGAAATTCCATAACGCCTTGTGGAGAAGAAAATCTTAGAACTGTGAGGTGAAAACAAGAACCAACGTTATACAACTTTTGCACAGCGCTTCTGCACCAGAGGCCACTTCGCCCACGGTCCATTTGGATGTCAGTTACTGGTGGCACTCCATGGGGGGGGGGTTACTGGTTCGTGAAGCTGGTCGTCTGGCATTTCAGATTTTTTTGATGCCAGAAGCGACCATATTTGGACAAGAGGGTGGAGTTTGGAGGGATTGAGGGTTGGAAAACCTGATAACACTAAGCCCCGCCCACCAGTCGGCGCCCATTTTACTGTCAGTCAAACCCAGAATGACCCCAAACAAACCTTATTTACAAACTTTATTTTTTATATTTGTCTTTTATTATTGTCTTTAATATAACCCCTCACTTGAAACTACAATGTGTCATTACTGATACAAAAATATGTTTCCCTCTTGCAACCAATCAGAGTTGCATCCCGTCAGACCTACAGATGCCAGATAAGCGCTTGTATGCTGAGTGTGTAAAACTGATGTCACCAATAATTGTACACAAAGCTGATGCACACAGACTGGATGAACGTAGTTTATACCGTTGCAAAGCTGCTGCTGCTTCTGGTGTGGAAAAACTACAAAAACGTTAAGCATTAATTCTGCTTATGATATTTTGTTTCAGCAAAGAAAAATACAGACAGTGTTTTGACCTATTACATATAAACAGTAAGAATTCTTCCACATATTACTACTGCAACCAGATTAAGTTGAAACATACAGGTCAAATCCATTTTTCCTATGAATTTAATGTATCTTACCACTAGGTGGTACTATAGCAACATGATAGATTCAAGCAGCAATAAGGCAGTGGCCATGAACATGCTTTGAGTGAACACTTGCTCTTTTGCTTGATTCATCCTTGTATATTCGATGTTAGTTTGCATCCCCCACATTTCCCAGAATTTAGATATTCTCATGAATTAGGAGGATAATATTTTATAGTGTGAATTCTGATGTATTCTGATTTAAAAGCTGAATATTATTCAGATTGAGAGGATCCTGCAGGATGTGGAGGTCTCGCGTTTTTAATTGATGGTTTTACCTCTGTAGGTACACATAGATGTGGAATGGATCAGCTTGTTTTTGATCAATATAAAAACACTGCGTCAGTTTTTGTGATATCATTTTTTTTATTTTTCTGCATCCAAGAACAGACAAAATAAAAATATAGAAAACTAGTCGTTTACTGGCTTGACTGTACAGCAACTCAATATGAACACGTCTGCTGTTGGAGATGCGACTACGGTCAGTTTTCTTTACGGGATGTTAATAAGGAAACTATCAGTTTAGTAATGATATTGCTTTTTTATTTATTTTCCCACACGGTGCGTTAGATCGATGTGGTAAATGTCAAATAGTTTTCCTGTCTTCACTTCAGTCTTTGTGCATTTCTGAGATGAGTCCCAGTTTCCCAGAGGCCTCCTTTTATGCAGTCGCCTTGAACGAGGGGTCCTCGGCAAAGAGCTTCTCCACCATGCCGTCTCCCGCCGCCGGGGTGGGGCACTGGGCCGAGACGGTGGTCGGGAAGGCCTCGATGAAGGGTTCTGTCTGTCCGGGGATCTCGGGGTCGGGCTTGGCGGGCAGGGCGATTCCGACCTCGGGGCCTCTGGCGGGGACGTCGGGGAAGGACGGCAGGGTCATGGGCTGGTCGAGGGAGGGCAGCGTCCTCACCGCGCCCTTCGGGTGGTCGTGCGACGCCGTCTCGTGCTCGTGCTCGTGGTGGTGGTGGTGGTGCTCGTGCGGGTGCAGGTGAACGTGCTTGTGGTCGTGGTCCAGGGCGATCTCGTGGTCGTGCTCGTGGGTGTGCGCGCCGTCCGCGTGCTTGTAATCGTGGTGGTGGTTGGCGACGTCGCCGCTGTGGTTGTGCGCCTTGGCGTGGTGAGTGTGCACGTGGTCGTGGCCGTGGCCGTGGTCGTGGGAGTGGGCGTGGGCGTGCCTGTAGCTGGTGCCGGCGTCGTGGTCGTGCGTGTGGTGGTGGTCGCTGTCGTCGGCGTGCTTGTGGGTGATGTCGTGGTGATTGTGGGCCTTGGTGTGGTCGTGCTCGTGGTCGTGCGTGTGCGACGGGTCGGCGGCGTGCGCCTGGTCGTGGTCTTGGCTGTGTGGGTGCGTGTCGTTGTGGCTGTGGTCGGTCGCGCCGCCCAGCCGGTGCATTTTCTTCTCTCTGTCAGCAGCCTGGAGGAGAACATTTTAGCAAACGGACGGGATTTAAGATGTGTGACTTCTACTACATGATAACTTTAACTCCATAAAAAGAAAGCAGGACTATCTTGTAGTCATTTAAAATGTAATTGCTTTAATTAAATTCTTTAAAGAATCATTCATTTATTCCCCCCCCCCCCCCCTTACAGGATGCTACAGAAAGACATTCAAATAGTTCAGAGATGATGTCTCGCTGCAACAAGGTATCGCAGCGAAGTGTGAAATAGACACGCTTTGCGCTGTCTAGGTGTGAAAGTTACACGTTTTCCTGTAGTGGATGAAAATTAAATTTAGAGCCGTGTGATTTACAGGAAAAACGCATGGTTGGAGTTTGGAAACAAAAGACAACTCAAGAAAAACTTTGTCACCTTCTCCATTTAAATCTCATCGTCACATCGCCGCATGGCAATCTGTGACAAATGCTACCAAGCCACCCCTCCTATTTTCCTAATACTGCCCAAAAACAATGCCCTTTCTGCTCGGTCTCAAAACCTCGGTTGCGGGACCTTGGTCACATGATCCCGCGTCACGTGACATTGACGTGTGCCAAAACGTGTGTAACTTTCACGCTTTGACAGCCCCAAAGCGTGACTATCTCACGTTAGATAGTACGTAGTAGATCTGGCGGGTCCATTTGACGCTCTGCCGTCGCTCGGTAAGTCTTACCTCGGGCTCATAGAGCTCACAATCCACACTGATGTCCTCGTCACCGGAGGGAGAGGTGTAGAGCGATGCCTTACAGAAGCCCTTGTGCTGAGGAGAGGAGAGAAGATCAGGAAAATCAAGTCAGAGAGGAGAGAGCGGAGGAACGGCTTCGTTAAGAGTTTAATAGTTTAATAAACTGAATTTCAAAGAGATCTCCTGCTATTATGAACTGAAGCTAAAAGCCAACGGATCAGAGCTCTGGGAAGAAAGACGATACTTTAGAGGGTCTTTGTTTTGGAGCTTCAAAACCTTACCAGACTCTGGGAAGTTTAATTTTATTATTTCTTTTCAAAAGGTTTTGTGAGAATAAAAGCCAAAAACGGGCTTAATTCAGCAAATGATAATAGAAAAACGGACTCAGTGTTTAACTGATGAACAAAAGGAACGAGTCGACGTGAAGGATTATTGTGCGTCATTTCAGAGTTCGAACAAAAAACATATTTGTCGTGACTCACAGCGAACTCGCAGTCCATGAGGGGGCATTTATCAGCCGGCGCTGCCCCCGCGCTCTGGGCGCAGGTGGTCTCCTGGATGGTGTACTCCACGTTGTAATACATGGACATGGCCATCTACACACACACACACACACACACACACACAGAGAAGAAAAATAAAGCTTTGAATGAAAGGAAATGGGCGTAACTGTAAAATCTTTGGTTTGGTGAGTGAACTGCAGAGGAGTGTATATTTTGTGCAGGAGCTTCTTTGTGTGATTTGATGCAAATTTTACTTGTCAAGATGTGCAAGTTTCTTCAACCACTTTATTCTCCACTTTGTGTCCATGTAGTTTTTTTTTTTTTTTTTTACATATGTGTTTTTTTTTTTTTTTATAAGTGGAGAACCCACCCCGGAGGTAGCGCGGGTGATTTTGAGCAGAGCGAAGCGATTGGACAGGCCGCTCTCCTTGTTGAACTTCTCCAGTGAAAGAGACAACGTCTTCTGAACATCAGCGTCGTCCATGGCCGCGAAAGACGGGCAGTCGGGACATATTCTGGTCACTCGAGCTGCAGGAGCTGAGCGGGAAAGGAAAAGGAGGTTTTAAGTGTTGTTTTTCCACTGCACAACACGTCAACAAGTTTGAATTAAATACAAATTCTGAGACTCAAACTTGGGGAAATACTTCAATTGGAAAAGACATGGAACTGTTTTTTTTTTTAATGTGTTATATTTTGAATGCGGAGCTAGAAATCCCTTTTTTTTAAGTTTAATTTAAAGCAATTTTCTAGCATTTATTATATATATATTTTATACCTGGTCTGACAGTACAGTCGTATTTGTAGAGACGCGTCACTCTGTGCACCTTATTGATGTAGATGGCAGCTTTGCACTGTCCATACACCTGCAAAGACAAACGCAATCATGAGCATATGCGATATTTAGGTGAGGCAACGTTAGTACACGCTGCGAGCACGAATGACTTCGTGAGTGTGTCCACGTGTGTTTTTCTAACCGGTGTGTCCGAGACGGGACGAATCTCGCATTCCTTCCAGTCCTTCTTGCTGAGAACGCTGCAGTTGGTCTCCACAACATCCAGAGTCAGGTAGAAAACAACGCCGGTGTCTCCCTGTGAGACACACACACACACACACACACACACACACACACTGAATGTACACACACTGTGTTGTATTTACACTCTAACTTCCTAAAGGAAATGATCTTCCCCAAGGGGTGGAGAAAGGTGCCACTGCACGAGCCTTAAAAAAAAGTTTTGACCGTCAGGTAGCGATGTTTCCATGACAACGGTTAACCTGTCATTAAGCCTCGCTTCTTTGTCTGGTGTCCTTCCAGCAGACCGAATCCTGGTTTATAATCTCGTCCCTTTCCACCCAAGCTGACGTCATTTTTCAAAGGTTTTCCAATCGAGGCCTTATTCAACACGTGGTTGAGAATTTTTTTTTTTAGTTTTTTAAGCAAATTAAATAATATCAGTGTTTACAGTACAGAGCCGTTGCGCAAACATAACATATTCACTAACATTAATAGTAGTTAAGGATTGTTTATTGAACCTTGAATGTAGGAGATAACATCACACCTTTAGTGAGACAGAAAGAAGAACTTTGGTCAGAGTAAATAGTTTTATGAAAACACTTTTTGGAGCCTCCAGTCTGGCGTTTTGGTCGTCGCCATCTTGTTTTAGTTTTTTTTGGAGCCAGAAGTGACCATATTTGGACGAGGGGTGGATCTGACTGGGAGCTCAAGGACACTATGCACTCGCCACCTGACACCCCCTCCCCCCCAGGCATGTTGCTTAAACAGACACCCCCCCATAAAAATAGCTCCCTTTGAGGCCTAATAGCTAATGACACTAAAATGACTCTTGGAAAAACATTTACTTTACTTTTTTTCAAGGACAGAAGTTGATGATTTCTGAATATAAGGAGCCAGAGATATTTCTGGAGTCCCTAGTGGCCCTCAGTGGTACTACACTTTAAAGCACTTCCTTATTGACTCCTCTTTTTAGACCTGGAGACTACATCCAGTTTTACAGTATATACCTGCAGTCACTCAGCACATACTTCAAGCAAAATCCCCCTCAGGGTCAAATATGAACTGTGAAATAATACTAATATTATTTTACTTTTCAGCTTGATTGTAGAGAATATATATAATCATATAATATATATTTTAAACAAATGTCCTCTGATCTTTTATTTGTTAAACCAATCGCATTAGCCAACAATCAGTTTACCCCTCACGAATAATTGACTTAAACTTGGAATTTTTTTTATTTATTATTATTTAATGGAATTTCTTGTTTCCGATGGTGCTGCTGGAAAATTTTCTGTCCAACCAACTTTAAATCTATGAGTTTTAGTTCAAAAGAATTGCTCTTTGTTTTCAACTTAAATCATTCATTCTTCATCCTTGTGAAGTGCAAACCATGAGTCCGGTGCCTCCAAAAGCATTGGTCTAAACTCCACAAGGTAAAAAAAACAACAACAACAAAAAAAACAAAAGAGCTGCAGCACACTTGGAGAGAGCTCGGTGACTTACATGTGTTGCCATGTGGACGTTGGAGAGGCGGTGCAGGCCGAAGATGTAGCCCTCCTGCCGGGCCTGGTTGATCTTGGTGAGAGCCAGTCCGGCGGCGCCGACCGCCTGCGCGTCTTCACACGAGCCCTGCTCCACCGGTGCAGCCCGGACGTTCACGCATCCCAACGCCAGCAACAGCGACAGCAGCACGCAGGTCTTCATGGTTCCTATGTTCTCTCTCTCTCTCTCTCTCTCTCTCTCTCTCTCACACACACACACACACACACACACCGGTAAGGAGAGATGCCCGGAGAGAGAGGTAGGCTGAGCTTTTATATCCTGCTGCTGTTTACTGTATACACACTCACAAACCCCCTCGACCCCCCCACAAAAAAAAACAAAAAACACGCCCCCCCCCTCCCTGTCCTGTCATCTCAGGTAAATATAACCATTGACCCCCTCCCGCCTCCCCCCTCGCCGCCCACTCTTCAGGAATGCTGCATCTCATCTCATCTGCCAGCCAATCAGCTAACGTGCACACTTGCACAATGGGAGCTTATCAACTGGGAGATCATCAGCCCTGCAGTCATCTTCTGTGGGATCGATTGGGGGGAGGGGAGGGGAGGGGAGGGAGGGGGGGGGTCCTCACTGGATCCTTTGAAGTTAGTTTAAAAATCCAGGACAAGACTTAATCTACATATAAAAGAAGCACCATGGTCATAATGATATTAATTAATTGATTATTATTATCAATTAATCAGCAGACTGAAGAGGAATGAGGTCACTACTGTCCTTGATTATGTCACAGCAGAGCCTGTTGCCTCCAGCTTTCCATTAGCTGGTGCATTTTCTTTAAGGTCTTTAAAAGGAAAATTTCAAGTTTTAAACCTCTCACTGAAGTTGTGAAGTTTTTCACAATCTTCGCTGATAACTGCAATTAGAGGTTGTGAGAATACAAATTCGAGAACTAATATTACTTAATTACTTATAAATTTGTCTTTTTATTGGAAGTTGTAGAAATGAAATGACGTGAATAGACATATACTTGTGTACACATGCCTGAAGTTTGACCCCAAAATCGCTTTTCAAGTTTTGGTCCTCCCAGATTGGCATGCAGTGATAGTGAAACATTTGACCTTTGCCCTCAACAAAATACACAACTCATTGAACCACCTGCCTGGAAATCAATGTTTTTTTTTATCAGGTACACTTATGCAAGAAGCCAGATCATCGGGTCACGACCGATCATACGGCTGATTTTAGAGTTTGAAGCACAGATCCTCAATGTAAATCTCTGATCTGAAAGTCAACCAATTAAAGGCAAATTATATATAGTGACAACAGTGCTTCTCCATCATGAACTGAGTTATTGAAGGATATTGCAAACTAAGTGAAGTTTATTTGTGTTATTTGACGACTAATGGTGAAAGTTATGCTGCTCAAACAGGTAAAAAGTCAATAAAGTGCAGACAGTTGTGCCTGAAATGAATTCACAACCACACGACAACATGTTGGGACGGCATCTGGTTTTATTTTTTATTCAAACTGAAAGCAGAAATACAAAAAAAGCAAAAGCTTGTACAGGAAAATGTCTTTTAAATGTACAAATTCATGTCCAGTTTGACATCAAATCTGCAATTTCTTTCAACTGCAAATGTATGCACAGTTTGTATGAGGTGACGGTGAAAACTGCAGTGAGAGTTTACAAAACCTCAGGAGTTCAGAAGTGAAGGTCCACGTACAGCATCCTCCCATTCAAAGGCAAAAACCTCCACGTATTTACTTTCCAAACAGGTTTAGCAGGTTTTAAAACAAACTTTTGACTTGTCGAAGGGGAAAGGAAAAAGTGTAGTTTGTGTAGTAAAGAAAAACAGGAGTCAGCAGTTTTAATGTAAACACAAACCCAAACTCTTCATGGTGCAAAGGTGAAAATGGGAAAAAGGGCCCCTCAACACTGCACTGAGATGTGTTCTGTTTTTAGTCATGCTCGTGACTGTTCAGACCATATAAAAGTGGACATAGCATCCGGCTCAGAAAAATGAGGCCAATGCGGAAGTGCCTTGAGCTGCAATACCACTGAGTGCCACTAGAGGCTCCAAAAAGCCCCCGTAGACTCCCATTCAACTTCTCCTGAAAGTTATTTCGGTGTTGTTAGCGAAAGTCGCTCCTTCCAACCTCTCTCCTCGAAAAGCTGGTTTTTTTGGGGGCGTGTCTGTTTGATTGACAGGCCTGTGGTCCAGTCAGGTTACAGCTATCGGTGGGTGGGACGTAGCTTCGTAGTATGTTGGTTGCAGGTCGGTTCAGACTCAAATATACCCAAGAATGAAAAGTAAGTAAGCACATATTCTACGTACAGGAACACTTCTGGGGTACTTGTATGTTACTTGAATACTTATTAGATGCATATTGCTGTAACAAACTGCTTTTGGATTTGTGATAAATCACAAAGTTTTATACAAAATTAAATTAACAAACAGTTGTATTTAAATTTGCCTGACTACAACAGTAAAAAGTGCTGCATACTTCACTTTTGTTTAATACTTTCAAGTTGTTTTTATTTACTGATGCTTAGATTTTCTTTAAAAGTTTTAATTTTTTTAATTTTTTTAAACCTTTTAATTAAAGGAAAAGTCGATATTCTTCCACTTTCTTCCACTTCATCACTGTTGGATAAATTTTTTAAAGACATTAATTTTGTCCCCCAAAGATGATTCCTATCATTTTGTGATCTAACCATCAACCTTAGGTCTGATTGAGGACCCGCCTGTTAACAAATTACCACAATAAAAGGGGCACTCCACCAAGTTTACATGTCCAGTCGAGCCCACAGAGAGTATTTGGGCCTGTAAGATATCTTGAAGAAGTCTTTGTCAAAATGTTAATGTGTCTCTCGCAAATACCCTCTAATCTATGGAAATGATGACTGAATTCCTGGAGTGTGTCTTTAACTTTGGCTCGTCACCAGAGAAAAAAACAACTTCAGGCAAGTGGCGACACGTCAGAGAAGAGCTCATCTTGATGTGACGTTTGCTCTGAAGACATATTCTGGTTAAAAATAGGTTTTAAAAGGACGAAGAAAATGGACACAAGCAGGTGTAATTACATCTCTATTTTATTTCCTAGATAAATAAAGAAGTAAGATTGATTTTGAGACTAAGAAAACATGCTCCTCGGGCCGGCGATTGCATCACCACTAGTAGGATTTACATCCTGTTTACGAATATATAACCATGACAACCGACAGCTTGACAAGTACATGAAGATATGGCTGACAATTAGCCCAGTTTTCTTTTTAATTCCCACCAACTGGGTCACTTTGTGGGGATTTACTTTGAGTTTACACTTCTTCTATTAACCACAGGGTGGTGCTGCAGTGTAGTTCAATGTTCGTCACTCGTCATAGAGGTGTTGTTTACAAGTTTGAGGCAACAGCAAGAGTCAAAACTAAGGACGCCACATATCAAGAGAAAGATGTTAGGATTAGAAAAATGTTATATTTTTATGTACTTGTGCAAATTCCAGGTGCATATGCATGAAAAAAAAACTGACAGCAATATAAACGGAGAGTCAAAATGCATCTACGTGCACAAGTTTACACAAGACATCAAGGACACGACCTCACACGTCCAAGAAGGGAGCCTTGTCTCCTGACGTCACCGCTCGGTGGATTTATGAGCAGTGATTCATGTTGGCGGGCGGTAAGCAGCGCAGGAATAAAAAAAAAAGAGAGAATGAACTCAAGACGAGATGAGGAACAACTGCAGAGTGCCTCAGTCGTACCTCACGCGGTTTATGACATCATGCATTTGGATTTCATCGATCCATATTCGGTGCTGGAAAAAGGGAACAATTCATGGAAAACCAGTGTTTGCCTTTATTTTCCCTGCATCACTCAGTGGTTTGCTGTCAGTTCTGGTCAATCACCCTTTTTTCATCCACTCCACCCAGTTTGGTTTTTTTGAACTCATGAAAATCCCCTTCGGTTGAGGGGGGGAGGGGGGGGGATTGTCGCTGATTGGAGGGAATGAAGCTGTGCCAATCTGAGGTATTCTCCGGCTCCAGCTTCGGCTCCTTATAAAGACCGTGCGATGTACATCGTTTGTGTTTAAAATGTGCACAAACTCAGCACGAGAGCTTCTAAAAATGGTAAAATGCTATTTGGTTGTCCGTCGTGGAAATCATGATGTGCAGTAACGCGGAAAAGATTTTAGACGTTTAGATTTCCGGCACAGCGTACCATCGGCGGGAGCGTTCGGTTGGCTCCGGTTTCATTCAGCTATCTTCGGCGACAGGAAGAACAAGGAGTCCTGTGACAGATGGTTCGGCCCCCTCGGAGTCCTGATCAGCATCCAGTCGATCAGTGTGGGATTACAACAGCACAAAATCCACTCGTAGTTCCCCAAACTACCGCCCTGCCAGGCAGCTCGAAAATCTGGTCAAACCAAATACTGATTCATCTTCTTTTTTTTTTTTTTTTTTTTTTTACTGCAGGAGGTTTCCTTTTATAACATTATTTTTTTGATGTCCGGACTCTGTAAAGTACACGATAACATTTACATGATTAATGTTGCTGACATTTTTTTTTTTTTTTTGTCAATTTATGTCGATTGCCTTCAAAGTTACTTTAAACCAGCGGTGAAGTAGCTCGTGGAAAGCGTCATTGTTGTTGCTATGGTTACTAAATCAGTGCTGCGAATGGACACACACCCGGACTTTCAGAGAGGATTACGGACGAGGCCACGGTTTGAAACTGCTCATCATCATCACGCGCAAAAACAAGAAGATTTTCAAAATAAAAGACCAGAGTATTATATGAGGGTTGAAGTGAAAAAACAGCAAAGTTGCAGTTTCGGTCCACGTTTGTTTTGTCTGAGTTACGGCGTTGAGGATTTTTGCAGAACATTTCAATGTCACAGTGAACGTTTTTTTTTAAGTGAAGTACACCTTAAATACGAGAGCTTCCCTTTTGCGCTACTTTTGAGCAACGAAAGGATTTGTTTACTTCCACCTTTGATTTTTTTTTTCCCACCACTTTCTGCCATGTGATGCAGTTTTTAAATGACCTTTTAAAGGATGTAACAGCCGCCTGATTTTAATGAGCGCTGTAGGGGAGACAGAGAGAGAGAGAGAGAGAGAGAGAACAGTACATGTTGTTACCGACTGGACAGCGAGGGCTGAAATAATTTATGTCGGCACAAAATTTACTTAAAACACAGAAAACAGGTCTTAAAATTGCATTTCTGAGCCTTTTGTACTCGGATAAGGTACATGGATGGATTTTAATCTATTTTGACAGGCTAGTTTTGTTAAGAGTATTGTTTAAAAAAAAAAAAAAATCAGGCTGACATTGAATTAAGCAACAACAAAAACATAGATGTTCAAAAAGATCCTAATCCTAAAACTGATAAACATAGAATAATGCCTGTGAGCATCATTGGGATGTTTTTATTTTTTATTTTTTTTTAATCATTTTAAAAGCCACAAACTGTCCAAAAAAAACAAAACAGGTTGATTTATGAAAGCGATAAACCTTGTTCTTGTTTTGTTTTGAATCGCGTCAAAGTTTATTTCTACAAATTTCAATGTTAGATTTCATTCGTCTGAAAAAGCTCTCGTCAGAGGGAACAAAAAATTTGAAGGTGAACTGCCTGAAACGGCATTGGTGAGCGGCAACATCCACCGATTGCAGCCTAATGGCCCAAATTACACACCTCATGACTCATGATGGGAGGACTGTGTGACCATTTAAAATCAGCTGTGACGGGACGGCACACACACACACACACACACACACACACACACACACACACACACACACACACACTGCTGATTTGCATGCACACACATGGAGGCACAAAGGAAACTTGAGTTACAAAGACAGAACTACAGATTAAGCACATAATACATTATTTCCACATGGGTAACTCATGAATAATGAATTGGATTTGTACACTGTTGAGCATTGAGAATGAAGCCCAACTTTGAACTTTGACCCTTTAAAAGTTTGACACCAAACTTCTGGTCGCGGCAGTGTTTTAAACCGTCGCTGTGGAAGTACTAACGCTGCAAACTGCATCAACACGGCCACATTTACACCTCCGGCTGTTTACTTTCTCTCCGTGGATATTTACACCCTACATTTATTGCACTGGAGAGAAGAAACACGAGGTGTCTGACAATATCCTAATAATCACAGGTTCCCTTTTTGTTTTGTTTTTTCGTCCTGTCACATGAGACCTCGACGTTTGATTATTACACCGCGGTTACGTCACGGTCGGAGCAGATCCACTTCTGGTTCAAGTTTGTCCTCTGGAGAAGCCAGTCGATCCGTCTCTGATCGTAACTGTGTTTGTACAACGCAATGATGTTTAACCAGAGATGGCGTCTGCTTATATCTGCATGTTCTGCAGCTGCTTTATGGACCTTTAAATTGTAATCATCCGGTCAAGTGTGCAGAGATTCATTAGTGCCGGATGAGAAATGTTTATTACTAATAAGGTAATGACTTAGTCCTGTGATGTGTCTTGAATCTCTTTTTAGAGTCAGTTTATCAAAAAGAGCAACCGGCAGCGATGTCACATGTTGGTTTGTAAACGGCCGATATGAAGCATCGAGTTCGGGTTTTGGCCGGCGCCATCTTTGCCAGTTCGGAGCGGTTTGGAGCAGGAACTGACCATATTTGGGCGAACTGGGGGAGGAGCCAGCGGTGGATCTGACTCAATCTGATTGGAAACCTGAAGATACTACGACTCGCCCACCGATAGCTGTAACCTGACTGCACCACAGACCTGTCAATCAAACAGATACGCCTTTTTAAAGTTTATTTTCTAATGAACGAGGGATTATTTTCAGATGGACCGACAGGAAACTGATAAGAAGGAGCGACTTTAGCTAACAACGAGATAACTAGTGGAGACATTTTCTTGACTTAGAATTTAATGACAGAAGTTGAATGGGAGTCTATGGAGTCTACGGAGGCTTTTTTTGGAGGCGACCTCTAGTGGCACTCGGTGGTGTTGCAGCTTAAGGCACTTCTGCATCGGAACCATTTTTCAAACCCGTAAACTACGGACACTTTTATATAAAATCTAGTAGTTGAACACCACTGATGTCTTTTTCTATTTACCAAATCGTGGCATAAATATTTGATCACCAATCAGCCAGTTGTAACTTTGACTGCTTGCAAGACCTTAAAAACTACATTCAAGACTTTCAACGATTTTGAAAGCGGACAGAGATGTGAAAAGGTGTGAAGCGGCTGACTTTGTGTGCATGTTTTGTTTTTGTTTTTTATCCACGCTGCATCATTTTGTCACATTTCCAGCGTGGCTGCCGTTAACTGAGCTGTTCATGGACGCTTCATCTCCCTCCACAGACAATACAAGTGCAGGAAAACGCTCATACATCCAGGCAATTTATACGGTAGACTTGACACAGATTCTAAGTATTCACACTGACACACATCCCAGTAACTCATCCATCATCAAGCTGACCCCACATGCCCCCCCCCCAGCTTTTGATCCAAATTGAGATCTGACCTGCTTGCCGTTCCTCACGTAGCCTCAGCGCCGCTCATTCTGGCCCGCCACGACTGACTTACACACTTATAAACAATCTTCTCTTTTTTTCTTTGCACAAGCCACCGTGTTGTTTCGGATCATTTAACTCAAAGCCGGGAAAAGTCTAAGTCTTTGTTTTGGGTTTCGATATGCTAATTGTCACGGCCGAGGAGGGTTGCGTCATGAAAGCCGTCTTTACGATAATCCTGGAGCGGCGCTTTTTAACTGGAAGTAGTGAATGTTTAAAAAAAATCATTCTTAGCAAAACTATTAGCAGCTGTGACATCTTGCGTCCTTGTGTGGAAGGAGCCCTGCAGGGAATTTGTATTTTTCACTTGACAAAATCTTATTGAAATCCTACAGCAGCAGCGGCTTTTCTCGCCGACTTTGTTTGTCCGGGTGAAGTTCCCGTATTTCTTCCATCCATCCATCTTTTTTAAACCCTCATTTATATAAACTGACAGATTGGATTGATAAAATGTCTAAAATTGGCCAGTTAAATCCGTGTAGTTGATGTTATTGCAGTGTATTGCAAAAACCAAATACACGCACAAAAATATTAAAAAAGAGAAAGTAAATCAACAAATAAAATAATAGCACATCGTGACTTTGGTTTTCTTTAAAGCTTATTGTAAATGTAAAGAACCTGAGTCAAACAGGAATAATGATGTCAGACTGACTGCCAGCCCGTACCGCTTTCATTTCAGATTCGCCCCTTTCCACCGAGCGTCCCTCCAGATGACCGACGCAATTATCCTTCGGTAACGGTCCTCCTCCTGACTAATGGGGATGAAGCTGAAGGTTTATGAAGGAGCTGTTGGATGAGCGGAGCCCGAGTGGGATAATTTACTAAGACTGAGTCACATTACCGAGGCCGTTCCCTGTCAGCGTGGTTTACGAGGGTCCGCGTCCACGGCGCCCCGACGCTGCCTCGGCCGCTCGTGACCTTCGGAGCCATTAATAGAATCGTAAATGTGATGAGCACCACACATTAAAACCCACCGGTTTTTGTTTTTGAAACTCCTCCCCCACCAGTCTGAAAACTAAACTCGCTAATCTCATTCAATTCACTTGTTTTGGTCAAAACAAAAGCTCGCCCGGACGCGTGGGCTGCGATGTTTTGCTTTGGAAACACCACTTGTTTAAAAATTAAAAAAAAGGAAAGAAAAAAGGAGGATAATACAGTATAAACACCATCAACACTGGAGGCTAATCCCCCCCCTCCTCCCCCTCCTCAAAGACAAAGATACTCCGAGGTCACAGGCTTAGTCAGCACCATCAAATGCTAAGATGACCTACATTTTCCGATCAAGTGACCTCTTGTGTTTTGTTTTTCTGCCTTCCATTTCCCGCCAACAGTCACTTTCTTCTGCTAATTATTCAGATAATACCGGGAAAACGTGGGGAAAAGAGAGCAGGATTGATGCACGCAGTGAAGCCTGCTGGGAATTCACTGCTGACGACATTTGTTCAGAGTTGGTATGTCCCTCAGCCTTCAGCTCTCAGGTTGCCCTTCATTAGCTTCTTTTGATGGTGAAAGCTGCACTGAGTTTCATACTAACGCTGAATCAAATAATGATTTGCAATTAAAAGCTGACTCTCACTTGCAGGTGTGATAATGCGAGTATGGAGAGACTTTAAAACAATTGAAAACCTGAACTAGCAGTTTAGCTGCCTGACCAGAGGCCATAGCTCAACTGTTAGGGTGGCAGATGAGAAAATGACCATGGAAACCCATTTTCTAGAAGTAATTTAAGTTTAGTTTCTATTCTAGGTTTGAGGACCTGCTGGGAAGGTTTACCACAGAAAACCAAAGAAGTGTCATGTTGTGATATTCAGTTTTTCCAAGAACAGCCACCCTGTTGCTGGATTGACTCGTGAACCTGAAGTAGGAAAAAATAAATAAAAAAAATAAAAATAGATATATATATATAACTCTCAAACACATTTATTTTACATGAGTAAAAATCTATATTCCAGAAAAATAGTTTTAGTTTGTTAATGCTTTAACAGAATAACTCCTAATATTCACTTTGGTCCAAAACAACATTTAAAAGATATATTTTGTGAGGTTGACATCTCTGTGAAAAAAAACCCTGCTGTGTTTTCTGTGCCTTTTCCCTGCAACACCTGCAGGTCTGCGTCTGGCTGTGCTGAACACACCGAGCCATCATCATCTTGCCGCTGTGCGAGCTTCGCCTCCGGCGCTCCAATCAAATCCTGCTGTCTGGATGAGCGCTGGTTAGCAACAGGAGGAAAATCTGCAATCAACTGCGTGTTGACAGAAACCTTTTTTTTTTTTTTTTTTTTCACCTGGCCCACCATTGCTGTTGTCAACACCAAACAAATGAAGAAAAAAAACCCCAAAGTGTTATAATCTGTCCCGTGAAGTCCAAACTGATGATTTGGGCTGTGTTGCTGGCACCCGCCGGCAGCTGCTGCTCTGCAAAAGGTTGAAGTGCAACAACCGAGCGTTACCTCGGCGACAGTGAGATGATGGAGTGGCACTTAGACGGATCACAATGTCAACATCCTCCACCTCGCTCGTTGTGACAAATCTGCTGAAATGACTCATTTAATAAATCAAAACTAGAATTACTGCCTCGTGGTTGTTCGCCTGCGCAGTCCAGTCCTGTTTTCTTTCTTTTCTTCCGTTCCTCAGTTATGGTGTTGAATAATGTCCAGAGAGGCGTTTTATGCAGAGCATTTTTAATGTCACAGTGAAGTTGACCTTTGACATTAAACCCCAAAAATCTGTTCAGCTCATAGTTGGGACCAAGTTCATCTTTGGGCCAAATTTGAAGAAATTCCTGAAAAGCATTTCTGCATCACGTTCATGAGAATTGGCCAAAGAGGACAAAAATCTTTTCAAATCCTCCTTGGGACCAAGTGAATGTTTGAGCCAAGTTTAAGGGCAGACAACCCAAAATCACAATGCCTCCAGCTACAGCCGTCATTTTAACGAGGTGGCGTTATAGAAAAGTCCGAAAAGTTCTCCATCTACTGTTGAAAACCAAATCGCTGATATGAATCTTGAGTTGGATTTGTTTTGTCGGAATTAGTTTTAAAAACTATATTTTTAGTCGCAGCAAGGGTTAATGTTATCCTTACTTACTGTTTATCTTTCGCAAGCTAAATAATTTTCTTTGTTTGGTCTTGCACACATCTGGACCTCTGATTCTCTGATTGCTTTAAATGCTAAAAGTCTGAACACACTGAAATCCTTCCACCTTGAAAGGGAACCGTCGGCAGCTCTTCTCACTTTAAACGCCCGCAGTTGTTGGCTACAAACCAGAAAGGTACAATTCTGCTTGAGCTGCTCTTAAATCATTCGGAGACAAGAATGCGAGCTGCTTTTAGGCATCAGATAAAAGGACAATTTTTTTTTTTTTTTTTAAACGTGTGAGGCTGAAGATTCAGATACGATGTCACATGTAAAAGAGGCTGAGAAGGAAAGGAGGAGGCTGATGCTTGTTTTCTCAAAAGGTTACCTTCCAGACTTCCAGCTTGCATCTGCTCGCTTATCGCTTAATCTCATTTATTTATTAGCTGGGAGCGCGGCTGCAGATGTTTCTCCTTTCAGGACGAGATGAATAATCCGATCAAAGCAATCCACGCAGCTCGTTTTCAAAAGAGCAGATACAGGACGAAACGTTGAATTGCGCTTCAGTGTACGTCTCCTGAGTCCACTGATTCAAAACAACGACGTACACTTAAATCTGCAGGGTGGTTTTGGATTCTCTCTTTTTCATATCTAATTCGAATTGAGAAGAAGCAAGCGAACAAAACGGGATTTTATAATCAAGGTCTGGCATCTGCAGGTTATTTACCGTCCTGACAGTGCAGCTCTGCATGAAGCTGCACCGGCTGCAAACTGGGAAGTGAAAACACTGCAGCTACACGATATATATGACAGACAGTGATTTCACCTTTGACGGCCAAAATAAAACCGTGAAATCAAATGTTAAAAGTTTTTTGTTGTTGTTGTCGTTATCATTTTCATTTGGAAGTATTTAAAAAAAAAAAAAAAGATTCTTTACTTCTGAGCTACAAGATACTTTCAAAACTATTTCCGAGAGCTTTCAGCCACATCTCATGTTCTTCATCATAGGGTTCACTCAGTTTTCCTGGTGATAACTCAGTTGTCCTCAACTTACTTCATACTTGTACAGGAAGCACCAGTCGATTACATCCTCAAACATCACTTTGAGCTGGTTTTGACTGGTTTTTATATTCATGGATGGAGAGAAATCCCGATTGAAGGCCCCAAACCTCTCAAACACATCTCGTTTGTAATGTTCAGAGATGGAGATTCTGTCGGAGGACTCGTCAGCGCCACAAAAATCCAGCCATCTGGAAGTTTGAACATTTGGATTGCTTTCAAATGCTTCTTGGCAGCAGATAAAAAAAGGTCAGTTTTATATAATCAGCTGTGACACATTCGATTGATTTCCATGCTGCATTCTTGCTCTGCTGCCATTTCATCTTTGTTTGACCAAGTTAATTGTTGTTATTATACCTGACATGAACGAGCAGGATAGTTTTAACATTCAGCACCAGTAAAAAGTCTGGATAAATCGACCCCATAATGTAGAACAACTAAACAACAACTAAAACTATGAAACAATACAAAGGGAATTTCAACAAAGTAGAGACCGTTAGGCGTGAATAACAATTTATTGAAGTCTTTGGCAGTTAGACTCAGACGATGAGAGGCCACTTAATAGAGCAGAGCTAGGACAGAACCCCCAGAGCCAAGACACTTTTAACAGCAAGAAAACCTCTTAAAGAAGGGAGGAAAAACTCCCTTTTCACAGCAAGAAAACCTCTTAAAGAAGGGAGGAAAAACTCCCCTTTAACAGCAAGAAAACCTCTTAAAGGAGGAAGGAAAAACTCCCTTTTAACAGCAAGAGAACCTCTTAAAGGAGGAAGGAAAAACTCCCTTTTAACAGCAAGAGAACCTCTTCAAGAAGGTAGGAAAAACTCCCTTTTAACAGCAAGAAAACCTCTTAAAGGAGGAAGGAAAAACTCCCTTTTAACAGCAAGAAAACCTTTTAAAGAAGGTAGGAAAAACTCCCTTTTAACAGCAAGAGAACCTCTTCAAGAAGGTAGGAAAAACTCCCTTTTAACAGCAAGAAAACCTCTTCAAGAAGGTAGGAAAAACTCCCTTTTAACAGCAAGAAAACCTCTTAAAGAAGGGAGGAAAAACTCCCTTTTAACAGCAAGAAAACCTCTTACAGCGGAAAGAAAAAAAAACTCCCCTTTAAGAGCAAAAAAACCCCCTTATATTATGTCCCTTTAACACAAAACAGAAAAAGTAAAAATAAAAAGACCTGAACACGCTGTGACTCACTATATACTGTACAGAAGTTGGAGTTAAAGCTAGAACACAAAGTGGGGATTTTAGTGTTTGCTCAGTTTCACAGAGCTCTCATTTTTTTTCTTTTTACATGGAGAGATGACTTCACATTAATTCCTCAAATGCCTGAAACTCCTTCTCTAATGGAAAACACCTTTTGTTTTGAATACTTACGATCCCATCTGCTGTACATCCCCCCCCCCCCCCCACCTCCTTCCATTTTCTCTCCCCTCTCGCTTCCTGGTCTGATGCGATTGGCCGGTTCTCCGTCAGTACATTTCGGAGGTATAAAACCACTGCTGTGGGTGGAGACAAAAGGCAGCCTGCTGTCTGACACTGTAGGACACTGCTATAAAAAGTCTCCTGCCTCCCAGTTGAACTGCCGTCGGATCTTTTAGTATTCCACCATGTGTAAAGGACTTGCAACCCTTCCTGCAACATGCTTGAAAAGGTACGTTTATTTGTAGTTTGAGCAACAGGCTGGATATAAGTGTTTATTTTCTGCAAAAGAAATCACTGTAAATGTCATTTTTGAGTGGCTTCAAATCAACAATTAAATACAGAAAAAGAAGAAAAAACGTGATCGAGTAAATTGTTTGTGTAGATATTATCAATGCAAACAAACCGAAATCTTCTAAAAGTGCTTCCCCCCCCCCCCCCCCGCCGCCCTCCCCCTCTGCTTCTCCACAGCGCCAAAGACATCAAGCACAAAATAAGCTTCTTGCTGCAGAAGCCCGAACACCAAGCGACAGATCAGAAGCAGATGAAAGAGAAAGCTGCCACGAGTGCAAAGAGGTCAGAGGAACTAAATCTCTGTTTGTTTTTTCATGTTTGTCTGCTTTGTGTTTTTTATTCTTTAAAATCCCACATGAAGCTAATCTTCAAGGAACTCAATCACGAGGATTATGCTTAAAGTTCTACAAGTGGTCCATTCATATGTGTTGCATTAAAAGGAATTCATGGTTTTGTATTTCCAAATGGAAGAATTGTGAAATGTGAAGGCGACGTATGAACAGCCCAGAGGAGGATGGACTTTCCTCAGTTATAAAAATGATTTCATGGAAATCTTTTATCAACCCTACGACTTTTTATCCGCCTTTATTAAATCCAGTCACTTAAACTTGATCATCAATCCCCGAAACTAAATGACATAACAATTAAAAACAAGCCGCCTCTTGGCTTTGACTTCAACCCGAGCGACTTGAGATTTGAATCCTCGGACTTGATGACAGGCTTAATGGGCTCTCTGTGTTAAAAGGTGTGTGTGTTGGGGGGGGAGGGAGGTGGGGAGGAGACCTTCAAGCCTGGATGAGTCATTTGAACTTGGAGAGTTTGCTCTAATGCATTTGCTGGAAAGACATTTTATTTATTGTGAAATAGACAATTTGCTGCTTGTTTTTTTTTATTACTATTTTTTATTTTTTATAATATATATAGGCATTAACTTTTTTGGGGGGGGTTCTGAAATCAGTCCATCACTTTTATGTAAGTGTGAAAATGCAGGTAAATAAAGTATGTTTGGTTACCATTTCTGGTAGAGCTTTATTTTGAAATTCAATTACCTCGCTGGAAGCCTATTACCGTTTTCTTTTCTTTTTTTTTTTTTACTTTATGTGACATTTAACGCTGACAACACTCAGCCTGACCATGCCTTCTTTTTCTTTTACTAAGATGTAACGCATTCAGAGGCAGTTATAGATAATCAATATCCAGTTTTACTGCTGTAATTGGCAGAATCGCTCCCTTCGTGTACAACACGATGACATGTTGGAAAACCTCTCTGCACTTCACCGTCATAACTAAAGTAATGAACATGTGTATCAATGACCAATTTCTAACTGCGTCTATAGTGATCGATCATTTCTCATAACGCCTGTTGTTCCTAAGAGCGATGAAATCTTTAAGGCGGTATTATTATTCTAGAGGCTTTTACTTTGTAAATGTCAGATAACGCATGCTGCCGTGATTAGATTATTGATCATTGATTCGGTGCAGTGTGATTTAGTTATCTGACAAGGATTCTCTTTTTTTTTTTTTTTTTTTTTTTAATCGATGTTGTAGGGATGGCTGGAAGTCAGCACGGTGGTGCTACAATAATCATCCTATTAAACCTTATTCATTCACAGTGGAAAATGTTTAATGCAAAATTGGGAATGTAAAACCATACCAAACACCCTCCTGCAAATATTTTTGTGTCTTTTACTGTACTGCAGTACATTGAATAGAAATAAATATATGGGAAATCCCTACATGGAGAGTCTAAAAAAACCACATTCTTTATCTGTGTTTGTTTTAGGACGTCCAATACGGCCGAAGTCGAGAAATGGAAGGAGTGTTTCAGTCATGTGATGAGCAGTGACAGTAAGTGTTACATCAGTTTTCACACCTAAAACTAAAATCCCAAAGAAAACCAGAAACTCAAGCTTCAAATCCAAAAGAAAGCCCAGAGGACTTAAAAAAAAAAAAAAAAAAGTCCTACAAATATCGCCGCTAACCGCCAGGGAGATATTTCGGCGTTTAGTTTAATTCTCAGCGGATTGTTTCTCTGGGTTTATAAAAAAAGACAACGACCCACAAAATAATAATTCTCATGTGACACGATGCTGCTGCATTCATGAGATCAGGAAAGGCCGTGACCTTTTGCATCCATTGCTGATAGTTGCCAGTAAAAGTAAAAAAAAAAAAAAGAGAAATAAAAGGGCGACAATGCGGAACAGAGAAGTGCTGAATGAGTTAGCATCGCCCTGCAAAGATCATCTGACAATTTAATGCCGTGATCCTGATGTTAAAGGGAAGTGAAGGACACACACACACACACACACACACACACACACACACACACACACACACACACACACACAGAAACTCTTGATGCATTCTCAGGCTCTAGTTTTTCTGTTACGTGTCACAAGGCACTACTGAGCGGCCCACTCAGGTCACGCTGACCCGTGCAGAGAATATATGTGTGTGTGTGTGTGTGTGTGTGCTTGAGCCTTCTCAGAATCCCAGTGTGTGTGTGTGTGTGTGTGTGTGTGTGTGTGTGTGTGTGTGCGTGTGTGTGTGTGTGTGTGTGTGTGCGTGCAAAAAAAAACAAAAAAACATCGGAGCAACGGCCTTGCGGGAAGCAGCCGAGTTCTGACCCGCTCCTTTCCATGACCTCATCCCCCAACATCACCGTCACGTCTTTTCTTCTGCCCTCACGACTACATCCGTCCCGCTCTCATCGGCCCGATCGGATTTTGTTTGTCACAATCGTTTGGCCTTCGAGCTTATGAAACTCATGAAAATATGACATCTATATTTGTTATGCGCTCGTCCATTAACTGGCTCGATTACTGGAACACATCACACGGGGATGCAATTCTAATATCTTGTTCAAAAAAAAAATAATGTAATAGCCCAGTTGAATTAAAAAATGTTTTTGCTGTGAAGCAATCCAGCTGAAGTCGTGTAATTCTTCCCCGCGGACAGCCGACGCCAAGCCTGCGACGCCGCGACCCGTCCCGAGGTCTCAAAATGAATGTTTTCATGGTTCGTTGTTGTTTTCAGGAAGCCGATGAGCAGTTCGGAGCCGAATCAAAGTTTTCCCGATAGGTAGTTACTCGCATTTTAGCTGGCTTTGAGCAGGTGTCGGACTCCTTCGTCACTAGTCTGGCAACCAAGTGTGCCAGACTTCGTGTATCTAGATTGTCGCATAAATATATTTCAACAATTATCTCCGTCCACGCTTCCGAAAGCGCATTCGACACTAAATGGAAACTTTTTTTGTCTTTTTTTTCCTGTGTCAGCGGGTCGTACGGTCTTCACCAACTTCCTGAGGTCAGAGTTCAGCCAGGAAAACATGGACTTCTGGATCGCCTGCGAGGACTACAAGAAGACTGCAGCTTCCAAGCTGGCGAGCAGAGCCAAGCAGATCTACCAGCTCTACGTTGAGGAGGACGCCCCTCATGAGGTCATTACTTTTGTTTTGTAAAACAAAGTCACGTTGTGTAAAACCTCAAAGAAACAAGAAATATTTCCCAAACAGCATCATTTATTGCCAAAAACGGTCTTTCCTTGTTGCTTTTTTGAAACGAAAGCCCTTCCGATGGTCTTCTTCTGTCAAGCTGCCGAAAGATTGAGTCTCAGCACCTGAAACTTTTCCTCTTCTCGCGCTGCGTAATTTCAGGTGAACTTGGACGCGGCGACCCGAGAAGAAACGAGGCGGAACGTGGAGAGCGCCTGCCCGTCCTGTTTTGACGGGGCTCAGAAGACGATCTACAACTTGATGGAGAAGGACTCCTACAGGCGCTTCCTCAGATCCGACCTGACCCGGGATCTGTGTCGGAAACAGAGCGGCGCCGCTCGGGAGAAGACGAACGAGAAGAGAGGCTGGGCCGGCGACGACGGCAGGCGGGCGTTGACCAACGGAGCCTAAAACGGGAAAGAAAAGGAAGATTTAAAAAGCAGGTGGCGAAAGACTGAAACGGTGTGAGAGGGCAGACGCTGACAGCTTTGTGTCCGGTGTTCACAAGACGAGGAAGAACCGACGTTACCAAGGTGACTTTTGAAAGGTTCACATGAGATGCGTTTTTCTTTTTGGACACTTATATTCGCCGTTTATTTCTCTGCGTCTTTGTTATTCAAAGGTCCTCTTGTGAATATATATATATATATATATATATATATATATATATGTATATCCAAGAAAGATTTATGTAATATTTCCCATTTCTGCATTCACCATCAGATCTCATGTATTTTGAGAGGTCGATCTGAGCGCGTGCAACATAAAACCAGAGTGCGTAAAAAACCCAAAGCTTTTGCATTCGTCTCCGTTTTGCTTGGAAAACGTCAATCTGATCTTCCAGATGGCGACGAGGTCACGTTGATCCTCAACAGAAATCAATCTCCAAAGATGCACCTTCAAAACAACGCAGCTTCCACCGAAACGTCCCGTCAGTGGAGCGGCACGGGTTGTTTGTTTGAAGTCATAACTATGTTGAATACCTGCATGTCGAGAGCCTTTATGTCATGACCTCGGCAGGAAGGATGACCGACCGAACAGCGTTGAAATGTTGGCGGCGTTTGTTGAATTTAAAGATTTTGTTGTTGTTGTTGTTGTTGTTGGTACTTTTGCAGTCAGTCTCAGTATTTTTCCCGTCACACTGAGTTGTGGCTTCACATCAGCTACGAGGTCTTTTTTTTTTTATTTTTATTTTCCACTCATTAGTTATTCCACGTTTCTACGACAGCAGACGGATGATTTTGACGTCACAACGGCATCGTTCAGACAGATGGCTTTTTTTTGTTTTTTTTTGTTTTTACAATTTCGCGTGTCCAGACATGACCAAGCTATCTGGTCACCGTGGTAACGATATACGGTGACGTCGGCTTTCCGCCGAAGTGAGAGCAGGGTCATTTATTTCAACGTCTGTCCTCTGACTTTTGGTCTGGTTGTCCTCCGACGGCGGCAAAAATCTCCGCCCTCTGGTCGCGCTCTGCTAGCGGTAGCGTAGATTCTGCGAATTCTGAACGAGTCACAAAGTTGTGCTAAAAAAAATAAATACAAATAAAAAATAAACATAAAAAAAACTGGTGTTGTATCTCGAAGTGTCACCACGGTAACAACTGTCATCTGTTGTTCTATTGAAATGTATTCCGTGATAATAGAAAACTACTGTATGTCGATATTTATTAAACGGTGTCTTGTGTCCTATTTATGTCATATGTGTATGATTATTTACAAATTAAAATTGTGTCGGATAATCAGAAGTTAGAGTTTGATGATCTCCACGAAAACGTCACCAAAGGATTCATTGTCTGTGCAGCAGACTTTTATTTTATGATCTCGACCACAAGCTTGACTTTTTATGACTAAAATCTCCTGATCTCCACAAATGAGTTTTATTACATACATATTGTTGTCTTTTTTTTTTTTTTTTTTTTCCCAGTCTACCACAGACTGTCCAATCATCCATAATCATCAGGCGGAGGGAGGTCTCGGCTATCTCCGGCAGTGATTGTGTCACGTCTGAAGATTACAGATGATTATCAGTATCAAACAATATTATCTCATCATCTTCGGAGGACGCTTGGCACACAAGAAAGAAAGATGGTTTTGCATCGGGACGACTATACTTTTCATGATCAAGACAGAATTCAGATCCAAAACTTGATCAATTTACTGGATTACTTAATAAATGTAATCTCCCTGCGCATTTCAATGGGCTTTTGCTGACAAAAACAAAACAAACAAACAAACAAAAGAAAA
This sequence comes from Embiotoca jacksoni, assembly GCF_022577435.1. NCBI lineage: Eukaryota > Metazoa > Chordata > Actinopteri > Embiotocidae > Embiotoca > Embiotoca jacksoni. The sequence continues at coordinate 1,873,241 of NW_027185329.1, forward strand.
AGCTCAGTGGTTTGCTTGAAGCTGTTTATTTCCCACCCAGATTGTTCGGCACAGTTTTGAGCATCTTTTCATTTACAGAAACTGCTTTAGACGTCGCGGTATGAAAAGCCGACGAAGGTTTAAATATTAGTGAGCCCAAACATCAGAACTGAATGTTTTGTGCAGAAACCTGACTTTGTGCCTATTTAAGGGCAACACATTCGTGAGCATGACACACCAATATGGTAAATAACAGCTCCTCCGCATTTAACTTAGACGGATGGCGAACACGCATAAATATTTACCGTCTATTAATTCTGGCTTTGCTGCTTAGAAAGAGAAAAAAAAAAAAAAAAAAAAGAGGAAAAGATGCCTAGAAAGGCTTTTTTTTTTTTTTTCTAGAGGCAGAATATTTGCTCGGGTTAATAATTCACCAACTCTATCACAGGCTCTTCAAAGTGGATTCGTACTTCAGCTTTTTCCACGAAGGGCCTGAAATGGGTCACGCCTTGAAGACATCCTGAGCGTGTTTAGCTGTTTGCTGATTAATTTATCCAGCGAGTAGACGATCGGTGCGACAGCAGACGCCAACTTCCTCCTGACTACATACATGTTTTGTGTCTGTTGGATACGCTGCTTAGCGTCAGCCTCAGTGCGCATGAATTTCCGCAGCTACAGTAAATCACAGGAGTCTGCAAGAAAGCGATAAATCCGCCGAGGGGCCGGCGTTGCTTCTGTGACGTCTTATTCATCATCTGAAATAAACGGGAGCCTGAGAGTGGTTATGGAGAACTGCTTGAGGAGACCAGCAGCAAAACATTTACATTTTGGACCAGAGTCCAAAAGATGAGACTGATTTGTTGTTTATTCCTGGATTTTATCTGATCATTATGTTGATTCCTTTGACATTTCCGAAGAACTATGAATAAAAAGGTGACAGATTTTCCACAATAAAACTGTTGGCGGTGAAGTTTGTTTCAGGCTGGATGATGTTTTTTTGGAGTTGCCAGACTCGCATTCATTACATTGTTGAGTAAAATCAACTCTTCATGTTTGTTATATCAGCCGTAACACATGACCACATTTACCCCGGACATCTGTACAAGACAAATGACAAAACAACGAGCTGCTCTCTGAACAAAATAAATAAATAAGATGAAAAATAAAATATAAATCAATTTGTTCTTAAAAGTGCTAAATTAGCTCCACTTTTAGCCCCCTCTACACTATACTGGACCGCTACGATGCCTCCCATAATAGATCCGAACTAAAAACTAAATCGGCATAAGTCTTTCCAAAAGGCACTTACAAGATACACTTTGAGATAAATGCTGACATCGGCATGCTAAAACGCCAACGTTCGACAGGTGTCATGCTAAAGACTGATTCATTGCTGTTACGGCCTCCGTTGTCTCATTTTAACAGGAAATACTTCAAAAGGAGTAAAGCATTGATGTTTTGGCTCAGCAGCTCTGGAGGTATTTCCTCCCATGAACCACACACACTACATTATATTCTGGGTAAAGAGAAACATATCTGCATCATATCATGTCGGGGTTATGTCACACAAGGCCTGTGTTTGTGTACGTTTTTCCTTCGCCGGCAGCTGTAATAGCCGGAGCCTGTCCAGGCTCAGACTCTGAGGCCCTGAGAGGAGCTTAATTTCAGCGCTAACTCGCTTATCGCTGGATGTTCTCTGCTGCCCTCCGAGCAGCTGCGAGGCCTTTGCTAATTAAAAACTCGACAGCGGGGTCTGGCGCTCTAATGCGATCATGCATGCGAGGAGGCACGTATACCCGCTGACACTCGCGAGCGCGAAACTCACTTATCGGTAACATTCGGTCCACACGCGTGTCCCTGAGGCTGCACGTCTGGATCTCGGAGTTATCGTCGAGAGGAGATCGAAAGGGGCGATGTTGATTTTCACGATAAAAGTCTCCACCTTTGGAGGTAAAATCTTTTTCTGCATCCCGTAGCGGCAACTTTCAAACCATCAAACGGACCAAATTTGAACGTTTTTAAAATCAGTGGGCAGTCAGCGGACACCTGCAGTGAGCACTGGCTGAGCTATTAAAAGGTTGCCATCTTGGTTGGATTGAATGCACTTAAGGTTCAAATGCATTACTTTGTCACATATAAAGGTGGTGGACATGTGAGCACGTGTGAGTGTGAAGCCTGGCTTGTAATTCGTTTGTCAATCCTCATTTTGTAAGCTGGTTACTTTGACCGGGTGATGTCTTGGGTAACGGCCAGAGACAAATCATATTTGGTATCCGGGAACTGTTCTAGTTACAGTTGATTTAGCATTTAATATTCGTTGAAAATTAAAAGTAAGCTTTTTGTATTCTTGCAATGTTTTTTCTGTACAATATAAGAGTCCTTTTACAGAGCTACAGCCACTGTTCCCTTCAAAACGTTGAGATTTAACAACAACAGCCTGAAGGGGGTTGGATTCATTTATTACCAAAAAAAAAAAAAAACCCCACAAAGATTTAAGATGCCATGTTGACTTAGGCTTTTGGACGTGCCTATTGCTTTCATTTTTTAACTTGCAACATCACTTTAGAAATCACATTATCCAACATACCGTTCGGTGCAAGAGACTTTGGGGAACATGAAGTTTAATTTGCGCACCTTATTTGAGATAATTGGAGGACTTCCTGCCTTTTCCAAGCTGCGTTAATGAGGTAAGAAATAAATATATAAAGCACTAAATTTAACTCTTGTTTATAGAACAAATTAAAACCTCAGATTTATGTCATTTGTTAGCCAACCCCGATTATGTCATTGGATTTCCTCTCTGCTAGTATATTGACTTTGTTAACAGGTTGCCAGTTGCGGCAAAGTACGAGGGCACCGAGGCAATTAATGAAAATAAAATCTGCTCCGTTATATAAACGGCCTGGACAAAGACTTCCCACCCCTTCGTTGAGATTTCTGGTGATGCAATTACTGTAAGGACAGCAGTACCGTGACAGCAGCAGCTCGGGGTCAGAGGGGTTCAGAGGATCCAACAGAGTGTATGTGGGGGGTGACTGTTATATATACAGGAGGGCTTAATGAGACAATGAGAGGCAGCTGGACAAGCAGGCTGGCGGGTCAGGAGCTGACGAGCTGATAAGGAGCAGGTGTGAAGTTTAGAGAGACCAACCGAGGGCAGCTGGTGGGCCACGACTGAATCTGGCAAATGAAACACCTTCCGTTATCACAACACACTGAGTCACAATCACAGATGTGAAGAGCACTTCGTATTATAAATGTGAGGTAGGAGTCAACAGGCAAACCGCCACCCACGCTCTCCATCACCATGGATACTGATGGACACACTCTACCTTCTTCACGTTGAGTTTGATGTCCTTGTAAATACGAGCAAAAAACTAAAATGCTTAATTTTTCGCCAGGACTGATGCGTGTGCTAAGTTTCAAGACTTTTAAAGTATGTTAAAGCTGCCAAAAATGCAATTATTTACCTGAGAATAATAATGATAATAATAATAATAATAATAATAATAATGATAATAATAGGGCTTTCGCATCACGCCATGCTCGGCCTCTAATAACTGTGATTTAAGAAAAGTTTTATATTTTTCTTACACAATTTACACAACATCTCCATGGTTACAATATCATATGTAGGTCAACTCACAGTTTGAGGGTTTTTAGCTCGGGGTTTCTCTCCACACCATCTGGTTTGGGTTAAGATAGCAAAGAGGCAGATTGGAGAGTTCCTCGTCCTCATGCTGTACACCAGCCGATCAACCTATTTTATAACATTTCTCGTGAAAATAGTAGAAAAACAATAGAATGACCATGTCTGTACAATGCAGGTCTGGATGTATTTACAAGTAGACGTGTTGGAGGACAGTCGACACAGATTTTGGATTACAGTGACTGTCACCTAAAAAGCTAAAAGACACACAAGAAATATATTAAGCTTACATCACAATCACTTTGGGACACAGGTCCATACGTTGAGAGGTTTCTTTTATTATTTTGCTCACCAATATCCAATCATTTACACCTTTGACCAAAATTTTGTACACATCTTATTTCATGTTGAATTTGAGTGTACGCATTTCAATTAAAATAGTTAAAACAAACCCTTCTTATCTCTCCCTGATAGATAGATAGATAGGTAGGTAGATAGATAGATAGATAGATAGATAGATAGATAGATAGATAGATAGATAGATAGATAGATAGATAGATAGATAGATAGACAGACTGTACATAAAAGGGGACGTAGCTTCCGCCTCTAAAAAATGAGGCCAATGCGGAAGTGCCTTAAGCTGCAATACCACCGAGTGCCACTAGAGGCTGGCTCCAAAAAACCTCCGGCTCCATAGACTCCCATTCAACTAGTCTCATAAAATTCTCAGTCAATACAATGACTCCAGCAGTTATCTCGGTGTTGTCCCCTAAACAACGGCTATCGGTGGGCGGGACGTAGTATCACATAAGATCGAGTCAGATCCACCGCTCGCTCCTCCCCCAGCTCGCCCAAATATGGTCACTTCCTGGTCCAAACTAGCAAGGTGGCGACGGCCAAACCCCGAAGTCGAGGCTTCGTAACGGTCGTTCACAAACTAACGGGCGACGTCACTGCTGGTTGCTGCTTGGTCTCACTGCAGTGTGGTAAAACCAGCCCATTTTATTTGTAGAAAATGAAAAAAAACAAAAAAAAACACTTATAGGGCTTATATTTAAATGTAAAATATTACTCATGTTTATTTCCAACACTCCTCACCCACTTCTCCTTCTTGTGACAAATGAAGCCCCACGTTGGATATTGCAGATGTAAAAATAGTCTGCTTTCAAGATGAAATGCAGTTTTATTTTGTTTTTGTTTGTTTTTATCTCATTAACTACTGAAAGCTGGATGCTGACCTCTCCTCCGGGTCACATGTTGGCTTCTTAAGGCCCCACAGTCATCCATTTCTCATGCTTTCTCTTATTTTTTTTAACTATCAAAGCTGCATAAATCCAATTTATTTCTTCAAATTTCTAAATCAGATATTCAGCGCTCTTCTGTCTCATTCATAAACTCGTAAATATTCACTGTTTAAAAAAAAAAAAAAAAGGGAACTAGTCAAAGTCCATTGTTGTTGGCGGTCACCTAGCAACCGTGCTCCGCCCAGCATAATGTCGTGCGCTCCCTCCCACATGTGTCAGAAAAAAAAAAATCCCTTCGAGGGCATCATCGGTCATCAGATGTGAAAACAATTGGCAGCATTCGAAGCAGCTGATTGCATCTTAACTCCAAAATCTTAAACAAGCAGTTAAATAACCGCTCAGACCTCTGGACCTCAAAAGTGTATAAAAAGAAGGCCTGAAGTCATGAGAACTTTTACTTCCTATTTTTGCCGTAATGTTTTATTTTTTTTGTCGACGTCTCGTCGAACATGGCCTTTTCTTAAATGGGGAACTAAAAGTGAGCGATCGGGCTTCCTGTGAGCTCACCGATGCCGCGGCACCCACGCCCTCTGCCTTTTTAATGACGCTTGAGCAAACAAACAGCAGCTGTATAGTTTTATAATCTTAATCCATCAACCAAAGACTATTTGGGAGTTTGAGGAGCGCAAATCTGCTTTTCCCCCCCCCCCCTCAAGTCTAGTCGGCGACTTTCTATATTGACGTCTATGCTGAATCCCACAGATTTACATCAGATATAATGTGATCTTTTTTTTCTATTTAATCTCAAATTTGATCGCTGTTTTTAATACAGGAGAAAAAAAAAATGGAAATGTCTGCAGGGCTTGCTTCTGCTGACAGGTTTAATCTTTACTGCTGGCGAAGCAAAAGAAACAAATCATTCAGCGAGAAGCTTATCGCTCAAAACCTTATCATTTAATCCTGTCAGAGGGAGATTCATCTTCATCTTCTGCCACTTTGGAGGAGAATCAGATAACGTGTGTGGTGAAATAAGTAAAGCAGATTGGCAGAGGTTGTAATCAGAATATCTGAGTGTTTAATTTGAGTCATATTTGCTCATAAGTATCTATTTGTATGAGTATTACGTTTTTTTTTTAAGAACCTGAATAGACACTTTGTGGGCTATGAAATAATTTCTGGAAAATGCGACAGCGACCCGTCCACGTTAAAAAAAACAAAACAAAACAAAAAAAAAACCATTTGTCAGAAATGTTGCTAACCTCCTTCGGGGACCGAAAAGCCATCTGACCTTTTTCCATGTATTTCTAAGAAGCGCGGTTTGTAACGGATGCGTCCATGCGAACTTCTGACATTGTTTGTGTTGGCAGCCGGCTCCTCGGCTGCATCTGTTTCCGCTCCGATCTTCGCTCATCGCCGACCCAACTTTACTTTTCAGATGCAGCTTTTATCCTTTAGGACAACTTGTTTATTTTGAAGAGGGATTTAAAAAAAAAAAAAAAAAAAAGAGGACGTGAATTTGTAAACTTATCTATTTTCATACAGATATTTTCCTTTGACAGTTTGAGGGCTTTGCCTTCGGTTTCTCTTCAGTTTGACTTGTCTGTCATCGACAAACAGAACTAGTACTTTCTATTTGGATGCAGATGTTTGGTACTAGTCTTTTTATTTTATTTTTTTGTTGTCACCTGATGTGGTGCAACAAATTTAAAATAATGCTGTATGTGCTAGTTTTTCATTGCAATCTTAAGAAGTAATGATTTTTTTTTTTTTTTTTTTTTATGTAAACGAACAATATAAATCGGTATCGAATGAAGAAAAACAAAGTGACAATTGAAAGTCGGATGTTTCTTCTTTTATAACAGTGAAAAGACTCCGGGAAGAGTCCTTGGCAGCTCTCCATTGAAAAAAATAAATAAATCAGGATTTCCATTGTTGTATTTTAGAATAACTTAGTAGACATTTACACGTATAAATAAATACATCTTCAGGAATTGTATGCATATATATTTTTATGGGATCGACTCCAAAAAGGTACATGCAACGGCTACATTCAATAATGCATACTCAGCACTGTCAAAGCCCTTATTGATTTTTTATTTAGTTTTCTATGATGTTGATTTTTGATTGATGACAACTTCAGGTGACGACACCAGACTGGCCAATCTGTGCCGTACTAAACCTCTCGTCAATGCCGACTTAAACCGATATAAATATGAAGTATTTTCACATATTTTTCTGGCGCTTTACAGCAATACATTCAACATTTGTATTAATGGGTTGAAAAGTTTGAAAATATGTCACCGCTGATCTCCTGATCTGTTTATTTTTATGTGGCGTATTTGCATTTTGGGGAACAATAAGGACTTGTAAAATGCTGAATATATATAATAGTTGTCATAATATGCTTTTGTTGGATATAAAAAAATCAGACAAGAGTAAATATTAAACATTGCACACATCTGTATATGTTTCAGCCTCATGTAATTTGGTGATTACCAGTGTTTTGTTACACAATAAAAGGAGTGATTGTGGTTGAAAGTATAAAGTTTAAACCCGGAAAATAAAATGAAAAGCACATATTTATTAACTGATTCTGTACGTACATGTCTGACTGTAATGCTGCTCTGAAATTTCCTCACTGATGCTGGATAAAACTTGCGAGTTATGCCTCCCATGTGTTCGTAATTCTCTGGCGAACTTGCACTAAAACCAGATCTTTTTTTTTGTTGTTGTTGGTGACTCAGCATGCATTCATTCATATTTGGTAATATCACGTGGGAAAAAGACCTTTCTCTGTTTAAAACCGCTGCTCTGTTTACTTCTCTTTTTGTCTGAGATTCCCTCCTACTTGATTTTCCCATCTTAGCAACTTGCAGTTTTAGTGGTAGCTGAGGAGCTGTATTCCACCGTGCCAACTATACACCCAGCACTGCTCTCAAAGGAATGACAGTCACTTGGTTGTACTACAATACAAATCATCTTGTGTCTATTTAAGTGTGATGGAGTGGGAACAGACAAGAAAGAAAAAGCAATGTGATAAATCGTTTAGTTGTGAATTAGCCCACCGTGTTACAGATTCTTTTATGAAAAGGATCAAATATTTGATCCGTGCTGGATATAATTCAGGGAGTCCACTGATTTCTGAACCTTGAAGTCAGGTCTTTATGCTAAGCTAAGCTAACTGTTCGCTGTTGTTTCACATTCACAGAACAGACTTGAGACTATGTTCCTTTAAGAAACCTTTTTAAAAAAATGTTTTAAATCTGGTTATTTTGTTTAATTTTAGTTTACAATGTGACCTACAATTAAAGTTTGCTTTTGCATTGAAAACAATCCACCAGCTATATCAGTTTTACATTAAGGCACGGCCGTGTTCAAGACACAGGTGAGCTAAGCGAAGCTACCTTTTGGGTGTTGACGTGACACACAGCAGACGTTTAGTTAATGCGAGTGAAGTTAATTATTAATGTAGTCATCATGAAATGATATAATTTAGAGACGGCAGCAAAATAGACCAAAAAAAAGCCCTAAAATGAGGCTCTAAGTGCTGGATTTGGCTTGTTAAGACTATCAGACAGGCTCTGCTTTAATGAGGACGGAGCACCTTAACAAATTTAATTCGACGTAATTGTACGATGTTTGTTGATGGTGAAGGTGTTAAAAGAAAATAAACTGGTATCTTCTTCTCGCCCGGTTCATTTACATATCACCAACTACCAAATGATGTCCTTTTTGATGACGTTGTTTCCGCTCTGTGTCAGAAAGTGCTATGAATATGCTGCAAGATGCGTGACGTCAGTTTACACGTAATGATGACGCCGTCTCAAGGTCTGACAAAGCTACATGTCGGCGTGACCTCATTAGGATGGAACTTCAGGAGTGTGTGTGTGTGTGTGTGTGTGTGTGTGTGTGTGTGGTAGGTGGGGAGGTGGAGCTATTTCAAAAGGCAGTCTAAGTCCGACATCAAATTGTGAAGTATTAATTTTGTCTCTTTGGATTTGGATTTTCAAAATAAAAGTCTTCAAGCTGTCTTACACAATGGTAGTTTATTAAGAAATATTTAATTTAAAACCATCAGTTGTTCTCTGGGTATTTAAATTTTTTTTTTTTTTTTTTTTTTTTTTTTTATGTGAACCTACTGCTGTTTGAAATCTCCCCACCTTCCCGCTCTCCCCATCCCCCACCGCCACCTCCCTCCTCCTGCTCAGGCTTTTAGTTGACCAGGAGCTCCTGGTACTGCTCGGACCGCAGGAAGCGGCCGAAGGAGTCCTTCTCCATCAGGGCGAAGATCCTCTTCTGGGCCAGGTCAAAGGTCGCGGGGGAGAGATCCACCAGGTTTCTCAGGGTCACATCCTTGGTGAAGTGATCGATGTTCACCTGTCGGAGGAGAGGGGGGGGGGGGCAGGAGGGGATAAGATCTGCTGTCAGGAGCAAGTAAAGTGAGGATGATGAAGAAGAAGAAGAAGAAAAGGGCTCGCGTTGAAGGAAACATGAATACTGATGACATGGTGACGTGGGAATCTGTGAGAAGCGGGAGCTCAGGGAGATGAAGAGGAAGATATTTCCATGTCATCATTGTGCTATTTCAGGCAGTAGTGTTATTGTAATATTTGATTACTCGCTGCTTGTTTCAGCTTTGAATTCATGAAGTCGGGCTGTTATTTGTCAAATCTTAATCGGTTGTTGCTGCATCTGACACCGAAGTAGTTCCATAGAAGCCACAAACCCAGTTATTGACATAAAAATGGAAGAAAAATATTTGGAAAAATGTCAAACTATTCCCTCAATTAGATAAACTAACTATAATCACTTTGATAGCTGCAGTTTAGTCAAAAGAACAATATTTGCCTCTGAAATGAAGTCCCTTACGCAGATTAATAAAGTGTGTTCGTCCGCTCGCGTCTTGCTTCATTCTCCGTCTGCACTGTACTTCAGTGCGCCTGTTTTTCAAGACCCTCTCTCCTTCACGCGTATACAAATGTCAAAGCTTGTCTCCGTTTTGTACGTCTCTTTAACTCTTTGAGTGCATGGTGAGCTTTCCAGGATTAAACTATGAAATCCGGATTGTATTACTTTCATCACCTGTTTTCTTTCAACTCAACATGTAGAACACGAACAAGATAAAATACGATAAAAGAAAAAAAAAAAAGCCACGACAACGAAGTCTAACATTAAAGTGTGCAGCAGCTACGTCGGTCCAAGTTTTACAATAAAACTCACAAATTGTACGATTCCTACGTTTTTCCTTTGGCTTGTTCCTTTCGATCACGTCCACGTCATGTGACTGTCAAACGAAGTCTGCAGTTTGGTTACGTTTAGGAAAATATAACGTAACATCGCGTGACTTATACGTAGGTTAGATACATTGTCAAAGTTTACTTATTTATATTATTTTATGTAAATCCAAAAATATTTTTTTTCTTTCTCACGGATTCAAAACACAAAGTCTTGAACCACCCACTCCTCCTTGCCCCATAAAGTCTGAACTTTTGCACCACATTGTACTTATTGTATATATTGCAGTTTAGCGCCGCTGTGGTTGTTGTCTGTTTTCTTGTTTTTTCTTGTTACATATTTATAATTTTTTCATTTTATCTTTTTATTTTGCACACCGTGAGACTGTGAGAGTCAATATTTCAATCTATCTGTATATCATATGGTGGATTGACATTAAAGTTGAAGTTGAGTTGAAATGTATGCATCTTACAGTTTTTGAGCTTTTATTGTGAAAGTACTACATTTTGCAGTGGACCAATGTAGGTTTTACACATTTTGACGTGAGACTGGGCTGCTCTGCATTTATTAAACTACTTTGTAAGTGTGGTTAATTTTAGAAGTGCATAATTGGCAGCATCAAAGTCAACTTTAAGAATGAATAGACTTAATTTGTCTCAGACTAAATTCTTTTAAGTATGAGATTGTAGCTGACCGAGGCGAACCAGTTTTGGTGCTCGTCACGCCAAGCAAACTACATATTAATTTAAGGGTGAACTATTTATATTCCTCGTGGAGTTGAGTTGATATAAAAAAGGGGAGGAGTCTCTGACCTCTCTGGGTCCGTCAGACTGGATGAAGTCCTCGTAGATCTTCTTGGCCTTGGTGGACATCTTCACGAAGTTCTTGGTCTTCTTGAAGTCCTCGCAGGCCATCCAGAACTCGACGTTCTCGTCACTGAACTCGGACTGCAGGAAGCTGCGGAAAGCAACAACACCATCTGATGGGGAGAGATAGGGGACGTTAGAGCCGTTAAACCCGTTTGCTGGTGTGCATTTTTACTGAGGAAACATGCTGGCAATTTGAACTAAAGTAACGAAAAGGGAAATACATAACTAAACTGAGATAACCGTAACACTCATTGACTGTAAATAAAATTGTTCGTAGCTTCTGGCTCCGAAAAATGAGGCCAATGCAGAAGTGCTTTAAGCTGCAATACCGCCGAATGCCACCAGAGGTCGGCTCCAAAAAGCCTCCGGCTCCATTGACTCCCATTCAACTTCTCATGAAATTCTGGATGTCATTCGCTAAATTTACTCTTCCAGATTAGTGTTCTGGTGATCCATCTGAAAATAATCCTGTCAGTAATTATAAAATAAGCCTCAAAAATATGTTTTTTGAGGCGTGTCTGTTTGCTTGACAGGCCTGTGGTGCAGTCAGGTTACGGTTATCGGTGGGCGGGACGTAGTATTGCCGGGTTTTCAACCTATTAATTATCGGACCCATCTGCTCCTCTGCTAAATTAACATCTTTCACCCATTAAAACTGCTATTATTATTATTATTATTTAGAAAATTGTTTTGCATTTAACATGGCTGCAGAAGGAATTAAATTGAAGTCACATCATACATTTTCATTTAAAATTTAGATCTTTGTATGGGCACTGCTTGACTAAATAAAATAGGCACCACAATCCTTCAGTATATTTTGTGAAATTAATTATAAAATTAATATGAATCTGAAGGAAGACCTGGTCCCAAATAAAAAAAAAACTCAGATAAAATATTTTTTATGATACACCTGTAATGAGCAAACAGATTTTTTTTTTCTACCACACCTTTTTCCATTGTAGTGCTGTGATGTTGGAACAAAAATTGTCCAGCGGACTTCTTTAAAGCTCCACAAGCACTTATAGAAATAACAACACATTGTAAACAGACGAATACCTTTCAGGGATGTATGAAAAAAAGAAAAGAAAAAGAAACAAACGTTTATATTTGGACAAATACAAAAGCCCAGTAGTTATCCCAAAATAAGGCTTGATAAAACAACAGTCATTTCATCGAGGATCATTGTGATGTTTACACAATGCCCCGTGAAAGGTCCCATTGTCTGCAGGAGCATGTGCTGCTGATGATAAGCGTCCTGCTGTGGCCTCTGGAGCTTTTATCTTCCATCTTAATGGCGAGTTCGGTTTTCAAAATAGCATGGAGTCGCAATCAAGCTGTAGCACAAGGACACACAAAAAAGAAAAGCACACACACACACACACACACACACACACATACATACATACATACATACATACAGGCACTGATGACAAGCTGTTTGTGTTGGTTTTTTGTGATTTTAGGATTTGTTTACAGATCTATCAGGAATTCTTTTGCCCGATTTTCAGCAAAATTTTTTATCCGATGCAACCTCTTGACCTCAGAGTCGCCATACATGATCTGTTTTCCTGTTGCATAACATACATCGCGTTTTGCAATTTCCAAGAAGGGCAGTAGCGCCGCGTATACAAGAGGAAATAACTCAGACGGTCCCATGGGAATTTAACAAAGGGGGGGGGGGGGGAGGGGGGAGACATACAGAATAATGCTCATGCAAAAAAAAAAAAGAAGCCTTGTGTAGATAAATAATCACGGCGCCGCAGTTTAGAAGCAGCCGTGCAATAAATCAGCAGCGGGTGGAATCATTTAGACTTCTCCCTGGAGATGGTACCATAACACGCGTAACCTTTGAGGGGGCCAATGCAGATGTGCGTTCTTTTGGAGCGTGCAGAAACACTGGAGAGTATATATATATTTATATATATAAAAAAATATATATATATATATATATCTGCCCTCGACCACGCTGAAGGGGCCACTTAACACGTCCTCTTACCACCCACCGAGCTCCGCGGAGGGAATGTTTTGGCTCTCCGCTCCACGTATCAGAGGGTCGCTAACGTCCGTAAGCGAGTCTGCAAAGAGGCAACTTAGGGGACTCTTTTTTTTAAGCAGGAGAGTTTACATGTACGGCTAAATACCGTGAGGATTAATCATGAGTGTTGCTGCTTCTCAGGGCTCCTGAGCAACCTGCGAGGTAAACAGTAGAGCCTCAGGTATGCGGGGTTGTTTGTAAAAGTGTTTTTCCACCCTCTTTAAGCCACGCTTATGTTTTTCTTACATCTAAACGGCCTCCCGATGACCCAATCCTCTGCAAATTACATCATTATGTAACAGTTGTATGTCAGGGACCTTTTTTTTTTTTTTTTTTTTTGTGGACGTGTGGTCGTCAACTATTTAATCACGTGTCAGAATGAATGTTTATATTGCATCTATTTGCATCAGAGAGATGCATTGTGGTTGTACCATTCAGGTGCATTATTTTGTAACTTGAGGAATTCGTTGCCAATAAGGATGTCTGAACATCGATGTAACTTATATGGCTTGGTTTTCTTTAATTTTGGGCTTTTTTATTTCCATGGGGAAAATGCTTGTGCTGTTTTTTTATTGTCTTGGCAGCCCAGTGTGGATGCACAAAATTCATTAGAGACAATAATAAAACAAATCATCCCCGTCTTTATCTATGTCCTCTAATTAGAACACTATGATAAGATCATGCGGATATTTAATCAGCACACGTTGTGCAGCTGTTATGGAAACTAGACCCTTAACGTACCTGTTTAAACAGTCGACTAGACAGACAACACACCTCGAGGAAGCCATGTTTTTTTTTTTTCCTCCCTTTGGCACAGGTTTAAGTAAAACCAAAGTGCTGGCTGTTACATAACAAAGAGTCCAACTTTGGATGGTATGAAGTAATGTTGCTCTCTGATTATGGTTGGAGGGAAATGACAAAGCAGAGTACATCCGCTTCCTTAACCAGTCAAAAAAAAAAAAAGTAAAGCAGTTACTTTGCATCTTTTAGTAAAGCTGAAAAAAAACAACTTCATAAAACTGAGGAGCAGTTTCAGAGGTTCTGGAAATCTTTGAGTGTTTTTAGTCATCATATGCAAAAAACAGGAGTTTGATTTTGGTCAATTATTCGCATCACATTCACATTAACCTGAAAGTCTTTGCTATGGCCATTCGATTATGGGGAAATATCATCAGTTTATTGTCACAGTTTCATTATGAGGTAAGACCCCCACCACACCCCTCCCCCTCCTCCTTCCTCCCCCTCACTGGGAACAAAACTGAACTTTGAGGTTAAAGTTTGTGGTTTTAAATTGGGGTTTAGTCTGCGGCTTTGGGATGTTTCCGCAAGACAAAAGTTTCCAGGGAATTAACGTAGGTCAATGCAATGTCCCCCAACAGTAAGTGATACAAATAAGTGTGTGTTTTGTGTGTGTGTCTGTGTGAGCGAGAGTGAGAGAGGTGAGACCTACAGCTGTTGTTCAGGACTCGGTCCAGATTCTCACGCCACTGAGCAGCCTCGTCAGGAGTTGGCCTGCACAAAAAGAACATTAAATACCTCAGTTAAGTCAGGAAGATTAGAAAAGAAAACTGGTTAAAAGTGTCCCAAGAGCTCACAAGACTTTCCTGGTAGAGCGCTTAACTGCCATAATGTGAGAAAAATGTTTTTGCACTTAGACTAACGACTTAAATCTGGAGTTAGTCGTGGATACTATTTGAAGCTACACAACTACCTTTAGCACAATGCAAAAACTGTTGAGCAATACATTAACATTTTAAATGAGTCATGATTTGAAGTATTTATTAGGAGAGATTTGATGACAATAAGCTTCAGCGAAAGCAATTTTCATTTTGTTGGTGCCTGGCTGATTGGAAAGACGCATCGGCTTAACCTCTTTGTTTTCAACCTTTGATAGACAAACTGAAAGTTTCTAGTTTCACTAAAACCTTTTGATCTGAAGTTTCTGCTCAAAGATTTAAGTCTGGAAAACATTTCCGTGAGATTGAATCCGATATACGTGCTGAGCCGATCGCGGGGGGAGCTGAAAACGTACAACAAGTTCAAAGAGGAAGATGAAACGTGGTCCTGAAACAACGTTCGTCGCGTTCAAAAGTTAGCTGGAAAGAAAGAAAGAAAAAAAAAAGTATACCCCAGGTGAACAGTGCTGGGACGAAGAGTGGAACATTTCCACAGTGATGTGCAAAATTTAGAAGCTCAAATCAAATGGATTAATGGAGAATAATATAGGGCAATACTGGCAGCTTTCACAAACTCGCTCTGTTCCGACAGAATAACAAGAGAAACTGGAGCCGTGTGGCCGCATGCAAATGTTCAATATCAACCGCAGTGGCGGGAGGGCTGCAGCTCTGACGACCACATGCTGACTTACCGTCGAGCCCATCGAGAAGTCAAACAAGTTTCCAGAATAATAAATACAGACTCATCAACCTCCCTCAAAGCTGAAAAAAAAAAAAAAATATATATATATATCCTGCTTTTTATCGAACTAAATCACCGGACTGTTTTTATTTGAGCGGCTCAGCTCAAGGACTTAACGTTAAAAAAATAAAAATAAAACCAAGGAGGACAAAATTGCTCAATTTCCCCTTTTAAAGTGTCGAGTACCAAAAAAACCCCCAAAACATATTAAAGTCTCATCCGTGTGTAACCCTTCAAGCTAATGCATCATAAAACTGAAGCATCTGAAGCTTTTGTACCGTCTTCACTCTGACATCGGAGCCCACGCAGCGTTTGGAGAGGCTTCACGTCCTTCTAATGTGGACATCTATCACCTGCTCGGGGGAGGAGGGGGGAGACGGGGCCGCTCTGTTCTCCAACTTCACCACCACTTATCTGGCAACCGTTCAGTTAAAAAAAAAAAAAAACACAAAAAAACCATCGCTCTGAACTTTACAGACTCTCGTCTCTCTCTCTCGGAGATAAACACTCACTTCTGAAGCTTCTCCGGCTTCTTCTCGACCTTCTCCGGGTAGGGGATGATCAGGTCGATGGCATTTTCTGGCTTCTGCAGCAAAACTCCCAACTTCGACTTGATCTCCTTCGCCCTGGGTGACGGAAAGCAGAGGTGTTTCGTTTTACCCTTCTTCAGACACAAAAGAAATAACAAAGCCTCGGGACGATGTTTATCGTCCACTCGCCAACACGTCTGGTATTTTTTGTGTTTGTACAAGACACTAATTGTTTTATAAGCCTGACAGTTAACTGATTTATCATTTCACACAACATAAAAACTGGCTTTGTTACGTAGTTTTGGAATAAAGTTCCAAAGAAAGTAGATGATGAGGCTTTTAAATGTTCTTTTCGTAATCGGTGCAACATAATTAATTCAAATGAGCTTCTTTATGCATAACTCATAATGTATCACAATCGCTTTTTTCAGTTTTTTTTTTTTTTCTTCTTGAAACATTTTGTCTTTGACTCTGCAGATTTAAAAAAACAAAAACAAAAAAAAAACCTGCCTGACCTCCCGTCAGCTTTAAGTGCCGAAACAACACATCGCAATTCTTTGACTAATTTCAGAAATCTGCACAAATTATTGTAAACAGTAAAAGCGAAAGAAACTTCCAAGGTAGCATCAAATCTGCCAGAAAACAAATGAAATATTCTCCTTGAAGTCAAAAAAGCTTTTTAACACAGAAATTAGAATGAAAAGGTAAGAAGTTCATAGAAAGGAACTTTTTTTTTCTGCTTTTTTTTAGTTCTTCCTGATGGAAACTATTGACTAAGAATTATACACAAGAGTTTTGATCGACTAGAAACACTTTGTGCAGTCCAACATGTTGGGATCCAATGCAGAATAACATATTTAAATGTAGTAATGATGCAGGTCTCACCTTTCCAGGCAGGTTTGGGGTAAGGCAGCTAATCCTTTACACATTTTCCGGCTCTTTCACTTGCAGTACTTAAAGGAGTTTTTAGCCAGACTGTGAGTCTCAGAGTCACTTTTTTTGCCTTCTGACTCTGGCGTTCAGACCATGGGGGGTTTTATATGGACACCCTTTGGGGTGTGGGCCAACAGCTCGGCCAATCAGACGGGAATGTTTTGGGCCGCTGAGGGAGCAGGGAAGAGGAAGGGCGGGTTTCCAGATGAGAAGGGCTGTTCTGCTTTGAGGTTTCAATTAAGCAGCAGATCCAGGACCGTTGCGCAGGACGCATTAAGGACCGCGGATGTTTCACATCCTGTCAGTGACTTGATGGGATTTACATCCATTGGTTATATAGTTCGGTTTTATTTATACTCTATCTTTTCTTGTTTTGGCATTTTACTACTTTGTGCTGCAATGGTTCAATGTTGACAAATGTTGCATTTACACTGATACGCAATCAATAAATCACAAAGTTCTGCTGAAAATCAACATTTGCGACTGACATTTTTTTCAAGTTTTAACATTTCAAGTTGGTTTATTGGCCAATTTTAAATGTATAAACTGCTCAAACATTGTAAAAGCTGCCGTGATTAAACACAAACAGGTCATTCGCACGTAGAAAATAATCCACATAGGTTTGGTTAAAATGCACTTGTGTTGATGTGATCCCTAAAATTTTTGTAGCAATGCCAGGACAAAACTTTTTCCTCATGCAGAGACAACGTTGACAAATGTAAACCGAGGTGTCAAATGTTGAGTGCTGTCTGAAACAAAGCAGCTGCACAGAAGGTTTGGCCAATTTAAACAGTCTTAAACTTCTGGTATTCTTCTAAATCAGGGTCTCTCCAGTCAAAGAAATTATAACATGAATCAGTTGACTGTTTTCATATTAATTGGTGCCAAAAAACTATTAAGGTTCAATAACCAATATTTTATGTAATAGCCAATCTTGCTACTTAAAGTTCACAAGTGATTTATGGTCTAAAGAAATTAACGTTGACTGTTGGTCGTAGATGAGACGTAAATTGTGCTTTCTGTCCTTCATATTTTTATTGTACGTTTGGAAGAACTGCAGGAACGTCATGCAATCCGACACGCAGTATATATAACTGTCCAATAAATCCATCGGCCTATCGAGATTTTCTGGGGTTTATCATTGAGCCTTGTATTGAGTAAACCATCCAAGGTCCAAAGAATCACATTGTGGTGATGACTAAAACATCACATGCTCGCAAACCTTACACTGACAAAGAGTTTCTTTCATTCTTTTTTTTTTTTTAAAGTATTCTTTTCATTCATAAAATATTACTCCATTTTATGAATGTATTATTCCAGGGCCTCCAAACACAACTGTATTCAACTCGGAAATTCAGAGTTTTCATTAGCATTAACTCACCAACTGTCTTTAAATCCATCTATATTCTGAATTTAAAATCAACACTGAATTTCATCCTCCAAGAACTGCATTGTTTATTTATTGTTATAGTTATTTTTCTGGTTGGATATGTCACTACCACAGACTGTATATAAAAGTGGATGTAGCTTTTGGCGCCGAAAAAGGATGCTGCAATACCACCGAGGGCCACTAGAGGTCGGCTCCAAAAAGCCTCCGGCTCCATAGACTCCCATTCAACTACTCTCATGAAATTCTCAGTCAATAAAATTTTGCCACAAGTTATTTTGGTTTTGTTAGCTGAATTCGCTCCTTCTTCTTAGTTTTCTGGAGGTCCATCTGAAAATAATCCCGTCAAAAATTAGAAAATCAGCTTCAAAAAGTAGTGTTTTTGGGGGCTTGTGTCTGTTTGATTGACAGGCCCGTGGTGCAGTCACGTTACGGCTACCGGTGGGGCGGGACGTAGTGTCGTTGGGTTTCCGATCAGATCGAGTCTGACCCACCGCTCGCACCTCCTCCCCAGCTCGTCCAAATATGGTCACTTCCTGGTCCAAACCGCTCTGAACTAGCAAAGACGGCGACGGACAAAATCCGAACTCGGCGGGCGACGTCACTGTTGGTTGCTGCTTGGTCACTACACAACCGAGTCATAAAGACAACAGAGAAAGTGCAATTTACTCCCATTTTTAACACTGTTCAAAATTCTAATCTGTTGCAGAAGTTATCAAAAAGTAATTCCAAAGCATTTAAATTGTAAATCTATCAAGCTTGTTATCATTGCGTCAACTTTATTGAGCTCAACCATTCACTTTTCTTCTACATAACTTTCTCTTGTTTTTTGTTTTTTTCCGACTAAGGGAGTAGATTTATGTTCGGTACAGAACATTGAAAGTAAACAGTCCCTTCAAATCTGCTACGGTGATGAACCCACGAGATGAAATCCAAATACATGAGCCAGAACGGCTGCGGAAAATTCTCATTTCACACAGTTTAACACGGTTAACAACAAATAAATAAACTGTCAGCGGTCTAAAGAACATTGAAGAAGATTGAAACGAGAGATATGAGCTTCTGAAATGAGCCAGAGTCAGACTGCGGGTCCTGATTAGCAGCTTTCAGATGTTAAAAGAGATCAGCTGTTTTCAGAAAGCAAAGGTTTTCGGTGCTGACTGAAAGATCAGGCTTTTGTTTTGGAATTAGTCGTGACATTCGTCTTGTCTTTCCCTGCACCGATATCAAAATTGTTTTTACTTTAGTTTTTATTAGAGTGCTTGAAAACTTTGAGATGTCTCCTGGACCTTTATTCCTGCTGAACTTTAAGGGGGTTTGAAAGCCGAGGAGGAAAAAAGGGGAAAAGGAAGAGTCCTAAATTCTGAAAAAAGTCCTTTTTCACCAGATCTTCGTTGACCGCTAGGAGCTCAATCTTCTTCCCATAAATGTCACCAAGACAAAGGAGATGGAGATACATTTCCTGAGGAAGAAACCCCCCCTCCGGACCACATGGACAAGCATTCAGGGAACTGGATGGTTATCGGAGCTGGCGGGAGAGTACAAACACCTCAATAATAAAACTGGACTGGACTAACAACGAGGATGTCCTGTACCGCTACAGTAAAATAAAAAACCAGGAAAATAACAAGAAGCCGTAACAATTGTGTAAGTCACACGCGTCATGTGGCCGACTGCTGACGAACATTGCGTTCCTCTCTGGGCTTTTAAACTCTTTCCCCCTAACGAGCAATCAGTCTGGAGCGGCCAATCAACCCAGGGGAGAGGAGGAGGTACCTGGAGAGGAAGAACCCCCCCCCCCCCACACACAACACTGTGGTTGCATCATCAATCTTCTACAAGCACAAGAGAGGGACAGGAACAGACTCAATCAGCTGGTTGAGATGTTCTGTCCTCCGTAGAGGAGATGGCTGGGAGCCAAACAGTCATCCATGCCGGTCAACACCTCTCACGCTGCCTGTGTGAGATTGTGGAGGCTTAAAACATCTCCAGCAACAGAAAACTGCACCGTCAGTCGAAGAAGGAGCGCGACTGCAGGCTCTTCGCCGGACCAGCGGTCAGACTTTATAACGACGGCTTGTTGTGACGCTGTGCTGGCTCGAGGTCCACAGAACGGGAGACCACGCAAGTTTAAGAGTGCTATAAAATCAAATGAATTAAACTTAACTTAAGCCAAGCTGCAGTGTAGAGTCAGTACACCTGGGCCTTTAAAATACGGTGAACTCGGCAACTCGACACATACGCAAAAGACGGTAACAAATCATAGACTCAAGGTTACATACAACATTTGTACAAGATTAATAGAAGACAAAATGCACCATGAAAAAAAAGAAAAAGGAGCACCGGATCATTTCGCGGCTGCGTGACTGATCCTTCTTTAAGAAAAAACATTTCAGGTTTGAGTTTAAAATCATCAAAATCAGGATTTTGAGTTGTGCCACTCTGACTTCCTGCAGAATCAGGAAGGAAAAAAAAAAGAAACAGCAGAAGGGGAAAGGGTCATATTTAGAAATCATTACATGCTGTTTTCATCATTATCGTCATATTTATCCGTTGCGATAACACTTTATATCATCTCCCGTGAAATACCAACCGTAAGTGTAAAGTTTTTATTGCAACGCTGCACGTCATACGTGTGTTTTTATATATTTCCGTTTATTTAAAAAGGGTGTATATGTTTTTGTGAGAGTTTTTATTCGCTTTTTCTTCCACTCTTATGCGGTAGGGATCAATAAAGTCTTTTATTTCTTCAGTAACTCTTGGGTGCACTGAAATATACGTTAGGAAAATCATATAAAACTGCATGGCTCAGTGCACAGTTAAGTGACTTTGAATGATCATGCGATTTAAAGAACTGTTACGAGGCCCTTAAAGGAGGCTGTATTTTTAGTTTGACGGTAAAGCTTCAACACCGCCTGCACAGACGCGACCGGCCCGCGGAGCTACACGGCAGGTTTGCTTTCATTATAGAAATTTCCTGGAAGCCAAAGTTTCAGGGAGGGACCGTGTTTTTGTCTTTAGGTTTTTGTTCTCGAGTGGATGTGTGCTCAGGCCAACGGCAATGTCTGCACCGCTGTTCAAATAAACTGAAACAGTTGGCATTCAGGTGTTTGTTTACCGGCGCGCTCAATTTATGGATGTAATGAGCGTCTGAAAGTGCAAACAACACCATAAAACACAGTTCTTTTGCAAAGTAATGCTCTCCAAATGACACAATAGCAACATAAAGTATCTCGTATAAAAAGGGAGATGATTGTAATTAACAAAGCAAAAACGCATGAAATATACAGTAAGTGTCAATTATGCTGCACTGAGTTTATTTTCAACTTTTAAAGCTGTTTTTTTTTCCCTCCCTCCGCTGAACTAAACCTGAATTTTATTTGAGAGTGTTTTCGTGATTAAATATTGATGTTCACGATAAACTGCGGCATTATTCAAAGTCAGAACAGATGTTACGCAGCGACGGAGCTGACAATACACTTATTTGGAACCGTTGGATCTCGTCATCTGGGATGTTTGTTGTTCTTCCACCTGCTTACACTTTCGCTTGCAATCGACAACAATTAGCCCTCTGAACTCACACGAGCAGATACTTATCACATCCATTTTCAAAATGGGACCACAGTACACTGTAAAAAGAGTCCTAACATGGGAAGGAGCGCTATTTGTTATAGTAGTGTAGTTTGAAATCGCACACTGCCGGCAAAATATCTGCAGCTTTAATGATTTTACCCCGAAAATGTTTTTCGTGCCACTCGGTAAACACACTGATTGAAATTAGAAAAGTCCTTTAAGTCGGTGGCCCCGCCCCCTTCCTCTACAAGATGGCGACCGTTTAGGGTGGAAAGTGTCCCAAAAGTTTCAACACTTCTCTTTCGGCCCGTTTTGAGTGCAACATCCTGGTACTTGTAGTACGCTGCATGTTTCTGAACTCGACAGTGTGAATGTGCACTCAGAATAGTGTTTACGCAACAATTATTTGCGTCACAAAAATTATGTTTCTGTTTTTTTTTTTTTTTTTTTTGTCCAAGCGTGGTATTTGACAAAATTAAAGAAAACAAAGGCGGCTGCTTCACGTTTGCCAGATGTTTTTAGTTTCCCCCCCTCCCCCCTTAGTTTAAGTTTGACGAGATATTATTCCCAGAAATACCAGCAGGTGCCTGTCCTGGGCTAATATCTCCGAATATCTACTAATATCTCGTGGAGAGACGTTTGGAAATTTCACTCACTTCGTACAACTTAAAGGTCAATGGAGCTCTGAGATAAACACAGCAAAACAAGGGTGCACATGAGGAGAGTGTGTTTATGTGTGAGTAGGAGGAGGGGGAGGAGAAGGGGGAGGAGGGGGGGGGGAGGGAGGGAGCTTGAAAGCTCCCTTTGAGGAAACAGGAGTAGAAACTTTAGCACATAACGAGCCTAAAAACAGCCATAAAAACACTTCTGGAGAATTTTCACTTGATTTCAAGACTCATGCGAAAGGCGCAGTCTACGTGACGTTACTCCAGTCAGTACACGAGTCAGATAGAAGTCAATGGAAACATTTTGAAAGTCTTATTTATGCTCCAGGGATTATAACAATCAAGAGAAGACGTGTGTTGAATTGTATTTTGAAGGAAGTTTCCCGCCCGTGTTTAACCGTTCGTCACAATTATTCTTCACTTTGAAGGCAGACCAGAAAAGAAGACAGTTAAGAGGTAGGAAATGCTTTGAGACTGTGACTCAGTGACTTCAAAAGAAAAGAAACATCCCTCGTTGATTAAAGTAACTTCTTTTAGGAAGAACGAAGCCGAAAGATTTGGTCTCTGTTTCAAGAGGGGTTTATAATTATTCCTTTACAGACTGTCGGGGTGGCGTTGATAACTTCTACAGCGATTTTTATTCTCATGAGGTATTTATATTTTCTGCACTTTATACATGCAATGAGAGCATTAACAAGCTTCAATTAAATAGAAATACAGTACGGCAAACAACAACCTGAAAATACACATTTTCCTATATTGTACAACACCGTTTCCGAACCAGTCGGGACCCATATTCAGCTGCAAATAGACCGAAGAAACATATCAAATGTGGAAAATGAGAATTTTGATCGTCTAATAGAAAAGATGTGCTTATTTGGACTTCGCCGCTATCAACGCGCGCAATTTCAGAACTTTTGCTGGAATAAAACAAAATCACCTCCAGCTGATTCCTCGCGTGAAAAAAACCCCCAAGATGTCAGAAAACGAAGAGCGTCGAGCGCTTTCGTCAATTCGCCCAAACAAACGCTCCGGCTGCGAGGTAACCGTCCCGCGCGCCGTTTCTCGGCCCTCTCGCCGAGGCGGCGGCGGCGGCGGCGATGAACCCCAGGCCCGGCTGGCTAAAAAAGGACGCAGCCGACTTCTCAGCGCTGCGTCTGCAGTCTTCCGCGAGAGGAAATTAAATCGCTTTTCCCACAGCACCATTAATTGTTTTTTTGTGAAATTGTTTATTTGCGAAGGCTTTTCCGGCAAAACTGCCTCCTCGCTGGGGGGGGGGGGGGGGGGGGAGCCGCAGAGTGTTTTCTGTTTGAATTACAATGGATTTGTCTGGGCAGTCCCCCCACCCCCCCCCCACCCCCCATCAGCGAGGATAAATACTTGTGTATTCATTATCATTCCTGCCTTAGAGAAATAAATCGCATTCCTCGTCGGAGAGAAAATTGATTTTCCGTTGGAAGGTCAGCGCTAAATGCTAGCAGCGGATAGTTCGCCGGTCCGGTTGTTAATACAACACGAGCAGCAAAATAAATAGAAATACGATTGACAGCATCTGGGTTCAGAACCGAACCCTCCTCGTGCAGCGATACCTTCCTCAATTCCAGCTGTTGTTGACAGTTTCAAGGTGAGATTTTTTATTTTTTTTTAATTTTTTTCGTAGAAGAGCTACGGCGAACATTAAACCTACAAAAGTCGGTACCTGGGACAGAAATGTTAAACACTCGTGTCCTTCTGCAGGTTCTGCAGAACCTTCCACGTCCCAAATCTGATAAAACGGCATCTTTTTTTTTTTTTTTTTAAAACAACAGTGATTACCAGGTCATTTAATTCAGGCATGTAAGCCTGAGTGTGTTTGGCGATATAACGAGAAGCCAAAACCAACACCTGCGTTGCCTCCCCCCCCCCCCCCCCCGCTCACTACATCGACAATGGCGTTCGATGTAAATTATGAGGTACGGATGGTGCAGCGTGGACATTTATTCCAAAGAAATGATTTCCCTTATTTGGAATAAAGTCGGCCCGGTTCAAACCATGAAAAACAGAACCAACCAAAGAGTACACACAAACATGGGGGACGGATGAAGGAGGTGTTCACGTACCAACAAGTGCAGAATTAAAGAAAGCTTTAAAAAAAACAAAACCAACTTGGATTCCCCTGGTTGTCATTGCATTTATGTTAAAAAGTGACAGACTGCAGCAGCTAATGAGAATACAGCACAGAAGTGATTTATTCGGGTTTATTAAGGTTTTAGCATGCCGATGCTTTCTAATTGAAAGTGGCAGAGAGAAATGTGCTAGAGACAGCCAATCAGACAGCTTGCAGACGCAATTAACCAGCTGCTTGATGTTAATGGTAAAAATAAAATAAAAAAAAATGAAAAGATCAAAAGAAAATCCAGACAAACATCATTGCAGCACACGTTGCATGATACAGGACATACAGACGCATAACAAGTTGAAAAAAAAAACAAAAAAAACCCGCTGTAAAGGATTCAACTGAAAGTCTGAAGGATGCGCTGGTTGAAGACGTAGGTAGCTTCTTCTGATCCGTCCTCCTCAGTAACCCTCAGCTGCTGTTCCTCTTTGCTGATGCAGATTATCGCGTTACACGCTTTCATCATTTTCCAGACTCACGACCTTTTTGTTGCCAAGTTACATAACTTGGCTTTTTTTTTTTTTTTTTTTTTTTTTTGCTCAACTAAGAGCAGATCAAATTAATGTCGCGGCCTCGTGCGAACTCTGCTAGGACGAGAGCCGTATAATCCCCTCACGGAAAATTCACATCCAGAAATTTGATCGCTTGTCCGTCTGACCCGATTTTAATTGCTGGTTTTTGGATGGAGTTAAAAAAATAAATAAATAAATAAATATATCTATATATATATATATATATATACCAAAACACTTTAGGAGTCAGAGAGAAAGAATGAATAAGCTTTTTTGTTTGTTTGTTTTTTTGTTGTTGTATCTGAAACATGTCTGAAAGATGTGCCAGGAGGTCGGCGTTGTTATTGCGCGCACATCTGGCCTCGATTATTGAAGCGTCTACGACGGAAATATGTCAACACGTGCTACTCTGATGAAACACACACGATTACATCTGCCGTTAAAGAGCACCGAAGAGTTCAAAGCGGTGACCGTAAAACATCACGTGCGCGATGCAAAAAGAGATAAAAGTATTCTCCTGGCAAAAAGGTTGAAGACAAACGTGTGCAGGGTGAAAAGTATTAAAAAAAAACTAGAGCTGACATGAAATAGTCCATCTGGTGACATTTTTAAACCGGAGCGTCTCACTGAACGGCTTTAACATCGTCCGAGTCTTTTTGTTTGCCTCTAATCTTTTGAAATTCTCTAATCTTAACATGAATTTATGAATATTTACTATAAAAACTTCCAACTCGTTTAAGTTCCCTGCAGGAGGAGTGTTTGTTGAGTTGGTGGTTCAGGTTTAGGCACAGAAGAAAACAACAACACCTGGTCAGGGGTTAATATGACGGACAATACATAATAAAATAAATCTGGAAATAAACTTCCTTTTAAAATAGTATAATATAATGGACATAAAGTGTCCAATTTTTTTCCAGTGAAATACAGAGTTGTACAAATTCAATGTAAAAAAAATGGGAACAAATTTAGTGCTCAAATAAGTGCACTTAATCATTCAGGTTTGAGGCTTCAAAGCTGAAAAAAAAAATAAATCTGAAATCTAACTGGGATTCGTGATAAACACGCAAAAATATTCTCGTCCTTCTTGAACGCCATCGAATTTTCACGCTTAAATCTCAAGCTATACGCCAACGAAGACCGCGAAAGATCGCAGCGCTCGTTCAGGATGTGAATTTTCTTTTCGGGCCCGATTGTGATCCTCGGAGGACGTGAACCCCCGAGGAACCGAAAGTCACCAGATAGCTGGAGTCGTCTCTTTTCACCAGGGACCCGCACCGGGAGGTTTCCCACGCCTTGTTGTCATGTTCATGGTGAATCCTCTCATCGCTTCGCGTACTTCATGACAATAACACGTCGAACAAATCGGTTGGTTTTTTTTCTCGCAACTTTATCGAGTCTTTAAGGACTCGACGAGCGTCGGGTGCAGTTTGTGACGGCGGGGGAAGATATTTAAGAGTATTGGCAGAACAATCGTCCAAAAAAAACCTGTCAGATGACCTTTTTTTTTTTTTTAATGTAACTGTTTTCGACTTGTAAAAGTATAAAAAGTCCACGAGCTTAAAAAAGTGTTCCAAACGCTCTCAGATCTTTCATATGTAATTGTTGAGTTGTTTGATAGGGATTGAGAATAATGTGAAAATATATATATAATATACATATATGTATATATATTGTTTAAAAATATATATGCGCAGAGAGGCTGAAAATAGTTTTTTGAGGAGGAAAACGAAGCCCCCTCGGAGGTCCACACCGAGGTACGTCTGCTCCGCACATGTCTGCTCCTGGGGGAGATGCTGAGGAATGTGGACACGGGGTCATCTTCTCCAGATTTCCTCTCATCCTAACGACCACCGAGGGGGGGAGGGAGGAGGTCGCGCCGCATCCCCGGACGTCCACGGCGGGACACGCTGTGTGTTTCCAGCACCTATTTTAATCCGAAGGTCGCAGGGTTCAGCGCAGCCGTGAGCGATGAAGACGATGTTACGGCCCGTGACGCGAAGAAACAAACATTGACTGACATTTTTAGGACAGGAAGAACTTGTCCTCTGTCTTTTTTTCTTTTTTTTTTCCTTCTTGTTTTTTCCGTGTCGTCTTTGTACGAGAGGAGTTCATGAGATTTTCCTCAAGAGTCTGTTTGACCAAATTCAGGTTTTCACAGTGAAGTCAGCAGCTGTCCTTCTCCTCTTCTTCCTCACCTTTTCTCCTGCTGAAGATGAGACCGCTTAACCACAAAAAAGGTCAGAAAAAAGAAAGAAACTGAGAGACAAACTGGAACCTGTGTGATCAGGTTTATTCTACAGCTTTTCACCGCCCCCAAGTGTTGTGAAAGGAACCTGCAGTTCGTGCTTCTTCAAAACTGAATTCAAGATCCCAATTGTTTGCAGAATTTGTCTTTATTTCAAATTCACATTTTGCTAAAAATGTCTTAACGATAAGACATATTGACCCAAAAAAATAAGTTTTGAGGTTGTTAAATATAAAACAAAAAGTAAAATAAAGTGGGTTAAAACAGGAATTCTCAGCCTTCCTGGCTTGAGACCGTTTAAAATGAACAAAAATCACCTTCATCAGATCACAAGTTTTAAGATCAGTGCGGATATGAGTGATTTGTCCTTCCTGGATTACTCCAATTGAGGGGGAAAAAAAAAGAGTAGCAAAATGTTTAGAAATCAATTTTATCATCTTCTGCCGCTCGGCTGACGGTAAATTTCCAACATACGAGTTGTGCATTTTCAGGTGGCAAATTGACACCATCAATTTCAAATCCTGTTTCTTGTAGCAGGAATATGTTTATTAAATGCCAAATGGTGCCAAAAACACCAAATGCAACCACTAGAGGTCAGTGTAACTTCACTGTTACACCACACACTACCGGTGCAATTTACGTTGAACACCCGAAATGCAATAATAATGATTTTATTGAGAGATATCCTGATAAACACACACTCGTGTTGATCTCGCTGACCCTTATGGTACAAAACAAATATGTAAAAATGTGTATTAGTTTCAAAATATGACTACGGTGTCTGAAATTGGACATAAAAGAGAAAAGAAGCTGGAAACTATAATTGGGTTTTGTGCCAGCATGTCTTCAGGAGAAGGGATCAGCTGAGTGCTGAATAAATGCTCTATAGAGGCATTCATGTGAAGAAATGCAATTATTCTTTCCACTCTGTTCGTCATGAACAGCATGTGGATAAAACTCTAGTGGCTTTTCATAATGTAAAACCACAATTTGCCACTTACACTGCAAGCGCTGTTAAATTACATTACAATATTAATTAAGACAGTTAATCTGAATCTGGCAGAAGCCCGCCGGTCAGTTGTTCCTTCCCAAGCAAAACAATTTCTTCCCCGACTGGAACGACTCTTCGGTGGAAATTAGATCCATTGAGGTTTGTGGTTTGGTATTTGCGGCGTTAGTGTTTCTGTGAAATGGGGTTTCCGTTAAATGTTGTAGAGCAAAGCAGATCGTAATTCACTTGCTTCTGTCAAGCCGGGGTAAGAAAATGACGTAAAGGACAAAGCTTCAAACCCCTCGGGGTCGAGTGAGAAACAATATCTGGGAAGCAGAAGTGGAGCGGTTTCCCTCAAACACCGAACGGGTGACTTCAGGGTGCAGTTGTTTCTTTTTTGAAGTGTGTGACTGGGACACTGGAGATCATTTACCATCAACACTCCTCATTTCTTCTGAACATGCGCTTCAGACAACGTTCGATTGTTCCCGCGGCGACATAATTACGCGACGTTAAAAAAAAAAAATTGGTCAATTATTATCTCTGCCTCTTAAAACAAACAGCAGAAACACCCGGACGCCGGCGTTGCAGTTTTTTTTTTTGCCGGTTAAGCAACGTGTCGTAATTGACACACTTCTTCACCATGTTGACATAAAACTTTACGACGCGTATGGTGAACTTTGTTTCAAACGTTACACCGCCTGTTGTTGCAGCCACCTGTGTGAGCGTGAAGGGGACCGCGGCTGTTGGCGACGCTGTAACATACGACTCTTCGATGCACGCCAACAATTTTCAACACTCTTCTTTGGCAGAGTTCAGATGGCTGTGAAACATTTGGAACGTAAAACGGCATCGTAAAAGTGTTTTCTGCGTTGGAAACCGAATATATAACTGTTTGATGTCTCCGCATGCAACATTGCTCACGATATTCCAAAACATAGAAAAACGGCACACTGGGATTACAGAGGGTCGTTGCTATGCTTAGATCGAGATAAAAAAAAAAAGAAAAAAAAGTCAGAGGGTTGCTATGGAGAAGGAGGCGGCATCGGGGAGATGCTCATATGGATGAGGCCCGTGGACCACCTGTTGTCTGTCTAATAATGGATCCACTCTGCACTGATGACATCTGAATACACAAACTAGACGTTCAGACTCATTTTGTACTCTTTGACTTCACCAGCAGAATGCGCTGTGCCAAAAGCAATCACAATGGCAAATATTTAATATTTCAATGAGAGCGGATGATATAACCAGTATCATGACTGAAATCATTATCACCTAACTCCAGGCTTTGTGTTGTGTTTTTTTTTTCTTTCTGCCTTATTTGGTTTGGTCGCAGCTGTGCGATCATTTATTACCTGCAGTTGATTGTGCCGGTGCAAACAGTGTTTGAGGTGATAATAAAAGTTTTATAACTCTTCCTATTACGTTAATGCTGTCACATCATCTCCTGCGCTTCCTGTTTGCTAGAAAGCTTCTTCCTATTGACACAGTACGGGACGAAACAAAAAAAGCGTCCCGGAGCGAGAGGGTGCCGACATCGTCCGAGCTCTTTATGATGCCGGGCGGAGCAACGTTTCCAAGGTGAATAACACCAGCTGCAGGATACCTCATAACGGAGAGCAAACATGTCCCCGTCATTTCTGCATCAGATAATATGAATGATTAAAAAACATGCAGACTCTGCAGGGTACGTTCAAACTTCACCTGGCCGTGTTTCCATTCAGTGTTATAATCTGTCACCAGATGAGATATTTGAGATACTTGTGAGGCCAAAAGTGAAATGACTGTGTTATGTTTTTTTTTTTTCATTATGTGTGTTATGTTGTAAATAAGATATTGGGGTCTCTCCTTAAACCCCATAGATACAAATGAATTATAAGGACAACACATGTGATCGGATTTTTCAGACTTTATTTTTCAAATAATTTAAGTTTGTTTGCTGATACGTAAAAAAAACAAAACACAACAGGGATATAAATATAATAATAACTATAAATTAAAATTGCACAATGTTTTCGTCTTCGTTTGGTAAAAATGCAACAAATATATTACAGGCAAATAAATACAAATTCAGTAAAATACCCCAGGTCACAAACGGTGTACGACTTTGAGGGACATTGCACGTCACAACCACAAAAGTTTGCCGAAAGGCAAAGAAAAGTGCATTTTCCAACTCCTGCTGCTTGTTTGATGTCACTCAAGTCTGTTTCACTGAACTCCGAACTCCTTCTGCATGGACACAACGGTCCACTCGAAAGGCAACCGACCCCTCAACTTTGCCTCCATTTTTCCTCTTCACTCCTTCCTTGTCTGTTTTTTTCCCCAAGAGACAGAACATGCCCGTCCACCGGCCCCCCGTCTCACGAGGACCTCTGCGACGGTGTCGGCACCGGCTTTTCGCGATGCGGCGCTCCTCAAAGCGCTGCACCTCTTCCGCTGTCTCAAATCTTTAAGGCGACCACGAAACGCTCCCTTTTCAACGGGCCCTCGCTGACAGATTTCACGCCTTCTTCTCCTGCTGGGGCGGCTTGGTGGCCTTGGCGCTCGGCTTGGCTTGGCACACTAGATCCCTGTAGGCCGGAGAGCGGAGGAAGCGAGGGTAGCAGTCTTTGGCCATGAGCATGTAGATTTTGTGCTGGGCCATGTCGAAAGATGAGGGTGAGGGGGCCTGCAAGTTGTCTTTGGTGATGTCGCGGGTTTCGTGGTCGATATTAACCTACAAAAAGAAGGGGGTGGGGGACAACATATTAGTTTCTATTTATCCGATGTCGGCGAGGACGGATCGGCTGTGAGAGTCACCGGGCGTCTCCTTACCTCCCGGGGAGCTTCGCTGCCGATGAATTCATCGTAGATCTTCCTAGCTTTAGCGGGGAGTTTGGCAGGACACTTGGTGCTCCTGTAATCCTCGCAGGCAAAGTAGAACGCAATGTTCTCCTCGCTGAACTCGGATACCAGGAAGGCTGTGAAGGCACACAGTCCATCTGAGGAGAGAGGAAATTTGATTACTTATGGTACACAGTGAGCTGGTGGGGGGAGGAGGGGACGCCACGTTTATGTCTGTGTGTGTGTGTGTGTGTGTGTGTGTGTGTGTGTGTGCAGTTTACTGGCATTTAAATGCACTTTATTGGTGTGCAAACGTGGCAATAAAAAAAAAAAGAAAAATGTAAAGATTAACTTACATTTGCTGGACAGGAGTTTTTCAAAGGACTCTTTCCACCTACGGCACTCCTCGAGGGTTGGCCTGGAAACAGACAAAGCGTGGTTAGATTTATGTAACTTTGTTTCTCAAGCTGGCATAAATACACACAGTGGTGACGTGTTGAATAAGCGATGCTTACTTATTTTTCCCTATTTTGCAAGAAGATAGGTTCCAGCTGGGTTTTTGCAAAATGCTTCCCAGTCTTGCTTTCAGCTCCTTGGCTCTAAAACAAACAAAAAAGAAAAACAGGTTAGATGCATTTTTGATAATAAAAAAAACATATCTGTGCATTAAAATCTGAACGCAAAGTATATCCTAAAACTGATTCAGCTCTTTAAATGCTCACACACAGACGCACAACGACGAATTAGCGGAGCTGCTTTCTGTATTGTACAATCCCCCCCCAAAAAACCATCAGCGTGTTTGCCTGGAGCTGGATGTACCTTTCCAAGCAGCAGGTTGGCAGTGATAGTCCTTTACACATAGCAGCAGGTTGGAGCTGGTCGGAGGTGACGACTCGGTTCAGCTTCGGTGCTCGAAATATCCGTTTGGTGAAAAGCTCAGGGAGGGGAGCGAGATGGTCTGTGTCTGATGAAGAGCCAGAGCCACATACTTTATAGGCCTACCTCCCCCCCCACCCCACCCAGCCTCCGACGTGTCATCGGCCCTCTCAGCCAATCACAGAGAGGCAGAGAGAGAGAAAGCGAGAGACTGAGAGACAGGGTGTGTGTGTGTGTGTGTGGGGAGGGGGGGTAGGGGGGATTGAAGGACGAAGCTTGGAAATGACTGAAACAATAAAAGCCACTGATATGCGACGCTATGTTTTCTTCTTGCATATCCCTGAAAACATCAACCCCAGTGAGTCTTGCACTGTTTTTTTGTTTTTTTTTACTCCTCTCTTTCAAAACAACTTATTTAAATTGATCTACGTATACATGAAGCTCTATCTGGTGCGTATGTGAGGGTGCTGTCGATATTTCAAAGCTTGGAGAAGTCAGCTTTCACATATTTCTACCTCTGAAATAGAATTACAATATTATAAAAACCTTTTCATGTACATGTTTTTCTCATAGTTCTGTCACCGACTGAATCTGACCCTTCAGTGACTTCTTTTTACTTTTGATATAATTTGTCAGAATAGGCATCGAACTTATCATGTATCTACTAAATACTGTGAGTTTATCCTGCAGAAATAAAGGTTTAATTTGTCCACTTGTGCATGATATAACCCAACAATCAGCCCGTAACAGCTGACTGACTGGCCTCTCATTTCAGACTGCCAAAAAACGTCGCTGTTGAGCAGGCGGTGTGATGAGGGTGTACAGGAAATTTTGGGTTTATTTTAGACTACGTGGTTCTTAAAAAAAAGGGAGAAATGAAAGAGAAAAACTCAAACTGAAGTAAGGAAACCACGATGTAAGCAATTGTTTAGTGGTAAATCAATCCAGGGCATTCAAACTCTCACTAATGAATGATAAAAAAAAAAAAAAAACACCCCTATAATGAACCTGGAATTAAACTATTCAAATGCGACTTGATTGAAAAATGCCAGCCAAATGCAGTAATATGAAGCACAGGCTCTGCACAGGTTTAAACTCACACCACAGACGTTCAGTGGACTTTATTAGACATGAAAAAGAGCAAAGCGTGTCGGCCTTTTTGACCTTCAAATTGCTTCTTGATGGCTTCTTTGGTGCCTCGTCACTGCTTCATGGTTCTCCAGTGGCGCACTCTTCGTAAACCTTTTAAAAATGTTCGTTCCAGAGGAATGACGGGAAGGAAATGCGGTATTCACTCTGTTTATCATATAATTCAGAATAAAGCGACGTTAGACAATCGGCAGGGCAATACAAGACGACACCGTTTCAGAAATATGTACATTAAAGGGCAGAGAAGTTAATCGATAAATACAGAAGTCATTCCTAATATTTATTTTTGCGTTATGTTGTTGTAGAGTTCGTATTCAAAGAAATAAAATAATAGGAAGAGCTATCGGCGCTGAAACAGGAATTCGAGCATCAAAATATCTCCAACCACCGTTTCCCCAAAAACGACAGTGAAAACATTGTGTTGCGACAGTTACACAAGTTTGTTGCCACGGGTGATTCGGGGAATTGAGGGGCGGCATGGCGGTGTGACAAATGAAACAGACTCTTGTTAATGGCAACTTCACTTCGCTCTCATTAAAAAAAAAACCATCAAATATCACATTTTGAATTTTGAAGAAATGGTCAAATACTTTTTTTTTTTTTTTCTAAAAGTTCTTCTTTAAGAAGCAGCTCTATTCACCGAGGACATTTATTTTTAAAGTCACTTCAAATAAAACAGATTTTGCACAGATTGATATTCACTTTCTGGGAGTTAGTGCTTTAGTGTATAGCAAGGACAAATTATTTGTCACTACACCCTAACTAATAGAAACCAAGTTATAACGTCAAGACTTAACCAGATAATATGAAGATACGTCATTAAATATTCTACATTTTTAGTGACCGTCATCAACAACAAAGCTTTTATAGCGTTGGTCATTTCTTTAAATGTTTTAAACCGACTTTTATGTTCCACAGACAAGTGACTTTTCCAGTTACACGACTGATGATTGGGTCCTCTTAAAGAGGAAGCAGAGTAATATTAGATGATTGGAAATCTCCCAACAGTACTCCGTATTGTTTTTAACCTTGGATCATCGAAAACATTTACCAACCTTCAGTCAACTTGTTTAGTCGCCAAAGCTCATCCAGACCTCAGAAAACACCGCTATTTATCATTTACGGGAACAGCTGTAGTCATATGGGTCATTTTAAAAAGGCTTTGATTAAACCGGGAATCGCAAATTACCCTTAAAACGTTTGAGTGCAGGTTGAACAGGAAGTCGTTCAAAAGGACACTGCCTGAGCATTTTAGCAAGAAAAGCTCCCCGTGTTCCAGAACCCGGCAGCATTGATTAGGTTGAATCAGCTGATATGGAGCGGTCGGCTCCGGTCGGGAGGGACGATAACCGCTCTGGGATTGCCTAACCCTGCCCGGGTTCATTGTGCCACAGGGAGGACCTAATTGCGCCATTTGTTACCGTCGTAGAACAAAAGGTTTAACAGAGAAAAGCCTGAGGGGGCGGGGGGGGGGACCCGGCCACCCACCTACTCATGCTATGACGTCAGCACACTGTGCTAACTGTCCCGGTGACACAACCGGAAATGAAAGAAACAAAAGAACGGAGATAAAGGGAAGAAAAAAAAAAAGTAATACCTTGTTGAGAAAAGGCTTTGAGGGCTCGCCGCTGCGTGTCTCCGTCCTTGAAGCTGGCGGATGCTAACGGCTTGTAACGGGATGCGCTCCAACACGACTGATGTAACACTGACCTGTTGTTTTTTTTTTTATCTATCTGTGGTTATGACTGGTTTTGAGACCACTGCTGAGCCAGAAACTGTGAATAGTGTATTTTGGGCTTTCAACCACCCCATTTTATTTTAACTAAAGAAAGCAAAGTAAGGATCACTCAATCATTTTTGTGCCTTGAAATGGTTTGCATCCTTTAAATTCTCGAGCCGTTCTGCTTTCGGTGTGTAGTCGGTGAAATTTGATTCAAAATGTGAGGATGCCATCGAAAAAAACCCGATGTTTTCTCTCGGTCCATATTTGGGGATGATGAGTGTTTATCCGGGGTCTGTTCCCGGTAGCACCGGGCTGAGCTGGTTAGCCTTGAGGTAAATCAGGAGTTCAGCCTTCTGGCTCAGCTCCTCTTCACCAGAGCGGTCTGGCACAATGCTTTCTTTTCTGCTGGCGCCGCATAACCGACGTTACAAAAAGGAACGGTTGTGATAGGTGAGACAAACAGAGGCATTCACATCCGATTCCTCAGGAACTCCTCCGGTGAATTGAATTGCACTTCTGAGAGATTTCAGCAACAGAGACCCGTTGTTTGATATCGGCTGACGTCCCGTGGCTTGTTTTCTATCCCTTCATATTTTTCATATATAACATATTATGGTGATTGCTATCAGACTCGCCGTCTCTTGAAAGCAGTCGCGCTCTCAGTATTGAGATTTAGGCTTTTCTTAGAACGGCCCCGAGTGTCTTTACCTAATTTTTAGTCCTAGAAAGAGCCCTAATTTACAAGCGATTTGGGAGAGTTCCCACGAAAGGGTGTTTGATATATCGGAGAGGTCTTGAGATTTTTAAGAAGATAGGACAGCGGAAAATGTTAGCTTTTTTTTTTTTTTTTTTTTCCTCCTTGTGACATACTGCAGCGTGACCTCCTCAGAACTCTTAAAAAAAAAAACGCTTTGGTAAAACCGTTCACGGGCTGAACCGTTGTGTCACCGCTCTTACCGACCGGGCATTATTATCCAGCCTGGTGACGCAATCACAAGTGGCGGGCTTTGAGTACGTGAGCGCTCACCTGGCATTATCCTGCACCTCCACATGCGTCTTGAGTGACCCACTTGTGATCAGATCTCACTTTCCCCGCTTCATATGCTAATTAACATGTAAATCAAGTCAATATGCAGGCAACACAGCACTCGAACGCATACAGAAACGGTGAAAGAGGAGTTTCAGCAACAGGTATTTCAAAAAATTTGACATCTTTCTCATTTTATTGCTCCACCTGTTAGGAACTCATTGACGTATTTCACGCTTGTAAATGTCTGAAACAGGTTGGTGAGATTGTAATTTACAGCCTGAACCATCAGTGCCCGGTCGGTTCAGGTGAGATGATTTGATTATTCAAGCGGGTTGGGTTTTTGGGCTGTTCCACGGTTGGCGATTTGATGTGTGTCAGAAATTTAGACGAAATCAACTAAAAGATAAAGATTGGTGGAATAAGCTTCAGGTCCAGCTTGCGTTTTTAAAATCGGTAAGCCGCTGCGGTTACGGGTTAGGGGGTCAGCCGAGCCAGGACAGATTTAATGCCAGGTGTGCCGAGAGCTTTTGGGTTGAATTCAACTAATCCCTCCTGGTGCAGCGGGGGACAAAGAGCTCGTAACTCTTTTACGACATTAACCACGTGGTTATTGTTGTTGCCACGACGACCAAGGTTCGGGACACCCATTACTGGGGGGGGGGGGGGGGGGGGGCAGGAAGTACTGCCATTGTTAATCATACTACTGCAAGTAACGGAGCTTCTCAATGGGCGAGAAATAATAGCAACATCCCACGTTTATATTTTTAACTCGGTCATGTTGTGAGGTGGCTACTGCCCTCCTCCCCTGAAAAAACACAAACCAGCACACTCTGTCTTAACAGATAAGACGGCCTTGTATCTTTGAGAACAGAACCTCCATTCAAAACTGTTTCCATGATGTGTCTGTTTTTAATGATAAAAGACCAACTACCATTCGAGAATGTAAACAGATTCTGGCACTTATGCCGCCGCCATCAAATCAGATGAGACAAATAAAGACGGAAAACTTTTCTGTGCAGCATCCTTCGGGGCGGCTTGTGTTTCTCTTTGAAGACTTCTGTACAAGATATTTTAAGATGCTTTGCAGCTCACAAGGATTTATTTTCTGAATGAAGGGAAGTAATATCGGCCATTGTGGAAGTAATCTTATTATTTCGTTTGCTCAAATTTGAAATAACCCGCTGTAAAATCAACACAATTCATCAAATACTTGAACGGCACCGAGGAGACTGAGCGCAGGGGGCAATCCCGATGAACAGGAATTGACATTTACCTGAATGAGTGCGTATCATGTGAAAGGTCAGCTCTCGCTCCCCAGCTTTGCTTCATCACCTCTGGGACGGAATCGTGTCTCGAGGCCGGTCCAGGACACCCTCGTCTCCGGGCCTCGCTTCACCCTGCGACTCATTTGCGAAGCCTATTTTACCTCACGCTACCCGAGATTGCGAAAGTCCTTCATTGTCGCAGGCCGTCCATCTCCGAGCCCGGCGAGGACCTCGCGGTTTCATTTGGGCTCAGCTGTCGCAGATACAAAAAGCTCATCTTCGACTCAGCTTGCTCCTTTCACAGTTCGCCTCCGTGTGGGGTTCGGAGACGAGACGGGATTGGGATCATCCTCTCTTCGGGGGGGGGGGGACGCTGTTATGCTGCTTTCTCAAGTGTTGTCACTGAAGAAAAAAAAAAAGAGACGACAAATCAGA
Organism: Embiotoca jacksoni; assembly: GCF_022577435.1. Lineage (NCBI taxonomy): Eukaryota > Metazoa > Chordata > Actinopteri > Embiotocidae > Embiotoca > Embiotoca jacksoni. The sequence continues at coordinate 1,910,965 of NW_027185329.1, forward strand.
TGAGGTCCCCGGTTCCCCTGCTTTCACCCCCGTGCTGGAAACGGAGCAGCCCGGGACAACAAGACCTCCAGCAGGTGATAATAGGAAGTTATTTGCTGAAGAATTACACCCCCGAGCAGTTTATTATTAACCTTCTTTTACTTTTTTTGTTGACGTTGAGAGCCTTTGATGAGCATAAAAAGTAGGCCAAGGAGCTAGCAAGAAAGGATGACACACAACAAAAGTTCTCATCTTCTTGAAGACATAATCACATCCATTCTTTTTGAAAACGTACGTTTTGAAGATTTTTTCCATTTAGAGATTCAAGCTTCAGCAGTACCGTTTGTGACCTCGGCCGTGTAGGGCCTCCACCTCGTATGGGCGTCAGCTTTTCATGTCAGCTAAGTTTACAATTGACGTGTCGTTCTTTCCACGTAGAAACATTTTATTGACTACGAATTTCATGAAACTAGTTGAATGGGAGTCTATGGAGGCGGATGCTTTTTGGAGCCGACCTCTAGTGGCCCTCGGTGGTATCGCAGCTTCAGGCGCTTCAGCATCGGCCCTTATTTTTCAGAGCCGAAAGCTACGAATACTTTTATATGCAGTCTCGATTCTTGACATTTCAAAACAACAACAAACTACAGTCTCAAAAACGTCTGAAATTGAATTCACACGTCCCTGAAACTGAGCGTTGTAGCCTTCATTATGGTTGTATAACATTGTTGGGATGCTGTATTAGACTGAATTATGATCACTTTTATGTAGATCTACATTTTTTTTCCTTTTTCAGAGTATCGAGTCAGAATTGGAGTCAAAATGAGGTTCGCTTTTGAACAGACACTTAGAAAACAGCATGAACATCTTGCTCCTTGTGTTTCTATTGACGATCAATGTTCAAAACAAACGATTGCGCTCTTTGAGGACAACTCCTCTCTCCGACGGGGAGCTCGAGCCCCCTTTTGTCTCCGCGTCAAGCGTTAAACCTGGCTGTTAAATCGGCTCGGCTTTGTGACGCTGATCGCAAATCACGTCCCCAATGCAAAGCGTGCAACGTCAGGGCTGCAGAACAAACACGGCGAGCAGCTGCTCCGATGACACGCTCACCGAGTTGTCTGACACGCGCCCCAAATGTCGCCGTGCCGTCCGATCTTAACGGAGACCGTCGTGGGTCGGCCTCGGCGTGGCTTTTTTTTTTTTTTTTTTTCCACCGGAGGAGGTGATGAGAACACGAGGCAATCATTTCCCAGAAAGAGGAAAAGTGCTTTCTGCCAACCTGATTTGTTTGTGTTCGTGGCCTGCGCATGTGTTATAAAAGAGAGAGTGAGTTAATGAAAAAAAAAAAAAAAAAAAGAACCCCCCCCCCAGCCGCCGAGTCTCAATGCCACAGGAACTGCCTGTAATGTTTCCCGGCATCACATCGGCTTGTTTGTTTGTTTGATTTTTTTTTCCTCATCTGAAGGTCCCTCAGAGCGGTGAGTCACTGAGGAGCGGAAGAGGATCGCTGAAAGCTCCCCGATGGAAACGTTCAAGCAGAAAAAACAGCTTCTGTGGGGAAATTCTTAACCGGGTGAATGAAAAAAAGAAAAAAGGATGAGATGAATGTTTTAAATGGAAATCAAAAAGAGGGGATGGATGATTAAGATAGTTTTGGTTCTGCTGTTGGTGGAAGTATTTGACTCATAAGGTAGGTAGGTAGTTACTTTATTGATCACCAAGAGAAAGATTTTCGCTACAGCAGCATTTATAGATACAGGAAAGCAATAAAATAACAGTAAAAACTATTCAATATAAAAATGCACAGTATATACAGTACAGTATATGGCGTTGATGGTGGAAGAGCCCTTTGAAGTTGAGGGCTCTGTGTCTATGCAGCTCACCAGGGGGGATAGATGGGGGAGGGGGGGGGCAGCAGAGGTGTTTGGGAGGTGTGAGGTGCCACTAAATCCTACAAGGGAGCTGCATACTTCGTGTAGCTAACTGGAAAAACACATTTATAGATTGTTTAACTAGCCACTAAAATTTGTAATCAAAAAAGTTAAAAGGTAAAAATCAAGATTTACTGATATTTTTTTTTATTTTTTAAGTATTGATCAAACGAGGTAATATAGTGAGCTTTAGATGTGATGGAAGGATTTCTTACCTTTGGACAGAGCCAGACTAGCTGTCTTTTAGTTATTTATGCTAAAGCCGACTGGCATACAGATATGAGAGTTTGGTGTTTTCACCCAACTCTCAGGAACAAAAGGGGAATACATCTCAAAATTGAATTGAAAAAAAAATGGCTCTGTAAACACACCGTTCTAGTAAACACAAGACATGGTGTAATTTCCATCAGTCCTCATTTTCCTGCATTGTTAATGGACCGTAAATGTCAGACACATTTTCAGTGCATACATTTGCACCGTATTGTAAACTGATTGTGGGACTCGGCTCGATTCACAATAACGAGCTGAAGTGTGAAGGTGGGAGGACGCATTGGCTGGCGTCATTTTTGTTGTATTTCTACTGAGGATTAAAGCCACATAATATAACGTTGTATTTTTGAATCACGACTTCGGGTTCTCTTAAGAGTTTAAAAAAAAACAACACTTTGCATTAGAATGCGTTGAAGACATTCATGACAGCTTTAGATGCCAACATCTTCGAGCGGTGGTCCACCTGACGCCAAAAAATCCCTGCGCCGGCTAGTTGAACCCGAAGTGCCGAGATTTATTCTCCGACGGTCCGACGGTCGCGGTCGGTCTCGGCGGGAGCGTTTCTGGCAACGTGCGCGTCGGAGCCTCAGGTTGCTCATCTGTCTGATCGTCCTCTGGGGAGGAGCAGAGCAGCCTGCCGGAGGCCCGGACAGATGCTCGCTGTGGCTGTTAAACAATAACCACTGGAGTGTGGCCCCCCCCCCCCCTCCCTCCCTCCCCTGCTCCTCCCCCGCACAACCCCTTCAGCAACACTGGGATCTGCTCCCGAGGGGGCTGTTTCGACGGAGGTCAGCCGAGCCGACAATATGCAAACTGTCCCGGTTTAAAGTGATAATCTGTGAAGTTATTCCTGTTTTTCCTTCGACGATGAGATTTATTTATTTATTTTTTTCCCCCGTTGAAGTCTTAGTTTGCATTTCCTTCTTTTCTTTCGTTAAGCCTCGCGAAAAAGGGCGCGCTCACGACGTCTTCATGACTGCCGTCACCTCGAGGAGTTTTCATTTTATAAAGTTCACGACTTGAAGCTGTGAACGGAGTGCAGTGGGCAGTCGACTGGGACCACCAGGAGGAAGGTCAAGTGTTTGACTGAAAGTCTTCACAGCATTGAATTCGATGCTGACATTAACATGCTAACATTTCCAGTGTTGACGTATTGATTTTGAAGCTGTAACCAACTTGTGTCTTCACACAAGTTCAGCTGTGTTTGGCCACAAATCAATACATGACCAACTTTCAAATTTTTAGCTGGTGATGGAAAAAGATGAAGAAGATTCCCAACATGATTCGGATTTATTTTCAGGTAATTCTAAATGTTTTTAGTCGGTTAGAAAAGATGTTGCGATATTTAACGAGATGATTTTGAACCTGCTGGTGGTAACTGCATGAAATTCAAATCCCGTGGAAACTGAAGCTACCAAATGTCATGACAGTTCATCGAAAATATACAAAGACATAATAAATACAGAAAATGTGATCTTTATGGTGGCGGCTGGTCAGAGGATCACCAAACAACAAAGCTGTGTCCTAAATCCATTAACTAATCCTCAATGTACCGAGAGAGAGTCGACAGGACGTGCGTACTTTATTTATAGAGTGTATTTGTGTGTGTATTTATTCATTGGTCTTACTTTTTCTGAAAAAAATATTTTTATCCATCTTATTTTATTGTATACGTATTTGTAATTCTTTCTTATCGCGTGCACCTTTTTTTTTTTTTTCCTGACTGTGTTTCTATGCTGCCGTGACGACGAAATTTCCCCACTGCGGGATTACTAAAGTCTAAAATTAAGTCTGTACTGTCGCTGGTGCTCTTTAATTTATCCTCAGAAATCCTTGAACCCTTACAGATTAAATATCGTGTCCATAATAGAGCTCAGTGGGAAAAAAAAAAGACCGTTTTAAACGTGAGGGGAACTGTGTTGAAACGGTGGACTGTAACGAGAGAGGAGCTGGTTTATGTGGCTGAGCTGAAACGGATTTCACAAGCCATGAATAAATTATAACCGTGATGCTCACAACAAAAAGCCCCTGCAGCAGTTAAATGAAAGAGTTGTAGGAGGTTCTTCACCAGCGGAGCGTCCTCTGCTGAAAGCGCTGATAATCATTAACTGGAAGCTGGATGGATGGCTTGGTGTTTTCAGCCCGGTGGTGGGGTTGTTCAAATGTCAGGCCCCGACAACAACACTGCTGATATTTGACTCTCGTCAACATCACATAGACACAGTAGGAAATGTGCGGACTGCCTTGGAGATTATAACAAAACAATCAGCGATGTCAGGGAGCAGCAGGTATTGTTGTTCTTCGCAGAGAGACGTTACTAAAAATAACACGCAAATGTACAATCCGGTCTGATGACACAGTTGGAATTTGTTTTGCTAATGACCTGAATCAAGCCTTGATGCCTGTAACCTTCATATTCAAATATAATATATCATCTTAAAACAGCCCAGTCAAAGCTGTGTTATGGTGAATTGCAATAAAATGCTTTTTTTTGTTTTGTTTTTGCTTGTTTTGTATTTGGACTTCGACTTAAAACTGTGACGTCTTAATTTTTACACTTTATATTTTGTGCGCTAGATTCCCGCCTCCATCAGCGGTTGTTGACTAATAAACAATGAGACAATAAGTTTTCCCTTGACAGTAAAATAAATCCAGGAATGTAAAATATCATTAACAGTGTTAAACTGTCTACATTACTGTGAATAATTAATATAACTCTACTTCTTTATACAGAACATTTACATTTTTGTAACAAACCTGTAAATGTTGAAGAATTATTCTATTTCATAGAACTTTACAAGAAACCAATAACGTTTTACACTTTATTTTTGGGCTGTAGCAATTTTGAAATCACCATATAAAGGCAACAGTATATTATCTGAAGTCATCACTGGGGTAAAGAGATCTGTGGATGCACAGCTGACATTTATAATCATGTTTATGTCAACTAACATTGAAGAAATCAGTTGCTAACGTACATCTGGCCGACAGAAACATTGGCTTTCATGACCTCTGGCTAGCTGATAAAACTCTGGTTTGGTCTCCACCACCTCCTACCAAAAAAAACCAAGCAAAAAACAAACAAACCAAAAAAAACAACAACCTTCAATAGGTTGTCAATGGTAGCTAGTTGTTAGCGTTGTCGCTAACCGCCGGGACGGCGTACAGTGAGATTATAAAGATGATAAAATGCTCTGTGCTGCAGTGTTTACTACTTTTTGTTTGATTTATGCAAGTGGAAGCAGTGCAGCGTCTTACTGCAAGAAAATGTTTGTATTTTTCGATTCAGGTTGCAGCAAAGCAGACAATCCAATATGTTTTGTTGTTTTTCTCCGTCACTGCGTCTGTTGTTTGTCTCGGCGCCGAACAGGAGGAGTAATCAACTGTTCCTCTCATCCTCCCCGTGATCCATAGTCATGGCAGCGCTGCACCGTGGATATCGTGTTAACTATTGATTAAAGAGACCAGAGAAATACAGAGCGATGGAGAGAGAGAGAGAGAGAGAGAGACATAGAAGAGGGAAAGGAACGGAGGGTTCGAATTACAGAGACTGAGAAATAGTGATGATTATTGTAGTATTTATATTAGTTGCCTGGAATTAAAAACCTCAAATATTTTTACTTCGAGGTTTTTTTTCAACTGGTCAAGATGAAAAAGAAGAAGAAAAAAAAAAAAAGCTTTCTTGCTGATAAATTCCTGTAGAGAAACACACTCATTCTCTGGCACCGTTTCTAAAAGCAATGAGTGTGTTTGCCTTCTCGCTGAATTATCCCCATTATGTGAAAGACAGCAAAAGTCACTCCAAAAAAAAAAAAAGGCAGCTAACTCACTCTCTGATGTCCAATCACATTACTGTCGTTGACACTCTCAGATCAAATGGAACCGGTGGCGTTTGCTTCTGTTGCCTAGAATCACTTCCACGGCGAGATGAGTGCTCGGCTTGTGTTTTGCGGTCAACTGGCCCAGATAGCGCCGTGTGCGTTGTTTCTACCGAGCTGCCCCACATTCACCCTCGCTCTTCATTCCCCCGAGTGACGAACACATCGACGACAACAGGAAAGTTAATGGAGGCGTAATGACACGGTGGGCAAACTGCATCCCCGACCGGTGGCCCAAATACGAGGAACGAGTGCTGTTTTCTGTTTCTTTTTTTTTTCATTTTGAGTGGTGCCGCGGAGTAGAAATGGTGGCATGTATGTTTGATGACTTACTCCAAAAGTAAAGCAGAAAGGCGGAGAATACGACTCCCAGTCATAAATTTACCAGGTGTGACTCTTGAGTCTGAGCGTCTGACTTTATGTCACAAAATCTAAAGTTTTAGCATTTCAAGCAAACTTCTCTTCCATTTGCAAAGCAGTTTGTCGAGGCAGTTGTTTTTATTATTATTTAATTTCCTACATGCGATCTCTTGAGAGGTGTATTTTTGAAGCCCAGCGATGAATCACCCAGATTTAAAACTGGTTTCTCTTTTATTGGAGACTTTTTTTTTGTTGTTGTTGTTGTCATTTGGTTTCATCACCGTTACCAAATGGCAGCGGTTGAAACCAGGTCAATCCGTCTGTCTGATCGGGATTGAATGCATTTTCATAGCGCTTTATGCCCTTGTTTTGGTAATATGAGAGTGAAGTCAGACAGTCGCACAAAATATAGATGCATATATATATTTTTTTTTTATTCACAAATCTCGGGGAGGGGGTTTACATTCATATGGAAACACAGTAACATACCGTACATGGTAATAGGTCTTTTTTCAGCCAATTTGTGGTTGCATCGCCAACAGGTTTGGTACAACATGCACTAAAGGAAACATCTGTCACACCTTTAATGCTCAGGAAAGATTCAGAGCAGGATCTTTTTTGAATCTGCTCATTTCAAAAGGAGTGCAAGCGCTGAGGGAGCACAGTGTCGTGTTACTGACGTATTCTAGATTAGGTTGTTTTTAAGCAGTCGTTTTTCATCACATACTGTACAAGTCAAAGAATATGACATCATGCTGACAATAATTTAGGAAATGTGCACAACACATGTTTAAACTCTGATTCTATGTGTGGGGTGGGGTGGGGTGGGGGGGGGGGGGTGACTCTTTCAACACACTGCAAACAGGACTAGGGGACCAGTGTGTCATACTCTGTTTAATGAAGCGCTGGCTGCTGAGTGAATTGCATGTTTTAGCAAATTAGTTTTGGAATCCACTGCCATTGCTATTTTTAAATAGCATTTTTAATTTGTCAGTGCGTCCAAACTTTGCAAATGCAAATTATGACTTTTTTTTTTCTTTTTAAAGCCAACGTTGATCGGTAGTCCAAAAAAAACCCCAATATATTTGGCTTGATTTAAGCCTAATCAATAGATATGTATAATACTGTAAATCTCGACAGTATCTTGGTCATTCATGATTGGTCCAACTCTTTACAACAAGTTGGGGTGATGTGAATCTTTGACTGAACTGAAAGCAAAAATGAACCCTGCTTTATACTCCACATTTAATATCACATAGAAAACCTCCAAGAGTTTACAATAAACAGGATTATGCAACATCGATATCCAAGTGCAATTCAATATTTTTTTTTTGGCACAGTTTCAGATATTAAGTGGTCACTCACTTCGTTGTGAACGCACGAGCTACCACAACAGGCCGAGTAAAACTGCATACGACTAGTTCACGAAGTAAGACAAGTAGCGGCAGGGCTGGGCGATGACGCAATGACGATAATTATCACAATATAGGATGAGATGTGACAAAACGATTCAGTTGCAAGGCATTTAGTATTCCCAGTCAAGTACTGGACATGTCTGAAAAGGACAGAAAGTAAAAGCATACGGAGGGAAATCAATCTCCTTCCATTGTAACTGTACATACACAGTGTAGTGCAGAGCAAATTATTCTTTCAAGTCACCAGTTTTATGTTTGCAATTTTATGGTCGAATCCAAGTCCACAAAGATGGAGGTTCGGGGTGGATGGAAGGGTCAAGAAAACATTCATCTTAACATGGGAGACCACTGTTTGTTTCACAACATTTATTATAGCAACCAAGCCCTGATCTTTCCCTCATACCTCACCAACCAGGTGGAAAGATATCGGTGTTATTTCTCCTGCCGCCAGCAGGGGCTCCTATGGATCGTATTTGGAAGGCAGGGAGAAACGACTCTGATGATAATTCAGATTGTAGGACTTGTTGGCTGTAATAAATGCAGAGGAGATAGTTTACCAAAGGCAGCTAATTATGGTCACAATAAATGTTGAAAACGACCAAAAATGGGTCACAAAGACAATCTTGATTTTGGTATCCAATTGTGGTCATTGAGCTACAATCAGTTTTGTATACCAATATTTGATGTATCTTGGAATACGTTATTAATTTTTTTTTTTTTTTTTTACACTTACTAGCCAAGGAGTTTTGGTGTTTACAGTCAGCTGGTCCTCACTTTAATGACATGGCGATGACTGATATCAGAGTTAACAGAAAATGGCATGTATTGTGATAAATATCATTTTCGCGTAATATCGTCATTTTATATTTTCGCCCAGCACTACGCACGAGTTAAAACAATTAGCTTCTCCTCATCCAATATCTTCTCTGTACAGTGCAGTCCACAGAGACACGTATCATCTAGAGGGTTAGCATGCATGGAGCTGGTGCGGACGAAGGAAACAGTCAAAGCAGGTCGCCCCGCAACTTGCAGATTCACAGTATTGAGGAGATGATGTCGAAGGGTTTTCATGGAGCGGTCTACAGTGTCGGTCCACTTTCATGTCCACTGCGGTCGTCGGGTCGGGTCAAACGGACCTCCGCTGGCCTTGCGCGTGTGCCCTGTTGACCATATCCTGGTACATCTTGGACCTGAGAAACCGCGGGTACGAGTCTTTCTCCATGAGGCTGTGGACTTTCGCTTGGATCTCGTTGAGGCTGGTCGGGGAGGGATCCGCCAGGCTCTGCTTGGTCTTCTCCCGGGTGCGGTAGTCAATGTTGACCTGGCGGGATGAGGACAGCGAAGAAGACGTCACATGTCAACGTAATTCCCGTGTTATTATTATTATTCAGATATAAATTACGGGTCAGTTTTGAACAACCCTCCTCTCCAAAAAAAGCTTCTGCAAGTTGGTAAAAAAATAAATATTTTCCCTTCCTGTCTTTCCGTTGTTTAATACTGCATAATTTTCGACAAGATGAAAAGCACCATAGCAGAGTCGACATTTGATAGAAGTTACAGTCAAACTGAGTGAAGATGAAGAGAACAAAATTGAAAATCTATTTGAAAGTTTGATGGAAGTTTGAACAGGGGTAGAGGTAGTTAGAGGTTGGTGGAGTTATAGAAATACATAATTTTCAAGTTTTTTTCCCTGTCCAGGATCTCTAAAGGCCATTTGAATTAAGACTCGTCTGTGAGGAACGAAAGCTGGAATTAGTAGTGTTGTTTTAAGGGCGAGGTCACGATGGGTCAACTTAGATACTGGCAACCTCGATTGGTTGTTTCTAGCCGTGATGTAGGAAGCACTTTTAACATCATACAAGTATTTTTTGGGGCAATTTTGCCTTCATCAGATAGGAGACGGGACACATGTGGAAAGAGAGCAGAGGAATAACATGCAGCAAGAAGGTCCAGCCAGCCGGAAGTCCAAAGAGGGACTCGGCCGCTGAGGGCTTTTTGCGGCCAAAGACCTCGACCACCGGATCACACAACTCAAGAGTACATTGATGTAACAAACCTTAACCGTGGGGGAAAATGCTCATGAGAATTATTCTACTGAGTCCATATCAATGTTTTGAAGAGGAGATAGTGGATTTTAATACTTCTTTCCATTGTGGGTATATCTGAAATGTAGTCCTAACCTTGTTTTGGTGTTTTGTCTCTATCAAAATACAGCTTTTACCTTTGAGTATGAAATTCATTCATGTTTTTAAGCCTTTCCATAGCCTCCAAGTCATCTACGGAAGAATTCATTCACCCCAGTTGCACCCGAACCCACCTCTCTCGGCGCCTTAACGTCAATGAACTCCTTAAAGATCTTGTTCGCTTTCGACACAAGCTTGGCCGAGCCCTTGATTTTTTTGTACTCCTCGCAGGCCATCCAAAACTCGATGTTTTCGTCGCTGAACTCTGACTTGAGAAATGTCCGGAAGGCAGCCAGCCCATCTGTAAAGAACCAATAAATCAGGAAGTAAAACGGAAGAGTTGTAACCAAACAAAAACACTTAAAGGCTTCAGCCCAGCTCCCATGTCAGTACGGCAGCAGAGAAACTCCCTCTTCTAGAGATGTTTTTTTTCCCTCCCTCATTTTGATGGAGTAGCTCGATCATGTGATTATTATACCCTTCCTGCTGTGTTGATATATTCCCAGTATGTGCACACTCTTGTGCAAGAGAGCGGGAAATGCTCTCAGGATTAGAACGCAAACAAAACCAGAGCAAAAACATACTCCCACGGCGAGATCTCTCCTCCGTCTTCCAGCAGTCGAGATAAGTGATCAATTAACCTGCTGCCGGCTGATGTTAACAGAGGAAGGGCATGTTTTTGTTTCGGGCCCCGTGTCACGGTGACATGTTATTTCCACCTTTTTCCTTTTTTTTGCCGTTTACCTTGTGAAGCTGGGCAGAGCAGAAAAGGCTGGTCCATTACTCACACAGAAACATACATTCCCATGATTGTACCGCAACGACATGCAAGGTTACACGGACACGAGGCAAAACAAGACACACATACACACACACAAACACTGGTCTGCTGTTTGAACGAGTCCTCAAATAACTTGTAGCACACGTGAAAAGCAAACATGACAGGGTTTTACAGTGTCTGCAATGTTGTGTCTGTATTAGTTGACGTTTAAAGGGGAAAAAAAAAGAGAAATAAAAAGAGCTTGCATTTAAAGTGGAATCAGGATTTGTGCAGGACTGAAAAACAATTATAATTTACAGGTGTCATTTCTAATCTAAACAGTCTGCTTTTATGGTATCTGTTCCAATCACTGGGATAATTGCTGCCTTCAAATCATAGACGGCATATAAAAGAGGACGTAGCTTCAAGGTCTGAGAAATGAGGCCAATGCGAAAGCGCCTTAAGCTGCAATACCACCGAGTGCCACTAGAGGTCGGCTCCAAAAAGCGTCCGGCTCCATAGACTCCCATTCAACTAGTCTCATCAAATTCTCAGTCAATAAAGTGTCTGTGTTGTTAGCTAAAGTCGCTCCTTCTTATTTGTTTTCTGCTGGTTTATCTGAAAATAATCCCGTCATTAATTAGAAAATAAGCTTCAAAAAGATGTGTTTTTGGCAACGCAAAAATGTCCTCGGCCTTATAGAAAATGTAGAGTTCCGACATCGTGAATGCCACAAGAGGGCGCCGTTCACACAGACTCCTCTCGTTTACACGGTAAACACGAGTCCATTTCTGTGCAGCATTTCTCGCAAACAATGTGTTATTTTAGCCCCGCTCTGCCGTTTATTCTGTCGTTTGCAGCTGTGTTTCTTCTTCCAGGTGTTTTGATAGCGTTCTTGTTAAAGTGCGCGTATTTCCCAGAAGAGAGACATCATTTTTCCAGCTGAAGCGTCTTGTGGTGGATTTTCTTGGAAACAGTTGTTGTCTCCGTGTGTCCTCGAGGGTCTGGCGAGTGTGGCGAGAGCACTTCTTACTCTGAATACATCTGCAGAGCCCATTTTGTAAATATCTCGCGTCTGTTAGTGCTTCGTTTGGTTTGTTGGTACGTTACAACCACGGAGTGCTGATTATCAGAAGCTACAAACAAAATGGTGACCGATCAGTAGAAAAAAAATAACAACAACAACAACATTGCGCTGGAGCTCTCAAAAACTTCATGGGGCTTGAGAGGACTTTTTAACAAAACCAGGACAAAGGTAGTTTTAATTCCCAGCAAACAGCCGAAAGGAAATTGGGGACTCGGCTTTTGTCAGCTTCGCTCCAAAGCTGTGGAACAAACTACCTGTTAGATATCAGGGAAGTGAGCTCAGTTAACACTTTTAAAAGAAAGCTCAAAACATATCTCTTTATATCAGCCTTTAATGACCTACTCTTGAAGCTCTCTTGCACTTTGAACTGCCGCGCCTTAAAAATGCATTTTTGCTTATTTTATATTTCAACTCTAGTGGTTTAATTTTATGCATTTTATCGGTTCTCAAGAATTTCATTTCTTTTCTGCATTTTTTAAATGTTCCTTTATATGTTTTTATGTGAAACACTGCTGTGAAGCAGTTTGAGCTGCATTTCTTGTATGAAAGGTGCCGTACTAATAAAGTATGTTATTATTATTATTAATTGCTGTGCAGTTGGAAAGGAGAAGGGCTAAGGGTCTTTCAGCTTGAGGGTTGGTTGTGGAGGTTGGACTAGGGGGCACGGTGGAAGAGCTAATCGACAGCAGGGGGTGATGACTCGGTAGGGCATTAAAAAAATGGCAGAGGGTGAAGTACAGGTGAAGAATCCAGAGCGGGTCATTCTGCAGGAAAACTCAAAGCGAGTACAGCGAGCAAACCTCTGAAGCACCTTGATGACCCGAGAGGAGGCCGCCCAGAGACTGCTGCTTAAATACATCACGGCAATTAAGAGCAGCTGGGTGTAATCAACGCAGGGCAGCTGGGGACAAAGCATTCGCTGCAGCCCTCCGTGACCACGTGGCGCTTCGGGAGCAGCCGGGAAATCTATTTGTTCTTTGAGGTGCTGACATTTTTAATGTGGAGACAAACTCAAATTCAATTCAATATGCTAAAAGGAAAAAAAAAAATCAGCTTCAAGGAGTGTTGTCGTACTAACGAGGCACGTAATAGCTCACAGAGTGCCCCCCCCTCTCCTCCACCCACACCCCCCAGCCAGGTGTAGTACACCTCCATCAAATTAAGTCTGGTGTCAATGCAATATCCTCCCAAGGGAACATCCAGTACTGTGTCCCTGTTGCTTTGCCATTACTTATGTAATGTAAATGTGTGTGAGTGTGTGTTTGTGTAGGACATGTTTTCGTAGACCTCTTCAATGTTTGGTCAATTCAAACAGGAAGCGCCGGTGTGTCACGCTCCCTCTCCATCTAGGGAGAGGTTTTGCTCTGTGACAAAACTTCCCCGAGGAACATTATAACCCTTAATGTTTGTGTGTCAGACCACCGTGTTGCATCATAACCTCGATTTGAGCAAAAACACAGCGCTCACGTAAGTGCGGCTTTCTTTCGTTTGAGGCTGGTTGTCTCTCGGCCATTCGTCAGCACAGAGTGATTAAATCGGAAATCAAGAAATGTGTCAAAGTTGGTTTTGCGAGCTAAAAAAGGAAGCTTCAGAATGCAACCCCATTATAATTGATTTAGTTTTTTTAATCATATTTTCCAAGCATATTGGAAACAGACTGGAATATTATTAAAACCTTCAAAGACCAGACACAAATCAAATCGCAAAAGATTTGGAATTAGACATTTTACTGACTAATTAAAGTCTCTTGGACCTAAAATAAACCATATAAACAGGATTTCTTGCATAAAATGGGACCAAAACAGAATTCACACCGAAAGTACTTGCCTTATTGTTTTAAACAAGAAAAGCATTTTTTTTTTCATGCACTAATTATCTACTGGTTCCAGCTTGTGTAATTTGACATTTTACAGACCGAATAATTTTGTCAATTATTTCAAAAATTATTTGGCAGATTAACTGATGATAAATTAAAATGATAGCTAGCTGCAGTCACAGATAAACTTGTTTCTTTTTGGGAACAGAGATATTCGTAGTGAGAGTGGGAAAGACCAAGTTGCATGCTCATCAAAATATTTGAGTGGTCAAAAGTCTTCAGTAAAAGTAGCTTAGTTTGAACGCGCTGTGATTTTAGCTCCTATTTCTCAACAGACTCGGATCAGTTTAGTCTCAGTTAACCACCGTGTCTTCGATCAATCAGCGAGAAAATGTAGTTTGTCTGTCTGGATCTGTTTGAAACTTTACTTCTATTCATCAGATATGCAGGAGCAACCTGACCTGCGGAGTACTCCAGGGAAGTTACCTCGGTCCCATTACTTTTTAGTCTGTGCATGCTGCTCCTCAGGCAACATAACATTGAATAAACAAAAAAAAGGGACAATTTCACTGCTAAATTAGAGGTGGCCTTGATTTTCTTGATGATTGCTGCTTCGTACCGTCGGGACTGTTCTCCCCCTTAAAAAACTGAAAATGTTCACTTACATTTGTGAGAGAGAAGATGATCAAACGATTCAGACCATCGAACAACCTCATCCGTTGACAGTCTGATGGAGAGAGAAAAAGCCAGAGGGGAAGTGCCTGAGAAGAGCTGCTAACCAACCGCTGTGCTTCCATGCATTTTTAACACGAGATGGTATTGTATGTATTATTGAAGGGCTGCCGGATTTAATGTCTGATTTATTTTGCTTCTCTTCCTCTCCAGCGCTGTAAAGTACTTAAAATATCCGGTTACATTTACAGAACGATGACAGGAGGAAAGGAGAGGAGAGGAGATGAAGACAGGAATAGCAACGGCTGACCTTTGTTAGCATTTTAATGCTATTCATGAAGCGGTGAAAACATGGTGAGATAACACTATCTCAGGGGTTAAAGAGATGCATTAACATTATTTTAGTCCTCCACCTCCGGAGACGGTATGCAGCTCGTTAAGACTATTTGTGAAACACATTAGCGTGAACATGAAAGCTAAATAACAATATATGTTAAACATTTGAAACAACTGCCACGAGTTTGCCCAAAGAAGTTTGTGACATGATGAGCGTTAGCGCCCCCTACTGGGTTACTTTGCATAGAGATGGTTGCACTGATTCAGAAATAAAAAAAATATATTTTTAGCCTTACGAAGCTATTTTCGACCAAATTATTTGAATAACTTACTTGGAAATTAAGGCATTAAAAAAAAGCGTCACGACTCAGCCCAGTGTCACAGCAGAGCGTGTAATACACACGCCTGTCCACTAAAGGACAAGGTGCGATAGCTAGTTGTGACAGTGACGTGTACGTAAATATGGGCACGTCACATCCAGAAGGATTCAAACTTATTTTTTTGTTTTTGTTCCTAACCTTAACCAAGTTGAGTTTAGTTTTCCAAAAAAACAGACATGTCTGCTGCAGCCTGGTCTAGGAGTGAGAATAACACGTTTTTGCTTTAGTGGACAAGCGTGTCTATTACACGCTTTGCCGTGATACCGGGTTGCACGACTGGTTTTTATTTGTGAGAAGTGTTTGTGACGTTACGACAGGACGTTTAGCAGCTTAGGTTTGCACCGCTGTTTGTAAAATGTCAAGGCAGCCTCTCAACAGGGGTAAATACAACTCCTTATTTCTTAAAGAAGGCAACTTTTCCTTCAAAAGTTTGACACATTTTTTGAATTAATTTCATAACATGGTTTCCAGACAGTGATTTCACACAACAGAAGGGTGAGTTTTCAAGTGTAGTTCCACAGGAACAAAGCAGGATGGTGCAGGGTTTCTGTTGGCAGACTTACTTCAGACACCTGGCCGTGGTCTCGTGGGCGGGAGGCAGGAACTCGGAGAAGTCATTGCAGGAGTCGGATTTGTTGGACAGGCAGCCTAGTCTGGTCTTCATGGTGCAGATCCTGCTGACGAAGCACACAAATGCTTTATGTTCTAAAACTTTTTGTGCGTATAAATCAAACATTACGACAAAGAAATGATACCTTCGATGCACACGGAGACAAAAATAGTTACTATTATCCATCCCGCTTCTAAGAGTCACGGTTGTGCTCAGTTAAAAGAAATAATAAAAAAAACAACCTGCTCAAAAAATATTGAAATAAAAAGTTCAACCCGGACTTTTTTAGCAGAACTGGGACCATCAGCAACAAACCTGTTTACAACGTGCATTGCTGCATTGAAATAGCATTTGTTGGTGCATTCAATGACTTCGAAGTTCATGCAAAACTTAAAATGCATTTCAACTGCGAGCTCAGCGCCGTGAAGAAGACTGCCGGCATATTTTTTTTATTTTGTTTTGCTGTTGTTAAGATGTCCGGTTGTATGTTTTGGCTTCGAGCGGTCGGGCTGCTCCTTTCGATGTTTAGACTATGAATACGTTCCTAAATGTTGAGCCCTGCTGAATAAACTGATCGCAAAGAAACAAGATGCAGAGAGATAAGAGCAGCTGTGACTGGACTGAATGTGGACGACAGGTGCATCTACATTATGCAAAAGAGCTGAGTCAGCACGGCACAGCACCCCGCTTCATTCAAAACGCCGCGTCGCGATAAGGTCTTTTGTTTTTTTTCGACTGTATCGTGCGGAGTTTAAGAAACGCTCCCTGCAAAACGTCGCGTGATCGCATCCGAGTTTTACGAGGAAAATAAAAACAAACGTCTCCTCGAATCTTTACCAGCATCATCCGACTTCCTGGAAACAGCTCGAACGATGGAGCGGAATTAAAAAGAAATCTATTCATCTGTTTATTTATTTGTTCATAACGTAGTCTGTGTTACGTTGATGCCCCGTAATTGTGACAGGAACATAAAGAGCCTCTGTGCTGCTGCTTCTCCAGAACGAAATGAAATAAACCATATCCCCGTTTGTCATCACGGTCTGTCCCGTCTCATTTGTACACTGCTGCTGTCACATCCTATCTGTCACCGCGCCGCCTCTGGGACACACGGCTCGCGCCAGATGGGGCACGGCTATAAAGACGCTCCATCAAAGGCCAAACATTTCTTTAAAAGTAGGTCTGTTCTGCAGAAAGAAACAAAAGAATGGAAGCAATTGAATTAAATAGACAAACAGTCTTAAAAGAATTCAGGCGTTTTAAGTAAAAAAAAAAAAAGAAGAAATAAAGGCCTTTCACGATTCCTTTTTTGTTTTTAGCATCATTTGACATTTTGGGAGGCGTCATGGCAACAGCGAGTTAGCTTAGCTTAGCACAGAGACTGGAAACAGATAGCTTGGTTTTGTACAAAGAGGGGGGAACAAAATATCTGCCGACCAACACATTTATTGTTAACTTAAATAACCACCTCTGATCTGTTTCACCCAAATTAACAAATTAGTTAAGAGATTATTCATCGTTTGCTGCCTGATTTTTGTGCAAAGCTAAACAAACTCGCAGGTTTCTGTATCTTCATGTTCATCATTTCGACGTTACAGGTATCAATTCTCTCATCTAATCTCCGATGACACAAAACAGACCCAAAGATTAAAAAAAAATAAAAAAAAATGACATCTTACTTTGTGGCAATGCTGCATTTTTCTTGACAAAAAAAAAAAACACTTCCCAAGATCTCTATAATCCAGTTTGACTGAATATGAATCTTTGAATGTGAGTTAACAGGAGTATTGAGTTTGTGTGGTTCGGAGTATAAAGTGGTTGTGTGTGTGTCAGTAGGCCACTCAAACATCACAAGAGCCTTTGAGTCACTACAACACAGCAGATGATGATCAGAAGCGTGCAAACGTATTACAGAAATGTTCACAGGACTGTTGACGGCCCGTTGGACGGCCCGTTGGACGGCCCGTGTGACTTCTTGGGGTAACTCATCAATGGAAAACAAAACACCCCAAAAAAGCCACTATTTTTTTTCTTGTTGTGTATTTCCTTTCTCTCTCTGTTCGTTGGAGATTGTTTTGATGCTCGGACCTTGAATTGGGAACATTGCGTGAAATGTGCTTTTCATTAGCCCGCCAAAAAGCCATTTGCTGGAATTAATAAGGCTTCATCCACCATGTGAATACCAAGGCTCTTTTAAAATGTCACTTTGTGTCCTCCATCTACTTCTGACTTCGCGTTTCGAGGTAATACATATTAGCATGTGCTTTTTTTTGTTTGTTTGTTTGTTTTTCGCCCTGGACTAATGTATCAGCTTTCTGTTAATGAAAATTGTTTGGCAGTCGGCTTTGCTGTCAAGTGTGACGGATAAATCAGCGAAGTAAATGTGTTTTCAGAGGGAGAGAACATGAGTTTATCAACCAAAACTGTCACATCCTCGCCTTGAGAAATATTTGTTTGGGTTTCAGTGAAGAGTTAATAGTTTGCATGGCTCTTTAAAAAGCTTTTTTAAACAAAAAATGTATTTATATATTTTTCCTCCTCCTCCTCCACCAGGAATAAACCTCAAAAGGGCCGCCTGTGCAGCTCGTTTCAGATGATGTAGACGTGTGACGCAGCCTGCCCCAGAAACACCCATGTTATGTATCAGATGTTATATATATATATATAAAGCAGATGCAGTCGACCATGAGGGTAGTTTCATCTGTGTGAGTCATAATCTTGAGGTGCAGTTCATTTGTTAATGAAAAGTTATTTTCTGAAAGCCCTGCAGGCCGGGATATTTTAAGAGCCGACTGTGTGTATACACATCCAGTTCACTGAAGTTCACGGGTGAGGGATGAAGAGTGTTGTTAGGATGACTTTCTGACAGCAGGAACACCAACAACACAAAGCACTTACTCTCTTGCTTCACTCTGGACACGGTATGTTTTTTTTTAATTTTTAGTCTCCTTTATAGTCGGACTCCTAAAACGAACAGAGGTCGAGGAATCGTGTTTTTTTTGGGGGACATTTCAGCAGTCTTGATTCCACATGTTGTAGATAATCTACAAATATAAATATCATTCGAACTTTAAAAAAAATAAAAAAATCTCAATTTATTTATTGGCAGTTCTGGAGCCTTTTTTGATCGTATCATAAAATCTTCCCCAACAGATGACGCGAAGTCTTTAGAGGAAAGAATTTTGATGACAAATGAGCGCCTCCATCTCAAGACTGAACAGAAGCTTCAGAAATGGATCTTTAGTCAAACAGGACTGATCCTCTGAGGACCATGAATATCTGTACATCACATAGTCTATTAAAAAACATTTTAATAGACTATTTTCTGGTCTGGACTGAAGTGATTTGGTACCCAGACCAAATTTTCAGCATCACAAAATAGATTTTTTTTTCCCTCGTTTCCTCGATTGTTGAGATCAACTTCCGCTTCTTTTAAATCGAAGCGTGATGCATTTCTGTTTGCTACTGACTTTTATTAAATTAAATGTGGGACTTTATTTGTATCTTGCAATGCACTATAACTCATTTTCAATTCTCTGTTTGATCTATTTTCTTTTATTTCTTTGATATCGTAATGTATATTAGCGTCTTCTGTAAAGCACATGGAATATCCTTGATGCTAGAAATTGTGCGCAAATAAAGGCTGAGCTCGACTTGCATGACATTTTGCTCTTTGAACTGCTCGTCATGCAAAACATAGCCATCCTGCAGACATCCGTCCATTCATGAGTGACGACACGTTAAAAAAAAACCTCAATGTTATTTCGTGCAGATTGCTAAATGCATCAATAGTCTGCAACTTCATGTAAACACATCTGCTCGTGGATTCATATTTGGCACGAACACGGGGACGGCTACGATATTCTGGCACTTAGACAGCAGCTTTAACGCATCGGCACTTGAAATGGAAACTAGCCATCAGCTTTTTTTACGCGCGGCAGCGTGTGTCGTTTTTCAGCAGGCGAAGGCCACGAAGTGAAGTTGATGAGATGAGACGTGGACGTATTGATGAGCCCGCCGCGCGCCAAACTGTCAATAACACGATAACGGGTTCTCTCCCTCCCGCTATTATACCCCCCTCCCCCTCACCCCCCGACCCCTTGCCTCTCGCCTCCTCGGCTTTGACAAGTCCGCTTCCACCCCGCCCCCCCCCTCCCCCCACGCCTCTCGTGCGCTACCTACTTCGTCTGCAGTATGCTGCAGACACGTGCCGCCGCTGAGCTATTTATAAAAATCCCTGACAAATCCATGTAGTCAGGAGGAAGCAGTGCATGTTCTATTCAGCCATGCAGCAAGGCCGGCTCCTGGAGGAAAGAGGCTAAAAACAGCAACGGCGCTCTTAAAGTCTCAGATACACACACAGAGTACGCCTCGTGAATCTGAAAGTATACGAGCAACATCCGACCGAGACACCCCCCCCCCCCCCCTTCCACCCCACCCGCCCCCCGCCCCCCTGTATCTGAGATGCCTGGTGGGGTTGGCGGATTAAGAAGTCAAAAATCTAGATCATGGAAGTTGCGTCTCTGTGTGTGTGCGGGTGTGAATATCTTCTTTGATGTTACCTAACTTGGTGCAATGCAGGTTTTTAAAGATGTCTCTCCGTGTCCTCATTTGTGGATGCTGACAAGAGACACCCTGCGGTTCTATACAGTAGATGTGTGTATTATTAGCTGCGGACGGGTTATGAAAGAAGTTCTGTATGATAATAAATGGGTTAGATTAAATTCAAATGAATTTACTCTGCAGAAGCTGCGGCTTAAAAATAGCATTTTACAGGTAAAAAAAAAAAAAAGACGTTTTCTCGGTGGACAGCAAACGACTGAATGATTGATACTGTACTGATGTGGACGCGGCATCGCCCCGTATGCATGGATGCTCGGGTGCATGCATCCACGGTGACGTTGGTGTTAAAGGCAGACGAGCGCTTGTGAGTCACTTCCTGCAAAGATTATAAGAAGATGATCTTAAGTGCAGGCCGCGTCGAGAGTTAAAAATAGCAGCTCGTCAAGTTAAAGGTTTCCGACGTCGTTGGCTGCGGCCAAAAATAACAGGTCGCACTCTGGCACCTACCAAATAGCGCATTTATTGTGCGCTCTATTGTGTTGCGCCAGTAAACAAAACAATGATTGTGCAGTGTACAGAACAGCTGGTACCGGTGGTTTTAGTACTGGTACAGCTCGTACTACCGCTAACGCCAACTCAACTAATTAAAAGAAACAAACTAATCAAATTAGTAAATATAGAAATAAAACAAATCTACGAGCAACCAAAACTAGTTTGTTGTAAATGGAAAAAAAAAACAGATACAGATCGTTCAACGATGATGATTTTTGTTAGTAAAATAGGTCATTGCGATTGTTTACAGGAAAAGAATTTAGGAAACAGTGTTGCTTAGTGTAAATAAACCAAATTTGTTTTACCTCTCGCTAAGTATAGACTTGTTATACAGTAAATCTTGCGGTTTTATTTCATACTTTTGAGTTCGGACGGTCTTGTTTGCCGTTTTCATTTTAGATGCTTTTATTTTGAAAGGAGCTCACTTGGATCCAGTCGCGCAAAGCGGAGATGAAAACTTTATGAAACGGTAAAAGGAAGGAAGAAAGAT
Source organism: Embiotoca jacksoni (assembly GCF_022577435.1). NCBI lineage: Eukaryota > Metazoa > Chordata > Actinopteri > Embiotocidae > Embiotoca > Embiotoca jacksoni. The sequence goes on from NW_027185329.1 coordinate 1,932,241, forward strand.
AATTGTTTTAAGATGTTAGCACCCAAGAAGAGGTATGAGGTCAGTCGTAATAACACCGTTGCCCCGGCAACAGCAATGTGGACGGCGTCTAGAAGCCACGGACGCTGACGATTGCGCAAGCTAACAGGTGGGCAACGTAAGAAGAAGCAATTGATATCTTTTGTTGTTTTGTGTGTTTGCGTCAACTCTTAGACTAGTTTGGATTTTTAAATAAAAACTAAAACATCAGTTCAAGTGCCAATGAGTCCATCTTTCGGAGGGGTACGCCACACTACACTTATTATTTTTCTCGCTTTTGCTATTAATCGTCTCTGCAAATATGCACCCCCCCCCCCATTTTTTCCCCAAACTATTCCTTTAAGTTTAATTTCAAGGCATTTTACTTTTTCCTCTCTCTTAAATACGTCCACTCTGACATCTCAACATTCACAGGATCACTGGACCTTTTTCTCCCTGCAGCCCAGCGGAGCCACACAAGTAAACTGTCTTTCACACATCCATTAATTAATGAATCAATGAGCTTGTTAATTAACTCTCTCAGTCACTGGAGCCTCACTGCTGCTCCACTTCCACTTTTTCACACACACACTGAAACCGAGTGATTTGCTTGTCTTATCTGTGCAGAACCTCTCAGCTGTGTCGGGTGCTTTGCATCGATGACACTGTGCAGCCTTGTTGTGTAGACTTATTGTTCTTCAGGGAACAAAGGGTCAAAAATATTTAAACAAATGCGAGCGAAGGAATCATCCTGCATTTTTTTTTTCTAAATCTAAATAAAAAAAAATAAAAAAAATCACACTACTTGCAGACAGAAGAACATATGTGGAAGGTGGTGGTGTTACGGTACATATAGATAAAAAGGATTAGTGTTTTATATTCACAAAAAGGTGATAGTAAAAGAGAAATTTTGCTCATTAGATGCCAACGATGATAACAGCTGAAGTCTCGGCAACAAAAGAAGCGAGCGACAGACGTGAATGTTCAAATCCCCCAAAGTACTGGAAACCTGTCAAGTTTAGGTGTGACTGCTGCCAAATGGTTCAAGAAGAAATGAAATTCATTGACTGGCTTTTACTTTTCATTCATTTTCAATCGTTTTGTGTGTGTGTGTGTGTGTGTGTGTGTGTGTGTGTGTGTGTGTGTGTTGTTGTTGTTGTTTTCAGGCTAATTAAAATGCACCGTGACTCAGATGTCAAGTTATCAAGGGGTGAGTGAACAGCAGATTAGTTCTGGCGTCGGTCCGCGGACGTCCTTTTCCTCTCCGCTGCCAAGCTGTCAGATTTGGGGACCTGACTCATAAGAGCACACAACTGCAGGCCTGGCACTTTTGTGTGTTTGCTTGTGTGTGTTTGCTTGTGTGTGTTGTGTGTGTGTGTGTGTGTGTGTGTGTGTGTGTCAGTGTGTCAGACCATATGACATGTTGCCACCTATAGCAGCAACAGAAGGAGAACTCGTAGCCTAGATCTTGTGTTTATTTTTGGTCCCTGGGAGATGTGTGAGCTCGGCGGGTCTCGGGCAGGTCTCAGGACAGGACGATCCTCGACACACACACACACACACACACACACACACACACACACACACACACACACACACACACACACACACACACTCTGCCCCTCAGATCCGCTGCAGCTACAAACACTGGCCATGTTGTGTCTTATCTAATAAAAAGCCCCAAAAAGTGATCATGAAAGTTTGAGGAGCCTTTTCTTTTTTTTTTTCTTTTTTACTTATTATGAGATCATTTTTAATAGCATTATCTGATTTACGTGTTATTTTTGTTGCATTTTTCCATTGCCAGAGGACTTTGGTCACTGCTATTAACAGTAAACAAGAGTCCTGTTTTGTCAAGGGCATCTCAGAACAGGCTTCTGGGAATTCACAGTGTGGAAAAAAAAATGATGAGGAAAGACCAGAGGTCGCATAAAAACGATGCAATGAGACAAAGGCGCATTTGTAAACTTAAGTTTGGTAACTACCATCGGGTTGTAAATAGTTCAGATTCTTCAGATTTACATTGATTGATCTTTTTTTTATTATCATTCATACAGAACCTTGTAAAGTCTATTTTGCTGACAGGGCTGTAAACTCAACCGTTGAATATCTTTTAGTGTTTTCTCGTAAAAACTGCAATACCAACACAAAAAGGGTTTTTTACCGTCGTGTGCAATAGTTGCTGCATGTCTGGCTGTTCGGACATTTTTCACAACCTTGCTGATCTGGTAAAAATCAGCAAAATGTGTCTTCTGTGCCAAATTACAACACTCGTTTTTTCATGGCGCTCAACATAGTAAAAATACTTACAAAATAACTTTACAACATCGTCCAAAGGAAAGCAAAAATTTAACAATTCCCACAAAGAATAACGACCTTTTAACAGGAAGAAACCTTCGACAGAATCTGGCTCAGAGGTGGGCGGAGCTTCTGGGAGAGCAGAGAGAGAAAAGAACAGCATAGTGATCCAAGACGACGAACTGTTACTGTTATCCGTCCTCTGTTGTCCCTCGAAATTACTTGATTAAAATGTATAGATTTTTTTTAAAAGTTAATTTCCAAAGCGATTGATTTTTCTACTTTGAAACTTAAAAAAAAAAAAAAAATATATATATATATATACACAAGTAACGAGCCCAGAGATCATTTCGAAAAGAGAGATTTAAAACTCTGTAGTGAATCATGTTCCCTTCGTATGAATCATCTTCCATCACTGTTCCTCGGTCCTCTGAAGCCTCTTGTGAGGACACCTGAGCTCATTTCTCACTTCAGGAGTCAACCTGGGATGAAACTACCCGGGGGGGGGAGGGGGAGGGGAGGGGGCTTTACAGCACATAATGCCCTGATACTATTTTCATCTCCACTCTGCTCGGGAAAGGTACACTCACATACGCTTAGATTAATGTCGCTCCCCTGCCACGCCGACCCTCCTCTATCTGTACGTATCGCCGTAATCTGTGTCCAGTTCGCCGACTCCAGCAGATTATGATTTAATCTCCAAAAGAATACGAGGGCAGGCAGAACATTATCTGTCGCCGCGGCTCGTTTGGCCACCTGAAAGAGATTTTCCCGCTCTGTTCGTTTGGATTAACGTTACCGTCCTGCTTCGAGGTGCTCTGCGGTCGCCACTCTTTTGTGACAAAAACACCTTTGCAACTTTATTGGCTGCAATTAAAATATTTATCAAACCTCAAATAACGATATAAACAACACGGTTCATAATGCTTATTTTATTCATTAATATACTGTAATAAATTGGTTTCTGATCAGTGAACCCTGACTGAAAGACACCAGGATTAATTCATTTTAAACTGTTAGCCTGGTCTGGAGCAGTCGGCTGGTTGAACAGAATAAATCTCCATGGCAACGTACATGACACTTCTTCCATGAAACCGAATTTAAGCCTTAATTCAGACGAGATAACTGGAAAATCCCGATGCAATCTCTAAACCTGGTCAGTTAAGAGCCAGTAAGTACTTGGGACTCATTATTTAAGTAATCCTTTATAGGTATCTATGAAAAAAGCGCATATTTTTTTGTTTGTTTTTTTGCTAATTAAAATTAAATGATGTCTACTCATTAAGTATCATCACTAATATGCACAAATGTGATTAACTAAGCCAAACTACTGCACGGCATCATGTTGTTTTTGCAAACTGCATTCATTTATTTCTGTTAGAGCGTCAGGAAAAATATTTAATACTTTATAATTTGTCTTCAGAACCGTGCAGCTCATTTATCTGGAGCCTGCTGCCACCGCAAAGTTATGTCAGTCGCAAATGCGTCTTAATGATGAGATAAAAAAATAAATTAAAAAAAAGTCAATAGATAAAGCAGCTCCAATGATTGTTGGCCACCGGGGGGCGTATTATGGATTCATCTAATTTGGTAAGGTTTACGCGTCAGCGGCCGAATTTGACTGCAGGGTCAAAAAGAGTGATGATTCTCTGGAGCTTTGTCACTACAGACGGGGATTCGATCCGCTGTTTATGAAACAAATATATTAGCTTTATCTTTCATGTCCCTTAAATAACCATAACAAGTCTGCACAGAAAGTGGTAAACCCGATCAGTTACACGGGCTCACAGTATGGCAAGACTTTAGAAACTCTTCTCGCAGTATCTTCTGAATAATCTGTTCCACATCTCTGCTTTCACTTCAGACACTTCTCAAGGGCGAAGCGCCTGCAGCCCTCGTCTCTCCGCTGCCACTCACCTCCGACGGGGGGGGGGGGGGGGGGGGGGGGGGGGGGGGGGGGCGAGCCCGGATTCCCAATCTTTGGCCGAGTACTTGACTCAGAGTTATGTCAGATTATACTCAAGTAAATCTGCCTGTCACTGGCCGCTCTATTAAAAGCACGCGCGTGTTCGGGATGATAAGGGCATACTTGCACTCGCATTAGCTTCTGGAGCACTTTTTTTTTCTTTTTTCTTTATGCTCGGTGATAAAATTAGAGCTTGTCACGTACTGTAGGCTAAATACGAACATGATGAGAAGTGACTGCGCTGAATGGGCTTTTGTATTGTCCTGTTTAGATTTCTTGTTTGGGGGATGTTAGTTTGAGGACGGTCAGAGTTCATTACCGGCAAATTATTATTTTGGGTTTTGACAAACTACGTGCAAGGGGTGAGAGGCGGGGGTGGGGGTGGGGGTGAGGGGCGACGACCCTGGGAGTAATCTGTTGTTTCTGTGGCTGAATGACGTCAAAGTGGTTGCCGAGCTCTTTTGTAAACGAAATGAATATTTGCAGCGGATTAATGCAATGCAACCAGTCCCCCCCCACCCCTCCACCCCCCTCTCTCACCGTGTGGAACCAAAACCCTGTGAAGAAATGTGTACAGTACTTTTTTTCTTTTTCACTTGGGGCCTGTTGGCCGAGGTGCACCGAGCGTTTTTTTTTTGTTGTTGTTTTGTTTTGTTCATCTTAGCTTTCAGTGATTCAAAACTGTGTGCATGTCTCTTATCGCTCACCCCGCCTTTAGCCATTTATGTAATCAGTTCGTTCCGGGGATTTATTTGGAATTGCAGAAAGCGGCTTCACTCCGGGGCCCGTCAGTGTGTGTCTACTAAAAAGCATTTCTCGTCAGTGGGATTTAAAACTGTGTTGTCGTACAAATGTAACAACCGCACACGGGATGGTGTTGCTGAGCTTGGGAGGTGGCACTTGCTCGCTTTACCCGAACGCCCGCATGTGGTGACAATTGTGCGCTCTTGTGTTTGCCACATGCCTCGTTTTGTAAAGGCTCAAAAACTTATTTTTTTTTAATTTATTTTTTTATCGCTAACCTGTAGTGGCATTTCACTACAAAGATAGTTTTGGTTTTGTTACCTAGATTTTCAGATATCAACAACCATCCTCTACATTTAAAAAAAACAAATGAACAGCAAACGTGTCTGTTCAGAATTTTGGATGATTTTCAAACCGGCATCACAACAGTTTTCTATCAAATGAAAGAATCCAATGACGACAGAACTGATAGCATACTATGCAGATTACAAACATTTATATAAATATATAATGTATTCATGTGAAGGCAACAACAATTACTCTGGCCACTGGATGCAAACGATTATGTATTTTATTCCCCTCTTTCAAAGTTCCCCCCCCCCCTGAGTTAACAGCTGGGATGTAGGCTGACAAACACGAGGGAGGGAGCAGAGAGGAGGACACGCTACAAAAAAAAAGTCCCCAGCTGGAATCGAACCGGGAACATTGCGTAATGTTCCTTTTGACCACTTGCGCACAGGGACACTCCTGGTTAACAACACAACTAGTTTACACACTGTAAAATGTGTCTGCGCAAAATATTCACATCACATTCACTGTCAGAGGCCGGCTTGCTTAGCTTAGCTTAGCTCAAAGACTGAAAGCAGAGGGAAACAGCTAGCCTAGCCCCATCCGAGGCTAAGCGCAAAGCTGACCTCCCTGGTTGTATAGTGGAGCATCGTATTTATCAATGCATGCAGGTAAACAAGAAGTGGCTTTGATCTCTTCAAGTGACACTTGTCTGAAAAAATGTCACATTATTCCTTCTGCACACGGTTGGAGAAAAACAACAACAACAAATAAACCCACAAAATTTCTCAACCACAACAAACAGGTGGTATAATAAAATTCATCCAACGATTTTCGTTTGAGGAGTTTCCTTGATGATGATGATGATGATGGTGATAAATGAGAGAAGGAAAAAAAAAGTGTTTTGTTTTGAGTGAACTGACCCTTTAAGTATCACCGGTCAGCGGTGGACAAGGATAGGGCACGGAGGATTACGAAGGGGAGAGTAATCACACGTGTAATGGGAGGGTTTTGGATGCAGGTCTCACTGAGGGCAGCACTCGTGTGGGCTTCAAAGCTCTCCACTCCGCCTCCGATAGCTCTGATGAGTGACATTTAGTGGGCTGAAAAAAAAGCTGCCAGCATCAAGGGAAGTGAAGGGAAGGGGGAAGGTGTGAACAGATTTCCAATAAGAGCTCGCAGGAAACGGCACTCAAAGCATTGGTGAATAAGCAAACACTGAGAGGGAAGAAAGGTGGACACGCAGTGGATGCAAACACCCACGGAATCAGCGAAGGATGGCAGGTAGGGAGTTTCGCTGCTCGTTTCCAACATCAGCCGCAAAAGATGAGAAAATGACTCCATCAGCTCTTTGTTTTTCCCTCTCATTTAATCCTGCATTCAAAGCTACACATACTAATCAGGAGCTGGGAGGCATTAAAGAACAAACAAAGACCCGCATGATGCTGAGAGCTCAGTGTCCACAGCAGAATTACATAACACTCTGTCATCCAATAAATGAATATGGATCCTTTACCTTGAGTCCGGTGTGTGCGAGAGAGCAGCTGGACTCTTTCTCCCCTTCTGTTTTTTTTTGGTGGGGGTTTAAAAAAAAAATAAAAAAAATCACTACCTATCCCCAACGTGCGTTTTTTGTTTGGTTTTTTTTTTGGTCTTTTTTTTGTGCAGAACGCAGCCTCCGTCTAACCCAATGCTGGTATGTATTTGTATGGAATTGCACAGCTCGAGACTGGAGATATCCAGTGTTTCTGATGCCAGCGAGTGGGAGCCACATGCGGCATGCTCATTGGTGTGAAATCATGGGAAGGGGAGGGGGTGGGGGTGGGAGTGGGGAGGCAGCCGAGATGGATAGAGGCAGTCGCGGTGGGGAGGGGGAAATGGAGAGGGGGAGAGGGGGGGGGGGAACAATGGAGAAGGGGGGGGAAAGAGAGGTTTGTTTGCAGAGGGAAATCTCCAAGGACAACCCCCGAGCACATCTGTGAAGTGCAGAGAGAGGTGCCGTTCGGGGATGTCGTGTTTCTCTGAAGGGGCGGAAATGTGCGGTTGCAGGAAGGGAGCTGGAGGGAGGGCGGGGGGGGTTGAGCAGGAGGAGGGGGGGAGCTGTTGAAGGCTAAAGGTGCGACTTCTGGAGGAAAAAAAAAAAAAAATCCAGCCTCAGATCCTCACCAAACCAAAGTGACCTCGATAACACATTTGCTTTTGATCGCCATTGCAAAGACGAGTTTATTAAATGACTGACATTAATTATGAACAGATTTGACCAATTTCTTTTCCAAAGGCAAAAAAAAAAGCTCAGAGCTCAAGATGTTTTCTGATCCATTTAATTATCACGTTATCGTAAAGTGAACCGACAGATTGTCTGATATATTAGATTAGATGTATAATGATATACAGTTCAATGAAGAAGATGATGCTTTCAAAGATGAAGCCATAATTATTTTTTTTAATATATATCCAATTGTAATAAACTGAAGACTTGACTTTCTTCCATCCCAGCGTCTTGTGGTTCTTTGAATATTCCGAGTCAGACTCCATCATGTTGAGATCGGGGCTTTGGACGGGACCACGCCATCTGCTGCAGGACTCCTCTTTCCCCTCGTCGCTAAAGATACGTTTCGGGTTGTCGCCGTGCCGCAGAATGAATTTGGGAGAGATCGGTCGCCTCCGTGATGGTCGTGCAAGATGGATAAGATATATATATAAAAAAACTCTTCAAACTTTTGCATAGGGTTGTATGGTTTAGTCTGAGGAAGCACAGACTGGGAAGGATTCTTTACAAATCAGACGTCACTGCATGTTGTGATGACTCACATGAACGGCGAGCTGCATAGAAAACGGCACAAGAAAAGTCTTCGATGTGCACATCTGTGCAAAAAAGTGAGTGACAGCATGTCACGGTGTGAACAATGCAAATCTGGCACTTCAGCATGCCATCGACACGATGCGCATAATTGATGCAGTTGCACCTCGATTTGTTTGCACACCTGGAAGACATGTGAAGATGACATGTATAGAAAGAAAGAGAGGGTGAGGAACATTTATCTGTTTGTGCAAATCTGAAGAGGAGGATGTGATCTGCAAGGAACTGAGAGTGTGGAGGAGGCAGCTTGGCCGAGGACAGATAATTCTCTCCACTGAATAGACAACCGAGTGTTACATAAAATCGCACGCACACACACACAACCATGCACGGCCCACACACACACACACACACACACACACACACACACACACACACACATGTACTAAGTCTCCCTCTCCTTCTGTCTCCTCCTCAGTTTCAGACATGCAGACTCAGAGTTAAACGGTGGGGCAGTAAGCGTTAAAATAATTTAGCTCGAGCAATTTACACCATTATTCTATCTAGGAAGCGGATCTCAGGCTGAATTTTAAAAAAAAAGAAAAGAAAAATGTTTTCCAGACGCTGTCAGACGATTTGGACGAGCGCTTCGTGCGAAACATGCTGAAGCTGTAACGTCTAATGTGAAGCCCGAGAGAGCTGAAGTTAAAACCTGCTTACTTTTTCTTGCCGTGTCGGCATCGATTTAAAGAAGACGACTCCAACAGGAGCTGCTTCTCACCTGCAGAGCGAAGTGAGTGGAGGACACTGCACGTCAAGAATTCAAGTTTACAAAGTGTCACGAGAAGAAGTTTTACAGGTGCTGCACAGTCAGGAACCAAAATCCTTAAAAGACCTGCTGTAAATGTAAATATTAAAACATATCCAGGATCAAAGTCTTAAGTTTCAAGTGATTACGCAATAATGAATATGCGTCTGAGCAAACCTTAATGCCAAACAGGGCTGCCAGACTATAATCCCAAACGACGACCAACTTTTTGAGGCTTATTTTATCATTAATGGCGGGATTATTTTCAGATGCAATCACCAGAAAACTAACAAGAGGCAGCAACTTGGTCTAGCAACAGCGAAATAACTTGACTTTGAATTTCATGAGAAAAATTGAATGGGTGTCTATGGAGCCGGAGGCTTTTTGGAGCAGACCTCTAGTGGCACTCGGTGGTATTGCAACCTAAGGCACTTCCGCATCGGCCTTGTTTGTTAGACCCGGTAGCTTCGTTCACTTTTATATACAATCTGTGCCTCACTTCCTAAAAGTACATAATAAATCAAAGACAAAAAGATGGTGTGTGATTAGATTACTCATTCCCAGAGTAGTTGTTGGGCAAAAAGCGAATTAAAGCAAATACCATTTAATGGTAAAAAAAACAAAAACAAAAACAAAAACGTGGTGCGTTTCCAGTCAGGCACAGAGCAGCTGCAAGAAAGCGGTCAACTGTTAATTCAGTCTCCTTTCAAATTCCACTTGCCAATTATGACAAAAGTACTTGTGAATCACCTTGAAAAATGAAAATGAAATGATTGTGCTCACACACGAGCTCCTGAAATTACAGGTTTTCACAATCCTTTCATTTGATCCGTGCTGATGTCATCCAGCAGTTTCGAACATCACGGCGAGCCGAAGCTCAGATTATACGCAAATAAAAGCCCTCGTTAGATGCGGGGAAGGCGCGCCACAAAGGGAGAGTGATGAAAAATGTTCGCCCACGTCGCTGACCGGGCGACGGGTGACCTTCATGACGCTGCAGCCCGAGAGCTGCTCGTATCGGAGGTTTCCCACTCGTCTTTGTCTGTCTCTCTCTCTCTGGATGACGAATCGGAAACCCTCTCCCGGAAGCTGACTTTTTATTTATTGATTTTTTTTTGCTTGTCCCTACTTCGTGGAGTAATTTGTCTTTCAACGCTGCCCGACACGCAGAGTCCTCCAGCTCCGTTGGCATTTTACACCATCGCCAACGTCAGTGATTGAGATCTGAAGAATGACTGAACCTGTAGGGAAGGAACATTTCAGAAGAATTTCTTCCTCCGTGAGAATTTTCTGATACGGCTCATTACAAACTTTACCAAATCATCATTTCAAATGATTCAACATGTCTTGAGAGAGTTCAATTGGTAGTTTTTTTGTGTGTTTTGGTGACTGTATTTTCAGAACCCTTAACACAAGTTGTTTTTTTCCCACTAAGTACGTCTTTTTCTACGAGCTTTTGTTGTTCTAAACCACGTAGCCTCGCTAGACAAAAACGTGACACTGACACTCTGCCCTCTAGTGGACTGGCTGGTGTATTACATTCTCTGCTGTGATACCAGGTTGTCCCCTTTGTTCAGCCTTAAACATCATGTACAGATGATAAGGTAGAAAAAAAACCAACAACATATAATTGGGTCCAAAAGGTCGGAATTTTTATGCTGTCCTTATATACATAATGTATATTTATTACGATTTAGGATTTTAGAAATGTAGGTCATCGACAGTAAGAAGTTGACTTACAATTCAGTCCATTTCCTCAATGGTGAATCTGAAAAAGAGACCGCAGCACTCACTAATCAGCATCAGTGTGATGCAGCTGTGCCACATTTCCATCTGCAATCCCAGAGCAGGTTTGTTATGCATTATAGGAGACACTCATGCTGTGGTCCTTATGCTTTTGATTCATCCTGCCGGCTTGTAGAAATAAAAAAAAAACCTCTTTTTGACCAGAAGAAAATGTTCTCAACGAAAGCTTATTATATTTTGTGGCTTAGAAAATGATGTGACAGCTTTCTTCTTTTGTCTTCTTATTTATCAGATTCGAATTTTGGTGTCAAAACCCTGCGTCTATCTTTGGTGTTTGTTAATGACTGTCATCTTCGTTATTATGTCTTGTGATGAAAGTCGTTATGGTCGTTAAGTAGGAGGTTTTCTGAACACAGCAAAAAAAGGTCCAGAGATTCAATTACAGCCCTGTTAGACATGACCGTTCCAAAATTCACATCTAAATATATTCACCCTGTTAGTCATTTGTTGTTTTGTCATCTCCTTAGTTATCTCATTATATTTCACAGATTCTAAATGAATCTTCCTCCCTTTGCTCTCATTGTTTTGTTTTGGTGAATTGTTTTGCACAGATGGGCTTCATTTCAACCCTCATTATGAGGGTTCACATTATTTAAAGAATAGCTTATACTCGCCACGTGCTCACGACAGCAACGACAGCATTCATCAGCCAAACTCTATTTAAAAGTTCTTCGATATAACTTGAATTAGGATTACAGTGTTTTGATTAAAGCACATCCGCCCAAACAAAATCACAAGTACGTAGGTCACAACAGACTGCAGAAAAGGAAAAATGTTCCCATATATACACAAGCTTTTGACTAAAACTAATACATTTACATGAAAACACTTTGTAATCACAAACACCATTGAACCAATTTTTTGGTGCGTTTACATTTAATTTGTAATCGAACTACGTAACGTTGTTACTCGTAACCTAGTTTTCTGCCAACCCCGATTACAGGACCGAGGTGATTAGACGTCAGCCCTCGTGGCAATCACACGTGCACCTCCACGTTTCAGGACGGCACACAGGCCGATGCACGGCCGATGGGAGAAGTGTGACCTCGGAGGGCAGAGGGGGAAAGACAGTTCAGGCGTTCAAGAAATTGCGCCACATCCGCCATTCCTCTGGACTGAGATGCATCGTATGTTTAGCTCGAGAACCGGAGAGTGAATCACTCGTGTTGACGCACGAGCCGGGCGTCGTGACGCTCGCGGATACAACGTCGGGGTTTGTTGGTTCCAATCCTGAAATCCTGAATGAAAAATCTCAGCGACTGAACAGATCGTAGAAACGTTGGTCGTCCGCGGGTGAATGATCCTGAAGACTGCGATGACCCTCTCGGAGTTCGACCTCGGGCTGAAGTGGTCGTGACTTTGCGCCATCGTGACCAGGTCAGGGTTGTAAAAGGCAAGTTGTTCTCAATGCAGTTTAAATAAAAGGTAATAAATAAATAACACCCTTGAGCCTTCGAAGGGTTTTCAGATAAAAAAAAAAAAGGCTTTTAGTGTTACTTAAAACACACACACACACACACACACACACACACACACACACACACACTGTATCATGTATCATTGAGATTTTACAAATGTATTTCATGCATTCCCTTGCAAAGAAGATTTCAATCTCTTTAAGAGTCAGAAATTGGAATATAATGTTCATAATTATGTTTTGGTTGGTGTGCGATCACCTGAAACTAGGAATCAGTGCGTTTCTCAATCACCTTCATATCTACATGTGACGGCCTCGACGGATCTGCCGCGTGACATGAACAGACGTCACTTGGCAGGTCCGTCGCGGAAAGATGTAGAACAGCAGTCGTCTCCTCGATGTGTTAATTGTGGGCAAAATGTAATGGCATTTATATGGTGGGGGAAAAAAACAAACACGTGTCAAAGCGATGCCGGAAGCCAACGTGTTCTCACAAAAAATACGTGATATTACCGTGACCTGTTTTTGGTGCTGGTGACACGTACTGCGCTGCTCCACCAAGTAATGCGCGGTTACGTCGTTTTTGTTTTTTTTGTGTGGTTTTTTTTTGTCTTTTAATGTATTTCTGTGAGCTCCCTTTATTCCAATTCATCGAGAATGTTTGTAGCAAATATCCCCGTAGATATCCATCCCATAAGTTGTTTAGAAAGTTCACCAAAACCCACAAGTTGTCAACCTCATGTTGGCACGAAAGGAAGAAGAAAAACAAAGACAGTCGATTTGACGTCTGGGAATAAATTATACCGATGACATGACAAAAAAAAAAAAAAAAAAATCAATAAAAATAAAACCCACATCTTGACCTTCTTATATTCCCACAATTGCTGCTGATCAGGGAGTGCTCTTTTTATCCTCACCTGCACATCGACTCTACCATCTGCTCAGGTGAGCTCGGGGAGGGGGGGGGGGGGGGGGGGGGAGAGAGGGGGAGTTCAACAGCTGCCATCATACAAAGAGAAGAAAAACACATTAAACAAACAAAACCAATACTTAATAAACTGTATGAACAATCACTTCTGTGCAAATTGTAACGACTTCAGTTGCACACACGCGTGCAGGAAGTTGAGCATGAGGTCCGGTGCACCTGAGAAACCGACCCTCCCTTCAGCCGCTTCGCAGAGTCCGGTTAGCGTGTGACGCACTCTTGTTTTCACTTTCACTTAAGGAGCGGGCCATCTGCGACAATACAAACAACCGCGTTGAAACGGGGCTTATTTAACTCTTAAATAAACCTGATAATGTTTGATAAATTACAATTAAATATCAATCTTCCGGCCCAATTAAGTGGCGAAGAAGCCGCTTCTTCACCATACATTTAATAAGAGTCTTAATGACCAACGCCAGACTCAGAACCAGGGGGACATGTCAGCATCTAGACGTGATCAATTAGCGCGTGTGACACATGTAATATGCCAGCTCATTTTAAGTAATAGCTGCCCCCGTCATCCATCTTGGAACCCCGATTAACTGACGGTTGTAATTATGAATTGTTGGTCAGACGTGACCATACATGCATCATCTGACCACGTATGGAAGGGTCATTTCCATTTATTTTAAAGTTTTTTTTTGTTGTTCCGTCAGCCCGACCCGCTGTATGGCGTGTTGACAAATTAGGACAGAAATAGCTGATGGGCTAAAATCATAAACATGCAGAAATTAGAGCATCAGGTTTACACACCACCTGCCGAGAATCTTTTTTTTTTTTCCCCCGAGGAGGAAAGGAGGGACGATGATTACGGCGCACGTTGCAGCCGACTTCTTCAGATTTACATTCTTGGAAATACACGCAGGTGCGAGTATGCGCGCATATTTAATAAAAAGGTGGTTATGGACACACACACACACACAAAAGGCTCAAAAACAAATGGACCTGCTACCTGGCAACGATATGCACCCTTCGCTTGTTTTTGAGCCCCTCAGTCAACAAATTTACTCCGGACTCAATGTTGACTCAGTATCAAAACAGCAAAACAACCAGCCGGGAGGCTTTTAGGGAGATTTGAGATGCTGTAACAGGATATGTCTCTTTTAAGTAGCAGTTGTAGAACCGGGTTTTCTAGAAGAGCAATACTCACTGCATTGTGTCTGTGAGGCTGTTAATGACGATCCCATCGATCAATCAATTAACAAAGAATTAAATAACAAAAGTTAGATTAATGTGCCCTGAGAGGAAAGGAAACATGAATCCCTAGGGAAATTTTGAAGTACAGAATTTAGTTTTGAATGTCCAAGATATTTGATAGTTGTTTTCAGGCACTTAGTGTGGCATACTAGTTATATTTACATATAAAAATAATGATGCATGTTAAACCAACACAAATCTGCCATGTGGTGCTTTGCTTGTTTTATATTGTGCATATATTGACCTCTAGTGGCCACGTTTGTGTATTGCTTTTATTTGAGTCCCAGCACGTCTGTAGAGATGATTGGTTAAATCCTGCTGATGATGACTGACTATAAATTCTTTGAGGGATTAAACATATTGATGGATTTCCAGCGAGGCTTTTTTTTTTTTTTTTCCCTCCTTTTGATTTCTGCTTCTGCAGTAATGGATCCTCAGTGTTGACAGTTATAAAAACCATTTTCTCATGTCGCAGAGACTCATCACCGGTGGGAGCCCTCTGGCAGGTTGTTAGCTCTCTGTGCCTGGTTGCCTGCAGCGATGCTTTTCATGTAACACGGTGTGCACACCTCTTTTTTGTTAACAAAAAAGGAAATGAAAAGAGATGTGAGGGTTACCTGCGCCGAGGGTGATGACGAAGTCATGATTGAATTCATTTGTTCTGTTTTGCCTCTTGTGGTCTGCCTCCCTCAAGAAAACATCCTTCAAGCATCATTTTGTCCTGCGGCTTTTTATCAACACTCCTCCATTTATTTCATTTATTTATTCAAACGCAATTTTTATGTTTCTCAATTTATCTTTTTACTGTGAACCTCAGTTTATAAAACTTTCTGTCACGATCACGCCACCAAATACCAATGCATTGCACTTCCTGTTTAACATCTTGACCATCTGAAAACTGGCATAAACATTTTACATTGTAAAACAAAAGGGCTGAGACTATGTGAAATGAGCATTAATTAATCTCATTAGTAATATTAAGGTTTATGTGAATGACCAACAACAAATTACTGTCAAATATTGGAAAAGAAAAGTCAGATTTTTAGTTTTTTTACTTTTTCTGTCTGAACCTAAAAAAATGCAAACGGTCCTCTTTAGATCCAGTGTTTGTTTTGTCCCTTCTGGGCTACTGTAGAAACACGGTGGGCTTCATGAAAGAGGACTCGCTCCCTATGTAGATAAGAAAGCCTCTTTTTCATATAATGAAAACACTCCACACCAATGAAAGCATAATTATGAATATTTTCCAATTCCACACCTACACACTAAACCTTTAGAAAATACATTTTGCATCAAACACTTTCGTTAAAGTTCAAGGATCCACTCGGGGCTGCTTTTTTTTTAAAAAATTTTTTAGGTAAGACTGAAAGCCTTTTTTATTAGAAAACTCCTGAGTTAAATTTTTACCTTCATTTAAGCAGGTAAAGCATTGAGAGCAACTTCTCTTTTGCAGTCCGACCTGCTCGTGATGGTATAAAGGTACTACAATCCAACATGAGAAACATGGAAACTATTGAAGTAATGAGTGCAGATGGAGCCTGAATTAACCAATTATTTTAGATACACTGTGTAAAAAATAAGCTAAATAAAACAAACGGACCTTATAGAAATTGCCTCGAAGAGTAATGTATACGAATGTAGAAAGAAATCAGCATCTGCTCATTTTAATTAGGAACACAATTAGTAAAATGTTGACTTTATGGGTGTTATAGTTTGTTTTGTGGAGCATTAATTACTGTATATTGTTTGCAAGAAATGAAAGAACAAAAAATAAAATCTTACATTCAAAATTCACACTGGCGTGCTTTGGAAATTTAATTTCCGCAGTTTTGTTTCACAGTTCGTTTCTCACAAATATATTTAACAAGTTTTTCCCTTCCCCTGGTGCTCATACCCGAACCCCCCCCTCCTCCCCCATCCCCATCCCCTTACACTAATTAAAGTCTGAGCTGGGAACAGTAATCTGGAGGAAAGCGACGTTTCTCCTTTCCGCCACCGGGTGGCACAGCTCACAAAGCTTCTTTTTTCCCTTTTTCTTTCCCCCCTCCCCCTCCACATGTGAGGGAGTTATGAGACCTTTATCCTCGTTGGTGGATGTGAAATTGCTGGACTTCACTGTGTGAATCTTCGGAGCGTTGATTACTTCACGGCAACTTCCTTTATCCTCCGACACTCTCCGCCCTCGCTCGTCTCCTCCCTCTCGCATTCATTGAGCTTGTTTGCTCCATATTCATCACCGGCCCCCTCGGTCAAACATCACCTCTAATTGTTGAAAGTTAAATAAGAGCTGAATCTGAGTTACGAGCGGCGAGGCGAGCGTAGACTCCCTTGAGATATAAATCCATTCACTCAGAGCTCTCTTTATCTCCTGAATGCCCTGCATCTCTCTCTGATTCCTGGTGTGTTCCTGGTCAATCAGTGCTAATAGTGCGACATAAACACCGCCCGGGCCGCTCACTGTGTCTAAGATGTATTTAAATCAATCCCCCTGGCTCTGATTTGAAGACTCGTGGGGTCAAACGGAGAGACTTGAATAATGAGACCGGTTTCCAGAGCGCTGTCAACCGGAGGCTTAGCCGGGGGGGTCAACAGTAAGCTGAGCCGCGCAGCTTCATAGGGAGGAATCAATAAATGGTCTATACAGTACCTTCACGCTGCAGGAGTTCATGATAAATACCAAAGTGATGCGCAGATCTCACTTTAATTGGATGTCTGTATTTGTCCTGCGTTGCATGTGACAGCACGCACTTTAAGAGATCTAGAAAGAAGACGCTGTGACCGTAATAAGATGACACTGCAGTGAAAACACTTAAATAGTTCAACGTTGCATGAAACTGTATTTGAATTTAAAAAAATAAATCGATTTGCTTTTCATGAGCTGATACGGGTTCTTTCTCTGACAAATTTATGTGCCTGACTTTTGATGAAAGAGGGAATGGAGGGATGTTGCATTGTTATGTTTTGCCAGTAAAAAAAGAAAGAAAGAAATGCAGCCAGTTGAAATTTCGACCTGATGCTCAAGAGAAAAGAAAATGGGGGGAAAACGTGCAGGAAAAAAAAGAAAGGAAAAGTGGAATAGACGAGTGAATAAGACAAAAAAAAAAAAAAGGCCCTCGCTGCAGACGCAGCTATATTCTGCAAAGTAAGCAAACATGTTTGAAAGTAGGAGACCAAAAACACAAACTAAAATACCCTCTCGTCCTCTGGATCTCATTCTCTTCTTAGTTAAAAGTTGGAGGCGAATTGTTTTGTGGTTCTAACTTTGTACATTTATATTAGCTCGGTTTGATGCGTTCCAGGTGTGAACCCACCTTGAAAACTCAGTATTCAGACTCGTTTTTAATCCGAGTAAGTTTCCTCATGAAAATAGCGGAGACATTTATAACTACTTTGGTTCCCACGCATCAAAAAAAATGGCTGTAAGCTACAAAATTAGCATTCGGATGATTTTGCGTGAACTTTTTTTTTTAGCTCCTACCGCTGGGGAGGTACTTTTCCCCGTTACGATAGGAACCACTATATAGTACTGGTGGATGTTCTCTGAAATTTCTGAGAACTTTCATGTCTGATCTGCTGTGAACCATGAATATCTGTGCACTTTTTATTTTCGTACCAATCCATCTAAAAGTTGTTGAAATATTGAACCCCGGGCTGATCCACCGACATACCACCGTCACGACACCGAATCCTGTTTCCCATGATGCAATTCAATAGCACCCATTTTTTTTTTTTTTCCTTCGTCTTCCTTTGCTTGTCAAATTTCCAGTTTAACTCCAACCGCCAGTTTTCTTATTGTCTCTCCACTGTTTTCTCAGAGAACCAAGGTTACGCCGTAACCAAGCCTTTCGCTGTGATCCTTTTAAAAAGTTTCCAACACAAGATGAATCGCGGCGACACACTTAAATAGTTTGTAATATGTGGCACCAGCGGGGGAGAATTGTGACCTCACACTCATCAGATAACATGTTTGGCTGCTGGAGTCAAATTTGAATTGCTGCATGTTACGTTCCGGCTTGTGTCCTAAATTTAAATGGAAAAAGAAAAATTCAGCGTTTGATATCTGCGACCTCGAGGAGTCAACGTCCTGCCTGAAACTGTGTTCTGAATGTATTATTAATTCGCTTTCAAAAAAATAAAATAAAAGGAAAAGGGCTTTTGATGTGTAAATGACTTGTAATTACTCCTTTGGACCACAGAGGAATGGATGAAGTCAAGGTGCCCCTGCGACGCCTTCTCCTTGACAGCCGTACCGCAGAAAACAAACAGTGTGTTCTCCACGCACATTTTGTTTCATCTTGATAGCGAGCTAGTAGAAAAAAAACAACAACTTTTTTTCCCCAAACTCCAAGGGTTACAGTTATTAATACGCTGAATATGAAAATAGTAAATTATGTTGTGCTTTTCCTCCATATTTTATCATGTTGGTAATCCATATTCATAGTTTACCCCGTCGTTTTTTTTTTTTTTTTTTTTTCCCTCTGGGATGTTTTCTAAGTGCGGAATAGAGAGAAGTATAAGAGGAATCTTTGGGGAAATATGAAAACACGGGCCCTACAGCTTGACTGCATGTTGGGCGGAACTATTTACAAGTGAGAGGCATACAGCTGGATGTGGTTTACACAGAGTAATTGCCTTCGGTTTCTGGGGGAATACAGAAATGTATCAGTACTATAATCAATAAAAGTGCACTGGCTGGATGGCAGCAGCTGCTATACCCATATGGGGATGAGAGGAGGCAATTAAATAGTCTAATTAATGCTGCTCCTATTGTCTTCGGTGCTTCGGGGGGTTGTGAAATACTGATAGTGGAAAAAGGATTGTGTTGTCTTTCTGTTTGTTTATTCAATCATTTTTGCTGTTGTGGAATCTGTATGACAACCATAAACTTCCATTAAAATGTTATGGACTTCTCACGAAAACTGGAACCGGTTCTGTTTAAAATGCCTCCAAATATTGTGTATGACAGTGTTTCTGCTTTGTAAATGTTGATCATTTATGACACACGATACAATAATAATACTATATTTCATTTATATAGTGCCATTTAAGAAAGTCAAAGACATTTTACAGGTTAAAATGATCAAAATAAAGTGTCTTTTAACCAACCAACCTTTTTTTTTTTCTTGTCGACAAACCTTTAAGGTTCACTGATGTGTTTTGCTTTCATATTTTGTGTGCGATATGAAGCTTGTGCGTTATGAAAGGTCAAGTAGAGGACATTTGTTCCCAGAGTCTGCCCTTTAGACAGCGCTATTCCCCCGACGGTGCAGTTTTGCCAGGGCTCCTACATGTTTCCTGGGAGGAGTCACTGCCCACAAAGGGGAATCTGAATGCTCAGTAAACATAACAGATGACTAGAACATGATTGATTGCAGCAGATGTGCACTGATAGATATGAGTAGGAATTTTCAGGTAAGTCTGCAGAACATCCCCCAGCCCAGAAGTGGATGTACACCATATACCTGTTTATATGCGTCATTACACCTCCGGAGGTCGCCTGTTTTTTATCCTAATGATGACAACACAAAACTCTAAGGAACAACCAGTGGTGGAAACAGAATTCAGATACTTGAATTAAAGGCATTGCTGCACAAATAAATATTTTTTATAACGTAATGTAATGTTAAAACAGAAGTGAGAAAAAACAAATTCAGAGAAAATCACCTGACTCAGCAGTTCCCTTCAGCTTTATTGTGTCATTTATATTTTGGTATTTTGAATTTGTGACATTTTTTTTTTTTTTACTGCTTTTGGTTTCACCTTCACTGTTGTTATGCAGTAGTTGTCAGTCCAGCGAATATTTTTGGGCCAAAACTTATTTTATTCAAACCTGCTTCAGCAACTGCAGAAAACTCTGGAGGGAGCTCATGAATTCAATAGAGAGATTAGAAGTTACAGATATTTTCCTTTTGCAGTAAAACAAAAATAGATAAATAAAAAAAAATAGTGTGAGTGTGAATTTTGCAATTATATTAATCAGATGGCCAGAAACATGTAAATGTGACTGTTTGCGAAAAATCGACTTGATAATACGTGTTGTGTTCACAGCTTGTTTGCACTGCTCCCATGCGGGCAAAAATCAATGAATGCAGTTTGTCCCAAATGATCCAGTTCCAACATTTGTTTTCACTTCCTAAATATGTTGAATAGTAAAGGCACTTATACGTATTCCCTGTGCATACTAAAATAAAGATTTAACTCTTGGAAGAAATTGAATTATATTTCCTCGAGGACTCGGTGCCTGAAAGCACGAGTACCTGGAAATTGTACTGCAGTACATTACTTGAGCAAATGTGCATATGCGGCTCCTATTCACGGGATTAAACCCCCCCAACCCCCCCCCCCCAAAAAAGAGATTAACAATGAAATTGTGGAGGCAAAACAAATTATAGGGCTGCACCCTGGTAGAAGCTGTAACCTCCCTGTAGCTACATATATGCAGAAAACGAGCACAGGCAGAGAATAGTAACAACCTCTATGTTTTTTAGAATATGTTCTCTTAAGAAAAAGAAGAAGAAAAAAAAAGATTTAAACAGAAATATCCCAGTCGTTGTGGTGTTTCTATGCATTTTATATTGTATATTTTATATTTATATTTCTTACTGCTATTTACTGCTATTTTATTGCTTTTCTATTATTATATTCTATTCTAGTATTTTATTCTATTATTTCTATTATTATCTTATTGCTTCTGTATGCTGCTGTAGCGAAAAAATTTCCCCTCGGGGATTAATAAAGTAAATACCTACCTACCTACTTAAGGCAAAAGTTGTATCGGTGAAAACTTTTTCAATTTTGAATGTATTAGGTAACTTAATGTCTTTTAAATGCAAGCGTAGATAGTTTTGAGAGCATATTTAAAAAACAAGTTTGTAAATCAAAAAAACATTAATGAAAATAAAAATTATCTGGATTATTTTACAGTTTTGTTGGTTTTGATGGAGTAGAGTTTCTGTTGATGGATTTTACTCCAACAAGGCTACACACACACACACACACACACACACACACACACACACACATACACACACACACACACACACTTCTGTCTTTCCCATTGTATACATTCAACTCTGTGTTAAGCTATTTGAAGGTCAGTAGGCACTACATCGCTCTTTTTTTTAATAAGAAGCTTTTAAAAGTAGCATCACACGATTTCCACTAATGGTTTCTACCGTATATATTTCATGTTGCCGGTGTCATCGACACACACGGATACCTTTCAGCAGTATATATGGATTCCATTTACTATATAATTGCTTTGTCTCTGTGTCCTTCTGGTATTAAGTGTACTTTTCTTGAAGATGTCTGGATGTCCCAAACTTGAGTTTATACCTCGTATAAATCTCAAAAGCCACTTACGACGGCGAGCTGAGAAGCGAAATTGCAACACACGTGGTCGAGTGCCAAAAACGCGCACGCCTCGAGGGCGCCTGCTGTAATTTGCGTGAACGATGCAGATTCCATTCGGTGTGCAGGATCCCATCTTACTCACTTCACGGTTTAACGGTACGGTGAAACTTTCCTCCGCCTGGCGTAAACACGACATGTCTGCCGTCTTCAGTCCGGTTTATGTTTACGATCGCTTTCGCTCCGGTTTTACCTGAATATTTCATGTATTTGGAGAAAATGACATGCCGGTTAATAATGAAAAGATGTAATAAATTTTACAATATGGATCCTTCCTCTCTCAGATGAAGCTTTAAATAATTAAATGCAACATGGGATTGCTTTGCTTAACTCGGGGTAATCCGACAGCTGCACACATTTATCCTGCGGGATATAACGATGTCGGCCTATTTGTCCATCCAACACTTTGGTTAAATTGTTCAAATATACTTTACCGTCTCGTTCAACCAAATTACTATAACATTGGAGTCGTGAGTTCTTTGAGGAGGAATCAGATTATTTTCCTTCAGCATCACCATCAGGTCGTTTTGGACGTTTCAAAACATTTCAGTACTTCAAGTAGCCATTTCACTACAATCTTTTGGCAGCTGTTAGTATTACCTCAATTCTAATCGTACATTATCTTCGATGAAAGGTACCCGTGACGTCCCCAGAGCGGGTCGGCTGTGTTCAGACTGCAGGCGAATCGGATTTTTTTTTCTCAAATCCGATCTTCAGGACCGACTGTCCGCACTGCTATTGGCAAGGAAACAGATCGGATTTAGCGCGTCCAGACATCACCAACTTATATGCTTCGGTTGATATGGTAACGATGTATGCGCAGCTACGCCGGTGCCGCAGCTTTCCAACACGTGTAGACAAGTTCTTTTTTTTTTTTTTTTTTTTTTTTTTTACTTCTGGGAAAATCTTCCATTTCTGACAGCGCTCCGTTAATTTACACACCTTTTATTTACTTCATTCACATTGTATAGGGGAAACCAAAATAGCTCAGAAAATCTGAGGCTTTCACCTCCACACAGCAGCAGCAGCAGCAGCAGCAGCATTTGTCATTTCATAGCTCGGCACCTGACCTGCTCAGAGGTGAGATCCTTGTAACTTCCCGTGAGGAACTCTTGTCACGTTAAGGGGCTCTGCGGGTCTCATCATGAAGCAGAAACCAAAGATGCAGAGAAAGCACAGCGGCCCACCCATCCAGCATGGCAGGAGCACATAATGGCCTGCCCAGCGAGCCCCTGTTACCGCACTCCCCCGGCTCCAGCGAAACAAAAAAAAAAAGAAGCCCCCATCGTTCTTCTCCCAGCTGCCCGGGGGACGTCTGGCGGCACCCGGTGAGAGCGGCGCGTCTAATTTAGGCAGTTTAATCTGTTGAGATATGAGAAGACCCAGATAAGGCCAAGGTGAGGCTGACTGTGAACACCAAGTCACCTGCTTTGCCATTGTTGTTTCTCTCTCTCTGAAGTTTTCCTGGCAACGGCGAGACAAGGGGGGGGGGGTGGGGGGGGGGGTGGAGAGGGTGAGGAAAAAATTGCGCGGCTGAGAGTGAAGATACATTAAGATGAAATATGAGGTACTGAGACCCGGGGGCTCCAGCAGGTTATAATAAATACTGTCTCCTGTTCTGTCTTTATACAAAAACACCCTCATTCCTGCAGATATTGTGAAAGGGGTGGAAGTCAAGCAGAGGAATATGTATGAGCGTGTGTGTGTGTGTGTGTGTGTGTGTGTGTGAGTGTGTGTGTGCTGAGCACTATGACGGTGTTTGCCTGCATTCATACTTCTGCCACATTTAGTTTTGCGGTGTCCAAAACAAAGCGTTTTCGTGCAACGCTTCGACACCAAACCAAAAAAATAATCTATAACGTAAACTATAACTACTGTTGTAACTACTTGGAAACATCCACAAAATTTACCCAATTTCCGGTTTCTCTACATTCAGCATTTTTGTCTTTGCGACAGTCATAAATAACGAGTTCCCAAAAACTTAAAAGTCGGCTTTGGAGTTTACTGGTTGGCTCGGCTGTGAATTCTTAATACTTAGGGGGGAGGGGGGGGGATAAGCAAAGCAATCACTCCCGAGATGAGAATTACGGTAGTCTTGAAATTTTTAAATATGCAGCAGCGTATTATGAGTCACCAGTGGGGTGTCAACAGAAAGCTCTTCCTCAGCTCCGACTGTCAGACTTGCCTCCATGACTTAATTCTCAACATCAAGGTCACAGCAGAGAAAATATCATTCATATTCGTGTGTTTCTCGTTTAATGTTTGTCTCATTTACAGTATGTGATGTTCGGCGACTCCTGCCAGAAGGAAACATCAGAGAAATGTGATCTCTTGAATGTCAAAGTAAAATTTGATGTATTTTGTGCTTTTCTTTTGAGCAACGTTCCCTCTTGGGCTGCTATTATCTGAGGAACCAGTAACATATATCAGATAACCTTCACTGTATGACAATGTGCTTCTGTATCTGTGTCGCTGTGGCCATTTACTTTGCATTTGTTAGTTATATTTGATGTGTTGCTATTTCTGTGCGTGGTGGTGTCATCGTCATAGAAAACAAACTTGTCCACAACTGTCCCTCAAGCTCTGCAGCTTAACCACCATAAATATTTTAAAAAAAGACGAGTTGCTATATGCAGAAATTGTTCAGCAAGTTAGATTGCCAGAGGACATTTAGTACACATGTTCAGTATCAGCATTTTTGCAAACTTGCCAGGTATGTTTATTAAACATGTTTCAGAGGGCATTGTGCTTTTCTCAAATCATATTTGCTGTTGCAAATTTGAATTGTACAATATGAACAGCATTTGTACCATATGTTCGCATTAAAAATTCCCTCGTACCAACCAAGACTTTGCACCCAACTGCCGTAATGAACAGCAAACAGTCCAATTTATTTAACCACAAGAAATTAAATCACTTGTTCTCAGTGAGACTTTCTGAAAAAGCAGCATAATTAATTATTTTGAAGATGTTATACTCGTTAAATTTTGTTAATTTATCTCAGCAAAATCACTTGACACTTGCATTTTGTGTATTTTTTGGGATTATGTTGCTGAATCTGTACCTCACCTCCAGTTTTTATTGCGCCTTTGGCAGAAATGCATATTGAAGCTCCCGTTTTCCTGTTACTGTAGATTGAAAGGCTTTTTCAGTTTCAGAGTTTCAGTTTCCCTCCTTACTGTCACATCTTGTGTTTTTCATTCCGCCAACATGCCTCTTTCCTCCTGTCATAGTTATATGAGCAAGAGGAGCTGTACTGAGTTGGCGCAGTGGTAATGACAGTACAAGCAGCCCCGCCTGCCGTTTCTGTATCCAGTGTCTCTCCTTATAAACCAAACTAAATGGCAACATTACTTCCTATTTCGTTAACAATGCAATAGTGTGTGGTGTGATGCATTATCCCCTTCCAATGTTTTGCTTTCTTCATCTATTTAATTATGAAAAGGAAACGAAAATTATTAAACGTTTGCAGTACAATTTGGCGACTTATAGTATGACCAAAAATGGTGTTGCGGCGAAACGTGAAATAAACACGCTTTGCGCTGTCTAGGCGTGAGAGTTACACATTTTCCTGCAGTGGACAAGAATGAAATCTACTCTTAACTTTTAGCAAAAACTTGGTTGGGGTGATTAAATGAGCCCATGGTTGGAGTTTTGGAAACAAAAAAACCTCAAGAAAAACATTGTCACCTCCTGAATTCGAACCTCGTCCCGCACGACTACCTCATACCGCCAAAAATGGCCTTTGTACTTGGGTCTTGCGACGTCTGATGGGGGACCTTGGTCACGAGCCCTCCGTCGCATGACGTTTATGTGCGTGTAAGTTTTACGCTTACAAAATGTGCAGCTTTAACACCTAGACAGACATATACTGTACATGCATGTAGGTTACAGACTAAAAAAACGTGTAACTTTCACGCCACGGGCCAAAACGTGGCTATGTCACATTTTGCTATAGTGGACCGGTGTGTCTATTTTAAACCACTTAGACAGTTTCAACTGGGTTGAAAAATGACATTTACTCTAACGTAACAGGGCTGCAAGACTCTGCAGAGATCACCAGATCTCAAACCGTCCCCCTCCTCTCTGAACTCATGCTACTGATTATCTCTGACCTGCAGTCTTTTCCCATTAATTTACAGCCGACAGAGATGGACCTCATTCTCATTTTGAGGAGCCAGCTCATTTTATCTTTTTTTTTTCCCCCTTTCTCCTCTGTAATGTTCTCCACTCTGCGCTGGGACTGAAGGGATGATCAAAGCTATCTATCTTCCGTTTCCCCTTTCCTTTCCATCTGTAAGTTCAAACTCAGAGATAGTGACAGTCTTATGATAGCGGGAACAGCGTGTAAACCGTGGGAGGTGATGGTAGGTAAATGTCTGAAATTGCCTGCTGTGCACTGTAGGGCCAAATGGAGCACAGCGTGGTGAAGGACATCT
Organism: Embiotoca jacksoni; assembly: GCF_022577435.1. Taxonomy (NCBI): domain Eukaryota; kingdom Metazoa; phylum Chordata; class Actinopteri; family Embiotocidae; genus Embiotoca; species Embiotoca jacksoni. The sequence continues at coordinate 1,958,396 of NW_027185329.1, forward strand.
GAAGGCTCTCGGCACCGTGTTACTATGTGTCTCAACGCCCCCCTCCCCTCCCCCCCCCCTCTCCTCCCCGCACCCTACTCTGACAGAAATCCTTAGAAGAGGTCGTGTGGAATTAGATTTTTGGGTGAACATGGTCGGAGATTGACACTACGTTGAGTAAGCCCTGAAACGCCCCTGGTTGACCCCTGTTGAGTTTAGCAACCCTCCTCAAAAACCTCAATGTAAGAACACATGAGTCTCCTTTGCAGGAATTACTTTTTTTACGCTCTCACCTATGTCACGGGGAAATCTTTCACTGTTTATTTTGTGCTCAACAGCAGTGAGATATTCAATTTCCTGTCCGTGCCCTCTCTTAATATTTCAATTAACCTATTTATCCTTTCTTCCTCATTGCTTCTGAATTACAGCATCTCACATTGCGAGTGTTCAAAGCCAACCAAGATACATTGATTCCTAACGCTTCACAGACCAAAAACCGTCTTCCCACAATCTCCTTTTTTTTTTTCCCACCCCCTTTCTTTCCTGCTGGCAAATCATGTGAAGCTGGTGTAGTCAGGAGCCTGACTTTGAAACAGTGTGTGTGTGTGTGTGTTTGGGGTTGGGTTGGCGGTGAAGGTGGGTGGGTGGGGGAGCGGAGGGGGGGGGGGGGTATATTGAGGTGTTTGTGAGTCTCAGATAAGCATAGTGTGTGTGTGTGTGTGTGTGTGTGTGTGTGTGTGTGTGTGTGTGTGTGTGTGCAGCGGTTTGGCTGCAAAAACAGAACTCCCACTGTGTCGAGTTGATAAGACACTGAAGTCTGATGTTTTCCTTCGGTATTCAACCATCCATTGTGGCGCTTGTCGATTTCATTGGACAATGAGTTGTACTTATAATAAGGTGACTGAAGCAAGTTTCTTGTTGAGACAATGAACAGAAACAATATAATCAACGCCACTTAAATATTCTTCGAAAAAAAAAAACAACAACTTAACATTTCACATATGGTTGCACTTAATTTGGACAGTTCAATTGACAAAATGTCAGAAGATTATTTCCAGCATGTAATTTCGAACTAATAATGATCTCAAAACTAAAGATAATTGTAGCATATTTTAAACCGAGGTAAAAAAAGAGAACGCACATTTACACACACTATATTCCATTAAATATATCATAACCACAGTAAGTTCAGTTCTAAGAACTGATTGTGAAAATAAAGCGAGCCCTTATTTGAGACCGTGTTTCATTCCAATTTGCAGAATTTAATTGGAAATCACCCAAATATTTATTTCCCCAACAAGAAATTCCTGAGCGCATTCTAGTATGGAGAATTGAAAGCATGTAATCATCCAGCTGAAGTTTGTATGAACAACACCCTAAAAAAAAAAACAACCTCTGGTCATCACTAGCACACCACTAGATGGAGCTCTTGCTTTGTCCAACACCTGTAACATCACTCACTCGTCTCTGTGATGCTGGGTGCCTGGGACACATGCCTGACAATTTTGACAGTCTCAAGCCACGTACTTGTGAAGCTGAGAAGAGCGGCTCGTGATTGACACGCTGATGGACAGACAAACGCTGAGAAATCTCACAAACCAGCTGTCCTTGCCATGCAGCCATCTGCCAGTTCCTGTCTAATTGGACGATGAGTGCTCTGATTGGAATGTGGGCTTGATTGCTAAATATTTTGCGACCATATGTTTCGAATGATCTTTTTTTTTTTTTTTTAGTGTTTCTATACAGTAGCAATAGATTGAAACAGAATTGTTAATAGCAGTGTCAGAACAAGCAATAACAGCCGCTGGATCACAGCCGTGTAGCTGACAGCGCTTATGATCTATTGACACGCTGGTGGTGAAGATATAACTTGGTCCAAAGAATCATATAAAGAGCCATGTTGTTGGCTTACAGCTAAGCCCCACTGACATTTTGTTCATTCAACCGTTCGCTAGCATTTCCTGACAGTGAAAAATACTGTAAAGACCCAGGACTCCACAGGATGTGGTATCCACCTTTGGTAATATTGAAAGGAATAAGAAAAAAAAATGCTTTATCCCTCCAACTCCGACCTGAATCTATAAAATGATGGACACCTCCATCTGGATATCGCTGCTATGATCAATACAAGAAAAGATATGAATCATACACTAGAACCAATTTATCATTGGGGCAACTTCCTGTTTTTCATTCTACCTGTCAGTCAGAAGAAAAATGAAAAATAACCATTTTCATCACATTCTGGTGCAGCACTGTATTTAGCAGGCCGGCTGAATAACCCCAAAATATTCTCTTGTGACGTGCATAAATAGTCAATCTTGTGTGTCCACTGGAAACCTGCCAAGCCAATAACTCGAGTTAATTTTCTTCTGCGGATAGCTGAGCAAATCGAGGAATTCGGTAGCATTGTGTTGCATTGCCTGTAGCAATAAAAGGCCATCAATCCCAATGAACAACGGCATAAAGCAGAAGAGAGAAACCTGCGGATTTCAAATGTCACGGAATATCAATACATCAAAAGCACTGTAAAGCTCCCAAGGAACTGCATCTGATCAACACTTCACATTTGAGCCAGGTGGACCTACGGCTGTCAGCGCTGAACTCGCCCTATGACATTTAAAAGGGGAAACAAGGAGGGTTTTTTTCTCTGCCCCATTGCACAAAGGGATAGCAATATTTCCAAGTGTGTGCAACAAATGGAGTTGCAAGAATTTCTGGCCATTCAGGAAAAAAACTTCTCTTACCAGATATTTTGGAAAACAGAAAAAAACTCTACCCAGTAATTCATGTATAACAAGGTTATTCTAGTCATCATCATGGCAGATAAAGCCTGAGCTACAGCGTAGTGGTGGGAGTGATCGTAGGAAAAACATCTTGAACAGCAGACGAGTCTGAGCTATAAAAAATATGTTACGTGAGCAAGCTGCACCACAAGGACTTTTATATTCATTTATCTTTTTAAATTTGGATTAAAAAAAAATCCTTATCAAGACCCTGAATGACCCAAAGAAGGAACAGGTGCTTGATCTCATCAGTCCATCACCCCCCCTCCCCCCCGCTCAGAAATTGACTTTGACCCGAGTCCAGCTCCGAGGAGGTGTGCAGAAAGTATCCGAATCCCAAAAGGTGGAAAACTCAAAGAGTAATTCCGTGACCACTTTCTGTTTTCTGGGTTCACGCTCCAGAACTCCTACATCGATACCTCCTGGTGAACCCGGTGTAGTCAGACAGCTAATTTACGAAGCTCGGGAAGGAAGAGGTGATTTTGTGGCAGCACCTTGCCAGTGTCTATGGCTCCTTACCGTAAAAGTCCCTTTACACAGACATCACGATGTTCCCAGTAACATCTCATACTGGATTGTCACAACCAAGGACATGTTAAGAGGCACTGCTACTACTTCTCAGAGAAGGACCGAACCACCTCTGTTGCCCTTTTTTGCCCTTGCCATGAATGTGATTGTTGAGTCTGCAGAAGTGCACTTCAGGGGTCCCTTGTCCAAGTCACTCTGATGCTCCCCGGAGCATTTCCTGACAGAGGTTGTATAGTACAAGAAAAAAAAATGTACTCATCATTTACACCAGTGGTAGAGCATACAATGATCGCACGGTTACAGCCATGCCAGCAGTTCTGTTGGGTTCTGCTTAAACCCAGCGGTGCTTTGTGCTAATGCTACATTGCTAATGTTTAGCAGGTGTAATGTTAACCAATCAGCTGGGGCGGTATTAGTATCAACATAAACCGAAGTATTGAAAAAATGCCTGATAATAGATGACAAAAAGGTATTATAACCAAGCGGCAGTCAATCATCAACCGAAGGCTTCGAGTTCGGTATTTTTGGCCATCGCCATCTTGCTATTTTGGAGGCACATTTGGACGAGCTGGGGAGGAGCGAGTGGTAAATCTGATTAAACTAAGCCCCGCCCACCGATGGCAGAAACCTGACCGCACCAGAAGCCTGTCAATCAAACAGACACGCCACCGCTTTTATAAACATACCGCTTTTTAAAGGCCTAAAATCGAATAAACAATTGAATTATTTTCAGATGGACCACCAGAAAACGAATAAGACTTTAACGATTGACACCATAATGACTTGTGGAAAAAGATTACTGACTTCGTATTTAATGAGAGACGTTAAATGGGAGTTTATGGAGCCGGAGCCTTTTCGGAGTCAACCCAGAGTGGCCCTCGGTGGTGTTGCAGCTTAAGGCACTTTCGCACCGGCCTCGCTCTTCAGACCCGGAAGCTCCATCCATTTTTATACACAGTATTTGATTGCAACTCATTCTGAGAGAATCAAAAATATCTTTTAGAAAAATTTCATCCATTAAATTGTGTGAGCGGCAACACGAGTGGAGACGTCTGAGGAAAAGAGACGCTGGAGTTTGCGCCGACATTTCTCCTGCTCTCACAGAGGTCACGTATTATTTACTACCAATTTAAGAAGTCCTGAACACATTAACAAACAGAAGAAAAAAAAAAAAAAAAAACGGACTCGCTGTGGCAATATTCACGCCAGTTAGCACATATCTATTAGAAGCCTTGCATTAATACTCATTAGCTCTCATTTGGAAAGGATGGGAGGTCTTTGGCACCAGTCAATCAAGGTCACGGCTAAGATGATGCCATGTCATAGTTGGAGGGCTCTTAGACTGATGAGTGTCTGCGGCTTTTTGGTGATCGCTGGAGGGCTAATGTTCTCCTCGCGGGGCTCCCCTCCTTCCCCGTACACTCCGTGCAGATGAGTGCTGCTCTGACAGAGACGAGCTGCAGGAGGAGGAAGGAAATAAAATCTGACATATCAGCAAGCCTCTCCACATCTTGTCAGCGTTGTCCTCTTTTGCCCCAATCCAATATCCAGAACCTTATCTCTTCTTTGTCTCTTGTCGAGTTCCCAATTCTTTATAGGCTGCTCAGGCTAGCTGTGAAAGGACTGCTGGTCATTAGCTCCCCAGAGTGGGAGTGTGAATGTGTGCAACTGGCTCATGAACGTGTGTGTGTGTGTGTGTGTGTGTGTGTGTGTGTGTGTGTGTGCAGGCAATATTTTATACTTGCAGTACTACTTCTCTTGGCACCTCTTCTCCTTCCTCTCTCTTCACCCTATATTGTGTAGATTTCTACCCTTCATTCTCTGTGCATTTTGCTTAAAGTGATAGATCCAGTAATCGTGCCCGAGGAGGAGGAGGAGGAGGAGGAGGAGTGGGAGAGGGAAGAAGAGTAGAAAGGCCGAGGAGAAGGAGGAGGAGGAGATTAGCGTAACAGTCATTTGGTTCGGTAGGATTTGGGGTTTATTTTTCCTGCTTTTTCGTTTCTCAGCACCACTCAGCCTCCCATTTGACAGCTCTTATCGAGATCCTTCAGCGCGCTTCCTTCCGCAATCAACTAATCATATTCTTTACAGTGGTACCTTTTTTGTGAGACTCTCTATTCTTGGCTCACATCCAAAATCGGAAACGGTATTGAGTACTCGCGGCCTGGGGCAGAGATCTGAGAGCCTTAAATGCTCAGGCAGGATTACATTCCCGGTAATAATTAACACAGTTTGGATGGATGGATGGATGGACAGATGGACGGACGGACGAGCGCAAGGCAATCAGTGTCTGACCTTTTCCCGAACGTAGAAACCGAACGGATCTTAATAACGCCGGATATCTCCAGAAACACGCATCGTTTATTTGAATCTCTCTGCAGTGTTCCCGGTCGATGTGTCACTTTGTGTCTTTCCTATTAATCTGCAGTGCAATTTGTAGCCATCCACATTAAGCATTATATGTCAATGGTGAAACATTAAAGGAGGAGGAGAAAAGGGAAAAGTCAGTGGAAGATCATCAACGGCGCATTTTGGGCAGCTGACGATAAGTTCACTCCGCGCTTGTTTTAGGCATTAATTATTTTAATGAAAGCAGGGAATCAACTTTAAGGTCAAACCGAGCTACCGGCAGACGCGTTTGCTATTGGAGAGTCACACTGTATGTTAATTAATACAGTCGTATCCGTAAGAGAGGTGGTGTGCCAAACGCTACTTTGTAATGACCTTGCCGATCATGTTGGTGCGCTGGCTTAATGAGATTGCCTTCATTATGAATTTGTACTGTATTATTAGCCATCTGAAAATAGCAAACAGTCAATTAATGCCCTGTGAATTGCAGTTTGGTAATCAGCACTTATCTCGACAGAGGAAAGATATGAAGGAATCACTGTAACCATGTAATGTTTAAGACTATGTCTTATTTGAAACTCGCAAAAACATAATTTATTTAATTAACAAAGAAATAAAACTGCTGGTATATATGCATATTAAATATTTGTTTTGACTTTTGTACTCATTAAGTCAAAATTAGAATGACTAAAAATAAACGCAACCGAGTTTTGTGCAGTGAATGCACTCTGTGCCAAAGTGTTCCCCTGGTGTGTGGATTTGTTTGTTGCAACTTACAACACAGGCTCGAGTATTTCAATATCAATGCAAACTAAAAATAGACTTTAATATCACTGCAATTCCAGCAGCCCCACAGGCAGTTAACCAGCTTGCGGTGCCGACTTTTAAACTTTGCATTATGTTGTTTGCGACTCATCTGAGCCCTACGTTACTCCGTGACGCCACAAGTCACTTAACATGTAGAGTACTGAGGTCACAAAACTACTCTTTGGTGTGAGTTTTGACATTTTTGTCATTTGCCATCAACACACCGGTCCCTGCCATATTAAACAAGGTAGAAAAAAAAAAAATACATTTTCGATGTAGAATTCACAATTATGATGAATGTTAGTCAGAAACGTACATGTTTCATCCACAATACTGTCCGAAAGTATTTTTTTTTATCGTGTTTTGGGAACATTTTTAAATAGAAAACTGCACAATAGCTGTAGTAGCATTATTAATTAATAATGTCGTATATAAAATGTGGGAAGACTTGCCAAAGTGACAAAGCATTTACTGCATTCCAACTTTTAACCTTCACTCTTCCCTCAAACGTAAAAAAAGGCCACATTATGCCGCTTCTCTGGGACTTCTTGACTTGCGAACATGAGCATCTGTGCCGCTGTCAACGCTGAGGTGCTCCTTTGGCACAGAGAGGAAGTAGGTATGAACTTTGTGAACTTGTAAAATTGTTGATTTGAACTTTTTTGCACCACTTACTGCGGTGCTAACAGCTCTGAACCAGAATACAGACTCGTACCCCTGTGCTCTTCCACAGCAACCTTTTCCATCTTTTCTAATTAATCCTCTGTGGAGCTTCACACCTGCGGGGGCCAGACCGACTCCACTCCGCTCTCTAGTTTCTGGCTGCACGAGACAGTAATAGATGTTCACCTATACAAAAAGAACTACCCTAGGGTCAGGGGGATGGAGGACAGTATAGGAAAGCCTCCAGAGACTTTAAGTTCATTTGTTAGTCCAGATTTCGACTGTCACCCGTACTTCTAACTCCCTCTGGTCTACTTCTTTGACTCCTTTGTCAATATGGAGAAGGTGTTTACCAGCGTGGCCACAAACTAGGACTGGAGCTAGTTTTAGCATGTAGAGGCTTCCTCCTAACTACTGATAACATGAGCACAATCATCCTTGTGCAACTATAAGGGACAAATCAACTTAAGCAAAACTCTCCAATGCTTGAAATGAACTGGTTCATAGGAAGTGATGTCTGAGGCAAAAAGTGTTTATACTTGTCCCAAATGGCATCACTCAAAGACTGGTTTCAAAACCTGGCATCATGGAGAGAGAGATTTAATAATCGAACAAGGTTTACCGTGTACAGCTTTTGACAATCTCAAAGTCAAAGCATTCACGTATTTGCACACGAAAAAACACAAGATCCATCGCCGTCAGTCTCTGGAAAGCCGACAATTTGGTACTCATGTATTCACACAAAGCTGTTGGAGGCAGCTCGTCCCGGTTTTCCCAGACCGAAATTCACTGGATGTTGCGACGCGCCATTGAGTATTGTTGTTTAGTTCTTGCATCCTAGTGGACGTGGATCTCGGGCTAATTTTGATTCTATTGGAACAACTTTTAACCAATCGTCATTGACCACCTTTTACCATTTATAAAAACCTACAGCCACAGCCATTGTTAAAACTACTTCATCAGCATCGCACTTAGCCGGCACCAGTTGTCGCTGATTGGATTGGACAGCCCTTCAGGGTGGCTGAGCAAAACCTAATGCGAACAAGAGTTTCCAGACTCTCATTACAGTCTGATGTCATAAAGGGGTCATGGTCAGAGCTTCCAGACTCTCTTCAGCCACTTTTGCCTTTAATCAACTGAATATCTCAAGACTGTCAAAATATTTCATTTCACAACTCAACCGTTGTGTCTTCAGGTCTGCCTGAATTGTTGTCCACCAGTCTAAATATAAGATTTATTTTGTTTTAAAAAAAACAAAAAAAAAACGTTAAAAAGGCTAAGTAGAAATAAGAGTGCCCCTTTTTAATTACCATCCATTGACGGTTTTAGCTCGGGCTGGCATGAGGCTGGGCTTAAATGTTATTTCCTGCTCAGACATTAGTTGGACATTTTATTTGTCATGTTCTCTTGCAAACAAAGCCAGTGGAAAAAAAAGCAGACATGACTTCATCTCCTGCAGGAGTACGGGTGCGTTTCTGTCTGCACATCTAGGCTACCGCAGCTCGACTGGAACTGATCTCGTTCCACTTTGTTCCGGAAAAAAAATATTTACCAATTTTTGTTTCAGGCAAAACCTCATCCAGATTCAGATGAAACTGCAAGCTTGAAAGTGCCCTAAATTTCATCCCCTTTTAAACTGTTGGATAAAGATGCCACCCTGGCTGCTCTCGCTTTGGTGCCCAGTTGTTTCTGATTGGGCAGCCCAGAGCTGAGCCGACAAAGCGTAGCGTCTCATTTGATCTGCCAGGCCTCCGTTCCCTCATCGAGACAGAACAGCGTGAACCATAAAGGCAAAGCCCAAAAAAAAAATAAAAAAATCTATAATTAGTGAGTCAGTCAGGCTTCACCTTTTCTCCAGCGCCTCTCACAGCTGGCAGACACCCCCAGTATAAACACACAGTCACTCACACCCACCCTGCCCACCCCACACTTTGGGCTTCATCTAGACTTCGGTTTGTAATTGCCTCACAAGCCTGGTTGCTGAGAGCCAGCCTTATTAGGAGGGCACCGGAGTGGAACATAACATTTTCAGTTTCAATTAGGTCTATGAGGGCATACGTAATGCACGGGGGAGGTTTGGTCCCCTTGGAACGGTGAACTGATGAACTCGTGGGGAAATGACGCAGCAGTGGTCGAAAGAGTTGAGCTGAGCTGACTGTTTCCCTTCACATTCGGCTGTAAGATTTGTCAGCCTTAAGTGAATTAGTGTGTGTGTGTGTGTGTGTGTGTGTGAGGCACGAAGCTATAAAAGTGAGGAAATTGCACCAGACTGAACTAACGGAATTACATTCAAACTCATGAGGCTGCAATTACTTTGTGTGGGTTTTCACTCGGGAGCAGTGATCCTCCGCAGATTGGACGCTTCTGTCATGCGATGGGCCTCCCGTACCGTACTGCTACTTCAAACTACGGCAAAGCGTGAAATAGACACGCCGGTCCACTACTGCAAAGTGTGTAATTTACCACGCTTTACCATGCGTGACAGTTTCACGTTACGAAAGCGTGAAACCTACACGCATGCAAATATCATGTGACAACGTTTCCAAGCGCCAACCAGGAGTTAAATCACACGGCTCTACGCAGGCGGTAGGTTTCATTTTCCTCCACTGCAGGAAAACGTATAACTGTCACACCTATATTACCAAAGTGTGGCAATTTCACATTTCGCTGTAGTGGACCGGTGTGTCTATTTCACGTTTTGCCATGATACCAGGTTGGCTACTTTTCACGTAGGCATCATATTCACATATTATGTGATCTGTCAGGAAGCTTTTTAAAAAAAAAGCTAAGTGTCCAAAACAATCAGAGATGCTTTAGAGTCTCGGTCGTCTGATCAATGCTTCAATCAGTCACTTTGTATGAGGCCATTTTAGCTTAAAAACCAACAGACTACATTGTTATCGACTACAGATCTAACCCCTAAACTGCATGAAATGATTTTTACTTTTCCATTTTTAAAAAATTTTTTTTTACCCTAACTGCGATCTCAACTTCACTTTATGAGTTTTAAACAACAAAACTTTCCTCCATCAACACAATCTTTCCCCAAAACATAACTTCCCTAACCTGCATTTGTTTGTGGCTATATTGACCGTACATCGAAAGTTGAAGACCCTTACTGTGGTTCAGCCTCCCTCATGCATCCATCCTCATGGATTTTGTTTTTCTTCCTCTTCAGGGTGAGCCGTCTTTGGCTCCTGTATTAATGAAGGCCTCCTTTAAATTAGAAGTGCTTTCATAAAGTTTTATAGACTTGCAAGACAGATGCTCTGATTAAATGTGAGTGCATAACAGTCTTCGGTGCTCCGAAGGTTTCTGCTTCCCCCTCTTTTGATACTGCACGCCCTCAGGCTTCCAACCTTCATATCTGTGCCATCCCTGCCCGCCGCCTGCCAGTTAACTAGCTTCGCTGTGTCTGAACTCTGGCTTTCCTTCACCTTTCAGTCCTTTGTAGCCAAAAGCCGTGTGGAGGTTTCCACCGTCTGCCTCCCTCCCCTCGCTCTCACATCCATTCTTCCCTCTCACAAAACATGATGTATCGCCCTGCAGCGGCGTTGTATACCAGCATAAAACTTAGTGCTGCAGTAAAAGTTGAGCCAGGTTCATTTGGTACCTGTACTGTATTTAACATTTACAGATGCTCGAGGTCCCATGGGACCACTATGATATGCAAACGGGGGATTATTTGACTGAAGGAGGCCACTTATACTACTTATAGTAACACAACTGGTAACTTTTAAACCGTTACCTTTTATATCACCATTGGCTGTGGGTCTGACTGATATTTTGTGTTCATCTTGACATGAAATTATTGAAAATGACACTTGTAGTCAGTAGCGCAGCACATAAACCTGTGCCCCATACAGTAGCTTTATATAGCCTCAGTGGGCCTCCGTCACCTCACCATTACATACAATAAAGCCGGCTACTTAAAGTTAGTGTACCAGATCTTCCTTCCTGCTGCGAATGCTTGCCTGAAAGGACTTTTAGTGGCCACTTTATGCTCTTAGTGTGTCAGATATCCCGAGGAATGAATTTTGGTAGCCTGATTTCAAACCCTTCTTGATGTATTTCCTGTTGAAACACACGAAGCTGGAGTGGGACCTGATAATGAGGGATCATTATAAAATAAGGAACCGGCAGTTAAGGGTAGAAGCGCTGTTTGATTTGAGGAGGAGAGTGATGCCACTTAAAATGTGTTAAAACTGGATTTGTTGCTCACATAAGTGCTGTACAAGATGTGCAATGAGGTTAAGGTGTCTATTCCAAGATGTCTGAAATATTTTTAGTGGTGTCTTTATATAATTTTGTTGGTAATGTTTCGCTTTCTTTTGACTTTCACCTCTCACATGCCATGATTTCTTTTTCTGTGACAAACAAACAATCCCTCACTTTAGGTTGCTTCTCGATGTGTGACCGTCCACGGACAGCAATTGACTCTACAAGAGAGTGACAACAAGCAGCGAGCCTGGTCACCAGCAAAGCGCCGAGCTCTTTGCGGTGTTTATTTATGGGATCGGTCAGGCCGGGGGAGGCCAAGTGTGGCCGCCTCAGCCAGAGCAAACGAGACAGGACAGAACAAGCCATTTTCTCCAACCCCCCTCTGGTTAAACTCCCTAGTTTCACACCACTCGCCCTGGAATTGCTCTGTCTCTTTCTATGAGCGACATCCTGATGGCACAATGGGCAGCAAAGCCCAGCAAGCGAGGAGGGGAAAACAGGAGGGAGGGAGGGGGGAGGGGTGATCGAATTAGACGTTCGGCCACAGAGAAGCAGCTAATACATCTTCTCTGTTTGGCTTTCTTCTGTTAGATCTTTTGGGTCGACCTGCAGACATCTTTTTCTCCCACGCAGCCAGTCACATCGACGTCCGTCATGTTTCTGTTCATCTGCTGCTGTTTGCTCAAGTTAAACATGGACACGGGGCCGGGGTCGAACGGTTGTTGTCTTTGCCAGGTCTCAGAGGTGTACGTGACCTTTCCTTGAACCCTCGTCCGCTGAGCCCCGACTGGCCACGGAGCTGCACTTTAAGCTCAGCGAGTTGTGCAGTGCTCAGATTCCCCCTCGGGTCCTGTTCACTACCGGAGGATCACAGGGTCAAAGAGCCCGACTTTACTTTAAGTTCATACTTGAATGTCCCGAGGGCTAAACTGTTTAAGAGCACACTGCCTGGTGTATTACACTGATTGCTGCAGAGGCCAGGTCTTACAGCACAGACCTTTTTGCAATTCCTTAACTTATCCTGTTGTTTATTCATTCATTATTCATTGCAGTGTTGTATCTTTGTGATGCGCCACTGCTGTAGGTATTAATCATGTGCAGGCTTGCTTTCTGTGTGTGATTTGCATTTTAAATTAGTCTGTAATATATATATACACACTGTATGTGCACCTTTTTTTTTGTAGCCATAGTGTAAATACTTTGTCTTGTGGTTCTAGCAAAAGGAAGTAATTAATCAACCATAAGGAGCTTTCGGAAACAGTTCTGAATTGATATCAGTAGAAACATGCATGTTCCAAGCTAATAAAAGCATATAGCAATGCAGCTACAGACTCAATGCAGTGCTGTTTATACTACGACACCGTTTCCAAAGAAGTTGAGACGTTGTGTAAAATGTAAATAAAAACACAATGTGATTATTTGCAAATCATGTGAAACCCATATTTAATTGCAAAATAGACCAAAGACAACATGTCAAATGTTGAAACTGAGAAATGGTATTGTTTCATGAAAAATATAAACTTATTTTGAATTCAATGCCTTCTTTTGACAACACTGTGGAAACGTTTGGGGACTTAGGTGATCAGTGAAGTGGTGGAGTTTTGAAAGTGAAATGTTGTACCATTCTTGCCCAAAAAAGGATATGCTGCCCCAAAACCTGTATATACAGGATATATATATATATATATATATATATATATATATATATATATATATATATCCTTCAGCATTAATGGTGCATTTTACACAGCGCTCCAACTATTTTGGAAACGCGGTTGTAACATGCATTGTAAAGTAGAAGGTTACAAGTCGTCATCTAGCTGCAATAGTTGCATTACATGGCCAAAAGTATGTGGACACACATTTCACACCCTTAACCTTCTGCTATAAGAGTCTCCTCTTCTTAGAAAGGCTCTCCCCAACATTTTGAACCCCGGTAAAGAGATTTGCTCCCATTTAGCCTCAGGCGCTTCAGTAAGGTCAGCCACCATTGATGTGTAATAAGACCTGGCTCCCACTCTGGGTTCCAAACTAATCAACAAACCCTGAAAAACCATTTCTTTGTAGACCTAGATCAGTGCATCTGCGACAATGTCGTGCTGAAAATGTCATGCTGCCACAAAGTTGGATGCGCATAAAGAGTCATAATACACACTGAGATTTGTGTTAATTGGAACTAAGGGTCCAATGGTAAATCAAAATAAACAGGCTCACAACAAAAGTATAAAGGCACAAAGGTTTTCATATACTTTTCACAATATTCTTCAAATACTATAAAAATTTGAAGACGTTCCCAGTCACAGAACTTTGTTTCTATGATTGGGCAAACTCCATCTGCTGCTTGTACTGTGCCCATCAATAGAGCTGTCTGACTGTGTGAAGGGAGAATTACAGAGTCCTCTGAGCATACAAAGTAAGCCAAAGTAAGTGTCCTAAAACTCCAGAAAGGACAAAACTGAAATTCTTTGCCAGAAAAGATTAATAAATAGATCGTCCTAAAATAAATGCAACAATTTACTGTCATGTATTACAGATTGGAGAACACAGAGTCTTAAAAGTTGTCTGCCATGATCTTGGAATAATAAAAATAGTGAATCACTTTTAAACAAATTAACACGTGTCTGCTGTTTAGTGAACCAATATGACAACCGAGTGTCACGGCAAAGTGTGAAATAGACACGCCTGTCCACTACAGCAAAACGTGTGATAGCCACGCTTTGGGCGTGACAGTTACACGTTTTCCTTTAGAGCAAAGTTATTTACAGGAAAATTAAACTTTTTTTTTTGTAGAAAAGACATTATAATGCTAATGCCATCTGACCTGCCTCCCAATAGTGCCAAAAAATGTCCTTTGCACATGGTCTCAAAATTGCGGGACCTTGGTCACATAATCCCGTGCCATATGAAATTTACATGTGTATAATTTTCACGCTTACAAAACGTGTAACTTTCACGCCTAGACAGCCCAAAGCGTGGCTGTCTCACGTTTTGCTGTAGTGGACGGGCGTGTCTCTTTCACACTTTGCCGTGATACTGGCTTGAATATAAATATAAGAAAGCCCTCTCAAGCCTTCTTAATACAGATTACACACAAAATTCAACCGCTTAAGTCTACATCTCTTCAATGTCAAAAGTTTACCAGGACAGTCTATCGCCCAGGATATATGCCGAGTACTTAGTTTAGTGACAGGTATAAAAGATTTAGTAATTTACCGGACTACCGAGGCTAAGAGGCCTCCGTGCACAGAGTTTAAGAACGTGGGAGCCCCCATAAATAATAGCTGTCCAACAGTCAAAGGATCTTTATGTGGGCTGACTTGGGAGAGAAAAAGTCTTCGGTTCTTATTCCTTTATCTCAGCTCCGCAGCAAAAACAATTAATACAAATCTGACCGTAAGAAACATGCATGACCGTTTTATGTAATTAATTATTTAACCCGGTAACGCAGCACTGCAAACTGTTTGGTGAAGATTGAGCGATGATCCCGCTCTCTGTGGAATCAAACAGCTATTTGGTTGCGCTCCTGTGTTGTGTTAATTGATTTTGCGAGGTGGCATCTTGCAGCCCCCCGACGCCCACGCCGAAGCTGGAGTTTGATCGGCGCTGGCATCGATTTCTCTCTATGTACCACCGCAAGTGGCCACGTGCACCGCAGGAGTCGAGCATGTTAGAAGATGCATGTGCACACACAAATAACACGTAAACATTGACATTCATATTCATGTTCACACACACACACACACACACACACACCCATGCTGTGCCTCTCTTTGTTCTTGCACCTACTTAATTTTTCCTGTCCTCTGCACTTTTTCACACACAGAAAACAACACAAGCAAGCATCAAACAAACATGCACAGATTAAATATAGATAACTAATCATACAGGAATTGTCCGTTCATAAATAATCAATGACTCTTTCTAATAACCTGTCAGAACCCCATAAAGCCTTTTTTTTCAACAAGCGTCATTTATTTAAATTTTTTATTACTGTATTGAATATTTTGTCTGGTAAGCATGATCTATGAAAATTCACGAGGAGTAGGCGGAGGCATAGTTTTACTCCTGAACATTTAGCTATGGTTCCTTAGTGTATGTGCAAAAGGGCAGAGAGGAGTCAGATTAGGTGCAATAACACAATGTAATGAATAATTGATTCCCGGCTCTTGGGGTGAGGGAAGGAAGCGGTTGCCAAGACGACCGGTGAAGCGCCGCTCTCGTTCGCAGACGCACACACGCGAACACACAGACGACAGAGTGTGATGAGGCCGTTTAATTGGCCTCGACCCCGCCGTCTCCAGTCGCTGCCTCCAAATGGACGGCCTTTAATTCTTTAACTTCGAGGTTCCCTTTCCTCTACACCTGGACGCACACACGCGCACCTTTTGTTTTTTCCCCCCCGCGTTGAAACGCCATACGTACGTCTCCGGCGTTCTTAGTCTTGAACATCGTTGCGTTATCAGCCTGAACCTTCCTAAAAGGCCTGGATGGTCTGGACTCACAGTGCCATCAGCGTTTCATCGGCATGATGTACTGGGAAACATTCTAATTACAGCTCCCATATTTTCTATAATTACAGAGTAATTAGCTGGCAACAGAATACAGTGTGTGAAATTATGAGTTGTTAAACTGCACAGTGGATGGACGCAGGGCACTGCTGTCGTTTTTCTTGTGTTTTTTTTTTTTTTGTTAAATCATGATTCAACCAAATCCCTCTTTTTTTTCCCCCGAGAACAGATATTAATTCTGCATCAGTGATAAGTTTAATGGCAGAGTAAGAAAATATGCCAAATATATTACAGTTGTGTAACACTACAACTCCATTTCTATAATTAATCTAAAGCATCACAGAATAAGATTTAGCCAATTATATCTCGGACCCAATTTGTGGCTTTGCTTCTGAGGAACCATCCGGTTTGGTAATTTGTGGGATTTAAATCAAAGAATGAATAACAAATTCGTTGTCAAATCTGATTAGGAAGTTTAGATTATTATAGCTCGCAACCTTTCGGCTGACACAGACAAGCTGCGAGGACTGAAAAGCTGCAGTTATTCTTGTAATACGGTAATTCTCACATCCTCTTCGGAGTGCTTGTGGTGTTTGCAGTTAGTGTTATTAATAAGCGGGCTTAAAGAAAAAATTAAATAAAAATCGCACAAAAAACATCTTGAATTGTCGGTTTTAAAATGCATAGAATGGAAACAAAATACTGGACCTATAGAGAGCAAAAAGAAACACAACATTTTCTTATGATTGAAAATCCCATACTCAAAAGGTTCCAGAGCCTTTGATGCTTTAAAAAAAAAGTAAAAGAAAAACTGTAGTTCTCGCTGAATGATGCAATGTTGAGCTTTTCCTGCTCCTGTCAGAAAAAGAGATGGGAGGAAAAAAAAAATCAGGCTTATTCAGACAAAACTAGAAAGGGAACCTTAGACATATCCATGTGTGCACGGGGGGGGGGGGGGGGGGGGGGGGGAACACCAGATGCTCTGGAGTACTTCTCTTCCTTCTCTGTCCCTATCTTCCTATCTACCTCTGTTGCTCCATTCATTAATCAGCCCTTTATTAAACAAAAGCAGCTTCCAGCGCTGCCTAAAAGCTGCATAGATAATCTTGACATGAAGACAGAGCATTTACCCTCCTCGCCCTCTACTTCTGCGTCTGCTTTCAGCATGGTAATGGAGGGAAAAAGCTCTCGCCACCGTACATCAAGACTGATTGAAAAGACCAACCTTTGTAAATATTGCATACAATCCGGTTTATTGGTCTTTGAGATATTGTGCCTCACAAAGCCAAACATCTGCCGCCGAGTACGGCCGCGTGCGGCGAGAGGAGACGTGCGTGGACACGATGAATGGTGAGGCGAATTAGCAACGGCGGAGAGACGCTAGGATTTAATTACCCCTGTTTGACACAGAATTTATTTTTAAGGACAAGGGGCAATTTCGAGGGCCATTGTCTAAACTACTCGCAGGAAAAGCGATACAGCCAGGCAGAGCAATAAAGCATCCCACAGCAGAGAAAACTGGGCCAGGATGTACTTTCTTTGAACAACAGACAATTTAGAAGTTAGAGTTTACTGGTCTACAGCGGAGGCAAAGGCACTCAAACGGGGGAGGAGGGAAGGGATGCGTGTAAAGGTTCGTGGTGTATAACAATGACAACAAGCCATCGGGCTGGAGAAGGAGCCCTTAATAGGTACCTGTCTGCCCTGGGGACCGCACTCGCTCCTTATTGGTCATCCATTCACCAAGACAGCGGCACATTCTCCTCACCGCCAATCAGCCAATTACAGGCTCCATAACAGGAGGCCCGCTGGCAGAGAGGCCGTCTTTACAAGCCCTGCATCTCAGGCGGGGGAGACGACCCTGTCACAGAATCATAACTATGATGAATATGGCCGCGGGTTTTACGGCGATGCCACTGTTTCTGGTAATGTGAGGTGGGCGTGAAATGGCCATTCATGGGGACCAGACAGCGTGACCCTGTTTGAGGCTTTGGAAAGCGATGTAAAATACTGGAAGATGATGAGAAGGGCAGGGGGGAAGCGTTAATCCAGACATGGTGAACATTTATTAGCGTTAGAAGGAAGGAGGGCAGTATCAACGTCGCTCCTCGCCGGCCGCTAATGACGCCAGTTATGAGGGAGACGCTAGTTAGGAGTTGAGCGGAGGGGCAGAGAGAGGAAGATATTTTTCTAGCTCTGCTTTAATATTCAGGTTTTTTTTTTATAGAGTAGCGCCAGTCCATTTCATCCTGCAATTATTAATCTGTCCATTTCAACACGATGTAAGCAGATTCTGATCAGCTCTAGCTGGCGGCCCGTTTGGCTCAACTCCACGACTCTTTGATTGCAGCCGAGCATCAATGACTCCGCTGCACATTATCTACCCTGCCAATGATGCTGATCATTTAGTGACTCGATGGAGTTTAGTGTCTGAATTGCAGCCGATCCCGACATCACGGCGTTCAGTGGGTGACAGAGAGGAGTGACACAACACGAAAGGGTTTATTTGTATTTGTATGGCTGCCTGTCTGGAACTGGTATACTGTATTTAATTTGGACTTAATGTTATGGGGTACATCAACAAGAACTGAGTGGGACCACAGACTGTATATAAAAGTGGACGTAGCTTCCGGGTCTGAAAAACGAGGCCAATTCGGAAGTGCCTTAAGCTGCAATACCACCGGATGCCACTAGAGGTCGGCTCCAAAAAGCCTCCGGTTCCAGCGACTCCCGTTCAACTAGTTTATAAAATTCTCAGTCAATAAAATTTCGTCCACGAGTTATCTCTGTTTTGTTAGCTAAAGTCACTCCTTCTTATTAGTTTTCTGGCGGTCCATCTGAAAATAATCCCGTTATTAAATATAAAATTAACCTCAAAAAGCAATGTTTTTGGGGGCATGTCTTTTTGATTGACAGGCCTGTGGTGCAGTCACGTTACGGCTATCGGTGGGCGGAACGTAGCTTCGTCGGGTTTCCAATCAGATCCAAATCTCATCCCTCCACCGCTCGCCCAAATATGGTCACTTCCTGCTCCAAATCACTCCTCACTAACAAAGATGGCGCCGGCCAAATTCTGAACTCGAGGATTTATAACTGCCTTCATAATGCCTCCAAAAGGTTTCCTGCTGTTCACTGCACAGCAACACTCAGATTTAATAGGCTTCATCTATAAGGTCCCTGATCATTAACATTAGAGCCTCTAGAACAAGATCCAAAACCAGTCACTGTTTACGTGCACTTAATTAACCAGGATGCAGATTTCCACTGAAACATTATGCAAACAAGAAATATGGTTTTGTTAACTGGGACAGACTCGGTTTCCGCAACTAAATTTGTCCAAGGGAAAACCAAGAAAAGACTTCAAACAGGAAAAAATATAGCTGTGACAGCAGTGTGGCAGAATGAAAGCGAAGATCATTACATATGCCCGAGCATCCTTATATTCAAAATAATTTAATTCAAAGTGAAAGTGAAAGGATTGGAGGAGGAGGATTGGATCCGACTCTGAGAGCTGCCTGTGGCTCGCACAGTCGAACCAATCAAGTCATGTAATAAAAAAGTATGGAGCGACATGTTCACAGGCAGACAGACAGACTGTTCCTTCCAGAAAGTGTCAGTGATGTGATGAATAGTAGAAATACAAACACATTTCCAGGAAAATTTCAGTGTGTTCCGTTTGGCTGAAAGATGGAACAGAAAGCTCTGTTCCTAAATTTGCCTGTTAATTATCTAAGGAAAGAGCTTCAACAACTCACAAAATTATAACGGGACACAGAATAGCAGCCGCATGAAAATTTTAGAAAAAAAAGAATTGTTGAAAAATAACCGAGAATCTCATGGTTTCAAGATTGGATAACTTTTTAATATGATTCCACAATACAGAAAAGTATGGTGTAGTTTGTTCCTCTGGTTTCTCATGTGCATTTCACTAAGAAAAAAATAGCATGAGAACATTGGCACACAGTAGTACAAAACATTATTGTTTCTAACGAATAGCAGCAAAGTAGCTGGCCTTGGTTAAAACTAATAAATGTCATTCGGTGAACAATTTTACACTCACGTTGCATCACTGCAGACCCAAAGAACAATGAGGCAAGTCAACAAGAGGATGATTGTGCAAAATACCCACCGTTCCCCCAGTGAAATGTATAGACTGTATATAAAAGTATTCGTAGCTTCTGGGTCTGAAAAATGAGGCCGATGCAGTGGTGCCTTAATCTGCAATACCACCGAGCGCCACTAGTGGTTGGCTCCAAAAAGCTTCCGGCTCCGTGGACTGCCATTCAACTTCTCTCATGAAATATGAAGTTAATGAATTTATTCCATGAGCACAAGTACCTCCTTCCTATACATTTTCCAAAAATAATCCCGTCATTAATTAGAAAATAAGCTTAAAAAAGCTGTGCTTTTGGGGGTATGTCTGTTTGATTGACAGGACTATGGTGCAGTCAGGTTTCCGCTGTACGTGGGCGGGGCTTAGTGTCCTCGGGGTTTCAAATCAGAGTCAGATCCACCGCTTCGCTTCTCCCCAGCTCGTCCAAACCGTTTCACATTAGTGAGATGGCGCCAGCCAAAGTTCAAACTCACAAACCAATGGGTGAAGTCATTATTGGTCTCCGCATGGAACAGCAATCACAAAGCAAAAGGACACGTTAAAGAATCCCAGACGAGCCCCCATTTGTCACAAACTTGGCTCAGGATTGTGACAAAGTCCACATACTTGAATGCAAAATTTGTTTAGTGTCAATACTCAAAATTAATGTGGAGTTTGAAAGTATGAGGCATCCGTTGAGTAAAATATATTGGATGAGAGTAAGTGAAATGCAAGAGTGTTGAATGAAGTGCAAATCAAACCTAAACCAACGAACTGTGGTTACCATTGGGAAGGTATATGGAGAGCATGCTCTTGTAGAGGTAGCCACACCCACTTGTCAGGTGCAGCTGATTCTACATACTATTATAATATTTGTAATTTTCTGTTTTTTCCCCCGACTCAGTTATGTGGTGCTACGTGTTTAGTAACCTTGCATATATATTCTACCACAAAATTACCCCCTTCTTTTAAAATAAAGTATCATTTAAAAAAAATAATGAAGTCTAAAGTATATACAGCACTCTTAGTCTACAAGATACTGCATAAACAAACAAATAATATAAATTTAACATTATGCATTATTTGCATGAGATAAATTCTCCATCCAAAATCACAGGCTGTATTTCAGCCCAAGAAACCCACACAAGGCTATTCCAAGAAATAAACATAGGAAGTGAATGCAATCCAAGGTTTATCACAAGTGCTCAGTATAAGTATTTTTAGATGACCTACTATCTAGTGGAATGCTTAAAGCATGCATATGCGGCATAATACATGACTATGGGCACATTGTGCAGTAGCCAAGTATGCAGAAGGCTATTACAAGCCTGTGATTGCAAAATAAGTCCACAGAAAAACTTGTCTTGTCCTCAGCTGTATGTTTTCATTAGCAGAAGTACACCACCCACAGGGATCTCATTTCCTTAAAGTGATCGTTAACTAACCAAGCTCATTTGATATTATTCGCAAGATGACACTGCCCTTGTTGTATATCTGTGCAGACATGTTATCAGTGATGATGGCCTGCCTTCCTTTCTGCATAATTAAAGCACCACACAAGAGATACTGAACATTTTTTATCTTTTTTTTTCTCCTCTGGAACACAAACTTTCTCATCATGTCCTGCAAATGCTGCTACAAACACACATCTCATATGCTTAAGGCTACTGACAACCGCTTCCTTGCTTTATATTATGCTTGAGCAGTTTTGATATGCCTGCTGGACTGGCCAATAGAGTCGCAGAGAGATGAAGACTATAGATTGCTACTATCAGCACAGAGGGTATAGCCATTGGCCACTGTGAATGGAGCGGAGCAGAGATATACCGGACCTCTGTTGACACAGGTATAGACTTCCAGCTCTTATCTGTCTAAGTCGAATGGGGCACGAGATAAAGCATTATGCATATTACAAAAGACGTCTTTGGACACTTTGTTCGATCCATGCATCATGAAATTCTCCCAGACAAAATATACATGCTCACGGCATGGCTCGGGGGATGTCAGTGTCTATCAGTCGGTTCCTCAAATGGTCCAGATTGATATAATATAAGAATTACAGACCTGAAAAACGTGCTGTACTAGCAGTCTCTTAAATAAGTAAGCTTTAAAAGGATTTATACATTATTGATGGTGTCTGCATAACTTATAGTAACATATTAGACTTCGTTTTTGTAATTTCGAATTTCTGTGCAAGGTTAGGATTAGACTGAACACAAAACCTGAACTTTGATTTAAGGATTTAGGCGCACGGACTGTCCAAAACTACTTTTTCTTGTTTAAAAGCAGATCATCTGAGTGGAAAGTTGGACACATGGTTCAAAGGAGGGGCACTTAGTACCCCAATTGTTTCATAGGTGTGTTTTGAGTGTAACATTAAAATAAAACAATCAGAGTGTCATTTCCCAGTCCCTCGAAAGGCAAAGGTGTGCTTCCACCTTGGTAGATTGCTACTGCAATGTTAAATGATGCCAAAAAGAAGGTTTCTCTGTAGAGGAGACAGAATCTGCTCGTGCCGGTTTGATTTGCACAATAATAACCTTTCACATTTTTTCAGTTTTAATCTTCATCATGTTTGTTTATTGCTGCAAGTTCCTGTGTATAACGAGCAGAGTGTACGCACGTTGTGAATCTTACTCTGTACGAGCTTTTAAAATAACAGTATAAAAATAATAATAATTGAGCATTAAGACCATGTTTTGTTGGTCCATCGCACAATCGCTTTCTGATGCTCCAAAATAGCAATAGGAAAATCACTGTATTTTTAAAATGGCCTTCAAGTTGTGTCACTATTGAACTTTACCATCTGCAGGATATTAAGCGACTTAGCACTTCGTTGGCCAAATCGCTTTCCTTGCAATGTTCATGAAAATGAAACAAATATTTTGGGAATCTGCTCAATGATTTGCACCCGCTCCAGAATTTACTGGGTTCTTCCTTGGCTCATGATAAACCTTTCCACCAACTTTCATGAAAATCGGGGCTGGTAGTTTTTCTGTAATTCTACAGGCAGACAAAAAAAAAACCCCACCAAAAAACCTCCTCCGCTGGGTTAGCAACTATTTAGATGCCATTAAAATTATGCTGGTTATCAGCAGATTATTGGGCTCATTGATCATTTCTAACCACGAGGGTAGCTGATAGTCCATCTGGTTACATTCATGTAGTGTAATTTACGCTGTAAAATTAAATAAATTAAATATTTTCCTTTCTTGCCACACCCTCCTCACAACTTCCCATATGACTTGTATCAGTGTTCGGCAGCTGACAGCGTGCAAGTTGCATCCCGGGCTCCGTATTCTTCTGGCTCTCCTTTTTCCAAGCGAGATGTGTTTCCCCTTTTGCCATCAGCTCCCCGCCCGGCTCAACCCAGCCCAAAAGCCCTTTGATGTGTCACTCCACATCTCACCCTCAAAGCTGTGAAATCTCAATTTTCTGATAAGAGCAACCTCAATTCGTCAGAAGATACTATTTATAGATCTGACAGAGATAGAGCTGCACGAGCTGCAATACATTTTAACAAGCACTTAGAGGCCATCGTCACTTTTATGTCAAGTGAAAGCGACGCTGCCCCAAGTCGATTCACCTGATAAAGACGCATTGAGGAAGTAGATTTGAAATTACGCTCGGCAGCGCTTTTATTTTGCCACCGTATTAGAAACGGGTCCATCGTGGCCCAGCTTCCTGTTTGAATTTGTGCCTCCTGAGGATTGGAGCTCTTTTAATATCTCAGTTCAACCCACTTTGTGGTTCTTAGATAGTGCCGCCTCCCTCCATACAGCAGTCGAGAGGAAACCGTAGTAGTTTCTGCAGCCTTCGGCATCAGGCAGACACATACACAGAGTTACACACACCAGTGTTGGAACAGCTACTCTGGAAATGATAAAACTCCCCTTTACTAACAAAGAACTAAATCTGGCAGTAAGTATAGGTAAAATGGAGTCAACTTTCAGTTGGTATACGTCCAAATATTAAGTCCAGTTAAATGCTAGGCACCCACCGGCCTAAAATAAGAATAAATTATAGACTGCATATAAAAGTTGATGAAAAAAATTAGGCCAACGCAGAAGTGCTTTAAACTGCAATACCACTGAAGGCCACTGGGGGTTGGCTCCAAAAAGCCACCAGCTCCATAGACTCCCATTCAACTTCAAGTCATTCAGTTAAGTCACTCCTTCTTATTAGTTTTCCAGCAGAGCATCTGAAAATAATCCCGTCATTAATTCGATATTGGGCTTAAAAAAATTGCATTTTCAAGGGCGTGTCTGTTTGATTGACAGGCCTGTGGTGTAGTTATGTTTCTGCTGTCGGTGGGCGGGGCGTAGTGTCCTCGGTTTCCAAATCAGATGGAGTCAGATCCTCACTCGCTCCTCACCAGCTCGTCCAAATATGGTCGCTTCTGGCTCCAAAATAGCAAGAAGGCGACGGACAAAATCTCAACTTGAGCCTTCACAACAGCAATGCACAAAGTTGGAATGAATATTTTTCCTGCCGTCACGAACACTCCAAATTTGGATTTTGTATTTACACCGTCATCTCCAAAAGCATAATGGAAAGTGTCACCAGTGTCTCTGGGCTAACCTTGGAAATGCACCCACACACACGCCGAGTGAAAACATTTCCCCGGGCGCTGCATACGATGTGTGTGTGTGTGTGTGTGTGTGCTCATTTTCTTACTTCTCCAAGTGTGCATTTGTGAGTTCACTATTCACGGATGGGTTAAATGCAGAGGTCAAATTCTAGTGTGTGTAACATATTGTAGGAAAAAAAAAAAAAAAAAAAAAAATCATCGTCCTCTTGCAGCATGAACACAGTATATGTACGCAGTTAGTAATATAGCACAAGCTTCTGAAAGAGTTGTTCCTATACTTTCCAGACCCCGCGGGGGCCTCGGGATGAAAGGACGGATGGAGACCCGACTGAGAAGCATATAGGCGGTGTAGTTTTAGCATCATGTTAATGAAAGGGAATGTATTCGTTCTGACACGCAGAGAAATGCTCTGAGAAAGTAAGCGGAAGTGGTAACTATAGTCAGTGTTGCATATCACAGATGGTTCATTAAGAATTAAGGAATTGCTTTTTGGTTTTGTGGTGTGAAAGGAACATAAATCAACCCAATTTAAAATAGTAATTTTGGAAAAAATCCAAAAAAATGCTTCTTAAAATGAAATGCGGAAAAAAAAAAAAAAAAAAAAAAAAAAAGAGTAATGCATCTGCACAATAATAGACCCTAATTTAAAATAAGATGTGAATATGAATAAGCAAGTTTTCCTCTGTCGTAATTGCTAATATTGAGTTCCTTTCATGAAGTTAATATTCTGAGGATTTTTTTTTTTTTTTTTAAATCCCAGACTTTGAAAAGCCATCAAATTATTATAATGCTGATCGTTTACACTCCCAACACAGACATTCAATTTCACTTTGGGGTGAGATGTGCTCATGTAAATCAAAAGGAATTTACACACATTATCATTCTGATACATAATTCTGTTGATGGCTGCCTCATGTTGTCCAGAGTGGACAGATGGTGTAAAATAAATGATGCCAGAAATGCTCCCTCAACAGTTTAGTGAGTAAGTGGTGGAGGTGTCCTCATATTTTAAAATGTAAAAAAAAAACTAAACTGAACAATGTATTCTGTATTGTCTGTTTCCAGTCGAAATAATGAAGGAAGACTTAAGATTTTCAGAATAGCTGATCATTTTCTATCCAAGCAAACCAGACTCTGGCAAGTCTCACTGGAACAGATGTTGACATTTGAATAGCGCTTATAAAAACCTTCCTAATTAATGTGTCAGTTTTAGAAGTTCAACAAGCAATAGAACACAATGCTCCATGTGCATCATGAAACTGATCAAAACCAGCTGGACTTCAACACTGCTTGAACGAGGTGTGCTTGGTTTAAGCCTTCAAAAAGAAAGAGAGCCAAAAAGGGGAGAACACAGATGTACTGAAGTCTCTCGGTGTTCAGGAGAGAAAGCAACGGTGCAGCGAGAAATGTGGCAGCGGCTGCATGTAACAGCTGTGGTGTCTGTTAATCAGGCAAATAGTGGGAGTGAGGTGAAGGAGAAAGGGAGAGCAGGTTAAGTAGTGAAGCAGGTGGTCAAACCAGGTGAGCCAGATCGCCTTGATGACCTGACTCCGCCCACCAAGTCATTGCATTTTTCTTGCATTTGCAGTATTCATTCTTTACAAAACCACTTCTGTCATATTCCACATTGACGGATCACCGTCTTAAACATCAAGACTGCACCTCTCAGGGGAAAAAAGAACGTTTGACTTTATCTGAATGTTCCATTTTTCACAATTTATATTCAGAAAAAGGACTGAAAAAAACAAAACACAATAAAACTGGTATCGGAATTTAAATGCAGATTTAACAAATACTTTGTTCAAATTTAATGTTTGCACAAGACTTACAGCAAATGATTGATAATAAGTAATCAAGCCAAAGATGCAGTGATAGTATTTGTCTGCTGCATGTTTATAGTAATTTCATATTGACTTCTGGCAGTATGATGTCTTATATTTGCAGAGATTGCAATTTTATGGTTGATTATATCATCCCTGATTTATGCACAATGTTTAAAGGCATTATTGTGAAGCAGCTATTAGTCTGAAGCACATTTCTACTGCAGGTGTTGTCAAGTAAATAAGGCTGATGACAATGAAATATCTTTTAATAAGACACTAAAGTTTGAAAGCAACATGCCGGCTTTTCATCTTCAATATTTTATTGCCAAAACAGTAATATTGTGTTAGTTGCTTTCCGTATCCCATGATGCATTGCTTCCTTTATGTTTTTGAGCAGAGGCAAACAGGTGATCAGGTGGGGGCAATCTTCCCATTTTTAGTATGTGCTTCGATAACAGCTCTACTTCAGCTTTTAATGAGCTTTACCTTGCCTGAGCGCTCCCGGCTTCAACGTGATGCACACGTGTCGGTTAATAAAAAGTAGTTATGTCAAAGTTCTGTAACTCAGACTGAGCTCATTGTGGCTGCAGTGAGTACAAGCTGTTCACCCATCTCTCCATAGAGAACTTACCTATGAGTCAGGATGTTCTCTCCAGAAGGGAGGGGTGGACTAGCCTCCTCCATTTTCAGTGAAAACAGGAAATGGGTTGCCTCTGACTCACCATCCTGCGTTTGAAGTGCATTGGGAGGCAGCAGTGTGACGGGAAGAACAATCTTCTGTCTGGTGAACTTCACATTTTGTGTGGCCAAATTGTAGTGGTCTGCTGTCAGTTTCTTCAAAGAATTTGAAATAAATGTGGAGGCTCATCATTGGCATCTGGTTCATTAGAGGCGTTATGTTTTCAGGGTTGAGTATTGCGATCGAGGTTCCGTCTGAGGTCCATCCGATCTCGGGGAATAGAAACGATGAGTCTGGTGGTCACAAACGCTTTGTCCAACCTTTGGGCTACAGCTGGCCCAGTTTGTCTGAAATGGGAATGTGCTGCTTTGAAGTTGTTCCCACTGAGGAAAAGAAAGAGAAAAAAATAATAGTCCAGTTTTCACAATACCGCACGCCATGTAAGCCAACCGACACGACTTGATATTGTATGTACAGCCAACTCCGGTAGTAAAGCTCTCTGAATTAGATCAACTCTGACCCTCAGATAAAAAGGCATTTATTTGACTTGTTTCTTTCCTTCTGATGAAATATTTCAATGGCATTTTGATTACCTGCTGCTGTGGAAGAAAACAAACAAACAAAAAGAGCAATTTGAAGACAGATTGACCTTTCCTCCCCTCTCTATAACCGCTTGCTCTGCCTTTCCCATCTACTGCATCTCATCCGTTCACTCTGCACCTTTGAGTCCCCTGAAAATACTCGTGATACAGAGAGAATTTGACCATAAACCCGTGACAGTCTCAGCACAACAGGAAGGAATGGTTCCTGCCTCTCTGTGTGTGTGTGTGTGTGTGTGTGTGTGTGTGTGTGTGTGTGTGTGTGTGTGCGTCTCCGTTGTGTCCCTGAATGGGATTTGCAGCGGATGCCCTTGACTGGCAGGTTGGTTTTTGAGATGACTTCCAGTTTGCATTTTTAATGACAACGCAGGCTCGACTGCTGTGTGTTTGGTTATTGTGGTGTCTCTGTGTCATTTTTTATTTTTTTTTCCCCCTTCCTCATTTAAAATACAGACAAAGACAAGGAGAAGAAGAAAGAGACGGGAGGGAGATGACAGTGCCCCGGGGCAACGTCATATTACCTCCACAATGGTGATGCTGAATTCAAAAACACTGGCCGCCTCATTGCAGCTGGGTAACCATGGTGCTATTGTGTTGCATCTAGAAACATGCAGTCCTTCATGTATCAATTTACCATTGAATCCTTAAAAAAAAAAAGAAAAAGAAATGCCTCGGCAGAAAGAACTGACCCAGAAATGTCAAGTGGCTCCTGCGCAGAGTGTCCTAAGACGAAGAGGAAATTATGCGAGGAACAAACCTGCTGGCAGAAGTGATCAACAACAAATTATTCTATTCAGATTCACAAAGGACGGGCTAATTTGAGGGAGTGACACCAATTTCCCACAGGCCAAGCCACATGCCTTCTTTTTTTTTTTATTATTTTCTTCTCCTCTGTTTACTATTAAATACCAAAGAGTGCATATAGTGATTGAGCGTGAGAGGGAGATGTTAATGAAGGATGGATTCCATTCAGCCCTCGCCTCCCTTCAACCTCTCACACTCCCTCCTCTAATGATAGTTAGACCGGCTTTACAGTTTGGGCACACGTCTCCTAGCAACCGCACCTCCATGCCATCAACCCCGAAGTAGCCCCACAGAAATGAGGTGAAAAATATGGCAAGACAGAGTGAACGTCCACAGCCGTGCCAGCAGGTCTCCGAGTCTGTACGCATGTGCTACGATGCATTGAGCTCAATGCTGACATTAGCATGGCGACATGCTGACGACGACAATTAAAAAAAAAAAAAAAATACTACGCTCTACTTCTTCACACTATTTAGGACGCAAGAACAAGATTCAGTACGTCCCAGTAAAACACAGGGATGTTCCTACTGCAGCCGGGTCGTGTTTTTCAGTCTGCAGGCCGGCGAGCTACTCGAGCTGTTCTGACCCACAATCCTATCACAACACGCAAAAGGAAAGAAGAAGAAGAAGAAGAAGAAGATGATGATGCGCATTAGACTCCAAAAAAGTATGTCCGGTTTAGCAACGTTTACGATCTTCACCATCCAAGTTTAGCGTGCTAAAAATAGCGAATTAAACACTAAACGCCAAAAGCTGGCTGCCATGGGAACGGCATCGACATTCAGATTTTACTTTACACTGTAACTCAACAGCAGGCTCATTAGCACATTAACTGATAACATCTGGCACTATTGCTGAGCCAGCTATGCGACATTTTTTTTTTTTTTTTAAAGATAACATTATACTACATAAATGATTTTTGCTTTATTTCATATATAAACAGAGGTGAAGCATTTCTACAATGAAGCATCACTATGCTTACGGTTTTGCAATAAGAGAGTTAAACTGTGTTCAAGTTCTCATAAACTTTTCTACATTTTGGAAATGAAGCTTCGTTAGATGGAGACTATCGGTACAACATGTCTGCTCGCCAGAAGTGAAGCTAGTCTGGGGAGCCCGGCTTAGCGTGAAGATTGCCTGCCAAACATAACTAAATTTACCTTCAAGCACCTTTAAAAACTCAGTTATTAATGCATTACATCTTGTTTGTTTGATTTGAAATCTAACGAGCCAGATTTGCTTCATGCGTAGCGCTGTTAGATTTAAGCAAATCAAAAAGGTATTTGTGTGTCACCGATTCGATCGGAGCCAAATTACAACGGTGCTTCTTTGGTCCAAATACAACGTGGTCATCAGCGCGTCACCCTGGAGAGCCTCTTCAGCTCCTCTCCCTCGTTTTTCTAACTTCCGTTTCGTGTCTCATGCACAAAGAGTCTGCCACCGTCTGATGTGAAGTTTGGTGACAGGAGAGCGTGGAGCAGTTTAATGCCGTTTATTGCCATCTTGTTGGCGTGATTGTTTGGTGTGTGCGCCGCACGCATCCTTGACATTTTCCCTCTCTTCGGTATCTCCCTCCGTTCGCCTGCACTGTGTTGACTGAAAAGTGTGACAGCACTCCAGGGAGCGTTTTTTTTTTTTTTTAAAGCAATTTAACTTTGGTGTCAGATGCGAGGATATTCAGAAGATGGCGGCTGATGCTTATTCCTTGTATTAATCATCTGGCGCTGGTGGAACAAGTACTTTTCTTTACGTTAGGGTTTAGTGTCTTGCTCTAGGGCGCTTTGGCATGTAGACGGCGAGCGCTGACAATCAACCGCTGGTCATGAGTGGCTGCAACTACAGTCACAGAAAACTTCTCTCGACCTTTGAAGCAGCACCCGTTTGAGATGATCTAAAAATACACATTTACTTGATATGATGAAGCATTTCAGAGCACATGACCTTGTAGTAAAATGGCTTTCTCAACCCCGTAGTAATATAGAAGTACTTGATCACATCAGCATAAGTATTTGTATGTATAATGGCCTCTGCGTTAATCAAATGTTACTGGATTACAATTACAGAACTGTTATCGTGTAAGCTACTTCAAAATACTTGCAGAAGCTGAGGCAGGTTATTTGTAAAGCATCTTTCGACATCGGTGCAATTCATTCTTCTTTAACGTCCACTTTAATGAAGAATAAAAAGGGCTTTAAACCAAGATAGAAAAGGAAAAAAAAGATTTTATTAAAAAAAATTAAAAATAAATACGGTCGAGGCCGATGCTCCGCCCACCTCCGAGCCCGGTTCTGTCGGAGGTTTCTTCCTGTTTAAAGGGAGTTTTTCCTTCCCTCAGTTGGAGATTTTTCTCCCTTAAAATAGAGTTTGTTTTCCTCCGAGCTTATGTGGGAATTGTTGGGTTCCTTTTTATAATGCTGTAAACTTCAGTTGTAAAGACTTTAATGTGTTAAGTGCCATGAAATAACCTGTGCTTATGATTTGGCGCTAAATAAATAAAATTGACTTGATAATAGGGAAATACTTAAGCAAACTTCAAACTTCAGCACTGTACTCGAGATGCTTATTAACCATCTGAAATGGACTGAAATCACATATTTTGTACACAATAACTAGGTAAAGAATGAATTGCAGTTATAGTGTCACAGCACTGTGTATAAGCTGCTGGGCTGTAGAGCTGTTTGTTGTAATGAGTCAATGCGACAGGATTAAAAGTGTAACTGCAATTTAAGGAACTAGGTGACATTGTGTTTTTCGAGTTCACCGGCTGAAATGGCAAAAAAAAAAAACGCATAACATGAACTCTGTGTATGGAAGCTGGGATTTGCAGGACGAAGCGGCTTAGCAGGTTATGGTGGGCAAGTTGGAGAGGAGCCGAGTTAAAAAGGCCCGCTAATCGAGTGTCGGCACTGCGGTACCAGCTGTGGTCTCCTGCAATGTTGTGATTTGATTGTCGTACGCTATTAAGGCTCTCTTTGCTCATAATGGCACTTCTTTATCCACTATAATATTATTCAAATGAGAGACCAATGACACACTTCTCCGGGGTAGAAAAAAAAAATCCACCCAGGCTTCAGATTAGTTCAAGGGCCCCCAAGAGAAATGGGCCGGCTAAACGGGAAAGCTGTTAATTTCTATACTTTGTGAAAAGTGTAAGAAGGAAAGCGAGAGCGAGCTTAGCTGCAGTGGAGGAGAATCTTAATATTGAAATAATAATGGCATTTCTTTGCCGGCTGCTCGTGAGCAATGGGTGTCTGTCTGCTCGCAAAATAAAAGATCAATTTGGAGAGAAATGATTTGTTATGCTAATTGGTGTTTTTGTGTGGTCTCGGCTGAGATAGGTAGCTAAATTAGAAAGGGAAACAACAGCCAGCGGAGAGCCTAAAAACAAATTTGCTCTTAGTTAAAATCCCTGCAAAACACACACACACACACACACACACACACACACACACACACACACACACACACACACACACACACACACGGCTTTTACAGATGCCTTGAAATGATAGCAAGTTTGAAAGGAGTGATGTCACCGGTGTTTTGCTGCCAATGACCAGTTACTACCATTAGGTGGCAATCTGTCCTTGTCACTCAGTGTGCTGGAGCTTGTCTGCAGAACTTTAATGTATCCTATATTGATGTTTTTTGTTTTTTTTAATACAGGTGAGGGAAGATGAAGAAATGCAGAGAGAGAAGGGTTCAGTGGGATGAAGAGGAGGACGACAGGAGTGCCGAGTGGTCAAAAGGCTCGCCGTCTCCACCTGCTACGCCTGCTGTCGAAGACCAAAATCCCCTCTGGGCTGTTTTTAACTCTCCCTCGTGAAGCAGCAACCCCCAACCCTCCCCCTCCCAACCCCCCAACCTCCCTCCCAGAATGCCTTGTGTCTTTGTGTCGCACTGCATGTCAGGAGTTCATCTATTCTGCATAAAGGTTGGCGGCAAGGACGCAACGGGGTTGTAAGTCGTTTGGCTTGTTCCTCATTAAAAAAAAAAAAAGCTACCGTCAAATGAGGGGCTCGGGGGGGCCGGCGATGTGGCTGATGAGTGCATATTTTAACCGAGGCTTGTCGGTTGCGACTGCACAGCTGGCTGGCACGACGCACCGGGGTCTCAGTCGAAGCCGCGTGTAAAACAAACAACGGCAATCAGCCCACGGCGCCTGGAAGGATGCCTTCGCTGTGTGAAGTCGAAGTCGAGCTCGGAAAAAAAAAGTCTTCGGTCGCTCTCTCGTGTTACCGCGCTGACCTGAAAACAGGCCGAGGGCAAAGCAATATAGTCGGTGTCTGCTGGAAAATAACAGTCTGGCAACTCTACTTTAAGGCAATTATGAAAAATAAAATAAAATAAAATAAAATAAAAACGGGCTCTCTAGTTCCTAGTTTTAAAATGGAGAGAGATGGCAATTGATGCACATCATCACAGCTTAAACACCGTGCACACACACACACACATGCACACTTGCCATTCCCACATGGGATGTTAATAAGACTATTTCCTACCATCGACTATAAAAATGAGACTTTGAATTTGAGGAGAACTGTAGGCAAGGGCACTGCAAGTAATTGCTTCTTCATTTCTTTTCCGACTATAGAAGCAGTTTGTTCCAATCGTTTTTCTCTTTTGCAAGCACACCTCATGCAGGACATGAAGAGCTCTACTTTATTGTACATCGGACCTTATATATATCTCATCAGAAAGAATGTAAAAACACGCTTCCTCATTATTGCCTGGTAAAGAATGGACGTAGTTCTTGGTAATGCACATGAAATCGGGGGCGCGGGAGATCCAAGGCTCGCTCTATACAATAAATGTTTAAGAGCTGCTCTGCACACAGAATATGAGAGAATCTCAGCGAGGGGGAAGACAAAAAAAAAACCTTCTATCTCCTCATCTTGTCCTTGATAGGAATCAACAAATGAGCACATAAAAGTAAGGAACATAGAAAAAAAAAAAAAAAAAGAGCACAAATACTGGACAAAAGGAGAGGCTCTCAGCAGGTCTGAATACATTCAACGAGGCCTTGGAAAGATGAGAAAACAACAAAAATAAATCCTCTCTTTCGCTGTCTGCAGGGGTCCAACCTTTTCCTAACACGAGGATTTACGCTCGTGCAGCGAAAGGCAAATGAATAAATATGCACGCGAACATACAGCTGTAGGTTCGCCCTTGATTTTTAATGAGAGAGGATTGTTAGCGAGGATTGAGGAGTAGAGTCTCTATTGAAACGAATGAATCCTGACAGACGGTTTGCCGAACGCTCGTCCTTCAGACGGCTTTTAAAGCGGCGGATACGTGATCACATGATGCGGAGAGGATAAAAACACCATCAAGTAAATCTCAAACAATTCACTCCCAAATGATGTCCTGACGAGCCGCCGTAACGTACGCGCTGGCTTTCTTTCTCCACTTAAATCCTTAAAGATAAGTGTTATTTACAGTCAATCACTGCGGGGGATTACACGACAGTAATACACTTTTATCTTTAATATTACATTATCATTCACACATCGCAAACAATGCCCAAGCGCGATGGTGACACGCTATGCTAATCAAGCCATCTGTTATCTGTAACCGAGCACACGTCAGGCATATTTCTCCGCTGGTTTTTTTTTTTTTTGAACACGAGCAAATTTGATTACGATCTGGGAAGATTGGAGCTTTTCCATACAGTATAGGACATTTAGCTGATAAGGTTTATCTGGAACATCTGTTAATGACAAAAGACAAAGTCACATATTAGCTTCCTCTGACAAAAGATGACTGATTGGAGTTTTTTTTTTTATAATTCAATCAGGAAGGTTAAGTTAGTTTTCTTTTGAGCCTAAGTGAAATTATTTAGGGGAGATTTGTTTTGCGCCAAAGCTGCCCTTAACTTAACCGACAGACAAACAGCCGATGAACTGGACCAGTCAGTCAGCTGCCAGTCATATTCATTCACACTTTCTACCATTATAACTTTACACCTATCAATGTTCAGGTGCAAATTGAATCCCTTCATTGTTCGCTTTCCGCAGTCAGACTGAACTTTGACACGAAATTACAATACTGTCCACTGTCATTTTGTTTGAGGAGGGGGGGGGGGGGGGGGGGGAGCTTCATGTAATTGCTGGACATCCGCATGGCAAAAAGAGACAGAGGGGTGCTGCTCAATTGGAAAGAGGTTCATGACAATGATGTGGCCGTGAAGATGTCGCGTTACTTCCCGCTTGCCGTCGTTCAGGCTCGCTTGCGTACAACATTATTTCCTGCATCTCATGCTGTTTGACCAATTACAATGAATTTTGACTCAAAGAAATCCAGTCTGGGGGGCAAATTACAGCGCTGTTATGTTCAATGCCAATCCAGCCTGACCAGTAACTTATGTGCTAAGCTTTCGGGTAAACCTAATTATGATTTATTGATCATATCCGTGCATGTGTTTTTAAAAAGGGAGAATTTGTAAATCCTCGTTGCTGCTCAGCTTATTATTATTTTTTTTACTGCTTCCTCAAAGACTGATATTAAATAATTTAAACATGCAAACATTTATATGTTCGTCCTTGTGTGACCATCTTTGACAGAAACGGCAGCGCATTAATGCTTCATTTTCTGAATTATGTATTTCACTCTCCTTACATACAAAAAAGTCTACACCAATAAACAATTCTTATGCCATCAATGCAATCTGTAAACTATTTACGCGTATATAGACTTTAAATATTTAACCAAGACCAGAAATAATATAAATTTTTTTTTAATGATTGCATTAGTCCTGTGGCGCACAGAATATAGTTTCTTCTTTTTGTTCAATAGTTTATAAAAAAAAATGTAGTCTGCATTAAACGTGTAAACGTAATAATAAAAAAAAGGTACAGAAGTATCTCTTATATAACCGAGTGGTTCTGATCCAATTATGTATTGAGTTGCAACAGTGTTAACACTTCCTCTTACGAATACCCAGTCGTGCTTTATGAATTATAATGACAGGAATCAGGTAGCAAGCTTGGTTCAGCGTCGGTCAAGTACGGAGGTATTTTACTTTTTCCATTTAATGCAACTTTATTCTACCACTTCACTACATTTCAGAAATACTGTATTTGACAGGTTTAGGTACTTTTCAAATGAAGATTTGACACACTGGAGAATACAAGGAGCTTTTGAATTACAACACATTGTTATAGATTAAATTGGTTTTCCAACCTTTTTGGCTTGCGACATCTTATAAATAGTAGTCGGGGGTAAGGGGGGGGCATATTTCAGATGATGACTTGTTAACAGCTCCATTAAATAGGTGATTATTTCCCCTCTAAACCTTTCACATGGTTGAATAAACATTAAAATGATCCAGTATCTCAGAAGATGAGAAAGAAAAAAGTCCAAAAACTGAAAACACATTTGTGCATGAGGACTATTTTTTTCATCTTTCCTCTCACTAATCATCCCGTGAATCTGCTGCCCTCCTGTAAATGGATATGAAGTAGTTCAAACCAGCTCCATCTGCAGCAGCTGAAAATCTCTGCTTTGCAATGATGTCATAACTAATATACGTCAGGTAACTACATTTTGCTGCTCTAACACTTGTGTATCTTTTTACTGAAGCAGGACTTTTTTTCATGCAACGTAATGGAGTATTTTTACATGTCTGTATTGGTACTTTTACTTCAGTTGAAGTCACTCATACTCGTGAATGTATATGAGACTTGTCAGTGAGCTCACATTTATTTACTTACAGCTCCAGCATGAAAGCTGCAGTACTCTTTAGGATGTTCCTGTCTGTAATTATGGGCGCTTCAGTGCCACGGACACAGCTCGGCTGTACCTCATACCTTCTGAATTCCCAGCATGCCCATCATTTTACAGTCAAACTTCTCTCGGGTGCTGCCTCTACATCATTTTCCAAAAGCTGCATTTCATTCTGGAGATGTCAGTGCAGGAATTAAAATTTATTGAAACTATAATTCAGCACTCCGCAGTCCTTCAAACCTCGTGGAGCCTTTCACCATCGCACTGTCATGATTTCTGATGAAGTGACCCGGTATGTGTCAGTTTGCCTGAAAATGCTTTGCTTGATGGAGCAATTAGGTGAAGAAATGCTTGTCACTCCTGAGCTGACTGGTCAATAAGAGTCTGAGACAGATCTGAGTTGACATTGTGTTGACACTGATGAATGTAGTTGGAGTCATAGCTCACAGGACGACAGAGGCACCTAATTCACAGTCGTGACCCGCGTGCTCTGCAGACCGTTGGAGTCGGAGGACTGTCATGGCCACCAGCGCCCGCGGTATCTCCACCTAATGAGCATCGGTGGGCTGCTTGTCTCCAGCATTGTGAATGTTCCTGGCCAGGGTTCAGGAGTCAGTTAGACTGGTGACAGAGCTTCAGGAGCCTGGATCAGTTCCTGAGCAGCTGTTGTGACCCCACGAATTTGACAGTTTTTCCTTTTTTTTTTTTTCTGCAGAGAGAAAGGAGGGCATGTGAAGCTGACCATACCAGTTTCTTTTTTTAAATGTTATTTGTATTGGCGTTAATGACTTCATTTGACAGCACAGCTTATTTAAGTTGGTAAAATAAAACCACACTGTACACATGTCAAAATAGGAATATCCCACAAGGAAAAGTGGGATGTTTTTAAAACCTGCGAGTTGTAGGTTTGACGTCACTTGACATTGACGGCGTTTGTGGTGAAAGACTCGGGCTGATGCAGCTTGCTCGCTGTGTTAAAACGGCAGTACATCAAAATGTGTGCAAATAATGTCGCGCTGAGCTCCATTTGGTCCCAGTGCTGGTCGAGATGAATGACAAGGAGGTTGTTTGTCATTTCTTTCCTGTAGTCTGACAGCAGGGATAGGACAGACTTTCTTGGGTGGGGGGGCTGGTAAATGCATTCAGTGGTGTCATGCAGGATCAGCATGCGCACCACAACAAAGATCATCAACTGACAAGGAGAACACCAGGATGTCTGTGTACCGGGGCTAACGAAGCAATGAGGAACAGGTGTGCAGGCAGGAGCAGCTTCAGTTAATGAGCTGAACACACTGAGAGTGACCGGTGGACAAATGAGGAACCGCAGATCTCCAGAGAATTACGGCAAAGAATTAGACAACAGAAGAGATTCAGTTTGTAGTTTCAGAGACGAGACACAAGTTATTAAATAATTGCTGCTCTGGACATCAGCGCGCCTGATTTTATGGACATTTTTCTCAATAACATCACACATCCGTGAATAAATAAGCACCAAGTCAAAGCTTAGAGAATAAAAAACATGATTGTAGATGGATTTTACTTTTTTTTTCTGTTTCATTAGGATTGCGTGTGGATGGTTTGAACTGACAAAATATCACAAGGCAGAATTTGATTCAAATATTAACCAAGTTTTGATTGATGGCTGAACACCAAAATACAAAAATCTCTCAGAATTATTACAATTTAAAGCACATATATTTGTATTCATTAACCCAGAATCAGGCAAAATGCACCCATTAGTCCACTGCAGGATACCATGTCAGTGTCACAGCAAGGTGCCTCACGTGTGTCCACTAAAAACTACTTGGTTAGGGTTAGGAAGAGATCATGGTTTGGATTAAAAAACATAATTTGTTGTTGATGACAATATTTGTAACGTGAGGGGGAAGAATTGACCAGCGTGGAGTCAGTGATTTAAAAAAAAGAAGAGAAAAAGGATTTAAAACAACCAACAACCAAGGCACACAAGACA
Organism: Embiotoca jacksoni; assembly: GCF_022577435.1. NCBI lineage: Eukaryota > Metazoa > Chordata > Actinopteri > Embiotocidae > Embiotoca > Embiotoca jacksoni. The sequence goes on from NW_027185329.1 coordinate 1,996,520, forward strand.
ACACAGGTGTGTAGGCAGGAGCAGCTTCAGTTAATGAGCCAAAAAAACAACAACAACAAACCAAGCACCTGAGACCTTTTATATCTTGTCACTTCCTGTCTGCAGCCAATCAGGGAGGTTATCTAGAATTACAGCCACTCAGACCCAGGTGGAAGTCATCTGTAATCAACCAGTGCTGCTCGGTAAATTACATATTAAGAATTCCCACAAGCCCTCGTCACTTATTAAAAGAAGCTGAGGAAGATGAGGTTTTAAGGTCCTGAAGACTAATAAATGGCAGCAGTTATATACCACTGTGGACAGATAAAAAATACTCATTTTAAATCTAGTGTTAGTCATAAATTATTGCATTGCCATCACTGAATACTGTTTTAACCGACCCGCAATGACAAATTTAATTGATACCAGACTATTTTTGCAAAACCTTGGTTTGTTTATTGGTGCTTTTTATTCAGGTTTAATGGCAGCATTCTCAAATTTTATATATATATTTTTCACACCCTGTACTTAACAACTATGACGTTTTCCCTGTCAGCGTTTGCTTACTAAAAAAAAACAAAAAAACCAGCTTGAGCTCAGAGGAGGACTGTGGTTACAGTTTTAATAAAAAAGTGAATGTACTTGGAGATGGGAAGTAAATCATCTCCTGTGACCTCCACATGCTTTTTGCATTGCCACATAATGGCAACGCTATTTCCTGCATCGCCTCTGGACATAAATTGCACTGAATAGTCCAATTACTGTATTATTTGTAGCACAGATGTACAGCAGAGATGGCAGAGGCAGCTCTAATGGGAGGCAGAAGTGATTGAAATCAGACTTTACATATAAGAATAAATACATAATGCAAAGCGTATGCGAGAAGTCTTGCTAAAAGATGCTTGTCATACTTTATCACAACGGGAATAAAATAAGGATTCTGCATGTAATAATCTGGTTAGTGTTGAGTGTAATCCTTGAAGTAATTTACATTTAAATCCATGTCGTTAATGTTATTTCACCTTATGATATAATACTGATTGCTTTTGTCTGCTGAGCTGTTATTATGGAGCATTTTGTCGTCATTGAAATTTCCGACTGTGGTCTGCAGAATAAAATCTGTTTGGGGAATATGGCTTTGATGTTGTAACCTTTCTCAGGGAGAGTCACGGCTCAGAAATCGGCTCCACGCGCTCGGTGAGCCCTTCACCACCAGTAAATCAAACCCTCTGTGGAATACATGTGAAAAAAAAAAGCCAACCCAGTCAAGTGAGATGGGAGTTGAGTGGAGGAATGACGGCTTGACGGGGGGAGGGGAGGGGAGGGGAGGGGAGGGGGGGATTCAAAAATAGAGCCGGTAATGTCTAATTGCTAGCTGCTTAAATTGGCTGACATGAGCACCCATCTGCTGAAGGTGGGCCATGTTGCAAAGTGCTCGCAAATTGAAATACTTGAAAGATCATTTGGGGAATTGCAAATTATTTAATTCTCGTTCAGGGAAAAAACAAAAAACACGATGAAAACATGCTCCCATTGGATGCTGTTGTGCGTGTAGGCGAGAAGGTAACAGGAAGTTGGAGGCTGAAGGTGGAGGGTGGGGGTGGGGGGGGGGCTTTGGATGGTGGAGAAAAATGCACAATATTTATGAAGCAGTCAGGTTAATGTCATGCAACATTTATTGATGCAGTAATGTTTAATTTAGCATGCGCTCCCGTAATAAGCCATTAGGTGTTGTGCTATGATTCAGAGTTTGATGGTGCTGTAATGACAATCGAATGCCCTTGAATATCTCACTGACACTAAAGCTGCTGCGTTTAGAGGCAGGAAAATAAACATAAATCAGATATTGAAATATATTTATGCCGGTTGAAAAAGGTGCGGCGTGCGGTGCGGTTGCGCTGGCTATCGATAACATGGCGACCCGCCTCTCAATGGCTGGCTGTAAAATATTCAAAAATTGGAGACGGGAACATGATTGGATTAGCTTTGATAATGGATGTCATAAAAGCAGGCAAGTGCCATTTTAATAAATCTGTCACATTGCCATAGAGGAAGAAATTATGGAAGCATCTCGGAGAACGACAACAGAATTTTCTTTCTGGCCAAACGCGCACACGCACACGCACACGCACACACACACACGCACACACACACACACACCAAAAGCAGAGAGGTCCCTCGGTTGCAGCACCACAGTTAGATGTGTGTGTGGAGAGAACCTGAGTTTACCACCTATCAGCCTCGTGGAAACAACAAAACGACCAATGTCAGCTGAAGGAGGGCCGACCTTGGAGACTCTCCAGCAGACTCGCCGCTGTTCCCTGTGATTGCGTGACACCGTGTAAATGACCAGGTGTCCTCTTTGTCCTCTGTGATTAATGCCCTTAATTTGCTCGGAGGTAACCCCGGTAGATTGTGTGTGTGTGTGTGTGTGTGTGTGTGTGTGTGTGTGTGTGTTTCGGTTGTGTTGCGTCGGTGGCACTCTGGATTATTTCCTTCTTTGAAACTCTGAAAAACGGGGTGACAGCGATTTACATAAGGATTAAAGAATAGATTATCATATCAGACGTGGAGACGGATCACTGAAATAACTCCGGAAAAACAGAGCTATCAGCTGGATATCGCACCCCGCCATGCATATGGATGAAGATGCTGAAATGATGTCCCCCTTTCTTTTTGTCTGCTGTGCTGGGGGCCCCGTGCACGGATGCCTTCCTGTTTGCGGCGAGGCCGACCCGAAAAGCTATTTCTAGAAAGGACTTTAAAGTTTGTTTCGATCATTATTTTCAACGACTGTCATTGCAAACAGCTCAATCACGGCATAAGGAGAAGGACTCCCCGGGTCACATTGTTATCATTGATTCGTTTGCCAATGACATTACAATAAATGGCCGGCGACAAAGACACAGAGAGCGATTCTTCTCCTTTAGGCCCTCCCCCCCTCCCCCTCTCTCCCCCTGCTCTCCTCTCCCCCACAGAAATGGATTGTTTTTGTTTCTCAAAAAGTCCCGCAGACACTGCTGTGCCGCTGATCGCGTCTCTCTGTAATGACAATCCTGAATTTATCTTTATAAGAGATCATTATACATCTGCCGCGGCGTAATGGCAGCGAGACAACAATAATGCTGCTTGATTTACCTCGGTGGCGCATTCCATTAGATTTTAGTTTGGCAAATTAGCACAGATGAGGAATCGGGATTGCAGAGCAGGCGAGCAGTGAGATGGAGAACATATGCACTGTAAAATTGCCCCATTACCAAAGTAACATCAGACGGACATAACAAACAACCCATGTCAGGGGATTTATTAGGATGGAGCCGAACTGCAGAGGGTAATCGTGGGGACATTGTTTCACTCTTTCCGAAAAAGCCATTACTGCACTGCTCAGTGTAGCTGTGAGAAGCAATGAGGAGCATGCAGAGAGGCAAGGAAGGAAAGAACTTTAAAATATGAGCACGTTACGCAAGGCTTCGCTTTCAATCCTACGTAATGAGTCACAGCGTCGGACTGTCTGATTCAGATTTGTCTGATGGTGTCCAAACGGCGTCTGGAAAACTGGAAACACAACGATCATTTTTTTTTTGGGTCCACTGTTTTTCTTTATTTTCGAAAAATTACATACAACATATTTTTTGCGAACGACGTCGTACCCAATTTTTATACCGATGATTGTATTGTCGACCCAGATTTAACGCAACAATTGGGATTCAGCAGTTAGGTTTGGCTTTTTTCTCGCTTAAGTAGAGAAGTGTGTAAATCCCACATATTTTGTCCAAGTATGTTTTTTACGATCTGCTGAATTATTCTCTTGTCAAAGCTCCTGTAATGATTTTCTCTAGTGGGTAACTTTTTTTTATGATTGTTATTTTTTTCCCTCCCTCCTCATCATGACATTTACAGTAGTAACATCGCTCTTGTGCTTGATTGATGATTCAGTACCTCGTCCACGGTGCACACTGTTTTCAACCTTATCGGGAATATCAGCCATCTGACACACCCATAAATCAAAGTGGGCTTTCAGGCTAAAAGATTCACTGTAAACTATTTGTGTTGTAATTATACGGTGTTGTAATTTGATTACTATTTTTATATTCATATAAATGTGTTGACCTCAAATATAACACACCACAACTATTTGAAAAATACCAATGTTGCCACGTATTCAAATTACCGCTGTATGTGTGTACTTCTATTTGAGCTCAAGTTATGCACCTTATATGATGTAATATAATATAATATAATTATATTTATATTTTAAAGTCTTCTTTTGAAGTTCCTCACACATCATCAAACATAAACTATCAACAAAAGGCGATTAATTCATAAAAATTATAAGTACACTATTCCATTGTATGTTTTTCATAAACTTAATGCTGGTGAAATGTGACCCATTTTCAATACCTTGGAACTTGTCTAAAAAGTATTATATTAAGGACAACAAGCAAAATTAGATTGGTTGCCATTAGCAACCTAAAGCAAGACTAACTATCTTTAAGAAGGATAAAATTGCAGATTTTACTGCTACAGAGTTAGTTTGCCTGGAATGACCAGCAGCTTATGAGGACTAGGTTTAGCTATTGCTGTTATGCAAATTGTGAACATGTTCGTAGCTTCCGTGCCTGGAAAATGAGGTCAATGTTGAAGTGCCTTAAGCTGCAATACCACCGAGGGCCACTAGAGGTTGGCTCCAAAAAGCCTCGGGCTCCAACGACTCCGATTCATCTCGTCTCATAGCATTCTAAATCACCACTTTTTTCTACGCGTTATTTCGGTTTTGCTTGCTAAAGTCACTCCTTAATATTTTTCTGTCTGTCCATCTTTTAATGACAAAAAAAAAGCCTCAATAAGCCACGCTTTTAGGGGCGTGCCTGTTTGATTGACAGGCCTGTGGAGCAGTCAGGTTACGGCTATCGGTGGGCGGGACGTAGTATCATCGGGCTTCCAATCAGATCGAGTCAGATCCACCGCTGGCTCCTCCCACAGCCCGTCCAAATATGGTCACTTCCTGATCCAGACTGCTCCGAACTGGCAAGATGGTGACGGACAGAATCCGAACCAACGGGTGACATCACTGTTGGTGTCCGCTTGGTTTGGACCCTAAAATGTATGTGTGAGTATATCTTGCTGTGGGACAGGTTATATATTCTTCATATTTTCACATTCTCTAATGGGATCTTGATTTCTTTATGAATTGCTGCATACAGAAATGACTTGGAAAAGTGACTTTGTGTTACTTTACAAGTCTTCTTCACAGATACTAATCTGATAGCAATAGCAATCTACAAAAACGTTTTCCAAATCCTCAAAGGAAAGTTTACGCGAAAACTTGCCCGATTTTTGTCGTTACAAGTTGCACCATTGAGGTTTTTGCACGTTTAATGCAATGTGTGTTGATAATCAAATCTTAAACAGAACCCATCTGAACCGTCGGTACGTCGCGAAATATGTTCACAAATTCAAATCTAAACTTTTACACATGTAAAGCACCCATCCTGGTAGTGTTCTGCGGAGGGAGACAGATGCATATTAATGAGATAACTAACAGGGTCGCCTGGCTCATTGTCTCTTAATGTATGATTCATAATGACCTAAAGTGACATGGAACCTCGATCTTCTCTGACAGCTAAGGAAGTGGTTGTGGCGTATCCCAGGGAAAGACAGTGAGCCCAGTAACTTGGACAGGGATTGGCAGCGCACACTTCCCAAGGTCGACAGAGCACTAGAGCAACAGCAAAGGCTATTTCATTGTGTTTAGCCACACTGACTACACCGCGTCTCACACAGGCTCTAGGCTGCTTTTAGCGAGCCTGTCCTGCCGCATTCCTTTTGAAGCATTTTTCCAACGCTCTGGCATTTTGTTATTTTCTCTGGGAATTTAATGGTATTTCCTTTTTTTTTTTTCACGACCACAAGTGTCTTGTGTAGATTAGAAAAGAAGCGCAGGCTAAAAAAACAACAACTCAAAAAGCCACTCAAGTCCAAAATGTAAGGGGTGAAATTCTCCATCACTTCCAACCATTGTGCTTGTCACTTTGACAGGCCATAATACTTATTAAGCTGACAATGCCATGATGACTTGAGCCTCAAAGAGAGAGAAGAAAAAAAAGAAGCATTTTATAAGAGCCCGAGCTTCGGCATTGGTCAGAGCAGTCATGGAGATAGTGAGACGGAGCTTTTTCCTGACCTTGTGAGCAGTTTTATGAACAGAGGCGGTGATGAGAGGTGTTGTTTTTTTTTTGTCAGCATAAAGTCATTGTGCTTGCTGCTGTAACAGGATAATATCCTGACTCTGCACTGTCTGGAATCCACACCCTCTTCCCTGGTAAATTTCATCTCTTTATCCCTTTGGAGGGAAGGGGAGGGGGGTCGGTAGCAGCCCAGAACACACTCCCCGAGGGCGAAGAAAGCGAGGAGGATTACGGGAGCTCCTCGTGCGCACAGCTGTATGTTTGGAAGTTGCTTTTCTCTTATGCTGATAGAGTGAGACAATTTTTGTCTAGAAGTATGACCTTATCCTTTTTGGCACTCGCTTTCCATCAGAGCGGAGAGCACTGATGGAGTGATGGATTCCAAAATGTGCTTTGTGAGGAGGCCACCGGCTGACATCGAGCAGAGGAAAAATAAAAAAAAACATGAACGTTGCATCATCTCCTCTATCACTCAAAAGGCATTTGAAGCTCTTAAATCATGCGGCAGTGCACCAAATTGGACTGACAACCACCGGAAAATTGCTGGTGAGCTCTAACTGGATTAACATGTGTAAGAATTGCTCTTTTCCTGCTTGTTTGGCAAAGGCCTCGCGACTAAGAAAAATGGCTTTCTCTTTTGAAGGGGACCCCGTCTAACAAGGACATTTAAAAAAAAAAAATGTTTTGTTGTGAAATCTACAAAAAAGTACAGTTGTGCCTCTTTCAACTTTTAAGACTCTTCTGTGGACTTATTTGCTGTTAATGAGGCGTAACAGTCAGATCAACCTGGGTAGCGGCTCGCTCTCTCTCCGTGGCTGACAGTGAAAATAACTTGTTCAAACCGCAGTCATTGCACAGCAAGTAGTGGAAATGAAATGTGAAATGATGTTTTACGAGGCTAGATAGCTTTTTGACTTCACAGAGGCAACTCAGGTGTGTTTTAGTACTATAGGTCATCAGCTCATATTATTTACGGTGTAGCGTGTCACTAACAGCGTGGAGAAAGTTTTTAATTCCTTCTTCAGGCCACAACATCAGTTTTAGACTGAAGTTACTTGAAAAAAAATCGTATTACTGAGAGACGTATCCACATGCTACTTTAGCTTTATTCAGCATGTGCAGGAAGCTGGAAGGTGATAAAACGGTTTAAGACTCAAACACGGCTCAGCCGCAATTACGGCATATCGGTCCTGTCCTTTCAGCAAAGCAGGAGGACGACTTGACATGAAGGGAGGCTAACCATTGACTACCATTGGTTAGTTAGCGAACAACATACGATAAGACAACTTTTAGAGCGTCTCAGAGCTCATTTGGCCGAGGCCATCCTTCACTGCGAACCTCCAACCACTGTATCAACAGAACCTGTACATATAAACCCTTTAATCTCAGTTCAGAACAAAACTGGTGTCGCCTGCTACTCAGTATGTAGATTCCAAATTCTCGACCCTCTTATTTTTTCTCATCTTTGCCGTTTCATCACTATTAAATATGCAAAAATGTGTAAAAAAACCCCAACAACAACAGCTTTTAAAGCGGACGTGCACAAATGTTGCTGTGGGGCGGCGAATTCTGAGTAGTCGCGAGTTTCAGATAATCTAAATCTTTGTTCTGAACTGGCCCTTCCACGACTGTCAAAAATTAGAACTGTTCTTATCTTTTACTCACGAGAGAAAGAATAACTAAACCAACCCGCGTTCACTGTATCAATCTACAAGTGTGAGCATTATAGTTGTCCGTGCGAGGAACACTAATCAGACAAAGATCTGGAGGAAAAAAAACAAAAAAAACAACAGCACGCTTCCAGTCCTTTAAGGCTAATTCACAAACAACATATCAGAGTCACACTGGCAATTATTTCCAACCTTAAAGGGGCTGCTGATATATCTGCATGTGTTGTATAATTCATGACAGGCCAGTGGTCAAAACGCTCTTTTCATTCAATGTTTTCCTGTTATTGGAACCGGCCGGTGAGGAATCATAAGGGTTTCCAACCCGACCAAGTAAATCTACAGTCGGTGTGTCGGCGCCGCTCGCTTCTATCTGACCCTTCCTGGACAGGTTTAAAGGTCACGTACTTGCGGGGTCACAGTCAGCTCAACTTCACCGCTTCAGTGGACTCCTCATGTCGGCTGCTACAGCCCAAAGCTCTGCATGACACACAGTCAGCAACCCCCCACTCTCCCCCCATCCTCCCCCTTCTCTCACTATCCTCACCTCCCTGCACAGTTAAAAAAAAAGATGCATGCTTCGAAACACACCTGCCACTTCTGACATCCAGTCTGGAATAAAATGAGCATATTTATCTTACGAGCTGAGTTTATCTCATGCTTGCTGCTACATTCAATTCCGATGTGTCTCTTCTTCCACTCGGAGTGACAAATGAGACGGAAAAATTATTGCGTCCAAAAAACGCACACTCGCTGAAAGCTCTCACGCTGCCGTCCTCCGCGGCGGCGGAGACTGACGAGAGCAGAGAAGAGAAGAGAAGAGATGCTGTATAAAAAAAAAAAAAAAGTGAGAGGTTGAAGTTGTCACAGAACGGTGACATTTTGTGTTGAGCGTCATTATGATAATGAACATTCATTTTCTATCGTCAGCGCCTCTCGGGCACCCTTCCCTTTAATGTACTCCTCTGAAGGTAACGGTCTCTGACAGTCTTATTTATTGCATTGCATCTCAGGGCTATTTGTGGAAATCACTTTAAAAATAAATAAATAAATAAATAAAATAAACCAGCTTCACAGAATATCTGTGAAAATCTAAATGAAAGCAGCTTCCCACAATGTATGATTTGGTGTTATGGGAAATAAACTCTTGTGTTGAAAGTAATAACGTCTACCCGTGTCCGCCTGCTCGACCCTGTTTGCCGGCTCTGAATATGCATGATTACATGATTGAAAGATGATGAAACTTGAAAATTAAAAGCAAAAAAAAAAAAAAAAAAAAAAAAAAGCTCCATTTGTGCACAACATCTTAAAAATGAGCTTAAACAGCCTGCTTAATTCTAGCATGAAATAATGTGTTCAGTCACTGATTGCATATCTTCCCATACAAAAGGGCGATCGAGGGCCCACTGCACTTTAACAACCCTGTAATGATCCAAAACCGCTGCAATCTTATAGCACTGATGCATGATAATAATATCATTTAAAAAGCCTGTTGAGTCTCTGTGCACTCGTCTTAACCAAGAACAAATGACAGCTACTTTCATCTCTGGAGCTATAAGAATTCATAGAATTCACACTCAGAGACTTTGAACAAAAGCTGCTCTGCTGTAGCCGAGCGTGCCAAAAGATTTCAAGAAAGATGATTGAATGACTTTCATTTAACGTGTTTTTTTTTTTTTTTTTTTAAACTTAAGTGTACAGTATGTGCAAATGTGCCGTCCTCTGAGACTGGCTCAGTAAAAGCTTTTCTCTGTCGCTACATTTTTGTCTTCTTCTGCAAAACTGATCCCACAGCACATTCTTCACCTGCAGACACTCTCACGAAACACACACAGGCACACGTATACTATGTGCATTTGCAACCTGCCACTCACCTGCCTACCCCGGTGCTCCAGTTTGCCATAGTTGCCATAGCAACCCATACCAAAGACACAACATACATTATTATGTATTTCTTCCCCTGATCACATCATTGACTACGCCACGGCCAGCAGAAAATTCGGTATCTTAGCAACACTTTACAGAGACTTTAAAGAAGAGTGTTGTTTTATAAACATTTTATTTTGTTTCTTCAAAAATGGAGACCAGCTCATCAATTCGGTTTGCTCGATTCGGCGGCTACTTTTGAGCAAAAACATTTTCCTCACACTGAGATTAAAGAAAAAAAAAATAAAGTAAGAAAAGCTGAGCACAACACTAAATATCCAGGGTTTGATTTCTTCAAGTTAAGAGCATCAGTGCAGCTGTGGCTGAAAAATGAGAGTTCTGAAAGATGGTGTCAGGGGCTGCACCTGCACAGTGAGCCTGAATAATGCACCCAGACCACGAGGACACCTGCTGTAGCCTGTGCATCTGTGGCATCAAATACATGCACACACACACAAAAGAAAACGCACATACAGATGCACCTTAAACACCACACAGATGTGCGTTAAAGCCTGCGTGCAAACGCACACACGCACCGACCTGCTGTGCCAAGATAAATGCTCTTAATTGGAGTTGAGAGGCAAAACAGCCAATCATCTGTCAGACTGAGAAGAAAAACAATCTTATTTCTTCATTGCTTCTCTCCGGCTCTCAATTTCCATGATCGAGATGAATGCCATTCTTCATTCAGTATTCATATAGAACCCACACTATTCAAGAAGTGCTGCTGCTACTCTCCGGAGACGGGACTGGTATACGGAGAGAGCAGAGGGTTTATTTGATCAGAACAGACCCTCAACATTAGCAGGTTTCCACGGCGATGTACACATCCCCTGTGCCGTAATGACGCCGGACAAAGTGGAAACAAATAAACAAGCTTATTCTACTCATTTTATGAATCATGTCATCTCAGCCGCAAGAACAAAAAAAAAAAAAAAAAAAAAAAAAATCCCCAAAGCAGCCACAGCTTCAATTATTGATAGCTTCCCCTGTTGAGCAGTCATCAGATGGCTGTCAGGCAAAGGTTGAGAGATTGGAGGGAGGGAGGGAGGCTCTGTCTTACTTTTCTGCTGACAATTTGAAAGCAATTACGTGAGAGGCAGCCTCGTTTGAGTGAGTGAAAGGGAATGTGTAAAATCTGCTTCTTATTATACGATTCCTTGGACGGATGCTTCCTGTGATGTATCGGAGTTCGAAGCAGAAGCAGCAGCGAGTATCGGGAAGTGAACTGAGGGTGAGGTGGAGGATGAGAAAAGAATAGCAAAATAGCCCGTGCCATTATTTGTTTTTTGGGCATATTTCTGCACTGAGTTTCTAGCGTCCTGCGTGAGAGAGCATCGCGGAGTCCGACTCATCAATACTGGATGAGCTCTCTCTCTCCGCAGTGTGGGAGCTGTCAGTCTGAGGTAGCACATGCTTCCACTGCCAACAGACAAGAGATTCACCTTACTGTAGCACCTGTGTTCTGTTGTACTGCCATTATCTCAATATCCCTCAGCCAGATCGAATGTGACGTGTCGAATGTGTTGCCGCGCGGAAAGACAGGACTCGGGTTTTATTCAATTATACGTCGGAAGAATGCTCGGCCTCGGGAGGTTTTCACCACAGCTCTCACAACAGTTTGAGTACAAGTTCTCTTTGTGATAGATGAACGATTCGACAGAACCATCACAGCACAAATAAATAACTGAATTCACAAAGAAATCAAATACTCTCAATTTATAGTTTTTATATCTTGGAAATTTCATTCTTGCCAATAGTTATATAAAAGATTGATACCGATGTAGCAGGCTTGCTCCTTACAGCTGTAATTAATTGCTAAGCTATCCTGCTGTTAGCCAGACAGATATGAAAGAGGCATCCATCTAACTCTCAGCAAGAAAGCAGACATAAATTTCTCCCAAAATAATGAACTGTTCCTTTAAAAACACGAACCAAACCAGAATCAGCGCCTGCCGCTTGTAAGCCTCCGCTAACCTAGTTGTAGTGTATTTGCATGTTTGTGCCATATTTGTAAAGGTTTTAAGGCGTTTCTGATATATTGTGTTCATAGTGGGAAACAGATGTCATTGTAACCTTGAGCTTTGGCCTTTGATAACCAAAATCGTACCAGTTCCTCGTTGGCACCAAGAGAGAACGAGACAGACGTACGAGAGGGACATTAGATCATGGAGACCTTCAACTTTGACCCTTGAACACCAAACTCTAATCACTTTGTCCGTTAGGTCAAGTGAACGATTGTGCCACATTTGAGGAAATTCCATCTAGGCGTTCCCCAGATATCACCTTAACGTGAATGTGTAGAATCGAGGGCACGGTGGCCGTGAACTTCAAACTTGGGCCCCTCAAAATGTAATCAGCACATCCGTGGCATCAAGTGAGCGTTTTTGCCAGGTTTGAAGAAATTCCCCTCAAGGCATTCTTGAGATGTCGTTTTTACAAGAACGGCACGAACAACCCGAAAAACATAATGCCTCCATGCCTATACGTCCATCTCCGGCGAGGAGGTGTAAAAAAAAGAGCACAATAAAAAAAAAACTGGCTAATTGTGGTCACGTTTCGGGCCAAACACTTGCATTCTCCGCATTCAGTACTCCGGCTATAAGGTAACCAATTGAATACAGCCAATCCACCAAAGGTGTGGAGGTCCCAGCATGCACTGCTGCCCCGACAGCACAGCGTTTCTGCTCGGCTGAGCTGATGAGTTTCAGACCGACACCCACTTCTCCTGCAGGTCAACTGCTCTGGAAAAACAGGTGTCGTTCTTTCACTGGGGAGCAACCCTGTGTGTGTGTGTGTGTGTGACCATACATATGTGTGGGCCTGTGAATGCGTATGTACATGCTTCCCCCCCTTAGGAGCGTTGTCGGGAGCAAAAGCTGGAATGTCGTGCAACACCTGGAACCAGGCTTGCTTGACCTCATTTGCGGCGCAGCCTCTCGGATTGGTCAGCCTCCTCTGCATTGTCAATGTTAAAAAAAAAAAAAAAAGATGGAGGGAAGCCTTCCGCTCTTTAAATCTTCTATATTTGAATGTGTTTATGATTTTTTTTTGTGTATATTCTTCAGCTGAAGGTAGGTAGGTAGGTAGGTAGTTACTTTATTAATCCCCGAGGGGAATTTTGTTTTGCTACAGCAGCATACAGAAGCAATAAGATAATAATAGAATAATAGAAAAGCAATAAAATAGCAGTAAAATAGCAGTACAAAATATGAAATATAAAATATAAAATGCACAGTATATACAGTATATACAGTAGATACAGTACAGTATATATCTATATATATTATAGACAAACAACCAAGAAACACAGTCAACAGTGTTTATTTTCCTTTTTGCTGGATTTGAGAGCAGCTCCTGTTGTCGAGGAATGCTCTTTGTGTGTGTGTGTGTGTGTGTGTGTCTTCTGTGAACTGTTTGTACAAATTAGTACAGCTATTGCAAGAAGATGGACAGGTGATGGTTTTGCAGGAGAGAGATAGATGTCTTCGCAGAAAAAAAACGATGGAGACAAACAGAATCCCTCGAGCACCATTTCTCTATTTCAGCACACAAAGAAGACTGGCTGATGTTTCAGAGAGCGCGAGCCAAAACCAACACGGCAACATGCAATTAAGACGGGTAAATTAGGGCATGGTTAACAGCGACAGCATGTCAACACTGCCCGGGATGGGTGGGGGGTGGGGTGGGTGGGGGTGGGGTGCTACGAGCGACATATCAAGGATGTTGGAAACGCATTAATGGGAGGCAATTGGGGGTTGGCCCAAGATATAATTACCGTCCCCACCTCTCCTGTTCAATGAGGCCTGAGGCCTCCTGGGAGAGGCCTATTTCAGGCAGGTAATGGAGAGCCCAGGCCTGGGAGCGGATGATCAAATTGTCTGCAGCAATCTGCTTTTTTTTTTTGCTCTCCTGATTGTCCCCAAAGACATGAACAGCTGACCCAAGGATTTCCTTACTTTTTATTAGAGCCAAGCCAGCTTTGGGAGCAACCAATCGCAGTTGTTGTATGGTGGTGCTGTGTGTGTGTGTGTTTGCGCGAAAGGGATCGCGTTGGAGATGGTAGCCCAACTTCACCGTGATTTATGTGTTGTCATGCTAACAGGCCGGTAATGAAGTAGCTCTTGAAAACACATGTTTGGGCTCTGAGGGGCTATCTTTGCTGCTGGGAGAGGAGCACTTAAACAAGATGGACTAAGAGAGAAACAGAGCGGGCATAAATCCATATGATAATCATCAAATTCATGTGATTTTGTAGGTTGTTTTTTTTTTTTTTTTTTGTGAGGAGAACATCTTCTTAAGGGTTGCACTCAATCATAAAAAAAAAATCCCTTCATTCAGAGCTGAAAAAAAAAAGTTCTTCGTCTTCGTTAGTGTCGAAAGTAGGCAATATAGACACCACTTAAATAAAACAGAAACACAGGTGAATCCATTTAAGATAACAAGGACGGCAACCGAGCACACAAGCAGTTACCCACAATCATAAATGCCTAAAACATAAGTGAAGGCCGGTGCAGTATAAAAATGCATACACAGTTTTCAGTATACACAAATGTTTAAAAAGATAGATATATTTTTCACATGTAATAAATAAGGAAAGTGACAACTCTTTTTCTCTCTCCTTTGTTCTTCTTTTTGCTGTCTTTGCCTCATTTCGAAGTTTTCAATCTGGATCTTCTTCCGCCTTTTGGACCAAGGCAGTTTGAGAGCCGGTTCGGAGTCGGTGCTTAAGCCCGAACCAGTTCTTTGTGTCTCATCTGCAATAGATGTGGTTATCGGCCAGGAAAGTTGGTTCCAGAGAGGCGTCGACACCTGGTTGGTTGAAGACCTAGAGCTGCTTTTATCTTGGGGCTGGAGACGGGATTATCCTGAACAGTGAAGACCAACGAAAAACATGGGGGCATACATTTGTAAAGACGGACATCTTGGTCCTTGGAGGAGACTAACTGTGTCCTTGTTCTTGGGTTCCTTGACGGGAATCCAAAATAAACGTACTGCAATCCACCACTGTTGTTGTTGTGCTGACAAAGCAGAAACGTAAACAGACTGTCATGGAAATCGTAAAGTCCGATGCTGGTCAAAGCTCAGGAGACCGGCGAGATTTATTGACCGACTCGATCGAAGAGAGAGATTGAAAAGTGTGCAGGTGTCGAACCAATCCATCTCCGAGTTCTTCCCCTCCTCGGTCCAAGGGATTTGCCTCCCTTCGAATGTTTTACATTTCCAGAAGAGGAGACGTGCCTGACATCCTTTAAACTTGAAACACCAGACTATCTCTGTCTCTATCCCTAACAGACCAATTCCTCAATGGAAACCCAGAGTTCAGGAGGACATAGTGACATCATGAGCTTGGGAAACCTGATGAGACAAGGGAGACCCAACGTTGAATGAAAATTCCTTCACAGATATATTCACTGATGCAATGATATGACTCTCTCGCCTTGGGAAAATCAAGCCAGTTCTTAGTGGCGGTTCACAGTTAGTTTACTTTTAAAACCCTTCTACCACCAGCCGAGAACCAGAACTCATTTTGCAGCGGTGGAAAAGAAGGTATGTGTGAGTGTTTCCTTGCGTTTTGCATCTGTGTTTATGTGTAGTCTATCTCTTTACAAGTCCTTGTGATATTGTGTGGTTCTAATTCTTCTTGTTTTAGTGGTGGATATCTTCCCGTACCACTATTGCTCTTCCCGGAGCTTCTTGCTTATTCTTTCCCCATTTTTTCCTTATCTGAAAAAAAAAAAAAGACAAGTTTTTGTGGTTGTGGCTGCTTGAATAAAATTGACTTGATGATAAGAGATGCTGTATGCTTCTCAAACTACAAGTTGACTTTACCTTCAAAACACGTATGATAAAAGCACTCTCAACCTAGAAAAGTAATAAAAGATGTGAGATAGACAAACACTCAAAATATCAGACTTTTTTTTAAAACGCATAAATAGGTACTGAAGCAATGCAGGATTGCATGTCCATAGTTTGGACTCTCGTAAGAGATTTCCTTCAAAAACTGATCCTACATTTACTATCATACAACCCGGTTTCACAAAAAGTTGTGACACTGTATAGAACGTAAATAAAAAGAGAATGTGATGATTTGCAAATCATGTAAACCCTTATTTAATTGAAAATAGACCAAAGACAACGTATCAACTGTTGAAACTATGAAATTTGATTGTTGTATCAAAAAATATCTGCTCATTTTGAATTTGATGCCATTTACATTTACATTTACACAGCGTCCTAACTTTTTTGGAAATGTGGTTGTACTAGCATCTTTTTTAAATTTATTTTAAAGCTTCCATACTATATAAATTAGGATTTCAATTTATTTTTTTTAATTATTATTAACTGGGTCGAGGTGCTGTATAGAAACTGTGAAAGTGCCGTCACACTCAGTCCACAGAAAAATGGACATAGCCGTTTGGATGAGTCTAGACCTCTAACTTTGTGATGTCACAAACTCAAGCATATGTCATATATGTACCCTCAGCACGTCCCGTTCTCCAACCTTTTATGAGAAAAACACTGAGCAATCATTCTATCATGGAGCAAGCAAACTACAATACCAAAGAATACCTGTGGGTGGTCGCTCAGATCATAGTCAGCCAATCAGAGGAGAGCATCATTAATACCAATTTGTATTAAACATACAGACAAAAAAAAACAACGGTCTGTTCTTGGCAGAGAAATAATACAAAAAAATTACAACTATATTGTGTTTATATTTGGTACTTTACACATGTCAGAAAAACATCTCCTCATGGTTGTGTAGACCACAAATAAAACACCAGCAAAGTGGGACCTTTAAGTTATTTGACAGTCGAGATATCATATTCGACCCTCCCTCCCCGGGGAATGACCGTGACTTTCATATTCGGAGCTCCCAGTTAGTAACACGGGCTTCCTGTTATGATGTGTCGTGTCCGAGCCGAGGGCGCAATGACCCCCACGATAACATCAACCACAGCTATTTTCTCTTCTCATCAGAAAGATCTCTGCAGAAGCACAGACGGTATTATTCAATTGTTTAAACCAGCTGAGTAATACTCCCATTGAACTGGGTTGCATGTGTTTACCTTCAAGTATTGACAATTGAACCTAAATTACTGTGAACAAACCAGAATACTGAAAAGATATAGTTTTCTTAATTTGTAGCTAATTTTTTAGTCAAAAATTGACCGAGAATCAAACTAATTTGTGAGCTGTCTGTATTTCTTCTCCTCTTGGGGAAAACCAAAATCCCTTTTCCATCACAAATCAAGACTTGTAGGGAAATGTGAATGTTCGCTTTGAAGAACACCCAGTGATGCATGTAGTCACTTTATCCTGCAGGGATTTAAAAATCAAGAATCATTGACAATACAATATCTCTCAAACCCACTGATTAGGATGAGAGAATAAAAACAAGGACAACTCCTCCTTTGCCCTCCCACAGCACTACAAGTACTTCAACAAAAAAAAGAAAGAAAGAAAGGACAGAGTAGGGTAGATAAATCCATGCCACACAACTATTACATTGTTTGCTATAATTAAACTCTGGGATCCCCGGCTGATGGTGAAAGAGACTTCAGTCCGTTGAAACATGTCACAAGCTCCCAGCGGGCTGCATGTTTTGTCAGTGATGGTTTATCAATATGGTTGATCTTAATCTTTCACTGGCACGCTGGGGTGTCCGGACCGTTCTGCATCGACCTTTGTGAAACTGGCATTAGAGTGTGAATGAACGACTTCTGGTGTGGAGAGAGATTGTCTTTTAAATCCCCATGGAAATTAACCTCAACGCCAATGTTTTTCTTCCTATATCCACTTTAATGGTTTTTTAATGAAACCGTAAAAGGAAGCCCTTAAATTTAGCAATTACCCGTAAAACTTTAATGTTCAGACAATGAGTCACTTCAGCCGTAGTTTTTTTTGGTATTGTGGTAGTCGAGTGAGTGGCCTTTCAGACACTTGAGGTCACAACTGATTTAAAGCTATACATCCATGAAATAATGTGAAAAACGGATGTGGCGGATGATTCGTTTTGATGGAAAACAGTCCATTGAGGGTTTATCATTTTTGGCAAATTTTGGCCGTTTCTGCCCTTAAACCACAACAATGGCGGCCATATTGGAAATGAGCAGCCATTTGGAGGCATTTTATCAAAATCATAAACTCTCTCCCTCGGGGTGAGCCCGCACTTCTTCATCGGGGCCTTGACACCAGAGGTTAGTGAGAGGTGAGTGTCTCTCTATCTTGAGCATATAGAAGAATGGACTCCCGCGTGTCCCCGCTGGCCCTGAATGCGATCAGGTTCATGCATCTATACCTTGAAATTTCTCCCCGTCCAGTGTCCCCTTTCATTCATCATCACCCTTATAATGTCCAGAAGAAATATGCTGCTGTAAGTATCATCATTCATGGATGTCACAGGTTGAGTCCCCCATTTGTTCTGGAGCCATAAAGTTCCTGTAATTCTTGTGGGCAGCCCCTGCAGGCCGAGGAGTTAAGTCTGTAAAAACAAAAAGACAATAGGGTTGGTTGGGGGGGATAAGAGTGAGATTTTAGGATTCTATTTAGTTTTGGTTCAATAAAAAGGTTATATTGAACAATTCCAGCTGTCCTTTTCAGGTATGTAATAGATGGGGCATAACATCGCATTAAACACACAACATTTCATGGGATTTTTATCGTTTCATCATAAAGGAACACTTTCCTTCACTGATTTAATTTATTTGGCTCCAAAACAACCCTTTTTTTTCCCGTCACAAACAAGAGAGCCCAGTTTCACTTTTTTTTCCCCATCAAAGCAAAGCAGAAGAAAATGGAACAAATTAATTACATTTTACCCCAAGAGTAAGTCAGATGTTTTTTCTAAATAAGTAACTGTGAAACCAATCTCGCCCTGAAAAGGGCAATTTTGTATTAGAAATGTGATTTTTTTTTTTAAAAATTTTTTAAACAGTCATAAATAAACAGGAACATTATTTGTTGATGTATTCTGGTTAAAATTAATTACCCACTCCACTACCTTTGCTGCTCTTACAATTTTTTGTAAAGATGGTCTGAAATTAATAGTCTCGTGTTATGCTTCTGCCAAAAAGCTCTTTCCTTCCATCTGTATGTGGCACAGATTTTAAATTCAAGCTTTACTTTGGAGTTCACACAAGTTAGGTTTTACAAAAGCCTTAACACTTTGCTACGAGTAACATCAATAGGTATTTATCCACAAAAAAATTGCTGGGGTGGGTAAGCTAGTCACCCTGCTAAGACCAGTAATGTGCTCCTCGGCTAACTGCTTTTGGCCGTCGCTAATAACGAACATCATTGAATCCCAAAGAGGAAACATCACCGTGCCTGGACAAGACATTTTCACTGGCATCATCAAAATCTATCTTTCTTTGTACTACAACCAGCTTTGCAACCAAGGACAATACATGTAAAAGACTAATAGATAGGGCTTGTTCCGGTGCTATTGAATGAGAGAATCATTTCAAACTAAATTAGAACCAACGTGCTGCACACACTCCATATTAATACGTTTAGAAAAGTTAGCGGGCTGATCTTTGTTGAAACTCAATGTGGAACTCTCGAACTGGACGAGCCAAAATCTGTTATGATGTGATGCAAGAAAAAAAAAACACGTGCAAAGGTCAGAAAAGGAAATTACATTTTGTTTTAATCAATTTGCTCAGTCCATGAAAAAATGTTCTATTGTTGTGCATTTGTTTGGAAAATTTCGTCACGCTCTTGGAAAAAAAAAAAAAATCGCCAAAGTGGCAGCAGACTGACACCAGAATGACTCAGACATCTCTTCTCAACACAAAGTCAGAGACACATTTGAAGCACTTTTTGCACTGGTGGTTGCACTGCCACAAAAATAAGGGCTCTTCTCTTTAATCCCTCCATGGCCATGTCACTTCACACTAAAAATTGAATTCAAAATTCTCTCGCACTGAAAACTGTTGTTACACCCATGAAGTCCACGAGAAATGTTCATCCCTGCCAGCTCATAAACATCCTGTCAAGAATGAACCATACACGTCTCTAAATACACCACGAGGCGACGAGTTTCATCGGCCTGCCTGTGCAATGACGAATCCTCGAATCATCCAGAAGACTGAACCCGTGAAGTCTGCGATACATTCATCATATGAAGAAGTTGTGCTGTTGGCGTCATCAACCTCCAGATGGGCTCAAGTAATGGGCGCTATGTTGTTAGAAGCTGATGGATGTGATAATTAGCTCAGCGTCTCCAAAATGTTGTCTACGGTTGATGCATCGTCGTGTCACTCAGTTGACTGGCCAAAGGTTTCTCCAAGAATAGGACTGAATATCACCTCAGACGTGTCAGGTAATAAATTAGGGACGCCGTTTCCCTTATGTTAATTTGTTGACATGACAACAGTCGGCAAGTTGCTCATTGCCTTAATTTGTCGTTCTGTGCAGTTCATTAGTGCTCACGTGTCGTTTTTAATCATCTTGTCAGATACTTAACACACATACAATCGTAACATTTCCATTGTTCGAACCATGTAACAGCTGCCATCAAAAAAATAAAAATTCTACTGGATAAGTAAATATCACATGCGACGCAACATCCAAATTTAGATTTTCAGTTCGAGAAATAAAGCTCCTTTCCACACTTAACTTTTTTTTTTTTTATTATTACAGGGGTCCCCTGCTATATATCTGATTTGTTGTTTATGTATTCCAGCTCATATTTTCTGGTGTTTTATCCATTCATGTGAAAAACAGCATAAGCTTCATGATCAGACTTCATTGAGAGTGAGAGATGGAAATATATTCAGAAATTGCATACCACACTTTTAAAGCTGGTGTAGAAACTACGCTTGCATTATATATATTTTTTTTTCCTTTTACCTGTCAGGCAAATATGCCAATCATAAATTTGATCTGTTACACAAAATGTGATGCTAGGTAAGTGACTAAAAAATATTGCAGGGAAAGTAATTGGAATGTGCATTTTGTTTTCCATATGCAGCTCTTTTCTCCACAAATAAATACATTTTGAAATATATCACATCACAAATCACAAATCATAAAGCTCAGGCTGGGTCAGGAACTGCACATTGCGAGTGAACTACAGAAAAAAAAATTTTACGCAACTTTTATTCCTCCATTTAAAATCACCTCAGTTTTCCCGTGTCTGTGAAATGTGCCAAACAAATGAACGTTCATTTGATATGATTTAAATACTCTGTAGGCTTGCATTTGTATAATCTTTGAAAATTGCATCAGCAAAGCAGGAGCTGAAATACTGCTAGTAACTCAATTATACCAATGTGGCATAGTGGCACTGTCACCTCACAGCGAGTAGGATGTGTATTTATTCCCTCTCAGAAGTATTTGCATGCTGTACTCTTCTTCCTTCACAGTAGCTTGCAAACATTTTTTTTTTTTTTTTAAACATGCAAGTGAATCACCAAGAGGTGTGAATTTTAGATGGAAATAACTGTGCAAGCCTCATGATGGTCTGGAAATCTGCACAATCAGTTCCCCTGCCTACATTCCACAAAATAAATAATATACGGCATTTCACCGGTTTTGACCCAACCTGGTATCACGGCAAAGCGTGAAATAGCCACGCTTTGGGCTGTCTACGCGTGAAAGTTACACACTTTCTTGTAGTGGACGAATGCATGCTGTGAGCCATGTGATTTACAGGAAAATTAAACGTTTTGCAAAAACACACGGTTGGGCGTGTAGTGGTTAGGATTTGGAAAAAGAACAGGGTTGGGGTTAAAAAAACAAAAAAACAACTCAAGTACTCAAATCACCAAGTTCGCTGTCGTGGACGGGCGTGTCTATTTCACACTCTGCCGTGATACTGGGTTGTATGACCACCCCTTGAGTGGAAGAGGACTTGATATTAAACTGTGATAAAAGTGACCTAATACTACAATGGGTTGCCTTCGTTTGTCCATAGTGGTCAGATAACTCTCAGGGATGTGCGTCAGTTGATTGTCTTAATGCAATTATGTGTAAATTCATTTGGAAATGTCCACCGATAAAACTCAAAGAGGATGTCTGGATTATTATATGGTTGAATGCTTGTTCAGTTTATATTGCTTACATGTACCTATCCAAGTAACTCTGTGTTATAGTCAAATTATCAATAAGTCATTTACACTCAGGAAACCTGGGGCCAGTAATATCCCAACATCAGAGTGCTACTCAGTTTCTGAGGGCTGTAGGTGAAATATAATGAGGCTGCCGTGTATTGTCGGCTGTGAATTGCACTTGATCACAACCTGAAGGTAACATTGTGTGAATACGGTAATGCACAAATAATTGAGGGGAATGAGGACTCGCAGCTAAATTCTTGTCAGTGAAAGCAGAGCAGATGAAACTCAAAAAAAATAAAATCTGAGGACTTTCTTGTTGTATGTAATGATGCTAACTAAGCTGCTAACTTTGGCCACAGCACAGCTGTTATTAAAAGGGAGTTGAAACAATGTCAATAGTAACTTTAGCTATGACAAGATTAATGTCAGACTTGCATTGAAAACTTTTTCTTTGACAATTGGTTCGAAGCAGAAACGAGTTGTGAACACCACATTGGCATGCTATCACCTCTTCAGTTAATTATTTACACATCCAGCAGCTTTGTGGCATCATTATTTATTTTTGCACTGTTTATGGTCTTTATGGTCTTCTTTTTTGGCTGATAAATGCTCCAACAATGTTCACAATCTAGTTGCAAATTGTGTCAATCTGCTCTTTACTGTCTACCTTACTTACTTTTTATTTTTATGTTATTATTTAATGTAGTTTTACCTGGTATTTCGATAGCCTAATGTTGCGTAACGTAACAGAGAAACTTCATCATTTCACTAGATGAGGAACAGATTAGGACACAAAAAAATGCTCCCAAATTTGATCCTAAGGTTTTCATGCTAGTTTTTTGGGACTTTTTTTTAAATTAAAAAAAAAAAAAAAATTTAAGGTCAGGAACAAAAAAAGAATGATGCTCTTCCTACTTCAGTAACATTTTCTTCTTTTATTCAGAAGCTGTCTGAAAGAATGTGTTATGTAGTTCCTTAATTGATTCATTTAGCATAATTTCCTTCCAAGGATGACATTCCTCTATCCTGGTCCCTAATGCATAAATACTGCTCGTGCATAAATCCCAAGTACTTAGAACGGTACATTTGACCGCTGTCTTTCGCCGTTCTTTTTTTAAACCGGTCTACGAGGGATGCTTTAATTACCGGTCAAAAGACATCTTGTCTCTAAATGGAGAGCATGATTTGTAGGGAACAATGTGTTTACTTCTGCCTTGTTTATGTTTACAAAAGAAAACTATATTCCTGTGTTTATACAATGTGATGAACAACCACTTTAAGAACGTCAGCAGCTGGGGAGATATCTTTGGCACAGAAACCTGCCGTTGACTTTCTGTACTTCGAAAACTATTAATCACACTGTCAAGAAAGTCCTTTCTGCTGTCGCAAGCATTAACAATTATAAATCCAAGTTTGGTGATTGCTGAAGTTTGCATCTTATTATTATTTTTTTCACATTGATGTGTCTACTGGTCTTATTCCTCGGCGGTATAAACATTAATTCTCGTGTTACGGCAAATTATTTTTATCATCGCTGCCATTGTTATCATCAGTCATGTTAGAGTCTTCCGGTGAAGACGCTGGACCACTTTCGTTACCTGCCGTTCGTTTCACCTGATGCGAGCCATTTTTAGAGTGACTGGAACAGCTCTAATTATAAAGCTGACACAGCTTCACAAACCAGCCGAGACGCGACAAACGTTTTGATGTGCGTTGCTCATTCTTTGTGAACTCGCTTTGCATTTTCCCGGGTAAAAGCTGGATGTCAGTCTGGCTGTCTGTCAAATTAAGAGAGTCCTGATGTGAAAATTAGGCTGTTGAGTCTGGTGTCGTTCGCAATACTCGTGCAACGTTAGGATCTCTGCAGCACTCAGGATTTTCTGATATAATTTTCAAAAATAATATTAACATCCTCAACATGACGAGTGTTTCGAGGGAACGGCGTCGTCTGTAATCTAATTGCATCGTGTCAATAGTCCGAGGCGAGCGTCGGCGCCCGAGGCCAGAATGACGAATGACTTCCTTCATCATCTTTGCATGTTAGAACGATGCGACCACTCAACAGATCAATGATCAGAAGAATCTTTAAATGTCAGCTCGTAATGTATTAAAATCAAATAACCATTATCATCTCAAGAAAATATGTATCTATTGGTTTTATTAATATTTGTAGCTAAAAGGATGCAAAATTGGTAACTTTTCGTAATGTGTGCACTAGTATACCCTCAGGACTAATTGAAATACTAAAGATGGACAACTAATATGTTGGGAATATTACAAAAGGGCACTTGAAAAGGAGCCTTGCTAACCAGTGATTGTCCATGACTGACATCCTTATACAAGTCCACATAACACGTGTAATTTTTTTTTTTTTTTCAAGTCCATTCACTTTATGGTGGAAATTCATTCATTTGATTAAGAAATAGCCAGTCCTATGAAATGAGAAATTCCTTCACCGACCCAGTGATGATCTGACCTTTTCCTTAGCGACTTGCAAATGGTCAGTAATTACCGTGGCTGACTTGGTGAGTGAAATACGTTCAATTCCATCATTCGGTTAGTGCCGCTCCGAGGCTCACTCCCCGAAGTCAACAATCCATCATGCTGAGACGATCTGGCATGTGCTTGTTACATGTAGCTGACAGCTCAGCAACCATACATGTAAAAGCAGAGAAGCCCTTTTTTCGAAGGCTTTCGAAAAGGTCACATGCTGAAAAACACTATTAGACGCTGAGAGGTATTGTGAATTGTGAATGTCGGGTCATTTGTTTCACATACAGACTGTTAGTGGGAGAATCCTGGGATCGAGATGGTTAATGCATTCTTTTGTGTTGTTTACGCCAAATTCTGAGCCGACCATTTGAATGTCGCAACAGAAATCAAGATTGATCGGACCAGGCAAAGTTTATCCAACCCTCCATTGTCCATATTTTGGTGTGTTTGTGCCCAATAGAGCGTTCAAGCCACATTTCTAATAAAATTCAGGTTTTTTTTTGGTGGTATTTTTCTTGTTTCCCAGCATATTGAATAGATATCAGCTTCTTTAGATATTTCGTGGCTGTAATTGGCCATTACCGTTGGACCTCTGACTGTTTCTCATTTTTTCAGTTTCATCAGCTGTACTGACATTTTAAATTATTCTAAAGCCCAGCTGCTGTCATTAACCTGTAATTCAGTTAATTTGGCCAGGAACAAATTTGACTATTAGCAGCACACCACCTTGGAAATGAGTACAATGGGAGCCTATTAATGATCCATGATCCTAGTTCTCAATGGATTTGCCATCAAACAATAGGAACAGACCAACGTGTGACTATCATGAACTATATACGATATTTTGCTATGTATGAATTTTCCAAATCCTCCGTCTTCCTCTGAGTTTTGTGTTTTTCTTTCTCTTTCAGTATTGACAGACACTAAATAATTGATTTCTTTATATTTTAAAGTAAAATCAGTCAATGTAGTATTAGAAATTAATATAAAAGTCAATTGTAGCTAGATAGAGAATTTTTTTTTCTACACTCACGAGCACATTTCATCTTTTAGATACTCGAGTCGGTCGAGCAGAAATAAACCGCGCACCTACAGAAAAAAAAAGTGTGACTGACATCTTTTGGCACAAGAGGCCTTAACAAGGTGCAAATGGAGGGTTCCCTGTGAAAACCATGCGACTTCCCGGTCAAATGTTTGTCTCTTTTAACAATGGTGATGACCCTTACCTAAAAATGTCTTCAGTGAGGGAAGTCTATAACAAAGAAAGTTGAAAAAAACTTATTTCAAAGAACCATAATATCGACAGCCGAAGCAGTCAGTTTGAGAAAAAGTTGCAATAATCAAATTCAAGTCATTAATCTTAAATTCCACATTTATTTAAAACACTACTGAATGATATTTTGGAGAAACACTCAACCCTGATTTTGGTCTTGACAAAGCCCACACTTTGTGTCATTACCGCAGATTTGCATGAAGAGTACTCAAACACAAGTGGAAATATCTTATTTTTTATGCTTCGGTTTTCATCATGAAAACATCAACTAGACTCACAGATTCAACCCCCATTCAAGCACTCGAGTGAGGATACTCAGAGTGGATGTCAGCACTCATAAATACTATTTTTGACTTTTAATATACTGCAACAAGACAGGACGAACTCATTTCAGCGCTTTACCTTTGTCAGCAATTTTCTCTCCTTCTGTGTTCAGCCATTGTCTTATATGTAAGGAAATAGAGTGAGGTTGGCTGATGCTTTATTCTCTGCCGACAGGGTTTTTATTTTTTTTTTGCATGCCTATCCTCTGGAGAGGGATCTCTCTCTCTCTCTCTCCCCCCATCTCACTGGGAGGTGCTTTACAGGCTTTACAACAGAACAGCTCTGCCCTCCAGGGACTCTCAAACAGACACAAATCACTTTAAACACGTCTTTCATATAGACATTCAGTAGAAATGCCGATGCTGCACATCACAACCACCAGCATTCCAATAATAAGTGATGACTTTGAGAATCGCACATAAACATTTTGCTATCAAGTCAAAGTGGGATTAAATGTTCAGACTTTCACTTACAGAAATTAGGCATCGCTTGAAGGTGAAATGCAACATTTTGTGAGCGGCGTTCAGTTCCCTTGGGTCCCTTGGGTCCCTTGGGTCCACTTTAGTTCAGTTTCTGTGTCACACAGAGACTTCCCAATAGCAATACTGCAAATACCAAAAAAAAAGAAAAAAACCTTCCAGATCGCATCAGTAATTTGGGATTCAGTGTCGTGATTGGAGCTAGAAAGAGAGGGAGATTAATGGAAAGAATTCAAGCTGTAAGCAGTGGGGTAGGGGGTAGGGGGACATAACACTGAGTGCTCTTTATGTTGTAAAGGCTTGCTTAGTTCAACGGTGTTTCTTAATGTCACCACTCTCTTCCTGATCGGAGCTTTAACTCGCACGAATACCGGACTATCAGAATGACCTTTCACAAAATATTATATTTGCAATAATTCAAGCCCACTTGTAGGCAGAGCACCGTTCTTTCTCATGTTTTTTCCTCTCCATCTCTTTATCTTGTTTTTTTTTTTCCCCATCTGGTGATTCATTCCTCTGTATAAACATAGCCTGGTGATCCGTACACCTGTTGTGCTTTAGAGGAAAACGTGTTCGCATAAAATCAGAAATGGCCCAGGCTATCTTCTTTTTGTAATTTACAGCAGTTCGCGTACGTGGAAAAAAAAAATCATTTTCAGGTAATAAGTGGAGAGTAGGGTTCACACGGCGGACCTCAATAGGAATAATTTACATTATCATTTTGATACATTTTTCAAGGATATGGCAGCATTTTAGAAAGGAAATAAAGGACATGCAGGGTTCAAAGTCTTTTCAAGAAATAGTTTCACAGGAGAATTCCAGTAACATAAAGCTGTATATGAGACTGTATATGTATCCCGACACTAACAAGTCCTCCTCTGTGGAAATCCCCTTTAAAACATATGTTAATCTTTGGCTCTATAATTAGAGGACACCAAAAACTGTTGACTTAAAGGCTACCCCTAATCCCTTTTTCTTTGGAATCACATTAACAAATGTGTTGAATCGACAGCAACAACATGCAAAATAATGCAGACAAACACAATGCTTCCAATTCACAACTTTTGATGTGGCAGTTAAGGGGTAAGTTAAGGCGACCTTAAATTACAATATTAACAATCCTGCATACCGATGGCTTCTGGCTTTCTTATTGTTGGGAAGGAGTGTTTTGGCATTTGTTAAACTGTTTAAAACCCACTTTCACATTGTCAAAACTTTATCTTGTTTATGATGGGAAAAAAAATCATTTCCAGCATTTTCTTCATCCACATCACACTCGTCCTACTCTAGCTAAAAACAGAATAAACCTGAGGCCTATGCTACACTGCTACTACTATACGCTCTCCATTATTTGGCCTAATTGAGCCTGACAAACATGACAGTGGTTATCATTAATTAACGCAGGGTTTTAGTTCTAGCTACGTGCATGTTCACATAAAAGAGACGTGACCAATCACAAACATGGACAAGTGTACTGCCAGCACAGCGCCATATTTTACAAACGAAGAGCAAATGATATTGATAAAAAAAAATACAAAGAAGTTAAACTCACAATCAAGGTTAAAAGCAACACAGTTGCAGCAGGAAAAAAGACGGCGTGAACGTGTGAGTTAAAAGGCTTTGAATCTGACTGCTCCATCACTAAGGCACGAGTACCTCTGACTGTAATTACAATGTTTACCATTAAATTAATGTGTTGCTTGGATGAATTGTTACGGCTCGCATGACACATTTAGCTGTTTTGTTTTAGCTGCAAACCCGGTGGTGTCAAAAAGACTGTGGAGAGAAATAAGAATATAAACATATATCAAAGCTGTAAGCAGGCTTCCTTTCATATCTTATAAGTACAACAAGTGCAAGGATTTAGTATCTGAATTAGTCTCTGTTGATATAAGTATATAAAAGTACAATGAAATGGGATCAAGAACTGACATAAAAATTGTCAGGGGAAGCCAAAGAGTTTTTTGGACTCTGGACTCTGGACTCTCTTCTTCTCTCAAGAGACCCTCGACCTCCACGGGATCTTCTACCTTTGGTTATTTTCCATGAGTATTGATTGGTCAGCAGCTGTGCATCATAAGTTACCATGGAGATGTATTCCAGTAAGAAATTAATCACCGAAATAACCCTGAAAACTCGGGGTTGAACACAAAATCGTACTTTCATTGCTTGCTTTTTTAAATTTTTTTTTTATATCTTCCAGAAGACACTAGACGACCCTGACACCACATGAGAAAGCTTCCTCTTCCCAGCTCCCACAAACCACCAGAAACTACAGATATCAGCTCTTTAATTTTTTTATTACTCATTTTTTTTTGTGTGTGCAAGAGACTCTTTGACTTTTGGGTGAGAGTTAAAAAAAAGAAAAAAACTGAGCAAAAATAAATGGGTAACTTCATTTGACCTACAACCAAAAATAAAAAGTGTTAAACCAACCTAAATACACACGTTTCATGTATTAGATTCCTCTTAGGTCATTACGTAGAACGGATTACAGTTAACAGACGTGCCTCATTAATATTTACCAAGTGGAATTTGTTGCCTTTTGAATAATTTGTTTTTAAAGGGAATCATTTGTGTTTAGCCGAGGAGGTGTTGGTATACAACTAATAACCCGACTTGATTGCTGTAGTGATCCATATTATGGAAAGAACTGCTCAACCAGAGGACAATAACGGGCCATCATTACTGGAAGAGACTTGAAAATCAGTCAGTTGGAATTACAAGTCTCAGAAATTGACAATTAAAAGCAGTTCAGATCGGAGCCCAGATCAATACTTCCCAGAGTTCAAGCAGCAGACGCATCTCAGCATCAGCTGTTGGGAGACCGAGTGAATCTTCATGGTTGAGCTGCTGCGAAGAAGCCACTGCTGAAGGAGACTAATATGAAGGAGAGAATTGTTCGGTTCAAGAAACACAAGGAATGGACATTATTTCTTGAAGGTGAACAGATGGTATGTGTATGTTGTTGTTCACCCTGCAAATAATGGAAAAGTTGTGATGGTGTCAAGTCCATTTCTGGTGACTTTGTTATTCAGAATTTGAGGCAACGTGTAACCAGCATTGGCTCCTGACACTGCAGTGACTCCAGACTGTATATAAAAGTAGATGTAGCTTCCAAATCGAAAAGATTAGACTGATGCAAAAGTGCCTTAAACTGCAATACCGCAGAGGGCCACCAGAGGTTGGCTCCAAAAAGACGCCGGCTCCATAGACTCCCATTCAATTTCTCTCATGAAATTCGAAGTCATTAAATGTTTTCCATGAGTTATTTCGGTGTTGTTAGCTAAAGTCGCTCCTTCTTATTAATTTTCTGAAGGTCCATCTGAAAATAATCCCGTCATTAATTTTGAAATAAGCCTCAAAAAGATGTGTTTGGGGGACGTGTCTGTTTGATTGACAGGCCTGTGGTTCAATCAGGTTACAACTATCGGTGGGCGGGTCGCAGCATCATTGGGTTTTCAACCAGATCGAGTCAGATCCACCGCCGGCTTCCTCCCCAGCTTGTCCAAATATGGTCACGACCGGCTCCAAACCGCGCCGAACTAGCAAAGATGTCCGAACACAAAATACGAACTCAGGGCTTCATAATGGCCGTTCACAAACCAACCTGTGACATCATCGTTGGTTGTCGCTTAGCAGCGACATGCTATCCCACCTTTAGTTTGACCATTGATCATTTCTTTTTCAAGGGCAATGACCCAACAAACACCTCCAGATGATTTAAGGGCCACTTGACCAAGAAGGAGAAGGAGAGTGAAGGAGTGCTGCACCAGAAGACCTGACCTCCACAATCACCTGACCTCCACCCAAATGAAACAGTTTTGGGATGAGTTGGACTGCAGAGT
This sequence comes from Embiotoca jacksoni, assembly GCF_022577435.1. Classification (NCBI taxonomy): domain Eukaryota; kingdom Metazoa; phylum Chordata; class Actinopteri; family Embiotocidae; genus Embiotoca; species Embiotoca jacksoni. The sequence continues at coordinate 2,026,762 of NW_027185329.1, forward strand.
GAAAGTAAAGCAGCCAGCATGTGCTCGGTGTAAACTCCTTAAGATTACACTTGTCGAGTTCGGACTCGTCACAAATTAACAGCTACTGAATCCAGACATCGTGGAAGGTAACACTGTCAGTTCACCAGCACAAAATAGCTATAGGCACCGATGGCTATTCTGAAACCAGCATGCCAGTTATGCTAATTGTCTACCTCCACAGGGTTTTGTAAAGTGACACAATACCTTGCATTTTTCAAAAGGGACCACACTTTAATTAGCACCTTCCTTTTACTAATTTGCAAAGAAAAATAAACGTTTCTCTCTTCCTACAGAGACTTGAGTGTTGAACAGTTTCAAATCGCCGATAAGTTTTTTTTATAGTCGGACCAAAACTCGTTGGTTCTTCATTTGCAGTATTGTGATTTTCCTTTTTCCTCATTTACTTTATAAAACAGTAGACGAGTGACCCGTGAAAGCATTTTGTTTAATTCACTTTGAGCGGAGTGGGTGGTCAGAGGTGGACGCTACAGAGACTCCGCTGCTCTTTTATTCTGCTCGATCTCTTACTTGCTTCCACTCTGATTGCTCATTATGCAAAGTGACCCATTCCATCAGGATGTTTGTAAGGCATAACTAAAGTGAATGCAATACTGGTGAAGGCAGAAATAGTAAGTAGCAAACCTGACAAGCATGAACGCATCACCAACTAATGTTTCAGATGTCATTTTTTTTTTAATCTCAATGCAGATGTTAACATTTGCTGCTCCTCAGCAGATTTAAATCATCATCGAACCACCGTCTCTCATTTGCATATTGTACAAGCAGATTTTGAGTGACTTGTTTTTGTCAGAAGCTAAAATATTATTGCCTTCACATCATTTTCATCAGCCATTAAGACGATGACCTTGATGAAGTATGATGCTTCATCCCAGAAAAGCAAAATGAATTACTTTCCCTTCAATTTAGGGCCTTTTTTTTTTTTTTTTCTCATCTCAGGACGCACAACAACACGGCAAATAAGCGCAGACGCGCTGTCAGAGCTTTCATTTTCTTGTCATCTCCGATCCCCTGCAGGGAGCTCAGGAGGAGACGCGGCAATTAATGACTTTTTTTGGTCATTTAGACGAGGATGCGGTAGAATTTGTGTTGCTCAGTGGGTTGACAAGTGTGTCTCTGCATGCCGTAGTTACTTTAGCCTATTACTCGTGATATGAGAAAAATAAAATGTAATACCATAGTGACAGCGAAGCCCAGTCAGTTCAAATTTGGCTGCAGGCTGGGCTTTGAAAAAGTGTCGTGTAAGTGGACCGTTACAGTTCTTATCCAGCTGTCGGTAGCAGCGGTTAGAGAGCGACTCAGCACATTTTACTCAAGTACTGGTGCAAGTTTGACGTACTTAAACTTGACTATTCCCATTTTGTGCCAATTTACGCAGCATTATTCTAAAGGGAAGCACAGTATTCGAAGAGACACAGAGCAAATGTTAGCACTGTTTTAAGTCATGTTTCTGGTCACATGATAAATTGAAGTCCAATATTTTGCCTCTCCTTGGAGGATCTGGTCGGGTCTCAACCAACTCCTGAGATATCTGACTCTTCTATGTAAGTAAGTGAATACACAAACAATATCTATCAACAACTTTGTGAACTTCCCATTCTGAATCGTCTCCATCGATGACTGAATCCGTAGCTTTTAGCAGTGAAGTTCGTCTCAGTGACGACCGTGAGAGATGTTGTCAGCTCAGCTGTTTCACAGTACATTACTTCTTCTTTTAATACCACAGAAAGAATCATAATAAATGTTTTATTAGTGCCTCTATAGGCCTGTTTTTAAAGTGAACTGAACATGGCTGGATGGTCTACATGGCCAGAATGAACTACTTAGCTGAGCACAGACTGAATTAGCTATGCTGACAACAACAATGCGTTTGCTGACTGTCGTGTGTGCTGAAATCCCTTTGAGCGGCGATATGTTGACCTGCTGAGGTGCTTAGTCAAGTGCATTTGGAGTGTGATATGTGCACACCCATGCATGAATGGAGATAGCGTCAAGGATAGTCAAGTCACGCCACATCTAATTTGAAGCGATGCGAGTAAAACGTGATTTGTTACGTGTTATGTGCTGCTGTTGCTGGAATCGCAGTTGATGATAGAGAGTGTGAAAATTAAATCGTGAACCATAAAAACAAAAACAAGGAGTTCCCGACTGCTGAGGGTGAATCATCACTGTGAGCCTCAGATTTTTTTTACAGTGCATCAAATTGAATCATCGGATCCATTGTCGATATAAAGATGTTGCTTAAAGAAGTTTGAAGTCAAATTTGAAATGCACTACTTTTACATAAAATGAACTATTGTTACATACATTTTTTTTTTTTGCTTTTAGTTGAGTGAAAGTCTGCCACCATTATTCTCAAAGTAACAGTCGACGCTGACCTTGTCACGTAACCCATACAATTATGAGATATGTGAAATATTCAGCTTCTTTTTCTATGTTGGATACAGTCAAAAGGCTTTCATCAGAAATATGCAGATGGTTTTACAATATGTCAAATCATGCTTTCTATAGATGTGGAAACGACCGAAGGAGCACGTGTGGTCACATACTGTATGCAGATCATCATTATGGAGGAAGCTGCTGCTTTACTGTAAATGTGATGCTTCTTTGTTCTCTGCTTTAAATTTGAATGTCTGTGTGAAAGAATGCTGTTAAACCCCAAATCACACAAATGTCCTTTAATGTACGGTGGCCACAGCACTTTGTTCACTCCTTGTAAGTCGGCCCATATAAAACAGCGGAGTGCTCTATAAATATAACCTGTGACTACACTGGAATTTAGGAGAAAGCTTTGGCATCAAAAACAGGTAACGTACTTGTAGATAAATTAGCTGTGTAATTTTTTTCCCCTGGTTTCTTCCGTCCCATTTATCAAGGCACCTCCTCGTCTTTTATCTTTCAGCGTACTGCTTTATTTTCTACTTGGTATTAAACACGTCGAACGCTTGCCGTAAGGCAGAAGATAAAGCATGGTGGTGTCTCTTTACAAGTGGTCTCCCCGAACTGGTTAGAAGTAACACTTGTATTACTCAGTCTCATAAATAAAATAAATAATCAGAAGGAGGTTCATATAGACTCTGTCAATAATGCAAGAATGTGAACTGCAAATGAAAAGTTAGAGGTTTACAGTAAATATGACACCTTTCAAAACACCACATTCTCTAAAATAATTAGACCCCAAAAGACCATTTCTAAGGTTACTGAGAGGATTTTGTCATCTTTCTCTTGGAAGATAAATCATAATAAAATCGGTAAAAAAAATTCTGTTATGTGGGGGGACCGACGGGGCTGTAGGCTCGCCCGTAGCGACCGACGGGGCTTTGGGCCCGCTCGTAGCTACGGACTGGACTGACGGCTACACGTCCAGAGATTAAGGGCGCAGCAGGACCGGATGGCCTGTGACCCCGGCGTCGCCGCCTCCTTCTGGGGGGGGTCCCAGAAGGCCAGGCGGGTTCCCTCGAACCCAGTCCGGGGTTCAGCGGAAACCGTGTCATTCAGGCGGGCCTGATTGGAAAAATATTGAAATAAAGTCACGTATTTAGGATTCGAGTCTGTGGCTGCTGGGTCCTTCCTTGGTCGGTGCATTCTGTTATGTGGTGGGTGTTTTTCCAGGACCCAAATGCAAGCTCACAGACTCAAGGTTTCAAGTTCCAAAAATACAGTCTTTAGTGTCCAAAAAACAAACAAAAAACTACAAACCAAAAGGTGGCACCGAGCGTGTCCACTTTATGTCCAGTCGGGAGGGCAACTCAACCGACAGCTCCATGGGGACACGGGAAACAGGGCAGCCGGCAGACCAGCGGAAGGGACGGCGTCAACAATCTTCCAAGCCGGGAGGGCAACTCCACCGACTGGTGATTTTGACGGGGATATCCGCAGGAGGCACAGAGGCCGGAGGAACGGGAACAGGTACAGGACTGACGGAGAGCTGACGGAGAGCAGACGGAAGACGGACGGGTGGCTAAACAAAAATGCACCGACCACCAGAGTTGTGCAGGGGCAGGTTACATATAGTCTGGGGAGGTGATCAGGGAGATGCAGCACACCTGCAGGTGGTGATCAGGGGTGAGTGGCTGCATCTGCTGGGACCGGTGAGGGGCGTGGCCACTGGAGGTGAGTGGCGTGGCCACAGACAAAGACAGGGGACACAGGAGGAGAGGTGATCGGGGGCAAAACGGAGGAAAAAACTGAACTCCTGACAAATTCAGAGTGATTAAATACGTATAACGCTTCGTGTTTAACTGCAATATCTTGTCAAACCACTGAATTATTCTTTGAACAGTTCGGTTGAAAATCAGAGGTGGAAAGTACAAAAAGTATTGGAGTCATTCAGGTACTATTTTAAATGTACTTTATTTCACCTCACCACAACAGTACCGTATCTTTGGAAGGTAAAGTAACGCAGTAATTGCCAAATTAAGATGCTGCATACAAAACAACATCTTATAAAATATGACATATTGTCATGCAGTGGATTAATTGTACTTTTAATTAGCTTCAACTTAACCCTCTAAAAATGAACATGCTGCTTCCATGTTATGGCATCAGTTCATCAGCAGTAATATCACGTGATGCTAAAAATATACATACATTACGCACAATACATACAAAATAAGCACATTTTAGTCTTTATATCATTGAGCATTTACTTAAATTTACACGAACTGATGTTTTATTTCCACTTTAGTCGCACAACTCTGACATTCAGTATTCTAACCTAAAAATAGCTTGACATAGTAAATGTGTTATCCTGTCATCTCTGGTTTGGTCTCTACTAACTCCTTAGGGACATATCCATACAATTTAATTTTATATATACACAGTGCCACAACAGTTGTTTCATGGCACTAAACATGGTAAAGTCCTTACATCACAACGATTCCCACGAGCAGCTGGGAGGAAAAAAAAAAAGCATTGAAGAAGAGGGTGCCCATGTACGTAAAAGAAAATAATCTTTTCTGGGTTCCCACTTAGCAGTAGTGGTTGTTTTACTGGCTCTGCCTCTTCTCTGCTAAAGGTTTTTGTAGCACTTACGCTTTAAACAGTTGCCTGCTGCTGCTGCTGCTGCTTATGAGAGCAGTGAGACTGCACCAAAGCAATCAAGTTGCGAGGCCAGAGACAATAATGACACTATCACAGTCCACAGAGCTGAAGGGAACTGCAGAGACACTTGGTCATTTTTTTTTGACAGAGTAAACCTTCTCATTTTGACTCGAGTAAAAGATCTGAGAACATCTTTCTCTCTTTCTGATGGAAAATTTCTTTGCCTGAAAAAAAACGTGCGCTCTCGTCTGGTGGAAAATGAAACCTAGATTCTTCTGAGTGTCTACAAACAAACTTGAACAGAGCGGGACCAAATGAGATGAAGGATCTGTGCAGAATCAGGTAAATACATTTAAGGGAGGGGGGGGGGGGGGGGTTTGTACGTTTGTATTCCTGATGTAGACGTACCAGCGCACTGTACTGAACTGTGGCTCTGCACGAATGAAATGGAGTGCATGTTTTATTCATATGGCATATTACATTTCCTCAACATAATGGTGGAGGAAAAAGTACATGCTGTCGACAAAATAACTTCATACCATCGAGCTGGTAATGTTAAAATACTGGAAAATTACATCTACTTGACTGAAGTAGGTGTTCATTTTTTCTGAATTATTTAAAAGTAATATTTACCTGGAGTAGATCACCCAAAAAAAAACCGACCCCGGTACAAATGGACATACCAACCCTATTTTTGCGAAATATTTTACATGAAACTTGACTGCAACCAAGATAATGTTCACTGCAATAGTTTTTACAATTCAGGAAGCGTGACATGCAGAGATATCCGTGAGGAGGTCAGGGAGTTTGGTTTGGCATACAAACCACTGGACACTAAAACAGTAGACTCTGGTTTGTGTCCTGCATCCAACATGTTGCCAGGTTTAGGCTACGAAAACAACTGGTTAAGGTTCGGTCAGGATTATTATTTTGGCAGAATATGTTGAATAAAAAGGTTTTCTGATCCGGTGCCTTCCTCATCATCCTACCACTGTAGAAAGTGGTGCAGCTGTTGCATTGAGAGTTTGTGAGGAATAAACATTAAGTGCAACCCAGAGTTCAAATCTGTGCACATAATGTCATGGAAATTCCCTTTTTTTTTTTTTTTTTTTGCACCCTTTAGGTCATTTTCATTCTCAGGCAGAAAACCACCCACAACTTCCTGGTAAGGACAGTATCTTCTGGTAAAAGTTGAAGAAAGTAACAGTCTGAAAGTTAATATTTTTAACTAACACCATCACAAGTATTATTCAAAGAAAAGAGCAGACAAATTCTGAAACTTTTTCTGAACTTGAACTGTTCTCCTTCTGTCGCTCTGGCTCTTCTTTTATCACAGTGGAGTTTCTCTGTAGTGCTGCTGGCTGTAATGTGGACTGTCAATGAAACATTTGAAATTGTTGGAGGCCATTACTTCCAAGTCATTAGTTAAAGGTGGGTGGACTGTGCAGTCTCATGAAATAATCTGCGCTGCTCTGCAAGTCATTCTCCTTGCCGGGGAATGGGTCACTGCAGCACAGTTGTGAGCGATTGCCTTACAAGACAACCGTGCTCTAATATGAATTAGTATGAATAGGAAAGAGAGGCGGTACTTGAAATGTAGCAGCGGGAACAAGTGGCTCTGAAGCTCCGAAATAGGTCACTTAGGGGGGGAATAATATTGTACGAAATCTTCATTTCGTGCACATAAAAAAAAAAAAAAAGTGCAGTTAAGTGCCCAATTCTCTCGAGTTAAACTAAAGATAATCTTTAGTCGGTTCCATAGAAAAGATCGAGTGCACATCCAAAACAGAGAAAAATAAACACTTTAAAGATGTATTTAACCAAACCGCACTTATGTCAAAAGAATTTTATGAATGCAAAGAATCGAGGGATGGTGGCTCGAACACCTGCATGTCTCTGCAGTTAATGTTCTCTAGTCGTGTTTGTTCTCGTGACAGTTTGGACGGTTCATTGTTCCCAAGGCCACAGGTATCAAGCTATGAGTTCACAGGCTTCATAACCACCAAATGAGTGTCACCTGAACTCCATTAACCCTGTTCTGTAAGATGTCTTTGGTGTGTGTCAGTTGGTGGATACATGCTGCTGATGAAACCCAATAACTTAAAAATCTTTAATGTTCGATGTGATTGAGTAAAATGTATTTGTACAGGGACTTTCAAGGACCAAAGTTACAAAGCAAGAGCATAACAGTGTAAAAGAGCACTGAAAATACACAATACATAGTAAGAAATACGTGAAACACAATAAGTTAAACAACAGAAAGCATAACATGCAGACTTGTGCATGCAAATTACCCGAAAGCCCTTTCACTGCTAGGTGCTATACGGCCTCAAAAGCTCGAGAGCTGCAGGTCTGGAAGACCCGCCGGCTGATTGTGACCCTTTAAGGTTAGATAACAGACGCGCTTCTCTTGATTGTGTAGTCAGTCGTGCTGGAGGAGCGGGAGGTCTCATGTTCAAGAGATTGTATGAAATTATGAGTCACGAGGGTCAATTAAACCGTCAAACTTTGTTGACACTGCAACATGGCGAGGAATGGTAAGGCAGCTTGATTTTGTATAAATAAACGCTCCAGATAAGACCTTGATTCTCCCACAACAGAATAAATGGCATAACCTGAATTAAAAGAAAAATCCAAAGAACACGTCGTTGTGGCAAAATTATAGCAGTTTCACTATGTTTGGATAGGAACCAGTAATTAGGGATAAATAATTAAATCATCTCACGTCAACTCCACCAGACAGGAGGCCACTGCAGAGATGCTGGAAGTGCAGTGATGTGTTCAACCACACACTGCATCGTATCAGCGGTCGTGTTGACAGACAGCAATTTGTTGTTTTATCCTGTGAAGCATGTCACTTCGAACAACAGCTGATTTTTCATTTATGAATGCCTGTTTTTGCCAGGTTTGTCATACACGTCATGTAAAACTAAACCCCGCTGTCAGACAAGAGCACCGTCGTGTAGCCCCTGCCACATTTCAAAGACATTTATTTATGTTTTTTGAACAATCGTGAGATTTTTCTACAGTTTCTGTGAATAGAAACTAGAATTTGGTAAAACAAATAATATGAACAACTACTCTTTACTCAATAGTGTATTAATAATGGATCAAATACTCAGTGGAGATAAAAGCGCTCACTCAGTTGACCCCACAGAGTTCTCAGCTCTCTTGTCTGCAATGTTTCCAGCAGCAGCAGCAGCAGCTTGAATAAACTCATTGTACACCACCTGGCCAACACAAACAGCAGACGGACGAGGTTAGTGACTAGCTGGTGGACATAGTGGAGCATTTAGCAGCTAAAGGGACAGATATTTCCCTCAGGAGTCGGGGCAGAGACCAGAGCAGAGTGAATAATGGACTTATAATCAGGTGGACACAACCATGACTCCAAATGAATGGTAATGTTGTTCCATATCTGCTGTCTGTAAGGAGAAAAAAGAAAACGCCAACGCCCTTGGTCTTATCAGTGGCGGAAGTAGCCACAAAGTCAGTTAATGCAAGTTTGAGGTGGAGATTAGATAACACTTGGATCGGACTTGGAAAAGATCAACAAAAAGGTGAACAAAGCTAAATCTTCGTTGAGGCCTGGGGCGGGAGGTAGGCTGGCTCCGTCAGACTCTCGCTCAAAGCTTCAGTGTTCTGCTGTGATTATAGCCTGGACATCCTGTTCACATTAACATTCCCTCAGCCAATCGGAAGGTCAGACCAATCAGAAACCAGCGTTCACTTAATCTTTTAATGTAGTTGCATCGGTGGGAGAGTTTCGGCCGGTCTTAGCGCGATCGGTTAAAGCTGCTCCGATAGTTTCCAAATTCTCCCGAGGTTCATGTGGCCGTTACATCCTTCTGGGAAAATGATTCCTTGTGCAGCATACCCAGACCCATTTATCAACACAGTGAATTTGGGTCTGAGAACACCAGGCCAGGCGGGAACGATGGTCTTTTTGGATAATTATCTCAGGCTTTATGGCCAGTCCAAAACCCAAAACATCAGAACTTACCACCCTCCTTGCACCAGCACTGAAAGTTGGTGTTGGAGATTAATCCTGAAACACCTGAAGTCAGCAAACCAGACATTCACTACATTTAGCACGGACAGACAAGAATCTGGACAATCTAACATACCGTATATCGCCGTCTCTTGACTTTTACAGTGTGCATTTCGTAAAGTTTGCATGGCTCTGCAAATTGAGAGAAGTCATAAATATTCAGTGACATCTTGTCTGAACAAATGCTAAACAAAAACACTTTAAGTCACCACAGCGGGACGTAAATCCTCCCTCCCGAAAGTATTCATTTAAAGACTCATAAATTCAGCATTTAGTCAGACAAAAGCAGCCAGTGCGTCACGCTGTGCATTGTGGTAGTGGGGTGGTGGGCGGTGGGGGGGTGGTGGTGGTGAAGGCAGCACAGCGACAGCCTGTCGCTGTTTCTTTTCCTCCCTAATTGTGGTTTACTAACTGATATGTACAATAGGTGTCTCTTGCTCTGCCTTGCTTTTGTCTTTCAAAGAGGGAGGGCAGAGCTCTATCAATCTACTGATGTCTGTGCAAAGCTGTTCAAAGTCTCTTAATGGGAAAAAGAAACAACATCGTGAGGTAACGCGAGTGCTGCACGGGGAAATGCATTTCAATAAAAGCCACAGTTAAATTCTCAATATAACAATTAAACGTTAAAAGTATGTACAGTTGGATGTTTGTTCTGAAGGTGTGACGCGCCGACCCAGCATCACAGCGAAGGGTGAAATAAGACAGGACGCCTGCCGAGGCATGAAAGTTACACCTTTTGAAAAGCGTGAAACGTACAAAGGACATTTTTCGGCAGCATTGGCATCGGTCACAGACTGCAATGTGGGACGAGGTTTGACTCCATCAAATGACGTTTTCCATAAATAGTTTTTTGTTTTCTAACCTCAACAATTATGTAAATGTATTTGTCCTTAATCCCAATCACGTAGTTTTGCTAAAAGTTTTCCAGTAAATCACACGGCTCTAACATGCAGTAGGTCTCATTTTCGTCCACTACGGGAAAACGTGTAACTTTCACGCCTAAACAGCCCAAAGCGTGACTATCTCACGTTTTTGCTGTCGTGGACCAGCGTGTCTATATTTCACGTTTTGCCGTGATACTGGGTTGGCTGCACATAGTCGTGTCAGTGTGGTATTTTGAGCAGTATTTGTATTATTATTATTATTATTAACATCTAACAAGAAGACTTCAAAAGGTGGAGAGGTGTGGAGCTGGGAGGTTTCATGATCTTCCTGGGTCCCCCTCAGGCATAACAGAATAAGAGCCTACACAGGCGAAGCCAGCGTATCATCGTGGCTTTTAAGGAAACCGTCATCTTTCTGATGATTAATCAGGCAGATTTTGCAAGTCTTTGAAATATGCGCAAAAAGGAGCAAAAGAACTGACAGATCCCTGCTTTGCCTTTTTCCCATCAGGGGATCTTAAATTGTTTACAATGAAAAAGGCTCGAGTTTGATTTTGAAGGCGCTTATGTGGGCACGAATTCACACTTTATTAGGGTTTATTCTGAACTCTCATCTGACGGAGGAACAGAGAAGGAAGGGCCCCGAAGGTTGATTTTCTTCTGACACCTCTTCATCTCTAATCTCAGTGCAGCTCCAACCTTTGGGGTATCTCTTTGGAGGGCTTTTGCCGCCACGGCAACGAGACGGATGGGTAAAGGGATGCATATAATAATTACAGCTTTTAACTTGTTAGTAATTAAACCCCCATACACCTCAACGCGAGTCTGAGTGGAATAACTGGATTCCGAAGACTCACACTTGAAGAAGCTTTTCTCTTTTTTTTTCTTCGAGTGTGAAGGTGAAGGGGGGGAAATATTCTTCAAACGCTGTTGCAGAATATGTCAGCATTTGAGAGTCAGCACAGCAGTACTCGCTTGGAGAGGGAAATAATTGGCTGCACTGTGCAAAGGCATACACGTCTTTGTCTGTCATCGTCGGTGCAGCCATGGATGTGATAACGCCGGTGAATTGTGCATCTTCCGAACACCCCGGCTCTGTTTAGATGGATGTGCATATGCAATAAATATCCCTTAATGAAAAATCCATAATCAAACATTTTCCCGTTTTCTTTTTTATTTCATACCCACGTCGCAACTTTTTCCGTTTCATCAACGCTCGTCCTTGTTTGTGTGCGTTACTTACTAATGGCTGCTCAGCGTTTTGATTTGCACGACTGCCATTACACATTTCTATTACGTTAATTAACCGGGATTTCATGCCTCTGAGAGGACATCAAAGGACAATGCCAGAAGAGTAGCCGAACACGGGGAGGGGAGCAGGGGGGGGGGGGGGGGGGGGGGGGTGACAGGTGGTAGTATTTTGATCCCGGCTGGTGAATCGGCCCTTTCCTCACGCGCTTCCTCTGAAGTTGTTTCACGCCTCCTTGGTGGTTTTCACTTTAGGGGAGAAAAGAAGGAGAATGACTGATAAAAAAAAAATGCTATGCAAAGCTACAACACAAAGTGTACCTGTGTGTGTGTGTGTGTGTGTGTGTGTGTGTGTGTGTGTGTGTGTGTGTGTGTGTGGATATTCTGTGGAAGCTTTCCGACTCCTGTTTTTGCTTTAGAAGAAAGAAAGAGACAGATGGTTTGTAGAGAAGACACTAATTTTCAAAACTGTAACTTTTCTGTTTCTCATTACATCAACCTGAAGTATGGATTTAACCAGCCTTCTGCTTCTTCCCGGTAAATTGTCAGTGGATACCATTTTTTACACACACATTAATAATACAAATTACATTAAGCAGTGTGTTGAAGCATCAATAAAGATTTGGCCCCAAAGGTTTCAGTAAAAATAGAATTTATTATTTTCCCACATCGTTCCCATCACTCCTCGATGACACGTACTCACCTAAAACTGCCCGGTGGCTTTCGACAACTTGTCATATATGGAAAGTTCTCACAGCAGCGGCAGGACAGGAAGACACTAATAAGGTGACAAAATACAGAGCCAAGCATTTTTCTAGGGAAAACGCTGTCGCCAAGATTTCATATGGAAAAAGAAAATGAATGTACCGCACTACTCAAACCCTGAATCTTATCTGTCCCCTCAGAATTTTTTTCAGTAGTTATTGCCGCCAAAACTGTTGGATTTCTCCGGGCTTTTTAGAAAGAAAGAAAAAAAGTGGGTGTGATAATGCTCTCTATTTGCAGCAAATGCATAATGATTGAGAAAAATGCTGGCGCAGCAATATAATCACCTTCTCTTGACCAATGTGTTTTTTTTCCCCAGTGGTTTATTTCTGAATTAGACTGCTCAGCTACACAGAAAACTGCTCGTGAATGGAATGTGTATTCAATCACTGTAAATAAAAATCACATTCATACCGTTCATTTAAATGTACAACCGTACGAGCAAAGTGTGAAAGCAGATTTTAAAGTGCCAATGTTAAAAGCCAGAGCGGAAACTTTAATTGCTGCTCGGCGGTCGCTGTCGTCGACTTTGAATCCCAGACGGAGTCGGTTGTTTTTGAAACGTGTTCATCAGAACAAAACTGACACTGAAGTTGCTGATCTCTCTCTTTTCTGTTTTTTGTTCTTGTTGTGTTGAGGTGCTCGGGTGTTGCTAACGAACCCGTTTTCTCTCTCGGCTCAACATCCACGGGAGAATCTTTTCCAAAAAGACGGACTTCAACCCCCGTAACTGTCACTTTTGATTCACAGCAAGTCGCCGAAGAAACAAAGCGCTCTCATTGTTGGGGATCCAGAAGCAGCCGAGGCGGTCCGTACATAGGAAGGGGACTTCAGGGAAAACTTCTCTAAAGGCGATCTGAAACACCTGCACACACTCCTGCACCATCCATTAGATACAAACTAGTCTCAGATGGCCTATTCTCAATTGGATGAGATCATTAGTTTTGCTTGAGCCCCTATCACCACATAGACTTAACTGTTATCTCACCAGGGACTCCCACCTGCAGCCTTGTGCATCGCTTCTGCCTCCCTGCGCCTCCTTTTGCTTCTCACATTTCTCCTCCCGACGATGCCCCGCCATCCATTACCTCACGCTCTTCATCTCGATCACATTTCCTTCTCCTCTCTCTCTCTCTTTTAAGAAACACACAGTTGTTGTTTTTTCTCTCTCTCTCTCATCTTCAGCTTTGTTTTTCTTTATTTCCCACTCTCCACCAACTTGCCGCATTCACTCCGTCCACTTTTCCCTCGCTTTATCACCCCCCCACACCTCCCCCCCCTTCAGCCTTCCCTTTCCGAACCCATCCACTATTTTCTCCTGTCCTCTCCGCCTTGCTAAACAGAGTCCCACATTATCCCCCTCCTGCTTCTATCGGGGGTAGCTAGCCTGTCAGCCCCGAGCCTTAGTTAATCACTCAGGCAGTCGGGCAGCTCGCTGCTAGCTCCCTGGACACTAATAGCAAGACAAGCAGAGAGCAAGAGCAGGGTGGGGAGGGGCGGGTGGACTCATTAGGAATACAGGTATTTAAGGAAATGGTCCATTTCAAATCAAAAGATAATTTGTCTTCCGCTCGAGCAAAGGCTTTTTGTTGGACAGACCCCGGAGTTGTGCGGAGTTGCCGGGTTGCGCTGCCGGCTGTGTGCTGAGGCCGGCTGTTGACATTATCAATTTGAGGGCTTGATAAATACTTCCTGTGTTCGGATGGCATATTTTATCCCCAAAAGGGGAGGTTGGCTTTGCTACCCGAAGGCGTTTTTTTTTTTTTTATGCTGACTCCATGTTGCTGCCGCACCGTTGGCACAGGACTCAATAAAGTTGAAACATGACCTCCATTTGCACAATGACATTGCTTCAAATATATATATATTAAAAAAAAAGGTTGCCGTCAGGCCTCCGAGGTGATCAATGCCTTATAACAAATCCCTCATTACCCATTTTTTTTTGGTTTTCATGGTCAAATCGATAGCGGTGCAAATAAAAACTGCATTCCTAACAGGCAAATGAAACCACGAGGTGAATGACAATACTTTTTATGCAATAAAACATGTTCCACAAGACAACTTCTGGCCTCACTTTTTATGGATGTGTTCTCCAATGTTTCGAAGAGTGAACGCCAACAACGTCTGAACTGGGTTATAGAAGTGAAAGTTTTAAGTTCACGATCAGTCGACGGACAGAAACACTTTTACAATAAAACGCACTCCTGCTCACTCTGATCCACTCACTTCAAATACAGGCACTTTGTCCACATTGTGACTTGTTCGCGTTGCCTGAACCCTCTTTATTTTCTCTTTTGGATTTTATTCTAATAGCCAGGCCATCGACTCGATGGGTTTGCTGCAGTTGGATTTGACCACTTTTGCAAGTCTGCCATGCGACGTTGGCCAAACGAATTCTAAAAAAAAAAACACACCGCCATCTCAGATTCCTTTATAACTAGAAGACAGGATCTATTCCGGTGACCTTGCAGTCGTCGTGAGAAAAAAAAAAGATAAGGTTGATAATTGTTGTTATGATTAGTCAAAAAATACTTTTACCATTCTGCTCATTGTAAAAAAGAAGTCTGTACAACAATAAATACATTTATTAATTTATCTTAATCAGAGTCATTAGCATAGGTGTAGTGCTACAGACGCTCTGCTACTTTTTTGTCCAAATGAGGAAATAAAATGTTCTCGATCTGCTTGAAATTCATGAACATGTTTTGAGTGTTTGAAGATCTAAATTCTATATCGTGCAAGAGAACCAATAAAAACAAATGAAACGGTGTATTAATTGATTCACCACGTGAACATAAGGCCTCGTTTTGATCACCGACCCTTTGCGCTGTCAATACAAACGCAACACTTCCTGTGTGATTTCAAATTAAAAGCCATCTAATGGTCTAGTCGGACTCAAACCCTTCTAAAAAGGCTTTTATTGTGAAACGTTTGCAGGAATGTTTTATGACTGAAATTGAAGTCACATTTTAGGTCAGTAATTCAGAACAAACTTTAAAAATAGTAGTTTTTAATTGTTCAAATTATTCATTTAAAGCGATATATTTGACTTGGCGCCATAGCAACGGTGGTTACACCTTTGAAACGACCCGAAACTACTGATGCCTAAAGAACTCTCTAAGTATACGAACACCACGCACAACTTTCAAAAGATGTGAAGATGGAACATGATGTCGTGCTGTGGGTCTCCTTCCATGCACTGTCAAGCTGCTGACCTAATGACGATGTCTTTAAAGCAGCCGACTCGTTAAAATCTCGGGAGACAAAGGGAATTTCCATGTGGCGAACGTTCGGCAAAAGTGTCGGTACGCTAAATAAAAACAAAAAATTACTGCCGACTTGTTTGGTTGCTCAGGTGTTTCAGCTGCTGTCTATTATCAATTAAACAGAGGAAGACTTGCTGTATAAAAAAAAAAGAAGAAAAAAGAACAATGTTTCTTTGGGAAGTGGACCTGTCACCATGTTGACATCCCTGCTATTAGAGAAACATTCACAGGTGCAGTGGCTGGCAGTCTCCAGTGTTTACCGAGGAGCATCATTAGCTGGGCATCTCACAGCCTTAAAATGTCATATATCCACAGTAATGAACTGTGAGAGCACGCACTATTCCCAAACTTCCCTGCTGCGGCACCCACATTAATCCAAATGCTCAAACTCCGCAACCGGAGTCCCTCCACTCATTAACAGTGGCAGATATCAAGATAGGAATAATGAGGAAGTGCCCGCAAGTCAGGGCATATATTAAAGAAACAGAAAGTGCAGGAGAGGGAGAGAGAAAGAGGGAATAAATCCTGTCATAAATGGGGAAAATACCCCGGAGAAATGGCCCGGGCTTGGATGACTAACTGCATGCATTCATATTGTTTGGAGACGGTGACAGCTTCTTCTTCTCGTGCCAGAAACATAATCATAACGATGTACAGCTCCATGTGTAGTCAGACAAAAATTTACAATTTCAACAGCTTTCAGACAGTTTGTAAAGAGCTTTCCTAAATAGTCACGCCGCGGTCTTCTTTTTTATTTTATTTTTTGCTGTTTTACAGTGCGGAAAAAAAACAACAACTGTGTGCTGTCCTCATTATATGTTCAGAATATCACTTAATACTCTGAAGACCGTCGGCTTCTTGTCCACAGGTTCATTGACATTAAAGAAAGGCGAAACTAAAACATACAAAAAAAACCCATAATGAATTCTCTTTAACATGTACGGATTCACACAATGTAAACACATCAACTCAATCTCTAACATTACTTCAAGTTTTTAATTTTTTTTTTTTACTTATTCTTAGATGAACTTTCACTGGTTTAAGAACAGTGCGGTCATTAGCAACAGTAATTCAGCAAAACCTCCATCCTAAACTTCACAAAATGCAATATTGTCCAAGAATGATGCTCTGAAGCTGTAGATGAGAACAAAACAACACAATGCAGACCAACGATGCAACCATAAGGCGTGTGATGTATACAGATGGCGCCGGATTAACTCCCATACAAAAAATGATGACTGCTCTCGGTGCCGTGCTTTTCCTACTTCCTCATTACGGGCCTATAAATTCCTGCTACTGACCTCCTGTGATTCTTAAAATGATCACAACAAACTACAAAATCCTTTAGAAAACACACAAGATTTCTAACTGAACTGTAACAGAACAAACTGTATAAAAATGCATTTCTGTGAAAGTTCTGGGATACAAATAATAATATTAAGGTTAGAACTGCATATCAATAGTCAGTAGCACTGAATCACACATACAGTAAATAGAGTTGTTCCACCACTCCTCCACGGAAACAAATTTACTTATATATAATTTCATTTGAGCAGATATTTATTAATACAGTATGCGTGCAAACCTACTGAGAATATTGCAGCCACAATCCAGGACATAAATAAATTACAGCATTGTGTTCAGAGAATGAAGCTGATGCAAGAAGGGCCGTTCCTTTCAGAGCAAGTAGTTGTATTATTATTACCGGCCTGGTCGTCAGCATTACTCTGCCACTGTCGCTGTTTTATTTTTTTTAGCTGTCATCCAGCAGCGAGTCGGGATGACAAATGTGCTGCATCTTTGTAAAACTTCACAGAGAAATGCTTTGTTTCTATTTGACAAACTGAGATCACTAATCGGTGCACCTTTCGTCCTCGGGCTAGTTTAGCCGACTTAAAACCCACCTGACATGTTCCGCTCAGACGTCTGCAGGTTTTGAACAAGACGTGCTCAGATCATTTATAAAGATTTATAAAAAACAAAATGTTTTCATATTATGGGGCAATTCGCTCTCAAAATATAAAACTCTTTGTTTATGTGATCTCCGTTTCCATGGCAATACATGGGGTATGACTGACAACTGGAAAACAATCAGTCGCGTCAGTAGACTCTTACGTAATGTGTGTAATGTTTACCACTCCAGGAAGTAGGCCGACCCCAAGCAACGACCCTGGCAACGGAGACGAGATGTAATCCGTTTTAATGTTTCTCAAACTGAATAAATGCACCATATAGAAACACTAAACTTCTCAGCGAGCTCAGTCTGGTTGTAAGCAAGATACCCGCTGAAAAAAAATGATCGATGGAGTCATGTATTTTTAAGATTTCACTCTAGCCACCGCTAGGATTTTAAGTGAGCGACAAAAAAAGAGACCCGATTCGCCAAATGGGTCACATTCACTTATCAAGTAAAAACAACATCATATTGCATATTGTATGAAATACATTTCTAATTCTACATTCCATTGAGAAGACGGTGATATTTTCCAGTGATGAACAGGGTGTGTTGTCATGGTGATTTGAGCACGTTCCAAATTTTACATTTGACCTACATATAATACGTATAATACAACATACATGAAACATTTTGTTGAAGATATCAAAAGGTAGGTCAGTCACAAACGTGCAGTTTACACTCAGACCTTTTTTTTTTCCTGTAAATCTTCAGAATCTCTCAGACTCTGTGTGACCTACAGATCTATGAGAAGGAAATGAATGCCTTTCCATCGTGAATAATTATCTATGAATTTCTAAGTGTCATCAGCCACACGGAGCACTTCTTATCACACATCCATCCATCAACAGATGAGCTCACATCAATATTAAATTCCTGCCAAAGCATCACTGCGAAAGTATTGACTGAATATTGTTTTCAATTTGGGAGAATCACAATATATTGCAAGTCATTACACCTCCTCCTCTGTCAAGATAATTCGCCTCACCGCTCTGCTTTATGATAAATATGAAAGCCAAATGGCCAGAGTCCATCTGACTCAGATTTATCGTGAGTCCATCCTGTGCAAAAAAGTTAAGTGCACTCTCTTAAATTTCACTTTGTCACCTTTTACTGGGCTTCAACTTCGACCAAGCAGAACCGTATGAATTAAAATACCAGAGTTTCATGTTCTTCTTTCTGGCTGACAAGTTATGGGCCTCCTTTTTTATATTCAAGTTGAGGATTATATTCAGATCAATACAAAAAACCTGAAGGTGCGACGTTGTAGGTAGTACTTGCAAGTTTTCCGAAAGAACTGACATCAGAACATTGATTTCATACTTAAAAGAAAGAGCAAAAACTAATTGATGAATATGTCATTTGCCAATCTGCTAAATCTACGAACCATTAATTCTCACGGCTGTTTCCCTCGAGTCTTTCTCCTTTTTCTACCTCATCTTTTACAAATAAGGAAACATGCTAATTTTTTTTTTCTCCATTCAAATCCTTTTTCAACATGTCTTTGTGTCAGTTCATGCCAGCGATGTCTAATTGTGTCTTTCCATTGACTTTCATGACTTTTTGCACTTATAATTCCGAATTCACAGCTAGATATCCGGTTGCATGTCGAGTAAAAGCCAATTTTCCACAAAAAAAAAGAAGCTATTCCGGGCACGTCTCGAGACGAGATGTGCGCTCTGACGTTTTTTTTTTCCAGTTCTCGGTGCTAAATCATAAAATTGTGAGTGAAATTTTCATGCTGATGTCATGCTGCTCTACATTGTTTACAGGAAGTGAAGTGCACGTTAGCAGTGACTGGGCAGGAACTGGAGCTCAAGTGGTTCAGTACATCTTCCAAACTGTTTGGCCAAAGTTTAATGATGACAGTTACTATATATGTGTATTTTGTAACTTTTTCTACTAGTTTTCCCAACATAAGAGTTGAACATTTGGCAATGTTTTCCCCCAGTTGTTAATAAAAACTTGTTGGTAATCATTAAAAAAAAAACTAACTGTTCTGTGCAGATGAAAGTCGGGTGCAGCAGCAGTGCTGCAGGTGTCGACTTTTGAAGCAGGGTTTGTAGTTTCACCGTCTCTGATCTGCGTGCTTGCTGAGAGGTGAGGGCCGGTGGAAAAATACACAAAGCACAACACAGCATGCTTTCATATAGAAGACGTGTAAGTAAGTAAGTAAGTTGAAAAAGCTAAAGAATCTCGAATTACTGCCCTGAGGTTGTTTGCCTTCACCAAGCAGTCAAGATACAGCTTACATCCGTGTCTGTCCAGACTCATTTAAAATTTATCGTCAAGACTTTGAAGGAATGTGATCAAAATAAATATCAGGTGCATTTTTCTTGCTGTTGTTTTGCAGTACTGTCAAATTCTTTGCGTGGGTTCAAGTGCTCGACCAACAAAGTTGACGGTTGACGATGCGTCAATCAAGGACGTTGCTGCGAAGACGCTTCGGATTCAAAATGTGGATGCTTCTCGCACATTTTACACCCAACAGCATCTCCCTTCCCGTTTCTGAGTTAAGATGTTAAACGTGGTTATTTTTTTGCAGAACATCGCACTGTGGTGAAGTTAACCTTTAACCTTTTGGATATAACATGTCATCTTTTAGTACTATTATAGTTGTGTGAAACTTTGGCATAATCAGCGTTTGAATTCTTGAGTTTTTGGAACAAATGTGTTTGACCTTTGATGTACAAGTGAATAGTTTTTGTTAAATTTGAGGAAATCCTCTGAAGGTCTTTCTGAGATATGGAGTTCATAAGATTGGGACGGAAGACTGGACGGACGTCGCTGTCACCGGTGTGGAGGCGTAAAAATGACCGTCATCCAACACGATCTACGTTCCCCAGCTGCAGATCCCTCATCAATGTGTTCGCAATTATTAGTCTGTGGAGCTGTTTATTAATAAACTACAATTCCCATTTTTATTGATGTGAAGAAACATGCTTGAAAGAAACTGTTTGTCTCAGTCATGTTTTTTTTTTTTGTATGGGATTTGCCGGCATTTAGAAAATCAGAAAGGTTAAAATGTTTCAAATTAAAACGTCTGATCGGACATGAAGGCGTCTGACAATTAGAACACTAATAAGATTACAGACAAGATATTTAAATTCAAAGTCAGCAAGATTTATGGAAGAAAGTCTTAATCTCCCAGACAAAGATAAAATGTAATGATATTATTTACTGATCCAGACCCCTGGTACACCATTATGATTGTCGGAGTTGGATGTCATGTCAAAGGCAGGAGAGACTCGCATGCAAACAACGTGCCGAGAAGACCGGAGACGTTAAGCACAAAGTGTTTGGGTTTTCATTCATGTGGTCTGACTGATGCTCAATGACGTGAACTACTTATGCAGGCCGTTCTTACACCCAATCTCGACTCCAATCAGTTTTATCTCCCGGCCGCTCCACACACTGACAACTCGTTCTCTTATCTTCTCGACACTCAATCTCCCGTGTCTCATGTGGCTGCAGCAAAAAAAAAAAGAAAGAAAGAAGACTTTACAGAGAATTTACATCCAGGACGGCGCTCATCAGTTAGCTTGTTTTGATCACTGAGCTGGATTATTGTGATTTGCAGGAGAAATGCAGCCCCGAAAGTGGCTTCAAGTTAAAGTGACATTTTTCTTCTTTGATTTTAGATCCATCTCAGTTTGACTTTGCTGCCCTGACTCCGTGTGAGTCTGTCTGTACGAACAGAGCGCTCTTGTTGGGTGATTCTACCCAGAGCAGAATTTTTTTTTTTGTAATGTCACAGCGTCTATACTCGCTTTCTGTCTCATACTCAAGATTCCTCCATTGTGCCTAGGAACGTATTTAGTAACAATAAATGATGGCAAGATGCTGAGGCAGAGAGCGCACAGGAAGCAGGAGATTTGGTGAGAAGGGGTAATTACCGACAGGGTCTGGCAGCATGCTGAAATTAATTCCTCTATATTTTCATGTTTGGATTTGTGCAGATGGAAAGTGCACATCCCAAAATGGATGGCAATGAAGATGTTATAAAATGCTGGAACGTCAAATATAACCTTTACGTCTTGTAAATTACCTGTTCTTTTTTTTCCCCGCGTTGACGCAGAACCGCCAGATAAAAAAGAACAGACATTTTCAAGAAGAGTTTGATCATTTCTCGTTTTTGTTTTACTTTTTGGAAGAGATTAATTTCTACATGTAAATGCCAACGGGCAAAAAAACCCCGTCTAATTTGGGGAATGCAAACAGTGTGTTGGATGTCTATGAAGTTTGATTTTTCTTCATAAATAAACTCATCATTCTCTTTTTGTTTTGTCTAATCTTTTCATCTAAAACACTGGACGAATTGAGATTCTTCTGTCTTTGAGCGTTTCAGATTGGAGCTGCAGGAGAGGCGTCAGCTTTGATTGGTCTTTGGCCCGGTGTGGAGCAGCTCCGGAGCTGCGGGCCCGCACACACACACACACACACACACGCACACACACACACACACACACACAGCGGCAGCAGCAGCAGCAGGCAGGTGCAGAAAAAAAAAAAAAAAAAGGCCCTGGTAATTGGCTGGCTAGTGTGGCCAGGCCTCCGGTGGGGCTGGGCTGTGACTCCTGAGGAAGACACACAAAATGAGCTACTGCATCAAAAATTGAGGTTGGCAACCTCCATGCACGTCTGGGCGATTTTTCAAATGAGCATTTCTCGGCCCCAGAGGAAAGCACGGCGCTCCTGCTATCATAAGCAATTGGAATAGAAATGGACACAAAATACTTTTTTTTTTTTTTTCCCTGGCATGCATAAGTAGGTTGGGCAAGAGGGCAAGCTGTGATGTTCAAAGTGTGGTGGGTAAAGAGAGCCGGGAACAAAAAGAGACATGTGTTTTATTTTCTAAAAGAAATGAGGTTAGCATATTTTTCCTTTTAAGCCTCGCATTTCCTCTTCCTGTTCTTTAAAGAGTGAAAGGAGATCAGAGAAATGAGCTTTGAGTCCCTAATAAGAACTATAAGAGCTGCGTGGTGCGTTTTGCTGCCACTGACAGAGCTTTGAAAGCCCAGAGCGGAAATAGCTCTGTTTTCACATCAGAGGTTTTAAAGCTCTTTTTAAAAAAACTTTGATTTGAAATGTTACTCTGGACGTGTGGTTTCAGCTGACTTTAATCCAAAGCAGCTACAGCACAATAACATTGCATTGTTTTTGCATATTTAAAGATTCACTGTTTAGCTTGTGTAGAATGACGAATCTTAAAGACGATAAATCTGAATATATTTGAAGTGGGCTTTCATCAAATTGTTTACAGATTTGATTTAATCCCTCAAAGGTGGGTGTGTTCAAGCAGCCGTGGAGTCTCTGGAGAACCACACTTTCACCCACACGACACAAGCTCATCAAAAAAAGACAAAGACAGCTTCAGTGCTTAGAAATGAAGAAAACAAGTTTTGGTAAAAAAAAAAAAAACAAACAAACTGATATTCAAAACACAACTTGAACAAACACTGAGAGCCAGAAATAATGTTTATGTACAACTAAATAGCAACAGCAAATTCATATGGAAGGAAATGGGAAGTCACAGATTGGTTCACTCTGGACATATCAGTAATATGTGTAATGATCATATATTATATTTATTTCTCACTATTGATACCCAGTCCTGCAGTGCAATATAAATTTGTATGGCCGTGTTCAGGCGCCACCAGCACTTCGTGGTCTGATCGTGTTTTTCTCAGATGCAGAAAAAGCATTCGCTCGACCGCAATCTTTGCTTAACTAAAGTGTCTCAACCTGACTGCAGACATTGAGTCTGAATGCATCGTACAATCTCTGGTATGAGAGTCAAGGGTTTGTGTATCTGTGATCCACCTGAACCGCCTCGTGCCCACTGTGATGCTTCATTCATTAAAATAATACTTTGTGAAGGGTGAATATTATTTCTTGGTTTCAGACGGCCACGCTTTGCCCGTCTTGAAATGTGAATATCACTCAAAACACATCACCCAGCTCATTGCTTCATTGCTGTACACTTTCTCAAATATTTACAGGGTCTTCATTGTCGATTTCCTGAGTTTGACACAAAATTGGAGGTGCGCCCTCTGGTCCGGTCCGCGGCAGACGCACTCGAGCCGGCGCTCGCAAAAACATTATATAACTCGGGTGCCGATGACGATCGAGCCGTGAAACTCGGAATACTTTCTCAAAAAGGTCACAGCTTCTTCCTGCTCCTTGCGTGTCCCGCTACTACTTACCGTTCACTTGCAACAGGAGCAGTCTCTGAACTTTTTTTTGGATCGAGCCGCCTACTTATCGGAGGCAAGGTAAGTTATCTCAAACTAAACTGTGGCCACTTTATCATGCCGATGTGGAGCAGAGACGGAGATCACGGTGTGTGACCACAACCATCGAATAGATGATGTCACAAGTCATCGGCTGCACTACGATTACTGTGAAAGTTGAGTGAATGGGCGGGAGTTTAAAGTAGTCTGCGTAAGGATGAACATTTGTACGGCCCTTTAATACAATAACGGCATGAAGTCTACGACCAAAAGACTGAATATTTAGTATTTCCTAGAAAAATGCTTTTCCAGGCCCTCAAATCTCCTGCCAGCAGTTCATGTTTTTTAGGGGGACTTTCTGTCATCAGTCTCAGCAGGTAAAATACATGCTCAGTTGGGTTTAAATCTGGTAAGTGCCTCGGCCAGCCCGAGGCCTTTAATGTCTCCGTCACTGATAAAAGCCTCGGTCGCGCAGGCGATGCGTTTGGGGTCATTATCTTGTTGCTGGGAGGAACGTTTGGACTTTTTCTTTGCTCGCCTTACAGATGAGTTGTCAGTCATTCTCTGGTCTTCGTGCTGCTGCGTGGCTTCCCGGCTCCAGTTTGCTGAATGATGAAAGGACGGCACGAAGGCCAGGCGCCCACGACCCTTTTTATGTGTCCGGTCGTTAACTCAGTTTTTGCTCAGTTGAAAGTGCGAAGGGAAGCCAACACAGCACGGCTATTTCTGTAAATTAGTCAAATGCATCTGAAGACCGGTAAATGAAAGCTGATAATCACTCCTTTTATTTAACATCTTAGGTTATTGGCAAACAATATCTAATTTCACTCCGCTGCTACTGTAGCTTACTCATGGAGCGGACTGTACTCCGTCTGCTTGCTGGGCAGGTAGCATGAAATGGGTTTTTCAGAAGACAATGGTCTGCCTGAGAGTGCTGTGAGTGAACTAAAACAGTAAAAATTGTGGTCTGTCAGGCTTTTCAGTAACTATGTTTGACTTCTTCACCGGGTTGTTCTGTCCCTCCAGGAAATCACGATCTTGGGATTCTTTTTTCTAATTCAACAGAAGCTGTGCCAAAAAGTATTAACAGCAGACAAAACTGACTTTATTAACAAAAATAACTCCTCGTTTACAATCAGAAAGGCTCCGCTCCTGCTTTCTCATCACCAAATAAAACTCGGTGCACCGGAGGAAACCGGAACAAGAGGAAAAATCGGAAGTGACCGGGTTTGTGGGAAATGTGGACTTCACATTAAAATTGTCTAAATAAATGCTTATTATCAATGGAAGACATTACACATTACTCTATGCTGCAATATTTGTATACCCATGTGGAGTTGTAAGAGCCTGCACTTTGTGTGCATACAGTAGGCCTGTGTGTTGAATTAACATGAATTAAACTGCATCTAAAGCTCTTCTTTTGATGGCTGATGTAGTCACAAACTGTATATTCTGTAAGCTCAATAAAAAAAAATCAAGTATTTTTGATGGCAACAATCACAAAAAACTCTTGCTGCTTGGTTTTGGATTCATCACATCTTGTTAGTTAAAAGCTGCTGGCAATTAGAAATAAGGTTGCTGAGATGAGAGTTTGTGAGACTCGAAAAATGACCCTGAATTGATGATCGTCTGTGGGTCCATTCACCTTTCTCACTTATGCAACTTTAAAGGCAACTAGTGGGGCAGGATAAACACAACTGCAGTAGGTAACTTCTCAAAGCTGCAGTTGTTGTCTTTCTCCTCCATTATCCAAAATATTCCATTCACTGCAGGGCTGCTTTTTTCCCCCCAAATCATGAGATTTGGGGAAAAAAAAGCCGCCTCAGATCCAGTTTTCACGTCACGCCTGAACACAACTTGGCGGAGTTGATTGAGGAACACATTTGCATTTGGCCGACCAAATCACTATTTTTATAGACCTCTTTCGCAATTACATATTCTCCGTGTTAATGTTACTTTCAGACGGAATTAGTTCTTTATGTGCTCCGACGCTTGTAGTCCATTAATTTAGTTTTATTGCCGCTAAATTAGATTCACTTACTCCCCCTGGCAAGGAGGCGTAATGTGCATAAAAATAACTTATACCCCTAAACATTTGTTCTCCAAATATTCATTTCAAGCGCACTGTTGGTAGGCCGCACGCATGTCAATAACCTTCAAAGCTCCTTCATGTTTCTGACGCTTATTATGATATGAACTGAATAACTTTTTTCTTTTTCCAATTGAGTTCCTCTAAAAGTCACAGGCTGCCTCCGCCAAGCTAGGACATCATGTATCACCGCCTACTCCGAGTTTCTGAGGGAATCTTTTTCTCTGAGGATCTGGCATTGAGGTAATGATAATATTGTCACCTTCACCCACCGCATTCAGTGCAGACGGCGCTCTTTCCCTTTTATCCTTTAACATTACGCTTTAGTGCCACTATTAAGGCATTATGAGTTTGCAGGAGTGTTTTTTTTTTTTTCCTTCTGCGGGAGAACGAGCTCCCGAGGTCACTTTGGGAATTGTGTGTGATTGCAGCTTGTGTGTGGTGAACTATGAAGTGCATTTTTCAAAGAGCCGAGTGGATTGTTCTGCAGTTTGGACCGAGCTGCCTTGAAACAAAACACGTACAGAATTAAACTGAACTCACTGAGTTTCAATAAAAGAAAGACCAACATTTTCTGACATGACAAACTAGATCGACCAAACATTTTGAAAAAGAAAAAGATGGTTCTCAAATTTGCTGCTATATAAATAACTAATAATGCCAAATATAATCACCGTAAACTCTGCTTAAATGTCAACAAGATGTTTGATTTGGTAACGTTTTAAGTCATCTTTACATAACCAAGACAGTATAATATACTTTTGGAGCCTATCCCAGCTGACTTTGGGCAATTTTGCACGTTGGGAAACTTAAAATAAAAAAAAAAAAATCTTGCGCGAAATATTCATCGCGCATGTTCTGCACATGGAAAACGTGGTTTTGGAACACTTTCATGGTGTAATGTGTGAAGCCCATGTAGATTCCCATGTGAAAAATCTTGTTGCACTGTGCTAAAAAAGTGTAAAACGTGATCACGTGTAGAAAACATGAAAAACTTGTTATTTTTCTACAAGGGGCTTATTTTTCACGCATAGATAAGGAATCTTACTTAGTGAATGTTTTTAAACTGATGTCATTAAACTTAACATTATGAAATCAAATATGATGACCTTACTTGAAGCTACCCTGTCAAGTTTTCGATCACTAAAGGTTCTGTGGAGAAATGGTTTTAGAAGTGGATGCCAGTTTTGTTTGGAAGCTGAATGTCCATAAGAAATGTTCCAACACTGGTAAAGTAGACAAAGTCTGTAAACCAGCAGTTGAAAATTTAAAATATTGAACAAAAAACTATTTTGCAAACATTTTATGAGGAGCGAAATACTTTCAGCGCATTTGTGACGCTTTACATTCAGCTTCTCAAACACAAAACAGACTTTTTGTTTGTCTACAGGAAGAAATACGCAGAGCGCTGCCTAAAACGTGTGTTTGTATCGGTAAAGTTTTGCTCTCGGTTAGTAAAAGATAAAAAATAATATTGCTTGCCAGTACAGCCTATTCATTTTCCGGGGAGGATGATTTTTCTCTGCGTGAAAGCGTAGCCAAATTACATGAAAATTCAAACATCCCACACCCACAGAAAAGTGTTTATGAATTTTGATAATTTTCATTAGAAGAATTTTGTATTCGGCTTATTTTCTTCCTCTAATCTTCCAAGCGGGACCCAAGATGAAGAGAAATTATTTTCTTTTGAAGACTGAAGACAAAGCTTTGAACACAATTCAGACTAAAAGTGCCGGAACTTTTCTTATTAAATGTGACCACAGCAGAGTCTCCCTCAGAGCATCGTCTCCGAGGCATGGAGGGGAGCATATATCATGCAGTCTTGGGATTCATTTTTTCTATACTCTCTGCATGTCAAATGGAATAAATGTATATTTTATTTTTAATGATGATAAGTGCTGTACAAATTAAGATTTTTCAAAATAAAGAGTTGAAAAATAGGAGCAACAAAGCCAAGAATGGCCTCAAGATATGAAACATGTCTCTGTGCTTTGAATAAAATCGCTTTTAATGTGAACGAGCGGGATCACTGCGTGTCGGCTGAATCGTGTTTTATAACCGATTCCAGTTCAAGGCCGAGATCTGACTCTCTTTCAGCACAGACAGAAACATCGCGTCCGAAGCATCACAGGGCTGCTGTCAGTGCGCTGAACGTCTGATGATAGAAATGAGAGTACGGAGACCAAATCAGCAACAAACTCAAAGAAAAAAAATCAAGACTTTCTAAACGCTTTGTAGCTCAAAAAACCTCGGCCTTATAATGAACGGCTGTACAGATACTCGCATGATCGTTTATTTGCTTT
The DNA here is from genome assembly GCF_022577435.1 of Embiotoca jacksoni. Classification (NCBI taxonomy): domain Eukaryota; kingdom Metazoa; phylum Chordata; class Actinopteri; family Embiotocidae; genus Embiotoca; species Embiotoca jacksoni. The sequence goes on from NW_027185329.1 coordinate 2,054,637, forward strand.
TATTACCGCTTTTATTACCACCTGCGTTAAGCTCGGTGCTCTCATTATGGCTTAGAGGGAATGTTTCATTTTCATAATCTGTTTCCCTGCTCTTGCATAAGAAATCAAAGTGATTTCTTATTTTCTTGCGATGGCCTTAGCTATGTTTCATCTGTTTCAAGTAAAACAGTCCCCAGGCCCACAGGAGAGCCCCCAAATTGCTATGCTTTGGTAGATGATGGCAGGGTCTGTCAATCAAAAGACCGCTATATATTTAACATCCCACCGTGTCCACTTATGGTTTTGAGTCACAGCTCATTTTGTGTAGGCTAAATAAAAATCTATGTTTGCTGAAATATTCCAACATGGCATGTTTTATCAAGAATGATGTAGATCATTTCTACCAATCACCAACATCTACTTAACTTAATTGCTTTATTCCCACAGGATCGGGGCATGCTGGGTAATGGCAGGGAGAGGAGTCCAAAGGGGGACTCCGGGGAGTTACCCAGCGGTGTGCCCTTGTCACTTTCATTTCATGTGAGCAATAAGAATGACCACATTGGCATATTGTCATATTAAATGTTGGGTGAAAATAAAATTGATAGGGCCCCCGCATTAGCTTTTGAAAATGGGCCCCCAGGTGCTTAAAGCCGGCTCTGAATATAACATTTCGATTTCAAGCCAAATAAAAATGTTGCTTCGCTCCAATTTAGCAAAAAAAACCCCAACTTTTTTTGGTTGTTGTGATGCGGGGATCATCTCAAACCAAATCACTTTGCAGAAAAATAATGACAAAAAGCAAAAACACCAGACGCTGAGGTGCATGATGGGGCTTACGCTACGTTCCATTAAATCTTGGAAGGGGCAGAAATTCCCGGCTGGCACGGCGTAATTACACCGGGGTTTAGCTCGGATACGAGAAGAAATGAGTGAAACATCTGTGAGATTTAATTTAACCAGCAAATAAGTTTTTCATGCAAATGTTTTTTTGCCAGCTTCACATCCCAGTGTTCTTTTTTTTTTTTTTATAAATTCCATTCATCCAGCAATCCATTCTCTGTACTTCTCTTGTTCAGGATCAAAGGATGCCACAGCCTACCCCAGCATGCACTGGGCCATAGCCAATGTTAAAGTGAATACATTTTGTAATTTATCACATTTTCTTTGATTTTTTTTTTTGAGAAAATACAAAAAAATTTACATTTTTTAAAAATAAAAAAGATGTCAAAGATGGTAAAAGTAAGTCTGAGCAGTTAGTTTTTCCAACTGTCAGTTATAACGATTTTGGAAAAAACTTGGCTGTTGAGAAATCTTTCACACTCTACTCGCAATTTCCACTTGATCCATTCTTTCATTATTCCAGCAGGAAGGAGTCATTTACATTTTCCCTCTGACATCTCTGGCATAAAACATCACTGCCGTCTAAACGTGTGACGGAGAATACTCCAGGCGACGGCAGCCTCTGAAACCTGCATTTCCACATCGACTGCTTTCATCATAGGAAATGGTTAAACATCAGAGAGGCGTGAGAGAAAGTGCCGCGTGTAGTTACGAAGCCCCCCCGACTGCACCTGGAGGACTTTGCGGAGTGTGATGCTTTTATTTCACGGCTCGGAGTAAGACATAAACCCCTGCAAATTACAACAGACTGGGAACCAGCGGGAGGGGCACCTGAGACAGCGGCCTTTGATGCTGCGTCTTCCCGACCGCCTCAAGCAGCCATCCATCAGCACGAATCCACAGCTCAGAAGAGAAAGTCTTCTTTCATTACTGTGAAACATTATTTGAATTGTTGCCTATGATTAAAAAAACAAAAAAAGCCAAGCATCAGTTGCAGCTACGAACATCACAAATTACAGACATGTATGAAATTGTTATTGTATGATAATGGATTGTTTCATGTCTTGGATTGGTGTCCAAAGCAGTAAATGACCACTTAATGAGCCGGAGTTCACCGGATTTTATATTTAAACACGAGCTGCCGGTTTTATTTTCTGACCTCTTAACAAACCAACAAAGCAATAGTTAATACTTAAATTGCATACTGACATATTAAATGGGCATCGATTTATTGTATTCAAATTTGAAAGTCTATATTAATGATGCGAGCATTGTTCATGAATGTTAGGATTCAAATGGCAACAGCAGCTGGCAGTAACATTAATGGTTCTATTGAAGTGGAGCAGCGGTGGCGACGAGCCAGCAAGCACCAAAGGAAAAGAAAGGACAAATTCCCATGACAACTGCATATGATAGTTAAATGTCCTGATTTCTGCTTCCCTTGTTAATCACTCAGGACACTTGGTTGTGTTCTTTTTTTTTTTTAGATACATGGTGTGTATCTCATTTTAAAGTGGTACATGTCACCAAAAAATGATTTCTTCATCTTACATGTCAGAAATGGTTGTTTTTTTTGGTGTCAGCAAATGATGTTAAATTTGCGGAGACATTTTGTTTAATGCTAAAATGTGGACAAACCTGCATGTTTGTAGGTTTGGCCTCATAAACTTGGTGCTCCGACAACTACCTTTGAACTTTTAAGCTCCCTTTGAAAAACTGAAGAACAGAAACGGTAAGTCAACAATCCACAAATGAGCAACGTAGTCCAGAACATTTTCACTGCGTGAACTTGAAGGGTCTGGACACCCTCCATATGGAATCATTTGCCCGGCTCTGGCTATTTCACCTAAATACTTTTCTTCTTTTCACCACAAATGCTGTCACGTAAAATCTTCTACTCAAGAGTTCCTAAACAACAGCCACTTTCCTTGTGGGATATTCCAGTTTTGTCAGGTGTTCAGGTGTATTTTCTAAAGCTGGAGTGAATCAGACCCATTTTCAGTGTGAACATACAGGTCTGGCTACGCTACATAGAGAATCGTCTGCAGTCTTTTCATCCTACTGGGCGTAGACCTCGGGTTGATTTCAACCAATCAGCATATACCGAAACCAGCCACCTCTGCTGCTACTACCTACGGCCCTTCTCCATCAAATATTCTTTTTGTTCTGAGTGTAACATATTTTAAAAATTGTTTTAATGAGCAGCTTGACGAGGTGCTGAATGTTGGCCTGATTTTTTTTTCAGTTGAAAAATATTTACGCTGCGCTCGTCTCTGTCATCAGCCGTCCAATCACAGTGTAGGAAGGGCGGGACAAATGCGGTTAACCACCGACACAGGTCTCTGATTGGTCCGCCCTACTGTGGCGTGCAAACGCTTAATACGAGCCGAGTTTCCAGACTGTTATCACAGCGAATGTGAGCGACGGTCGGTGCAGCCAAGCCAACATCCGACATGTCGTTGCAGAGAAAACGTGTTATTAATAACCAAAATTAAAGCTGCCCAAACGTAACGGAGTCCTTGTCAGTGATACTATATTATTTATATGACAATGCATGACAAGCACACCATCTATAGACCACACATAAAAATGTATTTTATTTAGTGTATTAACAAATTGTATTATACATTTTATAGACAGTATTTTTGTAACTTTTGTTTCACAAACAACAGCATTATAAAAATAAAAGCACATGTAACATATATTGTGATGATGGTACGGTTTTTTTTTTCTCTGCAAATCTGGAGTAATACTGCATCTAATTTTTTTTCCACTTGATTTCATTTACTCTTTTCTTACAAAAAACTGTCGTAGAGCTTAAAAAAAATGAGTGACTGTATGGAAAGCTTAAAACGGATGTGAGGTGTAGAAAATAATAAGTACTTGTGTCTATTTTTGCACTTGAAAATAAATGTGATGAGGCAAAAAAATAGAAACAAAAAACAAAACAACATGCTGGTGTTGAGATGTTTGTGAGATGATTACATTGCTTAAGGGTAATAATATATCCGCAAAAAGCTTTTGTTTACGTATGCGAGTGATTCAGGTTTGTGCAAATCTACAAACGTCAGCACACTGGCAACATATCAGAGACGGCAGAGGTTTAAATTTATATCATTAACTGTCAAAGTTGTCCTTTTTATCAGGAGAGGGAACAAAAAAAAAGAAAAGCTATGAGGCAAGTATGGTGAAATCCTCCTTACTTCTAAGATGTTATACAAATTTAATAGGAAAAGCTGACATGAGGATCTCTAATACGCTCTTGAGATCCATGAAGACGATGGAAAATGTCCCCCGATTGTCCCCTTTGCACGGCTCCAGGATTGCTCTTCACCGTCATCGGGCCCCTGCGCGATAACCGCCCGTCCATCTGTGCTGCCCAGCCGCCGGTCCGCCTATTAGCTACATAATTTGGTTGTTTCGTATTCCATGGAGTTGGGCTGCTTGGCGCTGAACGTCTGCAGCGCCGCCTGGATCCTGGCGACGTCGGTGGTGGAGAGCTTGAGCCGGTGCCGCAGCAGGCAGGAGAACAGGTCCAGAGGCTGGGCTCCAGGCGGCGACAGCCTGTTGACCCGGTCCCGGATCTCCAGCAGCTGCAGCAGGGCCGAGTCCTGCGATCCCTGAGTGTATGGGTAGTCCAGCTGTAAGATCAGGTCCTGGATCGCCTCCGGGTCGAAGTGCATACTGTAGCCGTACACCTGGATGCTGTTGATCTTCATGTAGCCCAGATTGCGCCCCGGTTCCAGGTACTCCAAGGGTTCGTAGTACACGGTTCCGTTTCCGCTCGTCGACGGGCCCCTGATCCGGCTCCGTAGGTAAAAGTGGACTGTCTCAAAAAAGGTTTTCCACTTGTTGCCTAAAGTCAAAGTCCAGTTGTAACAGTCATAGGGAAGGTCTAATTTAGTCCTCTCCCAGTCTGGGTAGTTGCTCTGCTCAATGGGCATGATCCAGCTCTCCGAGTGGCTCCCCCCGAACGGATTGATGTAGACTGACAGCATGGGGTCCAGAGTGCTGTTCTTGGTAAGGCAGATCTGCAGAGACATCCCCAGGAGCATGTGGACGTGGTTGGACTTGTACTTGTTGCTCTTGAGCGTCAGCAGCATCCTCTTCCTCCACGACGGGTCGAACCAGTTGTTGAGCCGCACGTCGTTGCTGACGAAGATGCCGTGGATGCCGATGCGGTTGTCGCGCTTCTGCAGGAGGTAGCGCAGCTCCAGGTCCTGCAGGTCGGTCTCGAAGCCGATGTAGTGGTCGGTGGAGTCGGGCACCTCGTTGCGGCACGCGCCCTGGCTCAGCATGTAGCCCTGGTTGCAGGTGGCGCAGCGGGAGCGGTTCTCGTAGGAGCAGGAGGCGCAGGAGGTGCCCTCGCCCACCGTGCAGGGGATGACGCCCTGGCAGGGGGGGTGCTCGTAGGGGCACGAGCAGCTCCGGGTCTCCTCCAGGTACGAGCCGATGTGGTTGTTCTCGCTGCAGTAAATGATGGAGAGGATGTAGTTGAGCCAGTAGCCGAAGGGCCTGCGACGAAGAGACGGAACACAACGTGAGATTCACCGCAGGCATGAATACAAAATACTGCAGATATTTACATCAAATTTTCAATTTTGTTCGGAAGAAAAAATTACTGTCACGTGGGGACTGAGCGAGTTTTAATGTACTTGAAAAATGAAATGGATGATTTTTTCTTTTATGGGGTTCATATTCAGAAACGATGGGTAGAAGTGATCATTTTGATGGATTGTAATGTTACGGTGGGAAACCTAGTTAAAAATTGTCCAAAAATATTTGCTATTTTTATTATTATTTGTCAATTCTTCTTTATTAATTCACTTTGTCTTTGTAATTTCTTTTCTTTTCATTTTTTTTATGGTGTCCTTGGTTTTTGTTGGTTAAATTAATTGTATGAATTTAAAAGTCTCCAAAAAGAAATGGATGATTTGAGGTCAAAGCAATAAAATATGAGCAACAAAGGAGGAACAGAGGTTTTTTTTAAGTGTATAGTTTTAGATTTTTTTTTGCCTTTCAAGAATATCATGAGGCTACAATGTGGCCCTTAATAAAAGTTAATATAAAAAATTCCTCTCCTCTCTCCATGTCAAACATTGATACATTTTTGATGATACAACCCCGCAGTGGGAAACATATGTATGAATCAAATTCAATGTGATTTCTGGAGACCAACTAAACCAACCCGTTATATGAAACGTGGGTCATTATAGCAGTAAGCAGATGGATATGTTTTCAATGTTTCAATGGTGATATCAAAAGACATGGCTGAGTTCAAGCATCTCATCTGCTTCCTGATGTAAAAGTGTGGGTGAAAGTCAACACTCCCCTCATGCTCACAATCCCTTCATATCCTCCAGAGAGTCTCGCTTTCTGAAGAAATGACCACGTTTAAGATATCTACTGGAATCCCTGAGCAGTTTTATCATATGCTTCTCGAAAGGATATCCTGTCCACATATTTGGTTTCAGTACATTCGTGCCTTTATAGAAGCTGAAATTGCTTCTCTTTCACTCCCTCTTGAATATAGTTGAAAGTGTGACTTCATATTTAGCACTAATTGGCGTCCTCGGGTGATTGGCAGGAGTTTCTCCCTTTTCTGAGAAAAGCTAACACGAGAACAACTTTCATCTGATTCTGATGAGCATGTTTTTGTTCTTCCCATTCACACTTTAAAAGCAGGGAGAAAAAGCACAAACAAAAAATACAAAACCAGAAAATGTCTCGTGGGAAGTATTATTCAACACTTCTTTATACAAACAAAATGAACAAAGTTTTTTCAAAACCACATATATAACCGTTGGACAGTACCAGTGACGGGCGTTACCGGGCCTTCGTCGTTATGGTAGCGATAATAAACGCATGGTTAATGTTTGGAGATGGTCGCAGTTTGGTTATGTTCACCAGAACTACTTGGGTAGATTTTAAGAGAAGATCATGTTTTAGAGGCATTCACACTACCATTTTTTTGGTAAGTGTGCAGTTTGAGACGACACTTGTTAAAATTCACACACTTAAAGTCCTAGTGGCGGCTGGCTTGACCGGTTTGGTCTTAACATACGACACGGTGCTAAAATCTTCAAAACACAAATCCATCGATATCTTTTTTCAGCAGATATCTTGGTTCTAACCAGACTGAGCTAGCTGAGCAGTTTAGTGTTTCTATGTGCTGTATTTATTCAGTTTGAGAAACCATCTCCAGAAAGCAATAAAACAACAAATCCTGTTGCTGGAGTGGTTGCTAAGGGTCGGACTACTCCCCGGAGAGGTAAACATTGCGTACATTACATTCCCTTCCCCTGACGCGACTGATTGTTTTCCAGTTGTTAGTCATACACCATGTATTGCCATGGAAACGGCGATCGCACTAACACAAAGTTTTGTATTTTGAGAGCGAATTGCCCCACAATATGAATACACTGTGATTACATATTTTATTTACATGGTTACTTGTTGTATAATTGCAATATTACAGCCCCCACTCAATATTGCTTAAAGGAAGAACACAAATTGAGACACAGCAATTGTCACTCTTAACGCCAAGTAATCCGACTTCCTCATTTGCTCCCGTCACAATTAAAACAGCCTCTAGAGGTCGCAATAAACGTAAATGGTTCTGTTATTGGTTGTTATTGCTCCAACTATGAAAAAAAAACATCACGTTTTTCCTGTACAATTCTATTATTTTAGAAAGAAGCAGATAAAGAATACGTGTCCTCTGGGACACAAAAATTGGATTTTAAAAACACCACAAATATGTGATGCTGATATGTTTTTCACTCCAGAGCAAAGATGTGGAGTCACTGAATGGAACCATCGGTAACAAATCTTTTATGTATTACGAGTCACGAAAAAGATTCCTGATTTTCCTTGTGAACAACAGGGCAGATGGACCTCGTGACAAGAATATAATGTTGTAAATCAGCCTTTTCAATTGTTCGCTCCCACATCTGTCACCTCCCTGAATTCCTTTTTGTTCTATGGCTTTATGTCGTGAGGCTTCACATTAAAGGGGAATGCGGCAACATAAGCGTGTCACTGCTTTGGTAATTTGGAAGTGCAAAAGCAGGAAAAACGCTCAAAACACTTCATTCCACCGTAATCAAACAAGCAAATATATGTGATAGAAAGAAAAAAGAAGGCTAATACAAATTGAATAAATAAAACTGTGACAGGTTTCTTTCTGGGAATTTATTCAACAGCATTTTGTTTTGTTCCATCCAGTGTACTTACACTTGGAAATGTTAAGCATGAAAAAGTAACTATTATCAACAGAAGTGATTACACATCACTGTATGTTAAAATACTTTTATACACAGGTCAAGTTGTAAGAGCACTTTGTATTTGTGCATCCAGCAGGTCTGTGTGTTGAATCAACATGAATTAAACAGCATCTAAAGCTCTTATTTTGACAGCTGATGTCGTCGTTTGTAACGTATTCTATGTTAATCACAGACTGTCCGTTTTATATGTACGTCACATTCAATAAATCTGGTAGTGCTTAAAAAAATAAAAATGTTCTTCCTCGACCTGCACATTTTTTTGAATTCCCACAAAACTCACCTGAAACCTAAAAAGTTTTGAGAAAATCCGCCCAGAAAAATCGAACACTCACAAAGCGTGGACATCTTATCACAACGTCTATCGAAGGTTGTGATGTTTGGCAGCTTCAAATCAGTGCTTTGAATGTTTGTATTACAACATCAGCGAGTGGAGTCAGTGTGACGCGGAGGGAAATGAAAAAGCGCAAAGAAAGGACATTTTCTCACATCATCAGATTTCAAAATCGGGTGACATTTTGTCAAAAGACTTAGCCGCCGTAAGGTGTCGACGGTCCTAACAGCGAAAGCCCGGCTCCTCTGGAAACTCATCAGTTGGAGTCGGTTGTGCATATCTCACCTTCAGAGCGGCGGCTGTGCGGCGCAGCGAGAGAGAGGAAGCCGTCTCGCCACCGTGAAGCGCTTTGTGTCAGCAGGACGTGTAAACTGTCACGGAGACGCAGCGTGCCGTTCGGGCCAAAGAGAAGCCGGGTGGTTCGCTCTGCAATCTGTTCATTGTCTGTCAGTTCATCTCACACGGATCAATGCCACATACCGACTCTCTCCGTCTGCCGGAAAACTTTTTTTTTTTTTCTCCCCATAGAAGATTTTCTTCCATTAGAGACATATTTATTTTCTTGGTGTATCCACACAAAAAAAAGGAAATAGAGAAAGGGGAAAAAAAAAAAAACAGTTGTTCTGTGCGGCTCCATTACGGCTTTCGCATTCGAAAAAACTGATAAAAAAAAAACCCAAAACCTGCATACTGTAGTTATCTCAAGAAAGTTTCAAAAGAAACTCCAAAATGGATCCGTGCCACACAAAGCAATACAATATTTTTCTATTTACTTTGTCTTCATCTGGCAAAAACCCTGATGCTTCACGATATGAATAATAGCCACGGAGGTGCATGAATATTCTCTTTTGTAGAAAATGGAAAAAAAAAAAACAAAGCCTCCATGAACTAGGTCATTACACAAGAGGCGTCACGAGATGACTTTGTGGAAAAGAAGATTATTTTTTAAATATTGTTTGGGGGGTTGGATAAGAAGATTTTATTTCTGATTACGTCCGATTTTGTATTACGCAAATGTCTATTCGGGCAGATTTTTAAAAGCAGAATTTATGAAGTGTATCTGAAGATTAAAAGACTTGGATATCGAGAGAAATGCAGTATTTAAACTGAGAAAGATACTGTGATCTTAACTGCACGGCTTTGAACTGTGTTAACATGAACCAACAGCCTCCTCCTCAGATCGTTGAAGAGCACCAGGTTATATCACAGCGGGATCCAAAATATCCACTTTGAGCATTTTTTTTTTCATCACTCCCACTCCATCTCATTACTGCATTTACCGCTCTCCCAAAATTCACCCCACATAGTGTCCGGCTTAAGTGTTGAGGAAAGATACCGCATATTAGATTCAGTGCACGCGATGCTGATTTCACTGTGTGAATATATAAGTCTGGCGACCCTCCATAGAGAATCGTCTGCAGTTGTTCCATCCCACTGGGCGTAGACCTCGGCTTAAGTTTGACCAATCAGCACGCGCCGAACTGTAACTACCGACAGCCAGAGTCCACTAAAGTGTTTTTAACTAAATACAGTGTATTCATTAAATAGTTTTAATGGTTGCCAGCAGCTTGACGAGGTGCTGAGTGTTTTATTCTGCGACTTTTTTTTTTCCAGGTCAGCGAGAGTTATAAAACATTAACAACACTGTCACCAGCCGTCTAATCACAGTGAAGGAGGGGCGGGACAAACGCGGTTTGTCAAAACGGTTTGTTTGATTGGTCAGAGCGGCTGTGCTAGTACTAATACGAGCCGAGTTTCCAGACAGCTACGAAAACTGAAGCTGTGAGCGACCGTCGGCGCAGTCAGGCTAAGTTGCTTCAAAAATCATCACCTGAAAGAAACAGAAATGTAAAATTGTGGCTCCTTTGTCTCGCGTTAAGTGATGAAACTGAAGTAACTTTGATGCCTCTTTTAAATTTGCTTTCCTTGCTCTCCCTCAGTGAACCTTAAAATTCTGAATTGCAGTTCCCAGCGGTCTGCGATGATAAATCGGGGAGACTAACTATCTGTAAAGCCACTTTCCTCCACTGTATTTCACAAATCGTAAGAAAAACAAAACACCTTCCAATAGATATGGAACTGGACCAAATTCAAAGTTAACAGTTGTGGCCATTTCATCCATCATACAGTAACTTCCACAGTGTGCATCAACTGGCAATGTGATGCCGAAACTTAAAATCAAAATAACAAAGGTAACAATACATACTGCACATGTATGTACGGTCTGATAAGATCTTGTAGGTGGATGATATCCTGTTTAAATGAACTGGAATTATTTTCCCTTATTTAGCAGAAAGAGAAGGCAGAAGCATTGTGAGACTGTGGCTCCAGTTTAAATTCACACAGCAGAGGATGAATATTTGGTTTCTCACCTGAAATGAATCCTAAAATAAGCTCCATCAGCTGCGGCAGCAGAATCACATTTCTTTTTCATAAACTCGTCTTCCAGACTATAAGACCGACTTTTTGGTGAAAAAAACACCGAAATAGATGGAAATGATTTACTGAAGATCCAAGGAGAACTTTTTTTGTTTTGTTCTTTCCCAGTATGATTTCATCACAGCCTAGTTAACCAACAGGAACATCTCCCAAACTTAGCATATTCCTTTAAAACACTGGCAAACTTTAATTTCACAGTAGGATAGCTTTGATTTCCTGAATGTAAAGGAGGCCCCGGACTGGGAGTGCAGCCAAAGTCATCAGGTGTGACACTATAGCTCACTTCGGGCGGGACCTCCGTTGAATATCAAAGCGCTGATGTATTGTGTGTATTATTACCATAATGCCTAGTTCAGGGGATAACAAAGCGATGTGCACAGAAGTCGGCTGGAGAAAATAAATGGGCACCGCCGCTCACAGCTTGCTTGAAAGGACTTGTGATGTGGCTGCAGGCTCTGGAATTTTTGCTTATTTTCCACACAGGCACAACCACCCACCCAACACACACACACACACACACACACACACACACACACACACACACACACACACACACACACACACGCGCGAGTCAACAGAAAGGTCAGCAGGAATACTTATCAGTGTCTCACCTCTCCCTCAGCATAATAATTTTGGGCTGAGTTTGACACCTCTTGCTGAGGGTGAAGAGCTTGTTGACGATGCGTCGGGCTTTGCTCAGGAGCTGCTGCGCGCCGAGCTCCAGCTGCTTGTAGCGCTGGTGGACAGCGGGCTCTATCTTCCAGAAGTACTGGATGGCGGACGTGTTCAGGGCGTAGAACGTGGGCAGCCTCCGAACGAAGTTCTGAAACTCCTCTGAAAGGAAGAGAGAGAGAGAGAAATGAGATGAGAGAGGCGAAACCATCCATTTCCTTCTCCGGCGTGGTCCAAAACAAAAAACCCTCTCACCCCTCTCCAACTATATTTGTCTAATTTAGTCGGACCAAATGAGAGAGTCACTTGGCGGAGGCCACAAGGGCTTCGAGAGCTGCGGGGCAAACTGGAAGTGATATTGTTTGACGAATATGCTAATAGAGAAAGGCAGAACTAAATACAAGGAGAGGGTGGGATTTTTTTTTTCTTTTTTCTTTCATTAATGAACAGCCAGCAGCTTTTCCCCGGCTTATTTGGCAAGTCTGCCGGAGAGAAATAAGGATGGACACGGGAGTTCAGAGGATAATATCTGTCAGTAACCTCAGAGCTACTTGTTTGCCGCGTGCACAATCCCCAGTAAACAGATGCCATTTCCAGGTCATTCAATAACAATATCATCGTCGGCCATAATCGTGATTGGTGTTATGGAAAATCGAAGCGTGCGCAAGGCTGATTAGAAAATGACCGTACTTCTGTTTTGTAATTAGTTAACGTTACGTTGATAATGAAATATCTGATTAGAAAACCAATTAAGTGTCAATGGCTTCCCCAGTGATTATGCAAGGTGTATTACATGTCCCTGTGAAATTAACAAGTTGCTTAAACAGGTTGTAATAAAATATATTAAAGGCTATTTGGGGGTTCGCTTTTCATGGCCTAGATTTTTTTTTTGAAATTAGAGATTGTCCTGAGGAGAAGACGGATTACACGGTGCAGCTTCCACATTTTTCCACTTAATTACACGAAATCAGTAGATTGCTGCCTTTGTATTAATTTTTCTTATATATTGTAAAAATAAATTTGAAGGATAAGTTCATTGTTAACATCACATCACAGGACAAGACCAAAAAACCAAAACCTTCCCTGTCTGTGTTCATTATAACATCCATTACTTTTTTATCATGGAGCTCTGAGTCACAGAGGAAATAACATACGTGTTCGGCTGTGGGTACACACGTCTTTCAACGGCTTTCATCATCTCCATTTCTTTGAAATATTGAAACGTCATTCCTCGTGACATAAAACAAAATTACAAAAAACTCAATGGGTGAATGCATATCTGACAAGCCAATGCAAATAAAAGTGACAGTGAAAAATATATTAGTAAAATTACAACTAAAAATAAAAGAAAGAAATTACACCTTCAGCAGATTACACCCAAAAATGTTGATGTTTAAAAAAAAAAAGAAAGACATAACATGGTATAAAAAAATGCTGCAAGTGCTTGAACTTGGTGATAACTATCTTAAATAGACCAGGCTATGATTTCCCCCAGGTGTCAGGATGCATGACATTTATTATTTGTGATTATCGCCAACTGATTGTGTGTATTTCATTGTCAACTTTTTCATAATCAAAAACTAGCAAAAAAAATGAAACCTTTACCCCTAATTGTTCAGATTTATTTCATACTGTGTATTAATCTCCGCATCTGGACTTGCAAAAAAACATACTGTATGTTTTGGATACTTGCAAGTCAATAAAAGTAAATAAATACAAGAGATCACCAAATATTAAAATCATGGTGTCTGGGTGAGGGTGGACACATCCGGTGCCGTCTGAACCAGACCATTATCTTATCACCTAGACAACAATATCTCATCCCTGGAAACTGGCTCTTTATAACCACCATTATTATCTTGTCAGCCACTGAGACTCAAGAAGGAAACAGCGCTTCCCTTTTGTATCCCTTTAAAAATAGAAGTCGCTGTCAGATTTGGGCGAAGCATAAGTACAGACGCTGTGTTGGCATTATTAAAACATCACGGCGAGGTTGGAGGGTAACCATAGGAACCGGGGAGGTTACCCCTTAAATTGCTAAATTATGAGGGTACAATTAATAAATGATGTGTTTTAGTAGCGGGGGTTAATTTGCAACATCTTGGAATATATTTTGGACCAAGACCTCTTGGATTCGTGTTTCACCCTGAGACTCTCTCCGAACAAAAAAGGTCACCAGGGAAATAAATCAGCGCCTCTATTAAGACTCACGATATTGATCCAGCTATAGCATATATAATATCTTGATTAAACCATATTCCACTCGGAGGGAGGCCAAAGCAAATCATGTCTGCCATCAGACTGACTGTAGAAACCTCATTTTACAATCAGAGTTATGATTATTAATCTCTCTCTCCGCTACCGATGTCAGTTGTTCTCTATTAGATCAACGACACAAGTAGGTCCACGGGGGTTTTGCGTCCAACTTTATTTTTCTTTATTTAATACAGCCCCCATGCCGCCGCGGCTCTCGGGGCACCACGCTGCTTAAAGTTATTGCCGACTGTGCGGTAATCAGGTTGCCCGGAGTACAGGTAAAAACACTCAGCCAGCGAGGTGCTCGGAAAACATCTTCAGGTGGAGCTGGAAACCGCCGAAGCAGCGCGATGCCCTTCGAGCCGGTTGGTGCAGCTTGGTTTTACTAACGGCACGGAAACGCAGGGACGCAGCCATGTTGGAGGAGGCCGTAAAACATATGTGGCACACAACACTAAGAGGGAATCAACATTTGACTGTTGTCTCTATTATTTTGTCTTATTTATTATTTAAGGCAAGCTACTATAGAATAATAGAATAAAAGTTTTAACTAATAGATATTTCCTTTTAACTTCCCCTGGTGATAACTTTTAATAAGACAATTATTTCTTTTGTATCATAACTTTTCTGAATGTGTATGCTTGATTATGCAAATGACCATTAGCTAATTCATTTTGATTTGCATACATTTTCAGAACAAAAGTCGGAACACTACAGTCGAGGTTCAAAATCCCCGTTTAATTTTTGCTGTCATTGGAGTTAAAGGTTTCTCACTGGGAGAATTATGTTTTGTCACTCCATGAATGAGAAACTTCTGTCAACAATCATTAAAAAGCCATCATTGCCGTGTTTTTGGGAATAACATGTCATTAATCAGTAAGTGTATGTTAATTGTTTTTGGTGAATTTTGGAGCTTTAACTTTGCAAAAAGACAAAATCATTTTGGATGTTTTCTTTTAGTCTAAGAAAAGACATGTTATGGAAGCAAATTTCGCCCAAAACTTCAAAATTGACTCGTGCATGAAAAAACAAACAAAAACATGAGTTTTCTAGCTTTGTGTAAATTTGTTGATTCTACTTGTTTTTTTCCCGTGTTAATCGGTTCAGTAAGGTTAACTGATGAAACGGCAATAACTGCGTACTTTATCATCAGACAAATGATAGCTGGTGGAGTTTGTCTGAGGGCTGTGACAGCTCCTCTGGACGCTACTGACGAGGCTTCATGTGACTGAATTACTATTCACCCAGTCACATCTGTAAATACTCCCCTCTCATTTTCTGGACACTGAAAATTTGAAACCTGCAATTTCCACACACACACACACACACACACACGCACACACACACACACACACACACACACACACACACATACACAAACACGGATACAGTCAAATGGCAGAAAAAGGTGGTCGTTTGAATGCCGGAGAAGATGGTTTGGATGTTTTTGACAACCTCCACTGTGGGATGTCAGATTTGTGAAGTCTCTGAGATGTTTCGGTGTTGGTTCTCCTGAGTTTAGTTCTCCCTTTGATATCTCTGGCTGTTTTTAGGCCAGTGGAGGGCAAACGTTGTTAATCAATAGGCAGCACTGCTTTACGGCCCGCGTTGGATTTACAGGATTTTTTTGCATCAATGAAGTGATGAGGTACCTTCATTTGTCTAGCATTTAATTTAGCTGATTGTTTATGGACATGTTTGTCCTACAAACACTTTAAGTGAATTTGCGGAAATTGAACAAAACCAGTGATTAAAAGACATATTTGATGACATTTTCAGCCATGGACTGCAACATTTTGATGATGTTTCTCACGATCGAGTGTTTTGACCGAGAGAGATCGAGTGGGATAACGACACAGATTAGCTTTTTGTTGTTCAAATTTTAGAGGTTCTGATTGCGTCTGTGAAAATCCATCAAACTGAAATTGTTTAAATGAATAGAGATGAGATACTCTTCTCAGTTGTTTTCATTTTATGTATGTAATTTTGCAAGATGCTGCTCTAAAAATTGCTCCTCTGTGTTGTGATGAATTCCCATTACATGGACTGGATGTAATTTTCCCTTTTTGTTCATGGCCTGTCTGACTTTGTTTTCTTTACCGATCAGCCCCTATAACAATAGGGTGTAATTTGCTGTCAGCAGGAGGGCCACCGCCATTGAATGAATGCAAAAAAAAAAAAAAAAAGAAGAAAGAAAGGAAAGGAAAACACTGACCTGACTCCTCGAAGTCTTGGTTGGCCAAATTCCAGGAATCTCGGATTTGCAGCAAACTGGCTTCCATGGCCCTCAGTTCCACCTCAGGGCAATTACACTGTGGATAGTCGACGGCACACTGGCACCAGCAGTCGCTGTCGCGGCACACAAACTGGCCCTCCTCATTACAGCCGATGTAGCTGAGAGCCGCCTGCACAAACCTGGCCCTCAGATACTCTGGCAGTACGGCCTGGAGGCCTGACGCGAGGACAAAAAACAGGACAAGAATGTCACATGGATGAATGAAGAGCGAGCGGTAAATGCTTTCGGTTTATGCAGAAGATGTCTTTAGAAAGTTGTTGTACGCTAGATCTGTAAAATCACTGAAGGCTGGCACTCATTTTCTTTTTCTTTTTTTTTTGTCACCACGCTTGACATACGCTTGGCGTCACATGCAATATGCTGAGATTCACTTAAAGTTGTGTTTTTACTGTTCTGCTGCTTTTGTTCTGAATCATTACTGCCTGGGATTCAGTTCAGAAATCCGCGAGCATGCATGAAAAAATAAATAAATAAAATAAATAAATAAATAAAAAAAGCAAAAAGAGTGATTGAAGCTAAATTCATTGTGACAATCTCGTGCTGCAGTTATAAGCCTGCCAGAGAACAGACACTGTGACAATTCCATCCGAAATTGGGGGAGTTCAATTATGGATGGCCAACCTTGCAAATGAATCTTGTTTTCAGGGCTCTGAACCAAAACGGAGCTGACAGAGTCGAGGTTGTCATAGTTACTGCATCCGAGAGGGCCCGTCCTTGTTTCGGTCACCTAAAGGGAAGAAAACAGAGGCACATAACAATAATCCATACTGAGAAAGAAAGAAAGCCACTAATGGCATTAAATATTACAGACAGACAGACAGAGGAAAACAAAGGAATGGGGAAAGAGGGCACGTGACCGAATGCCACACAGAATAAGATTAACAGTCGCTCCCTCAACAGTCTCTCACAAAATATATTACACGTTATTTAGCCCTTCTCCATTGTACAAATCAAATTTAGGATAATGACTTTGAGCTAGTGGGCTGGAAATTGGTTGATAAGGATCCCTGGTGGAAAGCATAATGAGTAAGTTGTGGTGTCATCTGTCAAATTCATCTCTACGTTGCGTTTACCCATTACGATGCCCACCGACACTCATAACACGCCAAAATCCATTGTATTGCCGGTGTAAGCGTGTCCTCTTCAATTATACATGCACCAGAGGATTTGTGTAATATTGTTTGGGGCAAAGTTTTACATGAGGTAAGCGCTGCTGCTGCAGGACTACACAGGCTGAGATGGGTTGTGAGGTTTGGCAGCACACCACTAGACTGGATATAAAAGTGTTCGTAGCTTCCGGGTCTGAAAAATGAGGCTGATTCGGAAGCGCCTTAAGCTGCGATATCACCGGGCGCCACTAGAGGTCGGATCCAAAACCAAAAACTCCGGCTCCATAGATTCACACGCAACTGGTCTCCAAAAAGTCAATGCATTTTTTTTCCATTAATTATCTCGGTGCTGTTGGCTAAAGTCGCTCCTTTTTATTTGTTTTCTGGCGATTCATCTGAAAATAATCCCGTCATTAGTTTGAAAATAAGCTTCCAGAGAGCCGGGTTTCTGGGGGTGTGTCTGTTGGATTGGTGGGCGGGATTGGTAGTATCGCCCGGTTACCGATCGGATAGAGTCAAATCCACAGCTCGCTTCCACCCACTTCGTCCTAATATGGTCGCTTCCTGCTCCAAACCGCGCCGAACTAACAAGAGGGCGACGGCCAAAATCAGGACCGGAGGCTTCATAACGGCCGTTCACAAACCGACGGGCGACGTCACTGCTGCTTGCAGCGCACTCATCACAGTAAACATCCTCCAAATGCGGCTCATCTAATTCAGACTTTGAGGATAGAAAGATAAACAGCTTCTTTTTTTCATTTAAATATTTTATAGCAAAATGACATGAATTTCGGATGTTCCAAACACAAACATTAGCTCCGATGTAGCTGGAGGATTGATTTATTAATTATGAATAAAGTAACCTTAAATACTCTTTTTTTTTTTTTTTTTTTTACAAGACGCGGAGCCATGCAGGAGGCTCAGAGAGACCGTGAGCACAGCAGGGCTTTGAGCTAAATGAAAATGTCAGCATGCTCACAATGACAATGCTAACATGCTAACGCTTGCCAACTGGCACGCGAAAAGATACAGCTGGGAATGTCACTGCCGGTATTTGGTCAAAGCACCATCATGTAGCACGACGATGCCGCTAAATAGAAAAGTCTGGGCACCAAAGTCAGTAGATTTCATCTTGAGGGGGGGGGGCACGATCCGATCGTTTTCTTCTAAAAACGACGAAGGCCCCCTAAATTTCACTGAAACTTTATCCAGCCGCGCTACGACAGCTAAATAACAAAAGAACAGCGACAAAGAATACGTGTGAATAACCTCGAAAGCACCTTCAAGTTTCAGTTTTAAGACCTCTTTGCTCTCACATCGACGGATCAATTACGAATCATTTCTGGAGGACGTCGGCAACAATCGAGTTAAATGAAGTGAAATGTGCGAGCTGAAATGAAGGTTGTGTTCTGGGTGATTAGAATCATCATTCTGTCACTTACAGAAACGCAGCGAGAAGCAAAGGGCTGATTGGGAGTTTGTTTTCAAAAATCAATACAATAATCAACTAGAAGGGCCCTCGGAGCGCACGGACCTCCGCCAAGGCCAACAATGCACTCTTCTATGCAAATCTGCCACTGCTGGGTGTATTTACAATCGTGGCGATTGTTACAGTTCTCCCCTCTGAAATCTCCGGGGACCAGATTCTCTCTCCCCCAACTGGTCGAGGCAGATGGCCGCCCACATCTGAGCCCGGTTTTGTCGGAGGTTAAAAGAGACTTTTTCCTCCCCTCTGTTGGAGTTTTTTTCTTTTCTCCGAGCTGAAATGGCAACTGTCGAATTGTTGGGTTCCTCTGTTTAATGTCGTGAAGTTCTGTTGTAAGGACTTTACCGTGTGCCTTGAAATAACCTGCGTTGTTCATTGGTGCCATGTAAATAAAAATGGAATTGCATTGAAAAGAACATATGCATCGCAGAAAATGTTTGCTGGTAACCCCTTGAATGCGGATTGTAATATGGAGTCATCATATTTCTGGCATGGCCTATGTTTTTTTTCTTTGTCACGTTTGAACTTTTTCTCAATAAACGTGAAAAATAATGCGTGGATCTAGCCTCCGTGGTTCACTTTAAAATTAACGGCTTCTACAAACTTCCACCAAGTTTTATGAAAACAGAGGTAATTGTGTTTGTAAGATATCAACAGTCCGTAGTTACATAGTGAAGACCGTCAAAGCACGATCACGGACAGCATCATTTTTTGGACTCTAGTTTCTCTTATTTCATTATTCTCTTGTTTTTAATAATCGCTGACACACAATGCAAAGCTCTGTCAAAGGTGTAAAATGCGAGCGTTCATGGTGTAACAGAACTTCTAGGTGCTCCCGCGGGGGAGCTGACAAGAGAACTATAGGATGATATTGTCAGCAGGAGTGATTTCCTTCAGTCATCGCCAAATGGAGTGGACTTTTTTTGTCCCTTCTTTTTCCCCCAATTCCCTTGAAATAAGCGCAGTTTGCTCAATGGCAGTCTGACAGTTCGGTGACTGAATGAAGGCAGCGGGGAAGGTTTTCGCCACAGAAAATTCACTCAGTGGAAACTGATGTGGCTGTGTGGGTGTAAAAGTCTTCATAAGAGAATAAATTACACCCCAAATAGGCTACTGGCAGTTTGAGGATATTGAATTACAGCAGCTTGAAGGGAGTAACACAAGTTTTTTTTCATGGTCCCTGGGGGACTCTTGTACAAATCAAGGAAACGGTACAGTGACATGAAGTGAGCTGCCAAACAAGTTGGCGGATTTTGTTGGTTTGGCTCTGACAGGGAGGTCATTCACAAACTAAGTCTACGGAGGATACGACCACCTCGTTCGCACCCCGGCGGTGCGTCATGTCTGTATTGTCTGGATATCGCACAAACTAGCGATAAAAAAAAAACTCTTTCAAGTTTGAGGATTCATATTTAAATATAAAACAGCTCTGACAGATGCAAAAATCACTGGAAACAAGATGTGACAGCGTTGGGACGCGCCAGCTGGAGGCGGTGAGGAAATTTTGATTCAACACCTGTTCCAAGTCGGGTTAATAGACTCGAGATCGGGTTCAAGCACGTAAGGAGGAGGAAAAAGAAAACATCAAGACAATTCTTTACGAATGTGAAGTGGACAAAGGGGCTGAGTGTTCATTGGAGGACAGATGTACAAACAAAGACCCCGTGGACAGTTAAGTAGTGAGTTGTGTGTGCAAGGATCGTCTAGATTGTCAGAATGCCGCTGTTTGTCTGAATAAACAGTCTGTGTAGTCATCATCGCTGGGTCCTTTTTGTCTGCAATAGAGAGCCAAATAAAATAACTTTGCTTGGTAAAATTCATGAAAACTGCACCTGTGATCGGTAATCGGGGGCTTTACATCTCGTCTGTGACAGAAAGCTAAATTGCCGTAACTCTTTAACAACATAATAGAAAGAAGAAGCAACGTTGTTTTTGTAACAGATGTGATTATGAGCGGGGTCCAGCTCTAATGCAACATTTAGAAAAAACAAGAACTAAATGACAGCAGGTCTAACAGAGTGTGGAAGATTAGACAATAACTCTCGTCTTGTATCTGTTGCTTCGCTTGTATTTACTTACAAACGAGTGGAGTGAGCTAGTCCTCGCCCCGTTTTTAATATTTTATAATTTTTATACATTTTTTTTAAACCCCCCCTCCTGTGCGCCAAGAGGAAACGATTCTCGGGGACAAATGAGGCTTTTCAAGCTGTTTAGGCAGATAACTGATCCACTGCTCCACTCGTGCTGAATGCGTTTATTTCTTTTCACCGGGTGGATCATCTATTAAAAGTCACCACTGATTCTCTGCTGCAAGACAAAAAGCTAACTATTTTGATGGAGACTGCTTCCATTTTCTGGTCCCATTAGGCCGTTGTCTGCTGTCAAAATTAATCACAGACTCATGCGTTAAGGTACATTGTAGACAAATGGGTTTTAAAACGAGGTAACTAAGTGCAAGCATGTGGAGCGGACTGATTAGACGAGTGTCATTCCTTTTGTACATCGAATACGGTGAAAAGCTCGCCAAACTAAAGTCTTTTTCACATAAAGTCACTACTAATTATTGTGGATAAAAAGGCCGAGAATTTCCACTGTTCGTTTGAAAGGGGCCCTGTGGTGACATTGTACTTTTAAAACTTCAGCATTATTTGGTAAAGTGGTCTGGGTCTGAGTCCGCAGGTTCATGCAAACTCAGGTGAGATCTGTCATCACTGACCCACTCCACGGTTGGAGAGTAAAACCTTTCAGTTGCTTGTTTCTTAATGTACTCGGTTCCTTAGGAAAAAAAAAATGGTATGGTGTTTTTTTTCATGCAGGCTAATCCACTCACAGTCGCGCATAAGTGTATCTAATATTTTCATGGAAGAACATGAAAATATCTCTAGAAGAGGAGAACATACTTTTTTGATGATGCTGCAGGTTTAATACGACTTGTTTGTAAAAAGAACAAAAAAAAGTGACACAAATTGGTAAATACAGAAAGGAGCTGCTACCATTCATTCAAAAGTGCACAACGTAATGAAGTTTTTAATATTAGTTCAATAAGGAAGATCTGTAACCTCGCGTCACGGTTTATTTCCAACTCTGTGAATTAATCCTGCTGCGCTATCTTGTGCGTCCCTTCCGATTTCCCTCGCTGTCAAATCACTCATTCGTGATCTTGTTGTCACCATTTTTGCCCAGTGAGCTCTCTGCCCAATCAGTTTCTTAACTCTGTTCTTTTAAATATCATCGTAATTCTGTCACTCTGCCTTTCAAACCTCCTGATGCGTAACCCTCCTCCTCCCCCGTCACCACCTGATACGTCTGGTTTTTTTTCCGGGGAATCTCCACCGTAGTTCCCAACAGTCATCTCCGATCTCCCCTCTCACCCAACCGGTTGAGGCCGACAACTGCTCACCCGTGATTCCTAATTCTGGTTTTCTTCCAGTTAAAAGGGAGTTTTTCCTTCATTCTCTCTGAGGTTTTTTCATCCTGTTAAAAGGGAATTTATCCTTCATGCTGAAGGAGGTTAAAATGAAGGTTTTTTTTCTCCCAGCTGTCCCTCGTGGGATTTGTTGGGTTCCTTACTTAAGTGCCCTGAGATGTCTTATGTTGTGATTTGACGCTACATAAACACAAATTATGAAATCCATATAGTCCACCAGCTCCAGCATCTCGCTTCCCATTTGGGACTTCTAACCACCAAAATGTCAAACTGTCATTACTTCAATAAATTGTTTTCCACTCCTAATAATCTCTCCTCATTTAAATGAACTAGCATTGGCCAAAATGTAAACAGGCAACACAAATTTGCAAAGTTTATGCCCAGCTCATTCAGGGCACAACAATGAAGGGAGTTCTGAACAGCAACAATTTTATCAAGCCAGGACTTTAATAATAACTCACAATCATACCAAATTAACCTATTTTAGCTGCTTGAAAGAAACCAACCTTCCAAGTGGGAGACATCTTGGGGGGGAAAACGACCTTACATAGACTCCACAGGTGAAAACAATCCTTCAATGATTCAGCGGGGTTAATGGATGTGAACTTGAAGAGGGAAGCCAAAGCTGTGACAACAAATGCTGTGATGCAGCCCAGGGTGGTCACACATGAGAACATTTCCTCAGAAAAAACAGTGACATACAGCCTTTAATAATCACCCTGACGATGGAAAGTAGGCTGAATTAAGCAGAAAATGTACTTAAAGGTCAGAGAGACTTATTTTTTACAGAGTATGAGGCGAAAAGGACACACTGAATAAACCCAATACAAAATATTCTTTACAAATTGGATGAAGTGACTGCTGAATCCTCTGAAGATGGGTAGAAAACAAAAAACAAACCTGGGAGCCAAAAAAAGTTAAAGGGAAAAACAGAGTAACTTTTGGGACGTGCATAAAAAAAGATTTCACAACTTCTGCCGCGAGTCTCGAAAGATGCAACCGGATCCACGCCTTCAAAGACACAACGCCAGATTTGTTGCTGACAGAAACAGAGACACGCATAAAAAAAAACACAGCGTAGCATCTTGGCTGTCCTTTGAGCTCGTAGTTAGATTGTTCACAATCTCGGCTCAATCATCCTTGACAAAAGCTTGATTTAGCGCATACATGTATTCAGGCTCTGCGGGCAGCAAAGATAAACTGCCAACCTGAAGGGAAATCCATCTCCCTCGCTGTCACTGGCGAATTATTGCCAAACACCATGACGGTGTCTTCTTTTAATATTTTCCCAAAGGTCCAATAAGAGCAACCACATCTCCTTGCTAGATTAATGACAGCAACCGTGGTATCCAGCCAGGAGGGAAAAAAGGAAGATTTTTGCCGCTGTGGGCAGGAAAAGTTGTCTGTCTTTTGAAAACTACTTTTGACAACTACAAAGTCAAAGAGGAACAGCGTGTACAGAGAGACATGAGGTGGAATAAATGCTGGGAGCTCTGTATCTACAGTGCAGCCGGTGCCTCTGTCTGTAGCCCACTAAAACAACCCTTAACCCAGCAAAAAGGTTTGTGGTTTTTTTCAAGCTACACTTACAGGAACATCATCTTTTGAATACAAAGACATCCTCACTTTACCCAGGAGATAAATACAGAGCTAGAAAAACAGTGAGAAGGACAGACACCGACTTCCATTCTTGTTTTTTATTATTGATGCGTTAACACAATTAATTAAAAACCGAGCAGCCTCCGTAGGGACCCGCAGATTAATTTCCAACACAGACAGATGTCCAACTTAAAGGGGAAAATTGACCAAATGCAAATCTAAAGATGGCTTTTCTATGCATAGCAATGAGACCATCTGCAAAAAGAACCCAGTGGAGCAGAGCATGTGTGCACAGTCAGCCTTCTCTATTAGAAAGTGACCCCGAGAAGAAAAAAAAAAATACATCATCCGGTTTTTTTTTTTTTTTTTTTATTTCACTACTTTCAAGACTTCATTCAGATTTTTTTGCTTAAAGGGAGAAAACAAGTTATTCTAAAAATGTGATATGCAAATGACACGGATCAGTTGGCAGGGGAATTATTAATGTGCCATAATTGAGAACAAGATAATTGTGCTGACTGTGTTGGAATAACTAACAGCTGCATTTAATGGAACATTTAATTGCACTTAAAGGGTTTCCTAGAATAAGCAGTTTGCGATGCTCATACATGCTGCGGACGTGACTTGTTTATCTAATCACGATGAGTTTAACTTTGTCCTCTAGGCAGGCCTTTTGATGTCTGTTGAAATTCTCCTTTTGGAATTTATTAAGCCTGAAAACATCCCTTGTGTAAATTCAGAAAATATATATATATATTTTGTTTGTCTCTCGGGCTGACATTAATATTACCGTGGTAATTGGAGTATTTCTTATCAAAATATGGCAAATCTTTCATTAAAAAAAATAAAATAGAGAACTAAAACACAACATAACATGATCACATCCTCATCATACAATCCCAGTGGAATTTAAATGACAATCCTGAAATTTCACCCTGTAGCAGAAGTGATTCACAAACATAAGTAATAATTTGCAACCTGTTGAAAAATAAGTCACGGCAGCAGAGCGGTATAACAGACACTTGTCAGATTTTACAAACTCATGCTGAAATGATTCCACTCCTACAAAAAACTAAAGCCTGGTTCAATGTTCCATTAAGCTGTGAATTCTGACCTTTTTAAAGTAACTTTTCTCCTGCTGTATCTGCCTGTTTTGCACCAATTAGAGCTGAGTACAGACTTCACCAACCTGCAGCCTTTTTCAGGTGGCAAGTAAACACTCATCGGATCAGTGCAACATTTCACAAGTAGGAATCATCACACACTCAGTGGCCACTTTGTTAGATTCACCTGTACAATGCACACAACTCTGCCATGATTCCACTTTTACAAACTTCATAGTGTTCGCTTTTTGTTGACTCTTTTGGAAATGTGCCAGTTGAATTCTGTTTATCATTGCGGTCATATGATGTTTGACTGGACTGCATTAGGTTGAGAAGTGTTTCTAAAATTCTTTGGCCAGGATATTAACATAATATCATGATGTTACATTTTACACCGTTTAACGAGGAGGAAGAGCCGAACACACGACACCGAGGCAGGTAGTCAAAGCAAAAGTGAGCTTTACTGCCAAAGACCAAGCACTGAAACAGGCAAAAGTCATCTGAGGAAAACTTACAAAAAGGAATTTTGCGTTCAAATTGAACTCGTAGTTACAACACAGGAAGCTGGGCCCACCACTTGCTTGGTGTTTAAGTTGTTAAGTCGTAAAAACACAGTTGCCAGATAACAACCGCACGGACGGTGTCTAGAAGCCACCGAGGCTAACAATTTATCAAGCTAACAGGCGGACAACGTAATGCAGGAAATGCAAAGACACGGAGGAAAAAGATGAGGCCGTCGAGAAGATAAACATTTTACAAATTACAAAGACAAACTCGACATGACTAAAATTACAATATACTCGCTTAATATCCAACAACAAAAAAAATATTTCTACGGCGTCTGGCATTTCCGTAAACGTCAGAAAACACGTCACAACTTGTGACCTCAAAGGTTGATATACATTTTAGACACACGACAAGACAGGAAGTGAAAGAAACAAGACAGAAGAGGTGAGGGAGTTCAAATTGAAACAGGAAACCGCACTTTAACTAACTTTAACTAATATTAAACGTCTAACCTACTTATTTCCAACAGTGTCACAAACACTAGAGGAATTCTGAAAGAGCTGCATTACAAAAAAAAAAAAAGTACTAAATTTAAGAAAGTAATAACCAGGAAATCAGCTACAGATAGAAAATTAACAGAATATTCCTGGTTGCAGTAAAATGTTTGACAACCACAAGCTGCGACAAGTTTCGGTGCTCATTAGCAAAGATTCTCCAAGTTTCTGGAACTGTATTAGAAGTATAAACATCATTTTTTCCAAATATATTTTCCTGTGCATTGTATCTGAAATCTCCCATAGGTACTTAACTGAGTCGAGATGTGCATATGCAATGCACATGCGATTCATATAATTTTTTTTTACCATTCGGTGAAGCTGCATGAAACTGTTGACAGTTGTTGTGTCCCTGCCCCCTTCTTGTTTATTCATGATTTTCCTTTTAATTTGACTGTATTGTCAAGCAAGCAAGCACTCCCAAGCGAGCCCCTGAAGGCATCCTTCTCAACTCCACCTCGCACTGTGTCTATAAAAACGTAGCCGTCTGCCGGCGCACATATTAGTTGCGGGGAGCAGTGCAGCTCGTAAAGTCGACACCGCTCCCCTCTGAGACGGCACGGCGGCCCGGCAACACAAGTGCAGCGGCTCAGAACGAATCATTTGAACTTTTCTTTTTTTCCCGAGCAGGTGAGACCCAGAGCCGGTAAGTTGGCATCGTAACCGGATTGAACGCTTGCACTGCTGCTGGTTTTACTCAGCGTCTGCAGCGGAGGGAGATGTATAAGTTGAGCTCGGGTTTATTTTCCCCTGCAGAGAGGTTACGCAACACTTGTAGAAAAAAGGGCGCCTCAATTTCTCCCTCACGTTCAAATGCGTTTTATTGGCTACGGCAGTAGAGTGTTGGTGCCAAAGCAAGTATATGATGCAGCAACCGGACCCAGCTGCTATCATAATGAAAAGCAACAACATGTATGTTAATTATTCAGTAGGAAGGATACAATATATTTTCTCTCGCAAATCTGAATTAGCAGGATTATATACAGTTGTAACTGCTGGATAACCAATTGAATGAAGTGAACTTGATAAAAAGAAATTAGCCTATAAGATGGCCTTTAAATACCTGTTTTATCTAAATCAGATTATGTCTCGCACAATTTGTAGATGGATGATAGCCTATGCGCTATTGGTGCGGAGCGACGGCAGGCCAATGCAGCACTTAGCCTGTTAACATGGTCCACTGATACAGATGGCTCTGAGGCACATTCATTATTTAGAAATGTAAGGCTTTAATATTATTATAAGACCAGTTAGACGAGAGCATTTCACTGATGAAGATTCATCACTGCTGCAAAATCCCTCGTATGAATAATTCCACAAAACTGCATAAAATGTCACTTAGCGAGCTTGTGTTGTCAGATGTTTGAGCAACAATGGACTTTAAATGGCTGCACTTTCTGCTTGCTGAAAGAAAAGGAAAAAAAAAAGTACAAGACAGCATTAATGTTTCATGAAAATCATCACTCATCTCAAAATTGCTTCATTCGCTGCACCTTCAAGAGTCGTCATTCGCTTAATCACCGCGGCACAGGAGACGCACAAATCCACATTTGCATCTGAGATACGCTTCCGCCTGTTTATTCAGTCTTTGAGGATTTCAATGCATGTTTTAAGACCACTTTGTTGCACTGGCTTACACTCTAATGTCAACGAGAGAGGGATAAGCTTATAAAGTATAAGCAAGAAAAAAGGGGGAAGAAGAGGGAAAATAGCATCAGAATGAGATTATTGTGTGCCTCCAGACAGGAGGGGGAAAAAAAAAAGAAGCCCCTGAAAAGCCACAGGGGAGCAGAGAAGGGACCTTTGGTAGAAAGAAAGTGCAATTTAACACTGTATGTGGTGTTATGTTCACTGAGGGAAACCAAGCTACGCTATTTTACAGGAAGTACCAGTCACTTAAAGAGGGGCAGAGGGAGCGAATTTGATTTGGTGCGTTTTGTTATTTGTCTCTCCAGGCTTCACTTCTTCTAAACCAGCCGCAGTTTAAAACAAGAAATAGCTGAAAGAGCATGAAATTCTTAAAAAAATCTTGACATCAAAAGTCAGATATCAGACTCGAGCAGAGAGCTATCGCGCACTCTATTTATATCACACTATTATCAGAAGCCTCTTTATGTGCAACATATCAAGGGTGGGAAACTTGTTAAAATTTAAAGGGGTTGAAGACGTGGTGAGATGAGAAAATGTGGGACATTTATCATCCGTCTTGATAATGAAGATGCAAAAAGAGTCGAATGAATAATTCATCCGCGCTAGTGATAAGAGGGCAAGGTACTTTTTTATCAAATGTATTTGTTTTATTAGTTTTTGTTTTGTTTATCCTGTCATCAAAAACTGCCCCGAACTTCGAGGAGCCGTGTTCTCCGTAAACTGTTGCTCCGCCGTCTGATTCGGGACGCTTCAGCCTCAACTTGTGTTCTCTCGCTCTCTGCTCGGACGAATGAAGCGTAACGCGACGTTGCCGACTCGAAGCGCAGGCTGGCGCCGCAAAATGGGTCAAACGTTCCTTATCGCTCCTCCTCCCCTGGTCGACGATATTATCCTCTCCACTTTGCTTTAATGAATCTTCAATACAGAGCGGCCCGTGCTGCAAATAAAAAGTAAGCGCGACGATTGATGCAGCTTATTTTTACCCCCTGTACATGCTGGCACCTCCATCCCTGGACTAAAAAGGCCCTTCTGTCCTCCTCTCATCTCCGCTCAGTCGCATCTGACACCTTAACTCATACCACAAAATGTTTGACAAATGACGGAGGCTCTCAAAGGAAATTACTGAAATGGAAGGGCTGATTCATCACACTGTGTAACAGCGGAGACTGTTTTTTTGTTTTTTTTCGCACTCCTATCTCATTTTCCCCGTCTTTGATTATTTTCCAGCGGCGCTGTGTTCAGTCCTACAGGCCTTCAGGCCAGGCATTTCTACCATTTAAATATGTTATCTATTTAAACCAGGGGACCAGTGCTCTTCTTGAAGGCAGCTTTGTTTTGGCATCCGTCTTCATCGGGGTGAGGTAATAACCCATGTTTGGAATTAAAGGCTGCTGGCGCTGTGAATATTTTACATCAGTCACCTGAAAATGTCTCGCAAACAAACGCACACCCAGAGGGCTTTTTCTTTATTCATCTCAATCAGAGGGGTTTTTAGCAGCACTTTGTTTCAGCGGTGGCTGCCAAATCAGCTCGACGTCTTCTTGCCAATTCACTTTAGAGAATGTACAGTTGCGTCTCTGATGGACTGTATGGTGGGGCATCGCTAAGGACAAGTCAATGAAAAAGGGGCCCGGCTCTCGGGACAAGAAGACGAGGCAATTTGTGTATTTTTTTTTTAAGCGGCAGCTGCACAGTCAGAATGAAGGAAATAGGCCGTCATGTTTCTGTCTTGGAGCTCCCGTTGGCTCCGTGCTGCTCACTGACAACTACTTAAGGTTTGTTTACCACCTGGGACACGAAGTGACATCCACCTTTCCCAACAAAGTACAAAGCAGCCAAGCAGATTAATGTAAAATGTAGACCAGGAATCAAAAGAACATCAAAACATTTTGACTGGTGAAAAATCTGTCCTGCGTGACCTAAATGCATCCTGGGAAATTGAATATCTGAGTATCGGAGGGTTGTTTGTAAAACACGTGATCATTCTTAACTTTTGAACGATTGATTTGACATTATGAATGAATTGTCAAATCGATCGTTCGAAAATCATTTGAAATCTCAGCAGATGCAGATGATGAAATAGCTGCTATACAGCATTCACACTAGTTTTTTTTAAACTGGTCTTGTTATACTTTATCATGTAATTTTCGGAGGGTACACCTTCACAGGAGCAGATAATAATATAGTATTGGTTGAAAAACAATGCAAAGTCTTTCAACAAATAAATAATTTGAATGTCAAATTCGGCGTGAGTCATTGTCAAACAAAAAAAATGCCAAAGGTGCTAGCGCTGCCCCTCCCAATGTGAGGATTTGTTGTTTATTTTCTGTTTTCTTATCATTGCAATATGGTCTGTTAGTCAGAAAAAGTCATTTGAATACGTCACCTTGGGCTCTACACAAAATAGTTCATCGAAAAAAAATTTATGTCACTAAAAAATGAATGCTTTTGTTTTCTCTCCCATTGTTATGAGTCTCAGTAAAAAAAAAAATCTAAGACTTCTTCTATGCACACAAAAGCTTAATTTCTCTCAAATGTATTCAAATCTGTGAGTAAGCCTTCACCTTTGACGAGCTTCATCTACTTGACAGGTGTAACAAATCATAAGGCTGGTTAAAATGCTTGAATATTGCATAAGAGCATTTCTCGACAACAAAACGGTCTCTTCTACAATGTGCAGTGTTATCATACGACACAATGCCACAGATGCCACTAGTTTTGAGAGAACGTGCAGTTCTGACCGTCCACCAGAGCCGCTGCCAGCGATGTGAATGTTTGTTTTACTCCTTTAATATAAACCGTCTTCCAATGTCGTTTCCAAGAATTTGTCGGCGCATCCAAACGGCCTCACAGACTATGTGTAACCACGCCAGCCGAGGACCGCCACATCTGGTCGTGAGTGGGCAAACGCTCTCCTTCCATGGCATGTGGCACTTTGAAGTGCTCTCTTCATGGATGAATTCTGGTTTACCACTACTGGTGGGTAGATTCAATGAACAATAAACTCAGGCGCATTTTAGAGATGGAAATTTCAACGTACAGAGATACTGTGACGAGATCCCGAGGCCCACAGTCGTGGCGTTGGTCCACCGCCATCGCTTTCGTGTTTCAGATTGATAATTCACGGCCCGCTGTTCCAAGGATCTGTGCAAAAATTACTGGAAGCTAAAAAAAAACAAAAAACATCCCGGTTCTTGCATCTCACCCGTTGAGCCGGTTTGGGATTCTCAAGATTGGCTTACGGGACAGCGTGCTCCAATTCCTGCCAAGATCAAGCAATTTCGCAACTTCACCGTTGAAAAGGATTGGAGTAGCACACCGCAGTTTACAACCAACAACCTGAGGAGCTCTCTGCAAAGGAGATGTGTCACATCACACGAGGCAAATTCTGGTTTCCTGGCCCCTCCACAACCCCCTATCCCCCCCCCCCCCCCCCCAAAAAAAGAGGAATATCTGTGAAGAAAAAAATGATAATTGAAGAATATAAAACTGCCTGTTAGAGTGGCCTTTTATGGTGGCGAGCACATCTGTGCAACATTCATGCTGTTTAATCGGCGTCACATCTGTCAGGTGGATGGATTATCTTGAATTGCAACAAAAGAAAATGTTTCAGAAGAAAAGTCTTTGATGTTTTACTTCAACTCCTGAAGAATGGGAGCGGAAACAAAAGTGTTTACATTCAGTTCAACATAATACATTGCTATGGTGACAAAGATATTAACACGAATATAACATGAGAATAATGGTAGTGCATTTTGTAAAAATCTGTACCCTGTTTGTGAAGTCTTTGACCTTTGCATTGGTCATATGATGACACCTGGATCAACTACTTTTACTGACGAAGACTAGGTTCAAGTTTTCTAAATGCATGCGAGTAAAGTTTTTAAATTGAGTTTGGTTTTACTTTTCTTTTTTTAAATCAACTGAATGTACTACTTCATTTCAGTGTTCACTTTGTCGTCCCTCTGTACTCTCTTACCGTTGAGTGCTCCCTCATGTAATCCCAATTGAATTTCATTTTAGATTATGTCACATTAGCTCATTATTTCAAGACAATACATGTTAAAATATATAAATATATAAATGTTAGATCCAAGACCCGTGGATCCGTATAATTCAGAGGTGTCCGCTTCAGTTGCCATCTCTGCAGAAACCGGTGTAATCACATGACAAACACACCAAAGAGCCTGACGGTAGTCTCAGATCGGTGTTTTTGCAGGTTGCAGTTATTACCGACATTGTTTGACGTTAATCTCTTGTTTACCCCGAGCAAGAGTAAACATTAAAGCCACGTGAGGGAACAGACTCCTCGGAAAGCAGAGCGAAATCTATGCGAAGGGCAAACTCAGCCGATTCAATTGTGTCAGCTTGATAACAACTGACAGAGTGATGAATGAACAACCCCCGAAGGCATTAAAGCAGTGAGAGATGCATGGTGATATTTACATCATAAGTACATCTTGATATGCACGGCATGCTGTTCCCTATACAAGCTCGTGAATACACACATGAAAGAGCAAGAAGGAGGGAAGCAAACAATACCGCTCGCTTCATCTCCTCTCTTGCTTGAATTCTCTCCTGCTCATCCAGCGTGCCTGTTTACTCAAATGTCACATCAAAACACCTTAAAGCGCTTCCAACACAATGCTGGCGAGGAAACGTGCATAGTTGTAATCAAACCAGCTAAATAATGTCAGTCAATTATTCATTTTAACTGCTGGAAAGCAAGTTTTTTTCTTTTACGATTAACGACATATTTGACTTAAATAGTCAGTAAGTGTGACCGTGATGATCTTACTTCACCCAAAATCCTGATCTTTCCCCAAATCTATCGAGAAACTTTCACGCCTAACCCGAGACAAATCCTAACTTATAGAGCATCACGTCGGAAAATTGTGAGAGTTTTGAAACAGATGTTTTTCAGTCGCTCAGGAAATTGAATAAAACTGAAATGCATAGTATTTAAAGTAAATTTTAAAGCACCCCTTCTTTCAAATAGGGTATTTCTTTTTTAAGTTTGAAGCCATTGTTGTTTAAGTTCAGCAAATATAGAAAAAAACTGAGAACTAAAATATTCCCAGCTATTTCTGTATGTTTGATATGTTTATTATCATCATAAAGTAAGTATTTTTTTCCTAGACTCCCAATTTTTCAACAATTCTCACAATTTACAGCAAACAAATTGAATAAAACTCCAGAAATTTAATCATTTTTGGGAAAAATATGCCAAAAAAGTTGTTTATCGCAGCAATCACAAAAAACAACAAACAATGATGGATTGAGGCAAAACTCTCGTCGCCAACAAAGCTATTAAACACTTGTAGCAACATAATCTATTGCATGCTGTGTTGTTGAGAAAACATTAGCTAATGAACTTTTAAGCAAACGGAAATAAATGTATTTGATCCATTTAACTGATTGGAATATTTCCAATCTGACATCTGGATGGTCGTATATGAACCCTGATGAATTTATGAAGCCTCTCTTGGCAATGAGGAGCGGAAATGAGGAAAAAGAAATGTTTGATTTTTTTTAAAAAAAGGGTGTTGGCATCCACTGCGGTAGAATACACTTAGTTCAACTGTTTTGTGAAGTTAATCTATTAAGTATTAAAGAGGTTGTATCATTCAGAGCATTCTCTCTGTATAATTTTACTTTGAAGCACTGTGGAAATATCAAAATGGCTGCCACGGGATTTTGCCTAGAACATGAGGTGAGCTGTTCAAGTGCATTCCCTCTTAATGGTCCATTAATTAAAAATTGTAACAAAAGGAGGTGACGTTAATAGACCATGAAGAGATCTTTGAAATATGTTTTAAGAATGATATTCTGCATTTGAAAAAGGCCAAGACCGTGACCATCGAGGATGTATTCAAGGGTAATAAACTGCATACAGTAATTGGTAATGTGTGATAAGTGCTTGGCAGGTACGGACCATTGTACAGAGTGGTTTTCTTCATTTTTTCCAATAATAAATCACAGAAAAAGAAACATGTGCAATTATCATAAAAAAAAAAACAATAAAAAAAAAAAACAGCACAACAGTAAGAGTCTGTTGGGTGTTTTTCTTTACAACATTTTATCGGGTGGAAGAACTGAACCACCAATATGAGTCGGTATCTCTGGTAAAGGTGATATACTGTTCTCATTATATCGTACTTTATATAAACAATAGTTTCATGTCAGTCAGTAAATTAACAGTAAAAGTTTGTAGTGTCTAAAATAAAAAAAATATAGTGGATGTAATTAATTTGGAGATTGAACCCACAAACCCCCCCCCCCCCCCCCCCCCCAAAAAAAAAAATACTGGACTGTGATTGGCTAACAATAATAGCTCCATTTGTTAAAACAAGCTAAATCTTGCTGATTCTAGGGTTTCTATTGAAATGCCCATACTAGCCATGATTAAATTTAAGTCTTTACTCAAGGGACTTAATCAAGACCACTCGTATTAGAAAAATACAATAATTACATTTATCCACTGAAACAAAATCTAATTGGAACAATGACCTCTTGAAAGGGCTGTAATCATGTAATCATATGTGGTAAAAAAAAAAAATAAATCGAACCGTGGCGGCAGTTTAAAGCTTTTGGCAAATCATCTGATTCCATTATTGTGTTAGACAGTAGCCCGAAGAGAAGCAGGGTTGTTGTTGTTTTTGTTTTTTTTACCTTGATGGCAGTGGAGGCGATCTGGATGTGGTGCAGCTTGTGCAGGGTGCTCTCCCTGTCGATGAAGTAGGAGGCGGCCAGCTGGTGCAGAGCTTCCAGCGTCACAGCTGTGCCATTGGATTCAGTCACTTCAGATGTCCGACTCAACTTCCGCTTGTCCACAAAGATCATCAGTGACTCTTCCCCTACGAAAAAACACACGCACGGCGACACATACACCGACTTAATTATTAGTGACTCATCCCCCTGCGAACATGCAAAGCATTCTCAGCGGCGGTAAATATTAACTCATGAACACCTTCCAGCGCTTATTATAGCACCACATGAGCGGGTAAACAATACTTCTGAAGGTGGAGAGCTGCTTAGGAACCCGACAACTTCGGCTAATTTTACACTACACTCAAACCTGTGATAAATCTGTAGTTATAGGGCACAAATTGAGATGCTTTATAGAACAATAAAAAGCCTTCAGAGGAGCGTATTGACAGGTGGTGAAAGGATCGATCGATTAAAAACAAAAGTGGTTCTAATTTGGAGAGACACTAGTACTGACATCCATTACGTTACCACTGGGGATGGATAAAGGTTAATACTTCTCTCCATCACAATGCAAAACAAGTATCTAAATCAAAACAGCCATTGCCGTCCATTATGCTGAACTAACATGTGGGGATTTGTCTGGGGACACGTTTCCGATACAAATCCGGTTCCAAGGATCATAAAGTTAGATTTTTCTGTAATTCTGTTGCATTTTCTGTTCTGTTTTTTTTTTTTGTCTCTTTCCTGATATCGACACACACTTTTTAGACTAGCCTTCGGAAACACTTGTAAAATTAGGTAAAATGTAAATTTATGTTTCGAAATGCAACATAAAACACCATTGGAGTTTTTTATTAGCACTACGATGCAGTTATTTTTTTTTTTTTTATACAGATCTCTACAGGTCGTGGTAACACGCCAGGAAATGAAGCAATGCGCCCATAAAAGGAGTGAATGAAACTGTGATCTAACACGGATGTAAACAACGTAGGATTTAAAATACTTCTTTCAAAAAAAATAATCAGCATGGCACATTATTCATAATGAAGGAACCGGACTCATCATCAAATACAACCAGACTCCACAGGAACCATTTCACAGAGGCTAAAGGTAACGCTGCAGGTTATGTTGGTCATAGTGGCTGCATTTCTTTCTTTCGTGTTTGTAACATAATGTGCGAGCTCGTCTTTTGCAATCTATTTAAATAGTGTTGATATTCATGGATTCTGAATGTTTATGCACAAGAGACAAAAGATGAAAAGAGCCAACAGAGGAGCTGGGAGGAGATTGTGCAGCAGATAGCCACGGGAGCTTTGTTGCACATTACAGCACTCTGGCTAACTTAGATCTATTGTTATGGAAACAGGGTTCATTGACGTCTTCGTCAAACAACCACAAAGACAGATTTTGAGTGTTGAGTCTGAGACGAGCTTAAACAACCGCAAACTGTGCCACACTCATAGCTCAGCCAATATTTAGTCAAATATTTAGTTGTATGGACACAAGAAAGATGTTTTAGAGAATCAAATATGTTTGACTTAAAAATTAATAACTGCTGTTTTCTCCTTTTTTTTTTTTTAAATTTTACTTTTGTATGGCAATTCCCTCATTAAATGGTCTAAAGCAAAAAGGATTAACTGGCAGAGAAGGTGGCAGTGGCAAGATTTTGACTTAGGACACTGTGGTTGCTTATGTTTCAACAGAATAGTTAAAGATACAAGAGCCACAGAAACTGATTTCTGAAATTAAATCAGAAAATAAAACTACATTAGTCCTTTCTAATTTGGTTTTAGAGACACATCTCCCCCCTCCCCCCACGGGCTGCGTGTTCGTCCCGGGTCCAGCCTACCTGTCCTCCCAGAATCTCACCTTTTAATTCCTCGTTTCTCCCCGGTGTTAAAATCGGTCAAACAAAAAGCCAAGAGGAATCACAGCGCATGCACTTTACTTACCTCCCAGTGTAGCGGAGAGCAGGAAGTGGGTTCCATATTTCCTGATAATGTTGTCGGTGATGGCGTTAAGACTGGGCCTCCTGCCCAGCTGCCTAATGGTCTGGAGGAACTCGGGGTCCAGCGGCAAGGAAAAGCCATTGTTCTCCTGTCTCTCCAGGGCCAAGCTGTTCACCTTCCAACGGCCAAACTCCCTGCAATGTCACACAAACACACGCTCGGTGTAAGCGAAGGACCTCGCAACACGTGAAATGCCGCACGCAGGCTCATTTGAGAAATGAAACCAAATGTCCTGCGTACTTCTGACCAGTGGAGGTCTTTATTTTCCATTGTTGTCAAAGAGTAACAGGGATCTGGGAGCTGCTTTTGAGACATTTCTCTCACAGACACAATGCGGAGACTAAATCCACTGCACCGATCTGAACAATACTTTCTGCTTCTTGAAATGAAGGAAAATAAGAGTCTGTTGTTGTCATTTGAGGGGAGGCAGAACACAGCTCGCTCAGATTCAAAACTGTCCCCTCGCTGGGCATAAAATACGATGTATGCATGACCTCTAAGTGACGCTCTTTAAAGATGAATGGTATCATGCTGGCGCTACCTCCGGCTCAGAGAATTGCTTTTGCGCCACAGTGAAAAACATTGTGTTTCGCCACCGATTTTAAATAATAGCGCAATCTTTACTCATCTCAAGTCACTTTTTTTTTCTTTTGGAGGCGCTTGTAATCATGGTTGGAGTCTTGCTACTTTCGGAGGGGGGTGGGGGGACTCTTTTTCGGAAGGGAGCGAGCTTCATCTGTAGTCGTTTGATATTCAGCCTGGCTTTGGAGCATGCCAGCTGCCTTTATCTACCAAGTGCAGACTGAGTGCTGCTGCTTGATGCGTAGATTAGCGCTTTTAAAATGCAGCCGGTAATAAACACGATTCTCCCCCGCCCGAGAGGGAGGTGGGAGGGGCAGAGGGAGAGGGGGGGTGACCTGCGAGGACCTGTCAATCAGGTAGATGACTTTTCTTTTGAGAAATGAGCTGCAAATGAACTATTTCATGTATATTTGAATGTCTTCTTGCCAAGCAAAAGCAGCCCTAGGAGAGATTGTCATGTAAAATTAAACCTCCTCATTTTATATGCTTTCTGTATGTCCTCTCAATAATACAAAGGTACAGCTACCCTTCCTGTGACTGAAATGATGTGCTGGGAAATGTTTTTACGGAACTTTAAGTTACAAATAAATGAGAGAAAATTAGATTAAGTCGCTCATTAAGCTTTCTACTGCACGATAATAAAGAAGTCTACAAATGACCAGGCGATGAGTTACTTGTCTTCCTTCTTTTGGTTTTGTGAAAACAGAACAAAAAAATAATATATATATATATTTTTTTTTTTTTTAATGAACTACAGTGGAGGGTTGGTTGTGATTCGATTTTATAGTCGCTGCCTTTTACGACCAGATGTTAAATCTAGGATATAAACAAACAACAGCCATCAGTCAGAAACACCGGAGACACGAGACAATGCTGTTGATTTGATTACAGCTAATTAAGAGAGAATATACAAAGACATTTTATTCCACACTGTAATGTTCAGTTTTTCTCAGCCTTTCAACCATTTGATTAGCTTGAGATGATCGTGTAGACTGGAAAACGCCATAACGAGGCACTTTTCTGACTAAATGGGAGCCACCTCTAATCAGTGCTTTCTATAATTGACGTGTCATTTTATTCAACATCTTTCACAACATTTTAGCCTCTGTGTGCTTAAAAGGTTGTTTGTGGCAGAAAGCAGACTGACTATTATTTGCAACGTCCACACGGTTTGAGTCACCTGAACCTTTATCACGTTTTTATTCCATCTCTGTTCCCTTATTTCCTGTCATCTGTCTACTTTTGACTCGAGCCCCAAAAAAGACTTACACTGACGATCAATATATCTAAAAACAAAAGATTTGTCGAGTGTTCATTTCCTCTTTACTTACTAATATTGGCGAACCCTGTTGCCATGGCGCCACAGCGACACTGACGCGCTCTTTTTCGGTTTTGGACAGTGACGTTCTGCCCCTCAAAAACAAAATTTTGTCACGAGCCGTTGCTTCATTGCCGTAGACTTTCTAGAGCTGTTTTTTTTTTTTTTTAGAGGTCTCCATGCTGATTTTCTGGGTTCTGACACAAACTTTGACGGACCAGCGCTCACAAAAACGTACGTAGCTCAGAACATTATGATGATCAAGCATTTGAATTTGTAACACGTACTCATTTAGGGTCGCAGCTTCCTCGTGCACCGCGCATGTCACCGTGGTGCGCTACGTTGGCACGCACCAGCAGCAGTCTCCGAAACGTATTGGTCCACCCTCGCACACAAACAGAGCACTAACATCCCGACTTTCAAATCCCTCAAGACGTGGAGAAACATTATGATTGGAAATGTCTTTCTGTCCACCTGACGACTTAAAAGTCCAACATTCATTCTCCTTTTAGCTCCATGTTTGGTCTCCACCAACTCCTAGCAGAATATCTCTCTTTAGTGGCTCGGTGGGTTGCTCAATTAGCTTGATATTGTTTTATAATACTATAATCATATGTATATTTCTCCGGCACTTAAAGACAAACAGGATTTATCAAAGCTTGTTTACTGAAAATGGCGTCTTGCTGCTGCTCAAAAGGGTTAATGAGGTCACTGAGACTGAACATGTAGTATATGTTGCTACTGTGAATACCAACACTGCTGTATGGTAAAAAGCTCAACTGAGTTGGTAATAATGTTCTGTGAGTTGATTCGTGAAGGTTAAATGAGCTTTTCTATGGTTATACGTTGATTCGTCAGGGATTTCACTCAAGGAGACAAAATCGAATGCAAAACGTGAGATGTCTTTTCAGGAGCACAAAGTGATACTGCAGCTTCTGCACCGTTTTACAGAGCGATGCCGACAACCGCAGCGAGCGCGCCCGGAACAACCAGCTTACATGGTTTCTACGAGGCCTCTCTTGAACAGTTTTCTCTGAATACCGGGTCCCTGCTTTACGAAAGACCAAATGGAAACTTCCTCTTCACACACTCCCTACAGTCCACAGACACACACACACAAACACACAAACCAACTCGTGCAACCACGACTCAGTGCACGCGCATTCACACAGCCTGCAGCTGCCAACACTGAAACAAAGCTGCCCTTGCCGCAACAACTTTGGTATCGCCCAGAATATCATATAGCCCCCACGGGTGCGGCCCCACTGCCAATCAATTTCCTACCAATAACAATGACTCCCCCCCGAGAAAAACAGAAAACAGAAAACAGCTCATTAAGGCCCGTTTCATGTCGGTGTTTCTCTATAACGAGCGGCCATTAGTGTTTCCTTCCGTCCGCTGGGGCCCGGCTCGAGAAGCGAGCGGCTGAGAGAGAAAAGGGGAGAGCTTAACCGTGATCGACACGCTGCCTTTCGCTATTCTGCTCGCTGATGGGCATTTACCGACGGTGTCACAACTGAGCTGGCGGAGTAGAGCGCTCACACACGGAAGGTCTGCTGGTCAACCTCGGCTTTAGCACGTCGCGCGCATACACGCGGGATGATATCATGGAAGACTGCAGGTTTATTTCACCCTTAACTCCTCTCAGTGAGATTCTGATTGACTGGAATATCCTATCACACACACACACACACACACACACACACACACACACACACACACACACACACACACACACACACACACACACATGGCGGCAGGTTTGTTTCACCCGCAGCTCTGTGCACATCTACCTGTCAGCCCCCCGACTGAGCGAGCCAAAGCGCCGCGTGCACCAATATGTGAAGAGCTGCCGGAGCTACTTTCGGAGTCATACCCTGCTACCTGTCCATCACAACGCAGGTGTCTCAGATCCATCACAGAGTACAGGCTGCCCGAGGGCATTTCTCAGCGACCAATCAGGGAATCAAGCCAGCGGATAACCTGCTGATGCGGCTGAAACGCACCACTGAGAATACCAATGCAGGTTCCAGGCGGATCAGTATGTCTGTGGCAGGCAAAATCTTCGCCCGAGGAATGTTAAAGTGGGAAATTACCGGAAGAAAACGAAAACGTTTCGAACGCACGCCCAAAGAAAAACCAGCCCGCTCTCGTTTCCCAGGGTTTCAAACGCGGCTCGACGTTGGCGTCTCAGAGATATGCATAAGGCGCCCTTTGGCGCGAGTGCGGTGGCCACGTGATTGAAATATAGGAAGTCGGGCGATGGAGTGTAAAGAGCGGGAAAGTCAGCGGAAAGGAAGGTCAATGTGGTTGGATGGATCAAAACGCTGGACTTTCATGCAGGAGACAGGAGTTCTTGTCAATGTGAAAAAGTTATTGTGGATTCAAGTCATGTATTTAGTAAGTATTTACCTGACGTGATGAATGCAACATGCTCATTTTAACCCGAATCGTGATCTTTTCCAAGGTCGAACCAAGTAGTTTTGGCACCTAAACCTGAGCAAATATTGACTGCATCACATTTAACCAAAAGCATGATTTTTTTTTTTTCCAACACCAAACCACAAGGTTTTGTTGCCTGAACCTCTGGTACCTTGTGCGTATCCCTAACATGCCCTGGGAATGAGAAAAGGTTGACACAACCGTGTTTTAAAACCAAAACAGGCTCTAGTTTTGTATTGTCAAAGATCAAAGGAGTCACATTTTTAGTCGATTCTTTTTCAAATTTCTTTAAAAATTGAAATACAAAAATGGTACAGCTATCAGAATTTGGGGGGGAAATCATACAAAGTCAATCTGAAAGAATTTCAAAGGACCTGTTCTTTTGACGTCCGTTCATCTGTTACTTGGACTGAAAATTAATAAAGACTCATTAAGTTCCTCAATCGTTCCAACACACGCTCGCAAATTTCAAACTAGCGAAGAGATCTATTTTGTTGTTATTCAAATATAATTATTTAAAATCACTCTTTGTGCCTGCAAGATAATTAGACCTGCATAAATGAGGCTCATAGCTTGACACTTCCTCTGGTGTCTCTTTCAAGCAAACTGTAGTGAGCTAAGAAAGAAAGACAGAAAGAAAGAAATAAAGATAGACAGACAAAAATAATTAACTTAACTTGTCTTTGTAGGTGTTCTGACTGGTTGCATTTATCCGCTGTTTCCAACAGTGGGCCGATTACTGCTGAAGACAGTTTTCTTCTCATTTCGATATTTTCCTCAGCTACTGAATAACGACTTTACAGCAGTTACACAACTGTGGATTTAAACCGTGATGGCTACACAATGGAGAAAAATGTGGAACGCAATCCAGCCATTATATTTTCCTTTTAATAAATAGTATTTATTAAATTTTGAGTCATGTCAGCGGCATAAAGAGCTTTAATAAATGCTTGTTTTCACCTCTGAATTAATGTAGTGCCAAGCATTTATTTAAATAACATGTTTGCCATAAATTGCAGACAAGTTCTGTCACATATGTGCTCTAAAACTATTTTTTTCTGACACATGAGCCGATGTTTATATACAGATTATTTGTTATCCTGCTTAAATTCTGTTCACTGGCAATGTCAGATCAAAAACGGTAATACTCACACACTCACACTTGTGGTTATGTTTTGACAGTAAAAGCACTTTGGTTTAATTTTTTGAAATATTTCAGTGCATGCGGTTTGCCCGGTTTCATGGCAGACGTGTGTTGTAAAGGTGGATATTGTCAGGAAAACAAATGAAGTGTAGTTTCTGATTTAAAATGAAAGATGTTTAATATCAGCATTTTGTGAGTTGATAGAATTGTATTACTAATATTCCCACATTGTCAATAATATCTTCTCACCATTACATGTCATTTGAAAGGTATTTGTTGTTGCAAATTAGAATAATTGTAAAAAATGGGGTTAATCTGGAAATTCATTGACCGACCATGACGAGATTAGTCTGGAATTTTTAATAAAAAAGCAAACTATAAGGTATTTTGAGTAATGAAAGCTCTTGGAGGACCGTTCTATATTGGAGAAAAACAAGGGGAAAGAAATCCTTATATTTATTGATAATTATATGTATTTCTCTATTCTTATCCAAAAATCACTGAAAAAAACAGCAACAAAAAACCTCTCAACGCACAACGTTTACCTTGCTGTTATAGACAAACATTGGCTCATCATCAATAAGGGCTAAATGAGAACACATTGTTGTGTTTTGTAGTTAGGTTACCCCAGATACCAAAATAACCCGCTGTGCAAAACAGTTGGTTGATGTAGATTCAAAGTTATTTCAAGGACCTCCCCAAAGAGAATAGTGCAAAATGAGAGAAAAGTCCTTCACGCTTCATTCAGTAAGATAAACCAAATTACATTTATTTGGAAGACCTTGTAGAGAAACCGCAACTGCAACCGCTCAGCAGTTTTTAACGCTATAGTTTTAGGGTTTTTTTGTATTTAGCTTTTTTCTTTTCTGCAAGTTTTTTTTTGTTTTTTTTTTACATTTAATCTGATGTGACATTGATCCTTTTCAATATGCATGCGTCATTAGCAACAGGGAAATTATTTGAGGAAATTAAGAATCACAAATAAAGAGGCTTTTCTTTTGAGTGGCATCAAAAAGGAATTCGACACATGGCGGTCGCATAGCGAGCGCTTTCCTGAAAGGCACCTTCATAGTGGCGCACATTAACATTGTTAATTGAGCTCGTGATGATCCCGTTTTAACAAGAGAGCCGGAGAGTGAAATGAGAGTGGGATTGAGATGGGACAGAAGAAGACAGACCTTCCTCTCCGTGCGTTTTAGTCATCGGCGCACCGCGAGAGACAAACTCGGAAAGAAAGCAGGATCAAGACAGAGAAAGGGGAAGAGAGTGTAATGATGTAGTTAATGGCTGCTGGTTGTCAACGCTCTACAGAATTGCCACCAACAGTTTTTTCCAACATCAAACAAACATCAGACCATTAATTTGTGAAAATCCCATTAAACCTGCTGAGAGGTCGTATAAACAAGGCGACATACTGTGTCACGCACATTTTTCGCATTTCTACGCCTTTGATGCCACTCAGTGCTGCTCAACTACACGTTTCAAACACTTGACTACCAGCTAAGAGCGTGACCGTCATCGTGGACATTCTGAAACTCCTGCAGAGGAACAGGATGACTTGAATTTAAGATGCAAATTGATGCAAAGGCAAGCAACCGAGGCCTTGAGAGGTTGAAGACGATTCCGACTTAATGGACATCTCATCCAGTGACTAATTACCTGTCAAATCAACTTTATATAAATATTGTAACTACATAGCTGTGACTGACTAGATTTTCATGTCACAATGAGCATGATGAAAATAGAAAGGACGACCCAAGTGGAGACGCAAAACCGGGCTTGCAAGAACAGTTCATCGCTCTTTTTATTAAACTGAAACTACAGGCAGGACGGCCGGTATACAGGACGAACCGGGTCATCGCGACGACGAGAGCAGAACGTCCTAGAGAACAAGAACGAGACAGCAATCGGATGAACGACCAGAGAAAGATGGCGGGAATGAAAGATGATGGCAGGTTGGTGTGGGCACAGGGAGGAAAAGTCATGCCGCGTTCAAATAGGGTCGTGTTTACCGTGCACACGAGAAGAGTCCACATGAACGGCGCCCTTCCGGTGGTATTCGCAAATTTGTCGAGGATCCCCGAGTTCACGAGTTGTGACATGTTTGCTGACGTTTAGAGAAATGTCAGAGGCCATGGAAGTTCATTTTTCGAAGCTAATACATTCTAATTTTAGTCATGTGGAGTTTGTCTTTGTATCTTAGTTAACAGCCCACGTCTGAGGAAAATGTTGATCTTCCCAGCAGCCTCATCGTCCTCCTCTGTGCCTTTGCATTTCCTGCATTACGCTACCTCCCCGTTAGCTCGCTAAACTATTAGCCTATGTGGCTTCTAGACACCGTCCACGTCGCCGTCGTTTACCAACTTTTGTTTTTAAAGGTTTAACCACTTAACCACTTCCCGTGATGTAACCATGAGCTCAACAAGTTCCATTTGAAAGCAGCATCAGAGGACTGTGGGCAGATTGAAAGTGGCAGGAGAGAGGGAGGAAGTGCTGAAAACAATCAGGGCTCAGGCAGGAATTGTCATATTTTTCTTTCTATGTTTTACTATTCCAAATTAATACTGAACAGATGGAATAAAGGGGTTAAGACAGACTAAAGTCACTGATTATTACTCTTCAATCAGGAGTGCCTAGCACCCTCATACTGAAGAAGACTCAAGATATCCCGAGACCTTTTTGTTATGAATTAAACATATGACAGTGTAATGCATTAATTAGTAAGCTGCAGAGGTGCTGCTATTAAGATGTTTTTTGTTCTTTTGTTTAAGCCTTTGGACAACCAGAAAAAGATTCCACTGCTTCCAATTTTAATGCTGTAAGATAATCATTTGCTCGCTGGAACCATAAATCTAGCGAGAGTGGTAGCCATCTTCTCAGCTAACTGTGCATAAAATGTGAATAACCATGTTTCCCAAAATGTTTACCCTTTTTTTT
Organism: Embiotoca jacksoni; assembly: GCF_022577435.1. Classification (NCBI taxonomy): domain Eukaryota; kingdom Metazoa; phylum Chordata; class Actinopteri; family Embiotocidae; genus Embiotoca; species Embiotoca jacksoni. The sequence goes on from NW_027185329.1 coordinate 2,099,317, forward strand.
TTTTTTTTTAAGTATTTGGTTGACTGTTTCCAGGTCAGACACTTTGCATGCCCGGTCATCAACCTTGACCTATTCTGCTTCTCAAAAGTAAACTGTCAATTTTAGCAAACTACCTTGAAAGCATAACTGTAAACCATTTGATCTCATCACAAAACAACCAATTACTCTCATTTCTCTGGCTCTCTTTCAAAGAAATAAAACCAATATCTATGACTGTTTTTACAGGTGTACATTGTAGCCTCGATAACCTAACACTTCTCACTAGTTGCTGATACACTCGTGCCAATACCAATTTGCTGCTGCAGCCCCCGCCAGGTATTGTTGAATAAGATTAAATGTGTGTGTGTGTGTGTGTGTGTGTGTGTGTGTGTGTGTGTGTGTGTGTGTGTGTGTGTGTTGAGAGGAATCATCTGTTTTGCTCAAGCCATGCTTATCCTCAAAATTCTGAGGATAAGACAAAAACTCTATAACTCCATCTCGGAGGGAATTTCTATGTCGTCTGTGCCTCCGCATAAGACTAGTCTAGTTAGTTTGGCACATTTTCACCCCCTACATTATGCAGCCTTGACAGAAATAGTTCAGTACCTCGGGCCTACTACCTGCTGCCTTGACACTCTGTCTACAAGCTTCTTTAAAGATGTTTTAAATGCACGGCATCAGATACACTGCAGCGAGTCAAGATAGCTCGCTTCAGTAAGACATATTTCCACGGGCCCTTAATATTGCACTTATTAAACCTCTTTTTTTTTTTTAAAGAAGAAACTATTTTGGATGCCTCAGACACATTTTCCTTCACAACTTAACACTTTCATAGTGCAAAACAATTTATTTGACTGTTTTCTCAATCTGAATATCTCCCGCACCATTACACCGAAGCTGCACTTGTTTAAGTTGTAAACGACATTCATCCGAGTGGGGACGTGTCAAAACCTTTGGTTTTGGTGTTAATGGATTTCAGTGTTGCGTTTAACCCAGTTGACCATATTACACTGCTCAACAGAAAGTAGAAGCGGGTGACACAGTGTTAAATGGGTTCAAATCAAATATAAGAAATAGGGACCACCTCGTGTCAACTGGGAGTAATGGATCTGTGCATGTGGAGTTTTTAACATCTGCATGCTCCCCCTTGCTGAGATCAACAAATATTTTAACATCTCTGATCATAATTATGCAGACGACACACAACTATACATAAAAGTATCACCCCGAGACTGCAGTTCCTTGAATTTGCTGAGTAACCATTGAAAAAAATTGATGGGTGGATGTGCGAGAATTTCCTGGAATTGAAAAAAAGGGTTATTCTTGGAAATAATTGATTTTGGCTCCAAAAAGGAAAGCCTGAAAGTCAGTGTTCACCTTGTGTCCATAACATCTACAAATCAAGCCAGATATCCTGGTATAGTTTTGGACTCTGATCCCAAATTTCAACAGCCAGATTTGGACAATTACAAAAATCAGCCTACTTTCTTATCACCTTGAAAACAGCAAGAATGAAAGGATTTATTTCCAAAAAGCAGACTAGACTATTGTAATAGTGTCTTCACAGGGCTTAGTAAAAAAAAAAAAAATCAACCAGACAGCTACAGCTCATTCACAATGCTGCTGCCAGAGCCCTCACCACCAAGAAAGTCAAGTACATTACACCAGTTCTTAAATCACTGCACTGGCTCGCTTTGTGTCAAAGGATAGATTTTAAAATCCTATTACTCGTCTATGAAGCACTAAATGGTCTTGAGGCCTGAATACATTTCTGATTTACTTGTACGTAACAAATCCTCAAGACCCCTCAGGGACGAGTTTATTCAGTGTTCCCAGAACCAGAACCAGGCAAAGTAAAGCAGTTTATTTTACATTCTGTGTGCTTCCCCACCTGTGGGACAAAACTCCTGAATACCCGAGATCTGCTTAAACTGTCAGCTCATGTAAGTCAGGGTTTAAAACATTGTTTGGCAAGGTTTTCCTGGTAAATAAAAAATGTAACCACAATTAATGTCTTGTACTTTTATGCCGCTATAAAGCACTTTATTTATTTATTGTCTACTAAATGCAATTTTAATGTGTTTGTAGGTCTCTGTGAAGTACTTAGAATTTCCCTGTGTCTGAATGGTGCATATTAATAAATTTGCCTTGGCTGAGATTCTTTGGGAACCTCCCCCCTCCCCCTTCCCTTTTCTGTCAAATATGAAAACTATTTCAGTGGTCACTTTCTTAATGTAAATATATCTGACCTAACTGCTTACTTGATTTGATTTCCCAACCAAAACCTATTTTACTTTCCACCTTCTTTAAAGAACCAGTTGTATGAAATAGCAGCTGTCCCTTTCTTTTTTTGCTCCCTTTTCACAAACCCTTAGCAATTATGTTTTCTTATAAGAAAAGGAAAACATTCAATTTGACCATTTTACCTCATTACAGCCAATTGAAGCTATTCAAACAGACCAATTTGGTGACTGTGCGAAGAAAACAGCTAAAACACTGTAGGAGGGTGAATTCTATTTAAAAAAAAAAAAATTGCAATATTGATTTGTGGCTTGCTTGAATATTGCTACAACTCCGATAAAAGAAAGGAAAGGGCACGGCAGAGAGAGCGAGATGGTGATTTACAGGAGGGGGGCTGCTTATCGCAATTTGCCATAACACCGTTGACAAGAGAGCGCTCTTCACACACACAACGAGCAATGTCGGGAATCATGTCGTCTGCATCAGCATGCAAATACTCTTAACACACACTTTGCATACACTCGACCTCACAGCCACACCAAGAAGTGAAACAGATCGTAGAAGAGGCCCAACAGTTGCAGCAATTCCTGCTCTTCGTTCTGTCGACAACACGCCTACATGGGCTTTTGAAAAGCATCCTCACATTCTGCAGCTCTGCATCTTCCCCTCGACGCATAAACACACCACGAATGGACATTTTCAAACGAAACCAACTGTCTCCCGTGAACTGTGCGTCTAAGTGTTTAAGTTCAACCCTTTCACGATTTATACAGAAAATCTTGTGGCACTTCAGGTTAATGCGACGCTCTTTCTAAAACGGCGTTTTCCCCACAACGTGTCCTTGAATCAAAATGTAGCGCACAGTTGTGACTTTTAATTTTTGTTTTCTTTTCAGAGCAGGTGCAGGTTAAGACTTCTGATTTGAGAGTTTCTGAGTACACTGCAATCATACCACACAGTGTTGGTCAAAATCATTATGGCTTCACACTGTGGTGGCTCACAACAGCGATGGCAACCCATGGTTTGACTTGAATGGTTGCAGGACTTGTTTGCCAAGAATCTTTAAAAAAGAAAATGTCCCCTCCTTCTTCATGTCTTTGTGAAGAGATGGAGAACACAACAAAAAAATGTGTTATTGATGATACTTGCTTGGGTTTTTACTTCACCCTTTTTCCATTTCTTATGATTGAATGGTTGACATTTAGAGGTGATCGAGTGAATTCGTAAGGTTTCGAGATCATTCGGCTGTGGAAGTACCTCCTGAGACTGGTTTACAGACTTTAGCCCAAATAGCTCCAACCATCCGTTCAAAATTTACTGAAACACTCACACCGAGTCTCTCTTTCATAAACACTTCTCCCATGGACTTCTGGCCCTGATAACGCCCTCATCACACACTTGTCAGAAGCCATAAGCTCTGCGCTGGATGAAGTCCTCGTCACTGCCATCGCTGCTGGTGATCGGGGAAAGAGGAGGCCGCTCTGGCTTCTGTCCCGAAGACACATTCAACCTCTGAGTGGGGGACGACAGACTGACTCGTCTCCCATCGAACCAGCTGCTCAGGCATTCATGCACGAAAGCAAAATGTATCTCGCTGTAGACTTTGGACGTGTTCAGCAAAGTGTTTGCAAAAATAAAACTGCTTGACCCACAGTAAATTCAAGACACTAATATATTGATTATAAACAAACGAGACCAGCGCAGTGCATTGCGGTGTCAACCCCAAGGTCGGATTTGATTTGGTGACGTATGTCGGGGAAAAGTGGAGCGGCAGGAAGGGAAGTGCTGGAGTGTGTTCTGAATTTAAAGAAACACAGAATCAACAATAAATGAAGCATGAAATGAACCAACTGTGTCCAATTGTCTACTTTTTTTGTACTAAGTACCACAAAGCAGAATAGTCAGAGACATAGCTCAGATTTTGAATTCCCTTTAATTTGTAATTTCCTTTGAAGGAGGCTCTCACTATGTTGCTGCTAAATACAGGATTGTAAGGTTATATCCCTTTAAAAACTCATGCAAATTGTATAATTCTGGCCCGTTATGCAATCTCCATCTCTCATCGCCGTTAAAACTTAAACATTTGATTTGTTTTCTTATCTTTTAGAGAATTGCTCAGCGATCTTGATGCTCTCATCCAACTGACTATATACTTCTTGATGACTGTGTGAGACAGAGAAAGTGAGATATCACAGTTCACCTGTCTGCTCATCTTCTGTTACTGTGGAGTCAACCAAGCAGTCACTGGCCCTGCCCTTGAGCCCTTGAGCCCCCCCACCCCCGACCCTCCAATGACTGCTCCAAACCCATGCAGCTGTGAAGGACCCTGCTCCCCCGGGAGGAACGCCGTCAAAGTCTCTTGGAGAATTGATTCTTGCACTAATGTCTAAAAAAAAAAAAAAAGAAACACCTGACATCAGGCTACGTCGGCCAACATCATCAACCCTGCAGCGTCTACGCCTCAAACCAGATTAGATAGATTTTCTATATCCTGGCTTCATATCTAAGATCATAGCTTTTCCTTCTCCCTCTTATGAGATTCTTGCTCTTGGGTCTCTTGTGGCGAATCGACGACCAATTGACTGATAACACCGGTCGAAAGTTTGAGTACAGCAACGTGGAATTCTTTACAAAGTATGTGAACTTTCAAAGACCTTTCACTGCCATCTATCTTTGAATATTACACGTGCAGATATTAGGAGAATTGTACATTTATTTTCAACAAGATATGTTTTAATGAAATTACCAAAATGAAAAACGTGCCGCGCGCCAAGCAGGTTTAGTCTGTAACATGTGTAACTGGTGTAACTTTTTTATGTCTAATGTATTTAATGTTTACGCAATGTGTTCAGTGTGTGTGTGAGGATAAAATTGCCTTTATTTCTTCATTACTGGCATCAAATCATCAAATTAGTAATGCACTAGCATACGCATGTCATTTCTTTAAAAACCTTGGCGTTACTGATGGTGCTTGGATACGGCAGAGCCGCACCGTCACATTTTCACCGGTTGCAACTGGTATCAGCAAACTGAAGTTTAGCTTGGTTCTTTATATATTTTAACTTTTGGTCACATTTCTTTACCTTTTGCGTGCAGTTTGATCGTAGAGTACGCGAGCGGGAAGATGATCTGAACCGCGAATCCGCAAGCAAAAACCTGGACTTTGATATTCTGTCTTATGTCTTTGTATGAAAGCAGATCCTTTGATTTGACAAAGAAAATGTTCATATCAAAAAGGCTTTTAAGAGTTTTATATCATCCCACGCCCATTGGTATTTTCTGTGGTATGGTTTCCTTTAGTATTTCAGTGCATTACGGCATTCAATCCTCAACGCTTTCTTCTCTTATCTTCTTTCTTCCATTCTCTTCATTGCTTTTTCATTGCAGTTGTACACCCCAATTATTCCATCCCATTTCATAATCTCTTTTAATGTGCCTCCCATTCAAAACACAATGGCAAAGTCATAAACACGAGGCAGATAAAGCACAACAGCTGAAGGCAAATGACAGGTATTGTAACATCATGCCTATCCTCTCCACAAACATGTCTGCATATAATTGAAACACTAATCACTCCATAATTACGAGAAATGACTCTTTATGTCAAATGGAGTCAATGTAATAGCCGGTGGGCTGACAGGAAGAAAAGAGAGGAGAAAACACGGGAGATGAGGCGTGATAGAAAAGTTATGGCCCATGAAGAAGAAGAAGGGAGGAGGTGACATTTTGACTAATATGCTACCGTCTGTGGATGTGGCTCGACGACACAAAGAAATCATGAAGTAGGAGCTTCTAACATTCCCGGAGAACACAGCGAGCTTTTCAATTATTAAAACGAAACATACTTTTTTTGGGGTTCATTTTACACCCACTTTCCACCTCTGAACGTGTACGTTACTGCACCAAAGTTGTCTAGAAATTAATCTCACGCTATCTGTGAACAAGAGGTGCAGTCCAAAAAACAAATACTAATGATGGTCTAAATTCAGCCTTTTTTGTAAATATAACAAGGTGCATCTGGCCGACCGAAGGTAACGAGGAAGCACGCTGACGGCTTTCAGAATAAAACAAAAGCCACAAAGCTGTTTGAGCTCTGAGCCCTTGCCAGGAGAACGGAAAGAATCAGAGAATGAATAGGTGTTTTAAAACTACCATTATGCCAAACATAACAAGTAATATTGTTAAGTGCCTGCGTGCCCGTTTTCCACTGCTTTTTGAAATTCCCTGAATCCATTAATTTATCACTCCCTGTTATTGCGTTTCATCAGGACCTTGAAAATTAAAAAAAAGAGAAAAGGTATTTCACTCAAAGGATTTGCAGTCTGAAAATCACATTTGTTACAATGTTTCACATTACACAGCTGCGACAGGAAGCTATAAATCTTTTCGCTTTTTAATCAGCTCTATAAAGCAGTACAGACAGAAGATGGAAAAAAAAAAAAGAAAAAAAAAAAGTAAAAATTAAACACTTTACAGCTTCTACTCTGGATATTACTCAATTACATTTTTATTTTTTTTAAATCATAAAAAATTTGAAATAATGACTGCAAAGCTGTTCCGGTGCAGCGACCGGCCAGCAGGGGGAGATAAAGCTACGGTTCCTCTACAGTGTTCCCCTTCTGTACTCCCGACTCCTCCAGTTCTCCTCGTCTCCCTTGCCCCCTGATGGAAAAGGCCAACTGAGCTCTGGAGAATATTTATGAGCGAGGGAGAGCAATTGGTTTGAGATCATTCAATGAGGGAGAGAAGGGAGGGAAGGGAGGGAAGGGAAAGAGAAAATGTGAGGTAGAGATGGAGATAGAGGCAGAGACAAGGGTTAGAATTTAATATTTATATTTAATTTTCTTTTGACCTGGTGGATAATTAAGACTAATTTCTTAGTTATTTTGCATCTATATTTATGAGTCTGTACCGAATCTGTTATCGAGGAAAAGGAACGTTTTGGCTGCTCCTTAGTTTCACGTTGGGGCCAGTTTAAGATTTTAGGCTCGGATTACGATGAACGGCGGTGATGATTCAAGAGGCAATAAACAGGACTTTTACTGACCCATAAAGGTCTGCAAAGTGTTCGGGATGAGCAGAGCAGCGTCGCTGATCAATACAAATGACTCACAGATTACTTTACCGACATTTTTTTGGGGGGGCTTATTGTGAACCAAAAAAAATACCCTACAAAGCTCATTTCAATTTGAAGGCATTTGTGATCTCTTCAGTTCTCAGCATCCTCGACTGCTTGGCGATGGATGACAGCGACTGGCAGCGCGAGATATTTAAAGCCTGAAAAAGAAGTGTTTTCTCAAGCCAAGGTAAAAAGCAAGGAACATTATTTCAAACAGGGCTGATAGTTCACCTTTTCGCTCTAATTAGCCAGCTTATTTTTTCAGAGGAAACTGAAAAAGGCCACAGTAGCCTGAGGGGTGGGGGGCATTTAGATATGTCAAGTTTGCATTTTTCATATATTTGCTGATAGAGGTCAATAAAAGTCACACTGCAGGGTTACAGAAAAAGGGCTTAAAGCTGCAGTTTCTTGGAAACAAAAGTGAGGTTTTAGTGACGTGGATGCAAATATATGTCAGATTTGCATGCCTCGGTTGGGCGGGGGGCGCGAGGAGGGGGGGGGGCAAAAGGATCAGGAGGACAAAGAAACGAGTATGAAGACATCCTGAGAGACGGTAAGAAAAGACGCCTGCAGAGAGAGGCAGCGAGCAAGGAAATGATGGATGCGGGGAAGCCGGCAGCGCTACATTCTCTATCTTTGCTTGGCATTGTCACCCCTGTCAGCTGCTAAATGCCAGTGTCAGTCAACCCCTCTGTTCATCTGGCAACAGCCCCCTCCGCCTGCACAGCGGCGGACACTCCCGACATCACTCTCATCAGAGTGTCAAAAGACTTACCTGGCAAACGCAGCCAACAAAAAAAACAAAAACACAGACCGGCAGGAACTCACACACACACACACACACACACACAATCCCGCTCACACACACACACACACACACACACACACACACACACACACACACACACACACACACACACACACACACCGTACAGGATCCTCAAAAGAAGTTTGTTGTTGTTGTTGTTGTTGTTGTTGTTGGCTTTTCATCAAAATTAGAACACCCACGTTTGATTTTGGCTAAAAGGAATAAAGGCATTTTCTTAATGAGAAATTTCCCACAGGAAAGTATGCACACACACACAAAAAAACCCACTCATTTTGCCAGTTCTGTGAACTAAATACATATGAATAAGATGATCTATGAACACACAAGACCATGTGTGCACGTCACACTGCCTTTACCAACCGACTGAAGGATTCGTTTATCAGTCTCGCTTTCTGTGTGGAAATTTAAACGCCTCAGAAGCGTTTCAGAAGCAACTTGGGGAAACACCAGCACAAACACAGACACCCTCACTCGTATCAACACAGACAACTAGCAAATGAAGCCAGCTGGATTACGTTCAGTGTTCACGGCTGCTGCTGCTGCTGCTGCTGCTGCATTCTTTTCTTATGTTCATACATGAAATTCTTCACTAGTAACTTCGGAGGAATGTGTAAAAAAAGACAAACTTGTCGTCTTTTTCCTTTGACACGCAAGAAATGGAATTCATTGAGGCATGTCCACATCGAGCACTACTTCATACCGAATGTTTTGTGCATACGTGGAAGTTTGCATCTCGGAAATACTCCCTTTAATTCCACTCTTGTCTCCTAAAAAAAAAAAAAAAAAGACTAAGAAAAATTACATCATAGCAAAGCTTTCAAACAACACCCTGCTGCTTCTAAGCACACACCAACTGTACTTCACACCGCACACTTCTGAAGCCATCCTGTCTAACCCACTGTCACACATCAACTGGCTCAGTCAGATATCTGTTATGTCCCACTGCTTTGCCCAAAAACCCTCCTGCGGTATCTCCGCTTTTGGAGTTTCCACTGATATTGCACCATTCAGAGAGTTTTGTATCGTACTCAAACCATATGTCTCTCTGCTGCCCACAAAAAAAAAACAGAAAGGAAAAGAGGAAGCAGTTGATCGCACCCAAAGAGGCTTGTCATCCCAAACAGAATGCACGCAGGGCTTTTGGTTTCTATTTAAACTCCTCTAAGTATTTGTCTCAATGCCACCTACAGTTTTGCGACCTACGAAATCAGCATCCTTTATAGTGTTCACAAAAGTGTATTGTGATCTCTTTGCTTTTCTAAAGAGCTTTGCCTCCTACCAAAGGCACAATAATCAAGGCTGAAGTAATTTGCACAGCCTCTTTGCATTAGGTCAGGTTTTTTGTTTGGTTCCCACTCAGACCACACAAACAACCTTCCTCTCTCACGCGTTCCAGCTGTGCAGATTCTGCAGTCATCTCTGACGCCGCTGTTCCTCACCTGTATATCTTGTACTTGGTGGTGAATCCTTGCTGGTAGCGCTCCGTGAAATCAGAAAACTCCTGCGAGTTGTGAAAGGGACCCTTGTCCGACAGGAGCCAGCCCAGGGGCCCAGTGGAGCCACTGAAGCCCGCCCCGGCAGAGTCTGCCCCACTGGCCCCCGCCGACAACCAGCTCTGGAGCAGGCTTAGCGTTAACCACTTCCATAGAAACATGAGGGCCGTCAGTCTAATGGAGATGCACGGGCCACTCATGCTGCTTCCCCCGGCCCCGGTGACTCCTCATTCTCCCTGCACTCCCGATGAGTCCTGCTGGAAAGGAGGGAGGAAGAGGAAGAGGGAGAGAGGAGGTGAGGCGAGGTGCACACAGAGCACAGTGAGGTTGTCATTTGACTTTGGTTCAGAAATCCTTGCAAAGAGACAGAATTTTTAATCAAAAAGTACATTTATTGAAGCAATAAAGCCAATAGAAATTAAAAAAAGATATATAATCTTTTAATTATATATATATATATATCTATATATATATATATGTATATATAGATATATATATATATATAGATATATGAATATGACATTTAGTTATAGTTTTAACGTAGTGCTTTCTTACCTTATTCTGTAAGTGTTGAGGTCTGTCACTGGTCGCGATTAGTTTCCGCAAAATCCCCTGATAGGAGCGTGAAGTTGGACTCGGCTGGGCGCACAGACGGGGCGGCATCGGTAAATGACTTTTCTTTTTTTTTTTCTTCTTTTTTTTGGTCGGGAGGGATTATCGCCACGAATGCAAACAGAAGCACAGTTAGGGGCAGCAGCGCAACTTGAGCAAGAGAGAGGATGGCATCCAAACACCCCTTTACAGTGTGCTCTCCTCCTTTTTTGAACGGACGCTTATAATATTTCCAGCTGGAGGAGCCTCCGACGTTGCGCAGTACAGTAAGGTCCACTCCAACGGAATGAGACGCGGCGGACGCGACGTCTTCCACGGGGTCAAATCTTCCAGTAGTGCGTAAAAACACACTGGTAGAATTTGGATTGACGCACGGGAAAAGGCTGCTGTCCTCTTAACTCATTTCTGCCCTCGATTGGAGAGGACGCGCTCAGGGCGCATGCAGGACGCGCGGAGAGGTGCTGCTGATGGACTCCCAGCGCACGAAATGTGTGAATGGCATTCGGGGGGCGCGCGCTCTCTCGCTCTCTCTCTCCCGCCCTCCTCCCTCCCTCCTCCCTCGCTCCCTCCTCCCTCGCTCCTTCCAGTCCCGTACCACCGCAATTTCATTTATTCCAGCAGCGAGCACACTCCCGGTTGGCTGGGACGTAACTGGAGGAAGTGAGAGTAGGCGGTGTTAAAAAAAAAAAAAAAAAAAAAAAAAAAAAAAAAGACAAGAAAAGGGGGGGTTGGGGGGGGGGGGGGGGGGGACAGAGGATGCTCCTATGTGTTGGGAGTCAGATGCCTCATTTTACGAAAACAGATAGAAGTCACCTGCATTTCAGATTCATAGACGGGAAACAAAAGGACAAAACAGGCGGAAATCAGGGTAACACGTCAACTTCAATTTGCAGTGAATTCACGTCTTATTACGAAAAAGAGCCACAGGAATAGTTATCACGAAGGAATCTGATGTGACAAAGGATCATATTCTGCCTCTCTACTTGCCATAGAATCAACACTAGATTCGAGATTGTTAAAATGGATGTTATCTCCGTGTACATGCATCCCGAAAAAAAAGTTTGAATTATCTGATTAATCACTTTAATGACGGTTGTGGTGGCGATGATCATCATCATGATGATGGGGGGGGGGGGGGGGGGGGGAGGAGAGAGGGGTGTTCAGCCCCCTGCAGTTATTCTCGTTATCTGCTTTTGCCCTCTTCCTCCCTCTCCTCTTCTCCTGCAGAATAATCATCACTTTCACCATCAGCAAACTTAATTAGATCGGCTCTATCCGCGCGCCCGAGCGTCGGACACCGAGCGCGGATCAAGAGAGAGAGACAGAGAGAGAGAGAGAGAGAGAGAGGCAGGAGAGCGGAGGGAGGGATATGTGCTGCCTTTCAGCTTTTTCTGTAGACGTTCAAAGGGAGGTTTTTATACAGGGATTGGATTAGAGAAATGAACACCATTGAGTCACGAGATTTACTGGCTCCCGAACTCAAAGAGAAGCTGAAATCCCGTGGCACAGCCACTTGCAGAATCCGGAGTAAAAAGAATGAGTTGATTTGTCACAGTTTCATCATCATGTTTGGGATTGGGTGCCTTTTCTTTCTGACCCTGCCTCGCAGCCATGACGACTTGTGAAGGACAACTACCGAATAGGAACAGGCAGTCTTCGGTCCACGGTGTCGGTTCTGGATAGAGGGTTTCTTTTTTTTTTTTTTTTTTTGTACTTGTTTTTAAACTCCACTGCAGCTGACCATTTCAAGTCTGCCTGCAAGTACAGGCTAAACTTTTTATTTTTTTAAGTTTTAAATAAAAGATGATTTTTTTTTTTTTTTTTTTTGTGGGGTGTCACAGCTCATTACTTCCAAGGATTCACACTGCTTTTTAGGCCGTTGGAGTTCGACCACTGTTTTCCGGTTTCAGAGGCCAAGAACTCACAATTTCAAATAAATGATTCATCAACTTGAATTTCCTTGTGTACACGAGTAGATACCATGGTAGTAAACATATCTACTCTCCGTGTGCACTCCGATAGTGAGCTTGTTTATTTCTTCTTCTTTTTGTAGGAGAGAAATGGGCAAGGCAACATAATTGATTGTCAATGGATGGAGCATAAAGCTGTCCGTGCGGGCCAGATATAAGGCCAGTGCGCAAAGGAAGAAGAAAAAAAAAAAAATCAAAGACAATGTCACAATGTCACAGCAAAGTGCTCATTAAAGCTCCAGAAAGGTACACGTGACGTGTAGGTCACAGTGGGTGAGCAGTGACCTATAACAACGAGTCATCCTTAGACTCTTTCAGGCCAGAGTAACCAAAGATTACAAAAGTGGAGCCTTGGCAACTGCATTCAGTCAGATGGCCTTCAGCAGAGGTTTTTAAAATGTGTAAACCGTGAAGAAATACTACAAGGAATTGTCTGTGTACTGTACGCACCAGAGAGCAATGCAATTTTATTATCATATATTCCTTTTCTCTGACCTCGGGGTTGTTTTAACTCCACTGCCCCTAAAGGAAAATGTTTTTGGCCGGGAAGCAAGCAGGTAAAATGCAGAGAAACATAAGCCAGAACTGGCAGAAAACATGCATTGCAAACTGCTTAGACTTTAAGTGGTAGAAAGTAACAAGTTCGCCTAAAGCTACACTGGTTCATATTTTTGGATGAACAAAAGCTGAAATGACTCTTGAAAGAGAAAATACGTAGGGACAAACCCGCAACAAATTACCACAAAACCCAACTCTACTAAGCATTTTCATGTCTTACAGCACATCGAGGTACTGTGGTATTTCCCTCAGGAGTTGGTGGAGACCAGACCACAGCTAAAAGAAGAATATTGGACTTGATCAATGGTCAGAAACTGAACTTCTAAATGAGCGCTAATCTTTGCGTCTGCGAGATGTGTAAATAGCCAATCATATTTGCTAACACTTTTTTTTATAAGTGGACGTCGCTTTAGGGTCAGAAAAATTAAGGCTGAAGCGGAATTTCTTTAATCTTCAATATCCCAGAGTGATGCTAAAGCTCTGGCTCCGTAGACTCCCAATTCAAATTCTCTCACGAAATTAAAAGTCAATACTTTTTTTCCCGCAAGTTAGTTTGGTTTTTGCAGGCTCAGCTCACTGCTTCTTATTCGTTTTTCTTCATCTGAAAGTAATCCCGTCATTTATTGGAAAATAAGCCTCAAAAAGCAGATTTATTTTTTTGGGGGGGAGGGGGGGGGGTTCTGTTTGATTGACAGGCTTTCAGTGGGACGGGACCAGATCAAGTCAGATCCACCGATCACTCCTCCCCAGCTCGTCCAAATACGGTCAATATCCAAACTCGATGCTTCATAACGGCCGTTCACAAACCGACGGGTGAGGATACTGTTGTTGGATGCTTGGTTGTCACTGATAATAGGTCTGGAAACCCTGTCAGCGTGAAGGTTCGCTGAGCCCTCCTGAAGGTCGGACTAATAAGCAACAAGAAGTAGGCGTGGCTTAGCGTGATGACACAGAATTCAAGCTTCTGTCTTTTTCGAAATGTAGTTCCACCAACGATGGCCGGTAGAGCCGGATGAAAGAGACATAAACAGTTGTAGCAACACTGGCAAATATATAGGAAGTGAAGTCAATGGTACTTGTATTCTTAAATTTACTTTACAAAGTATGCGATGGTCGTTTACTGCCGTGGCGATGCACTCTGTTCGGGTACGATCTCTGTTGTTTACAGCTCGGTGAGTTTTTTGTCGTAAAACATACATCGTGCGGTGGTCAACGCCGATTGGTTAAAGGCTTGCTCCGACAGTTTCGAAATGAAACCGAGGCCCATTAGGATGCAACCGAAACAATCCCCGATGGAGCGTAAACAAAGTGAACTCGGGCTCTGGTAATTCCAGGCGAGGACAGTCCGTCCCCGGCCGGCGAGAAAAAGACCCCGTGCAGCTCATTATTCATCTGCGTTTACCCCGCGGCGGTACGGCCGTTCACTTTTCACATTCTCGCATGTTGGGCAGGTTCCAGAGTCTTCCTCCATCCACATACCTGTCAGCGCATCTCCAAGCAGACAGGAGAAGGTACGGACCCTCCCCTCCCTCCCCCCTCTCCCCCATCCCCAAACTAACATTCCTCTTTGAGTTAAGCAACAGAGCGCACCACTGAGCCGGCAAGCTGTCCGGCAGTCATTACACACAGCCAAATAATAGCAACCTGCAAATAGTGTGGGGTCGTCAAACAGCTGGCACACGCACACGCACACGCACACGCAGACCTCGAACCGGGGGTCTCATCGCCCACGCGAGCCTTGTGTAAACTCCACGAGCGGCGGAGAGGCGACCGAGACAGTCGCATTTACTCAGCGCTGAGACGGATAGTCATTAGGGGAGGTAAACATTCACTTAAGCCTGAGCGTGCTCATTGATGCCACTCAAGGGGTCTTCGTGAGGAGTGATCAGGGAGCAGAGTGAAGCTGAGGTTTTAATTAGCCCTGAAAACCTGACGGTCTGTTGTCAGGGCTTCGTCACAGCGCTCTTGGCTTTTACCGCTTTGCTCCCGACGAGCGATCGAACGATCGAGACACAACTGGCGCGAAGCGCCGCCCCGAGCGCCGACGCCGCATCTTCAAAGTCATCTACGAGACCCGACGAAGACGGCGCATCTTTTTGTTGTTGTTTTTGTTGGGGTGGAGTGACGCTAAATGGGACAGGGTGACACTTCACCGTCTTCGCGTCTCTATCAAGTCATAAATTGCCACCAGTCACTTGTGATGAAAGAGAATCGTCTTCAGTTAATGTCGTCCAGAGAACAGAACTCAGTGGAGCGCACATAATGCCGTGATTAAAGAAGCCAATAGACTGACGAAGCTTTCATCAGAATCTGGATTACTAATTGCTCATTTGGGTCACCTGAACTCGGCACTAATCAACTCTGTAAAACCTCCTCCCTCGTGTCTGGTCTTCTGGTTGTATCATCATCATCATCATGCTTCTTTTTTTTCTTTTGTAGGGAATAAAAATAAGAGGAGGAATCTTTTTGTTGTTGTTGTATTTTCAGTATAATGTTGAAATTCTGAGACAAAAGTCTAAAATATTTTAACTTTATTCTCCACTTTACTGACTATATTCTCAACATTTTGCATGGATTCTCAAAATTATGTTTTCTCAGCTTTTAGACTTACTTCTGAAAATGCGAAAATTTAAAAAGATAGATCCGCTCATTTTTTAAATATATTCCTTAATTTGGCCCTAAAACTCTGTCGTACAGGACCACATTACTATTTAACATGTTTTTGTAAATGCCGCTAATTAAGCGCGTGGTTCAGTTTGAGGTCTTTGCGTTGTTCTCTGACGGTATGAGACACATTTTTTTTCGTACGTTGAAGAGAGTCAGTAACAAACCGGGCCGGTAGATCGTGGCCATGACATCATTGTATTCATTTTCTTTTTTTCTTTCGTGTCATTAATGCACTTTTTTTTTTTCTTAATTCACTAAAACCTTTCCCGTATTCATACATTTTTTTAACATTCTAGAAATTTAAGTTCCACCTCTTCTTTTTAAACGCGTATTCTCTTGCTCCCACGTTGGCTAGTTAAACGTGTAAATTCCATAAATTGAACGGAAAAGTACAAATTTGCATCCCGCTGTGTGAAAACACAAACACTGAGAATCTGCAGATTCCATCCTCGC
The DNA here is from genome assembly GCF_022577435.1 of Embiotoca jacksoni. Classification (NCBI taxonomy): domain Eukaryota; kingdom Metazoa; phylum Chordata; class Actinopteri; family Embiotocidae; genus Embiotoca; species Embiotoca jacksoni. The sequence continues at coordinate 2,115,238 of NW_027185329.1, forward strand.
CTGTCATCGGCTGCGAGATAAAGCAGCTGTTTCATGAAACCTTGTGAAAGTCACCACGGCAACCGTAGTCGCACCACACCTCGTATGCGAGCTTGTTTCTATTTACGCATGCACACGTCGATGTGCGATTTATTTTCGGTGTCAATTTCTACTGGAAATGCTGCAAAACACTGTGTGCGGTACGATGCGTTTGCATTTCATAATAAAGACATTTTAAAGTGTTTAGGATGAGATGTGCAATATTCTTGGACAAGTACAGTTTATTGTGACAATTTTAACTGTTTTATTATCCTACAAAATGAGCATATTGTTTCATGTCTCTGTATATGGGTGTCAATGAAAGTTATTTGTACATGACTGCATTGAGAAGATGTCTCATATCATCCCTATAAATGAATGTACATAGTAATACTATGACTCTGGGCGATATATATTCATGTGTGTGTGTGTGTGTACTGTGTTTTTATTCCTGTAGATTGTTTTCAGCTGAGCCCGTTTCCGTTGCGACGTCACGTTAAAAGTTTCACGTTTCATTTTTTTTCGCCGCCATTTAATGTTATCTTCTCTTACGTCACATGTTTACTGTTAAAAACGGATACGACGCGTTCATCAAAAATCTGCAGCGAGATGGAAAGAGAAAGCGAGAATTAATAAAGTGTGTCAGTCTATCCACAGAAGGAGGAAGCTCATACCTCTTCATACCTTACAGCCTCCCCAGATGCTCGGCGTCTCCCTGTTGTTGCCGCTCTTATTGAACGATTCTGACATTCACATATTCAGTCATGAATGCAGCGACAGCCGGTGTGTGCGTTTGTGTGTGCGTGTGTGTGTGTGTGTGTGTGTGTGTGTGTGTGTGTGTGTGTGTGTGTGTGTGTGTGTGTGTGCATATGATATGATAAGGAGCCCGTGTGAAATCATTCCCCACTGTCAAGCCTGGTAGACTTTTCACCTCATCAGGGAGTTGAGTTCATTTGCAGCAGCAAAATTGTTATTTTGCAAATGTGGCCACTCCAGTTGAAAAACCATTAACTCCAGAAATTGAAATGTATACCGTGTTGCATAGTAAAGAGTAAACATTATTGCATTTTTATTGAGTGGGGAAAAAAACACAGGCCGAACAAGCAGATGGCTAGTATGTTGAGTTTACCAGATGACTGTGCTTACAGCAATTATGCTATACTCTTGCTTTCTTGTCAGTTATGTTGGATATAATGGAGTCGCAGGTATACACGCAGCCAGCCAACTTTTTAAATTATGTCGCGTCAGCAACTAAATTGTGTGCAAAGAGGAGGTGTAAAGAACCGAGAGTACCGACACTTCTGATTCAACGTGGAAATTCTCAGTATAACTAATAAAAAAAATACAAACATTAGCTAACAGAAGGGTCAGCAAACATGAAAGCTTCAACAGCGGGTGAGATATGCATCTAATGACTAATCCTTTGCAGGGATGTGGAAACATGAAAAAAAACTCCTCCTTCACACAGTTGTTATCCGGCCGTGGACCGCAGCATTAATTATCAACAAGTCAGTGACTCATAACACTCCCTTATGTAATGTGCTGGCAGTTCATTTCTCTTTACAGAACTGATTGTTTTTAAAGTGTGAGATGCAGCCTTGCATTGAAAATCTTTTCTGAAATGTTTGGCATAGGGAGTCTTTCTGGTTAGCGACTGTGGGAAGATTGTAAACTGAAAATGAGTGGTGGTGATCATTAATTTTTGTTGTGGGGAATTGCCGTTTAAATTGTAAGGACTCAGAAAGAAAAAAAAAGAAAAACGGAGAGATGCAATAGCTTATGTCACTACGGTTAAAAAAAAAAAAAGACATCCATCACCAGGTAATCACGATGACCTAACAGATGTTCCCATTGACCTGATTAAATGACCGTTCACAATTGTCGAAGATAATGTTTACTGGCTGAACGATGATCTTAAAGTGGTGCATATACAATACAGACATATAAATAAACACCAAAGACAGGTACAAATTGTTACTTATCTCCCTAAAGTAGCACAATAGCTCACTTTTTTTTCTTTTTTTTTTTAGCTTAGCCTACCAGTTTTATTTTTGTCCAGCTGGGCTGAATGTGGTTAAGGGTCTCATAAAACATGGTAAGAATGCTTATCTGACCAAACAGATTGCTTGGCTGGCACTACCCATTGTATAAACCTTGTTAGCGTTATGCCCCCTTTTTTTTTTTTCTTTTTTTTTTCTTCTTCCTGTTTGTACTTCTTAAGAGTTATATCTCCTTGATGCTGGTCTGATTTTGCAGGGAGGGGGGAGGGGGAACGATTCATTCCCTCCAGAGGAAAGAAAAGCAAACAATCCACCAGTGATAGAGAGACTTTTTACTGAATAAAACCCAGTGTTAGTAGGACATTGTCTCGGTTTATAGAGAACATAGGTCAGGGATAGAAAGTGCCCAGCCTCTGCCTGTGGCGGCCGGCTGCTGATAAATGGACCTCGGCCGACGGCCGTCTGGGCTGCAGCGTCCGGTCGTAAAACCCCAGAGCTCTAATGTGATCGTCTTCATGCGACGCACATCTCCTATACCGGCCTGATTTCTCCGCCACAGTAAAGTGTGACCGTCGTCAAAATATGCAAATTGCCCAAACGGCTTAGTAAATGTTAGCCTTTTAAAGCCCGGATCACACTTCAGCTGCAGAGCAGCGCTCGGACAGCGGGCGAGGATGCACTTTTGGAGATACCTACTACGCACAAATACAGGCGATACGAGCATCCAGTTACTCATTTTTTTGCGGACTATCGTTGGAGACCATGAACGGCTGTAGATTCTTACATGGTGCCTAAATCTTTCAAATATAGATCGCGCAATCGCTTCAAGACAAAGCAATGCGCCGACAGCGCCTCTGACCACAACTCGTTTGAGCTCCAACGCGCCCATCGGCTCTAAGAAGGCTCCACGTACGAGGGCGGATCAAAAAGGTTCTGGGGACGGCTCCTGTCGCGCATAAACGGTCCTGCAGCACCGTGACGTGCACGGAGAGCACCGAGGAAGCTGTGACTTGCACGAGTAAGTCCTCGAAGTTCCAACCGCTTGATCAAAATCAGCACTGTTCACGCGCAACAGGAGCAGTCTCTTTCTTATCCACCACTCCTACATTGGCTGTTTCAACAACAGGACGGGAAAATGACAACAGCGTCGGTCTGAAACTGGGAAAAAGTTTTTCTCGCGCTTGGTCGAAGTCAGTGGTGCGTTAATTTACTGTGAGTATAAGGGAGCATAGACGGGAACATGTTCCAACACAAACGGATGCACAAAGCACTTGTGACACTGAAGGACAATATAAAGATGACAGCGTGACAGATTATCATTGTGTGTACGATTCGGGTCCGTTTCCTACGACAAGACTTCTCTCCTTAGCGGCTACTTAAAAAAAAAAATCCTCTGTAATAATTGCAAACCCCCCCTCCCCCCCCTCCTCCCTCCACCCGCCACCCCCGAGGTGCAGTTACACCCGGCTCTCTGGGAGACGAACACGGCCATTTTAATTAAGCTGCAAAGCACCACCCGTTCAAACCCTGCTCTTCACTTTGCGCTCAGATTATCGGCTGTTAAATTAGCAAAAGTGGGTTCGGGACACGACCTAAAGGCACATCGCACCAGATGCTTTACACCGTGAGCTTGGATCGTTAAAATACAGCATCTGTTGGTTGAACAAAGTCCCTTTAAACACACTTGAAGTGACCATCTCGTGTTTACAAAAAAATGAACTCAGTACTCAGTACCACCGAATACTTTCAGCACCGGGGAACAAATATTTGCTCATGACATAAAGAACAAGCAGCTTTGCCTCTCTTGGTAACGACCGCAGTGAATGCAGACGGAGCAACTTTTTTTACTGTAGGGTCTTATTAGTTTTTTCACTAATAAGTATTTTGTATTTATAGCCTTTGAAATGTTGGAACCAATGCACTTCCACGAAGGGCAGGAAGACAGCAGCGGTGGCACTTTTTCCACGTGCCTGCAATGAGCTGCCGGGCCATTATAGCACCATGATTGGAGAAAATCTCGGGATATAATGAGGTAAATATTGGACTTTTGAATAGTTGGATTGTTCCGCACAAGATGTTTGCAGTAATTTTAATGGTCATTGTTTGCCCACAGTGGAGCTCAAATAACCTTGTAAAGGGTCACTGATGTTCAGGAGAGAAGCTGCGCCAGGCAAACTTGTTTTGTTATAATGACATGCAAACTTCATCTGTAGAGAAAAAGAAGATTTTCATTTTTAAGGATAAATTAACAACTGGAGAGCTTTGAATCTCTCTTCTCTTCTCTTCTCTTCTCTTCTCTTCTCTTCTCTTCTCTTCTCTTCTCTTCTCTTCTCTTCTCTTCTCTTCTCTTCTCTAACTAACTCTGTAGTCACCCCAGAAAAATGAAATAATTTTAAGATTCCCGAGACCATTACCTTAACAAATTGTGGATATTGCTCTGTATTTTGCTGCAGGGTATATTTGAGATCATATGCTGGCTGAGGTGGAGAATGTATTCGAAGCTTAAGAGTGGAAATGCGGTCTTGAAAAAAAAGCTGTATCACAAAAATAGCATCCCCATTTTCTTGTGTCCTGCTCCAAGTTGTCTCGCTCAATGTTTATCATTTAAAGTGTTGTGTATTTCACTGTTTTCATGTTGTGACTATCTGTTTGGAAAGACAAATCCCTCGCAGGGTGATATTCACGAATAGATTTGAACGCCGCCTCTCTCATATGGCACAACATAATATCATTATATCAGAGACCATATGTCCCTGCAATACTGGAAATTACACAGCAGTGAGATTTTCAACAGCAGACAACAGACTGCGGAGAAATTTAATGGAATGACTGCAGATGGACGAACAGTTAAGAGCTAATGCAGCAGTGAGATGGGCCGAGCTGGTTAAATATAGTGTATTCAGTGTGTGTGTGGCAGTTTGTGTGACAGACTGTGTGTGTGTGTGTGTGTGTGTGTGTGTGTGTGTATGTGTGTTTGGCTATGAGGCACGGCCAGATGCTGTTTTGGGACATGATCTCAAGAGAATAAAAGGCTTGGCTCTCTAAGACCTCATCAGCTGCCATCAACGCTGGGACAGTGGAGGGAAAACCAAATTACATGTGATCACAAACACTTACCGAATAAATGGACTGTTGTGATCTGAGGGTGTTGCTGGAAAATGACTGACACGGGGGGAGACTGCGGGGGTACCTGAGCTGTCACAACTAAGGCCAGCCAGATGCAAAAAAAAAAAAAAAAGGAAAGAAGAGAATTACAAGAAGTGTAAAATAAATAAAAAAAAAGTGGTTAGAAAAATGTATTTGCCACATACACTGGGATATGGAGGATTAGGAAAGCACCTCAAGTCCTTTTGTGAAATAGAATCTAATTTGCAGTTAATTCAAAGTATTCATCACTATAAATGGTATCGTGTCTATGTGCGAATGTTATTTTAAGAGAAGCAAATGCTTTTCTAAAAGTAAAATGGACATTTGTTTTGCTTTTTTGTGATATTCAGCCACCGAAGGTTGTATTTTCCATGCATTTTCATTTTTATGCTGCATCATTACACACAAAGCAGACACTGGCCATATCTTTCCATCGGGTGATTAGTCGTGTTTAAAAATGCTTAAAGAATGTGCACTTTGAATTTCTTTTTTTTTTTTCCGTTTGGTCTTCACCACATTGACCTTCCCAGCATTAGGCTTTATTTTCTAAGGTCCTGTGGGCCTTGCAGGAAGGGTAAGAAGAAATGTTATTTCAGAAGACTAAAAGTGCCCAACTCTCTCTTTTAATACTATTATTTAAATTTCTCTTACTTTGACTTTCATGGGAACGTCTGAAAGTCCTGGTTTCATCCACAATATTAATCCGAAAAGAGCAATTCAGGCAAGCATCACGATTAAGGATGTATTCCTTATTTTCTACAAAATAAGGAATAAAATGCCGTTGTGCTCCCGAATAAACCAATTAAGTACAATAATTCAAAAGGTATCACCACCGCAAGAGCCCGTGAAGTAAAGTTTCCTGCCTTTTCGGTTTGTTAGCGGACGCTTCTCCACAGTGTGACCAGCAGATGTTTTGACACTCTTCCAGCTCCTTCTGCCGCCTTGATATTCTCACAAGGATTCTCCCCTGGTTTTATTTTTAACTGTCATGAATAAATTAATTACTTGAGAAGGAGCAACAAATGAAGCTCCTCTGTAAAAATAATGGCATCACACCACGCCGTACTGCTTTGCCCCAGTGCAGCACTTTCAAGATCACACACACACACACACACACACACACACACACACACACACACACACACACACACACACACACACACACACACACACACACTCACCTGCTCATAAATCTCTTTCCCAGAGGGACCTAGTGTTTCTAATTGCGGTCATGTAACTTGTGTGTAGCTATGTTGTTTAGCCTGAAAATCATCAGTGCGTTGCACACAACAATGTCAGCACCATTGCTTCCACGTTTATGTCCAAAGGCAACAACTGCTTTAAAATGTACAAATTAGTTAAACGGTCGAGGCCTTTGATAAAGTTGAATCTGCCACCTTGGGACTTGCCAGCTAAAAACTCAATTGTCCAGTTTGCTATGCCATTTTAAAGCATGCTCTTCTATATTTTTTGAATAATTGTGGGGGAAAAAAAAACGACAGATTCTACGCTGATGACGTGGCTATCTTTTGCTCTTTCCAATCGATAGAAAAAAATCTTTGAGTTTCTGTAGTCTGCTTTTAATGTCGTTCAGCTATTATTCACTCAGAAAAGTATTATATATCCACTGGCCGTAGATTTACCACCGAGTAATTGAAATATAAACACAGATGGAGATGGTTTTGAGATGCACTGACTTCAACGTTGAAAGTCCATCCATCTCTCGAAGTTAATAACACGTCAAAGGCAAAAGCATTTATTTTAAAGCAAGCTAGAATGTGTACACTTATAATAGAAACAGCAGATATTCAGCCCAAATCAAAGATAAGGAAAAAAAAAAGTACTTAGACAGCCAGTACTGGCTTCACAGACAGTGTTTAATATGTCATTTTCAGTGCTCTGGCAGGGACACTCTAAGACTGTGATTTTCTCCTGGCCAAAATAATCTTTCAGCGGGAGGCTGCCATGCTTCAGGATTATTGTCCTGTTGAAAGACCCACTTCTGTTCAATATTTTTTGGCGGATTTCTCCCAAGTTTGCAGCAAACATTTCTCTGTACACCTCAGAGTTCATAATACCAGCAATAAAAAACACATTCACCTACACAATTGTAAGGAGAAAAAAAAGAAAAAAAGAAGAGCCCCAGACTTTAACGTTTTTGGCCTCCGTGCTGTACTGTAGCTATATAGTGCAAACTGGAAATTCTTCCTCCAGCTTTTTCTCCACAATAACTTCAGTTTGGTTTGATTTTGCACTCCCTCAAAAATCACACACATCTCCAGAAGCTGCTTCCTTTGTCTTTCTGTGCATGTTCTTTTGAACATTTCCTCCCTGCTGTTTTATTCGCTGAGCAGAATCCTTTCTGCCTTATCACTTTGACTCTGCTTCGAATGGTCTGAACTCAGCTGGAGCAGGTAACTCTCGCCGATCTCCGAAATGATCCTTTGTATTTCTTCGCCTGTTTTTTCTTGATTTTACTGCAACATTTTGCCTCACCAATCTCAGTCACAAGTCCTCCAATTTTGTTTGCTCCAGTATACCTATTTATGGAGGACTGCAGAACAAATAGTGGCCTTCTTAGTGCAAACACATGGCAAATGACGTTTGTGTGACGACCATAAATTGTCCAAATACTCTTGAATTGCCATTTAGCTGGGAATATGCCTTCACAGCTGAGAGTCTGAGACAGTCTGTATTGTAGGAGACAATATTTCTTATGTGACTCTGAAGTCACACAGACATTACACATTCGCCATTGTTCGCCGTCCCATTTTGACACAATCGAATACGATTCCAGCTGAGCTGCTGCGTTTATCTGTTCCCTGATCAGTTCAACCAGTGAACGATCTGTTGGTGAAAGAGTATTGAACCGTATGGGTGAGAGAGAGGCTCGGGTATCACCTTTTTTTCTGTCAGAAATGTGGCTCAGTCATGTCTTTGTGTTAGGCGTCAAGGGTATACGTGGAGGCGGACGTATTTAGGTGTGAAGTTACCGACTGGTTTGCTTCGGAGCCAGTCGGCATCTTTTCCGTTTGGTGCCAGTACTTCCACGTAAGGACAGTACTGGCTTTTTGAAAGAAAAAGACTTTGTACTGCAAAAGAGAATTAGATTGTTTTTGAATGGACGTCGGTTCGAGCCAAGCATTTGCGTAGAGCCGGCATCTAGCGGCCTTTGGAGGCGGATTCAAGGCGCCATCAAAACATTTTAAGACTGTTCCTGTTATGTTTCAAACGGACTGCAGGGGAAGCAATAGCTTTCCTGATTAAGTAATTCAAGTTACGTCGCTTCATCAACATTAGTACCTGCGTTTTCATGACCCCTGGTACGTGAGCATTTCTGATTTTACTATGGACCTGAAACTCGAGCATTAAATGTTGTATCAAACTCAAGAAATCAGCGACAGAAACCCTCAAAATGCTTAAAAAAAAAAGCCAACAGCAATGGAGCAATGAGACAGACGAGGTATTTTGAGTAGAATTTGAGTTTCAAGAGGGCCAGAAATTGAGTGTCCCAAGACCGAAGGAGGAGCGTCCATGAATGAATCCCCCAGGGTCACACTGGCAGCGTTCTCCCGGGACGTCCCGATGCCTCAGAGGAAAAACAATCGTTCCCTCCGAAGCTAGCCAGCCGGACAGAGCTTCCTGAAAATGTTTCTGTTCAAAAAAGGAGGTTAAGGCTGAAGGGAGAACATTGTGGAGGAGATCCAGCGTTAATTACAGACAGTGTTTGATGTACTTGCAGAACGGGACTTCCATGGAGCGTTCAAGAGCGCTGGGAGCAGTGAAGCACTACAGGGGATCTGGGCCAGATTTAAATCAGGTATGTTTACAGGCACAATCTCACAACTTTTTCATTGCACCTCATATTTGTTACCTAATTTAAGTGCATCTGTTGTGATTTGACTGGCATTTCTGACAGTTACCACATCGCTCAAGGTGCATTCTGACTTGCAAGTAGCCCAGAAAAACAAATATGTAATGCATCAGATTTGTGATCTGGCCTTACTGATGCATCTATGTGGCTTACTAAAATAGTTCTCGTGGCACGCATGTGTTGACTTTTTTTTAATGTCTTCTTTTCTTACTGTGAGTACTTTGAAGAACTAAGAACTGTTTATGCAACTTAACTTAAGTCGTCGATACTTTGTTGAATGTTTTAATGAGCTTTTGTTGTTTATATTGTTTGCTGAAACAATGTTTTAACAGTGTTAACAATGTTTTAATACTCTTAGTCTGATGGCTCTTTACAAAAAAAACAACATTTGAATCTTAACCAGACTTTGAGGAATTGAAAAAGGAAGGCAGAAAGTAAATGTACTGAAAGAGTTTGTGTCATTTACAGCAATCATATCCAAGGTTCTCAGGAAATTGGACAATGATGAAGGGTGAATTTAGTAGCTTAGACTACTCTTTCAAAGCATCCACATGAGCGAGGCATTGCCCCCTCCCTACCCCTCCCCCCGTCCTGCCTCTAGCAGTTATTGCTTACGCTTCATCGCGGGATACGATATGCCTCCGTCAGCACCAACTTTGCCATCTTTTACACTGCATAAACACTTATAAAGCAGATTTGATTGAATTTGCGTTTCATTATTGAGGAGTGCATTATGAATTCATCCTCTACCACTCACGGGCACTTAGCCACCCTTGACACAAAAATCTTATAAGACACAGTCCATTCGCTGAAGGATTGTTCAGTAAATTAACCAAATCCCCCACTGCAGAAGTGTCAGGTAATGATTTCCCTAATTACACTTTAATTCAATTTTGTACTATATTGACACCCTTCGGTGCATCTCCGACTCTCAGCCTGTCTTCCGGCATTACTCTCTCCTCCCTAAAGAGGCAGGGAGCGGCTCACAACTGATGTCTCCCCTTCATGCTCAGTTTGTGGCTCCTGCAGAGACCTTCTGTTGTAAATGAGGACTTCCTTGAAGGAATTGACCAAGTTCGAGGATCATTGTTTTAATTGTGAACGTGTCCCAGCTTGATTTGTCTCCTTAGTTGCTCCGCCGTAACATTGTAAAAACATTTTTATCACCGCTACTTATTCCTTCGGGTCATGCCGGTAGAGCTTGTATGTTTTTTTTATTGCCAGTAAACACTGACTCTTTTATTTGCAGTCACCTGTTCCAAACTGAGTCGCTTTATAGTTTAGCATCTACTGACGTTAATATCTGCACATACTGACAAATGACTTTCTGTACTGGTTTGCATTTATGTTTTGAAGAATTTACATAGCTGGTTTTTGCCCTCAATGTTGCCAAATATGACATCAAGTAAAAGTGTTATACATTAGCAGACAATGAAACCAAAAATAGTACTGCTTTAAAAAAAACAAAAAAAGAGGATATGTTGATTTTGGTGTGTTGCCAGAAGTAAAAGTTGAATCATGTTGAAATATGATCCTGGGAGTCCAGTTGAAGTAATAGCAGTGATAGATGTGATTAAAGGCTTCCCATATGTGTTTACATCTACTCTCAGATGATTCACTTCATTAAACGTCTAATGGATTGTTTTACTTAACTGATTAAATCATTTAGCTGCATTGTTAGCTTATTGGCAGGTACATCCCAGCATGCATTGCACTGAGGATACATTTTCCAGTATACTCTCCTTTTTTTTCCCTCATATGAAAAAGAGCTACACGATGAAGGCCGAGAGGAGTGGAACCATGAATACAATACCGATTTTAATTAACTTTAACACAATTAATTGGCAGAAGAAATCATTATTTTATCTCAATTTTATGGAGGTACCAAAAATCTTCTCTGACATGTTTTATTTTGGGTTATTGTATTGATTGGTTTATTGCAGACTTGTGTATGTGTTAGTCATTTTATTATTTGATCCGTATATATATCGAACTTGTTTTTGCCTGAAACAATATGGAATTTCTCTCTAATGCAATGTACCAGCCCCTTTCCCTTTCCTGAAAAACTCCTTCCTTGGAAAAACAATAAATTACATGACAAAACACAGCGGTATTGAAGTTAATGGTGCGACCGCATTTCAGAGCCAGAGCTAATGTTATTCTGAACCCACCTCGTTACAGACGACGTTGCCGGATCAGAGTGGGTTAAAATAAACACTTTGAGTTTACTTCGGATATGCAACCACCCATCCATTCTTTGCACAGTGAGTATACAGTTTTCTCTAACCTCTACTGTTTGCTAATGCAAACAAAAGCACTCCCTCTACTTTAAAAAAAACTTTCACAAACTATTATAAATTGTATTGGCTCGTACAGAAGACCTCCAACACCTGGCTGCTTGGAATTTAAGATCTTACGATTCAGCTAACATAACCTCCATGCTCGTAAAAACTATGGGTTATTTATGTGTGTCAGTGTGTGTTTGCCCTCCGCAGTAGATCCCGGTATGTACGTTTACAAATCTCAGAAAAAAACGGTCCTCATGTTTGACACGGAAAGGCACCGAGGTCTCCCGCTGAAGCTGCGTTATACGAGTCCTAATAAAGTCAAACTGCGGGCCGATCTCGGAGAAGCGTCACATTTACATACCGAATGGGAAGAAGAGCGACGCATCCTAACAAACGCTTGCCGACATAATCACATGCATGATGTTGTGCGCTCACACATTTTCTCAATAACGGGAAATATGTTTTCCTCACCCACATTATTGTTTTTTTTTTTTTTTTTTTGTTTTTTTTTTGGGGGGGGGGGGATTAGCATAACTTCCCTCAGTAAGTTTCCAGTGGATTTCCCTGAAACAGAGGCAGAGCGAAGAAACAAAAACAGGGTGGGAAAAAAAAGAAAAAAAAAGAGAAAAAGCAGCATGCTGAGCGGGGAGACGGATGGAACAGGTGCAAATATTGCACACAAAGAGGCTAAACAGAGAAGCCAGTGTCAAGCACATGGAGGCGTTTGTGCGAGAGCAGAAATTTTTTTAGAGGGCTAAAAACAGTGGTGGCACTTAGACTCCACATCCATCACGGAGGAGACTGCTGTGTTTGTCTAAAGGATAGGGTTGTGCGGGTGTGAGCAGACTGCAAAGTTAGCCGGCTAGGTGGCTGGCCAGGAGAAGAAAATCTTGTGGATTACACACTCACTCACACACACACACACACACACACACACACACACTCACACACACACTCACACACACCCACACACTCACACACTCACCAGTGTGCATGAGGCTTTCCAACACGGTGGATAAAACTGTTGAGCCCCCCCAAAAAAATGACTCGAAGCACCGACACTTTGAGACGTTTGGAGCACATTAGAAACAAAAGTAGAACGCAGCAGTAAAAAAAACAATTGAACACCAGTGTGTTGAGTTTCATACTGCAGACTGTGATATTTAACAGCTGACAAGATGTGTACTGACATCTAAAATTGATAGTCACTTTTTGTGTATTCAATTAAGACTTACTTACGACTCATTTGAGACGGCAAATAGGCTCAGATTATATTATTTGGAAACCAAATCATTACAAGCGAATCGTATTACGCTGCATTTGCCGAGTCGTTAAACGTTTGCACTGATTGTATCTGCAAAAGCTCGCAATCGGTAGGTTTTATTTGTCTTCCTCCGTTCTACACTTGTGGCACCCTAAACAGGATTCATCCATCGATTTTTAATTTATTTTTAAAGTCTCCGTTTAGGTGACTGTCTTTCAGCCTGTCAGAGTGAAGAGTCAGCAATTTCTATGTGCAAACTGAACGAAGACCGCCTCCCGCTCGCAAAGAAATGCTTCGGGTTGGCTTCGCCCCTTTTGTCGTTGAATTATAGCCCTGCAGGCCTGCCGTAGACGGACCGCGTGTTATTACGTTGTAACACGCCCAAAAAAAATAAAAACAGACAAAAAATGGCAACGATAGAAACACCAGGAGTAGAGGAGCCACACTGATCCTACACAACACTAAAAGCACTAACAGGTGAGGCATCATGTACAACACAACAACCCAGTAATACCTTTCACGAGGATTATAATGTTCAGTTGTTATTCAATTGATTGAGAGATATCTATTTTTTCATTTGGTCATTTTGGAGACTGTAATTTGTGGTGCTGTTGAACAGTACCGGGTTATACTGAGAGCTGTTCCCATTACTACTAATTCATATAAATGGGAGAGACAACTGAACATTATAATCCTCATGAAGGGAGGATTTATTGCCGGGCTGGTAAGTATTATACTATTATGCTTCAACTGTCAGTGGTTTTAATGTTATCCCAGCTGGAAATGATGCAATGTAATAGTAATGTTTTCAGTGGGAAGTGTTTTTTTGTGGGGTTTTTTCAATAATGTTCTTCTTTAAAACATCTCAAAAAGTATTCAGACCACAAAACATCCCGGGAACATTAGGAGAAGAAAAAAACCCTCCTGCTGAAAATGGTGAATAGCGTGAAGAGAAATAGGAAAGAGGCGCCATCAGGGTTGAAGGTGGACCAGAAATAACAGCGAGCTTTCTTTCAAATGATCTCACAAGGTGAAAAGAACTGATTCCTTTTTCTGTTGGTCTAGTTTTTGGTCCACTTTAAGAGGACTGTGTTTGGTTTGTTTCAAAGAGACTGGGTGTGAAAACAACCTCAGTATCTTTGGTTAAAAAAACAAATGTCCCAGATGGTCTTTGATGGATTTCTCCAATTTACCTTCTCAGATTTCAATAGATTTATTATTTTTGTTTTAATTTAGAAAATGGGTGACAGAAAATCAACTATTCCCGTTGCTGTAAATCATGCTTTTTTTGTTTTCTATTATTCTATACATTATTGTACTATACACAACTGATGGTCTTTGTAATCAATTGTGTGTAGAATATAGTAAATACCTTGTCTGACATCATAATGGCCCATAATCTCTAGTGTCACAGTCTCTAAAGCCTGTAATCTCTCGAACACTCTGTTGTGTCGTGGGCGGAAGAATAAATTCAGTTTTTACATCCAAGCTCAAGCTGTCGATTCTACTTTCCAGAAGGTCTCTGAAATGTCATCGACTTCCGCGCTGTACGTCTGAGCGCTGACTGACTGAGCGCTGACTGACTGTTGTCGTTACAAGATCATTTGCGAACCTTCGCTCGGTAGCGAAGGTTCACGCTTCTCTGGGTCTGTTCACGAGTTGCCACTGCCAACATTTCAAAAGACAAATAGTTTTCAAACTGCACACGGGAGTCTCGCCCAGCCAGCCTGACAGAGATATCAGGATTTTTACATCTCGTCTTTATCCTGTGAATCTATATTTGCATCTGCTAATAGTTTCTTCTTTTATTAATCGGAATAAAATTTCAGAGATCATCTACATTTGAAAGCCGAATTAAATAACTTTATAAGACATTTAAGCATCATGACACGTGGTAAGCAAATTCATTTCATTTGGCCTCAGAGAAAAACACCACTGATGATTAAAATCATCTTTTCTTTTTCATAAATGTTTTTGGGTTTCTTCTTTTTGTCACAATTGCAAAAAGATTAGTCTGAGGTCTTTACACTGCTGCAAAATAAAAAGAGGTTTCTCTGAGTGTTTGAGTTTACAAAGTGTGTCCCTTTGACACTAGAGACTACGGTTCACAGTCCATCTCGGCATATGGGGCTCTTCACTGGATCAAGTGGTTTGGTTTGTCTCGGTCCTCTCAGCGAGGGCGCTACCTCAGTAAAAGTTTGGAAAGCACTGGTGGTGCCAGATAAAACAAAAGTCAAAAAAAGTCAAATCTAAATATTCACCTCCTGAAAGATGACATTTCAACTTTAAGCTCATAAATCAAAGAGAAAATTTTAATTGCGGGCGTGAGGAGACGATTATCTCGCCCCAACACAGACCGAGTCACCCCTGACCCGACAACGTTTGGAGTTTGAAAACAATAAACAAAAATCGAGCTAAATAACCATTTTCAGTGCGCCATAATGAATCAAATCGAATTAAAATCTAACGTGCCCAGGTCTGCCTTAGTTTGCCTTTCCGTGCCGTCAGAACGCCCATAGCAGGATTGAACAGGGTTTGCTGTTTGCATGTTGTGTCGTGTCGTGCTGCTACGCATAATCACTGCGTGGATCTGGTGTCACATTAGGGGTTCTCGATGTCCGGCGGCCGGCAGAGAACCTTCACCTGACTTTGCTGCTCTTCCCGATCATGTCGGCCTCAAAACAACCAGAATAAAAAAGGAGGTGGGAAACACCCGAAGCAATTTTCTCACGCAACGAGCTGGTTAGTAAACTGGATAAAAGTTTGAATTTCTCTAGTGAGCTTATTATTAACCTTTGTAAGGTTAACATTGTGGCAACATATAGCGATAGCTGAAACGAGTCTCAACCTTCATCAATATTCGGGACAGAAAAATATTTCAGTCGCCCTGAAAATATTCTTTTTTAAGTCTTTATATGTCTTGAGTGATCAGACAGGCTTTTTGAACGGATTTATCATCTTAAAAAAACCAAAGTCTGCTCTGACCATGAAATAATGCAATATGCTTTGACTCTTAACCATTGGATTATATTGGTTATATTTTCCTGGTTTGACAAAACCGAATGTTGTCAGCTAATGTTTTATTTATTGTCTCCACAATTCGGAGAAGAAACATTTCTTTTTAAATCCTTCCCATCACCTTCTGTCTGCACCTCTAATTCATATTTTTAATCCAGCTTTGCCTGCGTGGAGACATTTGCATCTGACTGTAATGTCATTACCTTCAAGTGTTATTTTGCTAAAAAATAACAGAGAAAGAATCCTCATCACGGCGCTTACAGGAGCTCTTCAGGATGGAGGGGAGACTATATGCCTTCTTGACATTCGGCGAATAATCTACTCTCCGCCAACGGAGCGTCCTCGCTGGATAACAAAATGCCACGCGTGTCAAATTGGTGAGAAAATGACTGCCCAGCAGAGTACAACAGGCTAACAGCCAACACCGCCACCAGGTTTCTATCAGCAGTCCCATCAAAATACACCTCCCCGCCTGGCTGAGCAGGTCGAGTGCCAACACTTCTGTCGCCTTCGAGGGGCTCTCGGAGAGCGACGGGAGGAAGAGAAACCGCGAGCCTCTCTAATGATGGACGCGGTTGAAGCCCTGCATAATGTTAAAGTCATTTTGCAGCATATGCCAGGGAAAATTACAGCTGCCTACTGTGGAGACAGGAGCAGCACGTCAACCACATCTTACACAAAACGGGGGAATAGATCGCATGCATCTAATGGGAAGATTTACTTGTGGTTATTCTTTTTTTTCCTTTATGCACATTCAATTTTGCAGCTACAGAATCGGCTCGGTTGTTGTTTGGAGACTTTATCTGCCTATTCCGACTCTACACTAATGCCTCGTCATTTTTTACAGTTATAATCTTGATGATTTTTTTAGGTCGCGATCTAATCGCTGAGTGAGGTAAGACGACGGCGGGCCGGCCCGTCGCTCGCTGCTTTTAAGGGACTACGAACTGAATGAGCTCGTCGTCGGTCGTGACGATCCCGGGGGGGGAAAAAAAATCGCAAGCGGTGACTTTTTCCAATCGCTCAGCGGTGGTTGATCTGCAGAGTTCAACTCTTCAACAGGCTCGCTCTTCAACTCACTACGTGTGCGTGTCAAGTGGCATACACTAAGAAGGGAGCCATCGGGATATGTTCACACACCGGGAGCAACTCAGGGTTCAGTGTCTTGCCGAAGGACACTTTGGCACGTGAACAGGAGGAGCCGGGGATCGAACCGCCGACCTTCTGACTAGTGCGCAACCCACTCTACCAATCAAAGCCACAGTCTTTTAGTATGTCCGAAAAAGATTTAGTATGCCCCGATATTTGGTTATTTAGGATGTTTAACGTAGTACGCCGAAAGTACCAGGATGCATGGTTTTTTTTTTGCGGTGTGCAAGCCAGCGTGTTACTCTGTTCTGACCCACAATCCTTTGCGCAGCGGAAGAAGATACGTCACATCGACTGAGCCGCCGTGGCGCTGATGCCCCGCCCACAAAAGGAGGGAGAAGAAGAAGAAGAGGCTGCTGCCAAAGACAGTGAGATTGGACAGATATTGAGATTGTTGCTTTATATCTATTCGGCAAAAGTACTTTCGAGAGACGAAAAAAATAAAAAAATAACAGGATCTTTCCTGTGACATTAAATAAATAGGTTCCTGTTCTCTCTGTTCCTCGTCTGGATGTTTCGTCCAGGTGTTTTCACCATTAGTGTTGCATGAGAAGAACAACTATCGAGGGAAGAGACTTAATAGGCTCTTTGTCTAACTCCATTCTTTGTTTTCCTCCCAAGTTTCTTGTTGTTTTTAAGTGTTTCTGCTTTTTGACTCACCATTTCTACAAATAACCAAATAAATGCTGCACAACCCCCTCAAGGAAAAGTACGCCGTGTTTGTTTTGTAAATCGAGTGCAGTTATTATCTATTTTATTATCTATTTTTCCTGTGCTCTTATCGCTTGATACGGGTAGAGCAGTGCTAAATAATAATGGGTCAATTATGATGATCACAAAGCTAAAAAAAAACAAGGAATCTCAAGGAATAATTAATTTGACATGGATTTCCATTCACATGGTAGATGTAGTCAGTGATTTTCTTTTTTTTTAGGATTCCTACTCGCTTCTATAGGACTCATAGAAAATGTGTTTTCTATGCACATGGGGCCTCACACACCACACAGTTGTTCATTTTAATGGTCAGATATCAGTCCATCGGGTCCAAAACGATTTAAACAATTCTGCGTCAATACATGTTTTGGACTTGACTAAAACATCAGGGCCACTCCTGTGAACACAAATGTCGGTCACTGAGTGTATGAGTGACTGAGGAAGTGACTCAGTGATCGCAGTTCCACCATCGGTCAGCTGAATGCCACTTGACGCTCTTTTAATGTCGCCACTGGTTGGCTGAAAGAACGCCATTTGAGTCTCCGTCCGCAGGCCGAACGCCGCAACTTCCTGTATCAGTTTAAAATGAAAAGTCCTCGTTTTAAAATAAAAGCCCTCTGGCGTTGTATTTCCTGTCTCGCAACATACCGGCCTTTGACCTCGTCTTGTTTTATGCCATTTGTGGATGTGTTCAGACAAAAAATGTCTCAGGAAGCATAAATACTTTAACTGCATAAGAGCCTACACGAAAGCAACTTTCATTGAAATGAATTGTCTGCATTCAGTTCTGTCAACATATTTATGGTAAACAATCCCAACCTGTAATGAAAGGGAGGTTTCACTGTTCTTCCCATCAATTTGACATGGTGTGAATGCATCATCATTCCCCGGCGATACTGGAAAGCAGCACGGCAAATTTTATTTGTACGTCTTTGCAAAATAAGACGTGTTACCATTTGGGGAAGTAGAGACTATTCTCAGGTTACAGCTGCAGCTCACTTTGAGTTGTTGCTACCTTGAATCACGATGAAATGGGTACCAGGAGGAGAAAAGGTGTTGCTTCTCATTTGTTCGAGGCAGGGTTTTATACGATTGTACACTGCAGTAGACGTGATATCAGCCAATTCAGACTCTGGTTTTCTGTTTTCTTGAAGATAAGAGTTGTCAAAGTAGTTGAAAAACGGCCAGTGCCAGAAATTTGTACCTCAAAGCAGACGAAGATCTGAATTCTGCAGAAAAAAAAAAAAAAAAAAAAAGTTAGCAAATTCCTGTTTAGTTTCGTTTGTGTGCGACTGTGAATCGGCCTCCGAGCACTTTCTAAACAAAGGTGACCTGTAACTCGGGTACTGTGCCTGAATGCCTCCTGTGTGGACACACAAGTGCGCCAGAGCTTCTGCTGCTGCTCACTAATGTGCTGCTCACACTATGCCCTCTACACACACACACACACACACACACACACACACACACACGAGTTGTGAGATAGATAGGTAAATTCTTCCACCACATCAACGTACGAGTTGCTTCAACGCGAGTGCTTTTCCCCGACCTTGTCTGCTTCCACCCTGGAGGCGAGATCCCGCCTCTGACACACTATCCTCCGGTGGTTTGACTTCTTCCACACGAGACCTATATAAAACTGCAGAAATAGATAGGTTGGCAAACTTTGTCCTCCGTCTTCAAGTGCTGCATCGGTACCTCCGTTTAATGAAATATAGATACCGTTTTCCAATATATCCACCTCATGAAGTGCAGCTTGATGAAACAGTAATCTTCTTTAGAGAGCATTCAATGAAATTATATACCTTTGTCAATGGAGCAGCTACTTCCCCCCCTCCCCCCCTTCTTTTTATTATTGCATTGTTCTCCACATCAAACAACGCATTTTATTTGGTTTCCGCCAGTATTTCCTTCGCTGTCGTTTCTCTTCATATAAAATGAAATCAAGATGTCATGTCTTTTGCTGCAGTCATTACTTTGTAAACTTTTGGTCTTCCAAAAAAAAGGAAATAAAAGTTCCTCTCAGCTGCATTTATACATCTCATATTTTATGATGATTTTTTTTTTTTTCGTCTGTCTTGGATTCATGCCCTGGCAAAAAAAATAAATATATATATATATATATATATATATATATATATATATGTATCCTGCCTTTTCTCAGTTTCCATTTGTTTGTAAGTGCTAGTTTCAATATTTGAAGGTACATGAATTCAATGAGAATGACTCGGTTCACTCGAAGACGGAAAAGCATTTGAAGTCGAAATTCAAATCATCCTTCACAGAAATGCACCGAGTGCAGTGAATGGAGAATTTCATGCTCAGGCACGTCGGCAGAAAGTCTGTGAAAAGGGACCGACAGCCTTGACACAGAGAGAGCTTTGACACTTTGAACAGACAGAGGATGTAACGGCATGAAAGGTCAATTATCGTCCTGTAAACTCAAATCAAGTTACTTTTATTTGTGTCACGCAATTAGAAACGACAGGAGTCAACCGTAAGTGGTCGTCCGGTCGAGGCCGACGGATCAATGTGGACACGTTAGAGAAAGAAACAGTTAGATGCAAGAGGAAAAACACATAACTTGATGAGTTATGTAGTAGAGTATATCAAATACATTTAGAGGTGTCTTTTTTGATGGTTTACACCCATTTTCCTTCAGGAAATGTGCAAGTAATAAATAATAATAAAAAAAAAGAAGTGAAATAACTACGAGGAACTAGTGGCCATGACAGTAATTTTGCAGTTTTAGATTCAGTGTTCAGCATGACGGTATTGGTCTTCATTCGATCTTATGTGGATGCTTTGGACTCCCGTAACGAGTCGAGTGTTTTGCGCTGCGTGCATGTCGCTCTCCGGGCCTTCTGAGTCTTCGCAGAGATGTTTCAAAATGTTTCAACCGGCCCCGGCCGCCGTTTTTTTCCCAGCCAAATCCATTTCATCCTCTCTGCAAGCTCGGTTACAGACAGATAGATCCTTTCATCCCCCCCCCCCCCCCCCCCCCCCCCAAAGAGGCGCCCCTGCGTTTCAGTGTAACAGCGTGACAGACAAAAGCTTGGGGGGATGCCCGTGGCCTGCCCGCAGTCTCATCTCCGATCCATAATCTCGCCTGCCTCTGCCGTTTCAGATTACCTCGGTGGAAATCAGCGGTGCTTGGGCCGTGCTGGAGAACCGCTGGCAGCAATGGCAGCAGCATACAGTAGGTAATGACACTGTCTGCGTACGAGATAGACATACTCTTATTGTGCGCGTGTGTGTGTGTGTGTGTGTGTGTGTGTGGGGGGGGGGGGGGGGTTAGGGTTAAGGTGAGTGAAAGGTTATCGTGTTTCCATGTGGATGAGGGGCTCCAGTCCGGCGTTCGTGGATGTAATCCGCACTTCCAAAGAGAAAGGGATTACCGGAGTTGAAAGGATCGTGAACAAAAGATTATTTTTTTTAAAAGAGGGCTATTAATGCCACCGTATGCACAGAGAGTTCGAGTTGGACTGAAAGAAATATCATCGCCGTCACAGCGTGTGGACTGAATCTGACTGAGAAGGATGTCACACAACGACTGAAGTTCCTCGTCCGTCTCCTTTTTTCCCTGCTTCTCTACCGCCTCTTCATCTTCCTTCTGCTTTGTCTCCTTTTTAGTTAATTCTTCCCCTTTTCTCCTTATTTACTCCCCTCTCCTCCTCCTCCTCCTCCTCCTCTCCTCCTCCTCTCCTCCCTACCGCTCCTTCTCCTGCTTTTGCCTTCTTAAAGTATCTCTGCCTTAACCCCTGTTCTCCTCCTCCTCCTCCTCCTCCTCCTCCTCCTACTCCTCCTCCTCCTTCTTCTCCTGGTCGTCCTTTCCCACCAGTCTCATCCCTCTGAGTGGCTTCTTTTTTTTCTTTCTTTCTCCTTCACATTTGTCTCCTTTATCCTCTTTCCTTCCTCATCCTCCTTATGATTTCTTTGTGTCTTTCTCTCCTTCTCTTCTCCTCTCCTTCCATGTTCTTTTTCAGCTTTTTTTTTATTTATTTTTTTTTTGTATTGGTCTGTCTTTCTCTTCCTGTTCCATTTATCCTGCTTCCTTCTCTTTTCCTTTTTCTTTTGGACCACTAACCCTCCATTTCCTACCACATTATTATCAATATTAGTATCATTGTTGTTGATGGTGTTCATTAGCATTTATGGGAAAGAATTGAATTGGCTCCTTCGCCGTCCCAGGTATAGCAGTTGTATAGAAAAACAATACTTTATTTCTCTTATTTTGGCATGGAAATATTACAAATTAAAGGAGCAATCACAAATTCTGTGCCAATATTCAATCTCTTATCAGCAGGTTCTTTCTACGTCTCACTCCCTCTGCTAACAATTAGGTGTCATGCGATAAAAGCCAGCAGCTACCGAGTGTGTTTGTTTACCTCAAAATGCCATTAAAGTGTCAATCACGTTCATGTAGCAATAACAGATTGACGAACATTGAAACCTATAGTATCATAATAGAGGACGGGTTGATTAAATAACCGCCCGACGACACTTCCTACAGTCTGCTTGCTCATTTATTTTTAGAGGTCCCTGCCGAGTTGAACACACCGAAGCAATAATCTTGGCCGGAGCCTGCGCCGTATAAATCAAGAGCGCTGCAAAGCCATAACAGATATTACAGTTTTTTTTATATGTATGGGGTTTTGCGTGTGTGTTTCTTCAAAATTAATATTTCACAAAATGAATATGTTGTCTGTTCGGCTGTGCATCCCTCCGCGAGAGGATAAATCCTGCCGATGCGCCGCTATGATTCATGCCCTCGTTGTTGTTTTTCCACGTGAAGTTGATTTAGTCAGGAGTTATGGGTCATTGAGGAGGGAGGGCACTGTACTAAGGTTTGGAATGATGGCATATGAAAAAAGACCCGCCCGACAGCTGCTGACAAACTACTTCCCCCGGCCCCGTTTGTTATTAATGAACGGCTAACAAGACGAATGTACAGCGAGGGCGAAAAAAAAAAACGTGCACCTCGATAGTCGGGACTTCCCAGCACTCCTCTTTTACCCTCTAAATCGTCCCGGCATTCCTCATTCACTACCTAGTTTATTGACAGTGGGGGAGGGGGTATTTATTCTGCGAGGCTGGCTATGGTAATGCACGGTGCCTTAAAACATGCTTTAGCGATACCAATCCTTCACTAAGAATGATCTCTAAAAGGACTCGAAAAAAACAACCTGTGATGCAGAGAGTGACTGAGAAATACAGAATCTTGCAGGTGCAGAGCCGTAAGAAGTAAATGGAATAGAAATGACTGGCAGCGACTGTGTGTTACCGCTCTAACACATCTCCTGTGCATTCATTCCTCTTTAGTGCCGCATGTAGTCACTTGTTTATTGCAGGCAGCAGAATGGAACTGGTATTCTCTTTCAGACATTTTCTTTCCGACGCACACCGTAAGCCTTTCCGAAGGACGACTGTCTCAGGGTTGGAACAGCAGTTGTGCGGGCTGCTTTACTAACTAAACACACCCTGAGCTCAAGCGTCGGTAAACGAGTTGTGTATCCTGAAGCAGACATAATGGGCCTGGCAGCGAAACTTAAAAAAAAAAAAAGGCTCATTTTTGGCTAATCTTGAAAGGTTACAGATTAGGAACCACGCGGGCAAATAGATTTATAGATTTAACAGAAAGGAATGCATCAGACGCACATTCGACGCGATTTTGGCAGATTTTGGCAAAGACAACGAGACGTTACCTCTGTAGCAATTTGGCGCTGATTGTGAATGAAACACAGCTCAGCAGACAGATGAGTGGATCTACTGATCAGGAGATCTACAAAGAAAAAGGGAACTCCCTGAGGGTGACCACAAATTCGACAGTGGGTCTGACTCGATCTGATTGGAGACCTGAGGACACTACGTCCCGCCCACCGATAGCCAGAACCGGACTATCAAACAAGCCCCAAAACACATCTTTTTGAAGTTTAGTTTATAATCAATGACGGGATTATTTTCAGATGGACACTAATCTGGAAGGGTGAATTCAGCGAATGACATACACAATTTTTTGGGGGGGTATTTTATTGACTGAGAATTTCATAAGAGAAGTTGAATGGGAGTGGATGGAAACAGGTGCTTTTTTGGAGCCGACCTCTAGTGGCACTCGGTGGTATTACAGTTTAAGGCACCTCTGCATTGGCCTCATTGTTCGGAGCGGGAAGCTACGAACACTTTTACATACAGTCTATGATGAAACACAAAGTCAAACAACCATCACCGAAATTAACTTTTTTTTTTTTTTTTAAAGCAGCACCACTGTTGGTTTTAAGGAGGACCATGTTGCATCACCAAAACACAACACGGACCGGCCACAGTGGCTGAGCTTTGCAAGGATAATGGGAGTCAGTGATATTTGACTGCTGTTTACACTTTGTTTGCGGTCAGAGCAGAACTGGTTTGGACCGCCACCACCAGCATTAACGTGTTTTTCCTTATTATACACAGACTGCATGTTACCACAGGCTGTAAGTGGTTTTAGTGATCGGCACTCAGCTCAACAAGAACTTTTTAATTCATTATAGAAAAGAAAGATTTTTTTTTTTTTAAAGCAGACGAGTATTCAATCTTTGGAAATTTCCTGCATGCATCCTTCATATTTAAGCCTCTTCGCTGTAATCTTAACTGGGTTCGAAATAGAACTGTAAAATCTGAATGGTATTCAACACTCAAGGTAGCAATGCAGCGAGATTTCGCATTATCTCCCTCCGTAGGAAAGCAGCAGTTCATGCTGCTGCAAAAGGATTCTGCCGGTGATTATGAGTAGACAGCCTGAGGCTGTCTGAGTGTGTTTGTGTATGAGGTCGTAGAGAAAGCAGAGGGAGAATGAACAGGGTCGCCATGACACCAACTTCCCATACAGTAATATTCTAGCAGATGCACAGAAGGAGCCTGACAGCGAAGTGTTGGTAACTTTAATCACGGAGTAGATGAGGACATAACCTGCAAAGATTTAATACTTAAACATTCCTTCTTCTCTCAGTCTATGATCTGTGTCATCTCCATCTGCAAGTAGCTTAATTGTTTTCCAGCTGTGATTGTCTCCTCGGAGGGGCATTGCATCTTGGGAAATAAGAGTCCATCAACAGTATACTTAAATATGCCTCTATGCTTAATATATTTATTTAAGTATATTAAATTGTTTGGGATTCTGTTGTCATTTCACAATATAAATACAGTGCAATACGTTCAAGTATAGTTAGTATGTAATAGTGACATACTCATTTCTTTCAGCCCTTGGGAGCCGATGGGACGCTGCCGAGGGCAGAAACCAGATTATGCTTTCATAACACGATTTACTCCTTTTTGACTCTGAAGCTCTAGAAATGAAGTGGGGTTTGTTCGCCTGAACACATACAGCAAACGGACATATACCCGGGGCAGAAATCCCCCTACAAATTTCATTCACACCTGGCCATTATCTCATGTCCTAGAGGGAGAAAGACCTAATTAGAAAGAGTGCAGGGGTCCTCATGAAGTCCAGAAAGGTTACAGCAGTTTGCTTTGTAATCACACAGATCAAGAGTGTACCTACTCTCAGGCATGTGCCTTAATATCAAACCAATTTTGAAATGATTTACCTGCAAGGGAAGTAAACAATTTAGCAGTGGCTGCTACTGACGGGGCTAAAAAAAAAAAGAAGAAAAAAAAAGCTGATTTTGCAAGAAGGAATGCAACTTGGGTAAACTCGATTAAAAAGAATGTACAGGAGGCATTTCTCCCCGCTTCCCCTCCCCGTCTATTGTTATCATTGTTCCCTCATTCTCCAAATCCTCTGTGCCTGATATTACCAATAATAATTCAGCCAAGAGAATCTATATTGCTGTTAGCTATTATTAAAAAGCTGGATTACCCCGTAGAACCCCACAGTAATTTCTCTTTCTCTGTCTCGATTCTGTCTCCGAAATCAATTGCCAGCAATCACAGCAGCAAGAAAGACGGGTTGCCTCGTCTATTTCTAACCTTCCCTGAATCTGAAACACTCACACAAACAAACATCCAGGACTCCCTGGCTGGTGGAGTTGCAAAAATCCACATCTCCATATGTAGTGGCACACTGGCTCGCAGCAACAAACTTACTTCCTGTGATCGAACAGAAAAAAATGTAGCAACCAACTGGAAGAAAGACGCTCATGTGCAAGAAGTGCTTTTAGGAAGAAAATACCAACCACAAATATTCATATCGGTCAGGATGAACAGTAAGGAGTAAGAAGACGGAGGTGCTTTTCTGGCTATACCAACAAAAGTATGATGGATAAGGAAATCAAACTCACTCAAACATTTGAGATGTATTTTTTACCTGCAGACCTCTGGTAAGGTATTGAAGTTGGTGCGGATAATCAATCAAAGAGACAACAGTCCCTATTGCAATCGCACAGCCGTTGGTTTCCTGTTGCAAGATGTAGAAAACTACAAGCTGTGGGCCTTAAACTTCATCAAAGTATCACACGTAGGGCAATTTTCACAAGCGAACCTCAGCTATTTGGACCGTTTGATTTCCGAAGGGCGAGGGAATAGTTTTGTTTTCGAACCGTCTGTTTTGCAGACGTCGCCTCTGCAAAGTAGTGTCGGCTAGTTCAAAACAGAAATAAATGATTGTGGAAATACATGCAATGGTGATTTTTCTTTTAGTCCAATGTCAGTAAAAGATGTGCTCACGTAGCAGCTGCAGCACGGTTAGGGTTAGGAAACGATGAAGGTTACAGTTACGGGAAGGGGAAAGCTAATTTTAGATCTGTAACAAAATGCAATCTCCCGTCTTCGGCGTGAGAGTGACACAACCTTCACACCCTCACGTTCTGCCCGGCTGCGTAACGGTTGCACCGCTTCCTGCCTCGGCACCCCCCGAAAACCACTGGCACGGGACGTAGAGCCGGAGGTGTGAAAACGTCCGATATGGAGACAATGCCTGGCACGCATTCATGAGTTTATTCAATTATTTTGAGACGACAAAATAACTGAATTTGCAGCAATGTATTTAGGACAGACTTTGCTGTCACTTTTAAGTATATTTTTGGAGTAAAATAAAAAAAAAAAAAAAGAAGTTAGAAGTCATTGTACATTTCATAAACTGTAATAATTAGTCAAATTGTTCTCACTTGGCAATGTTTTGCTGAATAAATAAAACTAAAATATTGTTTCATCTGTGGAAAACTACTGACTGAATCCATTTTAATTAGATTGACTGGCAACGTTTTGACGGCGACATCTGTATGTATTACCGGTTGTTCACTTTGTCCCAAACCTGAACTCAACCTGTTGTTTCATGCAGGAAGGTACCCTCGCAGTAAAAATACAAAAACAAACAGTGTTTTATTTCCTCAGCTCCATCGATTGTTTGTGCCTGAGGTGAAAGCAAAGACACCAATTGATTTGAAAATGATACGAATCCAAAAACTTCGGCGTTTAGTGACCAGCGAGCCAATCGGCGATAATCACACAGCTGAAGAAGATTTGGACAACACAACCGAAGAATGGTTCACTTCACAATGTGGCGTCAAAAAAAACCTTTTTCCAAATGGCGGCACACAATAGTAAATCCACACGGGTGTAATAAGGGAAGCAAAACAGACTGATGCTTAAAACATGCAAATAGTAATCCCGTCTAAATTCATGCCTGTTATGACTCACTATATATCTATGTAAATATACGCACGCACACACACACACACACACACACACACACACACACACACACACACACATCCAGTACACAAGCATACAGGCACAGTTGTGGCGATCACACCTCATCGTGATTCACGGTGTCCTTTATGGATCACCACCAAAGGCAGGTGACGACATCGCAGCCCTCTAGATGTACTAAACACATGTGAATTCGGTGACCTGTGTGACGGTGGTGGTGGTGGGTGGGGGGGGGGGGGGGGGGGGGGCAACACTTAAAGACTTGTCAGCCGGGTCGCAGTATCTCTGCACGCGTAGTGACGCGGCGAGGGCGTCGGAGGCGTTCTGTCGGCGTCTTTGTAAAGTAATAAATTACTCTGGCAAGATTTCAGTTCTGCATAAGTCAGGAGGAGTCACCACGGGGGAAACAGATTGTAGATTGTTTTGTGTGCAGAGAGAGAATGGTGGGGGGGTGGGGTGGGGTGGGGGGGGTAGTGGCATTAAGATGAATGCATCTGCCCGCTTTACAAAATGCCTTTGAATTTCCAAGTGCGCTGTAAGCTATAACGTAAATGTGAGATGCATTATGTTCAATGCTGTACGTACGCTCGGTGGGATTAAGCAGTGATTTGCCTGTTTTGTCAGCAGGTGGAAATATGACGTACCACGTGACACTCGGGGAGAATGGAGGTGAGCTCTTTTGACACTCGTTCAGACGTGGCACACGCGGGCAGCTGTTTATGATTAATGTCATTACGCGGTGCCCTCGTGGGGGGAAGGAAGCGCCTGGTGGCTCCGACCGGCAGCGAGGAAACAGAACCAACTGCCATCTGCAAGAGCATTTAGTAAACAAAGAAGAGTGAGACATCGCAGAGCAACACAACAAATGTACTCTTCAAAAAAGATTGTCATATACATGCAATATCAATCTATGTACCAATATGTCTTTCTATCTATATATCAATTTATCTGTGTATCTATATATCTAAGCATCTATATATCTATGTAACTGTATCCATATATCTACAAATCTATTCATCTATGCATATATATATATATATATATATATATATATCATGGTATCTATGTATTCATATATATACATATATACACACACTCATATGTACCTATTTATCTATGTAGCTATATATATATATATATATATATATATATATATATATATGTGTATCTATAGATCAGTATATCCATGTATGTAAATATGTTTACTTCTATCTATCTATCTATCTATCTATCTATCTATCTATCTATCTATCTATCTATCTATCTATCTATCTATCTATCTATCTATCTATCTATCTATCTATCTATCTATCTATCTATCTATCTCTGTCCTTCTATCCATCTATAATAACAAATTTGGTTAAACAGCTGTGAAATTAATTTAAACCCACTTCACACTAGCTTTTTTATTGCAGAGCAGAGCAGTGAGGGAACAAAATGTCCAAATCAATATTAATCAACTAAAATCTGTCAGCTCTATCTTACTAAAATTCAACAAATACATCTGACAGTTGTGTTTACATTGCTTCTTTTTTTTTTTGTCAGAGAGAAAAGCAATCAAACAGACGCATTAATAGATTTGTCCCGTTGATAGTCAACTTAACTGCAGAAAACTTTCCCTACGTTTTATCGCTGCCCTCGACTCTTTCAGAGCCGGTAGAAATAATGCATCCCATTCTGCACCATATATTATTTCACACCGTGCTGCCTGGCATGATATTATAGGTCTGCTGTATTTCTGTTCTATCTGAGAGTCAGTAACTTTCCCCCGAGGTGAACCCAAATCCAAGAAATGCCTCTGATAAGACATTCAGAAATGTTAACTACTCCAGAAGTTGACCTTCAGATCGTATTGTTATTCAGGATTTGGGTTTCAGGTGAGGCTTCATGGTTTCTGAAGAGCAAAGGGATTGTGCAAGCAGATCTGAGACCCGGAGAATATGATGATTATGGAGCTTTTACAGCAGCCATTGAAGGTAAAACTAATTGTATTTGGCTTAGCTGTGAAGTCTCTGAAGCACAGAGGGCCTCACACACTCAGACCAGGTGGTGCAGCTTTGGGATCTGGCAACATGTCAGAACTTTCATGTAAAATGTTCAATAGGATTTCTTTGCATATGTCCAGGACAGGCAGTAGATAAAAGGGGCATCAAATAGAAGGTTTGACTGGTGTTTCCAGAACTAAAATCTTCAAATGTTTGGACTTTACCTCGTCAAAACAGTCCCATACTTCTGTATATCAACTTAATATACAAAATAAAATGTGACACAGTGATGAAAGTAATACAAGTTTTTTGTTTTTTTTCGTCATACAAAAAGTCAAATGACTTCTCATTCAGTGACATAAGTGCTCCGTGGGACGTCGACAGAATACTTTGGAACAGTTCATTCTTGTCAGCTTATTGTCAAACAGGCTCAACTCAAGTTCGCCGAGTTGCTTGTTGAGAGTTTTCGACTGCTTTGTTAAAAAGAAATTGTGAACATTTTGTGCCTGATTGATGTAGTATTGTGGGAAAAGTACACAGGAAACTCAGCTGAAGACGCCCTTTTTCAACCACATCCAGTTGTCAGAAAGCATACATATATTTAAACTTTATATATATCATTTTTTTATCCTGAGGGGAAAAAAAAAATCCATCTGCTGATGAAGTCCGTGTTATGCGTTAAGACCTTGAGACGAGATTGCTTTGCCTATTTTCTTTCCGTTAGAATGACCTGTCGAGCTCAACTTTTCCACCTACATGGACGAGAAGTCCTTGAGATGCCCAGAGTAATGAAAAGTTTGAACATTTGCAGATTCAAGACTGCGGGGCCAAGAAGTGCTGATGAAGGCATTTTAGTCAAAGGCTCCAAAACAAGCGAGTTATTTAACCTTAAAACGTTTATTTTTATCACCACAGCTGCTATTATATCTCTGAGTAATATGTCGGACTTGTTTCCAATCACTAGAACTCAATAAAAATCAGAGTTTGGGGAGTAATGAATACGTACAATGATGTTACATATGTAGAAAATATGAGTAACTGTATTTAGTTTGAGCTACAAGTGAATTAGGTGTTAGTTGCATTCTTAAAAGCGACAGATGACTAAAAGGATTGTTGCATTACTCACTACATTTTAAATCTGGGGCTTTCGGGGAATTTAAAGATGCCTTTTACATTTCAAAGTGCAAAATCCTACCTGTCCACACAGTCTGACTCACTGCATGTAACGCAGGTATAAACCTGTCAATGACAGACCATTTCAGTCTGCATTCTCCACCTCCCATCTCCGCAGAAAACAACAACAACAACAACAATCCTCGAGCTGCACGTACACACTGAAAAAAGGCAATGACGAAGATTTGAATCGTTTTTAGCCTTTAGCTCGCCTCCCAAACACACAAAGATTTACACCGAAATAACCTCACCTGACGCCAGTTTACAAGAGCGACATCAGGGCATCTGAAATAACCCCCAGAAGACCAGGAGAAATAATCTGTGAGAGTGATAAGAGTGATAGGTTTTCTGAGTGAGAGTGGTTACACAACACGTTTGTTTGAAGTGGAGTGCACACCCCTTAATAACAATACTACTTGGAGACATAACTCTCATTTCCACCACTATTGCTGATAAATACGTATGAATAAGTTGGTAAACTCTCTCAAAACCTCAAAGTTACAAACAAAACACGACACAAACACTGTGTGAAGTAACATATGTGTACATTGTAAGTAATTCATAAAATGGCACTCAGTTACAGTTACTAGTTAAACTAAGGGGGAGGGGGTCACTCAAACACACTTCACTATACTATATATGGATTTACTAAAGGTGAGCATTTTAAATCCATATTTAACGTTAGTTTTTACTGTTTTTAAGTAAACGCATCTTGTGAATTGTTTCTCATAACCGTCAGTTTTTCAAATCTTTTGATAGGATCCATGTATTTACTTTCTTCAAAGCGCGTAACAGACCATTAGTGGTGTCATATTTTGTTTTAATTTTACACATTCTAATCTTTTTAATGTCCAAGATAATTGTGATTAGTGTTCCAGACTGTCTCGTGTTTATCGTTTCGCATTGGAGATGATATGTCCCTTCAGGGTTGCCGTGGAGGTAAAGCGACTCCCGCCTCTGGTTGAAAGAAGGAGAACACAAAATAAAGAGAGAAGCCGTGGGCTGAATAAGATGTCTGGTCTCCCGACTTCTCTTATTACAGTATTATAAGTGCTCCGTTACATGAACCCAAGACGCTCGGTCACATTAGTTTGAAGAAGAAATAAAAATATTATATAATTTAATAGCTTTTTTCCCCCCCATACCGGAATTATACAAGGGAGCAATTAAAACTGCTAATAAAGAGCAGCAGCATGTCGTGAATGGAGCGGTGGGAGGGGGGGGGGCTATAACCTTCCCTTGTAAGGGGCCCAACTCCCTCCAATAATAGTGGAGGCTATCTAAAATATGCCACTAACTAAGTTATCTAACCAAATATGTTAACAATTACATTTAAGGGCATCTATTCTGTAATCTGTGGTGAAATATATTTTGAAAAAAATACCTCTCCTAACATTGATGTGGGTGACAATTATGAAATGACATTTCTCATTGTAAAACTTACGATGGTTTGTGCTTCAAAAGGTGCTCACAGTGAAAACATATTCCTGGTAGCTGTCAGAACATTTTCTTCTCTGTATGAAGACCTCAGCGCGGGGATAAGAAATTACAAATTCTAATAAAGTAGCCTACGGGCGTGATTGATACGTCGTTTGGCATCCAATATTACTCATCATCAATGTAGCGACCTCAGCTCACCTCGGCTGTGTGTTTGCGGTGCAGACGCTCTCAAATGAAATGTGGGCCTAATTACATTTTATCTGATGCCCCCCCAGCAGGCCCTGCCCTCTGAGAAATTAATATCTGAGTGTCCACCGCACCCATTCTCAATTACATTTCTTTTTCAAATGCATTAGCAGCCATCCTTCTTGTTAATGTGCAATGCCGGCGCGAGAGCGTACACAGTTCTGAATTATTCGTCACGCACCAAAGACGGGAAGGAGTCGCTCGGCTGCGTCTTGTACGCAAATTTCAACAAGCAGTCAAAAAACAAAAAACAAACTCCGGCTTAACACCTTCGTCGTGGACGTGCTCTTTTTTTTTTTTTGAAGAAGAAAAAGTTGTTACCGAGGACGGACGTTTGAAGTCACCACATATTTAATTCCCAAGTTTGTCGCCGCAGCAAGATTTCTGAAACGGGTGCTGAGTTTTGTTCCTTGTGTCCAACCTGTCCCTTTTGTTTTCTCTGTTATCTGGCTCCTTGTCTTGACCCATTTTGTACCTCTGCCAGGTTTGGATTGCTTACCTGATATACTGACCGTAAACCTGACGCGTTTGTTTTTTGTGCTGCTGTTTTCGCCTCAGCCATCAATAAAATTAGCTTTTCACCTGATCAGCTCGCCTCCTGAGTCGCGCTGTTGAATCCAGTTTCTGTACCCTCGTGACACGCACACTTTGGTTAAAGCTCTTGGATTTATTCACTGCTTTGTAAAAGCTTGGCCCATAAAATTACACAGCAGCAATGTAACTTTGACAAATATTCATACAGGACGTGAAGAGCACTGTGATGGATTGCAGGACGTTGACTAAAAACTCGAGGCAAAATTCATCTAAAACTCTAAACTGTACCAATATAAGCTGTCATTTCTGGTTTGATCTTTTTCGAGACCAATCCAGCGAATCCTTCAAAGACAAGATGCTGATGTAAACAACACTCTCTGATGTGAAAAAAAAACAACCCAAAAAAACATATACTCTTAAGGATTAATGAGGTAGCACCCACATACTGTTGGTCAGCAGGACTGTGTGACAACTTTTACATTTTGAAACCACATCAGTGTTCTGCCAGCCAGCGAGAAGAACATCCTCATGGATGACACGGCTGTCCTGCTGGCAGTCGTGATAACTTTCCAAGAAAGGAAACTAATTGAAATGCGGCCATAGCTTCAGAATGTATAATGTGGATGTAGAAATGTATGAGATGATGACTCGGGACAACTGCAGGATTCAGCTGAAGCCAAGAAATTATTTTTGGAGTTTGCAGCATCCGAACACAAGCGGTCAAAACTGACAACAATAATGAAACCTTAGAGCTCAGTTTTCACGAAAAGTCATACTATAGCATGTCGTCCAAAATGTGATATAAAAGTCATACAAAATGACCCAAAAATGACTTTAAGGTAATTTTTTGCTGTATGACTTTTTTTTCATAATTTGGATAACATGCTAAAGTATGATTTTTTTTTTTTTTTAAGTCATGACAAGTGGGGGAATCAAACCACCGCGCCACCAATCTCCCCAAGAGTTATTATTATTACAGTATTATGACAAATCTTTGGCTCACTGCAACCTACAACTCCACCGTCCACAAATATTCATTCAAATGCGACCAAAATTGCCGCAGACATTCTTTGGATAGTAGATATACGTGTTTTCAAAGGGGTCTGCAGTGATATTAAATATCTTCCTATAATGTGTAGTGCATGCAAACCTTTTTCAATTTCTCCAAACGTTTCAACTTCTCTAAAAGTTGAATCGCTATCAACAGGTGGAATCTGAACCAGTAATAGCAACCTTGGTGAAGTGGAATCTTTTACCTGTTGAGTTAACCAGACTCTGTGAAACTCTTTCTCCTGCCGCGGCAACAAGTTCAGAAAACTTAGAAAATACTCCGAAAAATAATACAAAAAGTCATCCAAAATATCTAAAGTATGTTGTCCAAAATATGACATTAAAAAAAAAAAGTCATACTATGTCGTCTGAAATATTAAAAAAAAAAGTCATACTATAGCATGTCGTCCAAAAAGTGACCCAAAGTTAATTTTTGTATATCGTATATAGAATAGAGTCTATAGTATATATTATATAGTTTATAATATAGAGTATAGAGTCTATAGTATATATTATATAGTTTATAGTATCGAGTCTATAGTATATATTATATAGTTTATAGTATATATTATATAGTATATAGTATATAGTATAGCCACGGCGTTGCGGCTAAGTTTGATGTTTCGCCGTGACACAGGAAGTTGATGTTTAAGGTCAAACGATGCTCCAAACCTCATGAAACTTGCATCAAGCGGCAACTTTCATGAGTTTTTGAAGATGTTAAACGTAATGTTAGTAGTAAAAACTGCTCCATAAAAAAATGATATCGGCACTGCAACGTGCGCATGCGTCAGCATTCAAGCGCCAAGAGCTGCTGGTGAGACTCCTGTTGAACCTTTTTCCGTATATCATGTCGTGAATTCAAATGTTAGCTCATTCAGTGGTTAGATTCAGCCTGCTTCTGCGTTCCACTAGGAATTCAGTTTGCAAACTTCTCGTTAATAATTACCATGCTAATTAGCAGTGCTAACACCAGAGTTGAACATGTAAACTAGGTGAGCTACTTATCCTTAATAATTCGAAAATGTCGTGGAGAAAAAGAGAGTGACGGTGGATGAGAGCAGCAACGCGTTGATCTGAGCAGAGAGGAAATTAGCAGTAAAATTGTCACGTGGCAGCAAATATCCAGCACAGGTTTTAGTTTGTCCGTGATTAAACACTGCAGTACTGTAGTTGTCTGTATTAATGACAAGATATGATGTTGTGCACTGCAGGAGAATATACTGTTGCACTGCAGTGGAATAAATTGAAAGGTGTTTCTAATATTCTGCTCCTCTCATAAATGTAAGCGGGGAGGCTAAAATATTAAAAACCTAAATATTATGCAGTCCAGTTCAACACCACCGCGAACTACGACCTCAATAATAAACATTTAATGAAATGAATAGCTGTCTGAGTGTAAAACAAAGTCGAACATTATTATCTTTGTAAAGGCATAATTTAAGTCAGCACTGTTGTATTGGATCATATTAGATTAGACGAGTGTTGTGAACTGGCCTGTGTTTGTGTGTGTGTGTGTGTGTGTGTGTGTGTGTGTGTGTGTGTGTGTGTGTGTGTAATATATATATAATGTTATACTGTCTAATGCATAATGTGCTGCATCATATCTTAATTAATACAAACAAATGTAAAATAACATAATACTATATTAGACAAGTACGTGGTCTCCTGCTGGACAACACACTCCGTTACACTACTCTTGTAACACCCATTTCACAATTCATTGTATATATTTTGGTCAGATTATTTCAGTTGACAGGCTAATAATAAATAAGGGACTACTGCAAAGTCAAATGCTTTAGCACTTTTGAAATGTCTTGTTTCTGACCTTATTTTTCCTCCACAGCTGGACCAACATGAAGACCACTGAAGAGCATGTGAGAAGCATTCACGAATCCCAGTTTTCACAGAAGACCTGACAGGCGTGTCTATTTCACACTTTGATGTGATACTGGGTTGGAGGTCGATGAGACATTTTTCAATTGTCAATAATGTCAAAAGCTCTTCTTACAGTCCAGCATATAAAAACGGTTTATTTTTCCTATTTTCTTCCACTAAGAGTTAAAATGCCCATGCTACATTGACTGCTTCAAATGCAAACCGACAATCAATTGGATTATATTTAATGCTTAAAACATCTGTGAGGAAGGCTTTTTGGCCCATAGGGTGCCTTTTTAATGATATTTTTAAATAGTTCCAAAACAGATATTGGTGAAAGTGGTTGAACTTAAAGTACTAAGTTGTGTCTTGTTAAGCAAAATGTGTTTTTGTTTGTCACAAAACATTTGCAGGTGCATCAAAGGGTTCATGGTGGGTTGTTTTTTTTTCCATTTCCTAAATAGCAGGTTGCCCAACAGCAGACTCAGTTTTATTGCAAAGGGGTTTAATGGACAACAAACTGAAAAGGTAACTTTCCTGCCATAACGCGTCTGGTCGTGTCTGCTGTGAGGAATAAAAATCACCTTACAAACAGCGTGCGGACCCACCTGCCTGAGCTTGTGTTTACATGGGAGTGAAGGACAGTAATAGCAGTTTCAGAATTGTAAGGATTAAAAAAATAAATAAATAAATAACCTCTACAATCTTTTGGGCCACTGCTTAATCCTCTCAAATAAATACCTGACACTCCATTTGCACCAAGGCCATCCTGAGCCGCTACGACGGCTGCTGTTAGCAACCGGGGGTTAACTCCATCTGCTGAAGGACACGCAAGGGTGATGCGACGGCCGTGGCCTCTTCTGCGTCCCTCGCCTTCGAACCGCAGCCTAACACTGCCCGGGGAAGGCTGCAGATTAACGACAAAGGCCGTAAATAGTGCTGAAATCCACAGTAGCAGGTGTTGCTACGGATACAATATGGAAATGGCGTGTCATTTACCCTCTGAAATAAACAGTCTGAATTTTTATTCATAAACAGAAAGAAGGAAGTCGCAACTGCAAATACGATGATTTAAGAAAGTCTCGTGCTTGGATTTGTTTATTTGTAATATATGGCCGGTAGTCTGCGTCTGCTGTGCCACAGTTGCCCTTAATTACTTGTCAAAGCAAGAGGCACTGCGAGTCTTTCTCTCTCTCTCGCTCGCTCTCATTTATTTACGTAGCAATCACAACTTCACACTCCCTCTGTGCTATTTCAAAGCTACAATTCACATGCAATTCACAGAGATGGAGAGAAAAAAAAAAAGAAGGAATCTAAAAGGGTAGAAAAATATCTTGAGTTGAAGCTTATAGCATGACATATAAAATAAAAAAAATAAAAAAAAAACACTTCTTACTCACCCACTGTGCTTCTCCGGAGACTTCTAAATCCTGCATTCAAATAGAGAAGCATAGCCACAAGCTTGAGGGGTGGGGCGGGGGTGGAGGGGCTTTATAAACTCAGGGTGCAGGAGCAATGCAAGGCTCGTATTACTCTTCACAGTTGCTGCATTTATCCCCTAATTCCTGATTATTCTGCAGTGAGCTGCTAGGTGTGCTCAATTTGCAACAGAATAGAAGACAGATTTCATCCCTCGGGGTTCAGCAGCTGAATGCAGTTTTTTTTCTTCTTCTTCTTCTTCTTCTTTTATATTTTTTAATTAGAGCTTAAACATTTAATGGTAACCGCTCAACCATTTGGGGCAGTGCTGGTTATTTTTCATCAAGGGCAAAGTATTTTAATAACAGATCATTTAGCATTTTTAAGTTGCAGAATCCCAGCGGAGGGCGAATTTGAAGAATCGCCCTTTAGCCAAATGTAAGTACGTCGAGGAATACCTCTACGGAAGCAGTTATTTTAACAGTAAATTCAGAAGCCTTGCGTAGTCTTAGATGGCTCGCGTCAATGAATAGTGCTGTTTCTCCAAAAGCAAATATACAGGATCTTAAATTCAAATTTGAATCATCACCGTACAGCTTTTCAGGGTTCTTTTGTGTCATCAGATAAGTTTCAGTATTTCTCTCCACTTCAGATTTTTTTTTTAAAAGGCTGTGCTGCAATTTTGATGATGGACTCTGTATCCGCTCCACAGTCAACGTGAGCTATTTGCAAGGTTAATGTGCAGTTAATGTGATGCTTAGTGGCTGGCGTAATCATGCAGCGTTAAACTTTTAATCAGTTCCTCGACCAGTCTATTAGTTCACATGGATTTGTGGTGATAAAAGTGTAAAATGACATTAAAATTCAGTATAACTTTGAATTATTTTTTAAATAAGTCAAGATTATAGAAAAAATGATTCACTGCGACTGTGAATATAAGAGACTAAGGTGTAGAAAAAGTTTCCCTGTTAAACTCACCTTAAATACCTTCTCTTTTCGATCAGAGTGGAAAGTTACACACGTAACCATCCTCGTTACAGATGAAGTTGTCACTAAAATGTGAAGTTTTTTTTCCTTCTCATTCTGAGGAGGAGTTTTATCTCTTACTGCACAAAGCAGCTTGCTGTTAAGCCCTCATTAGAATTGCGTCTGTTTTTTGTTTTTTTTTGTTCTGATCAACGGTGAAGAAAGGCAATGGATGGAGGGATGGATGGGTGGGACGGCGAGGACAATAAGTTATGCTTTATTGACAGGGACTAATTCGTCATTCCTCTAATTGAAGAAGTAAAAATGGGGGGAAAATCGATAAGCTGCACTGGCACGCAGTGACATTAAAGCAAAAAAAAAACTAAACACCAACAAACAGGCGGCACCAATAGATCTTTTATCAGTGACAAGGCTTAGTGTGTTTATAGCACATCCCTTATCTTTCAAACTCCCATCTGTCCCGGTGCAGCAATCCAATTATGTTCCTAATATTAACCCCCTTTAGAGAATTAACCCCGCACGCCACTACTCTTTGAACAAAATGAAAGTGGGTGAGGAACCCGCTGCCGGTGTTAAACGAGGAAATAAATAATGGATGCCGGCTTTGCCTCTCTCCCTCTGTGCGCCACTGATCCTACCCACCTGGAGGGCTTCTAAATAAGATCCTACGCTGGCTGAGCACAACACAGCAGTTCATTGATCCCCACCCTGTGGTAAGGCCTCTTCCCTCAGGTGGGCATCTGAAGGTTGAAGAGACAGAGCACATAGAAAAAAAATATCTACAGAGAAACCAGACAGAGAGATGCGTACGTAGCGCTGAATGACTCACCTGCCCTCCAGGAGGAGCAGTGCAGATCAAAAGACTCAGCGGCTTGGATGTACATGTATTGGCTGTGTTTGGCTGGCGGTTCATTCCAGAGGAAATCAAAATGCGCCGTGTTCTCGGGAACTGTCAGATTGCTGTTGGATTCATGCAATTAATGTGGGTCTGTTTGTTTTTCTGACGGGCGTCTGCAGCAGGCGGGAGCAGTTTCGCGAGTCGCGGTGGAAGAAGGTTGCGGCGCTAAAAAACCCACAGAACACGTGGACGGTCGACGGTGCGCAGACACGTCGCGTAACATCGCTGACCGCTGACATTTAGAGGGATGGTAAACAGAGCTGCAGGAATGTTTTTGAGATGTGAAGGTGCACGTGAGGCGGAGAAATTTCAGGTTGAAAAAAAAAAATCACAGGCAACAACTGAAGACAGAAATACTCCATCTCTTCTTTATCGTCTGACAGCATAGGACTCTTGGAAATATCAGAAGTTGACTGGAACTCTCTAAATTATGTCGATGACCTTTGACCCGTGACCAGTTTTTTTCCACAATGTGAGGACATCTGAACAAACTCCATCTACTGATGTAGACTGCACAATGCTTTTCAAAGCTCTGCAAAAGTTTAAAAAGATTAAAATTAAACTATTATGATTTTTTTCGGTTTAAATATACCAAATTCTGTTTATACTACAAGATACTGCTGTTCAATATTGGACAGTTCATTCCTTCTTCTTGAGGCATCGCACATCTTAAAAGCAACAGAGCTCGGAAAACTTCCAGAGTAGATTCCACTGCCGTCTCCAGTGGGTTTCCCGGCATGAAAAATTCAGCCATCATGGCGGATCACAAACAGCCAGCAGATTCTGCACCCACTGCACGGCTACTGAACATTTGGACACATTCAGATCAAAGGATTAGGGTTTTTAAAAAATATATATATATTTCAAGTGAAAATGGGATTCTCTGACCTTCATCATCATGATCATGATACATGTAAACATGTTTCACCTTGGCAATTAAAGGAAATCCTGAAAATCCTACTTACTGAACACCTCTACGTTAAAGGACACACACTCTTGGCCAGATCTGCCACTAATGCAATTTTTGCGAAACCTTTCAAATGTTATAATCAAACAAGCCGGATTTGCTCAAATCTGACTTACGACATTGCCTCGATGTGAGAGGAACATGATACAAAATTATTTTCAAATTTTGCCTGAAACTTCCAAAAAAAAAAATCCCAAAATACGAGTTTGTGCAGGAAAGAAATGTTCAACTTTTGCAGCAATGCAACACAATGCAATACCAACCGGTAAAGCCCTGCATTGCCTAATGAAATACCTGCGCGCACACTTTTTAACATGATCATTTGAATGGCACATTTCTTCTGTGAGGCTGAGCTGCCACCCGTAATCATGCACATTTACATAAAGAAACACCTTAATCAACCATTTATGGAAAACAGCTTCCCATGGCTGTCAACATGGAGATAGGAAAAAAAAAAAAAAGCTCAAGATGACGAACTTTACTGACAAACAAGTGAAAGTACTAATTACTAATTAATAGGTACCAAGCAGGTATTATTTGGATCGTTTTCAGGTCAGAGGAAAGGCTTTTAGTTTGCCGTTAATTAGAACAGCGGCAGGATTTAAAAGGATATTGTTCGATCAATTTTAAATCGAAGCCTACAAAATATATTCTTGCACCAGTAGGGAAGTCCGCTGGCCTCTCTTTTAATTGTAGATTAATGAAATTGCACCGGTGAAACATCCGTCAGTCTCGGGCTCCTACGTGACATCTGCACAAACCCCAAAGGAGACATGTTTTTTTTTTTCAACATCGCCTGCTGCTCTTGTCGCAGTTGTTTTAGATTACATTCACTAAACTTTGTATTTCCAGCTGCAGATCTGCTGCATATGTCAGCTGCTGCTCCACTGCCTAAGAGAGATCTAAAGAGTGCAAGCCAAATGTCCTCAGTAAAGTTGAGATGGAGACTATTTTTTTTTTTTTTCTGTTGGCATCAGATCTGGTGCTGTGAGCTGGAATAGTTAGAGTGCTTCCTCTGACAGATGGACAGACAGACAGACAGACACAGCCACCCCTTTAGTGCACCACGCAGTGCTTTTTGCACCGCTGAAAAACTATCTTCATCCCGAACAAATTTTGGCCGGCCCGTCAGGTCCTGTCTGCTGTGATTTATCATATGCTTTCAGTTTTGTAATGATGCAAAGCTGGTTTAGAAAATCAAAGTGGGTGGTGGATGCAAAATGGACATCGTTTAACTTCCCTCCCT
The DNA here is from genome assembly GCF_022577435.1 of Embiotoca jacksoni. Taxonomy (NCBI): domain Eukaryota; kingdom Metazoa; phylum Chordata; class Actinopteri; family Embiotocidae; genus Embiotoca; species Embiotoca jacksoni. The sequence goes on from NW_027185329.1 coordinate 2,156,181, forward strand.
GTTTGCCTGCACCCGCGAACTCCTGCTCGTTCGGCAGAAGTCAGCCAGATGAAGCGTTTGGACTGTTGTTCCAATCACAGATTGTACTTCCTCGGTTTTTTTGTATTTCCTCCTCCACAGACAGTCGGGTTGAGAGTATCGACTCCCCACCACTCCAAAAAAATCCAAATGGCCCTTCAGACGTGTTGGCCACTCACTGACACTAACAACCAGTGGAAAACCATGGCAGAAGGAAACTTTCCTTTAGGTAATGGAAGAAAATGACTTCAGTGGTGTAATGATCTGCTGCTTGGTGGTTTTGGGAGGTAGAACGGGTGGTTTGATGGCATTAGTCACAGACAGCCATGTGCGATGATGAGGTAACAATGTTCTGGTTGAGTTGTTTGTTGATTTGTGTCTACGAATGCTGAGGTGTAATTTTTGTCCACTACAGGATAACGTGTAAAATGTATTCCTAGACAAGCCAAAGCGTTTCTATTTCACGTTTTGCCGTCATACTGATTCCCTCTCAGATGTTGGCATTTAAAGGTGGATGCTTCTTTGAGACTGTTTACAATTTGGTTATTGATCCCTGATATTAGGGTGGTGTTCTATGAATATTAGTCTTTATTAGTTTAATTTTATGATTATTAATAACTATCCTTGATTCTCATTGATAATCGCCGAACCTGCTTCCACCGACGCACAATGACAGCCTAATTTTAAGAAAAAAACGATCTTTCCAGTGGCGACATAACCCTTCAAAAGAAAACACTCCTATGGGACCAAAATCCAATAAATGTAGTGTTTATAAAAATGTGTAGTTAAATAAAGGAAAGCGTCTTTTAGCACTTGCTGAGTTAATCATTTCTGGCATTATTCATGGTGGATTCTCCTGCTGAATGAGTAGTTGAGGAGCAAAACCAAAATATTTACACGCGTTGCGTATTGAAAAGGCACTTAAATGCTGCATATTGCTAATCTGTTTGTGTGCATACAATATAACGGAAGGAAAGTCATTGAGGGAACTTCAGAAAAGACTAAATGCACTGGGAACAGTTGGTGAAGGCAGATAAACAAACATCTCAGACATGATGAATTAACACACACACACACACACACAGGCAGCCAGTCCATCTAATGCCTAATCAAACAGCACAGCACAGGGTATTTTTAAATCTTATCACTGATGCTTGTCTTGCTGTCAGCTCACAGGTTGACTGTCCCACAGGGAAATCTCCCGTTGCTCCAGATGGCAAGTCCACCCCCGACCGTCTCCTCTTTCTGTGACAGGAGGAAGGTAGAAGAGCACAAAGTAAAATGTACAGTTTAAGATACAGGATGGGGATTCGCATTGGTTTAAAGGACTTGTTATTCCCTCCAATCTGGTAGCTAACTCAACAGACCAGGCAGCTTTGCACAATTTCAAAGTTATAACCACATCACCTTTTTTTTTTTTTAAATTACGAGAAAATGTGGTCCAAGCTGAGGTCCTTTTATTTCTACACAGGGCCTCCAGAAATGTCCTTTAACGCTGTATATAATTGTAGGTTTCCAGTAGACCCTTGTGCCTGCAGTACAAAGGTGAAAGTGTTGGCCTTTTTTTTGTTTTGCTTAGGTGAGAGTCAATGAGGGAGAATGGATGTCCGCGAGCACCGGCTGGAAAGAGACACGTATTCATCAAAACACACACACACACACACACACACACACACACACACACACACACACACACACACACTTACTCTCACGCACCATTACCTCTATACCTTCCAAGCAGCCGTTGGGTTGCATAGTCTCAAACTCGGATTTAATGTAATTTCATTTATCACTCTGAATTAGATTTCACGTTACTCCTTAATAATTTAAATCCCCTGGAAAGCACTCTCGGCTTTCATCTCAGTTTCAAGGAACTCCGGAGGTAGAGGCCCCTTATAGAGGCCGTGATTTACTTTGCTGTATGGTCCAGGCAGGATATGGAAACAAGAGAATTTGCTGTGTGGTCCAGGGAGTATTTGGGGAAAAAAAGAAAAAAAAATATGTGCGCCATTAGTCCAGGATGATGAAAGCGTCGAATGCTGAAACAAATCTGTCAAACTTGTGAGCTGTTGCAGCAGAACCCTGATCTAAAAAAAAAAAAAGGCTCACGAAGTTTAAAAAATTGAATTGAAGCCAACTGAAAACTTCAATGTTTTTGCAAAGGCACAGAGCCATAAAAATGTCTGAATATGTCAATTTTGTTTTCCTTTTACAATACATGTTATTTAAAGCATTGGTTTTTCCAATGTTTATGAATAGGGCAATGTAATTCCGTCGCTCCAGAATATTGATCAGGATATTATCAACTATACTGCACCTGCTCCAAAACAAGGTTCAGGGTTCCTGTCTTTGCATTTAGTAGTTTTTTTTTTTTATCATTTCATTTAGCTCTGCAGTTTTTACTTTCGAAACCTTTAAATTTGAATCCGAATCTACTTTTTAGACTGTACCACCTTTGATCACATCACTACCAAATACACCAGTGATATTGTTTGGAGGTTTTCCCTTTTATAAGGGGTGCGGGTCGGGTGACCAGCTATCCCACTTTATGCTTGACTGCATCGTATTTTCAAACCTTATCCCGTGTTCCACATATTTATACGATGTCCCTTTTCTAAGATCTGGGGCTTTGGAGCCAGCAGTGAAGGCTGTTAACATGGGGCTGTGATTGATGTCAATCAAACTGTGCTTTTAGGTCAAGTACAGGTTCGTCTTTTGCTGTCTTTGCTGCACCCAACGGGGAGAATTGGGAGTGGATTTTGGTAGAGTATGAAGGAAACTATCTTCAAGAAAAAGGGAAAGAATGGGAAACTAGTACGAAGCGTCAACCAACGGTCACGTCACCCACTGGTTTTATGAACGGCCGTTATAAAGCCTTGAGTTTGGATGTTGGCCGGCGCCATCTTGCTAGTACAGAGCGGTTTGGAGCCAGTAGTGACCATATTTGGGCGAACTGGGGGAGGAGCAAGTGGTGGATCTGACTGATCTGATTGGAAACCCAACAACACTACATCCCCCCCCCCACCAGTCACTGTAATATGACTGCACAAAAGGCCTGTCAATCAAACTGATATCACCCGTCCCCAAAGAAAAAAAAAAAAAAACACAGCTTATTTTTTATCTTATCTTTCGGCTAATTTTCTAATTAATGACGGGATCATTTCTAGACCGACCGCCAGGAACGGTCCATCCTGCCGTCATAAGGAAAAAACAATGAAACCGATACTGTGTGGAAACTTATCGGTGTGATATTCAAGTCAAAAAACACTTTACATGCATGCTCAGAGACATCCTCTTTCTCAAGAAGTAGAAAGTCAAGAAGGACATCGAAAGATAAGATGAACTTCTTTTAGAAAGCAAGACAAAACCTTGTGGGGCTCCAGTGTGGTTTTAGATTTTAACACCAGGCTGATGCTATCCTTCAGCACCATGGAGAGCACCCGCGGCTGGAAGTGTACAGCCTGTGTGGGCCTGCCTGCAGTTGTTGTGTTGATGAACAGATGTGAAAAGATTTATTTGAAACATTTTTTTTTTGTTGCCCCCCGATGGGTTTTGAGTTTTAATTAATCAGAGTATATTTCATATAAAATGTTACTTACATTTTTGATGAAATGCAGTAGTTGGATTTGGGTTAACTTAAACACCTGCTGCTTTGGTTAATATGGGTCTACTTGAAAAATCTGAATAACGTTAATATTACGGTGTTTGATAGGCGCAATTATAAAATGCGTTCAAATGTGTTGTTGGAGAAAATATAGGCAGCGTCTGGGTTGCTTAAAGTATAAGAGCAGGAAAACTATTAAGTAACATTCTGTTTAATTCAAGGATGAACTTCACTGCCTAAATGTATTCAAAGTTTATTTAAAGAAATGTGTTACGGGAAACAATGCTCTTTTTCTCTCACATATTCAGAACCTGGAAGCTGCCCACTACAACCACAGTCGGATCTATTGACCATATCTGGGATTAAGCGCCTTGCTCAGGGGCACAGAATAGATGCGGTAGCAGTGCTCGTTCATCGTCTCCTTCCCTGCAGCTACTTTGATCGAACATTCAACCTCAACATGGCTGCTTCTCTAAATCCACTGTGCACCATCATTAAGAATAACTTATTTAGTATCTAGCTACAAAATACTATATTCAGTTTGTTGCTGCATGTCGATGGGTCAAACGGACTAAACGGAGCGAATACCATTGTGCGAGCCATTCGATTTCAATATATCAATCAGAAATGCAGGCTTGTGATATTAACCCACTCATATGATTACAATTTGCCAGCATCCAAGACAAAAGTACACAAAGAAAGTGCGGTCATATGTTCCCTTTGTTCAGAAACTTTAGAAATTATGTGAAAACAAAGATAGCATGAGGTTACTCGACAGATGGATAGCACGAGGTGCTCTTTTAATATTAAGCACAGGAACCACTCAGTCATGCTAAAATGAGTGCTTTGAAATAATGAATTACAAAATGCAAATAAGAGGAAGATTAGTCTGTGTTTATGGGTGGCATTTAATTTTAATTGCTTCATTATTTCCAGAAATTACATTTTTTTTAAACTCTCTTGACTGCAACAGCTGTGCGTGGTGCTTGTGTCGAGGAAATGAAGGCTACAGGTCGGAAGCGCCTCTCTCCGTGGAAAGTATCACCCTGCGTGAATTTAGGCGATTTTCCCTCTTAATGTGTTAGCAAGAAATTAAAGTCGAACCGCCGAAGGAAACGTACCGAAATAAAAAACCAGCAGCTTTTGCAAAGAGAGATAAAATAATTGAGCCTGTTGTGAAGTGTATGTGGTGCCACTTCTTTTATAAGAGCAGCTTTCAGGCAATTTCCTTTTGCTTGTGGAGCCCGTCTTTCCCTCAGCTGGTCCCAATTGCCGTCTCGCTCTCACCTTGACAATCCTTGAAAGTGATCCGGAGGTCTTGAACAGAACAGACCCAGCCCACAACAAAAAAAGCACTCGTGTAAAGCTCTGCTGATTCGTCTTTCCTATAGTTTCCTTCCATTGTCACTGTTGTTGTTAACGTTGCATAATAAGGATCTCATATTGTGTTCTCAGAAATCGCTTTCAGTCATCCTTTTCAGTGTCCGTCAGACAGATATGATTCCATTGTAGCTGATGTGAATTTTCCTGTCCTCTTTTTTTATTCTTTTATATCACAAACGTAAGTGTGTGCTCTTTCTAAAACCCATGAGAAAGGCATTTTACGACTAAGAGTATTTTTTTTTTGTAGTGGTCCGTGGCAGCTGTTCTCCTTGACAAGCTGCCGCAGTCGTCTTTGTAGTCTCTGCACAGCATTATTTTGGTGTTGGAGTCGGATTACAAATCTCATACACGAAAAGTAGTTGTGACAATCGGCAGCAGTATTGTCGCATGCTGCTTGGAAAGTACGTCCAACGATCAGAGCCAGAGCTGAGACGGAAATACAGTCACATCGGGCCAGGCCTGCAGAAAAATGTTGTGGCACAAAATAATTTCTTGAAAATCACGGAAAAGTCTGATCTAAGCATGCAAGATGTATATACAGCACTGTGATTGGTTCACACAGAAATATACAGTAGAAGAGTTGACATCAATTTGATTTTCCTTACAAATTTCATGTGGAAATAGATGCATTTTGCAGCTAAGGAAAATTCCTCTCTCAGGAACTAGATTAAAAAGCCCCACATAAATATGCTATAAAAGGAATTGTAAGAGTTGAAATTTAAAGGTCATATAGTATAAATTCATAATTTCATTTGTTATAGATTATAAAACAGGTGTTGGTGCTAAATAAATACTGTGAAAGTGGGGAAATGCACAGCCTGTATTCAGCAACTGCGCCTTTTGAATGTGTCGTTTGGACTTTGATAAGTTTGTGATGTCACAAACTTAAACTCATGTCATATGTCGCCCCTCAGCACGGCCCACTGCTCAACATTTTAAGTTGAAGAAAACACAGAGGGGTCAATTCACTGCAGACTTAGCGAGCTACAAAACTGGAAAAAACAACCTTGGGACGGCCTGAGTGTGCGTCACGCCTCAGCCAATCAGAAGGGAGCGTCGTTGATATCAACGCGCCTTAAAGACATGGACACAAAACAGCTTGTTCTTCAGAAAGGTACTATAAGAAAGGTGATGTAAAACAATATAGAGATAGTTTTTGGGACTTAAAAAAAACCCACAAAAATATATTTGTATGCATATCAAGACTAAAATTTAAAAAGTGCAAAATATGGGACCTTTAAAAAAGAGGAACTTAACATCCATCACTTCTGATGTTAGCTGTGACACTTCCCCAGTTACTCTCACATTCAGAAATAAAAATTAAAAAAAAGGACAAGAATAGTAAAGACATTGAAAGACAGCCTAACACTGGTGTCATTTTCAGGATTGCAAATTTCAAACCCTGCAATTTGTGTTACTCCTAATCCCTTCTTTCTTTCATGTCCTTATCTTCAGTCTAGGTGTATGACACACGAAATGGCACGGAATACATATTCAAATGAACGTAGACGAGGTATTGTGTTATTAAATGAAGCTAAAGCAGAGTAACCTTTGTTTTACCTCTTTGACATTTTCTGCTTTATTCGGGAGGCACGATAAGCGCAGTCCAGAATAATAAGAGTTCAAAGAAGGTCATCGACACAGAACAAAATGCTGCGAGCTGGATTCAAACGCGGGCGCAAATCCTCAAGTTCGATAACTTCCAAGTACACATTACAAAAAAAAAAAAAAAAAAAACATCCATGTGACCCGTTTCAGATGTGCATATAAAAGCTCTCCCGGGATCGTTCGCTGTCATCGGCAACAAGGTCAAAATGAACCCTGGAATGCAGCTGTGAAACGGCATCTGTCCCACCGCCAGCACTATAGAGCCACCGCTGCCTATGAAATGCCAGCGTGCCCTCACAGATGACTGCTCTTCATCAGGATAAGGCCTGATCCAGGAGATAAAGTGCCTCTTCTTATCTGCCATGACAGCTCTCGCTTGTTCCATCACAAAAAAGTGTAGGCGCCTGCCGCGCCGTTCACAGGACTCCCTGCTGGCATCAATAGCAGCAGGATTTTAGAACGGCATTTTACTGGTCTGAGACTTGTGAGCAGCGATCCCTGATGCAAAGCTGTCTTATCTGACAAGTGTGTGTGTGTGTGTGTGTGTGTGTATTTTATTTTTACGGCATGGTTTTTGCATCTATATTGGTGTGTGTGTGTGTGTGTGTGTATGTACAAAGCATGCGCTCGTCACTCTGGACGACTACATGAACAGTGGTTATCTCAAATCAAGAGCATGAGGGCGTTAGGGTACCCTCCACCACTCCACCCCTCCCCCGTGTCACTCCCCCCATCTATCCATCCATTCTTCGACCCAGCACTAGCACTCCATCACACCCGCCCTCCTCCTCCCACTCCTCCACCCCCGTTCCTCTACCCCTTATCCTTCATCCACAGCTCTGAGCTCAGACTCCCGGGGAGATTATGTCTGCCTGTCAGCCTTTCTGGTATGATAGGTTAGAGCAGAGTTGTTTTTGTTTTTTTTCATCCCTTCTGCACACGTGAAAGCTGCCGTGATTGACACTCATCTCGACTTGTGATTGTTGTACTGCATGTGCAGATTTTGTGTGGGGGAGTCACCTCTTAGATTTTGATACAGCGGCAAAAGCTCCGCTGACAAGCCGGAACGAAGGTGCGGCAAGCCATCAACGCCTCTTCATCGGTAAACCCGGGCGTTTCTCTTGTCTCTCGAAAACATCTCCCCCTAATGGGAGACGTCTCGTATTGCTGAGTCATACTGCAAAACAGAACTCAAAGGAAATCTCACTTAAAGGACCCTGTTCCTCTAGGAATGGAAAGAAAAGCAGGGCATCTATTTCAATTTAATTGATTCTGTTGTTATTGACTTAATTTAGGGAGGAAGATTCATGTAATGAGTGGCTGAGGCCGGATTTGAACCCAGGCCAAAAGGTGGAAATGAGTAATTGCACGAGTTAAAAATTTCAGCCATTACTGCATAAAATTTACAATCAAAGGGCATCTCTTTTTTCATTAGTGTGGCGCTGCAGACCTCAAAGCTATCCCATTACTTGTTTTCTGATTGCCAACTTGCATTTCACTTTGTCCTGATGGCCAACTTCCCTTTTAATTTTTGCTCAAACAATGACTTCATAAGTGCTGTCTAATGTACAAATGTAGTACAATTAGAATTCCCCAAAATCCCAATTTAAGATAATTTCTAAAAGGTTTTGTTTACTGCTCATTTGCAGCGGCGTGGTTCAAAATTTATGAGGAAGCAAAGTGAAACAAAGACCTTTTATTTTCTTTTTTGGTGAAAAATGCTAAAAAAATAAATAAAAAATGAGTTGCCTCTTTTACAACTAACATAATGTAACCAGATTATCGCCTGGTATCGGTGTACAAGGCAAGTGGAAGAAGAAACGGCCAGCAAGATGGGTGCTAAAGTTTAGCACTAGCAGCTAGCCAGTCAGGCATAATTTTCCACACTGAATATTTCAAATCCCTTTTTTTCCTCCCCGTGCGCGGCCCTAGTTTTGGTATTGGCCTACCAACGGATTTAATGTTAAGTTACCGCTTTAGTGGAAATGTAGGGGGCATCTCTTCGCCCTCCGAAAACTACACTTGCCAATGTTGCTCACGGTCATATCAATAAGTGTCTAATGTTGTTATCTGATGTTATTCCATAACGTTGATGACACGGTACGATTTGATTGGTGTGATGCCAAAGTGCGACTACTATCTTACCTTGATAAAGTCCTGACTATTCGCAGTTTGGCACGACTAATCATTTAATTACATTTTTTTGGACCACCGGAAGCTAAATTCGGCCTGGCTTCCCCCACGGGGGAATTTTCAAGACTGAAAATTGCACTGCAATACGATGTTTCACCGCACATAACATTTAGAGAGACTGTTTAACTCATTTTAAAATACTCGCCGAGAAACACGGAAGATAGTCGGCAGTGAGGGATTTACAAAAGTGTTTTAAAATGGGAACTGGAGTTTGAAAAACGTGGGGAAGCCCGGCATCCCTTGGACTCTGGGAGAAACCGCCACTGCTCATTTGTAAGAAACTACAGCCTTCAAACAGCCGCAAAGAAAAGTTGTAACATCAGCTCCTTTGAGTGTTCGGTACCGTTGCGAGTCGGCTGTTTTCTCAATTGACGAACCACCAAAAAGGAAGTGCGTTTTTCCTCCCGTCCTTTTACTACAAGTCACCATCCCTTCTTCCATCGAGCAACACGTCGTTTTCTGACAGTAATGAATGTTTTTTTTAATCAGATCTCCGAAATATAATTTGATGTAAAACTATACAACAGTTTTTCTAACCCTGAACACGGTTCAGATTTGGAGAACATGGAACTTTCTTGACATCTAGCTGCTAAAGTTCAACATTTTGACATTTCCTTTTTGAGCCCACCGTCGTGACATCTGTCTCCTGACTGACTACACGTCTTCCTGGTTCTGTAGCAAGCAATCAGAGAGGTTATTTGCTCCAAAAGGGTGCCACTCACTTGGCACAGCTGTCACAGCTGTCATTTTTCTGTCGCTTTCACTTAAAAAAAAATTAAAAAAAGAAACTTCTCTCCTGTGAGTTCTTGTCCAGCCGTACGTAATGGAAGGCACAGCTGAAGAGTCGTCACACATTAAAAGATTTTTTTCTTCATTTGGATTCAGTCATGAGGCATTTCGCAGCACAAATGCGAAACATACTTTGTTTTTTCACCCCTGTTGTGCCAAAGTACGAAGTTGAGAGGAAAGAGCAGCTTGCAGCACTTATTGTGCGTCGTGCAATTTGCAAAGCCACACAGACGGCGTTGATGTTGCAATAGAGAAAGTTTCGGGGTAAAATACGACGATGAAGAAGAACTTGATGTGCTATACAATTCATTAAAAAGTGTGTGTGTGAGGGTGTGGGGGGGGTGAGATAACGTCAGCTGCTGCTGGTTTTATTCGTGTTCTTACGTTATGCTTTTTGTGGCAACCTTTTGCATCTTTTTTTTCTTGACTTTCCACATGTACCCTTGTCTCAGCACATCCACACCGTCACTGCAATTTCTACCGATGAAGATCAGAGCCATTAGCTTTCCTGACAGTCGGAAATACCTGCCATCTCAGCATGAGTCTGTGAGTCACCCTCATCTTCTTCAGGAAAGGAGTAGAAAAGAATCCTTCCGGCTCTCCTGAAACATGTCAGAAGTGGATACGCAAGCCCCCGTACGGACATGAAAAAACAAATTGTGCTCAAACATATAGAAGACAAATAAAAGCTCGAAACAAAGCTTTTGGGAAAGAAAAAAAAATAATACAGTATTTTCCAGCCGCTCTGTGTGACGCCAGACGTCGCGCGCCGTCTGTCACAGCGTGAAAACAATGAATCAGGGCGAAATCCTTCGTCGGAGAGTTCATGGTGGGAGACGGACAGACAGACAGACAGACAGACAGACAAGGGGAAGAGGGAGTGAAACAGTGCGAGAAGCTTACTGGCAGTGATGGTGGTGCCAGATGGGAGAGGGAAGAGCTGCCCAGGAGAAGCGCCAGTAAGCGCAGACAAGTGGTGCCAGCCCAACTGTGTCTAACAGGAGGTCCAGCTATTTAATCAAACCCAGCACTGAAACCGCACCAGTGCCAGATGCAATTCAAATCCTTATACAACTCGAACGCCAATTAGTTTTATATAGATTTCCCACCACACCCTCTGTCGGGAGATGTTAGAATAGCTGCTCCTTATTATGATCCCCCACCGCCCGTGATAAACCGAAACCGCGATTGGACGGGAGACGTGGGAGATGTGACAGATTCCAAGAATTAAGGGGCGACGGGAGAATCTGATTTAAAGGAATGCATGTAAGATGACAATAAATTCAATATTTTTCAACGGGGTTAAAAATTTACCCAGCGGCCACTTGTTACGTGACGTGTGAAGTTTCAACATTTGTCCTTCACTTCATCTCGAACTGTCTCTCAGCTGGCTGTTCCTGCTGCCCAGAACAGACTGTCATTAAGGTGATCGAGCTGCCAATACTGTTCAACCCCCCCGCCTCGAGCGGAAACCCCCCCCCCCCTCAAACCCTAACGCTAGCTAATAACAAGACTATTGTCGAGGTATCCCTTCGAGATTGGCTGATGAAAATCGAGCTCTGTGGGGGATGATGGGACAAATCCAGGCGGGAGGAAAAATAAAAAGGAGGAACAGGTTAGTTTGAGCAGGAGAAATAACTGAAAAGTACCTTGATTAAATTCAGAGGTGAGAGATTTTCATCAGCGTGATACGGCTCGGCGGGGGTGTCAGGCGTAATGGCAGGGGCCGGGAGTCTCTCCCGTCGACAGAAAGGACACGCCGCTTGTCAGCAAAGTCATCTTTTTCCCGCGCCTCAACATCTGCACTGATTTGGTGCTGCACTGTAAGCAGGCCATTAATCTAAAACCAGGACCACTCCTTATCGTGCGGAGCGACAGGCACCCTCACACTGTGTACAGAGAATGAAAAATAGATGCCCCCCTCCCCCTCCTCTCATTCACTGCATGTGTCTGTCTTTTCTCTTTGTGCACCTTATTCCCATCAGCCACCTCCTTTCTCATGCTCCTCTGAGGGTCATTTAAAAACCTGACATGGTGTTGTGTGCGGCTTCCTTAAGCAGTGCGACACAGAAATACCTCTTTTCAGAAACAGCGCCGTGCTTCTTGACCTCCCTTTTTTTTTATTTCCCAGAGCGCTGGAGCCTCAGCGTTGGATCAATGCACAGTGGTGCTGATGCTGTGGCATTTCCACAAGGAGATGGATGTTGTGGGGTCCATAAGGCAGCACGGTGACATTTACATAAGGAAGAATGGATGCTGTTGGGCCAGGGGAGGTGGGAGAGCAGCAGGCGGCGCGGCGTTATCATTCCCCCCCCTCCTCACCCTCCTCGTCCTCGCTGATGTTCCTTGACAGCCATTTTGCCCGTCCTGCTGAGGTACAGAAATATTTTTTCTTACACCAACTGCAATTCCAGCCGACATAGTAAAAAAGGTGACGACATGCGTTCGCTGCACAGCAAACCAACATCGGAGGATTGTTAATGAATCGATTTAAATAAAGATTTAACATTTTTCAGTCAATTGAAGCAAGCAAGATGATTCAGCTCCTGAGCCTCGCTCGCCGTCGAGAGCGCAGCGGGTATTTATAAAAGAGGACAGGATGTGAAGAGGGACCAAGTGCAGCAGAAACTCAAAGCCGAGCCAGCCAATCTTGAAGTTATTCAATCAAAAAATGAGTACATTTCATATTATGAGTGCCATATTGAATGTTGGCCAAGGTATGCTCCCCACAGAAAATGTTTCAAAGGCTAGGAAATTATTACAAAAAAGGCACTGTTATGTCAGGGTAACCTGCTGCTGAGTCCCCGTAGTGGCTGCTTTCTATTTAAAAAAAAAAAGTTGTTTGAATGGATGAGTTTCCAATTTGTCTCCCCAACTATTAGGAATAATCATTATCCTCATCTTAGTGATCAAAGTTAAATTTAAATGGAGCAGAATTAGAATAAAATGTGCTCAATCTGAAACTTTTCTCGTAGCATGTCATGGCAACGAGCCTTTACACAGTCATAATGGATTTGTTGCCTTTTAAAAAAGATTTTTTTTTCCAGAATGCACCATGGAAACCATCAGCTTAGTTTTGTGCAGCTGAAACATTAGTTCAATATATCGGAGCATCTACCTCATTTACTGATCTCAGATATTCCGTGCGGTCTTGTGCGGGAGTTTATTGGAAGGAGCAACTTCTGTGAAATCATTCAAATTGCCTCCCATTGAAGATCATATTGGATACAAAAATTGATTGAAATGGAGTTTCAGGTGAGTCATTGACTGCAGGAGTTGTTATTATAAAATATTGTTACTAGATCAATCTGCATTTTGATGCTCGTACAGAAATAAGAGGGATTTAAGGACTTCAAACCACTAAATACACCGCTGAGATATACAATCTGTCATGTCTTATTATGTGAACACAAAATTGAATTGTCCTCCAAGAGATATTAGTGAATAAATTAATGTTGAACAGGATAAGTGGACCAAGGTCGAGTCAGGACACCTGATTTGATCGCATGTTAACCAAAATAAGGATCTTATAATGTCTGTTAATATTAATTAAATTTCTATCTTTTGAATATAATCTGACTCCGGTGTGTCCTTTTTCCTTAATTACCATAATTATATAAAAAAATAAATCTTCAACGGTTTTGCAAAGGTAATACATCATTAATACTTTTTGGGATTCTAGCAATTAAAACAGGCTCTTAATGAGTTAATAATTCCTTAAAAGCACTGCGTCCAATGCTGCAACAATAAAGTTGCGTGTGCAATCTACCATTCCTTTCTAATTAGCTCGCAAGCTTATAATGTACTCGTCTTTCTGGCTGAGGCTTTAACACATCACTGAGTACAGTCAGTTGTTTTTTGTTTTTTTAATCACTGAATAGTCTCATCAGCTTCATATTCCGTTAAGCTTCTAAAAGCAGCACAGCAGGGAGTTTTATTCTTTTCCTTTTTTTTTTTAAATTGAAAAACCCCTAATCTGAGCCAGAGAGAATTTCCATATCTGCTACTCCGTTGGATCAAAAACTGCTTGCCCCGTCTCTGAACCGGCCTGCGAAAGTGTGGAGTGGGAACGGTTCAGTTCCGGCAGGCGCCTGGTGGTGACGTTGCACTTCTGCTCGGCCTCTATGTTCGCAGCACCGGTGTGTTTAGTGAGGACTGCGTCTCACAACTGTTTCTTTTTTAGGGGCCCGTCTGGGCAACTGTTTCAAGAAAGCTAAATAATTTGGTGACTTGCTCTGTCAAATTTGTGTCTTCTCCTGAAATTTTTTTTTTTTTTTTTGCTTGGTTAAATATAAACAGTTATTGTGTTGCTGTTTTGAGGTCCTCCCCTCATAGGTGCAACAGAAAACATTTCGAAGCAATTTTCTTCACAGCTGGATCCAATACTGCATAAAAAAAAAAAAAAAAAGACACAAGGGTTTCCCTTTTGGCCTCTATGACTGGTGCCATGTTACAAATGCCGTACTTCCTTTAGTACACTAACAAATAGCGCTCTTACATGTTAAGGCTCTTACTTGTGTAATGCAGGAATTTAAGCAGTGTTGTCTCAAAGTGCACACTGACCGGAAATTACCGCAACGTGTGAACACATCACCCGCCAAAATATGTGCAGCTTTAATAATTTTACCCGGAAATCAACGTGTTTTCATGCCCTCTCGTTTAACACCCTCAATAAACACACTGATTCTTCTGTGTAGCAGCAGAAGTGCAAAAGAAACACTTTTGTTTTGCAACTGAATCTTCCTCAGACGCCTTCATTTGAAAAATCCCTTATGTCGGTGGCCCCGCCCCCTTCCTCTACAAGATGGCGAGCGTTTAGGGTGAAAAGTGTCCAGCGTTTCAACACCAGACCGTTTTGAGTGCATCACCCTGGAACTTGTGGTGGCACTGCATGTTTCTGTACTTGACAGCGTGAACGTACGTCAAAATCGTGAGTGTCAGGTGCACGAGTATCCCGTCTGGAACACAGCATGGAAGTCGTACATGTTGTCAACCAAAGCAGAGACGTTATCCCCCGCTCTTCATGCTACATAAATCTCTGACTCCACGAGCAGGTCTCCAACATCGATGAACAAATCACCTCGTTGTGCTCAAAGTGAACATCTGCAAACTTTCCCATCTCCCAGAAAACATACATATTCCACCTTTACTCCAGTGCTTAGACTGCAGTAAGAGGTCTATCGAAAAGCTGTTTCTCTGCGCCGTGTGACACGTAACATCTGCAAGTCATCTGACACATTTCAGAATTATCTCTCTCTCCCTCTCCGGAGAGGAGTTGTGCCCTGAAGACAAACTGCAGTGATGAATCTCCATAATTGTCTTTCCTCCTTCACAGTTGTTATGAGAGCGGGGTAGCAGGGTGGCGGGGTGGGGAGGGCCCTGTTTGTTCTCAAGGCGAGCAAGAGTAGCCACAGCTGTCTGGAGAAAAAACAGCAGCAGCTTTCAAACTCGGAGCGGGGGGAGACCGGTGGTCGGCATGCAAGCTGCACGCAAGCAGTGTGCTTTGTTACCTGACAGGGGAACGTTGCCAACTATTCCTGCATTTATGAGAAGTTATGGGTGTTTAGACCGAGCGGCAACCAAGGGTGACGTCACCCGTTGGTTTGTGAACGGCAAATTATGCAATTATGAATTCGGAATTTGGCCGTCGCCATCTTGGAGTGGCCATGTTTGGACGAGCGGTGGGTCTGACTCGATCTGATTGGAAAACCCAGCGATACTACGTCCCGCCCACCGATAGACGTAACCTGACTGCACCATAGGCCTGTCAATCAAATGGACACGCCTCCAAAAACACATCTTTTTTTAAGATTATTTTCTAATTAATGACGGGATTATTTTCAGATGGATCGCCAGAAAACTAATAAAAAGGAGTGACTTTAGCTAACAACACCGAGATAACTCGTGGAGAAATTTTATTGACTTTGTATTTGATGAGAGAAGTTGAATGGGAGTCTATGGAGGCTTTTTGGAGCCGACCTCTAGTGGCACCAGGTGGTATAGCAGCTTAAGGCACTTCCGTCTCATTTTTCCGAGCCGGAAGCTACATCCACTTTTACATACGGTCTGTGGTTTAGACACTTTGCTTTGCTGTGTCACTATTAGAATCCGTTATAAATGACACGACTGCTTTCAGGGCATTAGAGGCTGACTGCTATATAGTTGTCATTTAATGCTATTTAAAGACTATGAAAGCATGGGATGTGACCTAATGTTTAAAAAAAAAAAAAAAGGTACCCAGTGGATCTTTATCTTTAACAGCGCTGTGTGCTTCCTTCTGCACACAGTGAAGGAAGCATGATTAACAGTCGAGTCACATTCCAGTGATCTACAGCCGTGTGCAGGATACACAAGACAACAGAAGGTAGTGAAGAAGCTCACGAGCACATTGAGCATGAATGTCAACAATGCAGGATTCAAACTTTAAGTACAATATCAAATGTTTCAGCATGAAGAAAATGCATTCAAAACCTCACTTAAGACGTCAAGGATTCGGCGAGTAACACCGAATGTAAATAAACTGACATCATTTCCCCCCCCCCCCCCGATAATATCAGCAACTAAATCAAATTTAATTGCATTTCTTGTCACATATCTCAGCCATATGGAGTAGCTCTTATCAAGGTATATGTATCTGTGGCAAAAATACTGTGCAGAGGTACGCACACTGACCCCACTATCAGTCAAAATAGCACATTTCCATTCTCACACGGTGGTAATAATCTACCTGGGCTACACGAATGACATTGAAATCACATAGAAAACGCTGATATGGACGTGTGTGTGGAGGGTCGTCTGCATCCCTCCAAAAGCCGTTCTATCAGCCGCCATCAGGCCCCGTGTGATGAGCTCCTGGCGTGTGAGGGTAATATGTGCTGTGGCGCCGGTGTCCTTTCATTCCCTCATTTCACTTTTAAAGCTCTCTGCATGTTGGCACATCGTGATGAAGTTTGGATTTCATTCCTCCCTCCGCTCTGTCCCAATCTGTCTCAGTCAGGAAGAACCACATGTCCTGCCTGTAATTTTTTTTTTGTGATAAAACATCTTCATTGCATTTTAATTGACCTATTGAAGTTCATGATGACAAGCTTATTGTGTATTAAAACACAACGCATGAGTCATAACTGCTAAAGGAATTTGAAATGTGACTAAATGTGCTCCATTAGTCATAATGATACTACTACTACAAAAGAAAAAAAAAAACATATCTTGTTGTGGTTGTTTATCTGTCTGCTCTTGGTTTCTTGAAGCCCCTCCGTCTCCGGTGCTCTTACTCCTGTTTCATATTCGCTGTGGTTAAAGATGCAACATGGGGAACGATGATCTTGTTTTCCACTTGTGTGACTCTGCTGAGACAGCCCTCTCTGCAAACTCTCAAAGCTTGTTGCTCCAAAAAAACATGAACATAAACAAATACTCCCAAATCACGTTTGTATTATTTGTCAGAAGACAAACACGGAGTGATACACGTGGGCAATAAAAAAGTTCCCAGAGTGCCGTTGGAGGATGACATCACCTTTATGAGTAAGTAAGCCAACTAATGTCGCTTGATCAACGTCAGCCACTGAGTTATGCAGCTTTTCTTGACCGCTAGTACGTGCGCATCTGTGATTTCACCACGGAGCATTTGAGCTTACGGAAACTTTTGTGTCAAACTTTGAGAAATTGTCAACGGACACCGTTGAAATGCCTCAGAAAGCCTTCAACAGTAAAGCAATGAGCAGGGCGAGGTTTCTTTTGAGTGACGTTCACTTTTCAAGACTGTCTGAGACCAAAAAAGGAACATCAGCTCAGGAGTGCAACCTTTGACGTTTGCAGGGTTGTGCACCATAGAATTCATCCTTCAGGGTCAGACTGTCAACACCGACTTTAACTGTGATGTTTGTAGGCATCTGAAGGAAACAATTTGGTGCAAACCACCTGAACTGGAGGAGCGAAGGCGTTTTGGTTCTCCAGCACGACAACACGCCTGCTAACAGCACATGGAAAATGCACGAGTTTCTCACTATGGACATAATAATCGCTACCCACCAACCCCTACTCGCTCGATTTGGGTCCTTGTTACTTCTTTCTGTTTGCCAAAGATTTGACAAACTGCTGAAGTTTCAGGTCCATGAAATTGCAGATGCACCCGTACCAGTGGTGACCAAAATATATGTAACTCAGGCACTGATGTTGGTGGATTTGAGCTGGAATTAGTCCCATGATAATGGCAAAGGGGTTTATTTTGAAGTCAGATGACGAGGTCCAACAATGAATTGTTGGCAAACTAATGAACCAAGGACCATTTGATTTCAGGGTAAATGAGGCAGCACAACCTGCAGCTCAGTGGATTAAAAGAACAAATGAGATGTCTTCATACTCATCCAAATGAACTAAAAGCTGATTCAAACTGCTCTAAACTAAACTGATCCAGTTACCCAGAAGTTAATATCGGTGAAATGTTTACTGTAACTCAGGAAACAAATGTACAGAACTAATCATGTCAAACTGAAGCATTTGGAACAGCAACGTACCGACAGACCTCGGTTCTCGACTTTCAACCCCGGTTGAAACCAATTCACAGATAATTTTCAATCTTTCAAATACATTTTTTTGTAAAAAGAAATCCCATTGTAAAGGTCGGACAAAATATAGCATCTTAAAATTTGACATTAATTTGATATTATTTTGACTTCTACTGTTGTCCAGAGTGACATACATTTCTCCAACCTCGATGAGAATAATATGGAGTAACCCATTACTTATTTGTCCAGATATCGTTCTCCAAATGAACTCCCGGTTTTGGTTGGGATGTGTGACGCAACTTCTGGGCCTCCGTGGGAGTGTGCTATTTAGCCAATTTTGTTCGATAACATTTGCTGCGAAGACAAACACAAGCACACACCTTCCCACATACATTTTTGCTCTCTGCCGGGAAATGTGATTGTCGGTGACAACTGCTGTGACGTAGCAGCTTGCTAGCAGGTGCTTCGGGCCTCGTGCCCACTCTCTGAAACGGCCACAGAGGAATATCTGTCAGGCCTGGTTACTGGCATTGCTATCTAGCCCCAACACTCTCTATTTGGGAGCTCAGCAGAAGAGAAGTGTGTGTGCGAGCAAGTGTATGGAAGCGTACGTGTGTGAGAGAGCGAGAGAGAGAGATCTGAGTGTTCGGGAGTATAGAGGGTACAGACAATGAAACCGAAAAAAACATGTAGTCACTTGGGGAGGACCACCTTCAGAGCATCTGCTGTGCAAACGCATGTTGCAAATTATAGATTTGAATTGGTTTCTATTCCGAGAGAAAAACGCACATCTCGCATGCTCTTCTCTCATGCCCCTATGACTTTGCAAGAACGCCACATTGCTGTTGATTTTCTCACAGAAGAGGAGCCCGTCTTTGGCAAGCGTTTTTTTTAAATGCTCGAGTGCTGTGTTGAGTATTCACGCAGGAATACTTTGGCTCTGCAGATAGTGTGTACAGAGCACTTCGGCGCGCTTCTGCCTGTATCAACATAGTAGTGAAAAGCTTTGTCGCAAAAAAAATTCAAAGAAAAACTTAACAGAGTTTTCCCATGGAATCGGTTGTGTTTTTTTTTTTTTTTTTTTTCACTGCTTGGTTGATGATGCACGTCACCCACGATGTTACCTTAAACATTCTTGTTTGGGATGGCCAAACTGTTTTGGGACTGGCAGTGCCACAAGTGTTATTTTGTAAAGGGACTCGATGTACAACCTTGAAATGATTTAGACAGCAGGAATGAGCAGTTGCCAATTTCCTAATTTGCCGGTGATTAATAACACCCTCGCCCTCTATTCACTGGTGTAGACTTTGAACAAATTCCTTATTGTGTCGTACGAGATATGAAAGGAACACGTTATCGTGAAGCTATAATGTCCTGTCGTCGGGGCCTTCGTCCCGTCGTCCGGGCCTTTGTCCCGTCGGCGACGAGTTCGAAGAAAGAACGTTGTGTGAAATAAACAAACGGAGGATTGTCTGAATACAATAGAGCGAATCAGGCTGGATGAATCGCAGCATGAAACGTGTGTCCAGACTGTCTCTCTCCAGAAGCATGAACAAACACATTCTATATGAAAAAGTTGGCTTCTTATTTAACTTTGGTATTGCTCTACATTGTGCTGCATTATTCTTGTCGAGCAGTGATGATCTCTCTCAAAGGGCCGTCTGGCTAGTGGGGGCCTCTCCAATATGGAGTGATGAGTGATGCGTTGCGTGTAAATTGTCCCACATTGGATCAGACTTATTGATTTCTGAGTGTTGGCACTTAGATCCTTTTGAGCTCTGCGCTTCTGCGGCAAAATGATTACTTTTTCATCATCTCATTGATATTTCATCATTATTGTACTTCTGCTTCCTTTCCTTCCAAAACCACCACTGCCAAACTGCCCTTCCAAAAAGCAATTATGCTATGGATGTCTATCATTTCCCTCTTATGAAACTGCCCGTGTGCCAGGGCTTCCTTTAGAAAACAGATACGTTATAATTCACATACTGTAGTTAGATAGCAGTTGTTGGGGCATTTGTGCTCCTCCCATTAGACATGCAGGAGTGGCTATCCTATTTGTGGTGCGTCTTCCATGTCCAAAGACGTGTTTACTGCAAAGGGATCCTACTTACACAGAACAATCATACCGTCTGTCACACCTTCCTCGCTGAGGTAAATATGGAGATACATCACTGTGATTATTTAAATGCAAATGACGGTTTTGGAAGGAGAAAAAAATACATTTGCATTTTAAAAAGGATACCAGCATTGATTATCCTATAGATCTGCCTGTGGATATGTTGTGGTTATTTACTGTTACAATATGCAAAATTACAGAATCTATGAAGCTGAAAATGATATTACAAAAGGCACCAGAGTGTCATGGAGCAACGAGGAAAAGAAAAAGAGTCAGAGTATAAAAGAAACAGCTTGTAGTCTGTTTTCAGAGAAGACTGGTTGTAGATCGTCCTATCTGGAGGTGTGGCAGGAGGCGTGTTGACTTGACAAGAGTGTTTGATATGTCGGTGGGGGATGGGAGCCTGCTGAACGGCACTGCGGCATCATGTCACATCGTGACTTCAAATGAAATGAGAAGAGTCCAAAAATGCCTTAAAGGCAGGATTTGCATGCAAAAAAATACATTTTATATATATATATTATATATTTTATTTTTCTTAAATCAAACTTTTTTTTATCATCATGAACTGGAAAGATCCAGTTGCCACAATGACCTCACATAATGAAGCCATTCATGCAGTTATAGCTGTAATACTGAATGTGATAAGGTGAAAGCAGCAAGAAGACATTTTTCATTTTCACAAAAGCATCCAATGTTTTTCTGGAGAAAATTTAACTCAAAAAAGTCGTTTCCCTGTCCTTCAGGACAATAGTTCTCAGACTCATTGTCATGCCCCCTTGAATTTTTTAAGGCATCATATGAGAGGGTGGAGCAGATCACCAATAGGCGGTTTGATTCCCAGCTCTCGCCGGCTATACGCCGAGGTGTCCTTGTGCAAAACACTGAATCTGAAATTGCTTCATCTCGCCGCCATTCGTGTGTGTGAATGGGTAATACTGCGAAGGGCTTTGTCCTCCATAGGCAGAAAGATTCTATATAAGTGCAGGCCATTTACCGCCGCAGGAAGGGAGTGATTAGAGGGGAATATATAAGGCGAAGCAAAGCTGAATGAGTCTTAATTTGTTCAAGAACAAGAAATGCTTTCAGGATCAGCAGTGCAGTCGAGATTTGCCGAGGTCCATTCTGACAAAAAAAAATGGCCATGCCAAGTACAGAGCGGACAAAAGAAGTCCGAACAATGCTCGTAAAAAAGCATACAAGTTGGATTCAATCTGTGGTGAGAGACATTGTGAAGGGGTCCGCTGTGCCCTTCTCTGTCAATATAGTGCACAGATCAAGTAAAAAAAAAAAAAAAACAACATTCGGTTTATGTTTTTTATAACATTTAAAAGAGAAAGGGGACATGACAGGAAAAAGTCTGCGAACCAGAAGTGTTTTTCTATAAAGCGGCAACCCGCAGTGACGTTACCCGTTGGTTTGTGAACGGCCGTTATGAAGCCTCGAGTTCGGATTTTGGCCGTCGCCGTCTTTGCTAGTTCGGAGCGGTTTGGAGCAGGAAGTGACCATATTTGGGCAAACTGGGGGCGAGCGAGCGGTGATACAACATCCCGCCCCCCCCGATAGCTGTAACCTGACTGCACCACGTGCCTGTCAATCAATCAATCAATCAGCTTTTTGAAGCTTATTTTCTAATTTGTGACGGGATTATTTTCAGGTTGACCAACAGAAAGCGAATAAATAGGAACAACTTTAGCTAACAACGCCAAGGTAACTAATGGAGACATTTTTTATTGACTTAGAATTTTATGAGACTATTTGGGAGTCTATGGAGCCTGAGGCTTCTTGGAGCTGCCTCTAGTGGCCCTCAGTGGTATTGCAGCTTAAGGCACTTCTGCATCCTGCTCATTTTTCAGAGCCAGAAACTACGTCCAGTATATGTTACATATAAATGGGAACGCTGCGTTGACTTTAGCGATGTCACATTGCAGGATTTCTGTTTTTCTACAAGACCACAAAGTAAAAAAAAAAGTCTCCTCATTGCTGCCATGTGTGAAATTAACTTGTACAGCGTTAATCAAAATATATGGGCTTCGGTGTAGTTGGACACACTCATGCAGACGAATGCATACAGCCCACCGGGCATACAACAACACACACCGGCTCGTATTTTTTCACATAGAATGAAGAACGCAGGACTAACGAGCGTATAGAGTCTTATACTGTTGATGCTCCGGGACTGCTGTGTGTGAAGCGTGTTCTCTTAACATATCAAATGGCACAGAACTCGGTGTCTCAACAGCATCCGGTCTAAACGAGGTGAGCGGAGTAGCCACTATGCCAAATGGACATATAAAAAGGAGACATTAATGGACTGAGGAGCAGTATAAATCTACCGGCCGAGCCTTCCACTCCAAGGCCTGCGTTAGCGGGCCGGCGGAGGTGGGAGGGAAGTCTGGGTGGGGAGGGGGTCAAAGACGCCCCAGGTGAGGCATATATCTCTGGCATCTAATTATACTGACTCTAAGTGGCAATGACATCACACATCCCACATGGAAGAAAAAAAAAGGGGGGAAATAAGATTATTTTTCCATTTATATGAAGAGTGTTGCAAGACAGCGTGCACTTAATATTATTTGCCGTGATATTCCTGTATTATTGAATCGTGGGAGTCAGACACCGTCCTCTGCGTCTTTTACCGTAAATCCAAAGTAGTTTATCTCCAGAAATGTTTTTGCAGCATGTGTGCCAGTTGCATCTCAATATAACAAAAATGGATGAAAACCTTTTAAAGCCATATCCCAAGAAATGATGCAGAAGGCATGCTATTTTGAGTGCATTCACACCCGTCAAGTACACAAACATACAGTCCACTACAAGTACCAGGATGATGCACTCAAAACGGTCTAAATATTGCATGTGAAATGCTGGACACTTTCCACCCTAAACGGACACCATCTTGGCTACGTACAGAAAGGGGGCGGGGCCACTGACGTAAAGAATTTTCAAATTAAGGCAGCTGAGGGAGCTGCAGCTTATCCTGAACCAAAATGCATTTTGAACTTTGACCTACTTTGTTAAATCCATTTGTAGTAAAAAGGAAAAAGGATGCGATTTGGTTTGAGTACTCTTCCTTTTTAATGCCTCTTCTTCTCCTTCTTTCTTTTGTGGGCGGAGCATCAGCGCCACTAACTGTCTCGGCAGCTCAGTCGTTCATCGAGTTTCTTAAACAGAGTGCACAAAAAAAAACAAAAAAACGCGTTGATTTCAGGGTAAAATAATTAAAGCTGCAGATATTTTGCCGGGTGATTTCCGGTCGGTCCAGAACGGCACTTTGCGATTTGAAAGAAACACTAACCCTGTTGAATTTCCTGCACTACACATGTAAGAGTACTGTTTGTTAGTGTACTAAGGGAAGAACGCAGCACAAGTACAAGACCCGGGCTGTGATTGTTCCAGGCGCTAACAAAGAAAATATCTTCTAACTACTCATCCTCACAAATAAAAAAAAATAAAAAATGGCCCACCAGGTGCTCCTCTTTGTACTGCAGGAAAATGACTGCTGCCGTTTGAGGAGGTGCTCGTTATCAAATGTCCTCATCTGTTGTGCAGCTCAGGCGAAATTATTTTCCATTTTATTTGAATTCCAACCAGGATCCATCATTTTGAAAAAGAGACTCACTCATGCTCTTCTGCCGATGGTACTCATTAATGAACAAACCGTGGTGCTTGAAAGAATGCAGGTAAACACAAGTACTTTGTTTACAAAATGAGACCACACTGGATTTATAGGAGAGTTTGAAGGTAATAAATACAAAAAATTGCAGCACTTCTATACATTAATGATTGTTTTCGGTGCCCTCCTGGCAATTGTTACAGCACAGCAGAGGCCGATAATGTGCTTTAGGACCGAAAGTTTTTCTTTTTTCTTCCCAGACAATCATGACACCAGGTGATTTCACTGATTAGTTGCTCCCTTGTTCCTTGAAGAAGCAGCAAGTTAATCAGGGAAAAACAACAACAGCTGACATGCTTGGTTAGAAAGGCCTTCAGGCTGCATCCGAATCACAACAAGAAAGAGACTGGCCTGGAAATTATGATTTATACGTACACTGAACAAAGCAGGAAAAAAAAAAAACTACAAATTCTAATTTAAATCAGGAGGCTTTTGAGACGTGATCAAAGCAGCACAAGTCGTATTCTTTCTCTCAGTTATGGCAATGATTTTAATTTAGGATGAACCACCAAGTTGGAAAATCTATTGAATTAATCTGAATATTTATGTTTTGTTTTTTTCCAGGTAAATAATTGTTTTCCAACCGCTATGAGCTGACCAGTGGAAAATATGCAATATTAGCACTAATAACACCATTAAGAAACCCATGGTGCTCCCGCCCGTCTCTCCCTCCTCAGGT
Organism: Embiotoca jacksoni; assembly: GCF_022577435.1. NCBI lineage: Eukaryota > Metazoa > Chordata > Actinopteri > Embiotocidae > Embiotoca > Embiotoca jacksoni. The sequence continues at coordinate 2,180,757 of NW_027185329.1, forward strand.
GTTTCTGATCTGTGATGAGCATATGGCCCCGCCCACCTGCCCTATTTAAAGCAGCTTGGAGGAGCTGGTTATTTCCTAAGACAAAGCAATCCTGTGACTCCTTGTGGTTTTCTTTCTTTTGAGGTTGCAGGCCTGGCCATTCTGTTTTTTTGTTGTTGTTTGATAGTTTAGTTCATCTTGTTGAGTTTAGGAGGGTGATCTCTGGGTTCAACGGCCCATTAGGTGGCTGACCCAGACTCCACATTCTTTTTTTTTTTGTTGTGTTCTTTTTGGCCAGTCTCCAGACTCTCAAAGGTTCTCCTACATGTTTTTATATTGTTTGTAGATGGACTTATTTTGGCCTTATGAGTCCTCAAGTATGTCACTCTCTTTGTTAGCGGCCACAAAGTTAAGCCAGCTATTTGGCTTTTACACTTTGTTTCATCCCTTTATCCTTTTTATAACACTAAAACATGGGCCATTCTTGAATTTTCCCTTTTTTTTGTGGGCTTACATTTTATTTCAGATTTAAGTGGGAGGCTAAATGGTTTTAGAGGAAAATAAATTGACAAACAACTTTGGAACTACCCCGGTCACATAAACCCTTTAGTCTCTAATAAATTGTACATATGTTAAACAGAATTGCTGAGAGTTGTTTAAATCATCATTTCACTTAAATGTGTCTGAAAAGTATTTTCCTTTCATGGTGCTAAATTGTACAAAACACTGAATGCTCATGTCAAAATCCAACCAGTTTTTCCCCTCATCAGGTTCACTGCTTCCACTCATAACGGCTTTTATATCTAAAGGTCACCGCTACTATACACAGAATATAACAAAACCTTGAATAAAAAGCCACCTTGAGCAAAGAAATTTGCAAAGAAATTTGCTCAAGGTAGCAAAGTTAGGGAGATCTGACAGATTGGCAGGGAGAATCAAGAGTGAACGTTTGAAATGTAAAATGAATGAGATCTACACCGACATGATAGGACTTAAAAACACCCGTCAGCTTTCAGCTGGGATCGGTCATGAGCTGCACCTGGTGCTGCAGGTGGAGGGACGACCTCCACTGGTTGGTCTCTTGTGAATGAGGAGGAATGTTCTCGCTTCCTTCACAGATTTTAATTGAACCCAGGAGGGAGTTGCCTCTTTGACAGTCTTAACTGTAAGAGTTGAGGAAGCAGCCTCCATCGTACATCAGATAACTGCCATGAATTGGACATGGAACAATTTTTTATATTTAACTACAGCAGTGGAGTGGCATAAATTTAATACCCAAATATAAAAGGATCAGGTTTACTGATATAAAAAAAAAATTATACACTCTCAGATGCCAGAACCTTCTGAAAAATGGCACAGAGAAATGTCCTTATGAATGACCTGTCCATATTTTTTCAATATCATTTTCTCAGCCCTGGACCGTAAACCATATTTTTTTTAATTGAATAAAAATCGAAAGGGAACAACAAAAACATTATTAACCAGGGAGAATCTTTAGCTGGCGGCAGCAGCTAGTTGCATACAAGTCTTTTAACAAGTCAGTCATGGCCATCTTTTGGGTGTGGTGTGTGTATAATATATATATATATATATTTGATACACCAAACCAACAAAGTAAACTGCTGAATGCAGTATCTGATCTGAATGGGGTCATCACACCCACACAGGTGTTTCCAATAATTGTGGCTGATTAGGACTTTGCTCTGATTTATGCTGAAGTGGTGGAGATTCACTCCCTAATAACAGCAGTTATGTTTCCATTTTAAATGTTCTGTAGGTTTTTTGGGGAATTTCTGAAAAGTCGAGACATAATGAGTCACTGCTTGTTGTGTCCTTTTTTTTTTCTTTTCTTTTTTTTGGCTGGTCTTCTGCAGACATTCAGGAGGATGTGACAGGATGACAGTATAATTGCCCACCAGTAGCTGTGATACATCATGTCATGTGGCTGATGCTTCCCACCTGGAAAATTGTGACTTTTCTTTTTTCTTTTTTTTCCACCACCATGAAATGGAGCTTTGTACTTTGTGGCATTTATCAGTCACCTTTGGGCAACAGAAAGAAAGGCCGCTTGTTCAGTCAAGTTTTTATTGCACTTGAGATGAGGTCTAATCAGTCAAAAGGAAAACATCTGTGTGGATAAACCATTTTGTGAATTTAGGTAGCAAAGAAAAAGTGCCTGCATACTCGGGGTATATTTACTTTTAGTGCCGCCGCAAACAAAATGTGGTCAAAATTGCCACCAGAAACAAATCATCGAGGTGTTTCATATAGAAGCTCTACAGTGTTGAATCTTATTAAATGCTCCTCATGGCTGTATTTTTCTTGTTCAGGTTTCCTGCCACTGATTCCTGTTACTTAACCTTCATCAAATTGTTATTGTTCCTGTACAGCGTGTTATGACCTTTTTGGTACAATGCGCTATAATTCAAAAGATGTGAGCAACAAGAAAGTAGTGTGTGTTCAAAAGCCAGGAGATGGACACACAACAAAAGCTTTTGTAAGGGACCGAGCTGGCAGGCAAGAGGAGTCGAAGGTAGTTTTTTTTGTTTTGTTTGTTTGTTTTTTACTGAAGTGGTGTTGCAAGGTGAAGTATGAGGCAGCATGGGGAGGACAACACATGTGGGAGCTAGAAAACTAGGAAGCCTTTTATTTGCAGACAATAACAAAAAAAGTACAGCCTCTGATGAAACAAAAGGGGTGGAAAAAAAACTTTCAAAATAATTACTCTTACACGGGTAAGTGCTGTGCTTCCTTCAGAGTAGCATGGTGGACATGTGGAAACAAACAAGTGACCCACTACAATTTTAATGGATCAATTTCAAAGCAAGAGTACCAAAATAAAGTTCAGCTTGCATGGCTTTCTTTTTTTTCTTTTTTTTTTGCTCAGGCCTGGCAAGATGTCCTCCAGCTGAGGCACCCACACTACTGGCATATCAAGAAATGAAAGTTGGAAGTTTAAATTTAACTGAAGTCCAAAATGAACTACAAAAGTCAACCAAAGAAGTTTGAGTACCCAAAGGGGGGTTACGGACTGTCATGCTCTGGTTTTGTTACTTCAACATGCCAAGACGTGAATAAGATGCTCTACCAAGTCTCGTTCATTTCCATGTCACAGTCCACGTATAAATTGTGAACAATGGATAGTCAGTTTGCAGATTTTGAAGATGAATAATCAGATTTGTCTTGGACAGTCCGGTGTAAAGCAAGTCAACCTTGTATGAAATAAACCCTGGTGGCCACTTTCTTTAGTCTAATAAAAAAAACAACTAGACGAACTTAACTACCTTTATAAATACAGGTTAAATGGTCAAACTTGTTTTGTTTTTTCCATACTCTATGCTAGAACATATGCTTGAAATGCCCTCCAATTCATGGCTGGAGCCTCCTCCTGAGGGACTATGACACTAGCCTGGTGTGTTAACAGACCCAGGCGTAGACCTCGGGTTAATATTAAAGCAGTTCGCTCAGCATTGACCATTTTGGTCCGCAACTACATTTTAGGGAAAAAAAACAAAAAACCTTGGCCAGAGTGGCTGAATGAACACCGATGCGAACTGGGTTTCCAGACTAATAATCGCAATCCAAAAAAAACTTGAAGCTGTGAACATTAGTCTGGCAGAACCAGGCTAAAGCTTAGCATGCCATGGCTAACGAGCTCACTGCCTGGCTAACGAGCTCACTGCCTTCATTTACTTCCAAGGCCTCAGGATAGGATGGTGTCTTTATTGCCAGCCATTGTTAGTTTCCCGCCAGTTTCTTAACACACCTGTGTCCTGTTTTCCTAATCGTCGTGTGTGTCCCAGTTACTAGATCGTTATGTTGGAATGTGTTCAAAAACCTTTACCTGAATTCAGTTGATCTATCTGGTTATTTTCACTTGTGTTTTGGATGTTGCCTTTTCTTTTTTTCTTTTGGGTGGGAGGGCTTCAGCTGCAGCCTGCATCTAATGGGTTTGCTATATTGCCTTTTTTTTTTTCCTTGTGAACCAGCCTTTGTGTACATAAAGAGAACTTTTATATTGGATTTTAGCCAACTTTTAAACGTTATCTTTTACAGCCTGACAGCATTCTTTGGAATATAATCCACCCAGACACTTCAAAGGTTACCTCACTCAGCAGAAGATAGAAGTACAAGTGTAGCAATATGTAGGACGTCTTTCTTTCATTTAAAAAAAGAAAAGATTTTTAACAAGGAATGAATTGCTTTCCTTGACCTGGAGCATGCTGTATGTTGAACAGGTCTACCAGCACAGCCTTAACAAGAGATCAAGTGTTAGAAGCTAATACTAAGAATGGTTAACTGGTAACATAAAAAAATAAAACGGCAAAATGGGTTCAGTAACAGGAAGTTGGCAAGCCACGACAATTTGTACCGACAGTAAACTGAAACTTTTTAGCTTCTGAATAATCCTGCTCTGCATACATTTGGTAAACTATGAACTTAACATGACCTTGATAGGGGAACGCCTACTGGGTGGTACTAATTGTCAATTATCTGGGTTGCTCAAGTTTTTTTTAAAACAACCTTAAACAGTTTTTTAAGGAGTAAAAACTCCGCCCTAAGCAATTATTTGTTCTACTGTACAGACGAGCTTGGGGGACTTTTTAGCTCGTGTCTATAATAAAAACAATCTGCTCTCAAACACAGTTCTAACGCAAGTTCAATGCTTGCTTAAAGTTTCATCATTAAGATTTTATTATGTTCCTATTCTGATAAGGAGTTCAGCAGGCAGTTTTCATGCCAGTAAAATAACCATGTTCGAAAGAAATGAGGCATCTTAAAACATATGGGAGTTGAGGGAAGTCCGTGAGGGAAGCATTCGACTGGTATTCCCAATTTATGAGGAGACATCAGAAACACTGAAGGCAAACTCAGCTGACAGCATTTGACAAAGTCGTAGAAAGATGAGTGACAGTAGCTGGCGAGCTGCAGTTTTTACTCAGTTCATGACCGAATTGCCACTCTGCAATTTATTCTCTCTCAACCGATGCAGAAAATTACTTCATCAGAGCCTCCGTGTTAAAGACTCGTTGTTTGAAAAGTGTTGCTGTTTTGAATTTTTCCATCATAATGGTTTGTTGTTGTGCCAGCTAAGTATCCCTCTATACTAAAGTTTTAATCATATTTCAGTTTACAGTACAAACCAAATGTACCAGCCTAATAGACACCAGTCTCTATGTATTTAACTTTTGTTGTTATGGAATTTCTTTTGTTTTTTCCCCCCATTATTTACAGGGTTTCTCAGCTCATGCTCATCCAAAATACCCTCTCAGAATAACAAAAATGTCTGAGCTCACACACCGGAACAGGAATGTTAAACAAAAAGCTGTCAAGAAAGGTAAATAATATCAATAGGTAATGGAGAGCGGTAATGGGCAATATTCATTATTCTTTTCAGTTAGGTGTTGACGTTTACAACCCTGCCCCCAAAATTCAGATTTATGTACTCTGAAGTTGTTCTGCCAAACACTAAGTACTTGTTGCCTGGGTGTGGCTATGTCTGGGTGACTAAAGGCTTGTGATTTAGAAGATCATATTTCAACAAGATATTATTTGAAAATTGGCGCTTGGGCTCAGTAGCACATAGAGCGGAGTAGCAAATAAAGATGGGAGAAAAAGACAGGATCCACTGCAGTCTAGGTGCCGGTGGTGGGAACATTTAGTTGAGACTTCTTGGACAATCTCGGAGGATGAGGTGGTGATGGGGGAGGACGAGGGTTGTGGAGTCATAAATTTGAAAAAAGACAGGATTAAAGACAAGGGACCGGGGATGGATTGGCTCTGGGAACGTGGGCAGAAAGATTTATGTAAATGTTGGATTGATGTTGAAATTGTGAATTGAGGGACTTTGAGAGTGTGGGAAAAACGTAAGTGAGGGGAGAAAAAGGAGCAGAAGGAATGGCACTTTGTACCGTTGAGGATTACAAGACCGAACGCCGGGAAACGGATCCCCCTTGTTGAAGTTTTGCCGAGGTTTCGTCCAAAAAGATGGATATTTTTTACAAAGATTAGGAGACTTTAGGACACCCACTGTACCAAAGTCATTCCTGCCTCAGTTGCAAAGCACACTGGGTTTGATTATGGCTTGGAAGTAGGAAGGAACAGTCCCTTTTGCTGCTGGGAGGAGTCTTGGCAGTCCATTGTCCCACGGCATTAAATACCGTTGTTTCTTTTGAGATATCCACAAGGTGCCTTTTAGGTTTAGGTAACGATCATGCTTTGGTTTAAATTGAGTAATTTTACACAAGTCACATGTACGTTTGGTTCCATCCAACCATCACCAATCTCCTCCCTTCAAGACATCCTTTGTCCTCCATCAGGGGACCTCCTCCTTTGACCCAGGTGGTCCCGGTGCTATAACGGCAAAGGGCGTCTGATGCGTATCTGTCTGACAATAACTCTCCAAAATCTTTGACAGAACATCAGGAATTTCTCATTTTAATTCTGTAAATATCATTTCAACTTTATTTTCAACATTTTTAGTTTTTCTTGAGCAATTAAAAAAAAAAAATAATCCTACTACTTTTTTTTTTCCTTTATGGGGCCCTAATATTTTGTGGTACAAGCTATTTTTGTACCTGAATGCAAACTGAAACATGGACTCATTGTCGTGCGTGGGGAAAATTAGCAGAGGGTGATGTACAGTATAAAATTAAAAACGCTATGGTGTCCAACTGAAAAATGTCTCGTACGAGAAGCAGGTGTGGGTGCATACTCGCTTGTTCTGGCACATTTAACAGTTGCACCGAGGGGAGTTTGACTTGGCGAAGAAGTGAGAAAATGGACTTTGCATGGTAAATAGCTCTTCAAGGAATTTCTTTGCCTGAGTACATTTAATTTTTGTAATCCCATTTTTTTTTTTTTTTTTTTTTTTTAGCTGTGATCTGATTGGTTAGCCGTTCAGTGACCTCAAATGCATCTCCTGGTAAGCTCTCACTATATAGCGCAACTTGTATTTATTTTTTTCTCTATCTCTGAAAGATATTTTTTCAAAGCTTCTATTTTGGCCATTTCAGCTCTCACAGTCATTCTAGTCCATTAAGAACTTCAGAATAATAAAGACTATAAAATGTTCGACTATTGTCCTTTTTTGTCTCTCTTTTATTTTGCTTTTGCACATGCACTGTAACTATTGATGTGTTGTGAGTCGTTTAAAGCCTTTTGTATGCAAGAAGGTACAATTCCTGGATAAAGTCAGCATGCTCTCTGTCTCCTTCATCATTTTTTCCCCACATGCACCTTAGACCCATAAACGTCCTGACCATTTTCTGATTCAGTGTCACAGTGAAAGCGGGAGCCGGAGTCGATGCTCCATAGAAGACGCTCCGGCAGTTTGCCAGCATGAGCCTCTCCCAGCTCTGTGTGTGTGTGTGTGTGAGAGGCCTGGACACGGTGCACTGAAGTCATTCACCGGAGCCACTAAAGTGAAAACAGGACCCCATGTGTGAAAAGGACCACATCTCCCTTGCTTCTTTTTTTTTTTTTTTCCTCCCCCCAAATGTCTCCTTTATGTAGGGAACTGATTGCCTGACCTAGAAGTGACCTCAACAGTAACTCACCCTCACTATCTATGTCCCTACCAATCCTGACAAACCTTTTTTTTCATAGTCCTTTCAGTCGCCAGTCAATCCATCCATTTCTTCTTGGAAAAGATGAGACGCATTGAACATTTGTCTCAAATTGTATTTAGCACTTCATAAGTCTTTTCATTCAAGATTTCAACTTTAGTGAAATATATAACCCTCATACAAAAAGCTATTTTTCTCTGTTGGAGGAGGTGTACATAAATTATACTTAAAGATATGAGGCTGATTAATTTAATTACCAGACTGACTTACTCGTCCCTGATAATTAAGAACTAGGGAAACTTAATTATTTAGAAATGATCATATCAGTGCAAAAAAATTGTTGTTGTTTTATTATTTTTACAGTTTATGCAGAGGTGTGGATTTTTTTTTTGTACTTTATTTAAAAATTTTGATAAAAAATGAAATATTTCTGGCCAGACACAGCACTCATTGGAATTGCAAATCCAGCCTCTTTGCTGGGTGCCAGCAATGTTGACACCACAGATGGCTTTAACTTTTTTTTTTTTTTTGATATTTTAATGGGCATGATATGAAAAATTGGGATGGCAGGTTTCCCACTTGAAAAAGTCCTCAGTAAACTCCCTTCTTTCAGTTCAAAGATGGCCGCTGATGTGAACCCCCCCCCCCCTCCTGTTTTCAAATGCCAACGCGCTTAGCCTGCCAAGTGCTGCCTAAACAGATCTACAGTGGAGTGGAGTTGAGCTGATAGCCAGAGGCCTTATCCTCTCTGTGAGGCGCGGGGAAGCGGTCACCCGCGCCGATGACTCAGGTGCTTGTACTTTTAGCTGGAGGGGGGTGGTGCCCCTCAATCTAGAAGTCAGGAGTGCCCGTCTGATGATCTCTGTGGAGGGTGAAGCATGACTGACCAGTTAAGAGTTTTAACAAGCGATGCAGACTCTGCAGCTGAGAGGAAAGAAAACAAAATCTAGCCCTCAAGTGAGCGGCTGTAAATCTTTTTTTTTTTTTTTATGCTCATCGCGGACATAAAAAAAATATACTGTATGCAAACCCAAAACTACAGGCTAAACATGCCACCGGGAAAAAAAACACAAGTTCCTCATTCCTGTGGGTAACTAGCCAAATGCAGAGCAACACTACACACTGCCTGGCAACAGCAGACACGCAGTTTAATGTAATCCGGTCCGACAGCTCTCTGCCTAAGAATATAGCAGCTTTTTTATTTAAACTTTCCAAGATGTGATAATTCAAGTATATGGCTATTTTACTTTCGCTCATAGTTAGCGGTGTTATTGTTATGGACTGCATTATATTGAGATGTGTTCCGAATATTCCCTCATGTTTATAGATGGGGCGGACAAAATGAGACGTCTTTTAATATACATTGTCCGCTATAACGCCACTGCAACCCTAAGAATAATAATGAACATATAGTTATGAATACCTGCCGCTCAAAACATTATTATATTTGTAAAAATAGAAAATACCCCTGAGCTGCTTGCATTAGATGGAACTTTATATACCTTTTATTTTTTTTAGTGCAGGTACATTGAAAGTCAAAAGATAATTATTTATTAGTAATAAAGTAGTTTCTTTCAAAGTACTTGAAAAATAACTTGCAAATGTTTTGTGTATTTTATATTTATTTAGCCGTTTCTGTGCAGGTGTTAATTTCTTTTGTTAAAATTGTATTTATTTGCCATTATTTCATATAAAATAAAATGAGGGTTGGTGGGTGTCATGGAGTCAACTTCCTCCACTCAATATGTAACTTCCTCGACTCTTTGTTGACGTGTATGCAGAGGGGAAAGATGCATGTTCCTCACTGACCCCTTTCATTTCCAGGGAGGTGAATGTTCATGAGTGTCTACTGGCAATATGTATGTTTGATTGTGCCTCTTTAGAAGGTAAATGTGACTAATATTCTTGAAAACTGGATCCGAGTACCAAAAAGCACTGGTTGATTACAGATGAATTCCACCTCTAACGTTAGGATTAGATCCAGGTGGCTCTAATTCCAGAGAACCTCCCTGATTGGCTGCAGACAGGAAGTGACGGGATATAAAAGGTCTTTGGATTTTTATTTTTTTTTATTTTTTTTTTGTTCTGTTGGAAAAAAGGAGGAGTGCATCCTCTTTTGGGCTTTGTTTGGTTTTTGGTTGTTCTCAGTAAATACATTTTTTGGAAAGAAAATCATTGTGTGCATGCTGGTCATATCTTCCCACTCACATTATTAGAAATGATCATCCACAACAGTAGGTTTAAGTCAGGGTGGCCCTTTTTAAGAACATTTGTAGCACAACTAGTGCCTTGACACTTAAAAAAAAAAAAAAAAACCCAACATAATGGGGATAATAAATGTAACATGGTTATATTTTTGTAAGTGCTTGTTGTCTTACACCAATTGCACTCTTTAACACAACCACTGTGGAGATATTTTACAACAAGAAAAATTCCCCTTGCAGGATTAAACTGGTAAAATATAAATCCATTTCCGTGAGGAACTTTATTGAATATTCCATTGTCGGACATTCCTCATCAATCCGGACCCATAATCCATCACTGTCGAGCCAACAATGCATACATTAATTTGAAGGAATATATGCCTTTATTCCTCACAGCCACAGGCAATCATTCCAACAACTGTCAGCAAGTTCTTGGATGTTGTAAGTAGAGTTCAGATCAATCGGCTCGGCGGGAAGAAAATGACGCGCACCAAACGCTGGAACATGGCTGGAAAGCTCGCGTCATATACGCGTGCTGAGGAGAAATCAAAAAGCACAGCACTTCCAGGCTTTGATCTCATGTGAGATCACAGAATCTAATGGGAAATGTTAGCTTTCAGATGTGTGGTGACAAAGAATCACAAAATGTTTTAAAAATATGCAATTCATTTTAAAAAGTAATTATGAAACTGTTTTAATTAGTAGCCTTAAAGTCAGTATTTTTGAGGCAATATAGGACCACAATGAGTTGATGGATGCATAATTCTAACAAATTATCACTTAATGACACTCAGTGACACAAAAAGTCTATCTGTATGAGTCAACATGCCTCCGATCCTATCAGAAAATGGAAATAAATTAAAAGAGTTTTAAATGTCATTTACCTGACTGGCTGAAATAAAATTAGGGAGAACGAGGAAGTGAGAGAGGAAGACGTGTGCATACAGATGAAGAAAAGACAGAGCTTATGGACAGGCAATGGTTAAACTAAATCCTGCCTGGTGGTGATGTAATCCATGTAATTCTCAGGTTCATCAGTGACATGGATGGGAGTCTATTAACAGCATGAGTATGCAGCGGGTCAGACATGCATTGAGTAGAACTGCATGTGATGAGGGAGTCATTGTTACAGAGCTATGGCTAATTCAGGAGAAAAGTCCTTTTGTGCATTCAGCACACTTTACATTAATTTTGAGCAGGTGTCTCCAACAAGTAGCTCACGAGCTTACCGGGTAGCGTTCACATAAAAGAAGCTCATTCAGCTGGTTTGGCGGAGTTCAGCTATGTGAATATAAATGTTAGTTTATTTCGTCCTTATAACCTCTGTAAGGAAAAAAGGTTTGAAAACCCTGATTTAGAATGAAATAACTGGCCATTTGATTAATGTAAATCTAGTATTTATTCTTTTCGTGTTCCGTTTTGGTGTCTACAAGCTATTGAGGGAAATATCTGGCTTTTTAGCTGTAAAATGTTTCGCTTTTCTTCAATGGATAGTTGCCAATTTTGTCCCAGTAGAATGGATGTTGGCACGAAATTCTATCAGAACATGTTTTTTAAAAGCATCTGCTTGCAATACTGCTGGAAACAGCTATTTAAAATGAAATGGGGTGTTTGACTATACAGTAATGTGCCATGCAAAAGAAAAAAAGAAGAAAAATTGGATATAAAAGAGGCTTAAAAAAAAAAACCTGTAGAATTGAAGATGCGCTCTTCTGCATTCAGACAGTTTTACAACATTATGTATACAAAATGAAGTATAATTTCATGAGCTAAAACAGGCTAAAACACTGTAAAGTTGCAGAGTTGGCTGATGTCAAAGCCGTGCAGATATTTATGTTACAGTGAGTGAAGATTTGTCGCTCCTCAGGTGAAGATATGAGTCAAATGATCCTTTCTTATGATTCTCTGTTGGGGTTGACAATAACTTTCTTTATGGTGGCTGCAGTGCGCCTGGGGGAAGGATGAAAAAAATAATTCATGTCTGCGCGTGTGCTTAATGTGTTTCCGTGTGCATGCGCTCATGTAATGTCGGCGCATTTGTCCGTGTGTTATGAAGTAAATATATGATGCACACGGGCAAAGTTGCGCTCCATATTTCAAAACCTGCTCATTGCTCTGGTGTCACTTCACCCTCCGACTGCTTGGAAGAAGGGCAAATAATGGGAATGAAAGCAGATCAGCTCCCCGTTTTGAAAAGGAGTAGCCTTTTTTTTTTTTTTTAATTTACCATAAGATGTCTCTCAGCACAAAGACAGATTTTCCTCAGACGTTTTTCTGCTTCATTTGCACTCCGCTCTGTTTTTGTCAAGCTCATCAGTTTTTGCCTATGTCAAAAGCTCTTCCTTTCTAATGGATTTTCTGCTAACAGATTTTCTATTTACGATAAGAGCATCCTCTTAGTCTTTAAAAGCCCAATTGAATGTTGATGCGGACAGCTATATTGCAAACATGTTTGACGGAGTATTTCTGCATTGTTTTTGGAGTACAATGTGAATGAAAAAGAGAGGATATATATTTATATATACATGTGTAAAGCTTTTAGTCATTATGCTTGTACTGTATATTCAAGGCTTTTTATTAATTTCACCAAAAAGAGGAATAAAACATTTATCTTTGAATGTTGAGACTCTAATAAAACACATTGAAACTGTTTTTAGACCGTAAAACATGAGATATCCACACTTTGGCCTCTAAGTGTGACAGTTTCACGTTTTCTAAGCGTGAAACTTACACATACGTAAAAGTACTGTAACGAAGTATCGTGACCAAATACAAAGGAGGTTTTTTTTTGGCAGTATTAAAAGGGAAGTGGGGTGGCATTACTCACAGAATGTTTCCAAACCCCAACCATGTGTTTTTCCTAAAAGTTAAATTTTCCTGTAAATCATATGGCTTGCAGTAGGTTTCATTTTCATCGACTACAGAAAAACGCCTATATAGGCCAAAGCGTAGCTATTTCACGTTTTGCTGCAGTGGCACGGCGTATCTATTTCACGGTTTGCCGGGTGGTTTCATACTCATTCTTTTTGCCATGTTTAAGGGAAATGTATGAATATAAATCCAATATCTGCTGTATATTTTACCTGTATGTTAATGTCCACCAACTCTTGGATAAACTAGCTGCCTCTTTAACGGCTGAAATTAATGAAGCATTCACTCGATGGTCTCCGTTTGTATCTGCCTGTCTGTCATTTTTCACGCAGGGCAGGTGATATCATGCGGGTGTTCTATCAGCACTTTTTTTTCACTGCAAACCTGCCCGTTGTGTCGGGAAACAACTCGGATCAAAGTGGTGAAAGGAAACAAAAAAAAAAACGTAAAAGCTGAAGGCTGTTGGATCACAACTGTGAGCTGATAAAACCTGTTGTCCTTCTGTGGAAAAATAACACTCTGCAGTCAAACCCCATTTCATTTTTGCCCCATCAAGGGACGGTAGCTGCGCAAGACATGAAAGCGAGTCGTCTTCCCCGGTGTTACGACTGTGGTCCCAAAGGGGCCACGGAGATGAGACCGTTTAGATCCGATATCTTGATTCGCAAACACATTTTCAAATCTGAGGAGCTCGGATTTAACTTAAGGGTGAAAAAAGAAACGCATCTACCGTATAGATCCCAACAGAGATAAGTTGAACCTAAAACCGACATTACCAGGAGAAAACAAGGTCAAAATGACCACCCCCACCTCCCGCACCAACTCCTACAGAGCAACAACGCCGTCCACATGGCAAAAGCTATAACCAGCCCTGACGGGAACAGGAGTTGCTGTTTTTTTTGGAGATGAGTGGTTTCCCTGCACTGCTGCAGCTGCAATCTTGGCTCCTTATGTTGTGGACTTCGGACAAGAGCCAATCATGTGCAAGCCAGGAAGCTGTTCCACCAATCATGCTTTCCGCCCTGCACACTCTGATCACCATCCACACGTGCATTCACAGCTGACGCACATCATGCAGATTGCAGGCTAGGAAAGAAAATGGTCTTTGATCTTTATCATGTATTATATCCACCTAATTTTATATATATGACATCTACCGGGGCTCCTAAAGAGACTATTTTATCATTCTAAAAAAAAAATCTGATTATAATACTTGCATGATATTTAAAATTTAGAGTAATAATCTGAAAGAATTGTATTTAAATGAATGTCTGTTAAGTCACGACCTGACGAACACTGACGGAGGCTCTTGCGTCTGCAGCGTTGCACACTGAACAAGCAATGGTGTTTGTGGCAACATTACCAGGTGCGGCACAGTTAGTGACGCCATCGGCCCGGCGGGAGTTGATCCTCCACAGAGGGTGGGCGGAGCCAACACAACACACTCACTGTTCAACTGCCAATGTTAACACCAGCCAGACAATGTCGGATCCCCGAGTGGAAGTCCAACAACGCAGCTGCGATTTACCGCTCGACGCACCCATATGTGCCGCCGAGTAAATATAAACTACCTACCTCCAAATAACAGCGGTGTCACGATAAAACGAGTAGCAACACATTTGCGTTAGCACGGCCAAAACTGCAAAGTTAACAAACGTTATGATAATGCTACATCCTTAATGACAGGTGACATATATTCGTAGTTGATTTATAGGTTGCTGATTTGTATCCTTGATCATTAGCTTCTAGGCAAAACCTGCATCGTATCGTGCCAGATTCTAGCTGCAGTGTGACCGCACGGAGATGCGACCGGCGGCAAAGCTGAGGGTTGAGTTACACAAGGAATGTTGTGATGTCACAACCTCACGGGAGTCCAAACGGCTCATTCAGACGGCATATTTGGTAAATGGACCTGGCATTTTGACGCTTTCAAAGTATTCATGAAGCACATGCATTTATTATAATAAAAAAAAAGGAATTATGTAATTTATGTAATATGGGACCCTTTAACCTTATTCAACTCCATTCATCTGTCATCAAACATCTATAAATCTGAAATATTACCTGAAAATTTATCCCTGTTTTTACTTATCCAAGATTAACCGGAAGACACGAGGTTTCAGATATCGGTTATTAATATCCCACTGTGATTCAAACATAATCAAGGCTTTGTACACTCAGCGAGCGAGCGTGAGCCAGCTCCTGCACAGATAATCGGTGGTGTACCGGAGCACGGTGACATGTTTTTGACAGGTTCATTCCAGGAACAATCATTTGCATTTCTAGTTTTCTAATTATTAATCAAAACGCCTGAATTGGTCCTGATCTCCGAGAACCATCCTAACTTGTAATTTCACTGCAGCCGTTTCTTTTGTTGCATCTATTGATTTACTGAAATACTACGACAGCATCCAAGGACGCGTCTGTATCACACTTATTGTGTTGTGTGGATCTTATTGTGTCAGATTATTTATAGTTCATTCTTACACAAGCAGTGTGAGGGTCACGCAGGAAGCAGCAGGTTAATGATGTGTCGGCTGGTATCAACCCCCAATAACATCCCTGCATGGAGTCGGCCTGTAGTCTCCTCTCAGTGATCAGGTGTTAAGCTGCGGAGTGAGCGGAAGAGTTTTTATTTTACAAACCCAATGGATGGCAAAGAGTCACTTTTAGAAGCAGAAATGGTGTCTGAAATTTCAAACATTGATTATTGAAAGAAAGAAAAAAGATGAAATGGGTTTTGAGAGTTGAGAACAATGTTTTAGCAGCGGCTCCTCTCGCTGCATGAATTATTTGTTTTTATGATCATTTCTCCGTGGCTACAGGCAGGATTTTGTTTTCCACGTCTCATGTCGTCTCCACATCCCCCAAAATAACGGACCATTAAAATGAGTTTAAATCAGCCCATTAATACGCAGGCAGACTGCTACAGCCCAGTGTATTTGAGTCAAATATGAAGGCAATCAAAAAGAACTACCACCTCATCAATAAACCACAACGATCCCATCCATCTCTCCGGAGCTGTGATGGATAGACGTGGACCGGTCTAATTAAAGGATGAATTATGGAATGGATTCTATTCATCACGACTGTCATTGCTGTTAAATTCACAGACGCTCCCGTCTTTCCTTATCTGGGCTGCGCTGATTTTCTGCAACTATCAATCATAAATCAAGAAAAAAAAATTTGTCCCAGCAGGGGGATGTTGTGCAGTTTATCTGGGCCACACTTCTGGTGGAACAACTCTCTTCTTTTAGGTATTCATGTTGAAAACGGGCCTCATGCGTAATGATCCCAAGTGTACACACCGCTCAACCTTCTGTAAACTGCATATGGCAGCCGATCTGGCGTGAGAACAAACATGGTGGGAGAGGCTATTGAATGGGCTCACAGTTCTCCCCACACAGACGCACAGACACAAAAGAGATGGACAATTCGTTCACGGAGACAAACACACTTACACACACCAAGACCCTGGAAGAAGATGGTTTCGATAATACTGGTTGGCTGTGTTGTGCACGCCGCGCATCGCACATATAAGATAGATTTTGAATAAACGCCTCCTCAGCGTTACGAGGGACTTTCTGAATGTTCAGCATGAAGTAAACTGTCATATTTTCTGTCAAAAGAATGAGAAAGTGAAAGAGGGCAAGGAGAGGCGGCGACGACTTTAACATACTCAAGGCCCAGCGGTATCAATGCCGTTCGGTGCCCCTCTCTTGTTGGGGTGGGGGTGGGGGTGGTAATAAGCGCCTGCCAAAGTGCTCCAACAAAACAAGCCAATCTCAGTCACTGAATACAAAACATTGTTTAGTGGCGAAGCTGCCAGTTCACGACCGCCGTGGCATATTTCAACACTGTCAGAGAATCTTTTTTTTTTTTTTTTTTTTTGGGTGGGGGAGAGAGTGCATGCGCACATGTGCTTGTGTTCCTGTGACATGTGCGTGTGATGATCTGCATTTAAAGTAGGGAATCTATTATACAGCGGGACACACAAGTGAGAGAGAGAGAGAGAGAGAGTGGGAGAGAATTGCCTTTAGGCTCCATGTAGTTCTATTAGCGGGGCTGTTGAAAGAGTGCAGCAGAATGGATCACTGCAATCTTTTTTTTTTTTCCTCCACAAAATTATGCAGACTCAAATCTCTTGAATTTCAATGTTTTGCAAAATGCTCAAAACTTGACTTTCAAAACAACTCGTGTGTGCTACAGAAAATTATTTAACTGACAAGAAATTAATTTACAATTTTCTGCATCTGCGCTGGACATCGGCAGGACTTTGTGGACAGGTGGTACTTTTTCTTAAAATAACCCCATTCAATTTTTTACCTCTGCAGTTACAGTGATGAAATGTAATAAGTGAACTATGACCCGTAGACACCGAGTGCCATTAAACAAACAACCACAAATAGAAACACAAATCAATTATGCATCCAGAAGGGCATAAATTATGAGCAAAGTTTTCCCCTAAAGAGATTATCTTGGTCTAACTTGTATCGAGAACAACTTTTCACCTTTGGGTTCCCGAAACAGTCTGCTTGGTTTGAGATGATGCGGGTTGATGACATGCTTCAGCAACATAAGAATCCCTTTTCAATTTGTATGTTTGATCATATCTGATATAGTGTATGGTCATGAATTGCTGCTTAGGATGCGGTCCAGGTACAATTTGTGTTTATTTTCACACCCCTTTTAGATACTGACAAAGACAAATAAGTGCAAGTTGTTTAAAAACCTACAGGGTCACGTGTTTCTTCTATGCTTAACTGTATCTTTTGCAAAAACATGTAGAAATCTCTTTCTGGAATACATGCTATACATTTGCAACAACTTCTATTATTTTATTTATTATGTTTATTTACTCCGGGGGGCATGCTCAGAATTTAGCAGAATCTAGTTTTGAGGTTGCAGATTGCAAACAACGGAAAACTCCTCGCCTCGGTCACACCCTCCAGGTGTGTAGAAAAAAAATCTTCGGTGGCAATGAAAATCATTAAAAAAAATATAGTGAAAGGCCCCCTTCTGGAATCAGTGTTTGGTTTGTCCCTTCTGGGCTGCTGTAGAAACATGTCAGGCTACATGGGGGAAGACTCACTCCTTAATGAGATGTGAAGGGCTCCAAGTAAGACGGAAAAACTCAATGATTCTTAGCTTCAGCCGACTACACTCTAATTAAAACATGATTATAAATATACAACATTTCTGCCAATGGATCGCAAACAAACTGAACCCTTAACTACGAGCCACCAGATGCATTTTCTATCCGAATTAAAAGATAAGCAGTAATATAAGGGAGCAGTTGAAAGAGATGAGTACAAACCGGGGAGATCTTGGAAATTTAGCTCCCTGTCAAAGTGCATGAAAGGCAACGTGACACGGAGGTTCTATTTATTGGTGGTGGTTGGGGCCAAGCCGGTTTGGCGGCGGTAAATATAATGAAAATAAAGCCAGGGATGTGTGACCAACGTTGTCAACAAGCTGCTTTTTATTCCCTCTTTAGCAAAAAAAAACAACAACAAACATTAATTTGAAGTTATTTTGTCCTTAACCCCTGAATGCATATAATGTTGAACTATGTCATGGATCAGGGTGAATACACATGCAGGATGATGGAAATGACTTCAATGAGATGGAAATCTATTAGAATATATACAACAACAACAAAAAAAAAGAGCATGCATTACCGTGCAAGTTCACACATGCACCTTCATGAATAAACTTCTGCATAAACCACAACTTTTCTTTTTTTTTTTTTTTTTTTTATGTGTGTAGTTCAGCAGTTCATGCATACACCCGCAGCATCAGTAAAGCTCTCTTGGGATCCATCCGCAGGCTTTACGCTGTGATATGTAGGCCTTTAAGGAATGCATGCGGCTGTGGATGAAGTGCCCGGATCGTTTGAGTGTAACGGAAAAGAAAGCGGTGTTTGCGATGGATTTGCCGAGGTGAGTCAGAGGTCACACCACATGTGGCGCCGTTCTACTCACCAGTGAGTCTAACCTTTGCTGTGCTCCATTAGCAGCAGAGACCGTCTCTCGGGGTGGAACAGGGTGAAAGAAAATGAACAGCTGGACTGACTTCGTGTCTCTTTGCCGTTTGATGCTAGCGGGCAAATGTGCTCATTTTCATACACAAAGCAAGCTGGATGGTTTTGTTGACATTCCGCATTTCACTTGAATTGTTTTTTTCTGAAGCATGTGCATGCTCGCGACTGCACAACTTCCACCCACCCGCCCACCCACCCACCGATATTTCAGGCAAGCTTGCAACTGGAAGGTCGCCAGTTGAAATCCTCAAACTGCCGGGGGAACATGTGGGGGAGGGGGATATGCAAATGAGCAACTCTCCATTTTCTCTGCAGCTAGTCGAGTGCCCTTGAGCAACACATTGAAAATCCCCAACTGTTTCAATGAAATTAGCATTGTTGCACTGGTCAGCTCCCAATGGCCGACAGCAGTTAGTTGCCGAGCAGGTTGCAAAATAACAAATGCGTGGTTTGACTTTCCTTGGAGAAATGCAAAATAAATAAATGTGTGTTTAATGGTCATCCAGAAGTTTAGAGGTCATGTTTAAAATTTTGGACTGACATTAAAGGATAGATCCAATTTATTTTATACTCAATAGCCATGTTGATAGAGAACGGATGTGCTTGAAAGGGAATTATACAACAAGTAGTTCCAAACCAGAGATCTGACTGGTCGACTGAACATTTGGAATGTGCTCAAATCGGCATAACGGCACAACCTCCTTATCACTCGAAAATATCACTCCGCCATCTCAATGGGAATATAGAATTGGAATTAGATTTCAGATAAAGTTGCTTTTACTGTTTATAGGGATATTAAATGTGACCCATTTGGCGAAATCGGGTCTTTTTCGGTCCTTTTTTGTTGCTCGGACACCCAGTGGAGAGCATTTAAACGGACTAGATCTCGTCTCTGTTGCTAGGGTCGTTGCTAAGGGTCAGCCTACTTCCTTCAGTAGTAAAACATTGCGTACATTACATAAGAGTCTACTGATGCAACGGTTTGTTTTTCAGTTGTTAGTCATACCGAATGTGTTGCTGTGGAAACGGAGATTGCACCCACAAAAGGTTTATTATTTTAAAAGTAACTTGCTCCACAATATGAATACATTTTGATTACATATTTTATTCAGTAGGTAACTTGTATAATCGCAAGCGCCTCGGTCCTGACCGCATCGCTGTCGTGCCAATAATGACACCTTCTTGTGTAATATTGCTTAATTATATGTCACAGATTCCTCACGGTACCGCGTATTCATCAAGCAACCTGCCAACAATAATAATATATTGAAGGGAACCCATATTTTAAATGAGATACTTGAAAAATGGGGAGACAATGGGTGTAAAGCTTCAAAGGAATTAATTTTGCACTCAAGGAATGGTTCATCCATTATTTTTTTTACATGTTATTCCCGATAAGTAATTAAAAATATGACAACACATCTTTAAAAGAAAGCTTCCGAGGGTGGAAATCCTTGCCCTGAAAGATCAGCTGCAAAGCTCCATTGCAGTCCACAGTGAGCTCCCTCCCCACAGTAGCTCGCAGAGCTCCTTAATCCCCCTCCCCCCACCACCCCCCACTTACAGTATGATGACTTATCTCCTCATTGTTGGATGAAGTGAATAGAGAGAATTCAGGGTGAACGGGGTCTTCTTCTTTTGTAATGGGCGCTCTTATTGACTGGGCCACACAATGAGCAGCAGAGAATTAAGAGGTGGCCGGTAAGGAGGCGCTCTGTGCTAATGAAGTGTATCCTTCACCATCTATCAGCTGTCCTGTGGCAACTATCAAGGAACAAAATCGATACAGATGTGGTCAAAGATTCAGCCGTGCTTGAATGGGGAGTGCTCACCTCAATCTGTCTGTGCTATTAACTCCACTCTTTGTGCCCTTCCTTGGATGACGGTAATAAACTCATTCCATATTGGGAGGACGCTCCCTTCTCCCGTCTGGCTGAGGCTCCCTGCTATGTTTATCCAGTGTGACCCGGCATAATGCGGCTGCAGTTAGCACAGCCTTATTTTAAACTTGTGTGGCACTCATCAAGCGTCATATTTGAGAAATTCCCAAAATTATGCGTGGTTTAATGCCGATTTTTCATGCAAAGGATATAAAAGCCATCAAGTGGATTATAATACGGATGAAATAAATATGAGGCAGCATCACTTTGACGTTGATCAGGAGTATTTGGAGAATATGAGTGTGGAAAGTGGTGGGCTGCAAAGTTTGCATTTAAACTAAGACGTTTTTTTTTTTTTTTTAAGTTATTCCTACAACATATAACAGCATAACATCATGCTAGTATGACATGTGTTACATGAATAACCTGCACACAGCAACTAGCATGGTTGAAAGGGAGATGATCTGTGATCACATGTGCATTATATGACCATAGCAAAAACCAACCAAGCTACAGCTGAGCAAAGCGTGACAGGTGAGACACATGCCAGGCAGTGTCGTCCAGGAATTAGTTGCCAAAAGGAGAGCCCAGCTTTTACTCACCGGTACGTTCGAACAAGCCCGTCTGGTCCAGGTCTCTCAACAGTCTTCCGTCTTGGACCGGTGATTGCACCACAGTTACCCCTCTCACAGCTACACCTTCTTCTTTTGCTGTCTGTTTTCTGTCTATCCACAAATGCTGCACACACGTGGAGGATGGATGTCCACTGTCGTTCCAGTTCCTGTATGAAATAGCAATTGTTCATCTTAATCAGTACAAGTGGAAAGACATCTAAAAAAAACATGTCTACATGCAGGTTCAATTATCTGGCCGGTAACTTTCCTCAAATACAACTCTACGTCTCTAAAATCTACTGTCAAGTCCTACAGGTGTATCGGAACAACAGGTCTATGAAAAAGAGATTTCTCTTCACTAATTCATCATATGAATCCACATCATCCTGATAAACTAGTGAGGCATCCCGATCGACATGATGAAATCCTTCCATCTGATCGAGGACAGCATGTGTCCTCGAGCTGCCAAGCAGAGTTGTCCTCTGACCTGGCACATCAACACTTTTCCTCTTCCAAACAGTGAGACATGTTTGGTGTACAACGTCAACATTAAATCTATTTTTGAATGTATCACACAAAGTGAAACTGTTTCCCAACTATGTGATTTATCGACTATAATCTTGGATTATACAATAGTAAACAAAACCTACAGACTTGATGAGCCGCAGTAGTTGTTACATGTGTTGAGGTAAGGGTGCCTATGCATCACGGACAAGACCCCAGACAAGTGTCACGCTGCAAATGAGGTTGTTGATATGCTAGGTCCACAAAACAATTAACAAAAACATGTCGACTCTTTGCAGTAGAAAAAGCTCAAATACTTTGGAAGTTGGTGCTACATGACCAGACACCCAAATTTTATTTAAAAAAAAAAAAAAAAAAAAAAAAAAAAAAGTTTTTTTTTCACTGGTGAAACAGGCCTTTAATTTTAAAGATTAGTGCCAGTACTTAAAAAAAAAAAAAAAAAAAATCTTTATTTTTACAATAATATTATCTACTGCAAGATATGGGTCAGGTTGGCCTCTTGCACCAACACCCATCCACCACTCCAACATCCACATCCGTATGTTTTGGTGCTGGATGGTAACATAGTGTCCAAATACTTCAAGCATCAAAACTATATTTTGAAGCTTCGGCTGCATTATTTTTGAAACTTTTATACCAACAAAACTTTTGCATGAATACAATTCATGAGCTGTTAAACTGTCAGGATACTGGGATGACTTCCATTCAGTTGTATCACCCAGCTTTGTGTCACTTCGACATTAATGTTGCACTGCAAAAAAAAGACGGTTTATGAATACAACTCCAAAAGAGGCAGTGCTGTTTCTTCTACAGTGCTGAATGCTGGTAGCAGATTGAACGGTGTGTGGAGCCATTTGCAAGCTGACAATACCTATTGTGGGACAGTTTCTAACTGTTTCTAAAGAAAACATCAATGAATACTGAGAAGATACTTGTGGGATTCATGCTCTCCGGTGCAGTACACAGTCTATCAAATCTTTTCTTTTATAATATTCCATTTCAAAATATTGTTTTTTGTTGACCTTTCTGTGGTCTTATTGTGTTTTAACTGCAGGCTAAAATTTAGATTTTTGTTATCACTCTAAAATACATTAAATCATATAGTTGTATCATTATACTTGTGAAATATATGAGGCTATTGTTTAAGGTTTCGGTCTCATTTGAGCCTTTGTACTCCACCTTACTTGTTTGTTGCTTGTGGATGTTGGGCCTTCAGTTTCCTGCACTGGACTGTTTTTGAAATTCTGTTTACATGAAAAAGCATTTTGACTTTCTATCTGTGATGCAATCTACCTTCTTTTAGTCCCTGGGAGTAAAAACCATAAATAAAATAGTAAATCCCTCTTGAATCCACTAAAATCTCCGCAGACAAGGAGGGTCCTACCCCGTATCCCCAAATCTTTAAATTTGAAAACCACATGGTTTCATAAACACTTAAACCACCGAAGTATTAGACGTCACAGTGGGTGGGAATTTACTTTTGCCGAGACTCAGCTGGGTGGTTGATGTCATTAACTGCAATATTTCAAAGAAAAAAATACATCAAAGTGCTTTCTATGGCTCTTCAGTTCACATGACGACCGAACCCGGCTTGATGTGGCTCTCAAATTTTATTGAACTATCTATCAAAACCATCATCCTTTTCCTCTTCAACTGCATAAAGCCAGAGGAAATGAAACCATTAGAGGGTTCCATCACACGGACAAATGTCATCACTGGTTTCATCTCCTGGTCCAAGAGAGATGCATTCCTTAAAATCACAATGTGAAGCTTTGATTCGATAACAGGGTGAGGGTGAGGGGGGGAAACAATAAAACTTGAATAAATTTGACATGGGTGGAGGCAATCAATAACCATTTGAGTCTGGCAAGACATTGCAGTAATTATGGTTTTTTGTTTGTTTTTTCCCGTCCCTTTTCCATCCTTAACATACCCAGAGGAGAGTTGCACTTACAGCTGCTGAGAATTCTTTCCCACTATCAGTTAGAATTAATGAAAATTCAAGCAACAATCATGCTTCCTTTTTTTTTTTTTCATAACAAATAGACTGAAGAAAATCCACCAAGTTGAAAGAATATAGCACAGTTTGGCTTGATGGTAGAGACAGAGAGACTACACTCAACACCCTTTTAAGTTGTGCAAAAAATAAAAAATAAATAAGGAAGAAAAACTGTCTTGTAGCAATGTTATCATATCCTGCTGAAATAAGGCCATCTCACCAGCTCACAGAGTGAATTGTGGATTGTATATAATTACTGATTCCTACTGGAATATTTCGTACTGAGCAAGATAAATTAAATGATAAGAATCTCAGGCTTCTTAGTACTTATTTCCTCCTCCAGTGCATGTAAGACGAAAGCACTGACATTACATTTCTTCTTTTTTATTTCATTTCGGGGGCCATGAGAGCACGCAGCATTTACTGGCTGGAAAAGCAATTATCATGAGTTCTAAGGACGTTTTGCAGACAACAGGCTCTGTAGAAGTTGGACGAAGTTATTTTTTTTACCATTGGGATGTTTTTCATGTTTAATTTGACCATATTCACTGTATTATAAGGATATTTACCTGCAAACCAAATGTACATTAACACAAAGAAACACAGTTTCTCTTGCTTGCGAAGCCACATCACAACATTGAACATGAAAAAAACAGACAGTAATTGTGTCTGCTAAAATTATATCACAAAACTGAGAGGGAGTCATAACTTTTGAATCAGATATATGTGACTAATGTCTGATTCCAAGCACAACACTGTCACTGTTAGAACAATGACATAATTGCTTTGATATCTAAATTTTTTTAATTATCACAGCAGTGGATCCTGTCCTGTTGGGGTAATGACTCATAAAAAAAAAAATCTAAGGCTGCTGTTTTTGGCTGTTGTTCTTGGCTATATATCTGACCTCCTTAAGTGATTTTTGTTTTGTTCCCTCTCTCTCTGCCTTTCAGAAATTACTTCATTTCTATGATCGAAGAAGAGGGAGTTGTCTCTCTGAGTGAGTTATTGTGTCATAAATCAAAGATTTGATGAACCTGAAGCCTTGCAGAAGAGAACCGAATACATTTATTATCGAGGAAGAGTTTCTAACTCTACCTCCTGACTCAATTAGGTCGACAGATTGATGGATGTATGAATAGACGGACCAACAGACAAGAAGGCACATTTTGTTTCCCGAGACACTTTGTGATAACCTCAATATCTGCATATATGCTCAAGGTTATTTTTCTATGGAAACTTTAAGGCCATATATTATATATATGAATCAACCTTTGTAACTGACAAATTGAGTAAATGTTTTCTCAGGGCAACAGAGGAAAATTCCTGTCCTGTCCTCACATACAGTGATGCGCGTATAACGAATTGCAGCAATATTGCACAAACTGTCCTGCTTGTTAGGAGCCACCATGCTAGGGGTCTGGGTTTAGGAATTGTCAAGGTTTTTTTGTTTGTGTGTCATGGAGGACGAACAGGGATGTTTCTGCTTTTTGAAGATGATGTTGTCCTTTTATTATCTAATGGAAGTATCTCGGAGTACTCGTTGGTCGTGAAGGGAAAAGGGATCTAGAGAATAGCCGTAAGGAAAGGCAAATGCCGTACTGGGCCGAAGTGTTGAAGAGGAAGCTGATCTCTAAGGCAAAGCAAGTCACACATCTTATGACTGCATGAGGAATTCAGACATCAAGCAGGAACTCCATGTAGAGAATTTATCCTTCGCATTAAGAGCAGCCAGTTGGGTCATCGCCACGACAACCCTAATTGGAGTTCAGTCCACCAATGTTGGTAGAGACTGAGATATTTCAACAGGCACTGGACGGATTGTCAGGAAATCTAGCACAAATACCCATCATGCCAATGGTGATCCCTTGACATTGGATCGAACACATTAAAAGGGTTTTGGGGATTTTGGGCTTTTTAAAATAACATTTCTTACTGGATGGTTTTCCATTCAATTTTGTACAAAGATTCGTAACAAATTGTAAAAACATCCTCTATTTCTTGAAGATGGTACCACATGTAAAGTCAGCCCAGCACATGCAAGAATAATGACATTCCATTAAGCTTCCGCTGTGCTTTGTGAACTACTAATTAGCATATGCCAAACATAAAAAATGGAGAACATTACACTCGCAAAGAAAATGGCAATGCCAATGATGATGGTGTGACATCACCCCGAATATGACTGAAGTGTTCTGTCATAAAGTGACAACGAGTGCGTTTCAAAACACCACCTAATGTGAGCAGTACATCCGACAGTAGCAGGCTAGTTGGATTACCAGGTTAGATCAATTTGCACTGTTGCTCTTGTCTTCCATTTCCAGTGATCAGATACTGAGGCCAAATATAGCTCTGCAGTAAATGGAGCAGTATCCAGGCAACCGGAAACCAAAATGGGTTAATCCTCACCTGCTCCGGTAACTCAGCTGGTACAGAAATTAGAGATGTGGGAGATTCCTTGGATGCAGTGCGGTTACAGACAAAACTGCCGCCAAAAACAACAGGTGAACAGAACCATAACGAAGCGGTATAATACACCTCAGTGGCCAGGTTTCCCTACTGGAGTGTACATAAATGTAAAAAAAAAAAAAAAAAGAAGTTATATTGTCACATTTATTGACTTGAACGTATTACAGCAAAGAGAAAAGTTACGAGGGTGTGGCAAACATGTCATGGCCGGCCTGTTTACTATACACCAGTGGCACACTACTCTGTCTGGCACTAGCAGAAGTGATTAAAGGGCAGCTGTCAGGAGATGCGATTTTATCTCCCCCAAACAGGTGTAGAGCCGAGCTGACAGCAGCAACCCTTACACCTCGCACGGGATGGACTTGACCAAGACAAATGGAATTATGTCTTTCTCCCGTTTTGTCAAGCACCTTATCTGTCTGAATCGATGCAGCTTTCTCCTACCCAGGAGGGGAGGGGGGCAGGAGAAAATGTGAGTGCACCCATTGCAGGCAGGTGTAGTAAAAGTTCTTCCTTTTTGAGCCTGGAATAAAGTGAAACTTCCTCCTGACTGGAAGAAAATGAAGCAAAAAAAAAAAAGGGGGGGGGCGAGGGAGATAACAGTGAAGCTGAGTCCTAAGTTCTACATCAAGTGTTACTGTATGGGCTTTTTCCACTGCGTCAATGACAAAATGTCCCTTTTAAATCTGAAATCTGTCTGTGTTGATACAGTTGAGCTCTCAGTGTGTACTTGGAAACTTGTAATATAATCACATAATCATACATCTCTTGCACCGTGTCTTCTGTATACGAAGTGAGTGTTTAAACGGGACTAAATACAGAGTAAGTTCACGGTACAAAAAGCACCAATGCATGGTGGGGAAAAAGTTGTACATAATCGTGAATTTACACGTAAATGCGCATCAGATTGAATTTCAATTTTTTAGCATCAAATCAATCTATTTTTCTCAAAACACATCATTTAATGTCTATTATACCTGTTTAGATCTTTTTTTTTTTACACTGGGTTTAATTAAAGGTCCACTTCTTTGCAACTCAATGTGCTGAAAAAAGTTCATAAGACCTTTAATTTAAAGTGTTTTTACAACATTAACAGTTAAATTAACTCTTCATACTAAATGCAACTGTTACTTATTAAAATGAAACTGTAACTTAAAATAATGTAGCTTCTGACTGACATTTTACCCTGTTCAGGATAAAGCGGGAATAGATGATGGATGGAAAAGTCCATTCTGACTTGAAGCATGTGACGGTGTTGACCATCTTTCCCTGAACTTAACAAGGTCTTTATATACTTGTCAACATCTGGCGTGCAGAAGGTAAATCTCAGCCTGTGATGTCAAAGTCTGTCAAGTCCTACCCCAGCACCCTCCCTAACCCGCTGCCCATGACTCCTATACACTGAAAGGATGTCACATTGGTGATTTATAAGGAGCCCATGCAGGAGATGTTCGAATTCATTATCTCAACAACAAATAAAATCTACTGACCTTTACAAAAATGGCTTCATTTGGCCCACTTGGGCTTTAAGTGCCCAATTTAGGGTCTCCAAAATGGCTTTTAAGGAATGAAGCAGAATATGCAGTCATGCCTATGCATAATTACAAAATCATACAGAAAACATTAATCATAGATGTGGATGTACTTTTTTGAATGCCAAATGCAAAACAGAAATGTGCATAACTTTCCATCGAGATGATGGAAGCAGAAGCAGTTTTATTTACTGTATAATCGTCGTGTTATCAGGCTCCAACCGTGAACTCCTCTGCCATTTGGGATGCCCTTTAAATTTGCCAGAACTTCTTGCCTTTTTAAATGCACAGTCAAGATGAGCAACCGCTGTGTGTATGTATGTATGTGTGTGTGTGTACCACAGCACACAAACGGGCACAAACACATTCTCACCTCATTCATCCACATTAGCTGCTTTTCACCCTGCTTATGCAGAAAGCCTCCATTTCCAGGTGTAAATTTTTTTCATTATGAGGGGAATTGAAAAGAAGATGGGGACTACTTCTTTTTTTTGTCCTTCTTTCTTTTTTTTTTTCTTTTTTTTGCCTTTCTCCCAGTGATGAGTTCATGCATTTGAAGAGGAGCTTTGTCACCCGGGAATTAGCACTCCATGCATGCACCCTCTCTGCTCTCCCAGACGGCCTTTACATCATCTGAGAGCTGGGAGAGACAGAGAGAGACAGAGACAGAGAGAGAGACAGAGAGAGAGAGAGAGAGAGAGAAAGCTGGGAAGAGGACATGCTTCATGCTCAGAGAAGGAGATACAAAAATAAAAAAAAAAAGGCAAGAAGAGAAAGGAATCCTGTCACTGATGTGCATGGTTGTGCAATAGGGAATAAAAACAGAATTCTGTATATTAGTAAATCCATGCTCAACCAGTGAATGTCCATACTTAATAAAAGATTTGTCAACATATTTTTTCTTTGATTTATTCTCTTCCAATAAGATTGGTTGTATTTAAAAAAAAAAAAAAAATGGAGCTATCTCGGGAGGGCATATAGACGATAGCCTGGAAGACTCACCTCGACTGAATTGAACACCCTCCGGGCAACGCTGCTCCTCCTACACATGTCAGCCGTGGCAGACAGCCTGTATTGAAAAGAAATGAAATAAATCACACATTACATGGGAGATAAAACTTCAGATGTATGTTTGGGAGAGAATATAAAAAAAAATATGTGTCCATATTTCAGGCTCACAGGGTTTGATAGAGAGTGTGTTTGTGTCATGTGTGGGTGCATATGCTGTGTGTGTGTGTGTGTGTGTGTGTGTGTGTGTGTTTGTGTGTGTGTGTCCATGGCAGATACAGTAGGTGTCAAAGCCAGCTGCTTGCTTATGGTGGCTCTGCTCATTAGTTGGCTGTTTAGGGCTGTTCTGGACTTATGAAACTTTGAAGAGGCAAATACTTCAGAGGGCTTCAGTTGGCAAGATACTGGTAAGACACCTGGCGCACCTACTTTATACTGTGGTGTGTGTGTGTGTGTGTGTGGCAGCAAATCAAAGTATTTGCCCTAGGAAATCTCTCATTTCATGTTGAGCAAAGATCTATGATTAAGCCTTTGTTCCCACAAGGATATAAAAATGGTGAAAAGGTTTTCGAATCATCAAACATCTGCATAATAATACTCTATTGTCATCTTAACAATCAGTCTTCCTTTTCAGTTTTTGACAGCGTAATTAGCAACCGCGATCCGACATGAATGTACAGATTATGAAGCTCCTGAACTCATAATTCTCAAAGTTCCTCGTTTTCTTTGTTTTTTTTCTCCGGGCGGAAGCATCATTTGCAGTTCATTCGAAAGTTCAATTTCAGAAAAAGTCCACTAAATACAGAAAAGCTGTTTTTTTTTTGTTTTTTTTTTTAACTGAATGCTTCTTTGCTTCCAGTGTGAACCCTTATATCAACTTTGCTAAGCCTAATCTATTGATGCAGGGTGGTTTTACATTCATCTGGCATTGACATTATGCTTGTGAAAAGCTAGCGAGTGCTTTGTGGATTTATCTTCGACTCCCATGCAGTTCTCGGCTTCTAATTTTCTGATAACAGCCGAACACGAGTTCCCCTCCCCCCCCGCCCCTCCCAAGAAAAGACACAACTTGAAACTTGAATGTGCAATTACAGCAGAATGAAAGTCTGGGGCTCCTCTATACCGTAAGACCACAATGAAAGCCCTGGGGGTAAAAAAAAAAGAAGAAAAACCTGGGTGGTGTTTTAGTCCAACTGCATTTCTTGTTAAAGGATTGTGTTCAGAGGCTATAGATGTGGTGTTGATTTTAGGAATTATTTCTTTTCGCCCACTGTTATGTGTGAAACTCTTTCCCCAGAAACCACAGTGGCTCAACCTCCAAATCCTTCGAAAGCGGGCTGCTAGAGTCAGTTCCTGCCCTTACTAGCCCCTTATCTTAGGATACAGGCTGTTCTAACGTTTGACAAAATCCAGACAGATTAGCCCCGACTAGGAGTTAAACGAGTCACCTTCAAAGCCTCCAAGATTATAATCTGTTACCACTGAGCAAAAGGTCCTCGAGAGCGCAAACTGCGCAGCTCTACAATGTTGGGAGGAGATCATAATTTAGATGCAATATTTTCTGCACTGAAAATGATGGATAGGTTGCTGATAAAATTCAACAGACAGGGCTATTGAGAAAATAACAATGTTTGAAGCTGGAAGGTTGGATGAGGCCTGTTTATATTGGTGAGAATATCAGCCTTTATCCGTCTTCATACACAGTGTTATCTTTGATGAAATAAAAGCTGCTTTCATAAATAATGTGTGTGCTATGCAGTCAAAAGGTGGCTGTGTGATTCCTCACCAGAAATATGCTTTTAAGGCAACCTTACCGACATTCTTTTCTGTGTTATTAAAGATAAATACCATCAATCGACAGTGTATATGGAGGCAAAGTATTGGTATCACAAGACTCAAGACTCTTGACACTTTGACCACACAGGTGAAAATAACAGGTGGGAATGGTCCTTATCATGTGTAATAACAATACCTTAACTAAATTTCCATATTCCAAAATTGACTATTCACTAAATTGTGATTACTATTAAATGTATTGAAAATTAATGAGCTGACTCATTTAATATCCGCCAGCTGTACTGTCCTGTGTAACGGCCATCAGTGTTACATTTTTCAGGGCTGACAAGTGATGAGTTGTAACCAAAAAGTGATACCACAACATCACACAGAATTATATCAAATATTTACCACGTATTTTTGCCTTCCTGTCTCGCTAATGTCGCAGTACACTTGATCAGTACAATACCAACCAGGCCAGACAGCATTTGACCTGCGTCAAAGATGCATGTGACAGCCTAATGGAAGGAAATGCAATAACTCTTCCTCGTGTATTTTTGCCAGACTGTCCTCCACCAAAAAAAAAAACAACCCCACAGGTCTCTTGTGTGAGCGTCTTTTTACGCCGCAGGGTTATATTTCAAAGATAAGTGACTGACAATCTGGTGTCCTGGAGAAGCGACGCAGTTCAGATGTCTGTGATGTGATTTTTCTGCTTGTTAGGAACAGGAGGAGGAGGGTTGGATGAATTGGTGACATCATAGCTCTATATATAAAAGTAGACGTCTGAAACATGGGGCCGGTGCGGGAGTGCCTTAAACTGCAATACCACCGAGGGCCACTAGAGGTCGGCTCCATAGACTCCCATTCAACTAGTCTCATGAAATATGACGTAACATTTTTTTTCCACCAGTTATTTTGGTTTTGCAAGCTATAGTCACTTCTTATTGAATTTCTAACTCAAGGCTTCATAAAGGCCGTTGACAAACCAATGGGTGACGTCAATGCTGGTTGCTGGTTGGGTTACATACAACAGTGGACTTGGTTTACTATTGCCATGACGACGGAAGTGGCTGTACTTTAAGGACGGAGTAACTTCAATGCACAACACAGTTTGAGTCATCATTTTACCCTGGATCATTATCTTTCTCCAACTCTGAGTGGTTTTTATGCCGACACCAAACTAGGGACACTAATTTCAGAAACTCTCCACTGGGTCATATTTGAGGCAGGAACATGCGACCTATAATGGTCATGTGGGCTTTGATAAAAATAAATTTAAAAAAAATCCACAGTTGGGGAGAACAAGAGTTTCTTGACCCATCACTTTCACTTTGTGTTTTTGGTCTGTCACTACGGGACTTTAGGGCATTTGTCCTTTCCCAGTAAGCTCTTATCCTGATTTCCGTGGCAAGTTCATCAAACTACGTTTACTTACAGTAGTACGACATTTAAAAGGTGTTTTAACTTTAATGGAGGGATAATCATTAATTACCACAAATAGATATTTATCAGAAAAAAATCTTGAAGTGTCTTCTATTTTATTCCAAGAAACAACCTCTGCTGTAGTTTTTATGCCCAGAACAACCTTCTCTTTATAAATGACACCTCCTTGTAATCCTTTTCCAACCTGCCGTTGTATAGCTGCATGTGCCTCGTTCTAAATGATGACCATCTCTCTGAAAATAATGGATTGCTTCAGTAATTGTGTTGTTAATTACACTAGACTGGAGGCGGCGCACCCTCTCATTTTTATTCCATTTCCCTTTAAGCAGGAGGAATTACAGAATTTGGAAGTTGACTGATGTTGGTTCCCGTCACCTCCTTAATCCTGTGTAGTGCCTCTCAACTGTGTCAGACTGAATTACAAATTGCCAGTGTTCTAATGGCGACTCATGAATAATCCAAAAGAATGAGTGCTTGACAGTTAGTCCTTGTGCAACACAAACATGTGCCAGACCTCGCCTTTAATTTATGAATGCGTGAAATCCACATTTAGAAAATACCAGGAGAAAAGTCACTTAGGTAGCGATCACCATTACTTGAAGCTTTCTCCCTGCTCTGGAACATTTTAATCACTGGTAAACATGTTGCGAGCAATGGGAAAATAATGAAGATTAAGTCAGGAAGAAATTGAGCGGGATTTAAATTAAGCTGCTGACACTCCTACATTATGGTGGCATAGAACATTCATTATTACAATATAAAAATGCCCTGAAGCCTGTTAAACGCTTTATCTTTGCTGCCTACAATGTTTCCATCTCAACATTGTTCAACGCTAATTTAGCAAGAACCCAGAAGGCCTTTGAACAGTCTGTTCACTAATGAAGGCAAAATAATTGTCCAGCACCAGGTCCTCATGCTCAAATCATTACCTTTCGTACGTGTGTGTGTGTGTGTGTGTGTGTGTGTGTGTGTGTGTGTGTTCCATACTCTGATTGGATTCCGGGCTGTTTTTAAATGACATTTAATGAAAACCTTTATTCACTTCATCATGTTTTTCTGATGTATAAGAGAACGGTAAAGGATTTAAGGAGTATCATTACCGGTTATCATGGCATGATAATTTCATTAATTACAATCATGTGATTAACCGTCTTTCAGAGTGAGCAGAGGGCAGCCAAGACCTAATTTGGAAGAGCTTTTTCACAGAAAATGAATGGCAACGGCAGCCCCCGGTTCGACTGCTTTTGCAAGATTTCACACTCAAATGGACTGTGTTTAATGGATGTGATGGCAGCTTAAATGTGAACCTCTGAAATATGGTCTTAGTCAGAGGCACCTTTTCTGCACTTTTGCCAATTTCTTCTCAAAGCTCAATGCTGTATTTAGTTACCCATGAAGAATACACTGAGTAGGTCAGTTCTGAATGGACGGAAAAGGATACGAGCAGATTTACATGAAATGGGGAGATTTGCAGGAGACAGATTTAGAACTGAAATCTCTGCTAGGAGAGACTGTACTGCTTGATCGTGAGCTGAATCCTACACTTCCCACAATGCAACAAAATAATCTCTTGTTTCTTGTGTTTGTATACCCTAAGTCACATTTATGAGATTTCAGGTGATGAAGCCGGCTTTCAACTGAAAACTTTTGGTTTCCAAGTTCAAGCAAAGACATGACTGATTACACAACTGAGGTTATTTCCTCATATGTGTCAACGCTCCTGTGGGAAACACAGAGGACACGTAAGGAGAACTGTATTTACAGGTCAAGTAGTAGGTGCAGTCGGCCTGGCACTCCCCATGGCTGGCTTTAAAAAAAAGTTTGAATTTGTAATAAGAGATTTCTGTGGGCGACTTTGGCAAAAATAAGACATTTATTTGCCTTAAAGGGATTTTGTAGGTGTTAGCAAATACTGCACACTGAGCCAACATTAGCCTTTATTCATCGCACTCTTTTCGACCACCTAAACATCCGTTTCTTTAGCTGCAAGAAGCTTTACACTCCTCTGAAGCTGGTTGTCCGCTTTGTCTGCTGTTTGGTGCCGTGCAGGTAGTGTACAGTGGATTTATCAGGAGAATGGACTGATCTACGGCAGTGAACCAGCACGGCAACCTGAATAATGAGCTAAGGGAAGCTAAAAAAAAAGCTTAGTGTAGCAAGCAGAGCAGGTGATAATTCTCTGTGGGCTCTTCAGAGTGACCCCCCCCCCCACCTCCTCTTCCACATTACACATACTGCTATATAAAATATATTGATTGGTGAAATTCCAAACATATCACATCTGTCTTCTGAGAGCAGGATGGCTTTTCTACATGACACTGAAGAATGTGCAGATAAGGATTCTTCTGAAACATCAAGCTTCGGGTGCAACGCTTCTGTCTCCCTCTGACAGGGATTTTCTCTGATTTGTTCAAAGTATTCAGAGGCTGTGAAGTTCCCGACCCCCAGGCATTACACTAAAAGCAAACCCGTGTTTTTTTAAGTCATTTTCTTAACCCTCAGCACATAAATTTTGTCATTTGCCAACTCGGTTGACGTGCTCTCAGGCACTCATGCATGCCGAGTGACCCCGGGCAGTAACTCCAAGAGGCCCTGGAAAGGTGACCTCTGCGAATTGCGTGCATATGACTCGGCATTGTCAGTAATAGGGGATAATAGTATGCTGAATTCTCCATCATGCTCAGAGCTATGTGCATATGTGACAAATGGGGGGTGTGTTTCGTGGTGAGAAGGCGAAATGGCAACAGATCGGGGGACGTGCAGAGTGCCCTCTTCAAAACAGCTGACAAATCGTTTTGCATTTAATTAGAAGAATGTGTCACTTTTTACACAACCGCAAGAGCGACAGCTTGTTGTTTATAAAGTTGCCCGCTTCACACTTAATTAAAGCGGTTTAATATTAAATCATTGTAATTAGACTCGACGTACATAATGGCAAGTCATTGGTGGGTTATCGCAAAATAACAGTACAGCATGCTTTTATTTTTTTTATTTTTTTTTTCCAGTGTCGTACACAAACTTGTCTGAGATGAGACCGGTGTCCATCCAACATTAAAATGCACTCACCTGCAGATGCCACTTCACTGTCGACCTTTTTTTTTTTTCCTTTCACCAAAGTAAAATGTGAAAGTCTTGCTGCCCTTTGCCACTACTACACTTCAGATTTAAAAACACTCTTTTCAAGTGCACATGCTCAAGTGTACATAATATATTCTCTCTCCTTTTTTTTTTTTTTCATGTTTTTTTGGCTTATTTTACATAATCTTTTATGTTTTCTATTTGAGCTGAAACGAAGGGAATGCAGAAGAAGAATTTTGTTTTATGTATATAAACTTTACATAAGAAAAAAAAAAAAACTTGAGTCTTGCACTAAATCTCCAGGGTGATATGCTTTTTAAAAAAAATGTTTTATCTCGTTCTTGATGCTTGCTTTATTATCGAGAATGACTCGCTTCACACACTTGAGAGCTGAATATTTTTCTCACAGTCCTTTAATGCAGGCCTGTAAACAGCTTCTTCGCTTTGAATTACTCTTAGTCACAAGATGGGCTTCTCTCATCTCCTTCTCAGTTGAAATAAATGTTTTGTGTTTGATGTACATGTTGTAAGATGGTAATAACTCAGAAGTAAACAAAAAAAAAATCTGATATGTTTGACTACATACATGTCATTTTTTTTCCTTTGCATCTCTGCTTGTATCAAGGAAGTCACACAACAGGGAGTCTACCAGGAAGATATTTCCTGTGACAAGTCTTTTGTGATGTCTTTCACATTTTTGCCAGAGGCAGCTCTGCTTTGTGAATTCAGTCCAGACTGCAATTACTTGGTATTTGTTACTTGGCTTTTTTTTGCTTCAGCACATTCAATTTGAAATAAATTAATACCACATGAAAGTGCCAATTTTCCGGCTTTAATTGGAGTTGGCTTGAGTGGACGTCTCTTTCAGGCCTTCACCGTAGTTGCTTTCAGCTCTTTGCTTGTTGTGGGGTCTTTCTGCCTTTAGTCTGGTCCTTAGCAGGTGGAATGAAAATCAATCGGGTTGAGATCAGGTGATCGAATCAGCCAGTCAAAAGTATTCCTCCTCTTCATCTTGAAAAGCACTTTAGCCATATGATTGAGATTGTTGTCAATGATTAAATGTTGTCCACTGGAATTTGATGCATTGGCTGAATGTGAGCACCCCTCATCCTGAGGCTTCTGTCTTCAGTGAAATCATCAATAATTGCCAGTGTGCCAGTTCCACTGGCAGCACGAGCTATAACAGAACCGCATCAATGATTGACCCCTTCCTTTTCTATCCACCCTTTTCCTCTCTCCATCATTTTGATGCATGGTGCTTCATCAGTCCATCGAAATTTCTCCAGACGTTTTTGCAAATTGCAAATTGCAAATTGCATCTTGTGGTGCATCCTTCAAAGTATCGAAGTCTTCACCTTATCTTTGAAAAGGAAGCATACATCTTGGTGTGCACTCATCAGGAGGGTTTTCTTCACTATGCAAAAAAAATGATGTTCAAGGCTTCTAGTTTTCCAGTGTGCACGTGCTTTTTCAGAACGCACCCAACTGCTGATTTTGGGAACTCCCTTTGATATCTCGTGGATATCAGTGCTTTACTCGGCTATCATTGTTCTCTTCACTTCACTGCCACTTCAGCTGTGAGCCACACGGGAGCTCTTTAGTGCATGTACTAACATTAAGCTGACACGCAGCTGTCAATGGAACATCTCATGGCTGAGTTTCTTATTTTGTACCCCTGTGATTTGGGAACTGGTTAACATGTTGCAGGCTGGGAGTCATCAAGGCAACTGGATGCAGCTGGTTACTACTTCCAGGTTGCTTAGAAGCCACCACGGCATGCTGTTCGAGAGCTCTCAGTTGATTTTGAAATAGTTTTCTGGACGGCAGGTTTTTTTTTGTTTTTTGTTAGCATACCATTTCTGGATATCTTTTGTTAATTTTTGATTAAATAAAATGCTTTACTATGAGTTTAATCCTCGCCTATGCTTCCTAATTTGTTTGAAAGGCCTCACTCAGTTCTTTCAATATTTATGTAAAAATACTAAGTTCAAACTAAAACACGTTTATGCAATATTCATTATTTTACTTCATATTGATTGAGCCCCAGAAGGACAAGAAAAGTCAAATTGTCCAAAAACTCATGGAGTGGATTTCATGAATTTTGAATTAAGAATAATTTGTGAATTATTATGAGTGCCCTCTATTCTACCTGCGAAAAACTTCATAAAAAAATAAAATAAAATAAAAATCCAAGGGTGAATACACGACATTCCTGGTCACGTCGTTTCACCGCTGAGTGATCTGAATCAAAGTATTTGCCATCATATTCATCAAGCCGGCTGGCGCGATATTGTCCATGAAGACGGCATCATTGAAAAGCACCATTACAGCGGGATTCCTTCTAAGCATGACTTGCTCCGCTGACTGCATGTACACAGAAAGTGGTGGCAATTTTCTCCTGATCTTGCACTGAGGTTACAGTGTCCTTGGTGACGGTAATCCATTTAGCTGTTCAAGAGTCCTTATCAGCCATGCATACTTGAGTGGTACATGGTGTATGGGACCGGAGTCAAAAAATGTGAAAGAATGGCCCCTCGTTTCAACTGGAACATTGCTGTTCGAGCTTCATAAAGACCCGGCGATGACAAAAGCAGTGCAGCAGGACAGAGTTCTTCTCTCTGAGGTATTGGACTAACTAGTGGCTTGACAAAAACTGGAATGAGTCAGTGACCATAGCACAGGCCCCGTTGGCTGTTTGGTATTGTTTTTGCAGTATCGCTGCAATTTCCGCTGAAGTTCCTGCAGTCTGACAGTCCAGTCAACATTTGTGAATTTCAGCAACTCTCACAAACTCAACAAAGAAAACTTTAAATTCTGTAGTCATCAAAATGTATAAGAAAACCCAACTTTAACACATTTAATGCTGTCATATTGTAGATTTTTATCAATTCAGTCTTGCATTCCTCTGTCCATTTTCTCATTTGGAAATAAGTCCATTTCCTTTTTTCTGTGACTAAGCAACTAAATGTGGCCATGATGCAACACTGATATAGTTTCTGCAGCAAGTAAATACAGTTTGATGAGTGGAATGGATTCAGAAGTCGGAACATCCACAGAACTGAAGCAAAAAGGCTTCTCTCTAAAACTCAGTTTTGCATGTTCAGCAGTCATACAGGGAGAAATCCATCACGGATAAGTCAGTTGGGGGGGGGGGGGGGAGCGGGGAAGCAAAAACATTTTCTCCAGCAGAAGTAGACTCAACAAGCCAGAGTGTAACACCGCCCACAAGACATCTTGAGTAAGATGCATGGTTCGTTCTGTGACAGGCAACTCTCGTTGATTTTTTGGATTACTCTTTTCACCTAAATGTACAGTTAAAAAAAAGAACTTCAGGTCAGCCCAGCTAAATATATCTGGGGGTTTCTGTGAGGCATTTTTTTGAAATTGAAGAGGAGGTGGACAACCCTGCCAGCCAAAAATGTTTTATTTAACAGGGAGGCCATTTCTAACACTTAGGGTCGGGACATCTGTCAGCAAGCTATGGTGCTGTTACAAATTCTCTGCCCCCCCCTGACAACAGCTCATAACAGGGTCCTGAAACACCAGATATCTGTAATCCAGCTCTGGGCCTCTGAATCATTGGTTCCAGTTTCCTGCGTGTAAATAATGTTACTTCTTTGCAGTGTTAACGTTTAGCGTGCAATCCCATTTCCCGTGCATAATTACTTGTCTGTAGCAGTTGCACATGTAGCTACCAGATATACATATTAACATTTTAATGCGTTTAGGCTTCATGGCTATGCCTCGGGATTGTTGAAAGTCCACAATATCCTGTAAAAATTATACCTGTGTTGAACTCTCCAGGAAATATTTGGCTGTTAGAGGACTTTAATGTGAAGCGGAGGGACACAGCTAGCCTTTCATGGACAGTGTGTTATATAATCTGATTATTTCTTTATATCGTAGATGTACAGATATAGAAAAAGATATTGACGTGTAATCTAACTGCTCCTTAAACTGTAGAGTTGTTTGCTGACAACCAACAGCAGGATTTTTATTTTTTTATTTTTGGCCTTTTATTTCCCCACTGGACACCCACAAACAGTCTGATAACAACAGAGAAATATTACATCTCTCACAGGCCGCTTTGAAGGCACTAGGCTTTATTACAAACACAAAGGGCAGAGGGTAGATGAGGATGTCTACTGTAGAGGCTATAGTGGGATTTATCTTATATCAAGTCAGCAGTTGTTCCAAAAGCTCATACCGTCAAGAGTTGTAGCAGAAAGTAGGCTGCTTTTGTGCTCAAATTATGTCATTAAAGTTGGGGGGCATACACACAACACGTCCTAAGCTTAAACATTTGCCACCAGTGTCTTTGCGAATAAAGGCCCTAAAGGTGGCTTTCTTACTGATCTGGCAACTTCCAAGAACTTCAATTCTCTATCTCTCCATTAGGACTCTTTGACATCTACAGAAGAACCGTCCAACTTTCTGTTGTCGAGGTCATATTGTCTCTGCTTTTGTTTCCAGGTAAAAAAAAAAATAATAATCTGGTCAACTCTTGTGATGTCTGCCAAGTCATGCCTGATACACTGCCCGTATTCATCAAAGTCCACCCACTGTTCATTAAGTAAAATAGACCAAAATCTGTCATCGTGACAGGAAGTCTAGGGGTTCTACCAAACATCGGTTGGCGTATCGCCAGTTCTTTCATGGACTGTGTGTCATTGTGGGAGAAACTGAAGGAGAGCAGCTCAGGAGTCGTTTGCTGAAATAGCTCAAAACAACCTTGTTCGTAGCAAAATTTGGAAGAAACGTTACATTTATATACAGCCATTAAAAAGCGTCAAGAAGGAGGTCATGGTGGACGGATGGCCGTACAAAAAGATTTAAGGACCATGATCTTTATGTGTTAAAAGCTTTTCCTTTATGGTGAGATAAGACATGAAACCTGCTCATGAGGCCTCAAACATTGAAAACTGGCTTTAATTTAATTTGGATCTTTTACAATCATACTTTGACCTTAACCGTTTTGGCTGCACATGAAGAATCTTACATGGTAAAATCACTCTGAACAAAATCCAAGGGATTTCAACAGCAGTCTGAAAAAACACCAACTGCTGTTCACTTAGCAAGTCGAACTTGGTACTTCAACCCACACAACACTCAGATGAGCCAACTATGTCATGTGTTGATATTTATGTCTTATTATGTTTGTAACGGTAAGATATCCAAACAGAGTGTAAAGTGCAAAGTGCACTCTTTTAGTTAGTGACTAGCTCCCACTCAGTGCAAGCTCATTATACCATCAATAAAATATACAGTATTTCATGGTAGTTGGGTAAAAAAGTTGTTTTAATTCACACTTATCAGCTTTAAGACCAAAAAGTTAATTTGACTGGCATCAGCAACAACTGGAAGTTGAGGCAAAACTGGGTCAAATAAAGTCGGACCACATGAGGTCAAAATTCCCTTCACTTCACATTATTTACTCTAACCAACCACAAACAAAGAGCAATTTTTCTTATTTTGTTTTTAGCTTTTGGCACCAAGAGTCAGCAGGTGTAAACGATCACCTGGCTATCATGGAAACACACTGTAGATGTTGGACCTCAGTTTGGTTGAGAGTATACGA
This sequence comes from Embiotoca jacksoni, assembly GCF_022577435.1. Classification (NCBI taxonomy): domain Eukaryota; kingdom Metazoa; phylum Chordata; class Actinopteri; family Embiotocidae; genus Embiotoca; species Embiotoca jacksoni. The sequence continues at coordinate 2,221,327 of NW_027185329.1, forward strand.
TGGCTAAATGCTAGCCTTAAGATAAAGCAATGTTTAGTTTAATGAAAATTTTGAGTCACACAAAAAAACTAAAATTTAAACAAATGGAAGTAAAACCTAGCACTATGGACCAGTCCTGAACATCTTTATAAAACTGAACTCTCGTGACAGACTTGTGTAACAAACAAAATGTAATTGAATTTACACCACTTTTAAAATGGAAGCCGATTTTCCCGCCTAAAGGTGGAAACTTCCAGTTTTCGTGTTAAAACTAAACACACACCGTGGAATACTCTCTGGACTTGAATGTACAATGAAATTGAAATGATCTCTTCTCATCTAGTCTCAGCTAAGAAAACATCCAAACCCCAAATGAGGCAATTATCTTTTGTATACTGACTTCACTTCTGATGTGAAAGTGATTGAGATTCAGGTATGTTTTCTGAAGGGCGTTTCTTTGACTTTTATTTGTTGGAGATACAGCCACTTCTATACTGTAGGTCAACAGAAAATTCTCCCTGTTGGGTTACTGGACATATTTGAAAGTGTTATTATAACAGTATGTAGGAAATGACAGTAATCAAAAGAGAAGCCAAGAGACTTACAGTCATACAGTAGACTACCTTCTGATGGTTTCCCAGTACGAGTTTAATTATCATTGACATGTACAGATGGCTCAGTGCTAACTTTTGCATAGAAGCCTTCAAACAGAAGTGGGATTAGAAGGGGAAGTAAATTTGCACTTGACACATGCATTTCCTTTTTGTAGCTCGTGATATGATCTGTGAAGCAATTGTAATTGTAAAAGCCATCAACAAGCCCTGAAATAGTGAAAAACTAATAGGAAATGCATAAACAGACTGATAACAGCGCTACAGATGATAGTTCGCTTTGCAAGCATCCAGATAGCTGCGTATCCATAACATATTTATGAATGCAGGAATATTACTCCGCTTTCTTTCCAGCATGCACACCGGTTAATAAGAAAACAAACACTCATTAATCATCTTCATGCAGTAGAGTTCAGGGTGTGAGAGGAAAATATAATGACAGTCATGGCACCTGCAGTAATTCCAATATCCTTTTTATAATTTACCTTGACCGGACTGTTTTGAGCAGAGAATCTGTTCCAGTCGTGAAGTTGGGCCACCATGAAACAGTTTCAAATCAGTATTCATAGGGAGTTCATCCATATTTTTTTTTTTCCTGCCTGGAAAGTGATAATCAGAAATTCAAGATGCATATGCTGTGTTTGTCCCCTTGACAGAAAACAATTGTCCTGCTGTGCCCTCTCTGTTTGGAAAACAGCAGTCTTTGGTACACAGGATTTGAACCTTCACTTTCAATCTCTTGTCACTGCAAACACACACGCACGCTGCAATAATCTATACAATACATAACAACACCAACCAGATTCTCTTCGATAATAAACCTGCAAGCTTCTCGTCATGACTTCGAATCGATAAAGATTATCACCCAACAGAGACGCAAAACCAGGAGTACGGAGTACAGGGAAGACAAACAAATGTAACGCGGGCGCAAACATCAAGCGTGGGGGGTAATAAATCACAGTAAAGAGGATCACCTAACTTCCACTCCTCTCTTTCCAGAGGGCTGCTGCTAGAAATGCTGGCGAGGCTATTCCCAGCAGGAGGAAACTTCTGGAGATTACTGTGTAATAAGCCTGAAAACAGACCACGGGTGAATTGAGACTGAGCGTTCACCTTTCCGCCGAGGTCACGTGGCCTCATTCTCTCCGGAAGAGCCACTCGTCTACCAATTCTACCAATCTCTGGTCGGATGAGCTGGTAGGTGAAGTGGAAAAGAGAGAGGGTCATTTGTGGGCCTTCAGGCCATTGTTTGCCGAAATGATGCTGACCCGTGACAGCCAAAAACAGAGTTAATTTGAATTGTACATGTGTGTCAAAGCTTCCTCTTCTCATCCAGGCCCAAAAATATGAATTTTTGAAGTTTGTTGGGCCTCTGTTCACCGTCAACAGATTTCCCCTGTGAAGCCTACAAATATGAATGCATCCACGCAATAACTTTAGTTAAAATGTTAAATTCTAGTTGAGACTAGTTTAGTTTGTGCATTGCCTCAGTTTCAGGGTTTGAATGTTTTTCAGTGGGGGGCATTATAATACTGGATTTCCTTATATTGAATGGTGTATTTAATTTAATTTTTTTTAATAACCTCATTTACATGTTTGGAGAATAAAAATTCAGACTCCACAACCCCAGAAATTACAGCTCTCCAAATGAGCAGGAACATCTTCCCAAAATGCACCTTGGCACTCATAGTGTGCATTCTTGTTATCTCAGATCAGATGGGATTGCTCAGAACTTTATATGCAAATGCTGTTGGCTGAGCTGAAGGCTGAAAGATGAGAACAAACATGATAAGGCCCCAGTCAGGGCCAGAGATGCTGCTCTATGGCTTCTACTTTGATTTCCCTTGCAATGGATGGATTTCTGTATTGTTTGTGAAAAGCAGAGTTGGGCGACCTGTCGACTTTTTATATTTCCTTTCTTATTTGGCGCGTGACCAAACTGTTTTGACTGCATTTACAGACAGACTTCAGATGTGATCTGACTAAACCCAAAAGCACTCATGTTGCTTCTAGACTGCGATTATTCCAGCAATGCTACGCGAGAGACTCAAGATGCGGAGTTGAGAAAACATCAGTGTAATCGGTTCAGGCATCCCAAGGATTTCCCAAATATACTTAAGATTCACTGAAATCCTTCAAATTCATACATGTTCCATGGGAATGTGTAACCTGGCTGCATCGACTGTCGCTCACAGCTTCAGTTTTCTTTGCTGTGATTACACATCCACTCTGAAGGGCCGACCAATCAGCGACGAGCGTCGGTGATTAACTGCAGTTGTTCCCACCCTTCCTTCACTGTGATTGGACAGCTAGTGACAGTTAGCGCACGAAGGGGGAAAAAAACTGCTTAACGTGCAGCGCAGAATTAACGCTCAGCACCTCGTGATACTGCTGCCGTTCGTTAAAAAGCACAAAATATGCTCTGCTCAGGAAAAAAAGTTTTGGTGGACACGGTCAGCGGTGGCAGAGTGTCGGCCGGTTTCGGCGCAAGCTGATTAGTTGAAATGAACCCGAGGTCTACGCCCAGTAGGATGGAACAACTGCAAACGGTTCTCTACGGAGGGTGGACAGACCCATATATTTACGGAGGGAAATTGGGTCGGGGTTCACACCACGCTAGGAAATTTGCCCTTCAGAGGCTAACTGCATAAGAGTCTATACTTCCACAGTGAGTCCGTGTGTCTTCAATCCCTACTGCGTAGATGTGAACGTTGGCATGACCCAATGTCCGAATGGCAACAGTTAGGAGTATCACACCCGGGTTCAAAACATACTAGAATACCAGAACAGGTGTAAATGTAGAATATGTGTACTGTAGCACAAAGCTATATCTATAGAATGATAATGAAATGTACAATACTTTGAATTTGGACAGCATTTAACGGGGGATGTTTTCAAACTTCAGTGTATGACCTGAAATGCTTCCCCTTCCTCTGCCCTTCTCTCGTTTCCTTATTACTCTCACTTGCAACTTCATTCCACTTCATTCCTTTTGCCAGCTTTCTGCCGCTGCAGTAATTTTATTTTCTCTTTGTCTTTGTGCCTGTCTCTATTTAAATCTCTTCCTTTCTCTACCTCTCACTTTTCTACCTTCAAAGTACATATTGTGTCAAACCAAGCAAGAAAAGAGGGAGCTTGAGCGCGCTCGTTGACAGATTCTCAGCTGTAAGGGCGGTTTCCTGGTCACAGCAGATATTCCAGAGATTCGTTACAGTTTCGGAACTAAACTTTCTGCTTCTCGCTAACCCCTATCATTGGTTGCTGTCCTGAGCGTGGACTGAATAAGATTTAGTATTTTTACAAACCCTGAATAAATACTGTAAAGGTCTGGCTTTAACCACTCAGTTCTTCTTCATGCAATGATGGTACTGACTTCTATTATTGGAGAACAGTTTGAGGGATTCACTGACATTTTGGCAAAACTAACAGGCAAGTTGGAAATACAAATCTAATTTGAATACTTCAAATAGAGTGAGGTAATAAATTTTGGAGGAAAAAAAAAATTATTAGTTACAGTGTGGACGCACAAGTGAAGCCCACTGGAGCTGATAATGGCTTTTCTTGCCAAAAAAAACGTCAGACTTTAAATGTTCAGAGGAACTGCTGTAAGAACACTTTAAATGGTCTTTGCAATATGAATAAACAAGAAATATTGAAAAAAAAAAAAAAAAAAGATTCCTTTATGTTTCATGTAAATATTGACTGAAGACATAAGAAAGAAATCTGTTCCCTGGAAACTACAAAAGAGACTTTTGAAGCCCGAGTGAAGAAAATATACTTTAATTAGTCACCATCAGATAAAAAGATACTCCAATGATTTACCATAACGGCATCTTAATTTAACACATCATCTTTTGGTTGGGTTTCATCTTTAATTTTCCCCTCACAACCTGAGGTCAAATCTGTGCCCTGGTCCTTTCTGAGTTCTCCAATTGTTGGCATGGGTTTTTCAAAAGGCATTGACTGTCCAGAGTATGTCCCCTACCTGCAGCCAAAAGGGTGCTGGGAGAGCCTCAACTCGATGACAGAATAAAAATTAAGCTGTTATCATAAAGCAATGAGAAATATGCTGTACTTGGCGGTATATCAGCACTTTCCAGTTTATCTAGTCGCAAACATCTTCTCCTTAGGGTGATAATCAATTACATTTTTATTATTTTTTTTTTAGCGACACTTCAACTGATTTTACTGCCACTGTTGTAGTGTTCTGCGCTTCATTTCCAAGCGATCACTTGTCAGAGTGTCACCAGTGGTTTGATGCCACTGGATTGACAGCAGCTCCCCAAACCCCAAACAAGCATATATTAGCGGCTCCGCCGAGGCCACCGGCTGCTATTTCTAATGAACAGAAGTTCAGATGGTGCCAGAAAGTGTGCCTAGAGACGTGGTGATATCTGAACTAATTAAATATATAAGAAAAAGTAACACTGTTATTGCTTTATCATCATTTACCATCCATAACAGCAAGGAGATCACAGCCTGTAATGTCTTTGTAAGGAAAAGTCATGTATCCACTCATTTCATGTACATATACAATTTGCACAAAACATCTGAAAAAGTATTTACATTTGTTTTGTATTGTTCCAAAACCATTATGGAAATCAAGGTATTGGTAACAGTATTGAACATTTTGGAACAACACCCATCCCTAAACAGTTTTGGTGAGGAACAAATTCATTTTTCATTTTATTTTGACAATTTTGTGGTTTGTGGACAATCATTTGTCTTGACACTAACTGTGTATGGAAACTTGACCATTGTTAAAATCGTATCTCTACACAGATATCAAGTACTGGTAAATCCTGGTACAATTGGCTGCCCACTAATCTGTATGTACTCATAGAACTGCACTTACGTCCAGTAACTACGACCCATCCCCCCCAAGGCTGTTTGCCATCAGGGAACCACTGAACTGCCAACCTTACCAAGTGTCCTTGGGCAAGACACTGAACCTCAACTTTCTTCCAATGGCAGGCGAGCACCTTGCATTGCTGCTCTGCCACCATTGGTTTGTGTGTGTGTGTGTGTGTGTGTGTGTGTGTGTGTGTGTGTGTGTGTGTGTGTAATGGGAGGCAAAAAGTTGTAAAGCTCTTCATAAATTGCTGTTAAAGAGGCATTTTATACCTGCAGGCCACTTGCATTTCAACATGAAACGGCGAAACATATCATTTATTGAAACATTGTTGGTGCTATGATATGCCTACCTTCAATTTAACCACCAGTTAACTTCCAAGTTAAATTGCATCCATTCAAATGGATGTAATTTTAGTTTTCTCTCTCGACAGCAATAATTATATTTAAATGTCTACACAAAAATAAGAATTAAACTAAATCAAAATGACACGGAAACTGTAGAAGACATGAACATAGCACATTCTGAGGAATTTATTTATGTATCTGAACAGCGACTGAATTACAGCTAAGACTTGGCAATTACTCACTTTTTCAATTTAAATCTAAAATGCGTAGTGTAAAGCTAAAACATTCAAATATTTACAGACTGCACTGTACATAATACAACAGGCAAGCTGCATGAACTCAGATGCATGTAATTTGCCAGTAAATAGGCCAGAAAGAACATCCAATATTTCTGCTTTATAATTACAGCCCAAAGAGGATTCTTGCAATCACAATTATCAGTTTAATTACGTCTGATAGTTATCAGGCCCCGCGGCTTTATCAAAAAGATCTGCATTTAGAGGAGTAGTGGAGGATTGGCTTAATGAATTTCACATTTGTGGCTCAGGCAAATTATTAACAGTGACATCCTAACACCCAAATAATCCTTTTAATGCTGCTTTCAAACGACGCTAAAGACTTATATTCCGCATGGTAGAATGACACCGAACATATTTCATCGATTCATTCACACCTACCTTGAGAGTTTACGTGGCGTAGGCCCTCATAAACAGGATGGGCGAACTCCATCCCGTCTCGTAATTGAAGTGCCTTCATGTGTTCATGACTGGCTACAGGGCATCTCTGGTGAAAAAAGGAAATACATGTGGATTCAATCAAAGCATGACTGCCAACAGAGGGAGTTGTGTGTAAAACAAGGTTTGTGTGGAGCCGGTAGTGACCAGCTGACTCGATCTGATTGGAAACCTGGAGATTCTACGTCCCGCCCACCGATAGCCGGCGAACTGACTGCACCACAGACCTGTCAATCAAACAGAGACGCCCCCAAAAACACGTTGTTTATTTAGGTTTATTTTCTAATGAATGAGGGATTATTTTCAGATGGACTGCCAGAAAACTACTAAGAAGGAGCGACTTTAGCTAACAACACCGAGATAACTCTACAAGAAATTTTATTGACTGGGAATTTTATGAGACCAGTTGAATGGGAGTCTATGGAGCAGGAGGCTTTTTGGAGCTGACCTCTAGTGATACCCGGTGGTATCGTAGCTTAAGACAGTTCAGCGTCTGCCTAATTGTTTAGAGCCAGAAGCTATGTCCACTTTTATGCAGAGTTGATGATATGTTCAAACGTTCTTCTGCTTCAAGCACACCTTCAGCTACTTGGCTTTACTTTGTTCGGTACTCTCGGGCTTTTCCATCCCTGACTCGAACAAGCACTTGGAGTAGCAGAAATTTATGTTGAACATAATTGAGGAATTAAAGTAGACAAGGCTGGATCTCTATGCCTGTGGCGGAGCACGGCGCTTGGCTCGAGGTTTAATTGGAGCCCACTGAAAGAGAGCAGAGAGCTCAGGTCATTCAACAATAACTTTTATCCACTGACCTCATTCACGTTTGCTCCTTTTTTCTTTTTTTTTTTCCCATTTTCTTTGCATTTCCAAGTTTACAACTGACACAGTGTTGGTCTGCTGATCCAATTTGGATTGTATATCCACTTCTTCTGTCTCTCTCATCCTCTCCATTAACTACAGTGGCAGAGTCCCCGGAGGCCACTCCGTTCAGAGAACTTGACGACTCCCCCTTGGCCATTACCAAATTTACCAGGAGCTGGACATTTCGGAGATTCTATTATTTCTTTCTCTTACAAAAAGTTATCTAGTATAAAAGCCAGTAAGCCAAATGCTAGCCCGAAGCTAGAGAAGGCAGAATAGCACCATACCATTAAGTCATGGTCATTACTTAATTAAAAAAAAAAAAGGCTCCAGAGGGGAACATGACCTGCTCTATTTTGTTAAATCTTTTTTTTATTTTTTTTTAATATATATTTTAATAGGATTATATGATGAATAATTTAAGGTATTCCATCTAACACACAAACATTTCTTTTCACATTTGGCTACAATTGGTCCCTGACAATGCATTTTTAATGCTAAAACAAAGATACATATTTAAAAATATATGTGTATTAATATTTCTGTTCATAGCGAGTGCACAGCGTCACTTGCAGCGGCTGATCTCCCACCAGTGACTGAGCATTTACATAACAAAGCCCTCGGTTTTAAACACCCAACGGCACACACCTAACTGCTACGGAGCGAACATTGCCGCATTGCATGCTTTCAACAGACCACCCACCTCCCAGTCCTAACTCCCACCTTTTCAAGTTTTAATGGACTGATGGACTGTTCAGTAGCGCTTATCTCTTATTTCATATCTTCAGTACAGTCTACAGCAGGCATTTGCAAGCTTTAAATCAAGCTCCTGCCGTGTGTTGTTTTGTGTGTGCAGATAACTTTAATAGTGTATTTCCTGGTATACTGTTAAGGTGTTCCCATTTTTCAAAAGCTTCAATGTCAAGGCTAAACGGCTGAACTAATATGAATTGAGCCATGTACACTAAAGTCAACTGAGTCAGCAGTATTTCAAGAAGAAGGTGACGGCTCAACGACTTCAAATGTTCTTGTCATCTGGCCCATTTCTCTTTTTGGAGGGACAGTTTTTAAATTGAAGAGTAATTCGGGTTCATATTATACAGATGGGTGTTTATTGCGATACAGTTAGTAATGTGCAAAGTCAATAAAGAGATCAGTTGTAAAGACATTATTACTTACATTTTCTGACTGTCCACATATCATTACTTCCCTTCTGTCCTCTGATCTCTGTGTGTCTCACTCAGGGCGGAGCTCAAACCTCTTCCTCACTGACATGGTGCGGAGCAGACACATGTCAGTAGCACCTAATACGTTCTATTCACCATGAAATTTAAAATGTTCTTACGGGCATTAGTTATATTAGCAGTGTATCAGTCCATTTTGGACACTTAAAAACGGTTGAATTTTGGTTCAGCTCCACTAAAGCTCTACAACTGTCTCTTTGCTATCATTCATATGTCCACTCAGTTCTTTGAAAAGCATCTTGCAACCTTCTAAAATCTTGTACATTTTCGACTAGTGAGGCGAAACTGCTTCAAGAAAAGTTCTTATTCTGTTCTTGTAATTTTAAAAAGTTGAAGGCATGATTTAGTGTTTTGGCTCCATCCTGCCTTTGTGTCAAGAGTCAGGGAGTCAAGCCCCTAAAGTATTACTTAGGAACTTAATTACTGGCTGATTGCTCTTTCTTTCTTTTTTTTTTCTTCTTCTTTTTTTTTTTTGCATACTTTGGTTTAATTAGTTTCCAAGTTCTCATATCACATCAGAATGTTTATACAATTACTTCTTGTCCTTATTTGTAGCTACTTTCTGTTTCTTATCTCTCCAACAAGCTGGCGTGGTCCTGAAGGATCAGTTTAACTGTTAAGTGTTTAATCTGCTGCTCATTAAAAGGTGAGGAATAATTGGGGAAGTTTTAACTGAGGAATTATGTCCCTTAGTTTTCCTATTGTGGCTACAGATATTCTTAAATATTCAATTTTATTTTTTGCTGTGGAGTGCCATGTTCCTCTACTTTGGTTCTCTCTAATAAAAAAATATTTTGGGGTGCAAACCCTAAATCTCCAGCACTTCAACCTAAAAGCAAGTCAATGTTGTTTCAACAGACTCTAATGAGAAGAGTATTTCTTGTTCTCTGTGCAAGTGATGGAATTAATAATGTGCAAATAGAAATTATGCAGATTTGACCTCCTGAGTCATTACAGAGCAAACATGTCCAATTAAATTAATGCGGGAAATTGTTTTTCAAACATGTCCATATAACTAAAGAAAAATGTACATTTTAAAAATAAGTGACCAGCCAGTTCTCATAGTTAATGTGTTGAATGCGGGAGAAAGTGGTAGGTGTAACTTTAATAAGGACCGAATTGTTATGGCCAAATGAATAGAATTAAAGAATCACGATGGTCAAAAGGGGGATAAATCAAGAACTGGCAACAGAAGGATCTGCTGCTTACGTCTTAGTGCATAATGTATAATAGTTAGAGGCTGGATAGTCTCATTAATCTGTTGTTGAAGACAAATGTTCCCCACTCTCACCCCATGAGGCCGATGCGAAAGCGCCTTAAGCTGCAATACCACCGAGGTCCACTAGACGTTGGCTCCAAAAAGCCTTCGGCCACACAGACTCCCATTCAGCTAGTCTCATAAAGCTAGTCAATAAAATTTAGTTATCTGGGTTTTGCGGGCTAAAGTCGCTCCTTATTAGTTTTCTGGCGGTCCATCTGAAAATAATCCCGTCATTAATAAAATGATACGCTTCAAAAAGCCGTGTTTTTGGGGGCGTGTCTGTTTGGCTATCGGTGGGCGGGACGTAGTATCGCCGGGTTTCAGATCGAGTCAGATCCACCGCTTCCTCCCCTCCAGCTGGTTCAATCGTGGTCGCTTCCTGCTCCAAACCGCTCCGAACTGGCAAGATGGCGCCGGACACAATCCGAACTGGAGGCTTCATTACGGCCGTTCACAAACCAAATGGGCGACGTCACTGCTGGTTGCCGCTCTGTCAATCCCTATAAACCCGTGTGTGAAATTACCCAACATCACAGCAGACGATAAACATGTTTGCAACCTGGCATAAAGGCATGAAGTTACAGATGATTACGGGTCAGGCTGCCTTGAGTGACAGGTTGACACCGTCACAGTTGGCGAGCTGCCTGAAAGTTTATAGCTACAGACTGTCAAGCCAGCGCCACACAGTCAGACAGACAGACTGGATTCGGCAGCCAGACTTTTGGCCCACCTCAGCTCCACCCACACACCACCTCGCTGCCCATCTCTGGATTAGCCGGAGCGACCTGGAACTGAGCTTCAAAACTGCACTTCAGGAAACCAAAGGGGTGACGTCATCGAGGCCACGTCTGTTTTTTTTTATTTTTTATATATAAATATATACAGAGTGTGCTTTCTACAAACACGACTACAAAAATGTGTCTTCTAACAGCTGCAGTATGAAGAGCCTTCAAGTTTCAGTTATATATTACAACTTTAATATTTCTGGAGTTATTTTTACAGCTTTCTCTCTGGACATGAAACTCTTCTATCATATCAGCTTTTTTTTTTTTTTTAATTTTTTTTATCCCTTTTGCCTTTAAACAGACCCGTGTTCAGGTAATGGGAGGTCTTATTAAAGCCGACAAGTTCATTTGTTTAAGTCATTTAGGGCACATAGGTCCCTTAACGGCTAATGATTTATTACAGGAAAGAATTTCAGCATTCAGGCATCCTTGGACCCCACCTACCCCCGGTCCTGCCAGCCACAGAGACATGTCATGTTACATAGGAAATTAGTGTCAGAGGAAGTTACTGTTTTGGACTTGTGAATTAATCACAGGTGTGTGGGGGGCGGGGGGTGGGTGGGTGGGGGGAGACAAGTGAAGGGAAGGAGTGGAAGGGCTGTGACACTCAAAGGTAGCGAGGAATACATCAAAAGAGGCAACGGTGGGAGCCGCGAGCAGCCGGGAGGGGTGTGTGTGTGTGTGGGGGGGGGGGGGGGGGGGGGGGGTGGCAGGTCTGCTGGGGGGTGGGGGGGTGTTGAAGGGTGATTAAGACGGGTGCCGTGATGGAGAGAAAGGGCGACGCTCTACAGCTCCCATCTTCAACTTTGGATTCACACACACACGCACACGCACACACACACACACACACACACACACACACACTTTTCAAACAATACGTTGAAAGTTGCCCGGTCGTCTACTCGCCGTGAATCTTTGTGTCTCACCGCTCTCCTATCTTTGCCTTTTGTAATGCTGATCAAAGACAGCGTCACCGCAGCAGATGGGCCGTGCAGCTTTTATTGGTGCCCTTCTGCAGAGAACTGACTTGTAAAAATTCATGTCTCGTTTTTTTTTTTTTTTTTTTTCTTTCTTCCCAAGTGGAAGGTGGTCGGGTCGTTTTACTCGGACAAAGTCAAAAAGTCATAATCGCTTGTCGTGAGTTTGTGGCCCCGCAGTAAATCCTCAGCATTCAATCTCTTAATCTTTCAAGACCAGCAAGTTTTCACAAGTTGGATTTCATATTTTGGTTCAAATTTGTCTTCAGTTTGTTATTGCGAGCAGAATTTTAAGGTGAACACTCAAAAGGTATTCAAAATTAGCTTCAGCATTTCCATTGAGGCATGCAGGAAGATGATATCTTTTTAATTAATTTTGACTTTTTTTTTTTTTCTTGAAAAGTATCCCCTTAACTTTGTGTCCGCCTCGCTCGCTTCCCAGCTTCAACTTACATAAGCCTGCTTATGCAAAAATTAAATTCATCATTTTACTGGCAAAGTACAGACTCGCAGATGTGACACTGAAAATTGTAAAAAAAAAAAAAAAAAAAAAATCACTCGGCAGGAAGATTGTCACAAGCGGGCACGCGGAAAAACACGGTGCCAGAAAATCTCTCCCTAAAAGGTGATGGTTTGTGAGGGAACCTGATTTGCGGCGCGGCAGCGCTTTTTAACGTGGAGATGATGCAGCGGCGCTCGGAGCTCCTCTTTCCTGTCGGTGGAACTTGACCGGGGGTTTGTACATTAGGAGAGCTCTGAAAGTCTGATCAGAACTCAATGGCTCGTTAAAGGAACCGGTTAATTCACGGGAAAAGGAAAAAAAAAAAAAAAAAAGGCAGAGCTGATTGGACCGGGTTTTAGTGGGACATCTCTGAGAGCACATTATCCCCTGCCACTCAACAAATACACACACAATATTCATACATCAATATGCTTTAACACACACGGAAGCAGAATTTCCCTTACAGTATTTCTGTGTCCGTGAGCAGCAGTTTATTCCAGGCTCTGGTTTGCCCCCTGCTGTGTGCTGGACCGAGCTGCTTCACGAGCCTCTTCTGCTGCCAGACTGCGGCTGTTCTACCTCCTCTACAAAGTCAAGCCATTAAGCACAAGAGCGAAACCATGCCTCATTTAGTGGGGTACCTGATGGCTTTATAATATGGCCTCACAACCTTAAAAAAAAAAAAAAAAAAAAGGGACACAAAAGTTGTGATTCAGGATAATACAAATGTTTCATATCCTTTTAACACATTTTTTTTTTTATTTTTGGAAAACTGGATTTTATTTCCTTTTAAAAATTACATTTCCTGCATGTGTGACTTTTCTATACGTCTCATTTCTGGAATCCATCACTGTCAAAGTAAAGGTGCTGAACTTCCAGCAGCGAGCAGCTAAATGGTAAAGCAACACTGCCACCCTTAGGCCGAATGAGAATAGCACACAAACTCAACACCAAGATTCCACCGCAGCGATTATGATTCTCATATGACTGCACTTTAAACCTGCATGTTTTCCTCCAAGTGACACAGCAGTTTCACAGGTGGATAACTGACCATCTCATCAGCAGAGATCAGATTTATGTTTTTTTTTTTTGGGGGGGGGGCACTGTCCAGTTCATAGGATCACAAATCCTAGTTTCAGTTATCAATATTAGACATTACACATTAATTACAACATCTGTTTATTACCGTATTAGATATGAAGCATTTTTCAGAACAGAGCTTCAGATAATATTATAAAGACAAGCGACACTCAATAATTTTGAGGGTTTAATGCTCGAAACGGGACAGAATCAGGACAGAGTCAGGACAGAGTCAGGACAGAGTCAGGACATGTGGTGTACCCTCTGTGGACTGACAGTTTTCATTATTTTCTCTCTGCCCTCCCTCCATTACTCACTGTCTTCCAGCCACCTTCCATCCCTCACTCTCACACACACACACACACACACACACACACACACACACACACACACACACACACACACACACACACACACACACTCACACTCACACACTCTTCTACACAAAGTCGACACCACAGACATAAACAGATTGTTGTAGCTGACCTGAGGCCATCTTGAGATGCTGAGAGTAATGACACCCAGTGGCACATGATCAGTGAGGTGAATGTGTATATATATATATACTGTATATATATATATGTGTGTGTGTGTGTGTGTGTGTGTGTGTGTGTGTGTGTGTGTTTGATCCTCTGCTGCTGAGGATGTTGTATTTTCTAACCTTTTAATCAAATAAAAATGTTTTTCGTTCAGATCTCAAACTTTGAAGTAATTGTCAGATAAACTTGTATTTCTACGTCACTTTTATTTAATCAGAAAATTGCAGTTGTGAAAAAAGATCAAATTTTCAACGGCGACTGGAAAGCAAAACAATATCTACGCCGTATCACAACCGTAGAGGTTTCACATTTCTTCAAATTGCACCTTCTCCTTCTTCCTCTTTGAAAACATTCAAGTGTTATTTATTCCAAAATTACTGACGCGCTCGACACGAGACAGTCCCGCCGCTGGCTTCACGTGGCGTCGTCATGGTTTCCGACGTGAGGCGTTGAGATTTGTATTATCACTTTAAAACAAGAAGAATAACTGTAATATAGCGTCAAATATGGACCTAAACAAACAAACTACGCTTAAAAGTCAAATCTCAGCCTTCGTGCACTGAAGGCTTCTCGCCTCCACGTTTCGCTGCTTGTTATATAATTAAACTTTCTTCAGCGGATGAATTTGGAAAACTTTGAAAAACTATAACTGCACGGAGAAGGTCGAATATCCAAATGAGACAAGAAGAAAACATTTTTTTTGACCGACACTCGTTGGGTATTTGCCGGGCGACGCGCTCCTATCGTGTCCCGTTGTTTAACCTTTTGTGTTGAAGCTTTTCTTATCTGCCCGGTCTGGTTTGATAGCGTGTGTGTGTGTGTGTGTGTGTGTGTGTGTGTGTGTGTGTGTGTGTGTGTGTGTGTGTGTGTGTGTGTGTGTGGTTGGGGGCGGGGTGGGGGCCTTACGTCCTTATGTCTTTGATTAAACTGGGTGCTTTTCAAATGTCAGGGGGAGCGCTCATGAAACCCGACAGATGGTTAAGGTAGATTCGGGAGTTTAACTCGCAGCAGTTAAAAGTAGGAAGACGGCGGATTCCCGGCTCTACATTCAAACGGAAACTTTGAGGACTTTATAACTTTTTAACACAAAGTTATTGATTTAAAATGATGAAATAAGACTTTGTGGGTGTATGCAATGTGCTTCACTCTCCCTGGTGTTTTTGTTGTAGGCGTGGGTATATCAAGCAAAACTACTAATCAAAATTCCCTCTGAACTATTCGAACTTTTAGCGAATATTCGCCGTTACAGCGTGTTCTTCTTCTCCCTATGGTATTTAATGGCGGCTTTTAGGTGCGTTACCGCCACCTTTTGACGGAAGTAATGCATTACAACCAGGCGCCGGTAAAAACGGGGGAAATAAGGAAGAACGAAAGTCGCATGAACTAATCCATTTTGTAGATTATAACGCCTAATATTAGAAATTCGTATTTTGTAGTGACTTTCTCTCTTCTTTTTTTTTTTCTTGTTGCTTTGACTACCACTTAGTCTTTAGCTCGTGACTCCACCCGACCTAAAGTCTGCCGTGTCATCCTCCTTTCCGGTCCCGCTCTATCCTCCGGAGAGTTACCCCGGCTACCGGCCGGGTTTATCAGTCCACGCCTTCCCCTGACCTCCACACCATAAAAAGCTCCTTCACTGAGTGTACTGCACGGGCCCCCCAAAAAAAATCAATAGCTATATATTCCCTGTAGCATACAACTTTGACAGGTGTCCTTCGACACTCTTTGTCATACAGGACCTTTTTCCCCTTCCGCTTCATGAATCCTGAGCTGCACCGGGCCTGGTTTAGCATTCTCCTTTAGTGCACCAATAAGCACCTCTTGTATAGGTCGAAAAAAAAAAAAAAAAACACGGTGTGAAAACGTCCTTGGCAGCATTCGGCTTAAAAGTTTGACTTGAGACTATACACATTTGAACCTTCCGTATATGACTTTTGTACCCCTGCACATGCTATCCACATTTTGCAAAGCCGAAAGTGACAAAATGTCCAGAATAAATGTCATTTTTTTTTCTACCTGTGAGTCGTAAGATTTTGAACCCGGGGCAATAAAAAAAAACTGTGTGTTGTTTTAAGGTGGTCCTGTTAGCTTTGGGGCATGTCAGGTAAAGTCCTGCTCACTGACACTGTGTAAACAGACCTCCCACTTGGGGGGGTTTGGATGAGCCGTCTGACTTGGGTCAACTCCAAATCTTGGCTCACAGGAGGGGCGGTTGGGGGTGATGGGGGAGGAGGTGGGGCGTCTCACACCTCTTCCCTTTCCAGGACATGTCATCTGCTGGCTGCTGACAGGCCGGTCGTCCGGTAGCTGTGTTTACCAGGGGGTGGGTGGGGGGGGCTGTCTGCTCTTCTTGCCAGCTCTTGTGTCAACAACTATAGGCAACTTCCTTTTAGCTACAACCCCAACACAGCACTGAAATATTTACTATAAACTGAGGAACGCGTACAGAAAGGGAACGCTACAGAGTGAGCAGCGTGGGAAGTCGGATCCTCGTTTTGCAGCCGGGGGGATGGCTGCCAAAACGGAGTCCCGTATCTCACGCGGCACATTGAGGCGCCCCGTACCGGTGTGTTTTGGCACCGAGGAGCCTCGTGCATCGAGAAGGAGACATTGTTAAGCTCTCGGCGGGTCCTGTTTATTCATCATAATGAGTAAATGCAGGTGACACTGTTGAGCACACGGCTGCAAAACGTGCAGGAGTGTGGAGGCTGTGTGTGGAGACTGATGGTTTCTCACCGAAGCCGCTCTGATAATGGACTGTGGAATAAAGATGAGCTCACTCACATTCAAAAGCCCTTTCAAGAGGGTGGGCTCTTTCTTTTCTTTTTTTTTCCCCTTCTTCTTCTTCTTCCTTCTCCCTCAGGTCTTATTAAGCCACAACCTTCAATCACACGCAATGCAAACGGTGTTCTGCTGATTGAAAACGATGCAAAAGGGGGAGAAAAAAAAGAAAAAGAAGAAGGCGTGAAAGGTCACTTTTCTCTTGTTAGGAACACTTTGAGCACTTGTAGCTTAATCACAAGCTCGGTGAAGATCGGCCACTTTCAAGGCACCTTTTCGCACGACCCCTGCTTGACCTTCGATTCCATTTGGAAATATTTTAATGTTTCCTACTGCGGCAGATTAATTGACTTCGGGGAGAAAACAAAAACCAAAAAAAAGACAATAAAGGAGATCAGTGTTCATTTTTCAGTAATAGATCACTCAGGAATAGATTCAGGCGCCGGCCCGTCTTAAAAAAAAAAAAAAAAGAATGCAAAGCGAGTGTCAACCTCATTAGCGGCCGTGACATCAAAATGCGTTTGAACTTGCATGAAACCTTTCTCCCATCTCAGACCTCACGCAGCGAGGCTTTTTTATTGCGAGCCGGAAGGTCGCAACGCTCTCGCCGATTAATTACATTCCATATCAAAGATAATAATAAACACACCGGTGGGCAGGGCCGCTCGCACCTCGCGCTCCCCGTTCAAGGGCGGCCTGACGTGAAGTCGACCGTAGATGGATGGAGATCTGCGGGCCAGAACGGGTGCGCCTGGACTCGCCCTTTTTTCTTTTTTTTTAAAAATTTTCTTTAGCTTTTACCGCGATTTGTTGGCTCCTTTTAAAATGACAGCGAGATGAGATGGAAGGAGGAACAATCGGTCTTTTCCTGTCCTTTGCATGTCAGTTTGGAACGAGAACACACACACACACACACACACACACACACACACACACACACACACACACACACACACACACACACAGCTAATAGCAGATTTGGTTTTTAATCACAGCGACTGAGAAGTACGAGTCTCGCTTTGTCAGATGCCATCCCGCTCTGTCCTTGGGTGATGATACAGAGCAGCTCAGCTCTGTTGTTTTTTTTTTTGCTGATCTGCCAGTTGGTTAATTGTAAAGCGGGCCGCCAACGACACAGCGTGAGGCCTGTCGCATCATTGTCTCTTTTTGTTTTTTTTTCTACAATTGTGTGGCTCGTAAGAAGCAGCTGTGAGCACTGTGTATGCAGCGACACTCGCCCCCATAATAGATGCTGTGTGTGTGTGTGTGTGTGTGTGTGTGTGTGTGTGTGTGTGCCCACATCTGTGCACGTATACTTGTGTGTGTGTGTGTGTGCGGACGAGTGGCATCTTTTTTTTTTTTTTTTTCTTTCTCTCAACAAACACCTGTTTTATTCTCCGCTAATTAATTGTTAACATAGTTTCAATTTGTCAAGCGGCGTGCTCTCGGTAAAATGAGCCTGCTCGCTTGCTGACGCTAGCCAGCGCGCCGACCTAATCAATGTCCGGATGAATTATAAGCGTCGACGTCGGCCAGATGTTGCTCCGCCGTACATCTTTTAGGATATAAATAATAAATTGGCATGCGCTTCCACGGCTTTGTGAACCCACAGAAACGAGCAGGAATGCAGGAAGGAGGCCCATTTATTGTTTTTGTTTTTTTTAGGATTATAGGGAAGTCATTAAAATCATTAGCGCCAGTATTTGTACCAATTCACAATCCAAAGCGTCTGTTTTTTGTTGTTGTTGTTGTTGTTTTTTGCACATGGTCAAAAGAGCAAGTATTTGTAAGTATTACGTTCCTCTGTCATGTTGTTGTAATATTTGTCTGCAGTTTCTGGTGTGTTGTCATATGAGCAGTGAATACTGTGTTGTCCCAGAGAGGGGCACTGCAGCAGTGCATACAGCTCTGTGGCTGTTAAACCAGCATTGCATCAATGTGGAATAGATATAAAACAAATAATATGAAAAAAATGGAGCTCTTTTTTTTTTTTAAGGGATCCAGAAGCCTTATAATAACTTGAGTTGAACAACCGTTTAACCATTAATATTTCACAATGACAAATTGCATTGAAATGACTCGTGTGTGTGATGATGAGTCAGTTTAAGTGAATTTCGAGCTTTTCTCTTCGAGCCTCGAACTGAATGCAACACTGCGATATTATGACACGTACACTTCACGATTCTGCCCGGCTGAGTTTTTCCCCTCCGGTCCGTTTCTTTGACGACTGTTTCTCATTATCAGGTATCGCTGACAGGTGTGAAGGCTGTGTTGACGATGAAGAGCTAACCTCTCAGACTGCATTAGCGACTGCATCTCTCCGTCGCTCAGAGATGGTGAATCTTTTGTCTCGACCGTGGGCTGTTAAAGTGTCATCATTTGATGACGCTGCGCTTTTTTTTTTCTTCTTCTTCCAACCTGTGAACAGAATCGATTACCGTCTACATATTACCTCGAAGAGATTTCTTATTTTTTTTTAATTTGTTTTTATTCCAGCTCATGCTTTTGTACATTTGTCTGCAATGGTTAACTGTAATGCTTTTTGAAGGGCACGCCACACTGTGCAGCTTCGAGATACACAAGTGCCGCTACCTCTTTAACTCACAAGTACGTCCGACCCAGCGATCTGATTGGTCGACTACATTTGGAACGTGCTCAAATCAGCATAATGGCACTCCCCGCTCATGACTAGAAAATATCACTCCGCCTTCTCGATTGGCAATATATAATTGGAATTGAATTTCATATAATATGTAATATAATGTTTTTATAGTGTGTGAAAATCTGGTCTCTTTTGTTCCTTTTTTTGTCGGTCCGAGCACCCTTAATGTAACACCACAAATAGCCGTGCACTTAAAATCCCAGCGGCGGCCAACTTGATGGTTTTTGTAACACATGACACGGTGCTAAAATCTTAAAAATACATGAGTCAATCGATATCTTTTTTTCTTGTTGTTGGTTACAACAAGAGTGAGCTACCTGAGCAGTTTTCTGTTTCTATGTGCTAAATTTATTCAGTTTGAGAAACCATCTCCAGAAAGCATTAAAGCGAACTAGAAACCGTCTCTGTTGCTAGGGTCGTTGCTAAGGGTCGGTCGGCCTACGTCCTGGACACGACTGCTTGTTCTCCAGTTCTTAGTCGTACCCCATGTATTGCCATGAAAACGGAGATCGTACTAACAAAAAAGTTTTATGTTTTGAGAGCGATATGATACCCGACAATATGAATCCATTTTGATCACGTATTTTATTTAGTTTAGAAACTTGTACAATTGCAATATTTCCTTGGAGTTATTGCTTAATAACTGGACACCAGTGGAGCAAAAAAATAAAAAATAAATACAAGGGATATTATAATGTGTTTCAAGCACATACAGTACAGACACTTTTTTTTTTTTTCTTCTTCACTTATTCTTTCCAGATGGTTAGTGTCTCAACGATTTATCCCCATCAGTAATGACTGCTGAGCATGCTATTAAAGACAGCTTTGTTGGCCTCGGGGGGGAACCCTGTCCACTGTACTTTGCATAGTGCGTTAAAAAACTAATCGCCATATCAAGAAAGAGACAAACACGCTGTGTAAGTGAGAGCGACATGAAAAAAAAAAGACATTCTCTGATGTGATGTTGTCTTTAAAGCACAACTGGATGGTGTGTGTGTGTTTGTGTTTGTTAAGAGGATGCATCCTCCTATTCTCTGTGTATAAGTTCTCAGTGCATCTATTCATCCGCTTTTTAAAGAGCATTTTGCTACCATGTGATCCCTTTAGGATTGCCGAAGGCCCTTTTTCAGTTTTGTAATTGCTTTACATGGCTCTTTGAAGGGGTGTCAGCAGTTTCACAGGGGTAAATGGCATGAATTATGATGTCACATTTTCATAATAGAGATCAGCAAGCTGTATAATTAGTAATTATGAGCAACTGTGGTGGTGGGTTGCCTCATCTTGCAAGTGCTCAAACTGTATGTATATAAGGCTTCGGTATTGTACATATAATACAAGAACACAAAACACCTGCTAAAAAATATGATTGTTTTGAGTAAACATCTCTGAAACACTAGTAAATAGTTCATAACATTGACTGACTATCACCCGCAGCAGCATCTATTCATCATTAAGATTTTTAAAATGGCAGTAGATATGCGTGTATATGCGCATGTGTGTGTGTCATCAGATTTAGAGATTCTTATAATGAGCTGTTGTCCCAGAAAAACGGGCAAAAAAAATCCCAACAGAGTGAGAGGGTGGTGTTTGCTCGCTGGGAGGAATCAGATAAAACAAACATAACTGTACAACAGGTCGGTTGCAGTAGTCTTCATACATCACTCCTCTGAGACATAACTCTCATGTTCCCTGTTCTTGCTGGTAAATAATACAAAGCTATAGCGAGTAAACTCTTCCAAAATGAATGAAATGTACTAAATAAATGATGTAAAAAGCTGCTGTGTAAAGCACAACAACATGTCCATCCAGGTGAATTCATAAAATGGCAGAAGGCCCTCGGTGCAGTTACAGGTTGTGGACTCACAAATAAACTCTTCAAAACTTTACTTTAACTGGCTCCAAATGTTGCATTCTGCTGAAAGTCAAGCTCATAAAGTAAAAAAACTACAATGAGTACTTTTACCGGAGTAGAATACGACGACATACCTGAAAAACGGGCTGATGTTTCCTCGGCGAGGGGGTTTACTCCAATGAGGGAATTCACCGCACTTTCCCCTGAGTATATATCTGCAGACAAAAGCAATCGATCTCAGGTTGACAGATTAAGACTGATCACTGATAACACTGTTGCAGCCATAGACTGTATGGAACCATTGTCTACAGGTTTGAGTTCCAGAAACAACAACCTAAAAAAACCTGACTCAAAACCTGTCTGAATGAAAACCTGTCTGACAAACAGCTTTCTCTCCTCCATTATTGTGGATATCATATGAGTGCAGAAAGCTTCTTTTTTTTTTAAAGCCATAAATCTCAACCGCCGGCTCAGTAATTCTTGTGTCAACAACCTACTGAAACACATCACCCATTCGTCTTTTCTTTTCCAGGAGACTATACAAAAATGACATTTATTGTATTTTTTTTTTTTGAGTAATCTGAGGTAATGGTAAAAGTAATGATAAACAATTCATGAAGGCTTTTTAGTTCCTTTTTTTTCCCCAAACATTAGAAGCACCTGCTCAGCTTGATAGTTTCTGGCAATATCTGAAAAAGAAGAAAACAAAACAGTGGCATCAGATAATACGCCTCTATTGACCAGACCAAAGAAATAAATAAATATTGATGCCTCTTTTTGAAACAGAGTGTGTGAACTGCACAACAAGCATCTCTTTGGTGCAGAAATAAAAGCCAAGGTCATTATCCCCTGGATCCTGTGCTTTTTTTTTTTACCCACAGTACAAAAAAAAAAAAAGAACAATACCTTTGACATCAAATCCATGAAAAAGTTAGACAGTATTTTCTCTAATTGTGTCTAAAGGGGGTTCAGCATTCCTGGTGGCGAAATTTAACATGTTATTAAAAGGTGGAACGCAGCCGAAACACCGGCATCATTGGAAATGTGAAGGTGAGTTTGCACAGCGATATTGTTTGGTATTGAAAAATTGTTCAGTTTTATCCAGAATAAAAACTCCACACACACACAAACCATTTGGGGAGTTTTTACTTCAGGCATCTCTTTAGGCAGCTTGTAAAATGAGCTACAACTTGCTAACAAAGTAGCATGACATTGTACTTATCTGAAAGCAGCTGCAAATGGATACAAGTTGTTGAGTGTAAACTATTTTCTTTGTTAGGAACAGTTATAAGAAGAAAACTTCTGAAATTTGTGGCATGTCGAGGATACAACAGCTAAAATATCACGCAGACGTCGGAAGTTGTAATCCAGCACACAATGTGCGTAATTTTGTTTTTATTAATAATTTTGATTTGTTTGTTTGTACTAAATAAAACTGTCACAACAGCACATTTTGTCTTATTCTATTGCCACATCCACCCACTAGCGTTATAACATAAATAAACTAATCCGAGTTTGATGTTGGTGTTTCGTCTGTAATTTTTGTGCCAAAGAACATGAATCAATCTCTGACTCACTTGCTTAGTAGACGTATGGGCTGCAGAGTATTGTGATCGGCGCCGGTGCCTAAATATGTACTTCCTGGGCTCCTCCCTTCACATTTCCCAGCATGTCTTCTTTCTTTGCAACGTTTGAGAATAAAACCAACAGCTTAAAACAGATGGAAGTAATTGGTTGAAATCACTTCCATCAAAAGGCAGTTTGACACCCTTCAATAAATCCAGTGGTGCAACCAACATATCTATAATCTTGGTCAGATAATCAAAAATTTCCCAAAATTTGCAAAATACTTGAAAAAAGAAAAAGTGGAATATTTTTTATTTTTTTTATTTTTATTTTTTATGACTCTGGTGAGTACACTTTTGGCCAATAAAAATGAGGGCTAGAAGTATGAATATTAAATCCAAGTTTTAATATAGGGCTGTTTTTATTCGACTGAATGACTGCGTGTCTCAGGGAGAACTGAAACGTTGCGGAGCGTTAACTCGCATGTTCCCATGACGCGTTATTTTAGTGTAAATTTGGGAGTCTGGCTCTGAAGCTTGATTACCTGCCCTCTCATCCAGCAATTACACCTACATTTTCGCACACACACTTACGCAACGATCTAATGAGGTTACATGGGACAAGCTTGCATGAATTAGTTGTTACACTGAAAGGTTGAGCAGCACGTGGGTCAAAAGTTAATTACAAATTGTTTCAGTTCATAGAGAATAAAGATTGTAATTAATCCTGGATGAGACAAATTTATAGCAATTTCCACACTAATGTACCTGTGTGGCCCACAAACAGCGTCGCACACATTTGTCAAGAGCGTAATTAAAAAAAAGTTGTTCACCCCTTATTAATGTTAAAGCCAAAAGGTGAAAAAAAAAAGCCTTATCCATGACATCATCTATGACAGCACTGAGGTGATGCATGACCTCACATTGGTAATTTAATGTTAATTTGAGGCTCTAGATGAAGAAATGCACCATAAATGACGTATAAAACATTCTATCTGAAATAAATATCAGAATTAAACATGAATTCATGTCCTCCTTTTTTTTTTTAACTGCACCAAACAATAACAAATCATAGCAGGTTTTGAAGTCTGTATTAGTATGCGGGGGTTCACAAAGTCCAATGCCAGTCCAAAACCACTAAAAGAAATCATGTCCAAACACATTTGAAAAGCTCTTTGAACACATATCATAAAGATAACAGCATCTATCGATGACGATCCTCACCCCGCAGCTATATTTACACAGTTTTCTCTCCACAAAACATGAAATCATCCTCTTCGTGTCTTTTCTTTCATTTCTGTTTTTTTTTTTCTTCCTTTTTTGGCATTTTTACAGGCTTACCCCCAGAAACCAGAGAGACAAAACTGTCCAGTGCGCCTCTGTTTACTTCTGGATCTGCACCACTGACTGTGAAAGAACATTGAAATTTTGGTGGGGTTACAAAGTTTGTTGGCACTCCAACACCCAAGTGACTTTTTTTTTTATTTCTAGTCTGTGGGATCAAATAAGGGTCATAAGGATTGTTCACAAACCATTTCACAGTGTACAGTTGGATATCACCTTTGGAATGTGAAAAAAAAAAGTTGCATGCACGTATCTGAACGTGCAAGCTTGTAAAAAAATTCAAGTCTGTAAATGTGTGAAAAGTTTTCACAGCTGAAAACACATGGATTCGCCTTCAAAAACACGTTATTTAAAAGCTTATTTTCTAATTAATGACAGGATTATTTTCAGACGGACCGCCAGAAAACTAATAAGGAGGAGCGACTTTAGCGAACAACACCGAGATAACTCGTGGAGAAATTTTATTGACTGAGAATTTTATGAGACTAATTGAATGGGAGTCTATGGAGCCGGAAGTATTTTGGAGCCAACCTCTAGTGGCACTCGGTGGTATTGCAGTTTAAGGCGCTTCCGTATCGGCCTCATTTTTTAGACCTGGAAGCCACAAACACTTTTATATACAGTATAAGAGAACAGACCCCCCCCAAAAAATTTTACTTTTATGTGACACTGAAATACAGCTACGAGCTACAAAACACAAGTAGGAATTCTGACCATGTTTTTACACCTGAGCTGATCAGCCAATCAGCATGTTTCCCCGCCCATCACAGGGTCCACTATATGAGTCTTTTTTCCATTTAAGATCAATGAAGCTGCTCAGGAGGGAGTTTCATCTTTATTTGCAGCTTAGACACAGATCCAAAGATTCCCACTGTTAACTGCAGACATGATCGCATCTAATATACTGTATCGTATGACCCTCGGAGAAAGAGAGTTTTCCTGTGAAAAGGCTGCAGTTGGAGCCAGACAGCTCTGCCTTATATCTGTGTGGTGCACTGGGAAAAAGGGAGCTAATTTTCAGTGACCTTCAAAGTTGCAGCTTCACAGTGTAAGAGCATAATGACTGTAATTATTACAAGGCAACCGTCATTGCAAAATGACAAATGTGACCATTACAGGCAACAACGCGTACAGCACTTTTCAAGGCAAGCCTACGCAGGTGTCAACAAAGTCTCACATTGCAGCAGCACACTAATTAATATATAGCAGAAATCAATGAGTACACAAGAAGCGGCTTCATCCAGGCCTGTGCTAATTGAAAGGGGCTCTCGTTTTCTGCGCCGGCCCTCTCAAGGTGACAGAGCATGTTGTGGTTAGATTAAATATTTATTGAGGGTTGTCATTACGTCGCCATTATCATTTAGATCAGTTCATTAAACAACAAGATAGACCAATGATGAGGCAATTATGGCTGTTAAATAAAACAGGATAGGAAGAGATACAAAAATAAGACAGTTGCAACCACACTGGTGCACTACCAGTATGCAGATGTGTGTGTTAAGTACACAAACATGCTCTCACCCACCCACACACATGTTCTGCTCACTTTTGAGGTCACTGAGCTGGGTCCCAAGGTAATCGCTGAACAATGGTTCTTGGCTATGCTTGGAAAACAATGAGTGTGATAACTATTAACCCCTGCCGGGAAGTCAGAGCAACACAATGATGGCTCATCAGAGAAATGATGTCGAAAGTTATGGATATGACAGAGGAAACGCTTCGAGCATCAGGCTGTTTTCTGGGGTCTTACATTTAGTAAGATATAACAGCCTTGGGAGACACCTTCTTCATGAGACATGGGGTTTGTGTGCCGTATAACTTAATACTTTTTTTTTTTTTTTCATTTCAATAAAGTATGTAGAGTTTGTTTGTGTTCCCTGGTAACACAAATCATTTCAATTTTCCCTTCAGTTTTTCATTCAGATCTTTCAGTTATAGTTTTTATTGTGGTAAATTTCTTCTTCTTTTTTTTTTTTTTTTTTTTTTTTTTATCTGCAATATGGTTTGGAAAAAGTATCACATTAAAAACATCAGCTTTAACCATCTGATTCAGGGATGGTTATGGTTGCTAGCACTAATGCTCTGACATTTTTCTGCCTATATATTACATTTCCAACAGTCCATACTGTAAAAGTCAGATGTCTCAGCCTTTTATTACTAGAATAACATCCCAGGAAAACATCACTTGTGTTCACCATAAGGGAAGGAGGTTGAAAGGAAAATACACAGACATGAAGGTTGCTTTGCCCTGAAACTCTACTGTTGTACAACAAACTATTAAATGTACCTTTAAAAAAAGAACCTGGTGTCAGTGTTACTTTATTGTGATCTCCAGAACTCAATAAACTGTGGGGAAAATAATAAACTAAATTGTAAAGAAATATGATTGATGGTTCAAGTCTTCTCAGCAGAGTTGTTGATAATCCGATAAAGTATCCGTCCCAAACCTTTTTAATGTAAACGAAGTGTTGCATTCAAATCAGACTGACGACAGCGCTGTAAAAAGCCCCCCACGTGTGATTTAGTTTAATAAAGCAACTCGTAGTGTTTTCTCCTCGAACCCCTCTGACTTACTGGACGACGTTTGTTCCTTCTGCAGTTGTACATTTGATGTCTTGCAGTTTTTAAATAAAGAAAAAAATTGCACGGCACAAATTATTCTGTCAGGTTTCTTGGGGCATTAGCGGTGGGTGAATACACACAAAAAATAAATATATGCAATGACAGATGTGGCAGCGAAGAAGAGAGCGAAAGATGTCCTCCGCTGCCTGCGACAAGTGTTTAATGTGACTGATTGCTTCGCCATTTCCAATGGATCTCCAGCAGGCCCCCACCCCCCCCACCCCCCTTTCCCCGCCCCTCCTATTTTTAGAAAAGTACTTCAAAATGTCCACCAGCTTGATGTACATCTCCTACAGAGTGTGGCGGAAGGAAGCACTTCATCTTGATAAGTGCAGCCGCTTTGATGGAAGTTGCAAAATGTAACGTAGTCGCTTGGCGTGGACTAAAGCAGGAGACCTCAGAGATGTCTCGCAAATAAAATAACGTCAGCGAGGTAAAAACACGATTCTTTATGCGTGAGCGCCTCGGGTTTTCGTGGGCCAGAGTTGAAGGACGGGCTGATCCAGGGCCCAGTTTTAAATCATAGAGTGAGTTTGAAAGTTTCAGCGGAGTATCTTTGCATAATTACTGCAATCCCAGAGCCAGTTTCAGAGCAAGTGCGGTACATTTCCATGAGAGATGCATACGTTTAATCACCGTATTTTGCATCTCAAAAACCTTTTAAAAAAACATCCATTTGCAACCGAATCCAAAAGCGTGAATTGAAACAGGGCTGTAAAAAATATTCATAAATTACAAACAAACAAAAAAACGTCATTACTTTTAGTTAGAGAGATACTAATGAGGAAAATGAAAAATATGCACATTAAAGATGAGCAATTATTCTCCTTAAAAGAAAAATAAAAGGAACGTAATCATATGCAGGAAATGCTGCAGTCATTTAAGGAGCCACACATGCTGAGCCCGCGGGGCAGCTGAGTGCGACTGCTGTCATTGACTTTACTTCATTTTACTCGGACAGATTGGGGATTTTATGATCACATCCAAGGTGATACTTTAACATCAGGCATGATTCGTTTTCATTTTAATGAGCCATCACAGAGAGTGCCAACAATGAGTGCGTAAATAATGGGATGAAAATGATCACTGCGCGCTTGAATAACTATATATTTTTTTTTGGTCATTTGAAGGTCAAAACATGTCCTTTGGAAAAAAAATATATATATATATACATATAACAGTTTCCCAAAAAGCTTTTTGAGGTCACCCTCGAGTAGAGAAGGTGATCTTGACACATTTTTATACCTTCCCGAAAAGCTGCATGCGCCGAGGGAGACCAGATATCATTTGTTCAGAGTGAAAGGTGCTCAGAAGTGTTTCCCTGCAAAAAAAGATGGAGGCCGGGGAGTCTTTCATGCTACGGCCGGTCTCCCTCTGATTTAGATATGTGGCCATGGGAGGCTTTCGCTGACCCAAATGGGCTTCCAGTTGAAACTCTAGGCGTGAAGATGTAAGCCCGACCAGGTAAAGAAGAGCAATAATTGGAGTAACTTTAACGAGGCAGTTACTTTGCCATAAATCACGACAAGTGAGCGTCCTGTGCCCTCTATTCGTTGTGTCCTGAAATAGTGCAGGAGGAAAAATAACTGTGTGCCGTTCGAACTTCCCTCTCCAATTCAGGTGGGTTTAATGGGTTTTATCCTGCTGTGCTTACAGTGCCCTGCTTTGTAGTAAAACATGAAGCGCTGTCACAAAACCCACGGTTTTTTTTGTTTTTGTTTTTTGTATTAAATATGAAAGAAACAAAAGTCACAATAATGTTGACACACCTTAAAAAGATTCAGTTAACCAACCAAATGTTGTTTTTTTCAGCATATAGTCACGTAAATCAAATATTAAAAGCGAAGTTGGCTCTTCATACAGCCTGAGTTTGTAAAAAACTGATAAAACACTTATTTACAAGCGTAATTTTATTTACTGATTCTTAAAACATTGTTTCATTGTTGCAATTTTAATTTCTTCATTTTATTTAACCTATTTCTTTTCTAGTTTTACCTCATTTGGTTCTCTACTTCTTTATGCGTGTATATTGCTCTAATGTGAATTACTTTGGGCTACAGGCCGGTATGAAAGGTGCTGTAGAAATAAAGCTAAGTTCAGTTGAGTTAATGACGATTAAAGCTTTGTGCTGAGGATTAGAAAGATCAGAAAGTCATGAAGAAAGAAGAATTTTCGAAGAAAACGGTTTTAAACCAGTAAGAACTATGTTCCCAAAAAAAAAAAAAAAAAAAAATCTCAAAATCCTAAAACGTCTTTGAATTGATTCATTCTTTATGGTGGAAAAGTAAAGCTCGATCAGTGTTATCGGCGATCTGCTCATAAATCTGAATCCGTTACCCTGACATCGATTGCTGTTGTCTGCACTCCATAATACGCAGGTGAAAAGCGCGCCGGTTTCCAGGTGTTGTCGGTATTTGACGCCGGTTAAATGGTCGTGGTGTTTTTTTTAAAATTAAGATTACATCTAAACATAATAAACCTTATGAAAGGAACATTTATGGCTGTTATGACACACACACACACACAATCATACATTGCCTTGTGTTTGTGTTTATTATTTTTTTATTTAAAATATAAATGAATTTTTAAAAGAACCGTTACTGACAAGTTCAAATGAGAGATCCAGATCAAAGTGTGTGTGTGTGTGTGTGTGTGTGTGTGTGTGTGTGTGTGTGTGTGTGTGTGTGCGCGTGCACCGCTGTGAGTCAAGGATTAGATCTCAATTTACTTTAATAAGTACCCCTCTAAATAAACCACTTTTAATTGCATCACGGAGAGCACCGTCAAGGCTGTAAAAAAAACAATAAAAAAAAACCCATCTGAAAATAAGATTTTGAGCTCCGGGTAATTAAGGACCTTTCACAGTGTGGAGTTCGATGCTAGCTCGAGAACCCCCGGAGCCTTGTTTATTGTAACTTCTTTAAAATAGTTCTTCACATTTTATATATAAATACAATGCTGCACATGCAGACATTTTTCCAGAAAGCTCATTATCTGTGAACTTCGAAGCAGGGATTCCCAGGCAGGTTCTGGCTTGATGCGCAAACTTTTTTTTTTTTTTTTTTTGTGGCGTCAGAGCCAAGGTTTGTTTATCATCTTGATAGCACGCGCGTTAATTACTACCGGCCCCGACTCGGTACTGTAAACATGTCTTTAAAGGTCGGTTTATATTGCCCCGTTATATACCGACTCCGGCGGACGCCGAGAACACAGCGTCTCTCTCTCCGACAGCAAAGTGACACAGCTCTTTGGAAACGAGCGCACAGTGACTAGCCCATACTCACTCTATTAATCTCATGATGTGATTTAATAAGGTCGGTGATGAAATTAGTTCTCTGAAGATAGCATAATTGTAATCACCGAGGCTCGTTAATTAGTTAAACAATTAAAGGATTGCAAAGGGGAAACAAACGCTCGGTCATGACGTGTCATGCAATTCAATGTTTGGAAAAATAATGTTGACGAAATGAAGAATAAGACACAAACAGATATTCCGTTTTTAACGTCAGCTGCAGGGAACTCTGGTATTCTGGTCTGGCGCTTACACGCGTCACGATAAGGCATTTTATAAGATGGGAAAAAAAAAAAAGTTCTTTAACATCAACCAAGTATCTGAGCATGAACTGACATAAACAGAAGAATGTTTTCGTGGAGGTGTTATATAACAATATTCATGACAATATGACAAAATACTGAAAAATATTTGTATATTAACTTCCAGAACATACAATTGGAACAAATTTAAGTGTTATAGTTTTATGTGTAAGAATTTGCCTTAAAAAAGTAAAACATTGATTGTCCCTCAGAGAATACCATTAATTATACTAACTGTATTTTATTACGTAAATAATATTGCCCTTATTACAATTAAAGTATTATCGTGACATAACATTTGTTTGCACTTTTTTAACTTGTGATTTTTAGCTTCAAATTGCAGAATTTTCCTCTTTTTTAATTTTTTTTTTTTTTTTTTTTAACCAAAGTTCTTCCTGAAAATCACAGCTGACTTTTCTTATCTTTTAATTGACACGAGCTTAAATATATATTAAACAATCCCATTTTCTAACATCGTCGCTCATCTTCTGTCCTCAGGAGCAGCGGCGTTTCATCCATCCAAGATATGGAAGCACTCCAAACTGTAAATGACCTCACACTGTCCACACAAAATGAATTCGATTTCTTTTCTATTTGGGGAAGCCTGGACTCCCCCAAAAAATAATCTGTTCACGATTCAATGTGCAAATTCTTCATTTATTTTAGATTTTTTTTTTTTGCAGTGTTTGTTATATTTCTAGAAGGTTCATGTTCCTTCCAAGAGATAATAGATTGATATGGTTCAATCATTTGCAACATTTGTTGATCAGTTCACATTTTCTGTGTAAAGAGAAGCTGTTCCCTGCATTGTGAACAATATGTTGATACGAATAGGAGGCAGTGAATCCCAGGCTTCACGAGCCTGCGGGCCATAAAGCTGCATCTGTGGACCGGTTTAATGAGCCATCATGTGTCGGAGGACGAGGGCTTTATTTCAGGAGCAACAACAATAATAAAAAAAAGATCCTCTCATATTGCACCACACTGTCCAAGCCGAACCTTTTAAAATGCTGAGACCTTTATTTCCCTCATCTCATTATCTCTCCTGAGGTCACAACAAGGGTAGACTTCACCAGAAATACTCGTCTGTAATTGTAATCATGATTTTACAACGGCTTACCCTATAATTTTTTTTTTTTTTTTTTTTTTGGTGGTGGAGGGGGGTGGGGGGGGAGGGGGGACATGACACATAATACTGAGGATAGGGAGTGTTAAAGATCACCTGCTCCCAAGTTGAATAAATAATTAACAACTTAGCGGGTTGTAGTAGCTCATATAGCAATTACCTTATCCAATACCTTGATTATCACTGAAAGGTGCCTGCAGGTTCAGAGGGAGCAGAGCCGCTGAGAACTGCTCCAATTTTCTATTCATTGACTTCTTTGATTTAGGCACTGGTCCCGGGCTCATTAAAAACAGGCCGATGCATTTTGAAAAAGGGAATTTAATAGCCACACAGTATCTCCACAGTGTAATCCACTGGTTTCAAATCTTTGTAGAAGATACCCCTCAAAACTGATGCTGTCGGTGAGATTTCAGTATTATTTATCATACAAAGGGGTTTAAAGATATATATATATATATGCATTTTTCTGTCACTGAACGTCGCGCTAATTTGTCTGTTTTGTCTGCCTGTGTCTGTGCTTCAGGAGGGGCGGGGCGAGGCGGAGAGGGGCGGAGTCTCAGACATGCAGCAGAGCAAAGGTGGGGCAGACACAGGTGGCCGTTACTGGAGCTGACGACAGCTACACTTGTTACGTGACTGTCAAAAAAAAAAAAAAAGAGCCTTAAATGAAGTTATCAATGGACAAACGTTAACCTTCAACTCGAATAATAGTGGAACGATTCCCATTTAACAATGAATCGTATTTTGTTTTGGCTTAAAATGTCCATCCCTACTAGTATGTGTTTATCTGTTAGCAGCTCCGTCCCCGATACACACACCTGAGGTCTTTGTCATTCAAGGTTTCATTCTGAAACCACTTAAAAAGTAAATATGTCTTTTCTGCTCCCTTGGTTGTATCGCCAAAGCCGGTAAGTTGTATGAATCTTCCATTGTGCCTCATGGACGACATCGCAGCATTTTGTCCTCGAGGAGCTCTCGACGACTTCCACGTGCTTTCAGTCTTAACAGGTGCTTCTGGCGGTTTCCGGATATCGCACAAGAAGGCACTCGACTCCTCACAAGTGAGTGTGAGTTCTGAAACCGAGCCAGATTTCCAGCCTGCCCGTCTTCCGCCGACCAAAGCTACGAACTGTCTTGTGTCACACGTCTACTCCGGTCAACAGTCAGGGTCATTTTTTCTTCTTCTAAAATGTAGTAACTGATCCGTCAGGTACAAACTCGTAGCGATATTAATACTTTCTCCAAGTTGGATCCCTTTTTGTTGTCTCGGCTACATGGTGGATGATTGGTGCCGTTAAAAAACAAACAAAAATAAAATACTATCCACGGTTTTGCTTTTGGTGCTTCGAGCAATAGTTTGAACCGACGACCAACACGTTAAGGCTTTATCGCTCCACTTTTTACTTTTTCTTTTTAATTTCTCTGTCCTTGTCTGTAGCACGAGGGGAACAACTTGTTCAAGGCTCAGGGTCGCCAGAAGTCCCCGGGTTTCCCCACGTCGACATTGTGACGACCTCGCAGAGATTTAACTCGCCGCGTCGCTTGGTTACGTGTCGCGTTCGCTAGTTTGGCGTTCTGCAGGAGATTGAAAAGTGGAGGTGCGAGGTTGGTTCGCTCACCTCACGCTTACTTGGCCCCGGCGGAGGCCTTCTGACAGGAAACGTGTTTATGTTTCACACCGGCGAGGTACGAGAATAGAGTTTAGACGGGGAACATATGTTCATTATAAACGTGTGACATTCGATGGCGGGGGGGAGGAAGAGGGGGTGGGGGTGGGGGGGGCACCTTGCAGTTCACCGCGTCACATTGGTTTCACACACGTGTACGAAACACTGCTCCTGACAAGAAAAAAAACTCCAGACTTCCGCAGCGGTTTTGCTTTTTCAACTTTATTTTTGTGTGTGTGTGTGTGTGTGTGTGTGTGTGTGTGTGCGCGCGTCTCGTGAAAAGCACAGTATTCCCAAAAATAAGTTTCTCCATTGTGTGGCAGTAAACTGTGGAACCCAGCATGTCAAAGTCTTACTGAAAAAAAAAAAAAAAAAAAAGCTGCTTGCTGCTCTCTTTGATGAACAGCGAGTGGCTTTTCTTTGCCCCTGCTGGTGGCATCGTGAGACGTGCCTCGCGGGACGCCTCCATTTGCTCTCCCAGAACCCGAATGCGATGTGACGAGCCGCAGGAACCGATGACGGGACCCAGCTTGACGCCGTTACCGAGGACTTGATTCTGACAAACGGTCGACGGGAGAGTTATTAAAAGCGTGCAGATTTTGGGTTCTTCCCTGTTTTAATTTTTTTTGGGGGGAAAAGGACGCGTGGGGCAATCAGTCCAATTTCTATTCACACCAGGCTGAGGGTAATTTCTCAAAGTCCTCTGGAGTTGTCAGGAACATTTCAAACAGGACGCTGTGCAATTGTGTCCGTGTTTTATTCAAAGGAACTCGCGTGGCAGCGATGTCAGCCACTGTGGAAACATTTCTGCCGTGTACCCGGCAGGTACATTCATCCCCGTCGTTTGTACTTTTAAACGATCGTCTATTAAAGCGTCTTTTAACCGCCTTCAGCACTTCGTCCTCATATTTCCATATATCCCTCTCGGTAAACAAGTCCTTCAGCACGCCTCCATAACGAGCTCCTCTTTTATTCTTTTACTTTCTTTCAGATGTTGCTCGCTCCAACAATTAATTTCCTCCACGGTGTTTATAAGAAGAGATGACTACAGACTCCGGCATTCATCATTTGTGCTTTCCCTCAGTGCCCCCATGTATAGGTCCCTGTTAGATTTATTGACTGATCTAATATCTATACCACAGCACTCCCTGAGGTCCTGCTGATTAATCAAGGGAGTTATTTGCTTTTTGCGACATGCATATGAAAGCGATCTTGTGTAATTGTGTCGAAAGGACAAAGATTTTGCCTGCCGCACCTATTAGACAATTACATCCATTTATAAACATGCTCGAGTTTCCTCTCAACCTCCGAAAGACAATTAGCAGGTGAAATACAGAGACGGCGGCGCTCTGAATATCGGAGGCTGCTTTAGC
Organism: Embiotoca jacksoni; assembly: GCF_022577435.1. Taxonomy (NCBI): domain Eukaryota; kingdom Metazoa; phylum Chordata; class Actinopteri; family Embiotocidae; genus Embiotoca; species Embiotoca jacksoni. The sequence continues at coordinate 2,255,685 of NW_027185329.1, forward strand.
TCCTATCAATGTCTTAGCATTGCTGAAGGATAAATAACAGCGAAGGGATTTAACTCCTCTATATTATCCATTCAAATTAAATTTAATAATCCTATTGGTAAGCATCACTGTCAAAATACTAAGCTCGAAAAGTCTAATTTGAAATGTCCAAGTCATACCTGTAGTGAGAACTGAATTTTAATCAAATGCAGCTGCTTTTCTAAAAATTTAAGGAAGGTAATCAGGATTAAAGGAAAGTAGTTTTGACTTGTTTGCTTGGGTTTGACTGGAGTTTACTTGTAGTTTAATAAGCTACTTTCTCTGCTGTATACACGGTAACAACACATATCCACATTTGTTTGTGTTAACCGTGCGACTGAATTGTCATTGGAAGTAAATTGCACCAATTATCCTTTAATGGTAATGCTAAAGGTCATGAAGTCAGTTATTACATCAACGTAGTCTACAATGTAATAAAAAATGAAGCTTGTTCGACCTTTAATTTCCTGTCTATTGTATATTAAATTAGCTCTCCAATGCACGAGTGTGTACCAGTGTGCAGCAACCATCCGGGATTGTTATTACTGAGTAATTAGTTTTGTACCTCAGCGGGACATGCATTACTGAGCAGAAGAATTTTCTTCTTCGAAGATGTCCGACTCTCTCCACTCAGCGTGTTGTCATTCAAAGAGCAAGACGATGATGCTTTATAAATTAAACCTCTGTATCTACATGAGGCCATGAGTGGTGATAGCTCACTACATCAAGCACAAAAGGAAAGAAACACAGTGCCGACTTACAGCTTGAATGTGAGGTTGGTCACATCCAGATGGGATGAACATGTCATAATAAGTGCAGCCATTTTAGTACTTTTTTTCCACAAAAATATATGTATTTTCTTTTCTTTAACCTTTTCCATTTCCTTTAATGTCAGGCAAACATGTGTTACAAATTAAAAGCCATACATGTAGATAGTTGTTGATTTCCAATTTGTGTCTATAGATTCAACTCGAGTGCAGTCATTGAACTGACGTAATTCTGGTTTTGATTTCTAAAATGTCAAAGGACGCACTTTACTGTTCAGTCCCACCCCTTCTGTCCATGGATTTGGGCTCGTCATGCTCAGGCATTTGTACTAATAAATTCCTGTCAATTTTTGTATTGACATCTGTTTAAAAAGTGACTGTGAAGAAACGCACAGAAAACATCAATTCAAAAAAAGTGGGCCAAACTCTATCAAACGCCCAGCTGATGATTGAATGTTACCGCGATAACGGAGGTTATCTTCCTCATCTGCCCCCACCACTCCCGCCCTCCCCCTCTCCTAAACAAGTGTGAAGTTGTTATCAGGCCACAGTGATGGGAAGCTTATTGGAGTCCAGACCAGAGCTGCCTCAGTTCCACTCTAATCAGCACTTCACCAAACTGGAAATCTGAGTGGAAGAAAATGGCACTGCACTGCACAACTTGTCTGGAACTTCCACCTCCTCTGAGTTTACTGTGAAATTGTATTGGAAAGCAAACTTAAGCCCAGCTTATGATGCATGTGCTCAGTCTTTGCTCGCAGTTCTGAATCTTGTTTTGTGAATGTGTGATGGCTAAAAGTACATCGACATTTTAGGTTTGTCAGGGATCTTTGAAATATGTTTTGGTCACTGATCTTTTCATGTGCGTTAACTATGAGGCTTTCACTTTCTTACATCCTGTGTGACCACTCTGGTGGCTTTTTTGTTGTTGTTGTTTTTACAATGATTAATTTTGTATATTTCTCTCGCTTCATTCAATAAAGTCAACAATATAATTATGCTATTTTCAAATGTTGCCCTGAATTACTCATTTAAAAGTATTTTTTGTCAGAAACATGTTCCTGGAAGTGTTTCACAATAAATGGTAAAATGTCCACTGAAATGTTAGGGAAGCTTTTAATTTGAAAGGGAAACAAAAAGGGTTGAGTTTAAGTCATAAAGCCGCAACTTTAACAGCCTACAGCAAAAGGAGGCTTTGTGTTGACATTGTGAATCGATCAATACGTGCCAAATGTCAACATGACAACTTTGATTCTATTTGTTGTTGTTTTTTTTGGCTGTCTTTCATGACTTTAAAGATGACTTGATCTTCAAACACTGGAAAAAATGTCTGGATTAAGAGAACGGGGAAGATTTCTTTTTTTTTCCTCACTTGGAGAAAAACTGGTGGCGTGTCATTTAGGTGCGCCGATATATCCCACCAATCTTGTGTCATTTTGTGTGTAGCAAAAAAAGACATAAAATACCTACAGAAAATGATAGATGTCATCTTTGTCTTTTGGAGTTCAAACCTTGAGTCTCACTACAAGCTGACAAACTAAAAATGGGTCTTTGAAACAGTTAGTTGGACCTCTTTTAAAGAGAATTTCAAAGTTCTGTTCTAAATACTTGCAAAGTGAAATTAGGAGCTTAAAATATGTCAGATGTAATCAGCAGCGGTTGTAAATTGGGTCGGTGATCATCAGTGTGTGCCAAGACTCTTGATTTTTGCCTGTTCGTACCAATTAGCGTACCACAGCTTTCTAATGAGTGCTGCTAAGTAAGGAGGAAGATTGCTCTTCTTTTTTTTTTTTTCTTCTTTCCAAACCATCCCTGAAAGAAGGAAAATGTTTGCTACCGCTGCCCTGCAGTGTGATTCAAATGTGGCTCGGTTCATGCAGCTGCTGGATGCGAGCGTAGACTTCCTAGGCTTTTGAAATCCTCTGTGGTCGGCCATCAGTGCTGGTGTGGCGACAGTAAATAAGGTCAGTCACAGGCGGGTGTAACTAACATTACTCTTACTTTATCCCCATTCTTCTCCAAAAAAAAATAAAACCCCGTAGAGGGTAACACAAATTTCAATGTTTCATACTTTTATTTAATGTTGTTTATTCCTTATTTAACGCTATTACAACATTCTTTGTGCAGAAATGCGCTCCATAAATGAAGTCCCCTCTTCTTGCCTTTTGAAGCCGCCCCATAAATCTTTGTGACATGAATTCACGGCGTACTAGTTATAATTCACTGGTTTTCTGAGGCAGATTCTTTAAACGCATTAAGTCATACATGTGTCGTGGAGACATTTTGAATTGTCGGCCTGTGGTATATATCCGATTCCGTGGATGAATGGCATCACAGGAATGTGAGCATTTTCAAGTAGTTGGAAATGCACAATACACAATCAGTAAAATAGAGGTAATGCTGTTGAACATACTGATTTTTTTCAAACATTTTGTTCCACAGAATTTTTTTCTTTACAAATTAAAATCCATAAACTGCAAATTAAATATAAATCTAAAATATAAAGCTTATCTAACTACAAGCCAGTATCAAGGCAACGTGTGAAATAGACACACCCGTCCACTACAGAAACATGAGATAGCCACACTTTTGGCTGTCGACGTGTGAAAGTTACATGTTTCATAAGCGTGAAACTTGCGTGCACGTAAATGTCTGTCTAGGTGTGAAAATCACAGACCGCCATGCGGGATAATAAGGTTTAAATCCAGAAGGTTGACGGTGTTTTTCTAGAGTTTTTAGTTTTTTAACCCCTAACTTCACCCATGTGCTTTTGCAAAAAGTGTTATTTGCCTGTAAATCACACAGGAGGTTTAATTTTCATCTACTGTGGGAAAGCGTGCAACTTTCACGCCTAGACAGGCCAAAGCGTGTCTATCTCACGTTTCGCTGTAGCGGACGAGCGTGTCTATTTCACACTTTGCCGTGATACCGGGTTGCTAATCAAGGCTGATCAAACGCCCTTTCCCCCATTAAATGCTGCATGTTCATCCTGTTTATACGGCTGGTTTGGAGGACTAGCGACTTTCTATTTCAAGCACCAGCTACATTTCTATTAATTGTATTTAAATGTTTATGTATTCCTGCATTTACAGATGATGTTTGTAGATAGGGATCTTAAAAAAAAGTGATGGTTTTCGAATAAATTAAAGAGAAAAGAAAAGACGTCAGTGAAGCTCCACTGAGCCATTGCTATTTTGTCACGTAAAACGTATGACAGCGAGTCACTCCGAGAATGACAGTATCTCAAATGACATTGACAACAGAGGTTGGAGCTCCACGCATCTAAATTTCACATTCTGACAGGCAATAACAGCTCCAGGTTTGATGCTTTTCTATGTTCAAAATTGATGCCTATCGTGATACAAAGTGCATGAAGGGAATCAAAAGTTGTATTCCTACATTATCATAGTGAACAGGCAATAATATGATGCCTTGTCTCTAACTGAACACAACAGGCCACAATCCTCACATTACATGCTGATCAGCACGCCAAGAATAATGAGCCTTATTGTTATGGGTCCAAGCAACAAAGCTGTGGGAACTGTAATGTTTTTTTGTTCTGAATTATTCTACTACTTGAATTTTTTTTTTCCATAAAAAAAAAAATCTGTCGCAAAAAAAGTCTAATCTAGAAGCTTGAAACTTAATGACGTGATCCCAAAGCTCCTCCACTAAAACTGTGAAAGCAATCTTTTTCATGTTTCATTCATTTCACCTCATTCAGGATTTTGCTCTTTGTAGATGTAAAAGCATTTGTCAAAATAAATGATCTTGATAAGTAAAGGCCATTTGCACATGTTAACAATCTAATAGCAGAAAAGAGTGGTGTGTGTTCTGACTACAGCACCCACCCCCCCGAATCTCCCACGACTCTTCTGAGTTTTAATAATAACCTAAAGCTACAATTCCAATTAATTTCAGATATTTCTGTTTCGTGAATGAAAGAATGATTTCATGAACGTTACCATAACTGACGTGACATCTTACACAGCCTCTCTGACTGTCAAAATCGTGCGCCTTTCTTTTCCTTAAAGCGCCTCAGGCAATTTTTAATTTGCCAGCAGAGGTCAAAGAATCGAACTCACGATTACAGCCGGCCCGTGCTGTAAACCCTGATCCGTCATATCAATCAAAATAATGAATGAAAACCTCTGTAATGTCGTCAGTAAACATGACTTGACGTGTTACATACCAGTACGTACTACAGTTTGATCTGCATACGCAGGCAGAGGGTCCAACCGATGCATAAATGAGTCTTTATCAAATTATTCGAGTCTTTATGTAGCTAGCTGAGTTTTTATGCACAGATTGACCTCACGGCAGCTACATTCACCTTAATAATCTTTTCATAAAAAAATTATGAAATAAGTATACTGATATTAAGGCCCTGAGCACCAACACACAAGGTTTCACTTATTTTGCCTAATTCAAAATCTGCAGGTGGGCATTGCGATGCCAAGCATTTTGTGAGGTCAAGGGAGTCATGCCCATGAATTTAAAAGTTTAATTTGTCAGCTGTACTTGCCCAACTAATCCTGGGAAGACTACTGTCATCAGGGAAAGTCAGAGAAACTCTCTGTGGCTTTATTGTTCGTGTGAAGCTACCCTGTCAAAATTTTCTTTTTTACTGCAAATTTGTTTTGCTAATTGAGTTTTGTTTACTTTTAGTCTTTTTTTTTCCAGTGCAGAAAGTGCTATGCATGTGGTGAACAAAGCACAGTAATCAATCCTAAAAATATGATCATATCCCCATTCAGATGTTTCCAACTGAGCCCTGTCTACTTCAAACCAACAGAAAAGCACAAAAGAAAAACAAAAGAAAAAAATACAGAAATCTGTTTTGAGGAAAACCTTAAGCTGTTTGTAGAAAAAAATGTGTTTATGTAAGACCCTTTCATGAATATTATTCATGAATCACATTTGAATGGGCTTTCAGAAGATATAATTGAGCCTTAATTGCTAAGAGAAGATACAGTCAGTGTCAACATCTGTTTGACTTCATTAAAAATATAATCTTTTGTGCTTTTATGTCATACCGTGATACTTCGACGACCTTATTTCCTTTTTATTGTGCAATTTAGAAAACTGATGCAAATAATAAATGCTGTCCCCAAATCTGAGTCCATATATCCATATTTTCCATCCTAAATTTATCACAACTTTTTTTTCATTTATTTTTTTTTATCTCTCCTGCTCTGAAGCAGGACTTAACCATCATCGTCAGCTGCGAAGCTCTCCGGACTTCCAGCGTGGAACATCACAGTGCTTCTGACTACGATGATGACCTCGTGAGTTTACAGGGAAGTCGTGTTTTTATTTGATAAACCGGATTGAATTGTTTATCCGAGCATGCTGAGCTTTGAGAAGTAAAAACTTTTCTTCCTTAAAAAAAAAATAAAAAATGACATCAAGCTTCCCAGTGCACTTTGACAGACTATACAGCTCAGACAAATATTATTTAAATAACACATGGCCAATAAAACAGCCAAGTGCGCTGGGAAATAATCGGAACTACGGGGGATTTTATAATTGCTTTCGAGAGGCGAGTGACAACATGCAGTGCCCATAGGCTACGGTTCTGTTGCAGTTTTGTACCTCTTCAATGCTCAAATGACCTTGGGATGCAATTCAATCTGCAATTCAATCTCTTCCTTTTGTTTTTTGGACTTCAATTAGACTTAAGTCTCAAAGGCACAAAGTAAATGTGACTGACTGGAGAGGTAAAGAAAGAAAATCCAATCTAAAAACAGCTCCCTGTGCTTCATGCGCATCTGACATCTGTTCCCTAAACTTAACCAGTTAATCAGTTATATCGTATCATGCATTATGTTCCGCAGCATATAGATGATGTGCGAACTCACACTTTGAGGGACGGTGACTTCAATACTCGGCAGATGTACTCTCGTAATATAGTGTTTCCTGAGTCATCTGGGCGGTGTTCACTCTAGCCAGAGAAGATTATTCCTCTGAGCTCCATGCCAGGTTACTTAATGAGATGCTTCGACCACAGACCAGACCTCAACATATGCCTGAGTGTCACTTCTGTTTAGGGAGGCAATATTTTTTTTCCAGATGGGAGGAGTTTCCAACCTGAGGGCACGCTTTTCAGGAACCGTTATTGAATACTTCATGACGTATGAAAACCTCAAAGCTGTTCCCACAGCTTTGAGGTTTTTTTTATTTTTTTATTTTTTTTTTTTTCTGTACTGGGTTATTAACATTGTACCTGAGTGTATTGATCAGCCAAGAAAAATGTGCAGAACAGATTTAAGAGCTAATGGTATTTCATATTCTGAGCAACACTGTAACACCATAAATATTTAACACAATTTTCCTGCATTAAATCCGTCCTTTCTGAAACATTTATCGTTTACTTTTATGGGTAAATTCTCCCTGCTATTTGTTTTTTTTATTACTAAAAACCAACTCGCAAATATAACAGCAAGTTTAAAAACAGCATGTTGGGTTGTTAAATCATATTTAAAGGATTTTGCTAAAATAACTCGCAACCCATAATTTAAAGAAGTAAGGAATCTTACACTCTGTCTGTAAAAGGATGAACTACTGCCAAGCTTCTCAGTCACCCAACTTACACCCATCTAAAAATCAAAAGCTTTTCTAATTCAGTGCACCTTTCCACACGTTACACAGCTCACATCCCCCCCCCCCCCTTTTTTTCCACACCTAACTAGCCTCAAGTATATTTAACCTTCATGAGCATAATTACAGTAATTGCAAACTGGATGTGTGTTGCGGTTGAAGGCTAATTAAAAACTGAGCTGAAACCTCTACTGTGCTGTCAACATTTGACTGTTAGACAGTCCAGTTCAAATCACAGAGGTGACTGCATTGGGTTTGTGTACTTATTTCAAGCACTTTTTTTGGGGGTTCTTCTTACTCTGATCCTGTTCTGTCATTGATATATCAAAAGAAAGCCAAAGGCAGGTGGTTGAAAACATCCTTGTCACATATTCAGTGAAAACTGAGCGATTTATTTTCTATTAAAGTCAATAATCCTTACGGACTGGAGTGCTGCTCAGGATAACTGGCCTCAGTGTTGCCCCTAGTGGACGGAAGCTTCATTACAAGAGTCTGAGGTGTTGAATTCCTCCATTCTTCTGTTTGAGTGATGACTTTTCGAGACCATTTATGCATGGAAAGCGTGAGAGCAAGCTGTGATGACCCATAGTCATGTTTTGGTGAACCTTTAGTGAACGTGATGGGAGCGAAGCTGGAAGCGGTGCGGTGAAATTGCTGGCGTGAGGAGGGAGGTCGGAATGGGTCCCTGTAACATTGGCCTTCAACCGCAACCTTTCTTAATCGTGTTCGGGCTACTGTAACCATGACAATAAATGACTGCTATTCTTTTCGTGTTTCGAACTGAAAGTCAACTTTCATTTTAGCTTTGACTCTCCTTTTATGCTAACTGAGTTTGGTATAGTAACCAAGGCGAAGACAGCCTTCTGTTCGAACCTAAACAATGAACTGTTTTTACACCCGTCCAAGTCTTTTGAGCCCGTACCTACCCGAGTATCTGCTTTGTTCAACTCATACAGCTGTATTCAGAGGCTTACCTGCCTGCTTGTTCAGGTTCGACGACTTGTTGAGCTTTCAGTCTTTGAAACAGATGAAACACGTTCACATTTCTTTTATTCACACGGAGACAGCTCTTGTGGAAAAAGTCTCCCACAACAATGAGAACCTGGAGAGAGGTGGCGATGGGTGAGTTAGACATGTTACAATTAGGAGGTTTCTGTATCTCTTAACAAGAATTCAGACTTAGCGGCATTAGCGGCGTAGACGAACCGGCCCGGCACCAAATGCTTCTCCCTGTGGGTGGCGGCTCCACGTTGCTTTTTTTTTTGGGGTGAAGCTCCAGAAGGTTGCCCCGGTTTTCTTTTCCCCCTCGTCTGGGCGCGGTGGCTTTAATCCGTGAGCTGCTTCTCATCTTGGGTGTTTTGAACCACTCTTAGTCTAGCATCCTCTCCACTGGGACCAATTTGCCTTTGGAGACCCTACCTGGGGCCGATGCCCCCGGCAACACGGCTCCCAGGACTCAACACACTCAAACCCCTCCGCCACGTAAAGGTGTCGATCCTCGGCGGGGTGTTGCGCAATAGTCACCAGCTAAACATACGAGCTATCATTACCTGCCTGGTACATACTGGATGACAGCAAGGCACTGGTGTGTGTGTGTGTGTGTAGTAAGTTTGCAACTCTGGACAAAAGAAGAAGAGGAAAATAAGATGTGAGGGTATTTCAAACAGTATTTTTTAGAGGCATCACAAATCTATTTTGCTGTTGAAGCCTTAACGGCTATCCTGAACGTGAGGGACTCGCCCGGCTTCTCAGTGAATCCACAACTGCTGGTGAAATGGAAGCTGAAGATATAGAAAGAGAATGTGGTCAGATTATGACTATGGTTTTATGAGGGCGGTGCCACAGAGGTAAAATACTTTTTCTTTAGGCTGATCTCAGAAGAATCTTTTCAAGAACTCCAAATTTGCTCTGTCAGTGTTTTGGAAGTTACCATTGGTCGGCCGACACCACGACTTCTTGTATCCGTTTCAAATTCAAAGTCTTCGTTTAAAATTAAAAGCCCTCTATGCAGAGTTTTAACTTCGTCTTGATTAGTTCATCCAGCTGACTTTGTTCATCACCCACAATGAACAATGTCAATGTTGTGGGTGGGGCTTGAGCTCCAGCTGTGGAGTAGGTGGAGATAGAGGCGGGGCCTGATTGCATGTTCTTCCACGCATACTAAATGAAGGCAAAAGTTAGACTTCTAAGACACTTTAAAGCCTTTGGGATTTTTTTCTTGGGGTGAATTTCCAAATAATGTCATTTTAATCAACAGAGATGAGTTTGAAGGTTTAATCAATGCCAGGAGAGGAACTTTTAATCGGTGCTGCATGCAATCCATAAACAGTTGATATTCTGCTGGTGATACTGATTAGAATTTTTACATGCAGGACGTGTCCTACTGCCAACCTCACATTTCCTCTCCCATTTTATTTAAAAAAGAAACATGTTCAAGTTATTGAATTTACAGGATGTGTTATTTCCGATTTCAGTTTTCTGTTTCGACCTAAGCCTGAGCCAAATCTATGAAAGGCAGAGATGTGTGACTTGAATTATATTTGTTATAAAGAGGATCTTGCCTTCAGATATTTCTGGGCATTAGGTTCAAAGTGTATTAGAGAGGTAGATGGCTCGATAATGATCAGTCTGAACTCGGCGTGTTTAACTGAAAACTGCAATGCACCTGATGGAAATAGAGCATTTCTCTGACACGATTTCTTAATAATATGAAAAACAAAATGAAAAAATGTGGTTTTATTGCCAAAGATTTCCAGACCTTCTTAATACATTCCAAACATTCCTTCACATAACTGAGCACGCCTCCTTAAATATTTACCTCTCAAAGGATTATTCACATATTAAATGTTACACTTCTTCACTTGCAAAGAATTTTCTGTTTTTTGAGATTAGCCTGAAGTGAAGAGCTTTTTGTTGGCACCTTCTGGAAGTGGCAGTAATTACAAAGCTTTCAATAACTACGTAGACTCCAAATATTGTACAAAAGCCAACCTGTATAAAAGCAGTAATGTGTCATTTTGTATCTGCCTACATTTTATTTAATGCTCTCCAATAAGACCAATAACTGTCTGTTTGTGCTTCCCGTCGTTAAACACATATATTGTTTTACCTTAATCCTTCGTATTATCTGAAGCATCCACTTCAGAAACTTCTCTTGGATGCTTATTCGATTTTTCTGTCTTACTCATAGCTGTTGTATACAACTTCTTACCGACTCATCACTACCGTTGTCCCAGGGCGGGAATGTCTCACCAGACACCAAATTTAAAATCTCTGCATGTACTATGAAATATAGAGAGATTTATCTGACGGTGATTGGCCTAATCAGCATTGTGTAACGGATATCTGCGCTCCAGCTTTAAAGAATTCAAATTAAACCTGGCCGTCCACTGGCTCTCCTGAAACCCACCCAAGATAACCATTACACTTTAGAAAAAAACACTACCTGGAGGCCCGACCAAAATTATATCCAGCAAAAAATAAAGAATTTCAAATGCTCCCTGAAAGAAGAGTGATTTTTTTTAAATATGATCTTCTTCTGTATTTAGTTTGAAATCAGAAAGTTAAGAAATAATAATCCAAATTAATTATTAAGCAGAAAAATACTTATGAAGCAAAGACAGGAAGATAGTCAGCACTGTTTTATCTCTTTATGTGGTTTAGTTATTATTCTAAAAGCAAAACCCTACCAGCAATGAATATTAATACGGACGCCGATAAGGATTAATCAGTAATTGAGGGCATTTTATTTTAAAAAACTGAAGACTTTGCTGTATCACCACATAGCCACGGTGAAAAGAACTGCTATTTCAGTTGCCTGGCTTGTTGCAGCGCTGGACGATGTTTTCATGGCTTTATTTCCGAGGCAGTTTGTCTCTGGGGCGGCGAGAGGACACGGTGCAGTGTGATTGTGCTTTACAGCGTGCATCTGGGCCCAGTCAGGAGTCCTCCTCACTATCCACTCCGTGATGATGAAGATTAAAATGAGCGGAAAATGAACCTCATCCCTCAGCGTGATTAATGTCCACCAAGTATAATTAAAGACTTTTAGTTAATTCCCCTGTCTCTGCTCCTCGGTAACCATTCTTAATCATTTCCTCCGGTTGCCTCCGTGTAATTGAATGTCTTCATTAAATGGACTACAGCGGCTGTATGATTGTGGAAGAAGTTTTTATTTAAATCTGCTTACATTTTATGTTTCAGAATTCAACAGGCGTCATTGGAAACAAATTAAAAACTAATAACTTGACTGCACCACAGGCCTGTCCGTCAAACAGACACGCCCCCCAAAAACAAAGCTTTTTGTGGCTTATTTTCTAATTAATGACGGGAATGTTTTTCAGATGGACCTCCAGAAAACGAATGAGAAGGAGCGACTTTAGAACAAATTTACGAGACTAGTAGAATTGGAGTCTTCGGTGCCGGAGGCTTTTTGGTGGTATCGCAGCTTAAAGCCAGAATCTGTGTTCACTTTTATAATCTAGTGGTTGAGAGTTTTAATCGTTTCCATGGCCAGTCACCACTTCGGTCTAAACTGAAATATCTCAGCATGAAACGCATTCCCATCCGCCTCTCTTGTGTTTTGTTTGGGAATGGCATCAAGACAACCAGGTGTGATGTTTACCTTTGAGCACGCCCATGTCAGCATTTCCATCAAAAGCTCCTTCGTGCCCGAGCGCAGCCTCGCATGGTCTGGCATTCAACTGAAACAGGTGTCTGTTCTGTGAACGCCGACTAAAACATGTAATCCATTTAATCCGTGGTCGTTTCCTAATGTCTGCTTTGCAGCAGCAGAACAGAAAACAAAATGCCTTTTTGCTGTTTTTCCAGGAGGTTCTACTTTTGTATTGTGTATCGTGAATGTGGCGCTTTTAGTTGTTCCCCTTTTATTATTTAAGCCTTCAAATTGCCTTCTTTTCTGTTTGACATTAATGCTGTTGTGGTAACGGCTTGTAAACACCATTAGCGCCATCAGCTCAGACATGTCACTTTAAGGGCAAAACGGTTTTATTTTTCAAGTATTGACAGGTTTTGTCGCAGCTCAACGCTATTTCTTCATCGAGCGTTGTCTGAATACATTTCATCTGCCGTCAGCTTTCCTAAAGCGCCGTTATCGCCGCTAATTCTTCTCGCTCTTCAAGACGACGACGTCCGATGGGGGATCGGAGACGACGTCCTCTTTGTGATGGGAAGCGGTGTTTCGTTCATTCTCCATTAAGTGCTGCTATAAAAAAAAAAAGTTTCCGACTAATACTCAACAATGAAAAGCTTTCCATTCCTTCACACACGATAGATTCTATGCGTTTCTCACTTGCCAGGTCTATACTGAACTATACTTGCACTGGTCTGACCTCAAATCCTCCCCATTGTTAATACGAATTTAATATTTCATGATTTAAACTTCACGGCCCCGCAGCCCTCTCATTAGGAGGACTGTGAGCAGCACGCAGCGACCGAACCGCGGTGGCTACCTTTTCACCAACTGGGCAAATTATCACATGAAAAGTATTCGGCCCAACTTAATTACATTCAGCTCACAGCTGTAGGGCTGTTTCCAGGACATTCATATGAAAGTAATGGCTGAGAGTTATTTTTTCCCCTCTCCTTTTCTTCCTTTCAGACTTCAACTGCATTATCATACATGATGTTTAAATAGACTCCTTGTTTGCTATTGAATCGTCAATTATGAAATATTCATGCATGCAGCTTCCCGCAGTTTCTGTGTAACAATTCATTTTCTGCAGTTTTATCTTTAAATGTCCATAATTAATTTTTTTATCGAGGTAAAACTCACCTACTTGGAAATCTGTCGTAACGACGTCACATTTCCCCGGGAACATGTTTATCGCCGGGCTCACGCCATCGTATCTCTCGGCCTCTCAGTGTTTTCCTCCACGGTGACTAATTCCCTACTTTATTTCACCTGTCAAACCGCTGGCATCACCATTATGTTGGATTAGTTTCACTCAACATTCTGTTGTCGTCTGACAAAAAAATAAATCTTGCGTAAGCTGCGGGTGCAGGATTCAGAGACAGTTGGCTAATTAAAGTGAAATGGGGCAGATAATAGCTTTTAAAAACATTTCAGCCATTTAATGAGCTTATTATTTACTATGAAAAGAAATGTGTCACCACCACCAGCGCCGCCACCGCCGCCGCCGCCCCTTCCTCCGCCGCCGCCACCAGCGAGCGCTGCCACCCACTCTAATTCCATCCTGCAGTGTGGAGACGTGGCATCCATAAATTTCACTGGCTAAAGAAATATTATCACAACTAATGAAATAATGCTTAGCCCACTCTAACATTCGGAGGTCCCCCTCAGGGACGATTGTCTCGAGTCATCCGAGGACGGTGGTAATTAAAAGACAAACTGCAGTCTTGTTGAAATGATCATTTGCAGAGCTGAGGTCCTCCACAGAATAGAAATTTAATTGAATACAAAGAGTAAGTTATTACAGTTTTTTTTTTTTTCATTATGAATTTTTAAATTATGTTCCAGTGTCAGATTTTAAAATGGGGTCACTCATGCATTGGCTTATTGGTTTGACGGGGCTCTCTGTACCCCTTCAGTACCGAGGCGCTTCTCGTTTACATTCCCGGGCTGAGAGAAAACGCCAATGACGCTGACTTGAATGAATTATGTCCACGCGCCGCATCAGCATAACGATAAATTTGTTTATTTGTTTCCCCCGCCCCCCCCCCCTCCCCTCTTCTTCTCGGCCACTCATTCGTTTTCTCCCGTCGCTGCGGGTGAAGCGATCTCCTCCGCATGTTCGTACCTGACCTCTACATCACGCCGCGATAGAGAGTGGCGCGAGAAGCGACAATGAAAAAAACAAAAACCCAAAAAAAGCATTCAGCTGCGGGTTTTAATGGCCCCAAACCCCCATAAAGCTTTGTTTCCAGACGACTAAAGTCAGCGCGGTTTACTCAGCGCGAGGTAACTGGAGGAGCAAACCATACGTCCTCGCTAATGAGAAGGTTCGGGGTCACTCCGGATGCAGCTAGCTAAAAACCTTGCTCGAAAGATTTATTTTTGGTGATGATTCGTGAACTGAAAAGTGCCAATTAGCGCAGGACAAACCGGCCGCGTAATAGACGGCGGGAGCAGAGGTCGCAACAGTGAACTTGACCGTTGATGGCCCCATCGATCAAGAAAGGCTTTCAGTCTCGGGATGAATTACGCCGTCACCGCGTCGGCCACCAGAGCGTTGGAGAACTGGGTCGACTGGATGACTGAGTGTGTGTGTGTTTGTGTGTGTGTGTGTGTGTGTGTGTGTGTGTGTGTGTGTTTGTGTGTGTGTGTGTGTGTGTGTGTGAGGCAACTGGGCCCTTTTTTTCAGACGGCTTTTGAAGCTTTCCGATCGGTCCGAGCAGATCACTGCCACCGCAGCGTGTACCAGGTTGGGTTTCGATCTCCGACTTGAAAAATGACAACAAAAAAAAAGCCCACAGAATCAAAACGTAATGGGAAATCAATCTGTGTCGCCCCCCCCCCCCCTCTCCCCTCTCACCCCCTCCCACCTCCTCCCACCTCCTCCTCCGCGACGGCTCGAAGGAAGCCGGCAGCAGAAACAAATGGCTGTGCACAGGATCGTATCGAAGCTGCTTCATACATGTATGTGCGGGGTTGCCCGAGAAAAAGACAAAAAAAAAAAGATGGGAGGGACAACTGCCAGGAAACACCAACGCGGGATCGTCACGCCGAGAGCGAGTCAGCAAACCGAGTCTTGGAGGTGTCACCCGGCGACTGCCTCGTTCCCAGATTAAAATCCTCCCACTTTTTTTTTGGTTTTGTTTTGTTTTCCCTCTCTTCCCGACTCCCGCCTCCCTCCGCCGGGCTGCCGCTCCGACTCCCTCGCAGCACCTCGTTTTGCGTTTGCCATCTGGTAGCTTAATTCACATTTTCTCCTCCTTTTCACCGACGCGCCCAAGAAAGTGTAACGTCTTCTTCTTTTGGAGCGATTAGCAAGCCGGCCGATGTCGTTCCCGTCGTTGCTATGCGCGTTGTGTACGAGTGCCTAAAGGTCAGCGGAGGCGTTTATGGGTCATTACTCATTCTAAGTGTGTAGCGTGACACTTGTTTCCCCTCCTGGGTCCGCCCCCCCCCCCCCCCCCCCAACGCCCTATCTCCCCCTCCCTCCCCACACACGGGACTCATTTTTCCTCTCCAAAGAGATGCTCTGACTCTTCGAGCGCTTCCATTATAAGGAAGTCGGGAAGGGTTTGCTTAGTGTGTGCGCATCCAGGCAATTCGTCACAAGCGGTCGCTTCCTGTGAGGGCAGACGGCAGGTCGCGTTGATCGAGTCGGCGCCGGAACGACCCGAGGTACGTGCTTCTGTATCTGGTTCACAAGTGGGAGGCGACCGACGCTTAAACTTTGTGACGGATAGGGAACGAGCGTTCGGGCGGGAAAAAAAATGCAAGTATGAGTCAGTTGGCAAAAAAAAAGTCTGTATTTCTTTCTTTTGTCAAAAAAAAAAAAAACAAAAAAAAAAAATCCAATGAAAACACCAAAACCAACAATATATCCGTCTCTAAATATTCTCTGGCTTCCCTACTTAGCCTGTAGCTTTTCACCCCTGAAGCCATTTTTGTGCTTTGTGTGCATAAATGGTTTAATTTGGTGTCAGTGAGTATTTTTGGCAGCAGGACCGTGTGTGTGTGTGTGTGTGTGTGTGTGTGTGTGTGTGTGTGCGTATATGTGTGTGTGTGTGTCAGAGATAGACTCAAAATATTCTGAATGAAAAGATTTCACTCGGTGTCCTTCCAAGAAAAAAAATGACTGCATCAATCATTCGAGACACCTTAAAATACCTTTTCTTTTTTTTTTTCTAATGAAAGCACGATCAATCCCTAAAATTCGGTGAAAACTTTCCAAATAATTTGCTCATAAGCGTTGTGGACAACAGATAATATGCTGATTCGGACTTTAGCTACACAGCCACTACTTGTTTGCGGAATCAATAAATTGTTTTGCTTTTTTTGTGATTTGTTGTCTTTTAATATTATCAGCAGTCACATTTTCACATTCATTTTTATTCTTTTCTGTTTTTCAATTTCCATCCCATGACTGTTGGATCATTAGGGCACATAAAAAACTACAAAGACAAAAAAAAAAAAAAAAAAAAAAAAAAAAAAAAAAAAAATGAAGTTCATACAGAAACAAAGTGTTATGTATTCTAAATAAATATCTTAGTACCTAATTCATTTAACTCCATCAAAAACACCCCGACTGAATAGGAAATCAAACATTTGGATGCAAACTTACATTAAAAATTGAACAAGGAAGTCGGCCCCACATAGAGAATACATTACGCCGCGACGGGCTGCTTGATATTCGTCAAAAAGTGGGGTTGCTGCAAGCGCAACATGTTCTTCACAGTGTTTGGTGTTAGAATCATGGCATGGTAATTCCTCTTCATTTGCGCCGCATAAATTACATTTTCACTGTGACAGCAGAGCTCGCCCCGCATGGCAGCCCATAGCCAGTCGGACAATTAATTTAATATCCGAGTACGCTGTTCATTTGTTTGGCTGTGAGGGAATTGAAATCCTAATGAAATGGCTCCTCTCGACAAGCAGTCTGAATTAAGCCAACTGTGTGTTGCTGCATTGGCGCCGGGTTTTTCTCCCACTTCTAACAGGCTTCACTTGAAGGACCAGGTGAGGATAATTCGGGCTGAAGATGAATAACAGTTCGAGTAACGCAACCTCAGAGACGTCTCTTTATCGCAAATCAGGTTGGCGGCGATAAAACAGGAGACATCCATCGTCTGAGCTGCGGACATATTGATTAATGTTGCCAGGCAACTGTGCAAATAAGCAATTGTAAATGGATTACACAAATTCATTATTCTATATGGCAGAAATCCTTGCGTTGTCAACACAATAGATAACAAATCTGTGGAGAGGCTCTGAAGACACAGAGATTGGCTTGTTTGTGATACTGTAGGAGTGGGATCAGGGATGTCATCCACACGGTGACGCTCCTGGAATCAAAGCGCCGAGGTGACAGATGAATAGACTGTCCGACTCAGTGCCTCCTAACACCGAGCCTGTAACACCGGATGAGTTGGAGTCACAAACAAGGCTGTCGCGGCATTTTTTTTTTTTTATTTTTTTTTTGTAGTACTTTCAGGTAAAGGATCTGAACATTTTCTCTGCCACTGCTCATTTATTTACTTATTTTCATATTTCTATTCGCCACATTTCCTTGTATATCTTTGTTTTTGTTGTAGTGTTTCTAGTATTTGTCAAAGGAACTTTTTTTTTTCTTTCCTATCCGTTAATACAAACTCAACATTTCCTGTGTTTGTTTCAACATAGAAGCTCATTAGTGTCCGAGCAGAAAGAAAAGCTTCATTTCTTTCACAACAAGGCTTTAAAATAAAAAAATAAGCATTTGTAGGAAAGCATTAGGAACGAAATTGGTCAACCACAATTTAGATTAGTAATCCAGAATAACATCTGAAAATGGCATGATTATATTGTTGACTTTATTGAATAAAAGCCATGGAGTACACACGGTTGCCTGTTGTTGGCGATGTAACACGGTGTGAGGGAACTTCCTCCAATATCAGAGAATTTATTTTAATTATTTTTCAATCAGGGAAAGTCAGGGGATTTGATCATTTATTTGGGGCAATTTGTGGAATATCAGGGAATTTTGTCTCCGTGTTTAAATTTGAAGTTGCCATTTATCAAAATATAGCAATTTCTCTGTAGTCTTCTTTTTTTTTTAATCATGATATTTCACTTGTTTCCTGCACCGCCCGAGTTATTTTATCCCCTTTCTGTTCGTCAACAAGTGACAAGCACTTCAGTAAAGATATGTCTGGTCTTGTACCTCAGGAAGGCAAACAAGCAGAGAAATGTACAAAATTTGACTTCAAACACTGGTTGAATAAAATTAGACAGAAAAGCTGAATGTAAAGTTTGTAAAGCTGCTAAAGATCTTTTATAAATGTAATAACATGTAGTCACGGGTGGACTTGTGAGTTTTGTAAGGTTAGTTTAATTACTTTAATATAATTCCTCTTCAGAATTTCAGCATCCCGTATTCCTACATTAAAAGTAGATCCGTCTGTCCTGCTTCTCATTGGTTTAAAAAAAAAAAGAAAATATGGTTCGGCACAAAGACTTCACGACCACAAAATGCCAAGACGTCAAACTTTGTGACGTACTGCATGAAGCACAAGAGGAGAAATTGAGACAAAAATAACAAAGAGCACATGACGGTTTTGAAATCCAACTCTGACCTGTCACACACACACACACACACACACACACACACACACACACACACACACACACACACACACACGTCATGACGGGTGGACATTCAGACTGCCAAATGTGCCCGAACAAAAAGGCAAAAATGATCTTTCCCGCGCTGACATGAAGCATCGAGATGACCCGCACGTCAAGTCTCAGACTCGCGGCGACGCATCCGAAGACGTTTCCCCCGTCAGAGCAAAACGAATACGAAGCTGACTTCGTCGGTCGTGTCGCATCACGGCGAAGACGAATTCATTTCTCCTCGAGGCACGTGAGCGTTCGAAAGCTCCTCGAACACGCGTGCTGTTTGTCACCTATGTTGTTTAAATATCATCACATTAACCTTTTGATGAAGACGAACAGTCAGACAAATGCTGGCGCGACCTCGGGGGAGTCCTGTTGTAAACACTCGGCTGCTGCGCGAGAGCCGCCGGAGCCATTAGCCTCCCGGGCAGATCCGTCTTCGGCCGTCGAGGCGGCCCGCAGACACTCGCTGTCGGAGGCCGCGGCAGAACTGATCCATTGTAATTGCATGCAGTGTGAAGTTAATGACTTCTTAAGGCAAAGTGGCCATCATTGTTTTGTGCTCTGACAGGATATGCAAATGACCTTGATGGCCTGTTTTTTTACGAATGAGCTCGCAACGTCGGCGAGACGACGGCGAGACGAGGGCGAGATGAGGGCGCGTCGCTGAGCGCGTCGCGGCGGATGCGCGATCGGCGCGTAAACTGTCGCGCGCTCGGGACGGAGTCCGACTTCTCCTGTTTGTGCCGGTTTTAAGAGAAAATCCCACGTGGCGCTAATGGCAGCCTTCATCACACTAAATTGTCTGCAGTGTCCCCACCGGTCACGCTGTGTACATAATGTCACCTGTTCTCCACGGCGGCGGTTCATAACGAGCAATGTGAGCAACGCTGGAACTGGAAGTTCATTAATTTCCTGTGGAGGGAAACCGCAGGCGAGCTCGGCTGTTTTTCACCGCTAAGGGGCTGTCAGCCAATCCGTTGTGTCCTCTTATACTTCCTGTTGATCATTCTGCCGCGTCTGCCGGAATATATATTTATATATATATATAAAAGAAGAACTTAAAAGACAGACATTTAAGCTGTTCTCATTCTTTACAACATTTGGATTACAGCCATTACATTTTACAGTATTAACAGACTAATAATTGCAGATCAGATTAAGTGACAAACCTCTAACCCTTCGTGCCTGATAGATTCGCCCTGCATCCAAATTCACATCCCTTTTTCTGAGTTAAATTACTCAGGAAGTATTCATCAAAGCGAGATGCGGTGCATGTCAAATAAAAAAAAAAACGTTATCTCCGTTATACAATAAGCATAAATCTACTGGAATTGCTAAATCGTAAGAGTACCCCACATTATGGTTCTGATGTTGCCAGATTGTAGACCGTCTTCCCGACAGAAAATATATCTCTCGTCAGCTACCTTCCAAATATGGTCACTTCTGGCTGTTGGTTGATGACTAACTCTTTTTTTTAAACAAGTTAAGAGTTTAAAATAGAGTGAAATTACCCTGAAAACAGAATAGGATGCATAAATTAAAAGGTCAAGCTTGTAGTGGAATTCATTTTTTCCCCCCGAAAGTCAGAAAATGCATTTTGAGAATTAATTGTAATTTGTAAATTACTGAAAACTGTTGTGCTATTGCTTTAAAACTATAAACACCAAAGCTATTACGTTGCTAGTTATGTTAAAATTTTTGAAATTTAAAAACATTTATTTTCTCTTAAACAGTCTTTATAATCATCTATTTTTTTTTTAGACTATTTATTATAGACTATAATTATTATTATTATTTAACAAAACATTGGTGATACTGCACCAACTTATACTGTTATATTTGCGTCTTTTTTCATCATTTCTTTTTGCTTAATGTATTTTCATATCAAATATTTACAATTAATAACTTCGGCAACCAGTCATGCCTATTTGAAGTCATACTAATTATTCTGTGGATGAACTAAAGCAATAATAAAGACTTTTCCAACTTGTAACTTGCATCCACTGGTTAATGTGAGACCCTGAGAGGAGGCAGAGTTTACAACTTTGTTCATGATGATGCCATATTTTAGCATTTAGGCAGCGTTCCAGATTTGCTAGAGGTCGTCTTTGGAAGTGTCTGAGAAAATGTCATCAGTCATTAGGATACAGTCCATGAAACACAATGCTCCATTTCAGCTGGAGTGTTTCCTTCGGGGAATCACAGGGATCGTTCGAGTTGACTGGATCCAGCAGACAACAGTAAATTGTTTGCTCTGAGAAATGAATCGGCGGGGTCTGGATGTTCTTTAGAAATGTCACCCCAAAGAACTCCGCATCCTTGATTTTCGGAAGGTGGAGTTGGACACGAGACTCGATCCGCTGAGGGCGTCTAATATACAAATTCTCGGTTAATAGGTCGGAGTCACGGACTGTTTGCTGACAAAGAAAATTATGGTGCGCATGGAAGGCCAAATGCGAGCCTCGGGGACATTCATTTTTAAAACGTCATCGTTGAAGAAAAATATAGTCTGATTTTATAATAATCTCATTTTCATCGTCACCTCAGCCTTGACTTCTTACTTGGCACAAACACATTGGACTTCAGGAGCTGTCTGAATGTGGAAAAGTTATGGGGGGAAAATGATAAGGCCTGAGGACACGGGGTCTTTGAATTTCAGAAAGAAAAAATACCTTCTTTTTTTTAACTGTAAACTGAAGACTAATTGTCCTATGAATCATGAAATGCCATTTAAAATGTGTAAATCTCCAATACACTGACCATACAGACTGACCTTTGCAGAAAACAGATTACATTGTCAGTATTTTGATCTATTTTCTCCATAAAAGAGATTTGGAACATATTCCTTTTGTCCTCTTGTTGCACTTGTTGAAAGTACTTTTTTTTTTTTTTTTTTTTTCCTCGTAGTTTAAATGCGCACTTGTTCGTGTTACCAATCTCCAGGGTCCGAGTGTTGTATTAGTGCCATCTTGGCTCTTCTAGGCCCGGTCCGTGCCAAGGTCACTTGGCCTGAGTCGCGGTTGACGGCTCCCAGTCAGCCGGGCCAGATGGTCCCCTCTGCACACATTGCCTTCTGCTGATACCGCTCTGAAGGTGAGGACATCACAAGTGACATTGATAAGCCAAGTATCCCCGGTTTTAAGCAGTCAGCGGTAGACCCAGAAGACCGAATGCACTTTTTTTTTTTCCCGTGGCAACTGAGCTCCTGAAATATCAAACGAGCATTTAGGGAGAATTCTATGAAACAATCCTGATTTACGTCGGCTGGAAGTCAAAGGCTAATTGTGCCACTTAGCTTTTGTTGCTCTAAGTGGTCCAGGAAATCATTTTCACTCTGATGTTGCAAAGTGTTTTCTCATAATCTTTTCCAAAAAACATCATAATTTCTCATAACAAACATTCTACGACCTCGAGGGTACAATGGAGGAATATAACAGTTATTTTGGAGAGTGTTTATCTGAACATCCCAACTGCTACCGCTTTAACGTCTTATATACCACATATACAGGATATGTATTGCAAAAGTCAAGTTTAGTAGACGTGTGAAAGCAGCTACAACTTTCCACAGCTGGCAATAGTCAGTGACACGTGCTCCGCTAAGCCTTTGCCATAAATGCGAACATCCCTGCATCCTTTTAAGTCATTCAGATGTTTGTGACTTTAAAAAAAAAGAAAGAACAGAAATGAGTTGGCTTTGACTAATTACCAGTGTTGTGGAAGATACTTCAAATTTGTCATTAGTTAAAGCTGGCAGTTCCTTCTTTCAAAAGTAATTGACATAGTACCAAGCACTACCCGCAAGAAGTAATTAGTTACTTGGGAAAGCAACTGGATTTGTTTCCTATAGTCTGTGGTTGTCAATTAATAGGCGAGACAGAAGTCGGGAGGCCGATTCAATTCCACTAACCGAAATTGTGTTTCTTAATTTAAAATGGCTGGTTACGACTAAATGTCGTGGAAGTACCGTAAAGCATCACTTTGTAACTCGTCCTCAACACAGAATTGTATCTATAATTAGATCAAGATAAACAAGTAAAAGTCATCCGAAGATAATTTCCTTCAACTGCAGCAGCAGATTTTGGTTTCAATTTGTCAGCTTTTAGACTGGATTGCTGAAAACCCTGCGTGGACGGACTTCCCCCTGCAGGAGCCCGCTGGGCAGAGTCGGGGCCTTCAGCTCACCTTCTTTGATTAGGTTAGGTAGGTTAGGTTAGGTTAGGTAGTTACTTTATTCATCCCCGAGGGGACATTTTTTCGCTGCAGCAGCATACAGAAGCAATAAGATAATAATAGAAAAGCAATAAAATAGCAGTAAAAAATATAAAATGCACAGTATATACAGTATATACAGTACAGTATATATCTATATATATTGTATACAAACAACCAAGAAACACAGTCAACAGTGTTATTGTTATGTGATGGATTTTGCCAGAGGATTACCTGCCGGGCACAGTGGGGTAGCAGCTTCTCGACCCCCAGGACTCCAGGGACCCCTTAAAGTTCTCCCATCGCTCTCATTGTTTTGTGCTGATTCAATTGAAACGCCTCCGAATTCATCCATGCACCATGAAAGCACAATAAGTAACACATAATGGCCTTGTGGTGGGTCCCATTTAGACAGATCACCACTGTGGCGCAGTAAATAACATTTTAGCTCAGTATTGAGCAAAAACATTTTTTTGTAATTGTCCTCCGGAGTGATGTGGCGTCTCTGTCAGCAGAATTATATGTATTTGTCAGTGTCTTCAAAAACTGAATAGAAGAGTTTAATGACCTGATATACGTCATAAAAAAAAAAACCACATTTGTACATTAACAATAGATTGCGTGACTATGAAGCCGGGGCTTGTCGTAATGAACCCACGGATGATGTCCCGTTTGGGGTTTGTATTAGCGTGAGCACAGCCACCCTGAAGGGGCGGACCGATCGGCGACCGGTGCCGTCGTTAAGGCCGTTTGTCACACTTCTTCTTTACTGTGATTTGGACGGACGGCGGAAGTGATGAGCGCAGCGTGAATATATTTTTCAATTCTCGTTGACGGTAAGAAACGCAGGACGTTCAGTGCAGAATAAACGGTCCGCAGCTCGTCAAGCTGCTGCCGTTCATTCAAAACAATTCAAAACAAATATGCTGTACTCCCAAAAATGGGGCCGATAGTGGAGAGAGTATCGGACTTCAATTCCTCGGGTGATCAGAAACACAACATGGAGGAGTAGCCTACTAAGTTAACTGAAATTAAGTTTACTCGTGGACTTTATTTTTTCATTTTATTTGTGCCAAGTTGAATGCTAAAATTGCTCAGCATCATCTGGAGGTGTTAATTGGCAGCTGATACAAAAACAACCTCCAAGGCTTAAATCTTTGTTTCAGTTTTGTTGTTAAATCAAATTAGCACACACTAAATACCAAACTATTCACACAATACAAATAAATGCTGATGGGTTAATGAGAAGTTGCTGTTTCTAAGTCCAGGCCCTCGAGCATGGAAATACAGGCGAAGTGGATGTAATTGCTTATTCTAATGAAAATGATTTTCAAAGTTTCTTTCCATTTCCGTTAATACAGTTTCCCGTGCACTTTCTGTAAATTCCCTGTTTAGCAGTTGTCACGCTCAGATTCGTGACACAAAAATAGGATATTTTAAACTCGAAACCCTGAATGTGCAGAAAATGCCGCAGCCTTAATTGAATCCGTGGAAAACAAGGACATGGTAATGGCCCGTGTGCAAGAAATGCATCTAGAAATGTCCCCTTAGTTCCCGGCTCATTATGTCTTGATCTTTGAAAGCTCCGTGCTGCCGCGGTAAGGAGCTAACCTCACGGTGCACTCTGTTTAAATGACCGTTCTCTATGTCTACTCTCCGTCTCCGCCGCGCCGGTCGAGAAAAGAAGAGATGAGATGTGCTTTTGAAAGTCCCGTAATTACCACGGCGCAATCAGCCCATTTAACATTCGTCTATCCTTTTGTCCAACGTGTACAAAGGCTTAAGGACGGCTAATTGGGCAAGAGGGGCTTACCCAAACGGTGCCGACTTTGGAAGAAAAGTGGCTTTCAACGCGAAGTGATATGAAGGGCCCAACGTCCTGTACTGAACAATTTTCTGATAACATTGAGACACTTTAGTTTTTTTGGAGAAAGGGTACAGAAAGGAAGGAAAAAAAAAAAACCTGGCTGAGCACAGCTTGCAGTCGCCGTGCCGCTTTGTGAGCGAAGACTGCCTGCAGCCCGAGATAAAATGACAGGAGGTGACAAATTCATAACGGCTTTGTGTTCATACAATTCAGAGGGATTCTGGGGTTGGCCGGGAATAAGGTGACACGGCTGACAGGGATTTCATCTGGCTGAACTTGCCACACACTGCGGCAAGGAGACAATCCTCGACAAGATGCGTCTCGCGAAAGTCACATACTGGAAGTTTTTTTGTTGTTGTTGTTGTCTGCTGACTTCACCAAAGATAAGGCCGTACCCCACAGCAAATACACTGAATTATTAAAAATAAGAGCAGCGTATAAAATACATGACAAGCTCAATATGTTAATAATCAGACTACAAGTTTAACTTGAGACTTCTGGTTTTGAATTTAAAAATTAGTTCACAGAATAATTATAATCTAATAATGACAACGGACATTATTGTCATTTACCAAGTAGGCGTGTGCCATATTAAAATAGTTTGTGGTAGTCATTATAATAATGTTCATGATGAAACAATAAAATGTATTGCGTGATAATGGCAATATTCCATCTCTGCAGCCAAAATCCAGTTTAAAATGAGAAAACCACTCATGAAAGGCATCGAAACACTGATTTGAAATCACACACTAGTTTCATTTATAATATGTATTATGTCGTTAAAATGTTGATTTCGACCTGACCCAGTGGACCGGCAACAAAAAGCAGACAAGGAATTTGCCCCAATTTTGACACACTAAATTTAAACTGACAAATAAATAAAGATAATAAAAAAACAACAACACATAGCTATGTTAAATGTTAATTTGTATTGCTAGGCTAATATGTAAAACAATGAAACTAACCGGCAGACAAAAAGTATTATGTGCACCTTCACGCAGACGCAGTAACTTTATTTTGTCTGGAATTTAAAAAGAAGAAGAAGAAAAAAAGGCAGTAACACATTTATCTGTGGGAATGTGCTGCCATCTAACAAACTTTTCAGGTTCTTGGCAAAGCATCAGCGTATTTATCTTGTCCTTGTATACTCCAAAGCTTCCTCCTTGATTCTGTGAGGATCACAGACCTCAGTTTTATGTTTGAAATTTTTTTCTCTTTCAAATCACAAACTGCTTAAATGCTGAAATTGCCACGTTCGTTTCTTGTTCCTCAGACTCACAACAAATGCGGCCTCCGTGTATACCGAGGATGTGAGCCTTATTAGCGTGTTCTCACTTTCTTTAAAGTTGCTCTCCCGTCAGTCACTGTACCTGCCAGCACCACTTTTGATGATACCAACAAACAGAGAAGTTTCAACCTGCCAGCAGTTGTGCACCTTCCTGGAATATATGCTTTGAAGACTTAAAAAAAATAAAGGAATAAGAGACACAGACAGGAAAAAAAAGAGAGAAATATACGTTTGTCAACCCTCAGCCCGTCATGCCTCCATCGTCTACCATCCAGCATGCCGCTCCCACCCACATATATATATATACACATGTATTTCCTCATTCAGGTGCAAGCTCTGAATGATTCATCATAGAGGGAATTATGTGGGGTAGCAGGTGATAGTGAAGGTGGGGCACGATGAACATCCACCTTACGGCAGCCCGAGAATCACCCTTATCTTAAATGCACGTCATCATCGTTCCTCGACGGCGCTGAAATACGGCGGCGAGTAAAACCCGTCTCTCCGCCCCGCATCTGTCCTGCTCGAGGACGGGAGGAAACTTTCCACGCAGTTCCTCTTGGGAGTGGACTGACCGGGCAAAGCTCGCACAGGACATGACTACAAGTAGACCTCAAAAGCCGCTGGTCTGACGTATCGGCCAGCACATCTTTAAAGTCACATAAAACAACTTTGGAAGCCGCCCGATTGATCATTACAATATGTTAATTAGTAGATGAAAGGGGTTTATTCTTTGGATTAAAATCAATTACGTCTGCTTTGTTATTGCCAGATGAGATTTAATTCCATTTGACAGTGAAACATGTTCACTGTATAACTTTTAATTGTTTCCGTCTCGAATCGAATGTCTTTTTAATGGGCTGCCGGCCACGTATGCGTTCATGTATGATTGCTAAATAATTACAATACTCAAAAAGTTGGAGAGACGAGTCGGCGTCTCGAATTGTCGTTGCAGATAAATACGTTTAAGCTGCGGCAATTGGATCCCCGCAAGAACCAATTAGACTCCAAAATGAAGTTGATTTCATTATTTACAAATTACATCAGCGCGACGGCGTGCCGCGTCGTTCCCCTTCGGTTTGCTCTGCGTCCGCTCGTCAGCCGGTCGGATTCTCCCCCGAGCTCGTAACACGTGGATTGATTCGGTCTTTCGACGGCAACCGGGGCGCACGCTTGAAACACCGAGGCCAACTGTGACTTTATTAGTCCGCTCTGGAGGCCAATCACTTACGTCACTTATCAGACTACTCCACTCTCAGCTCCGCCGCCTCGGTGCCTCCGGTACCTTTTATCCCTTTTCTCTTTTTCCCATCATTGCATCAGAAGCACATATTTTTTTTTTCCCACCGTCGTCACCGTGAGGTGTCCTTATAAAAAAGAAAAAAAAAAAAAAAAAAAAAAAAAAAAAATCAAAGGTCCGCGTCGCGGTTCATGCCTGGACGGGTCACCCGTCTCCTCGGCCACCTGGAGGGTGGCAGCAGGCTGTCAATCAGGCCGAGAAAAGTGAGTGCTAACGGGGGAGGGGTGCACCATGACATTTCAGTGGGTGCTTTTAAAAAAAATAAAAAAATACAGGATAGAAAAATACGCCTTCGTGCGTCGGTGATCCTTAACCCCAACCCACCGCTCACATACACATCCACAACTGAGATTTATGTTAGATTTAGATTATATTCAAAACTACGCATTACTCTTTTATAATATACCTTTCAGTAGAGATAATGGAAGCACATCAGTAACAAAGGTGGAAGCTGCATTATGCTGCTGTATCGGCCCAAAAAAGGGAAGATGTATAAAACACGACTCCCTCGACGGATTCTGTCGATGATTCAAACAGTCAGAGTTGGTTCGCTTGACCCGTTTTTGGTACAAACACTTAAAACCAGACAAAAATGATGATATTTGACAATTCTGCAAACCCATTTTAGCACATTAAGAAACAATGGAAATCGGCCTGCACACCACCCTACACTCTTTGCACTGAGCTCTCTTGAAAAAGACTGAGCTGACTGGGCTTCAAGTGCACAAAAGAATGTTGCTGTTGTCACCATGCATGCCACTGTACAATTATTATTGTTATTAATAATAGCAATTATTTTCCTGTCAGAAAATAAGTTGTAAGTTTTGGCATATTTATTAGTTTTTTTTCAGGTTGCCGTTCTTTCTTTGTCAAACCAAATTACAATGAGATGCTTTGTAGACACCGCTCCCTATTTTCTACCGTGGCTCATTTTCACTTCCCTACTTCATTTTTTTCTTCTTTCCTTGTTTAATGGCTGACCAAAAGGTCAAACGAATACTGCAAACAAACAGAACAATGGTTCAGTTTGTTCCAGACTAATTTTTCTTTCTACCTTTTTATGGTTGCATCAAGTTTTCCTCTTTTGGTCTGGACCATGGCCTGAGGTTCCTTTTTATTTTGGTTCTGACCAAACTAAAAAGTCTGCAGGTCCGGACCAAACAAGGAAGGTGTGAAAACACCCTTAAATGTACCTGATGAGCGAGAGGCCACACAACAGTCGACCCTCTCTTAAAACCATGCACATTCCTGGCATGGACAACACAAAATGTCTCGAGGCAGCTGGAGTGCTGGCAAACAAGTAGAAACCTGGACGGTGTTGGAAAGAGTAGAGGTGGTACCGCTGTCCAATGCTGCACTCTGAGGCCTCAAGACAATGTGCTTTCAGAGGTGAAAGCATTCAGACCCGTGCAATGATTAATGCTGGCCGCTGCCTACTATTCATCATGTTTTTTTTTTCTCCCAAATTCACTCCCATCCTGCACGATACTATGAAGGCAACTCAGGTTGCTACGGTTTTGTTGCAAAAGTTACCAATAATTTATTTATCCATGTGAACTACCGAACACATCTGCTATCTAATTTAAAAGATCTAGACGGTGACCAAAAACTGCGTGTTTACTAGCCTGGTGCGAACCAGACCAATTGTCTTGAATATATAGGTCTGGACACCCTCCACAGGGAGTCGTCTGCAGTTGTTCCATCCTACTTGGCATAGACCTCTGGTTATGTTTGACCAATCACCATGTGTCCATTGTGCACCAAAGCGTTTTTTTTTTTCTCCTAAATACAACATATTCTTAAAATTGTTGTAATGAACGTTTATTCTGCGCTTAACGCTAAACGTTCAGTAGAAAAGATCTACTAACGCTTCGCTCGTCACTGTCACCAGCCGTCCAATCCCAGCGAAGGAGGGGCGGGACAAACGCGATCGGTCCGCCCTTCAGTGTTGCTCTGCAAACGCTCAGTACGAGCCGAGTTCCCAGACGTTTATTCACGTTTATTCAAGCTGTGAGCGACAGTCGGTGCAGCCGGGCCATGTTTGCATCTTTAATGATGTTCAATCTCCGAAATCTTTAAAATGTTCATTTTACATTACCATCAATCATCAAAGTCCATGTTTCAGTTGACGCAAGGCTCAAAAAGTCACTTTTAAAGTAGAAGTTAATGTTTACATAGTTACATATTTCAGACAAACTGAACAGAAGGTGATAAACCATTTGGTCTTTGTTGGCTTTTTCCCTCCAAGCCACATTTTTTTGGACAACCTATTTTCTTGTACGGACTTTTCCACCCACAACAGCTCTTTGTAATTAGTACTAACTATCTTCATGGCTCAAAATTAGCACAGTAAACAGTTTGTTTGTTTGTTTGTTCCCCACTGCAACAAGCCAGGCAGTGAATTGTCATTTTTCTTGTGGCTTTAAAACCACTTATTTGTAATTTTTGAAAGTGCACACAAGCAGTTACTCCGACGTTACAGAAGCCGTTTTTTTTTGTTTTTTTTTCCCCTCTCTCTTTTGAACGTATGGGATGCCAATAAAAGCAATTTGCCGTCAACCTTCTGCGATGTATCGACATCAGAGACAGCCCACCACGTGTCAACGCATTCATAGATTTTCGTATTTCTTGCACTCCACTCAGGACACCGAGTTAGAAAAAGAGGAGAAATAAACACACGGAAATGGAGTTTAATTAGACCCTTCTCTGATAAGGGCTCGATATTTAGTGAGCACGCATGGGTCTTCCAATAAATTCTGGGGTGTTCCAAATGAGAAGGCAGGAAACAGAAGCACATCTGATATAGTCAATCAAGTGCAATTAATCTCAGTTGCGGGTGAAGGTATGGGTTGGTTGTAAAGTGCCTCACACCCCTGGCATCATTACACACTCGGATGCCTGCTGCCTTTTAAGAGGTGTGCCGCGGTGGTCTATTTGTGCACCAGACCGTGCGGTGTACAAGCAAGGCCGAGGACATTACCCTCGCTGTGTGTCGCGACACCGTAGACCCATCAAGGTAACCTGCTGGGAGGCAATCTGTGAATGGAGTTTATCAGCGCTCTAATCCAAATGTCACTTACTCTGCATCACATTAGAAGCTTTTTTTTGTGTCTAAAGCGGCACATTTTAGATTCACCGAGCCGACTTCAACAAAACCTGATGATTAATGGATTGATGAGCTACAGCCGACAACTCTCTCAGGAACCAGACGTCTGTCTGTGGAGTCTAAAGGCTATCTTCCGTCTGCGTCGTGGCCTGCCGGAGCTGATTTGCCGTCGTTAAATTCAACGCTCGAAATCCCGTCGGTTTGCGCCGCGGCGAATGTCGGCGGGTCATTTTTTTGGACGGAAGCCAATCGGACATCACGACGAGCGAAACGGAGCTGACCGGACAGGCAGGAAGTCGAGACGGAGGAAAACGAAGAGAATCGGTTCACTTTTCAAAATAAAACGCCCGCGTGCAGATTACCGATTGTAAAATATATATATCACTGCATCACCGTCTAACCCGCCGACTTTCACTTAAGACGAGAAATACGTCCTGCTCCTGCTACAGGCACACTGGGAAATAGTTGTGCAGTAATTGGAAGGATTCATGTTTTCTTAATGACTTAAACACAGTAAGCTTGTATTCACTTTGTCTGTACGTTAGAAGAAACCATTTAACAATTTGTACCCACTAAAGGCACAAAAAAAACAAGGATACACGACCATATTAGGAAGTGGGCAGTCAAAACGCTTCACTGTGGGATATGAACCTGTTCAGAGGACGGAACAAAATTGGCTCAATCACCAACATGTCACCTCGTCTGGAGATAGCTATGACTTAAACCAACAAATTCCAGCGATGACTTTTCAACATGAAGGCGGAAATGAGTGGAAGTGTGAATTGCGGAAGACGAGCGCACTAATTAGAAAACGAATGAGATACAATTGGTTGCGTTGTTATTTAACACCGTTTCTTCACTTTCACAAATGCCTCCAGTAAAATGCCAACTGCTTTCTTCAAAAATAGCTCCGCACCTACAAAACACAGGAAAGGCAGAGATGTTGCGAAAGCGCTGTCGTCACGTCTTCAAGGTCTTACAACCTTTTAGTTTCTTAGAAAAGTGGGTTCATTTTGAGAGTCGCAGTTTTTGTGCTCTTTTTTAAAAAATCATTTTCATTTTTAATTGAATTAATTTCATTCTAATGTATCGCAGATTGTAAAGTTAAATACATTAGTATGCGACTGAGCCGCAATCCTATTTTGTTCGGGAATACGCCACGACACGACGAAACAATTTGTAGTTTTCCACTTCATGAATTCCTCGATGTTTTGGGACGGCCCAGCGGGTTCGGGCCTCGCAAAACATTCAAAAAGTCACCACGGTACATTTATAGTTATTACATTCTCTCATGGACGAGAGGAAACCCTTCCCATTTGTTTTTCTCTAATGTATAATATTCTGTTCATCCATAAAATCAGATCAAGGATTATGAGAGAAGAAACGCTGAACCCAGTACTTTTCATGAAACATTAAGCTCATGTACTTATTGCAGATGGTGTTTGGTTCATCAGCACAGTGGTAACAAACAACCCGGTGGGAAGACGCAGAGAGGCGGAGATTAGACTTCGCTCTTCTTGTGATTCTACACCCTCTTCGTCCTCCTCCTCCTCCTCACTGTTTTACACTTCATTTTTGTAGTCATACAGCGATTAGAACTAGAATTGAACAACTGGTTCTTCTCGCACGCAGAGAACGACACATTGACTTTCGGTGTTGGGGGGGGGGGGGGTTCACGAGTTGACGAAACAGCTGCGGGTTTGATATTTTATTCCTTTTAAGGTTACGCAATGATTTTGACGGCCGTCAAACTCGCGTTCTTGTCAACCGAAGAGCGGCGGACGACGTGACCTCGTCCACGGGAGCAGCAGATGAGGTCCGGGCATCGTGTTAACGACCTGACATTTTTACAATGCTGATACCGTTCTCGTCAGTGACGCCTCTGCTCCTCGAAGCTTCCCGAGCGCTCCGCCATACGAGAAGTGCCACAGATGACGTGTGCCATATTAACATGGCTTTACTAAGAAGCCTGAGGATTGCTCCGTGGATATCTGTCTGAAGGCTTTTTTCAGGAGCGCTAGATGGGGGGGGGGGAGCGAGTGTTTGGGTTCATCTCAGGGGACTGGAGATCAGAAGCAGAGGTCGTCATAGATCCGGGGGGGAAATAATGGACAGAGGACTGGTGGGGGGGGGGGGGGGGGGGGGGGATGGAGAACAAGAGGACCCGGGCAGATGGAGGGAGGTGCAGTAGGAGGAAGGTTTCAGAATTCAGTATAGGGAAACATGATTTTCTGTGTGTGTGTGTGTGTGTGTGTGTGTGTGTGTGTGTGTGTGTGTGTGTGTATGGGTGGGTGGGTGGGGGGGGGTTGTGGGCCGGTTACCCTCGCCCTTCCGTCTGTTATGGGAGGAGGCGGAGATCACTGGAGGGATCTGATTTGTCGGAGCAGCTGAGAAAACAACATGTCGGCATTTTCTGGTCATTTTGGTGCGGTGTGTATTATTCACCTCGTGGATGTGCAATCTTCATGGATTTTGGTGCCAATGAAAGAAGTAGCGTGTTCATTATATATCAAAGCCAAACAGTAAAGGAGGAGTTTATCTGACCTGCATGCAAGAAGTTGGAGTTAATATTATAATCTTCAATTTCAAAAGTTGATAATGATAAACTACCTCCTGGCACCCTCCCGTTTTTTGTTTTTTTTCCCCTTTTCTTCTGTCAAACTCCTCTAATTTTCATGACCCTGTTTTTCTAACGTTACCTCGGTTGTCAGATCGTCCGTGAAACACAATAAACACACACACAATACACACAATACACAGGCTACATACAATTTCAAACTAAATGTCACTGCAACCTGGCAACCAACATCCCCATCCGAAGGGCATCGCGGGCAGCTTCTGTGTGCGTAGGCAGGAAGTGCCAGCGGTTTGTTACCCAGACGGAGGAGGTGAGTGTGCGAAAGGTATTCTGTCGCTTCAAACTTTCTTTTTCTTTTTTTTTTTTTTTTTTTTACATATAAACACAGCCCAAAATCACAGCTTGTCTTTAAATTGTTTGTAAAGTGATTTTCTCAGACGACATCCCGGTTATGAAATGAGAACTCTGGCAGCTCGTAGCGGCAGCTTGGAAAAAAACGAAGCGACTACTACTTAACGTGGTCTTCAGGGACTGCCTTTCTGTCATGATTTCATACTCGTCCTTTCGTGTGACAACAGAAACTGAAAAAATATGTAAATGAGAACAGCGTCAGTGGGAATTCGGCTGTATTCAAACACACGTGAGCACGGGAGGAGAAAAGCAACCAGGTTTAAAGGGCTGACGCCATCTGACACCATGAATGTATGAAACAACCCGCTTTACTTTGAAACCTAATTGTTGGCAGGCGCGATGGAGTTAAACTGATATACGATAAAGTTTGAAGACAGGCGGTAGCTGTCGAGATTTTTTAATCCGAACAAATACAACACAACAAATTTAATAATCGGTATCACCAAAAAAACTGAAGTTTTAGAGTTCCTAAGATCTAAAAACCAAGTTAAAATCCACTCCTATTTAAACCAAAAGTAGAGAATTTGTTTTATGAGTTTAATGGAGAAACCAAACTTCAAAATAATTTGAGCTGTTTTGATGAGCTTGTCAAGATCGCAAATATTTTTACAACTTTTGCTGATTTTGTTTTTGTTTTTGTTAAGCAGGAAACCATCCGCCACCAGAAACCACAACAATGTAAGAAATTTAATTGATTGATTTTTTTTTTTTTAATGTATTTTGTTTTGTTTATTTTAGCCAACAACCCAACTTGTAGTCTCGGTTAGACCAATATATGTTGTATTTACTTCTATGGCCTTTGTAGGAAAAGCAAAACTATTCATCATTTATTCATGAAAAAAAAAAAAAACAACAACTGCGAAAGCTTTTTTTTATGTAAACACGGCTGTTCACATGAAAATAGAGCAAAAGGTGTTGAAAATTCGACTCATACCCTGCTTTCCGTCTGACCTTCGCTGCCACCGGAAAAAAACAAAAATAACACATTTTCTCCGTCACACAGACAGAAAACATCTGACATGTTTGCCCGAGGACCATCCCATTTCAAAAGGTGGATTTTGTATGTAGACAACAACCCGGTAATTTCCCTGGACGCAGCAGCTGAGCACACTCGTCTGCGCGATGACAAACGGAAAGGGTTATCTGGTCCCCTCAGAATACCTCACAAACATCGCTCAGATAAACCTCATTTTGCCCAGGGCTCTCCTCACCTGCTTGAAAACTAGAGCAATACATTTGCAAATATCTCCCAAGAATTCCCACTTCTCTGAGCCTTCAGTAGCTATACCTCCACGGGGGCATATCGCTTTCCCTCGAGGGCTTTTGGGGAAATATCGTCGAGCCCTTTCGTTTTCTTTTTCTGTTTTTTTTCTGACTGTAAAAATTACAAATGTCACAGAAGAAAAATCACGAGCTCCATCAGGGGCCCTGTAGCACTTTTTAAGGGGGGGTGACATTGCCAAATGTGTTGGCTGTTTATTTATTAATTTTCTCCTTTCCTTGCTTAACATTATTCATGAATATTAATGTTACCTCATGGTGGGAACTGTTTGCAGTACTCAGTGGGCTGAAAGAGGCCGTGAAACAAAGCTGGAAAGAAATCACACTCGCTAATTTGAAGTGGGAGTTTGGGGGCTTTCTGTTGCCGTGGATCAGTCGCCGAAACAACCGCACACTCGTTTTAACTTATTTTTTTGTATCAGTTCCTCCAGGGTTTGGCTTTTTTTTTTTCCTTGTTTTTTGGGATTGTTGTGATCAAAAATGTTTGATTTTCTGGCAGATTTTCTTAAAAATTTAGAGATTTTTAAATTGTTTTTTTGTGGCGTAAAATTTGGGGGAATTACAAAAAAATTACAAGTAGAGAAAGACTTTTTTTTTCTTTAACTCATACATGATAGCGGAATAAATATGTAATCACTACCTTTGATAACAATCATGCTGCACATCACAGAAATATTTTAGTTCTAATGAACTCAGAGAACCATGAAGCTAAAAATGACAAAACAATCCTAAAAAGTGACGTAGCTTTACAAGACAGAGTCTTTGACTACAATGACTACAGCTGTCAAAATAAGAGCTTTATATGCTGTTTAAACAACGTTAATTCAACACATAAGCCACACAAAACGAGTTATATACACGAGTAAATAGGTTCAAGAGAAAAAAAAGTAGGCAGCTCAGATATTTGACATCATTTCCTCAGACTTGCCAAAGAGCTGTCCAAGAAAAGCTTCATGCCGCTTTCCACCAATAAGTCATACGGGAGCTGTGGGCTGACCTATGGTGGGTCTTTATCCCGACACTGGAGCTGCTTTTAGAACAGACAGCCAAACTTTGGGTCAGTGGGGATTAATTAGCTTTTTGAAACCCACCCAGCAGATGTCAAGGTAATCTTGGGATGCGGGCTGCAGAGGTCAATGCAATATCTGAGAGCAAAGGGAATGAGAGCTGATCTCACCGATGTCCAATGCTAGGCCATGCCAGGAATTAAGCCCAAATAGGCTGAGATCACTCCAGTCCTCATTCAGGCCTCATTAAAGGCAAAGTGAATAATTGGGTCACACTTTTCATGCCTGCAGTAATCAACAGAAGTTTTTTTTTTTTTTTTTTTTTTTTTTTAACTGCGTTTCAGTTCCTACCACACTGTGCGGCAGCTGAGCATGTGCTAATTATTATAAGAAATAGTCATAATATTTATTTGACAAAACTTAAGAGACTTTGTGATCTCACTGGATGAATTAACTTTTCACATTTTTCAGTCTCCCTCGTCTCCTTTTATCTGGGTTGAACGAGAGTCTCACGTTGCCAGAACCAACCTCCCCTAGTCAGGAGTGGAGTGCCAGCACAGGAGGGAGCTCCAGCCAAACTCATTATTATTCTGTGAAAGGTGAGAAAACACTCAGGCAGGAGGGGTGGTGAAATCAGAGTTGTCAAGGGCCGGTCTCAATTGTGTTACATTTCTGGCAAAAATATGGCAAGGTGGTGGGGGCAAAAGAAAATAAATCATTGTGGACCATTTTTTAGGGGGAACAATAGCAACACTTTGAGGTGAAGTGTGTTTCTTAATGAGCTCATTGATCTCAGATGATGCTGCAGATTTTCAGGACTCAACCCTTAAAAAACAATGTTGGCAGGCGAGCATTAACTGCACTTAGCCAACATTATTGTTCAACGATTTGCACATGCATAATTAAACACTTGCCAGCAAACATGTGAGGGGCTTTTTACTTCTACATTAAAAACAAAATTATGTGCATATCTCAGCGATAATCTACAGAATTAACACAACTCTGCTTTTTTTTTACTGCAGGATGCACGTCTTTTTTTCTTTTTTTTTAAATCAGTGTCATCGGGATGTTAACGGTTCGGCCCAAAGTGCTCACAATAACAGACCATAGATGTGAGGATGTAGATGTAGTCTCAGAGAGGGAACATAACAGTACATATACTACTGGCTGGAAATAGCTCCGTTCCTCCTGTTCCTGGTCGACCCCACTGTTGAGAATTGGTGTCCCACTCTGCAGCGGCACAGGACTCAGAAAATGTAGTCAGGCAGGATGCATCCATCCGAGTATCACCTCAACCCTGGATGTGCTCTGTCTTTAATAAGCAGTTGCATCGCTCGAATGTAGGTCTCATTAAAAATCCAGAAATTAATATGTTTAAAAAGGACCTGGATGGTGAGTATTTATTTCAGTAACAGCCCATTCGAAAGCACAGTTCAAAGTGTTATGTATATATATAAATACTGTCTCACTTTATATTTCCTGCAGGTGTCCCTGATTATGATTCATACTTTATAACAGAAGGCTATTTTCACAGTAGCAGGATATGTTTGAAATGACCCCCCCCCCATCCACACACACACACACACACACACACACACACACACACACACACACACACACACACACACACTATATTTCTTCAGAATTAGTGCTGAACACAGCAAAACTTTGGGGGGAGAACCTGCAGCCCGAAGGCTACAGTGCTCCCATGAGAAGCACCGTCTCGTATAGCGAGAGCCGTCTCCCATTGGGATCGATGATGCTAAAAAAAAAATAATAATAATTTAAAGTTCTAAGAGGTTATTAAAGGCATAAAGAGTGATTCTCATGAGAAATAGTCTGATCATTTCTATGGGAGGAAACATTCCTGGCCATGTTGGCTTATGAGCAAGCGCGAGCTCTTCACAGCTTTCATTGATCGTCACTGCGCGGTCATACCGTACGAGAAAGTCCCAGTGCAATGAGAAGTAAACTGGTCTCACTCCGTCCACAATTTGATTGGAAATGAACTCGCATGTAAGTGGTTCAAAAATATCAAAAACACCCCTGAAATTGAGATTCAACATCAAAGTCACGACAACCTGTTAAGTTCCAACTTGATTTGACTAATTTGAGGGAAAACACGTTTTTAAGCAGCAGGAAGTGACCATATTTGGAGGAGCTGGTAGGGGAAGCGGGCGGTGGGTCTGACTCGATCTGAATGGAAACCCCGCGATACTGCGTCCCGTCCACCGATGGCTGTGACCTAACTGCACCACAGGCCTGTCAATCAAACAGACACGCCCCCAAAAACACATCTTTTCAAAGGGGTTATTTTTAGATGGACCACCAGAAAACTGATAAGAAGGAGCGACGTCAGCTGGCAAAACCAAGATAACTCTTGGAGAAATGTCATTGAATTTTAGGAGACTAGTTGAATGGGAGTCAATGGAGCCAGAGGCCTTTTTGGGAGCCAACCTCTAGTGGCACTTGGTGGTATTGCAGCTCAAGGCGCTTCCGCATCGGCCTCATTTTTCAAACCCGGAAGCTACGAACACTTTTATACACAGTCAATGGATGGGACACAAACTACGATCTTCAGCGTTGTCGCAAAACACAAGAATCCATCAATACCTCAGGACTTTTATCACCGTAACGATTGTCTGTCTGAGGTGCTAAAGCACATCGGCGACCATAAAGTCACTCATAAAAGTTGGTGTAGCATTTATGAAGTTTAAAAATGTATAAACTACCCGCCCAGAGAAAAAAAACCTGAACCTGTCATTACTTATGTTTTGGTCTCAGATCTAAAATATTTGTCTGCTAACAACAAATTATGGCAAAAGTTAGTGAAATCTGTGGTGGGTTTACACATCCTGACACAAATTACTGATGGTAAAATTTCTTTCATCATAATTTGTTTTCAGCATCCACATCATCTCTACTTTTCTCTTTTAAATCGGCGGGCAATTAATGCTGTCTCTCATTAGGAAGGTGTCAAAGGCCCCTCATTAAACGGAGGTGCAGCTCGGACATGAGAGAAATCTAAATGAAAGACTTTTGCCGGACATCCTGTGTGGTTCGTTGATGTCGTGACTCTCAATGAAAGGCGGCTTAATAAACAGGGATCTGCAGATAACTTTTATTAAAAAAAGTTGTAGATAATTTTACACAGACGGTCGGTCAGAAGGTCAAAAACGAAATAAAAAAATCTTGATAATTTCCATTATTTGGACGAAAATGTATTTTTTCCCCATTAGATTTTCCTATATTACTTTATCACCAAATATCCTCTTCATACCTTTTCTATTGGAACTGTACGCAGAAAGCAATATTCTAAAATGACCAAATATGAGTAGAGGTGAGATGAAAAGGATGAAAGTGTTCTCCCTTTTTTTTTTTCCTCCTCTTATTCGCTTCCACATGGCAGCCGGTGGTTGAGGTCGTCTCTGAAAAGCCTCCGAGGAGCTGGTATAGAGAGTCGCTGTCTTGCTTGAGGACACTTCATAGCCCTATATAGTTGAAATAGCTTTCCTACTTACTACGAGGCTCTGATGCCACTAAAAAGGTCAGGGAGGGAGAAAATGAAATGACTTTGCCATTAATATTCGAAGTGCAGAGACATTGTTTGGCCGAAGCTGAATTGCTGAAGAGTTCATCATGGACACATATTTAGCCTTTTCCTCTCCCTTGTGTAATTAAAACATGTCGCGCTCATCCTGCTGAGAGTGGGGGAGACTAGGTGCGGGGGGGGGCGGGGGGTGGGGGGTTCAATTCACAGCGACTATCACTCACTATGTGGAGACTGATGGAATTTATATTTGTCAGAGCCAGCTTTTGAGCCTGTAAGACATTAATCAGAACATCAGATCGCCTCAAAATGCTAATTGGGTATAAGTCCGAGTGTGTGGAGAATCTTTTTGACTTTGAAAGGAGGACAGATGGGGTAATAGAATATCTGACCGAAGTTCTGAATTCATTATATCGTCATTATGCATGTTCGAATTTCTTGCAACAGCTACTCACTTAAAGTCTGAAGTGTTGATTTTCCACCCGTCTCACCTGCCTCTTGCTGCCAAACCTCGGTTATAAGTTGGGTTTTACATGTATTTACAGTGATAATGTAGTCGTAATCGTGCCAACATCTGTCGAGCAATACCGTGGTTTCTTGAAGTCTTTCAACCCATACGACCATATGTTTACGTCTACCCTCAAATACGACTCTAAATGTAGTTTCCTAAATTAGCGTCTCTCGTCAGCTTTAGGAACAAAAAACATTCGGTTTAAGGTTTGGAAAAGATAGTTTCGGTCAAAACGATGACTTGAACCATGTTCGGTCTGCGGCTTATGAATTTCTACTTTCTTAAAGTTATGCAACCTTTGGCATCATGGCAGCAACAAATTATATTTTAAAAAACTGTCCTGACTCGTGGTTGGGAAGCGAACGTTGTTGGGAAGCGTTCTGCAACTCTAATCGTCGTGGCAACAGTCAACAAGTTTTTTTTTTTTTTTAACTGTCCCAATTCTTGGTAAGCGAACATCTGTATCCTGCAGCCGAAGCAGCTGCTGTATCAGACCCTATTATATAGACGTAGTTTGTCCCGCCCCTCCTTCACTGTGATTGGACGGCTGGTGACCGGGATGAGCACAACTCTCGGTGGACTCTCAGTGACTGGAAAAAAAAAAACCTGCTGTGCTCGGCGTAGCCAGACCCACATATTCACGGTGAATCCGGGCCGGGTTTCGCGCCGGGCTACAAGAGCCGACCTCACATGACTGTTGCTCAGCCTTTAAAAGTGTCAGAAAATGTATAATTCACAGTCAATATTACCTTAAACTGCTCGTAGCGCAGCATCACAGTCAGTTTCAGACTCTATTTGAAAACTAGTATTGACCTCATGGATATTAAATCTGCTTTTTAGGTTAGCGAAGAAAAGAATGCAAGAAAAGAATAATTAAACACATCTCTGTGCAGCTTATAAACAATTCAGCTGTATTCTTCTGTATTATCTTTGAAAAGCCAACAAAAGGCAACACTAAAGCCGCTTTTGTTCCCCTGGAGGAACGATTTCCCTCTGCGTTTCTTTGTTTTTCCTAATTCTTTGCAAGTGGGAGAATGTGTTGTCTTTGTTGTGTGTGATTGTTACATCAGAGAGCCATATTTAATTTAGAAATGTAACATTATTCACCTCCAAGAAAAATAATTAAAAATGTGCCAAAACCGCAATGAACTGATGCAATACAGGGATTTCAAATGCAAATGTTAAAGTGCACAGTCTCCCCGTGTACTCAATCTTTTTGCAGTCTTTGTCTTTTGATTAATTTTTATGTAAATATCTCAAATAACTTTTGACAAGGTCATGGTCCTCCATGTCATCCACGTAGCAGCTATCACAGATTGCGCAAACTGGTTCAAACAAATAAACAAATCAAGCATCAGCTGTAACTTCGGGATCATTTTAATTGAGTGGATATCGTTGTAAGAGTTTTTGAATATTTAATGGCCGTCACGTTACCCCAGCATAATGAAATGATCAGATTTGCACTTGTTTTTATTCATACAGTGGATGCCTACCGCACCTCTTGTTATGCAAGGGGAAGGAATCCCATAATATACATGAATCTTCGGCGCCAAACTGTGAATCTATGAAGGAATTGGACCTTGGATCGGGGATCCCGGTGAATAAAACAAAGAAAAAGTACCTACTCCAACCTGTACCATGTTGTTAAGTCATTACTTCAAACTTGAAGTAATCTCTCATCCATCAAGAAAAAAAACACTGTTAATGCTTCCAGGCTCAAGGAGTGATTATGTGGATTTTCAGCCGTTTATCATCAGTTCCCACTGAGTACCTCTCAAGAATATAGTGATCAAAACATGATGGATAGCTTTCACATTAGCCCCGCCATCCCTCTTGGCAGCACCCACAGAGGTATGCGTTCGCACTCGGCTACGTGGGCGTGAGTTTGAACGTACGTAGTCGTGCAATCTGTCATGCTTGGTCATAGCACACTGGGGAGCAATTAACTTTAATCAGGCTTCAACTGGGTCAGTAATTCCTAAAGCAATCACAATTCTCCCGACATTTTGGCATTAAAAATGTAGACTTGGCACCGAGCTTGTTTCTTCCAGAGCTGATTCATAGTTGTTATCTTTGATAAACGTTAATAGATGTAAACATCCGCTGATTCTTTCCTCGCCGACGTTTATTTGACTTTTAAATTGTTTTAAATGAAAGGTTCGAGGCAGGGTGAACGATATAATCGATTTGATTTGATGAATAATTCGACAGTCAAATAGTTAATTTTAAGAGGGACACACAACCAATTTAGTTGAAGTGTTGAAACAAACAATGGTCAAAATGGATGCCGCAGAGGCCGAGATAACATTTCATTCTAGTACGACGCCAAGCTTTTAGGTTTTCAGGCCAATACACAAGGAGATTTTGTGGATTTATTTGAATAGTTTAGGAAGATTTAGGGGGATGATGTTGGGTTGTTATGCAACTTCGTCATCCTTTTCTTATCATTTATGATAACCGTGAAACCGTAAGCATACTTCATTGGCCGCAACGCTAATCTTTCCTTAACTTAAACGATACCAGCGTTTCCCATCCCATTGTCTTGGGACGTACGTACTTAGCACTATTATTTCGTTAATTTTAATTTAATTATTTTATTTTATTATATTTATTGTATATACTGTGCATTTTTATATTGAATATTTTTTACTGTTGTTTTATTGCTTTCCTGTACTTATAATGCTGCTGTAGCGAAAAAGAATTCCCCTTGGGGATTAATAAAGTAAGTAAGTAAGTAAGTAAGTACCTACCTACCTACTTACTTACTTACTCACAGAACTGCAGTTACATCCAGTGACTACCATTTATTTACTTCCCTGTGCACACGTTTCATTTCAACTCGGTGTGAGAGTCGCTCACCAATTTTTCTATCACTGAAATTCAAGCTAATTTGTCTGTTTCTCAAAGGTGGACGCAGGTGAGAGTTTTTCCAGTTGATGACAACTACACTCGTTACGTGACTGCAAAAAAAAAAGAAAGAAAAGAAAAGAAGCCCACTAAAGGTCTACAATTAAGCTATCGATGGACAAACTGCT
Source organism: Embiotoca jacksoni (assembly GCF_022577435.1). NCBI lineage: Eukaryota > Metazoa > Chordata > Actinopteri > Embiotocidae > Embiotoca > Embiotoca jacksoni. Next base: position 2,298,521 of record NW_027185329.1, read on the forward strand.
AAAAAAAAAACAGACCAGAATTTCAGTATTTCTTTGTTTAAATGCATCCTACTCGTATGCACCGAAAGCTGTAAGGATACTGACGGCTCGCTCTATAAACCTGGAACGGGAACCGCTGCGTACCTGCGCGTACGCCAGAAAATGTTGACTACATTGGGCATCGAACATGAGCGAGGATCAGACGGCACAATCCAGTATCGATGTTGTTGTCTGACAGCAGTGGTTTTGACTTTTAGTCAGTGGTAAAAGAAAACCTCCCGGATCCCAACGATTTCACTTGGACTTTGTACACACAATCAGCTGTAAGTGTAACCCGACCCCGAGCGTTCACGCCTCCCCGCCTCGCACCTACGGCGAGCTGCAATTTCGTACGTCGCCGTAAACATCTGCGGTGGTCTTTTCTCGCTCGTTTTCTCTTTGCAGATCTCAGCTGTGTGTGTGTGTGTGTGTGTGTGTGTGTGTGTGTGTGTGTGTGTGTGAATTCCTTGTTTACATCCGTTCCGGCGCGCTGGGTTCATTGTGAGTGAGCATTTATTCGATAAAGGCTTAGAGGGATTTGAGATGAATCTCGTTTTCTCCGTCGTTTTGCCGCTCCCTGTTTGATTCTGGTATGAGGGCTTGAAGATAAAGATCAGACGGACGTGTTCTCGGCGCTGTGCCGCCTTTCACGTGACCTCTTGACTCGTTTATGTACGACTCCCGTCTGATCCCGTAGCTATTCGGATTGAAAACGAACTTGGCCTTCAGTCTCTAAATCCTGCCGGGGGCCCCGACCTCGGCGCCTCCCGACGCGTCTCGCCGGTTGCTTCTTCCGTATGATCCCGCCGTGATGTCACGCTGTGAAAGCAAAGCTTCACGTTTAAAGAAAAAACCTGAACAAATTTCAAACTTGCTAAGTGCTCCAATCTCACATATTCAAAGTAACCTTGGTCTTTTGAGAAGACCACACTTCATTATATAAAGAGTCAAAGCTGGAGAAGAGCCAATGATTCACCCCATTAAAAAAACTAAAATAAAAAGGATTGGTCTCTGAATGGATCTTCGAGGCACGAGTTCACATCCTGACTTGTATCTCTCGCTGATCAACAACTGAATGTGAATGTTCTGCCAAAGCGGGTATCCAAAAAACTCAAATAAAATAAATCTATATTATTAAATTCTAACGGCTCGAAAATCAGTAAAAAAAAAAAAGAAGAAAAAAACGCACCAGAGAGATCGTCCTCTTGGTAACAAATAGGCGGTAACTTAACTGGATTTGTCACGTCGGTACCTGCAGGACTCCCCGGCGCCGAGACCAAAAAAACAAAACGCTGTACCTGTTTGTGTCAGATTGATAGTTACGACATAAGTCGCGTGATATCCTGCTGCGGCGTCCTTGTCAAGATTCACCACGCGTCCCCCGACCACGATGAACAGATGGCTTCGCCGCTCTTTTTACACAAACCCACGAGAACATTGTTACAACTCTCGCATATAAAACACAGCAAAAGGCTCAAATAATGAGGGGGGAGGGGGGGTGGAGGGGGGGGGGGGATGTCACTCTGCATAATGGCCACAGTACTGACGGACATAATGGATTCTTAATTAATGCTTGTAAGTTTTGAAAGGTGCCTGCACGAACGGATAAGGCATTTGCTTTTATTTATTTTTGGCTGGTGTAAACTTTTAAAGACGTCGATGGTGGTGATGATAACGGCTCCGTGTTAGTTGCCCCCCACCCCCCCACCCCCCTCCACCCGTGTCTCTGGCGCTGCCATACATCCATCTGCAGTGTTTTAATATTCTCCAACGCAGGGCTGAGAACATCATTTGTCTCGAGTGTCAAAGGCGCTTGACATTACGGGTCCCCCCCCCCTCCTCCTCCCTCCTCCCCCCGCCCCCCATCGGCTCGAGTCTCAAAAGAGAGGCTGACAGGAATCTGCCAGGCGATCTGGAGCCGTCCCAGACAGCGCCGATCCATCAGGGCTCCCTCTCCTCTGGTGCACTTTAAAAGTTAACCGCTAAAGATGACATTTTGGAGGGAAAGTTGTGCCGAGGCCTGAGACCAAAACGGGAAAGCCACTTGGCCGGAGTGCAGCAGGCTGCAAGAGAAAATGAGTAGATTATTCACGGAGTACTGCGGCATGATGGGCTTTGGCCCATTTAGCAATTTAACCAAAGCCAGTTAAGTGATGGGATGGAGGACAGCAAAGAGGAATAGAAGCACTTAAAATCCGTCAGTGTAAAACTGATCTTTGTTTTTGTTTTTTTTCCTACCGTGTGGCTTCGTGTGCTGCGAGTATGACACAGGAACACGGATTTTGCTGCAGCCACACGTATGCATCTAAAATTAGCCAATTCTGCCTAATCAGTTATCCAGAAATGAAAACATCCGAGTGGTTTTTCCAAGAAAATAATAATTGCTGCAAATTGCTGCCCTTTCCCCTCCTCTTTCCTTTCTGCTCTAAACATCCAGGGGTGAAAAACTTGCACCGCCGCTACGTCTGATAAATGTCGCCGTAATGATTTATTTCCGCCAGATAGCCGTAACGTCACCGCTCTGTCAAATTCGTTCACTCTGATCAAGGAGCAATTTCAGCAGATACACTAGAAGGGCTTTTTTTGATTTCGTTTTTGACATTTTTCCCAATATGTCTGACATACAATATATGCAAATTGAAACCTCTCTAATAAGCATCTTCTTTGGTTCAATTGGTTCAGACCTTTTTTCTCCCATCTGACAGTCTTGTGCATCTAATTTTGGTCGTGAAAATAGCCTTATTATTTTCCTGATAAGGGCATGCCTATTGAGATGTCACCATTCAGTTCTCGTGGTGCATTCACCCTATCCATTCAATTTGGATTCAAAATATCACTTGCTCCTCTCGGGGGAGATTGTTACCTCTCCACGGCACACACACACACACACACACATACACACACTCACACACACACACACACACACACTCACCGGCACCTCATCGTTGTCATCTCGGATCAGACCTGAATGATGGATGGTTTCGCAACGCGTCCAAAAAAACCAAATAGGAACTCTCGAGTTCTCTGACCTGACTCCACCAATTTTCTTCTTCTTGAGTCTCCTTTGCGAGGTAGAGGAGGGAAACGCAGCGTCGGTATCTGCTGTTGGTGAAGATAAAACAATGCGATGATGATTTCGGGGTCAGTGGGACTCACGTTAGCGGTATAGAACTTATCCCTGCGTTCCAAATCACGTACTTTTTACTTTTAGCACGTGCTGCAGCTACCCTTAAAAAACATTTTGTACTGTCGCATGTCGCATGTATACAACTGGGACGTACCGCTTCATCATAAAAATGCATCTTGAACTTTGACCCTCTTGGCCGTACCCGTCGCCAGCCGAAATGTGCGGTAAAAAGAAAAAGGATTGCGATTTGGAACGAGTACGCTTCCTTCAAATGCCTCGTCGTCTTCTCCTTCTTTAGTTTTTTTGCGGGCGGAGCATCGGCGCCACCAACGTATCTTCCGCTGCAGAGGATTGTGGGTCAGAAACAGCCAGAGTTGCATGCTGGGCTACAAACTGCAAAAAAGACAGCCGGATGTAGTAGGAACATCCTGGTACTTTTGGCCTCCTACGGTTAACATACTATGCAGAGATGGGCACTAAACCTTTTTTTTTTCCTGGAGTACTAAATATTATGGTAGTATGGGTATTGTACCGTACTGAATGTTTTGTGCCCCTGGGAGGCTCCGGTTCCTCCCTGCACGGTCCCCGCGCTCCCTCTACGGGCACGTTCTCCACGAGAGGTTGAAAAATGAACCAAAAGCCGATCTGAGGAACTGTTACCGAGCAGCTGCACTGTGAAATTGATATTAATTGAAATTGATTATTCAATCTGGGACACACGGGTCATTAATTTCTAATCTCTCCCTTCGATCAATAATATACCCCTCTCTCTAAAGCATCTTTTACAGCTTTTAACTCTTGTTTATGAATAAAAATGATGACAATGATAGCATTCCTTAATTAAAGCAGAGGCCTCCGTGCCTCGTCGTTATTTTTGTGAATTGCATGCCTCTATGGCAGAAAGAAAAAAAACGAAAAATGTCATTACGGTAAAAGAAAACAAGATTAGAAGAAGGAGGAAATTCCTTGTTTGAACTCCTTTTTCTTCTTAAAGAGCAGTTTGACAAAACATCTTCAAAATTACTGTCTATACGTTAGGGTATATCACAAGACTTCATAACCTGCAAATTAATGAACTGCTCCAACTAAAAACTATTACTCAGATTATAAAATTAAACGCAGACAAGATGCACAAGAGTGTTTTCTTTTCTATCAGATGTCTGAAATTGATACTTTTGCAACCTAACAAGTGAAAAATCACAAAAAGCCACGTGAGAAAAAAAACAAATCAAATCAAAGTTCAGTTTTATATCCCGCTTCCTTCTGGGTCCGCTTCTCTCGTTCTCATTGGCTGGAGCTGCTTTCACTAGAAAAGCACCTCTGATTTTGTTTCAATGATTTTGAACGTGGCAGGAAATATCCACTGACTCCAGGAACAGCCCTCTTAACCTAACGAGCACCGGTGACGGGCGAGAACAAAGATCAGGGCGTAATACCGGGCTTTTCGACTCGGGACTCAGACGGTTGTCTGGGACGAGAAAATCGAAGCAAAAATCTTGCAGTCTGAGCAAGTCGTCAATGGGAAAGGTGGATTTCTGGCAAACTGACACAAGTGAGGTAGGTCAGTCATGATTGTGTGAGAGGTACAAACAGAGGTCATGAAACTAAACTTTGCCAGTAGAGGCCATGGAGGAAAGCAGGAGAGAAAGCAGGGGGTGCGTTAATGCCTTTTTAAATATGCTGAGGCCCAAATCACTGAAGTGTATGCCATTTCTTGATGTCCTTCCCCCACTGTGCTCATTGGCTCTTGAACCAGGAGGTGAGTCAGAGAGGGAGGAGGAGAGGAGGAGGGGGGGGCACCGTGCAACACTGAAGTTAAACACTGTAGTATAAAAGCAAACTTTTCCAGTTTGAACACGCTGCACACAAAAACATTGCGTTATGAATGCACGATATACGCGTGCAAAAATATGAAAATAGGCCATTTGGTGCGTTCTCACCAGCAACCACTTCACGTGGACACGGGAAATTAACATGGGCTTCTTCATACCCATGTGTGTGGTTTTTTTCTTTTGCCACAATGCCGACTGATTGGGCAATGATTATGTTTGTTGGTTCAACCTCAATTATCCCGGCTGCTCGGGTACGCGTCTTCTCCCTCTGATTGCTGACGCACATCAACACGAGGTCGCGAGGGAGCAGCATCTTCTGCACGTCGACAGCGGCGTCTCAAGTGCCACTGAGGCTCCTAATGATCATTTCCCGACACTGCAGGCTGCTCAGCATTTGATTTGGAGTGTGTTTGTGTGTATAGAATAGAAGCTGCTTCTTTTTTTCTTTTTTTTTCTTTCCAGCAAACACAAGTATTGCTTTTTATTTTTTTTATTTTTTTTATTTTTTTATGAACTCGCCTGTTTTTGAATTATTCTTCTTAAGTATGATAAAAAAAAAACCTGTTTGGATGTGAAGTGATTGAATTACCTATTTCCAATCTGTTATTTACAATGAGTCACTTCTCATCTCGTAAGACGCGCTTCTCACATTATTTCATTTGCAGCAAAGTGTGGCCATATTTTCACACAATAAACATTGAGAACAACAAACATTATTAGTCCTATTTGTCAGATGCACGTGTGAATAATGTGGCTTTGTACGACGGAGAGAAACAGTGCCGTCAAATAGACAATAGCGGCTGACATCATGCTACGACACGCGAGAAAAAACCTGACACAATCATATAGTCATCTCATTTGATTTCGGAATATGTAATTGATTTCCAGACTTCTTCAGTTAAAGTGGTGTTGAATGAGGGGTGGGACCAACCGGAGGTAGAAAAACTTGTAATATCATAAGGATATGGTCAAATTGTGACCGTAACCAAGATAAGGTCATTAGTGAAATAGTAATTCAATATGAATCACGTCATCGATTGTTCTCACCAGACCTAAATTAACTGTGTGAATATATAGGTCTGGGCACCCCGGTGGGCGTCGTCGTCAGGAGGAGTCTTTAACCAATCGGCATTATGACTTGCGTCATGCGCTGATTTCCGTTAAGCTTTAAACAACAAAGACACTTCCCTTAATGTGAGCAGGGCGCGACATCACGTTGGTAAAAGTCCATTACAGACTTCTTCTTTAGAATTTTAGGCCTTGTTCTTGCTCAAAGTTCATTTTCTCTATATTTGCTAGTGTTGCCTCAACTGTCCGTATGGTTTCATCTACCTCTGCCATTGTTGAAACTACATTTGGAAACAAAGCGCTTGACCTCTAGGTCCTGAGCAAGCCTTCATGCAAACAGGGTTTCCAGACTACAAGCAGAGCATAAATCGTAGCCATAGCGATAAGTGAAAGCCATTGGTATAAAAGTTTACTTCAAAAGATTGTTTTAACAAGTTACTGGGAAAAAATATGCATTATAGCATACGTATACCCAGTCATTAAAAAGGCTGCACATATATCATCCGCACTAGTCCAACAATTTCACAATCAAACACTTAAAATTGGCTTTTCCCCACAACAAATACCTTTTCCATTCAGTAATAGCTGTAAATACCCACCGATAGTTTGACAAATGAACAACCATTTAATTTCCATCAAGCTCTGTTCACAGCTGATTTCCTCCTTTTATATGGGGTATATGTTGATGATTCTTATCCATTTATATTTACCTTCACGAAACGTTACATACATTTGCGCAACATTAGCATTATCGAAGCCAGGCCAAGTCTCTGTGTTTGATGAGCATTAAATAAGTAAGTAATGTTTTATTCAAGCATCAGAACACTGTAGGGTCTCTTATCCAGGGAAGAAATAGTGCTGATTTTACACTCCCCTCCCCTGACACACACAGACAGACTCAGACATCGACTGTGGCGCAGCGTATTTGTAAAAATGTGACACAAATCCAAATAATTCATAAATGACCTTGTCTAGCGCCGGTGCCTCAATCCTCTGATGAGAACATGTCACAGCGAAGGATTGTCTAATAAGTGATGCATCGGAAAGCCTGGCCAGAGTATCTCTAAAGCAATTCTTTTGTAATTGATGTTGCAGCATAAAATGGCTCTCAGTGGGCCCCGGCTGATTAGGTTTTTTGTTGTTGTTGTTTTGTTGCCGTCTAGCCGCTCACAAACAGTCACTCACCAGGTGGAATGACAGTTTCACATCCAATTATCCCATTAAGGCTGATCGCGTTCTTGTGTGTCCTGTCATGTGTCTTTCATCTAATCTGTAAATGTGTGTGTGTGTGTGTGTGTGTGTGTGTGTGTGTGTGTGTGTGTGTGTGTACAGTCCAGTCGAGCCGGCGGGTTAATTTAAAAGTCTGATTATTGAGTTCAACAGAGATGAAAACAAACAGAAAACAAGCTGCGAGTTTATTCTTCAGTACCAAGTGCAGTCTCTAATTTATGGGGAAGAGTTTGGCTGGGAACAGTTCCTCTCTTTCACTTTTTTTTCCCACTTTCTGTCTCATCTTCCTTGTTTTATTTTCTGTATTCACCGCCATGTGGACTCTGGGGACGTAATGCAAATGTCCTGGTGTTCCACTTCCCTCGAATCCAACAGGCCTCATCAAGTCTACTCGGATGTGTGCTCTGTTGATTTCCCTTCCTTGTAACAGATGCAGCGAAAAGAGCAGATATATATTTTGTAATGCATTCGACGCATTGTAAGAAACCCACGTCCAATATTAGCTATCTGCAATATTTCCGATTAAAAGAAAGCCGGTACATTATTAATTTAGGATGTAGTGTTCGAATACCACACATATCAAACCTAGTGGCCCTTTACGTGCAGCAATATGTCGAACATATGCTGTGGTAATCTGACAATGACGATAACACTCTAAAATGTGCTCACATTGTGCTTTTGGTGCATTGTGAGCAGCGTTTCCATTCAAGCATCGTACATTTGTGGTCTGAGCAGCGTTATTACTGCGGTGCAGTGTGTGACGTTTGAAAGAATATTTCCATAATGAAAGTAGAAGCAGTGTCCAACTCGGTCTCTCATCCTCCATGCTGATGATTTCATGCTGTTTCCTCCTCTCTGTGGGATATGAATTACAGGGAAACCTTATTCTGGTGTTTTTCTGAGGCTGCCTTTAGGGAAATAAATGAGTAAAAAAAAAAAAAAAAAATCGAATGGGAGAAAAAAATAAATTATAAAATGCAAATGTCTGTCGCTGAGCGAATGAATGAGTGATGAAGCTACGCCATCAGTCCACCGAAAGCCTTAACTTCCGGTGTCTGTTTTAAATTAAAAGCCCTCGTTTCACATTAAAAACCATATAAACTTTAATACATGCTCAACCTTACAGCTGCTCAGGGAATGAATGTACGTGATAGATTTTCAGCCCTCATAAATAATCATTTGCCAGAACGTTTTTCTATGGTGGTCTTCGCTGTGTCTAGCATGGAAACTGGTGTAGCTTTGACGTCAACCATCGGTTTCCTTACAAAAGGGGATTTTGTAGCTCGGTGCGGTGGCTCTGGCTGACACCATCCTGACAGTACTTGGCTCCGCCTCACTCACTGCTAATCCCAGACTGGGCAAAGAGATGGAGGGCGGTTGGAGCCGACCAACTCCATAAACATGGAGTCCTGTTCAGTGACTTCAATTACATGAAAAGATGCTAAGCAGGCGGCTAGCCCACTTTGACTGCAGCCATCTGTCACTCAGAGGCCACGCCCTTAATTGTGCATAACTTTAAACCATGATGTTTTTTTTGTTTGTTTGTTTTTTTAAAGACATCTCCTGTACAGTTGTCATGAACACCAAAACCATTTTTTGTACCAGGCAGTGAACATGTTTATTTCTGCTCTAAAATTGGGTATTTTTAATAGGAAGGTCATTGCGAATTTACACTCTTTTTTTTTTGTGACAGCCTCAGGTGGCCGGCCAAGGAATTACAGTCATTGGCACTTCAGCATTCACTTCATTTTTCAGCCTTGTTTGCAATATGCATAAGCTAAGGCTACTTACTTGTTAATGTGTCAGTGGCAGTCCTATAATATTATGTGTATATATAGTGTGAGACAAATACTATGAAAAGCACCATTTCCCAAGATGAGTACTTATACTTCTGAAACTTGAGTACAGTGTTTTAAACATACTTTTGTGCAATGCTTATAACATTTTCAATGTTGGACATTTACTTTTCTTATAATATGGTATTGCTCACCAGCTCAATGAAAGTACATGATTTACTTTTTATAAGTGGCCTACTTGAGTAGTCATAAATAAGTAATTTCCCCTCTGGATTATCTACCATGTCTGGAATGTGAACAAGCAGTGCAATTGGAACATATGAGAAAAAAAATAACTATGACAAAAGCCACAGTTAAGTGTGTTATGATGATGCAGCTTTGTAAGATACAGCACTATATAGTATTTTGCTTCTATCTCGAATGTTTAAATTGGGATTTTCCTCTGTGAAATGAATGTCATAATTGCGACACGATATAACTTAAAATGCATTCTGAAAAACATGGAACTGGTTTCTTCCAATATGTCGTTCACTCTCTCCCTCTCCTTCCCTACGCATCCATCGTCGGCGTGTCTTACCTCCTAATGAATGGCCTTCATCTAGCACCCTGAGTAATGTCATTTCACAATGCATCATAGCGGCTAATAAACTCAGGATTGATTTGTGCTTATACAAAAACACATCAGGCGGAAACCATCACATCAGTAATAAATTGATGGTGATCTGGTCGTTGGGACGGAGCAGCCAAATGCCAGGAGAATTGTATTTATATATATTTTTTTTTTTTCTTATCGGAGGCTCCTCGGCGGTGCAATCGATCTCGGTGCAGAGCCTTTTGTTCTCTGAAGTAATAAAGCAGCGTATTGATTTATCGGCGGGCGACAGTTACCTTTCGCCTCCTCCTCCCGTTCTCTGTTTCATTCCGCTGTCAGGTCCCCGGGGGAGGAAAAGTTTGGTCTGCACAGAAGCCGAGGCCCGACACTATATGCTATACAGTGAATGCACATCCGTACTGACGTCGAGATTTAAACTCCCTGAGAAAAAAAATACAATGCAAGCGGTATTGATCTGGGATAGAGTAGATTCCTCCGGGTGGATGGTAGAATATGTACAAATATATTTGTTGATTTTTTTTTTTTCTGAGCCTCTGAAATGGTAAAACGGGCAACACACTAATCTCCTCTCAAGGATAAATGATCTACTGGAGTTGCCGTCATAAGTGTGGACATTCCTAATTGTGGAAATGTGAGCGGGAATTAATGCAGGTATTAAAGTGGTTGACCGGTTCTCAACTAGATATCACTTACACCAACACTAATAGTACATTGTTCAACCTTTCATATAAAGGAAGAGCTCACCCTCAAATACATTTCTCAGTGTAAAACCATTTATGTCACCAAATTAGTTCATTTTTTTTACTCATCCTGTCTTTATTACATTTTCATCCCCCGTGGAATGACATCGCAACGGCACCGACCAAATCGATAAATGGATGAACCGATATTTCTTAAGGCAGCCGTGTCTCGTGTGTCCCATTAGCTTGCGGCAAAAAAAGAGCATCTCGGCTAAGATTGGGGATGTGCTCATGGATTTGGTAACGTGGCAATAATAACAAAATGATATTGTTAAAAATGTCCCTGTGGAATTTTTGAGTTGTATTAGCCCCATGGAGCATTTCATTTTTCTATGAGTAGCTCCCCATCGGTGACAGAATACCTCATTATTTCCAACGGTTTAACGCTATTCATCTGCTCTGCAGGTGGTGGTAACAAGGTGCCAAGATATGCAGGAATGAGCCAGCAAAAACAAATAATAAGGAGGCTGATAACAAGTAAGTGAACATAATGAAGGGTTCCACAAAAAAAAAAAAAAAAAAAAATCGGTTTTGCAAATGTTTTACGATGAAGGAAATGTGTTTCAGTTTATTCATTGACAAGAAAATTCAACAAGGCACCATTATATCCAGAACATTATGTTTCCTGGAGCAGTTTTCACCAGTTTTAAGTGAGAAAACATAACTATAATAAAACTACTACTCAATAGTGGCTAACTATTTGTTTTAGGAAGTAGATATAGTTCATCATCAAACCTTTTCCAGATATATTCAGTCTCAACATTTAAACATTTTTCTGTCATTATCTTGGTAAAAATGTCATCCAGGATTCTCTTGCGTTGTCATGGCATCGGATCTAACTCAACATTACATCGAGGCAGTAACAACGTCAGCCTGGTGCCCCTTCAATTTATTGCAAGAATGAGAAAATTCATGTCCGGGGGAGTTAAAAAAAAAAGAAAAAAATACTTCAACTAAACAGTTTCATCTGAACTAATGAGATATGAGATTTTCTCTTGGATCTTCTTGGGGAAAAAAAAAAAAAAAATCCTCTCACAACTGTGGCTCATTCAGAGCACTATGTCTCTTAACAAACTTCACATCACCCTGCTTCTCAAATCTCCGCCCTGGGGTTGAGTCTGTCCTAAATTGATTTAAAAGTAAAACTGTTCTTTGGAAATCACTAAATGGTTTCGGGAGTCACATCTTAGAGGTCAGGTGGGGAAATATTCCTGCAGAAAATCTGAGTTCAGACCCTGATGTCTCGGTTGTTCACATGGTAACAAATACGGTAACGATGCTTCTACCTGGAACAAACCTTTGTTTTCACTTCCTTCGAAATGTGAGTGCAGTTGCTTTTAGCCAGTTGTATAAAATTAACTTGTCCGGATTCTACATTTGGAGGGAAAAAAGGAATCAAACAAAGCAGGAGAAATCGTCTTCAGTAAGTCAAGCAAATTTACAGTGAACTGGATCGGCCTTTCGGGTCTCTGATACCTTTGATTGACAGTCTACTAAAAGGCCAGAGCTTCTCTAATCAAAGCTCTCCTCTTGTCAGCCACTCACACTGTCATGAAGGAGGCTTGAGTCACTGGTGGAAAAAATAAATAAAAAATGGAGCTATTTACGAGCTTGCAGTAATGAATTATGGCTAGCTGCCTGTGCGGGATGTTTTTTTTTTTAAAACCCAGTCTTGTAATTGCACAATGAGCAGAGTGCTGTTAAACATCATAATTATGGGTACACTACCTTGGGACCTTTTTTATTTTGCTGTTGGAGGAACGTGTACTGAAGGGAGGCTGGAATTATTTTTTTCAGCCCTCCATTTCCATTTTTCTTCAACAAACACCATCCATGTCCCTAATTACTGACTGTGTGGATGAGTTTTGTAAATGTCTGGATACCTTTTCCCTCCCGTACAGGTGGTCATAAAATAGCTAGACCACTTTTCGATTTTCCAAGCAGCCGAAACTGTTTTTTTTGTTGTTGTTTTTTTCAAACCGTTGCTGAAAGTTTAAACAAAGTCCCAACAGACACACAAACACCGCCGGAGGTGGCGTCTCTCCATCTTTCGTAGCTGCTCTTTTCATGCCGCGGCGGAGGACTCATTTCCTTTCACTTAATTGACACGGCTGTATCCGGGGAAAAGACACGTGCTGACATTTGGTAATTCATTCCTCCACTCACATCTCATCAAACGCTACTCATCCGTGTACGGCTCTCATCCAATGCAGCTTTTGACACGAGTGGAGAGAGTGTGTGTGTGTGTGTGGGGGGGGGGGGGGGGGGGGGGGGGAGCAGACAAATTGAGGTGATGACTGTTAACCTTCACAGGTGCTTGACTTTCCTTTGGTCTGCAGTGTCACGAAGGCAACGCACGTTTTAACAGATTAGAGACGGCATCTTGTACCTGGTATTAATAACGCCGGCGGAATCTTTGACCTACGGGACGGTAGGCACAACGGCATTGGATCAAAAGCCTCGTACGATTCAAATCTATTTAACATCAGTAAATCACTATTAAACTGTAGACATTAGTATAATTAATGTAAGGAGGGAAAAAAAAAGGAAAAGGCAGAATCTGCACCCGACAAACTGAACCTACGCAGATTAACGTTGCTGTGTGCAGTTTAAATTTAAACCTGCATATCCAATCCAGTATTTCAATTTACTGCATACGTCTATCAAATGTCAAAATGTGACATACTTACATAACTCTGATTTATTTTTATTTTTTTAAATTTGCCGCATGCATTTTTCATTAGCTAGAGTTCCTAAAGTTAGTTTGACTTCATACTGAGGGTGTAGCTTTCACGGTGCTATGAATATGTTGACTGAAACATGAATGCAGACCTGCTGTAGTGGTGTCGGCTGCAGTCTACCATCATTTACAGACATGGTGAGTCTCTCGTGGAGCAACTGAAAGCTGCCAGATAGCTAGTTAGCTTGCACGCCAGCAAGTTTTAACTAGTTAAATTGGTTTGGTACCGATTGCGGTACCCCTTAAGATGCAGCCACCTCTTTAATCCCGTAGCTATTAACCACTCAGGCTGGAGTGAACCCAGTGTCGCACTTTTGGTGTGTCTCATCCGGACACGCTTTAAAGTAAAAATGATGTCAAAGTGCACCTGTGCCACTGATTATCCCTAAAACACCTTAATACATCAGGGGTTAGGGAAAGATTGTAGCCATGGTTACATTTTAGAGAGAACAAAAAAAAAAAAACCTGTTTGCATAAGATGGCCACGGGTGTTAAAAACAAAGCTCTTTTTTTGTTTTTTTCTTTTTTTGCTCCCTTTTCCTCACAGAGTGCCTCGGTACACTGACACGAGCTCACACACACACACACACACACACACACACACACACACACACAGGCGTTTCTCGCAGGCAGTTTTACTGATGGTTTTCTATGCAGCTGGACAGAAAGCACTGTGCGCTGCCTGAGCTAATTGGTATTTGGTCCCGTCACCTTGTCTAAACCGGCCACGCGACGGACGCAGCATGTCAGCAGCACAATAGCAGCAGCTGCCGTCCTCTGTCAGCATCCACGCTGGGTCTGTTCGAGCGCCGTGTCGCTTGCTGGGCGCTCGAGGGCTGGTTTGACGGAGCTCGCAGCTCACGAGACGCGCCGGCGGATCCGCTTGTGTGGGAGATTTCAAAGTGTTGACAAAGGCTTTCAGGTTGCAGAGAAGTGAGGTTCCACAGCTGGTTAAAATGACACATCTCCGTAATACCTAAGACTGAAATGACTAAAAAAAAAAACACACAAAAAAACACCACCTAGTGCTGGCAGGACGTTATCTACAAACGATATCAGCGACAAAGCGATAGAAATGTTGTTTTGGCCTGTAAACTTGGGCCTGAAATCTGCACTCAGCAAACTTGGAACCTGGACTTTTAATACTGTAAGAGACTTTTGCCATTTGCTCACCTTCACGTTCTAATTTGAATTGTGCTGCCACTTTTTTTTGTCGAGAAAATTATCTTCACAGGTTATATGTGCACAGAAATGTAAGGAGCTGTGAATACACAATCTCTTTCTACAATTTGAACTGGATAGTTTCAATTTCACAGTAGCTTGCCTCTGTTAACTTTAACACGAACGGTTGTTTGTTCTCAAAGGGGAAGAGAGAAAACAAAATGGTTCCCTTGTAATTCAACCAAATATTGTCCAATGGAAATGCACTCCTAAATCTCTGTAGATTAAACTATACCAACAGAGTAAAATGGAGGCTATTGATTGTATCCATGACGGTCTCATTTTTTAAAGAAACTATCGCCTACCTTTAAACTTGTTTGTTTGACTTTATATTGAGAATGGAATTAAGTAAAGCTTGTTAATCAGACATGCAGTGCATTTCTTGGCTCTTTGAGTTTGGACTTTCTACTTTTCCTGGATGAATTTCTGTTGAATGACATGATTGTGAAATGTTGAAACATGTGGAAGTAATAATAATAATAAAAAAAAGTCAATTTACATCACCGTGTGGCTGTTTTAATCCCTTACATCCAATTCATTAACTTTTTTTTTGTAGAAACGGTACCAACAGCTGGAATGTGTTATAACATGATGTTTTAATATCAATTTATCTACAAAATCTTGACTGACACCACTGTATTCTGGTCTTCATGGAAAGTGCACCGTCACTAAAGCAAAGAAACATATATAAAAAATTACAAACAAATAGACTGTACCATAAAATGTCCAATCATTCGGCACCGGTACATTACAGTAGAAATGAGCAGATTCATATTGAAACAGGATGGTTCGACTTTATGTGGTGGCATCTGCATTTCTACCGTCAAATTCTTTTCTGAAAGAGTTTCGTTCTGGAGGAACGGTCGTGCGTCTCCTCGCTGATCCGGCCGATTCGTTTATTAGATAGCACTGAAGGTAGTCGCCACGAAAACAACAAAAAAACAACCAGATGAGTACATTCTTCAGCTGTCCACAGCTGGTTGTCTCTCGGTTAACCACAGTTTGGTAATCCGCAGAGACCGAGCACAAATATACGCATACGTTCTCCCGCCTCGCTGCCGTTCACAGTCCCGATCGCCCTTCGAGCAATTGTTAACTGCACAGCTTGGTGGTCTCGTAATCCATTGAATTTGGCTGACGCAAGCTGAAGGCCTGTAAGGAGGCGTGAATGCGAACCACCTCGCTGGCGGTCAGTTTGAGTCTGTGTCGGAGGAGGCAGGCGAACAGGTCCAACCTCTGTTGACCCGGAGGGGACAGCCGGTTCACCCGGTCTCGTATTTCCAGGAGCTGAAGCATGGCCGTGTCCTGGGAGCCTTGCGTGTACGGGTAGTCCAGCTGCAGGATCAAGTCGCGGATGGCCTCGGGGTCAAAGTGCATGCTGTAGCCGAAGACCTGGATGCTGTTGATCTTCATGTAGCCCAGGTTCCGAGCGGGATCCGTTATTTCTAGCGGCTCGTAATAGACGCTGTCGTTCACGCCGTCTTGAGTCTTTATCCTGCTCCGAAGGTAGATGTGGATGGTTTCAAAGAACGTCTTCCACTTGTTGCCCAGCGTCAGAGTCCAGTTGTAACACTCAAAGGGCAGGTCCAGCTTGGTGGCCTGCCAGTCGGGGAAGCTGTTCTCGTTGGCGGGGATGTACCAGCTCTCCGAGTGGCTCCCTCCAAAGGGGTTGATGTAGAGAGTCAGGACGGGCTCCAGGGTGCTGTTCTTTGTAAGGCAGATCTGAAGGGATATCCCCAGCAGCATGTGGACCATGTTGGACTTATACTTGTTGCTCTTCAGCGTCAGCAGCATCCTCTTTCTCCACGATGGGTCGAACCAGCTGTTGAGTCGCATGTCATTGCTGATGAAGATCGCGTGGACCTAAACAGCACGTAAACACAGCAAATACATGCATTCAGTAAAACAAAAATAAAAAAATAATATATATGTATATAAATATATATACATATATAAATAACATATAAGTGAGATCATGGTTGAGTATTTAAGTTTTGATAATAATACACCATCGGATGGCCAAATTTGACAATTTCCTGTATCCATTTCAAATTAAAAGCTTTGGTTTCAAATTAAAAGCCCTTACATTTTTTTTTCATAGTCTAGCCATTTACTGGATTATGTCCCAGACTTGTACCAAAATAGAGGACATGCCAAATGACACACTGTGATTATGGGGTACACTGTGTATCTTGGATGACATGAAGTACAAGTTGTGGGCCAGTTGTGAAATCCAGAAGATGTATCAAGCTGCAGTTTCAGGCTCACCTATTTTTTTTTTAAATTTATTTAAAAACCACAAACAGCATCCAATAAAACACAGCACAGAGGAAAATAACTGGGGTAACTCAGAAGTTCCACAGTCGTCAGAAAGGCAAGACTTTTTTTTTTTTTTTTGTAACGCTGACTGGCTCCCATGAGCGCGTCTTTCCCAGGCTACTGCTTTGAAAGACGGATCGACTCTCAGCCAGCTTGACACAATTTAACAAAGGCTGAAAGAAAAAAAATACCTCGAGCCTGCGGTCAGCTCTCTGCAGTAGGTAGCCCAGCTCCAAATCCTGGAGGTCCGTCTCGAACCCGAGGTAGTTCTCCGTGGAGTCCGCCACCATTGGCCTGCAGGCCCCCTGCGTCAGGGCGAAGCCCGGGTTGCAGCTCCCACAGCGGGTGTGGTTGTCTGGCGCGCACGCCGCGCAGGCCGAGCCCTCCCCGACCGAGCAGGGCGGAGGCAGCTGGCAGGGGCTGTGCTCGTACCGGCAGCTGCAGCTGTGGAGCTCCTCGGAGAACGCACCGAGCTGGTTGTTCTCTGAGCAATACAGGAGAGACTGGATGTGACCCAGCCAGTAGGACTGAGGCCTGCAACCGGGGAGTGGCAAAACAGAAGAGGACAGAGAGAGAGGAAGGCAGAGAGGGAGTGGTTATTGAACAGGGTGAGCTGGTTTAATAGGAGGGAGCTTTATTAGGCCCGGGACACCTGTCTGGGTCTGCAGACAGCTTGTTCGTAAAAATATAAGACAGACAGGCCTGATATCATCGCAGCAAGAACGGTTCAGGTCACCTCCAGGTCGGAGTATCTGTGTGAAACTTTAATTTTTTTTGCATGACCATTTCAGCCACAATATTTCAGTGAGTAGGCAGTAAAAAAAAAGATAATAAATGTTAATAACAGATACTTTCAAAACATTTCTCAACCAAATTGCTCATGAGATGATAACTGAACCATCTTCATGACAGCCGATCAAACGCCGACCGATCATGAAGGTCACGAGAAGTTTATCTTCATTTTAAAGATGCTTTATTGAAGACCAGACAAAGTGGTTCCAGCCTCTCAAAATGACGGTCCTTGTTTAATTTCGGTGTAAACATTTGAAGTTTTATTTACAGCTAAAACTTTTTTTGCTTACTGGGAATTCCCAGGATGCCTTTGTGCATGAGATATTTCCAACAGGATTTTGAGCTCAATCTTTTTCCAGAACAACCCATATGAGGGCATCTTCAGGATCACACAGCGGGAACGTTTTTTGCCGCAATTCCCATTTGTTACTTCGCCAGCCTTGGCTTGAGATTCTCGTGGAAGTTTCATGTTATTTTTTTTTTGTTGTCTTCCAGTGCTCGATTGGTTTAACTTATACATGGAAAGTATATTGAGCGTGAACGGTGTTTGGAAAAGAAAGAGAAAGTGAGAGACAGAAGTTGTCTTTGATCTGTTTGTGACATAAATATTAGAAGTGCACTGCAGCCGAAGGGTAACTTCCTCTCAGACATACATAATTCCCCCATGTGGACCGGAGTTTGATTCCCGTCTGTAGCACTTTTTTCTCGGCTGTGATCCCTTTATGCTTTTTATCCTCTTTGCTCGCTGAAGGGAAGAAACGCTCAGTCTATACCTCTGGCTTCGCTTTTAGGAAAAAGAAAGAAAGAAAAAAAAAGAAGCTTCTTCTTTGATGAGGGTGTATGGAGGTAAACTTTATGCTAATCTGAAAATATTTGCTGGATTACATTTTGGTGCATTTTTTTTTTTCGTCTGTATTTCAATCTTATTGTGTGCTTGGAAACGGGAAGCAAAGAGTTCAGAAAATCGCTGATTTGAATATCAAAACCTTCCTAATGGAAAAGGCGGTCATGGGAAATGAACCGAAAGGACTCTTGCTTTCCATCATCCTGCTACCTGTGGGTAAGGAGTTTCACCTCTGACAGCTTCAGCAGAGCAGAGCAGTCACCGAGACAAGACTGCGGTTGTACTGTTCGCTCCCCGGTGTGATTGCGTACAGTTGTCTTGTTCCCAACGTCTCACAGCTGTAAATCACAGTTTCTTAACTTCTTGTGTTGTCTTTAAAGCCGGACGTCATGTTGAATTTTGGTCATAAAATATCGAGTTTTGTTTTCTCTCGGCATTGATTCAAAGAACACTAAGGTTTTGTTTGGATAATACACACAAAATATTAATAGTACTAATATGCATAAGGCTTTAACAGAACTAATTCCTGGACACGACATCAGAATGCGATAATTTAATTTGTCATTCTCGTTTCCGCCGGCGTTAATCTGCAGCTGAAACCAGCCGGCGCTCTTCTGGTTAGGAGGGAAGAGTTTTTGGAACATGGCTGCAGGCGTGGCGCTTTCAGTCGCGGGAGCATTAGTGAGGTTAAATAATGATGTTGGGACATAAAGCCTGCAACGCTCCCAGTCAGTGTTCCAGTTCATCCCAGAGATGCTGTGGACAGGGGGGAGGGGGGGGGGGTAGGGAGACCAGGCATTTGTGCAGGCCAGAAGTCAGAAAACTCTATATATCTACACCTCACTTAGAGCATGCAGGATGTGGCCACAAAGTTCAAAGAATAACATTGTCTAAAATACAAAATGGATCCCTTAATTGGAAATACAACTGTAAGTAAACTGTGAAAAAAAAACCCGGACACAAAGGAATAAAGATGTGCACCATCTTAACTTGTAAATATTGCATTGTAATTTTCTTTTCTTCTTTTGTAAATATTTTATGAAAAAAAAAATCAACAGTCCGTGTGTTGCTTCGCCCGGCAGACAACTCGGTTTTTATCTTTAGTAGTTTTTTTAATATATCTTTTTTCATTGTGAAAACAAATGAGTAAACAGCTTAGAGTATTCCATCAAATCACCGTTATTATCCTGCAATGTTTCAACACCATCTCCACTGGGTTTATTGTCAGATCTGCAGCAGATGCAGGAGGACCGCAATTGTGCCGCTTATCTCCCAGAACCTTTCCTCCAACTCACATTCATCTCCTGTCAGAGGCACCACATATACACGCTATTAATAGCATTTTTGTCAAACTACTCAATTAGTCAATCAGTACTAAAGAAAAGCAAGCGAAAGCGATCAAATATGAGGAATGTAAAGGAAGAAAAGACATGTGGTGTAATGATTACAAATGAATGTGATTAAAACTGTAGTTGTAAAGGCAAAATTGGTCAAATCTCCCGAGCGCCTTGAAAGGATCATTAAAAAGCTCTTCAACGCTGTTAGAGTTAAATCATAATTGCACTCAATAAGTAGTCAAACAAAGATGAGATGACTCCTCCAAGTGATGCATTCAAAACCTCGGCACAGGAAAAAAAAAAAAAAGATCAGCACCTCCTTTTTTTTCTTCTTTGAGAAGCCTCGGCATAAGAAAGCCATTTTTCTAAGCTGATTAAAGCAGAAGTACTGGAAACATCACTTGAATGACAATGAGCATCATTATGCCTAATGGCTAAAAAAAAAAAAGTTTGAGCACAAAAGTGTGCCGGGCTTTTTCTTATCGTTACCCGCCTCACATAAGTCAAGCTGACGACCGTCTTATTCGCTCATAATCGTCAGCGATGTGGAAAAAAAAAAAGACGCCCGCAGGACGCGAAATCAATCACGTATCGCTCGTTTATCACAAGTGCTGCGAACAGGAGAGTTAAATTGTTGTTGTTTTATTTTTTGTTTGTTTCGAGACTTTCCGATTCTCTCCCGGACACGACGCGCGCCAAACCCCAAATTCTCTTTCCACTGACTTTGGAGATTTTTCTACGATGAGAGTTAAAAAAAAAGGAAAAAAAAAACAAAACTAAAAGGAGTGCCTGCGAGTCAACGTGGTGGTAATAACAAAGATAATCGCTGCCTGGATGGCGGCGATGACGCTTCCTGGCAGGTGAGTGCCGGGAATATCGGCTGCGTGGATCAGTGATTAATGTGTGTTTTGGCGACGCGGCGGAGAGAATAAGAGCGATCGAGGAGAAGGGACGCGGAGACGGAGGAAAGACGGAGAGGCCGGACATTAAACAGAGTGCACTGTATGGATTGATCTGACGGTTGATTTATGTGCCGTCGCCGTCATTAGCGCGGCGGCCGAGTCGATCTGAGTGACTGGCTGACTGCGACGGTCGGAGTCATCGCCCTTTTTGTAATCACCTGCTCCGGCGGACAAAGGAACCCGTTGTGGACTTCACTGAATCTCCAAAGACGAGTCGCGGATTTTGGAAAGTAAAATCGAACTCTTACAAATGGCATGTCTCCATGTGTTTTTTTCTTTACTGACAAGTCACCCTCTTTTCTGGCATTTAAACTGCGGCCGTCGTCTCTCGGGAGAAGAGACGCTGTTGTTGCGACGCAGATGGAAGTAATTGAGGAGGTCGGCGTGGATTGAAGGTCGCCATTGTGTTAAATGACACCTTTTGCCCGTGAAGCTGCGACGCCGTTTGCGTGTCTTCTCTCTCTCTCTCTCTCTCCACCTCGACCCGGTGGGCTGCGACACCATGGACAATACAGCCAGACGCCGGTTCAACTGAGAACGGCCTGCTGGGAAAGTGGAAGGTTTTCGAGAGCTGCGAGAAAAAGTTGAAAACAAAAACGACGGAGACCATCCTTTTTTTTTTTTGTTAAAGTAATATTAGCTATCTAGGGAAGAAGCAATCACAATGAATGCTTTAGCCCGCTGTGTGGAAAACACCGAGATATATATCGTGTTTCACCGTTCAGCCCAAAAACACGACGTATGATTTTTTTGCTCAATGTCGCCCGGCTTGTACAAAGTTTCCAGGTTTTAAACTGGGGTTTTCTTTCTTTGAACTTACAGTAAGTTTTGATTCTTTTAGGTCAAAATAATTTGACTCTGCAAAATTAAACCTTTTCCATCGATGCGGCAGATCAGAATTTTTTCAGACAGTCATAGAGGCTCAAACGCTGTTTGGATATGCTGTTATTCATTCTGGAAAGTAGTTCTGATATGCAGACTTCAGCAGAAAAAACTCATTTCAAATTTCGAATTAACATTGATGGTGAAAGTTTGCTGTCGTGATTTTCTTAACTAAATGAGTTGGTTGTATGTGTTTAATCCCTTTTTCAAACTTTATCTGACTTGACAATAAAAAAAAAAAAAAAACAGAATTTGATACTCTAAAGCCCAAAAAGACGTGAAACTATACATTTTTTAAAAATCTTTTCAGCCACAAAACGGGTGAGAAAAATCGGGCGTTCTGAATAATTTCAGAGGATTTCACAGAGATGAAATCCAGTGAAATGAAATGAACATTTTATGACTTCATGAAAATTTCATGAAGCTACATGAAGATTTAATGGAGCAGAGATTTTTGGGGGTTTTCTTTTGAGGCAGCTACGATAAAGTATGCCAGGTGAGCTCATTCCTGGCGATCTGCAATTGAAAATATGTGCGTGTGTAAAAATTTGGGCTGAATTTGGTTGAAAGAAAAAGAGCTGTCTTGTTTGAACAGCATTTCATTGACTGCGACAGGATGTACAGAAATTCTTAGACAAAGCTGTGCTAAAGTCAAATCCTCTACATGAACTTCAAATACACCAAAACGGGTCATCGTGAGGATACACAAGTGAAATGCTTCCGTGGCAACTTGCAGATTGTTTCCTTCCACTGACGTAAATGTAAAGCAGCTTTGGGCGGAAAAAAAAAAGGCCAGAGCCTTGCAACTCCGATGGGGGGTAAACATGAAACAAGGAGGCGGAGAACGTACAAAAACGTTAAAACACCACAAGAAGTTCGATTGTCGCGGGTTTACCCAAAATCGAAGCGATTCAAGCCTCAAAAGACGTGAAAACGTTGTCAAATTGCTCGTGCTCACCGCTGCCTCGGTATGCGGACTTGGGGCTGTCGGTGACATCTTTTGCTGAGACTGAAGAGCTTGAAGATGACTCTCTGGGCTCGTTTGGAGAGGACCCGCATGCTGTTCTCCAGCTGCTCGTAGCGCCACTGGAACAGGCTGTCCAGGGACCACAGGTGCTGTATGGTCGACACGTTCAGGAAGTAGTTCTGGGGCAGCCTTGCGTAGAATCCCTTGAATTCATCTGTAGCAACGGAGAGGACACGTAGAAGGAAGTAACTCGTATTATTAATATTAATCGTAAACTTGATTTATTTAGCACATTTCAAAAACAGAAGATAGTTGATGTATTTCGACAATATGACTTCTCAACCATAATTTGAATCCTTCAACAACGAGTCAAAGGCTACCTACAAATCGCCGTTCGCTTGCATGTGTTGTGTTGACGCACACTCCCTCCTACCGGTGCAGCTAGCAATTTCAAATAAACTCGACCATGAGGGACGAAGGCGGTAAAAAGCAGCCCGATTTTGTATTTTGTAGAAACGGAAGCATTAGATACAGATACTGCACGTACAAGGAAAAGGTCGGAGCAGATCCGAGCGTTTCTTTTCCATATATGAGTTTTTCAGGAGCCGAGCATCAACATGTGATGTGGGTGAGACTTTGTTGTGCAACTTCTGGTGTTCAAACTTCAAACACCGGCGGTGGAAAAAAAAAAACTGGGCCAAGTGTAAAGATAACTGAGTGTATAAAACGAGCCGTGACATTTAACTTCCACATCAGACGGACAGCCAGCACCTCAACAGGAAATGTATGTTGTTTACAAAATGTCTGGGCTGCTAACTGGAACAAATTTATGTCTGCAGCTTCCATTATTTACATCCTGCAGTGGCTTTTTCACGGCTCCGGTCCGTGTAGCTTATTTATCAGTCAATGAAAAGAGCCACTTCAATGCTCTGTTGAACAACTGACCGGTGAAAAGCAGAATGAGAGACACTATAGAACGGAGAGGGTGCACCGTTCCTGTCCGACACGTTGAAGCAAATAAATGCTGCATTTCTCAGCTGGGTTGAAAAGGAGGCTTCGACAGTGCATAGACTTCGGTAGCGTGTCGTGTTTGGACTGCAGATGGGGACTTGGGAGTTTCTGCGTGGGGACCGAGCGTCTGACAGGTGCTGCTTTGAAAAGTCACCTCTCACTGTATTCGGTAAAAGCCAAACAAAGGGTGACCTTTGGAGCAGAAGGCTGCATTTCTTAAAGGAATAATGGGCTCATTTTTGAAAAACAGATACAACTCTGTTTCTAAAAAAAGAAAGTTGTGACGCTGTGTACGATGTTAAATAAAATCAGAATGCAAGGATTTAGCAAATCATATAAACCCATATGTCATTGCAAATAGAACAGAGAGAATATATCGGAGCAAGCAGACCTCAAACTGTTGAGCAGCTGAAATCCCATGTCAGGCAAGAACGGGACAACATTTTACTTTCAAAACTCCGGCAACTGGCCTCCTCAGTTCCTAAACGTTTACAGAGTTTCGTAAAAAAGAAGAGGTGATGCAACAGAGTGGTAAACATGCCCCTGTCCCTGTTGAGATGTGTTGCTGGCATCAAATTCAAAATAAACATATATTTTGCATAAAACAATAACATTTCTCAGTTTCAACATTTAATATCTTGTCTTGGGTCTATTTACAATTAAATACGGGTTTGCAGGATTTGCAAATCATTGCATTCTGTTCCTATTAACATTTTACACAGCGTCCCGACCTTTTTTGGAAACGGGGTTGTACTAAATTTGCAAAACAATAATGAACACCTCATTATTAGCACCAACAACTTTATCATCATCGCCTTACTTGAATGTGAAGTGAGTGAATTCTGATCCATCTAAATGCGACAGCCACATTAGAAACTAGACTTCATCTGGAAAAGCATTTGCATAATCTACTGCATCCTTCCGAGACCCCTTTTCGTGTCGAAGGTTAACGGTAGAAGTCACTATTCTTGACCTTCGTCGGTGCCAGCGGTTGGATTTGGCATCTTCTGATGCTGATAAAGCCGCCAGCTAGAAACCTGCGATATCCCTCGCTGAAGGACACATTTATGACATTTGTTGGCATCTGTATTCTGGGCACGGGCTCGCCCTCGCTTCGCAGCCAGCTATTAAAACGTAAACTTTGAAAGTAATTGCACTTAGGGATATTTCAGCCAAATCTGAAGAGTGGGAAAAAAAAAAAAAAAAAAAAGATGACATCCATTTTGATTTTTACCTGAGTAATAATCACCCAGGAAGGGTGACCGAGCACAGCAATAATAACCAAACATTATGCTAAGAGCTTCCATTCAAACTCCGTTTCCCCGGTGATATGAAACGCTGGACCGGCAATAAATGGGTTTTTATAGCTGATTAATCTGCTCCAGACATATTGTAAACTACCTGAGCCCCAAAGCTGTTGATTTTTTTTTTTAATCTGGTCATGTCGCATAGTTAATTTGCTGTATGCAGACAGTGTGCCAGGATCCAGGATTTTCAAGCAGCTATTATACTTCACCTATAAATCAGAGAATAGGGAGGGACATACATATAGAATTCTCTCTCAGATTTAATGGTGCGGATAAAACACTCGAATTCATCCCCACTTCCTCTCATATAAATGATTTATATTCAAGAGGTCTGATTTTCCTGCATTTAGGATGAGGCATGCAACGGGAAATGAAGCGAGAATCCATTATTTTCATAGTGAGGGGCTTCCTCACCTGATTCTTCAAACTCTTTGTAGAGCAGCCCCCACGTCTCCGTGATCCTCTCCAAGCTGTCCTCCATGGCTTGGATGTCCATGTAGGGGCAGTTGCATTCTGGGAACTTGGGGCCGCAGCTGCACCAGCAGTCGTTGTCCTTGCAGACGAACTCGCCCTCTCCGTTGCAGGCGATGTAGCTGAGAGCGGCCTGCACAAAACTTTCTCTCAAGTAGTCCGGAAGGATCACTTGCAAGCCTGTAAAACCAAAGCTGGGTTTAGTGCCGCCATCAAACTGCAAATTTAGGGAGTGACGGTAAAAGCATCGTTTCGATAGAGCGCCGGCTGATCTTATAATTCACTAAATAACATCTATAAATCGGTATTTTTGGATGCCAAACAGTTACTGCTGTTTACTTCATGCACTTAAACTTTTCATTGGAATGCTTGATCTTTAAAAACACGTCGTGGCAGTCACAATAAAAATAAAATATCAAAAAAAAAAAAAATCAAAAAAAATCAGACAAACCTTGCAGCTGGACTTTATTTTCAGGGCTCTGAACCAGCACGGAGCTGACAGAGTCAAGGTTGTCATAGTTACTGCATCCGAGAGGACCTGTTCGGGTCTCTGTCACCTGGGTAACAAAAAAATAAAACAGCTCCTTTATAAATCCCTCTACTGCATCCATTTTAGGACACGTCCAAGGTTAAGTTAGAGTTCTTTACACACAAAACCTATTTTAAAGGTACTTCTTAATTTCGGATACAAAGAAAATGTGTCTTATGCAACATGAATAGCTTTCTCCGTTCTATTTAAGTGAAGTGCTTTCTACATAATCGATTGCGCTTGTGAATGTGAAAGGAATACAAAACTAGGCTGAGCTCCTTTTGGGTCTTTTAAATTGCTGTTCGAGTGCTTTTTCACGCTCATCTTTATGCAAGCCTTCTGCACGTTTTTTTTTTTTTTTTTTTTTGTGCAGCCGCTGATTGAAGACATTTCGATTGACCTTTGCCACAAAAGCAGCTGCAACAAAGTGCCCCCCTTTTTTTTCCCACTTCATTTGCAAGAAAAGATCTTATTTCAGCACGCTCCCTTTTTCTCGCCGTGACATAGTGGGGGGGGGCACATAACCAACTCTCATTTTTCTCTCTTTGTGGTCGTGGGACACCATATTTTGTTCGGCGATTTGTCCTGGTCAGGCTTGTCAGAGGGACAGTTGGTGCAAAGTGACAGATGGATGAGGCGAGACAATGAGGGTCAGTCGATGAGTAACACCATCACAGAGGGCTCGAAGGGCTCGGGAGCTCGTATGAGCCAAGGAAGTCAAAACTCAGTATGGCGCTCTTTAATCAAAAGCCCTAATCCAGGAAAAGAAAATAAACAAAAAAAGGACTTGAGAGCAGAAATAAATATCCTCTATGAATGGGAAAAGGAAAATGAAGATAATTTGAGTGCAATTCTTCCACTATTATATTTACATCACGTTATAAATCCCTTGTTTCCCATATGAGGGATTTTAATGCTGATATAAATTTGGAGGAAATGAGATACAATGCTGTGGTTTGAATCCACATGATTATTGAATCCATATAAGGACTTATTTGATATGCCATATGATATCCCATATGGCAAAACACTGACTGATGAGCAGAGCGTTCAATTTCCGCTTTGCTGAGCAGCTGCTATTCACTGTAGATACATTCTGGTATATTAAAAATACTTAATAGGACATTATTGGCCACCTGCATCTCGGCACGTGACCGGATGAGGGAGTGAAGCGAAGGCTGGAAGATTTGTGTCTTTATTTGGTATTTTTCTTCAAGATGGGAACGTTATAGTTTCGGTGTTGCAGCTAAAACTATCCCATGCAAACAGAGACAACCAATTCTGTATCATTGCCACGTACATCCGATGAGGCTGCAGCATAATTTTGCTTTCGTAGGCGTTACCGTGCAACAGATGGGTTTAAGTTTCCTTTTACCTTTTGTTTGGTCTCCACCACCTCCAGAGAAAAACAGTCTCACATTATATCTTATACTTTTTTTCACCGGCTTGCCGCAGAGTTGGTCTATCTGTGGCGTGGTGCTGGTCAGGTAGCATGAAGTGTGTTTATCAGAGCTTGTTTGCCCCAAAAAAATGGCTGCTTTCTCCAACTGGAGACTTGACTGGCGAGGGCGGACATACGTGGGCTGTCAAACTAAAAGAAAAGGGCTAACAGAGGATTAAAGTAAAACCCTGTTTAATGCAGCTTTAAGCCTTATCATTAGCCTCCAACTGTCCTTATTTCAATATGTGCTTGTGTACAGTGTGGGTTTTGTGTTTTTCAGCAGGTTTTTTTGTTTTTGTTTACCACTGTTATTTCTTTATTTGGTGTCCTCTTGTCGGAAACGTACTGTTAAGATAAAGTTTGGATCGAGTGGGATCCTAGATTAGCAAAGTAGTTGTTCATATACTCTGTAATGGCCCAGTTCACAATCAATCGAGTTATAAGACTGAACACACGCTGTGCTTTTTTTTCTTCTTTTTTTGCCACAATGAGAGCACAAAAAAAAAAATCGAGAGACCGTCCACGAGAAGAAAATACAAAAGGCCTGTTCTTCACTGTGTTTGGACAGACTGGTAAATATGGATTCAGTCCAAGATATTGTAAAAATCATAACAAAAAATGCTCCCTTCTGCTCTCTGACAACTGAAGTCATTACTCGTTGTACAAACAACTCTCGCCCTGCACCGTGACTTCTAAAAAATAAAGCCCAGATTTCCGTAGCCAATCCCCCGGCACACCACAATGCTAACACGCTTTTCCTCCAAAAAATGAGCTTCAATTTCCCCTTTTACACGGCGACAGCAGGAGGCCCTCCGGCCTCACCAGCCCTCTCCCATTCACTCCTCCACTTGTTTGATTTCAAATTCATGCAGAGAAGCGCTTAGTCGTATCTGTTGTGCCGTGGAAACGACGCACGGGTGCGAAACAATCCGTCGCTCTCTTCGACTGCCTTCTCCACCGGTGACGGAGGTGAATCTTTCCTCTACCCACTTCCCACCTGTCAGTTACGCCAGATGACTGCCTTCGGAGCATGAACGCAAACTCGCTCGTCTTCTTCTTCTTAAACTAATTCCCAAGAAATGAAACAGACAAAAGCATCTGCCTCGACACCTCAGATGTGGCCCACCTTCGCTGCAAAAGAAATACTCCATCCTCCCCGAACACAATGTAGTGAGAGGACGGAGCTTTGATATAAGTACAGGGAGTCTGATTCATGTTCTGCTACAGCAAAGAGGGCCGCACTTCACAGGCAGACTACTGCTGTGTTCCAAGAAATGGAGAAAAAAAAACGTATAATAAAGGCAGAAAGGAGGGTCATTCTCTCCTCCGTCACCCTATTAACCTCACGCTAGCTGAAGGTGACAACCGCAGGCAGAAATCTGTCACAAGCCGTGTTTCACAAGACTCATTTATCTTCCGCCTCGCCATATGTGCTCATCACGGCGCTTCCTCCAGACTCGGTGTGCTTATGGCGGCTGAAGATCGTATCTCCGTCACGAGCAGGCTGATAAAAATCATAATCTACTTTAGTTTCCTCGCTGCTATCGTTGTGTCAAAACAGGGAAATTGTGAACAATGAAAGCGACACTCGAAACCCCACGAAGCCACCGCGTTCAAAAGGTATGACCTTTGAAAATCAAATGAAAAATTGTAACGTGTGAATTTCAGTGAAGACAGCAGTCATTTATATAAAATAATAATATTGCATTCATTAACTGTACACAAAAAGTGGATGTAGCTCCCGGCTCTGAAAAATGAAGCCGATGCAGAAGTGCTTTAAGCTGCGATACCACCGAGGGCCACTAGAGGTCGGCTCCAAAAAGCCTCCAAATCTCATAAAATTCGCAGTCAATCAAATTTTACCCACAAGTTATTTCGATTTTGCAAAATAAGTCACTCCTTCTTATTAGTTTTCTGTCAATTTATCTGAAAATAATCCCGTCATTTTATTACAGAAAATAAACTTCAAAAAGATGTTTTTGGGGGCGTGTCTGTTTGATCGACAGGCCCGTGGCGCAGTCAGGTTACGGCTATCGTTTTCCAATCAGATTGAGTCATACCCCCAGAGCTCGTCCAAATATGGTCACAACCAACCTGCATTCACACCAAAACAGATGGCAGTACAGCACCTTCCCCGCGGGGGGTGTGAGGCGCTCCGATACTTTATTCCTCCTTAATCCAGGAGGTGGCGGCAATGTGCCTAAAAGCTGTTTGCCAGCCGCCATGAAACAACAAAAACGCCAAACAACGGCACTCCTTTGTATTCCCTCACGGCAGGGTTGTTGTGCAGCTCTCGAAAGGTCATCTTAGTGGCGATCAGTCTCTCTTCGACCGTCACAGTCAGCAGAAATCACGAGCTTAGATTTGGTGCGTGCTCAACATTTACAATCGAAGCCGGTCTAACGCTTCATAGCAAAGACGGACGCAGGAGGAGCACGGGCTCCTGTAGCTGTCATTCTTTCGGCTGCTGTTGAGGCACGATTTGCGGAGACAAGTTGTTAATATTGCTCAATCAAACAGTGAAGTTCTATTTGGACAACTACTATTTAATTAGCTTACTGGAATTTGTCAATTTATTTGCATCTCATGGGAATAAATGGGTTTGACTTGGTATCAGCTCAAGTGTTCAGCTGTGTGAGAGGTAAAAACGAAGTAGTCCAAGACAGGCGAAGAGTTTTTATATATTTTTATATATTTGGTACTGAAGATGGGAACAGACAATAACAATACCATTTGCACTTCCCTTAACTTCCCTTTTTGTCTGATTCTGTGTTTTGAACATTAAGAGGTCAAGTTACAACCAAATCCCTCGTATGTGTAAACATACCTGGCCAATAACGCTGATTCTGATTCTGAGATTTCGAAGCGACAGTGACCTACAAAACTTCCAGTGATTTAGGCGATGGGTAACCGGGTGGTACAGAATATACTACATGCGCAGGACATTTTCCGACGTAGCAGTGCTGCCGTAGATGTGTACTTTGGCCAGCAGGGGGTGTAGTGTTCCCGCTTCACAGAGCAGTGTGTGCCCATTGAGATGGCAAAGGATGCTGGGAAATTACAGGAAGTACAACATACCGTTGGCGAGTCGTGGCTGCTCTTGTCAACGGAGAGCAAATTTATGAATAATCCTCTGTTAATTACTGATATTTCGTGAATTATGTAGGAAACTGTTTAATGATTTTTGTTTTTTTTCTAATCTGATGTTTTTTATTGAACTTGGCTAACATATTTTGCCGTGTGGACACATTTTGTTTCCTATTTTAGATGAAATAGCCGCTGAATTTGATACTTAGCAGAAGTATTGTTTTGCAGGCCAGCGTTGTGAATGATTTGTACCATCTACCATATTTGTGCACTAATTGTGTGTTACTTTTTTTTTTCCAGTATTTTTACACTACTTTTAGTGTTCTGAAATAAAATATAAAAAGACCCACAAACTTAGCGTTTGGAAGTTGTCGTTTCATATTTTAGGTTTCCGGTTCGTTGTCGTGGTGAAATGAGTCGACCTTGATTGACGACTGGCCCAAAAGATTAAAAGTTGATCTTTTAATGTTTGAACACGGGGTGCAATTCGAATGAGCCCCAGGAAGAAGATCTGAAAAAGGCGTCACCTTGATGGCAGTGGAGGCGATCTGGATGTGGTGCAGCTTGCGCAGGGTGCTCTCCCTGTCGATGAAGTAGGAAGCGGCCAGCTGGTGCAGAGCCTCCAGCGTCACGGCGGACGAGTTCCCCGAGTAGTCGCTCACCTCGGCTTTCTTACTCAGTTTCCTCTTATCCACAAATATCGTTAAGGCCTCTTCTCCTGCACGGGGATGAAAAAAAAAAAAAAAAAAGGCTTTTAGTTAGTTCAAGAATTTGTCTTGTACTTTTGGAAAAGGAATATCGCGCGCGCGTTATCTATTGCCGTTGAGGTCTTCCAAGTATCATCTCACTTCGAGCTTCTCGGAGACTAAACCGTGCTTTCTTGACATAAAATCAAAGCGTTATTATCTTAAGTGTTTAAGTGATTTTGGGTGTTTATCTCTCTCTTTGGTGCCAAGCGCTCCTTGGTGAGGTGTTTATACACTGCACTCCCCACAAATCTCTTGTCAGTCACGCCGCGTGCCAACTCGTGTCAGATCGTTTCACTTGGATTTCCCGTTAATAAGATTTTAGTGTCTGCGTTTGGCACACTTTTTGTAGCAGAACAAAGCCCATGCCGCCTTTTATGTTTTGATTTTTCTCCCCTCCCCCCCAATTAATCTGCAGTTTAACACGGCCTTGAATTTAAAACCCTCCACCTGCTCCCCCTCCGGGAGAGACACCACGATATTCCAGGGTGTTTTTTGGAGGACGGGAGCAGCCGGCTGCGTCGCCCTCCGAAGCGCGAATACACTCGACCCACAATTAGGAAAAAGTCACGTCACCCTGGATCAGAAGCCACCGATCACAGCAATCAGCACTTCATAAGTCGAGGGGAGGGAGGGGAGGGAGGGGAGGGAAGGGGGGCTGCGGCGCCGCGCCCTCTCTTTTGCTTCGAGAGTTCCCGAGACGCCGCACATCATATTTCTCATCATAATGCAGCGTTAATGCTTCAGGGCCCATTTTTCTGCCCGCTGACTTTTCCTGCCCGGCTGCTGAAGGGCGGCCTCTTAATATCACAATCTATTTATTAATTTCATTAAGTCCATATGTTTCTGAATACAGAAGCAATCCATTCAGAACCACGGAGGCAGATCTCTGGCAAACATCCAAGGCAAACTCCTCATTCTCCTCTCTTCATACCACTAAGTACTGGCTGAGAGCCAGAGTGCAGGACTGCATCAGCTCAGGCAGCCGGGAGGATTGCATTATTTGCAGCCACTCACAACAGCGACCTTTTCAAAGCCGGGATGTCGGGTCTGAATTAATTGACAAGTGTTGCCCTGTAAAAGCAAAATCTGCTTTTCAAGACTTTGCCTTCTTTTCTTCCCTGCTCCTGGAGTCGGGGAAGCATTAATGCTCGTACGATCGTAAACCCAAGACGGGCCGGCGGCGACGGTGAGTGGGAGTGTCATGTTTGCAGCCCACAGGCTTTTTGAGTGCATTCATACATCGCCGAAGACCCATTTCTGCGCTGCCACCGACGGTATTATTCCGCGGTGAAGTGTTTTGCGTTTGTTCTCGCAGGCTTTCCGTATGGAAAACAGATGGACACAACACCGCAACTTACTGCGAGAAGCTTTTATCATCACAGATTGTGATACTTTACTGGTCGATGTATTTGCATCTAACAGTTTTGCAGGGTTCTTGTTTTCAACAAAGTCAAATTAGAAATAGTGAAATGAACATGAGACAGTTTGAAACAACTCCCTGAGATTGATCCTAATTAACTATGTTGTTACTGCTGATAAAAATCTGCCAACTGATGGATGCTCACCAAAATAAAATAAAAAAAGAAGAGAAGTTTCATCTGCATCTGTCTGAAATGAATGAGCCTTTGTTCCAAAAAACAATATCTTCTGAATCTGTCAACATTGTGAGCTGCGTGCGAATGAAAAAAAAACTAAGGTGTGTGTGCAGTTCAGTCAGTCAGTTAAAAATCAGGAAATATTAATAGACACTAATCATATTATATGCATGTAAAGCGAGAACTTTACCTCCCAGTGTAGCTGACAACAGGAAGTGAGTCCCATACTTCCTGATGAGGTTGTCGGCGATCATCTGCGTGGTGGGCCGGCGGCCCAGCAGTCGAATGTTCCTGATGAACTCGGGGGTCAGAGGTAACGGCGACTCCAGGAAGTCCCTCCTTTCCACCGCCAAGTTGTTCACCTTCCATCTCCCGAACTCCCTGCAACCGATTCAGAAAAGAAAGAAAAATAAAAGACGCATACAAACGTGAATTAACTCATAAGTCGGGCAACAGAAAATATGCGAACATCTCAAGACTTTTAAAGGCTCTTTGTAGAGTTTTAGAGTTGTAGTACCCGCTTGAGTTCCGTGAAATTTAAATTGCCATTTTCTTTTCATAGTTTGTAAATTGTATAAACTAAAAGATTAATTAGTGCATCAAAAAGAAGTTAATGGGTGAGTTCATAATGAAAATAATTACTGTGCCAGCTCTACTCATAAAACAGAGGAGGTGACAGCCTCGGCTTCAAAGGCACGCAGTCTCTTCCTATGGATCCATATTTTTTTTTTTTGCCTAAAACTGAGTTAGTGGAATAAATGACAAGAAGGGAAAAGACAGAGCAGAGCAGAAGCAGGCAGACAGGGAGTATCGAGTTTAATTCATTATGTCATGTGCTTTGGCGATGTCAGAAACCCCTCGACCATACCGAGACGGCCTGAGCTGAAGTGAAACTGAGAGAAGGAGCGAATGAGAACAAGACAGAAACTTTCATGAGAAGACATGAAAAGAAAACCCAAAACAACCCGGCCAGACTGAAAACCGATGGTTTCAACTGGAACCACGACTGTCACACGGGACGCAAACGTGCTCCAAAACTGCACAGCTGACAGATGTTTTCCTTAATGGCCCGATCACGAAGGTGGTAGGAGACGTAGCTCCATCGCTCAAAGACAGAATATTTGCCAGAGAAACAGAAAGTCAGAGCAAAAATGTCCCAAAAAATGTATGAAATATATAACACAATAAATATATATAATAAATATTCCTCCTCTTCCCGCCGACGACTGCTGAGCCAGACCTCGACCACGAGCGCAGACTTTATGCTGCATTTTAATTCCCCCGAAGCTTCACTGATTATACAGTCTCTGGGCACATTAATACATGATTGCATCTGACGGATGATAAAAGTGAAGGAAAAAAATTAAGAATTTTAATAAACTGTTAAAGTCAGGACTTTGTTTCTGCCTATCTGACTCTCACAGCCTGGCACATGCAGTACATTTCAAGAAGGGGGGAAAAAAAAAAAAACAGAAAACAACGTAAGTCAGAGGCAGCATGATAAGATGAAGTGGAGCGAAACTCAAGGAACAGAAGAACGCCGGCGTTTCGATCAATAAAGACCGACTGGCACTCTGCATGTACTCTTCCATTCCTGTAAAACATTCGCCTCAAGGCAACGGCTTTGGACGGATATTGCATTTGGAGGCGCTTTGACTCAATGCAGAGTTAATTTTACTGCCAAAAAGTTCAAGGTGTTTAGCGAACGATTTCCACGTTAAGTATCCTTCACGCTCACGGGCTTCGCAAATGCGGCTACACCCTCGGCCGTAACCGGGAGAGAGGGCTGTGAATTAAAATGCGCTGTGCTGGTCTGACACTTCGACAAAATTGTTGACATTTTTTAGACAGAGAACATGGCGGGTCCAAAAAAAATCCAAAACAAACAACAACAAAAAAGGAGTGAGGAGTGTGAATGACACACTTCATCTGAATCTCCTGTTTGCAATCACCATCAATTTTTGTTCTGTTTTGATTCAATAATAATAATAATAATAATAAAAAAAAATCAATCAGTTTTGATTCAGAGTAAAATTGAAATGGTCAAAAACAATTTATTTTTTTGTCTGGTCAGCATAATATCGTATTTAATGACATTAGACGCCAGAATACAAAGTACCGAATGTCTGCTGCTCGTACGAGTAACTTCGATGGCAGGAAGCGGCTCATTTTCATCATTTTAGTTTTGATTCAAGACACTAATCAATGTACAGCTCGGAAAAGGCCTCGCGAGCGTCAAGTTCATCACCAAAGGAACAAAAAAAACGGAGATAAAACTAAATCAACTTCTGTCGCTTGTCGGCGGATGAGACCACAGCTCTGACGTTACATTTGAACAGTTAGGACAGTTTATGGGCCTTCGATGATAGTGACAGCTCAGAAAGTGCAGCATTACACAGAAAATGACTGATAAGCTTCAGACATAAACGTGCTGTAATCTCTTGTAAATCCATATTTACCCTCAATCTATACACACACAGTTTCCAGTAGTTGCCAGCAGATTTCCCCGTTAAGCTTTGGTGCCAGAGTTGTTCGGCTCCGAACCTCCCAAAGAGAAATTCAACTAATTTTGATGAAAGTGTTGCTGCTTGGCCCGAGCAGGCGAGGCTACAACTTGGACTCTGACCACTGCTAACCTGCTGCAATAACAATTGGGATAAGAGAACCGTTTGCCAAACTCCACAAAAAAAAAATCAAAAAAATGGAAGGTTTTAAAACAGCTTGCTGTACAAAAAGTATGCTCTCAGAACTGAGCTCAGGAATTCCTCATCTGTACTTCTGCTTTGGCCTAAAGGACCTAAACTATCTTTTATATATATATTTTACTGAAATGCTGTTTTTTTTGTTTTTTTTAATTTATTATTAAATTGGTATGATTAGGGTATTGGGGCAGTGATTTTCAAATTAAAACAAGTAGGGATTTCATTAAAAAAAAAAAGATGCCGTTATTCCCATCGACCAATCAGAATTTAAGAAACTATAGATTATAATCTAAAGACACTTCTTTTCACATTGTAGTGGGATTGTTTTGTCTACTTTCAAAGTCTGGAACTTTTATTGCTTTAAGCCCACATGGACAAGAACTACTTAATGCAGACTGTGTTCAATTCCCTGACAGCTGGCCAAACTCAGTCTGTTGAGGAAGGTAGAGATTATTTTTTCCCAGGTATTGTTTTCTAGGCTCTAGATGTCGATTGCAGCTGTTGTGGTGTTTGATTCTGTTGCTCTGTTGAATCTGACAGATTGCCGAAGTGCTTTCAAAGAGCTCGCAGTTGCTACTGCCTCCGTTGTTTTCATTGGCGTTCATAATGTTTCAACTTTTTTTAACTAGCTGCCGCTCTCCCAGGGTAATGATACAGGAAGGGATTTTTACAAGCTCCTTTGAATTACACACCGCTTCACAGCGAAGTTAATGGAGAGAAACGATATTGGAGTAACAGGCGTCTGGGATTTATAGACAACATTTAACACCATCGATTAATACAACTCCTACTAAGCACGTAAGTAAAGTGTGTCGGTATCGAGCTTCTCACCTTCAAAGTCACAAAGTGCTTTTCAAAAGCAAACAACATACAAAAGGATGATTTGGTGACAATTTGACCCACATTTAAAAACATTAAACTAACTAACACGAGTTAGCCAAAGTGCGAAGAGGCAGATGTTACATAGGGATTACCCAAACGCCTGCGTTAACAGAAATTAGTTGTCTTTTAAGAGTCCACGTAGTTTTAGAGCAAACAAATTCATGGACGGAAAGCAAATTTAACTGATTTGACGAGCTGAAAGGACGAGCTGAAGAATGAGGTTAGATTAATTTGGACTCATATGTAGAAGCCCGATTCTGTAATGCTCTGTAGGTTAAAGAGAGAATTTTAAAGTGAATTCTGTTTGCAACACGGCACCAATAACAATATATGTTTTTTTTCTCATTTTAAAGTAATTTGTTGCACTTAGTACAAACATTTAATATGCAATAGAAATACTTAACCCTTTAAGCCCTAGAGGCCCCCAATTGGGGGCCAGGGACTAAACTATTATTCAAATATGGACATGCAGTATATACTGATATTTACACATCTGAACAAATCTCACAAGTGTTCCCTTTTTTTTTATTAATTTTTATTGTGGTTGCAGAGATATACTCTTTTTGCAATCTTCGAGCAGAAGCCTAAAAAATAGGTGTGTTTTTAAAGAGTTAAAATCAAGATCCAGTGCTTTAAAAAAACAACAACCTGAAAGCAAAGTTATAATATTAACTTTTCAAGGCCTCACTGCCTCAATTAATTCATCCTTTTCAGAATTCACTTTGTCCAACTGACAAGTGACTTCAAAATTATGCCATTAAATATTGCCTTCACATTAATGCCAAATGTGAAACATTCACATATTCAATACCTGCTAATACAGCTTTAACGTGCAATGTCAGATCCGAGTCTCGTCATTTTATCTTTTACTTTCTGCTTTTGACAACCAAATGCC
Organism: Embiotoca jacksoni; assembly: GCF_022577435.1. Classification (NCBI taxonomy): domain Eukaryota; kingdom Metazoa; phylum Chordata; class Actinopteri; family Embiotocidae; genus Embiotoca; species Embiotoca jacksoni. Next base: position 2,335,678 of record NW_027185329.1, read on the forward strand.
TCAGTTAGTTTTTAGCCACTGAATGAGCGTAAATATGCAGAGAATCATTTTGACATTTCAGATTTGGTAGCATAAAAGACATGAGATGGTTTGGTTTAATGTTTTTACATTTGATTCCCAAAAGTCCGTTTACTTCTGTTTGTCTTTTGTAAGCAGTGGATGCAAAAAATGGCCATTACAACGACAGGCAGAACATTTAAGGAAATTATACCGTTGATTAAAACATTTTATTCATGTTTGGACTAATGCGAAATCATGAAAAGAAGAAAAATCAGCAAAACATGAAAGAAAACAACCTACCTACAGAGAAATTATTAAATTCACTATCTGTAAATGTAACTAAGGAAATACATACTTTCAAAATTAGGACAGGATTGTGTTTGATGTTTAAAAAAAAAAAAAAAAAAGGTTTGGCTCAGATATTGGGCCAGGAGTTAGACTGTATGTATATCTGTGAGCACATTCAAATCTGCATGGCAATGCATTTCTAAAGAGACAGTTATGAAGTCACAGATATCAGATATCACAGCTGTAATTATAACAGATCGGCTGTGATTACTTTGAAATTTCTCTGGGAGGGCCACAAGGGTGCGTTGCCAATTTTTTTGCTATCCACTTGGCACGGTGCCACATCTACTCACATAATCATGCTTATGTGAGGAAGAAGAAGAAGAAAAAAAAGAGGAACGGAAAAACTTCCTCAAAGAATCTGTTGCCTTTTCAGAGAACACTTTGTTCGTGTTGGACGGGTTTTTTTTGTGTGCGTGTGAACGCCAAACGCAACATGTAGAAATGTATCCGACTGTCTTGAGAGATCAATTATTTCTTGCCACACAATGAAATCCGAAAAAAAAAAAAAAAATAAGCATTTAGTAAATTTATGTGAACTGTATCGTGCAATCAGTCAAATGTTGCACTTTCCTTTCTTCGGGAGCCAAAGCTTGACTGCTGTAATCAGAAAGGGTTGAACAACCTTGGCTGCAGATGATGGATGGAGGGAGTGTGGCCTTTTGAAAGGGTATATATCACATTAAACCAGGAGTAATGAGGAAAGCTCAAACACACAGATGTTTAAATGATACCCGGCGTAAATCACCGAGAACTCAAACTGCTGCACAGTAAAAAGTTAGAACAGGCTCGTGGCTCAGATTTGCAACGCACATCACTTTCTGTTATGTAATCAGGAGACTGATTCGCTCACTATTAAGCAGAAACTGAAAGACGATGTGGGAAGTAAACACAATGATGTTAAATGGATACGTGGGGCTCGCTGACCTTTTTGCTGACACTACTATTCAGACGAAGCCTTTGACTAATCTCTTGCTCAGATAAATCTACTGTAGCTATTAATCTTCACCTCATTTCATGCCATACAAATAAATGACCTCTTCAAATGGGACACTATGTCTCTTGAGTTCCACTTTGCAGCGGAGAAGCTCAAAGCTTATTCTGTTGGAAAAAAAAAAGAAAAAAGGGAAGGAGCATTTGGGGGGGGGGGGGGCAGGTACAGAACGAGTATTCCCAAATCCCCCGCTGTCGTTCGTTTCTTCAGTTATCGTCGACCGTGATAAGCTAGCCCCGTCTTATCTTAAAACCCCGATAGGCCAAATGGTTCATCCTACAGGGAAAGGATGAAACGAAATGGGTTTCACCACAGAGTTGATTTTAGGGGCTGCAATCCTCCCTACAACAAGCTAAGTCATTATTATTATCAATTTTTGTTGCTGCGTTTTCGCAGCGGTACGTCAGTGTAATCAGTTTAACTTTCTGGACGCTGTCAAGTTGTTGCGGTGGCTGAATCTTCTCCAAATTCAAAGACGTGCCCTTTTTTAAAAAATATTTTTAGCTTGTTCACATTTGTTTTGCAGTACTTTTACGTTCGATAAATTATTGTATGATACTTACTTTGAATTTTGAATTCTGATGTTTCACTTATTTTTTAGAGTGCAGTATTTTCAGATAATTGTATTTCAACTTCAACCTGCTGTGAGGAAGTTTTGTTCCCCCTTCCTGCCAGTGAGAGTAATTACAAAACACAGTTTCCATATGTTCCCATTGCTCTGCTGTAGCTTATACTCTGTCGCTGTTATTGCCGTTAAATGGCTCGTTTCACCATCAGAATTTGAAGCATTCGGTCCTATAACACTCGAAAAGTCTAGAAGAGCCGAGCGATTGAATCATTTTATCCCAATTCATGTCGGCACACGGTTAAATCAGAAAAATGCCAAACTAGCCGGCGTACGTCTCCTGTGCGTGTTCTGTCTGCAGAGCGTATGTTTGAATGGATTCATCCAGTCAGGATGGGAATGTCTCGACCAGACACCAGATGTTAAACCTCTGTATACCGTGAAATACAAAGAGATTGATCTTGCATTGACAGAACTAAATCAGCATTGTGTGAACTGGTCTGGACGTCCATTTATAAAAAAAAATTAAATAAAAGTACAAACAGGTTGAAGCGGAGGACATCAGTATCTTCTTGACGTTTCCTTACGCACATGTTAAATTTTCTGGCCTGCAGCCTCGTGATAAAGCAGTTTGATAATATTGTAATCAGCGTCGTGAATTTTGAGCACGCTTAAATGATATTCATAATGCAAATTTCATCCCGTAAAACATAATAACGTTCAGGCCGAGGCCGAATGCATGTCAACACTCGTACCTTCGCCTTGGTGAATGTTGGCAGTGTCTGGCCTGAACAGGTGGCTGAGGCGGAAGGCCCACATTGTGTTGTGTGCTTTGGAAGCGATGGGGATGCTCTCCACTGAATCCACCAAAACCACACACACACACACACACACACACACACACACACACACACACACACACACACACACACACAACACAATAACATCTCTCTTTCTTTTCCTTCACGGGACTTGTTGAAAAATCTTTTCAAATTCAATCAGTAGGAAAAGTGGGCAGTTGTGTGAAGGCCTAACGTGGTGTGAATTCATTACTCCATCTCCGCTGAGGTTAGCTCAAAACGCCGTAACTTCCAAGCGCCCATTCTGGTGATTCATCTTCTGCTGTCGTCGAGCATTTATTAGGCTTTAGCCGAAATCTGAACTGCACACAAGACCAGAAAATAATGTTGTCACTTTCAATCACTCTCCGGCCCTGCGTTCTGTACCGAGTGATGCGCCGTCGGACTAAAGACCGGCTGTCAAAAATTATCACTTACAACAAACTGTTACTGTCCCTGTTGCTATTGTTAGCTCAGTGGCCACTGACACTTGCTGATGTAAGCGCCTCACAATCCAGGAAAGATTTTGTAGCATTCAGCACAGAAAGTGCTGAGCCGATGATGTTTTTTTTTTTAACAACATAATTTGTCTAATTGAAAGCTGTTTAAGTTCTCCTAATTTTAAAGTTGGTGTCATACAGTCATTAATTTGTTTTACAAATGTGTATCGTAAAGATTATTATTATTTTTTGCATTTTGGTACTACATCAAGAAGAGACCGTAGCTATGTTTATAGAGCTACATTTCAGTGAACTAAAAGCAGGATCTTAACCACATGCTGTGAGTGCATTTATGGTTTGAAGGAATTCACCTTTTCCAACTGAAACAACCGTAATCTGAGTGCAAAGTAAAGTGCACGGTTCAAAGGAGTGTAACTTATTCTCCTTGCTGTTACTCAGATTGAGTAGGTTGATGTGCACAATAACGATCTTTCACGTTTGAATCTTTTTCTATCTTTAGTCTTTTGCATGTTTGTGCGCCGCTGCATGCGTGTAAGAGGCGTGTAAAAATAGCAGCGTGTTTTGCACACCCACCCATGTTGGCGCATATCACTGAACATTTTTACTGAAATAACGGTAAAATACCGTGCCGTTCGCTTGAGACCAGGATTTTGTTGCACCGTCGTGCGATCGCTTTTAGCTGCCTCAAACTAGACCTTTATTTATTCACACAGATTCACACAGCACGTGAAGTATAATATTTACCAGAGCAAGAGTTTTGTCTTTTATTATAAATATATATCTAAGGCTGATGGGAGCACCAGCATTTATGTCATTAAATACAGTACTGGACTAAATTAAAATTTGATGATGGTGTTGGAATTTGAATGAAAAAAAATCCAACCAATAGCTGTTGAGAGTTTTTACTCAAACTTTAAGTCATGGTGGCACTAAAGGAAAAGTCAATGTATCATTGAAGTAACTGGGTTTTAGTCTGTGGGATGGATTTGGCTTTTTCTACAGACATTTCTTCTCCCTGGAGGTGTTTCAGTCGGGACCTGAGTGTTAGACAGGCGGGAAAAAAACGGGAACCCAGAATGAGTCTGCCCTCTATTCCCGGTGGAATCATTACCTGTGTTTTGTTTATTTTTTTTACACTTTTATGATCATTACTAAACACAATTTTTGTGAGACAGCTTAACCAAAGAGAAAAGGTTTGACTTTAGCGGCCTGCAGCATTAAATCGAATAAAAATCACAGCTAAAGTAAAAAGCTGATCAATTAATGAGAATGATTCAGGGTGGAAAGTCTAATATTGTGTCTTTTACTACTTCTAAAAAGACTAAAACACTTCCAAAAAAAAAGAAAAGAAAAAAAGGTGTGTGTGTGTGTGTGGGGGGGGGGGGGGGGTATTGAAGGTGAAAAACAACTATATTTATTGCCGTTGTCTCACCGGTCCTTTTACCGCCGGGGGTAACTTTCACAATCTGAAGGAAATTCAGAGGAGGAGATGAGACGCGCAGCGACAGTGAGAATGAAGCGGTGGGATGTCGAGAGGCGAGCGGAGGGAGTTTGCTCTGAAAACACTCACCTCAACCCTCTTCAGAGCACCTGCAGACTCCCCTGTGGTTCCTCCAAATCTGCTGTTGTTCATTGTACTTGAAGTGCCTCTTCTATCAAACAGCGAGCTGCTTTCGTTTGATCACCGGGCAGGTGCGTCACACCCGCTACCGATCCGTGGAATCAAATAATCGCAGAAAATCGTCAGGATCCCGTCGTTTTAACCGGTCGTTCGCGGCTACGCGTTGCGGGGAACGGTTGTCCAAACTTAGTTCAGCGTATATCTCATTGGAGTCCACATTTCTGAACTTTTACAATCTGAAATCACTTTTCAATGACTTTCTAGAATTGTTCTATATATTTCATATCAAAGTGAATCTTTTTTTTTTTTTTTAATATCAAATCCTGTGTGGTCTTGAAATGGCTGAACACAGAACAGCTATGGTCAGCTTGCTTGAGGAGATTCTTACAGTAACTTGTCATAGTGGGGAAAATGTCCATAATACCACATAACTTTTTCATTTTTCAATTTAAAATTGTTAATTAATTGCAACACAAAAGACAATACACTAACTGAATAACACAAGGACAACAAGAGCAGTCGCTACAGGCCAGTTACAAGTTGTGTTGGTGTTAATAGGCTGTTGGTGTGTAGCCTGTGTGCGTGTGTGTGTGTGTGTGTGTGTGTGTGTGTGTGTGTGTGTGTGTGTGTGTGTGTGTGTGTGTGTGTGTGTGTGCTTACCAAGCAATCAGTCTAAGTTCCAATTTCCTGTGTAGATCCAAATGCAGGTGTGAGTGTTTTTAAAATGTGATTGGTGGACAGGCAAAGAAAACAGAAGTAACATAACGAGATGGATGAGATCAAGTTTGTGAGAAATTAACGAGAGAAATAACTAATAACAAATCTTCTGAATTATTCATTTCCATTTTTTAACCATTTAATAACGACACAACTGCCACACCAGACATGATTAATAATCAATTTCTATAAGATGATGAAATGCAAATATGTGCTCATAGCTGGATGTTTTAATGAAAACAAAGCAGCATATTTTCTTAAAACAGTTACATAACCAAAGCTGTTACATCACACGCTATGAAGTGTGTTTACTATCACTTCAGTTGCCTGCTAATAACTCTATGCCGCTGATAATCACTGACCTTGAGCGGTAATTTACTCAAAGTGATTATCATTCTGGTCTGTACAGTAAATGTGCCTGGAGAATAGACACAACAAAGTGTTGTTTAATCTGCGGCGCTTCGGCCAGGTTCATGTTCGACACGCTTTGAATATTTATGTCCGACTAAAAGTCGTTCAAATACACAAAGTGAGTGTGAAGGCGGCGCAGGCCGACCGGAGATCCGACTCAGCAGAAGCGGCGCTCTGCAATATAATGTTGTTTTACTTGTTATAGGTCCATTAAATGTGACCCGTTTGGTGAAATCGGGTCTTTTTTGGTCGCTCCGGGCACCCGTACCGTAACACCACAGATAGTCGCGTTCTTAAAATCCGAGCGGCGGTTAGCTTGAATTAGTTTTAACACATGACACGGTGCTAAAATCTTAAAAATACATGACTCCATCAGCAGATATACAACAAGACAGAGCTAGCTGAGCAGTTTAGTGTTTCTATGTGCTGTAGTTATTCAGTTTGAGAAACAATCTCTAGAAAGCATTAAAACTAGAAATCGTCTCTGTTGCTAGGGTCGTTGCTAAGGGTCGGCCTACGTCCTGGAGTAGTAAACTTTGCGTACATTACATAAGAGTCTCCTGACGTGACTGACTGTTTTTCAGTTCTAAGTCATACCCCATGTATTGCCATGACAACGGATATCGCACTTCATATAAATACATTTTTAATATGAATACATTTTGATTACATACGTTATTTAGTTGGTAACCTGTTGTATAATCGCGATATTACACAAGAGGGTGTGGCGTTATTGGCATGTCGTATTGATTAATTAAACACAGCACTGATACATATGTTATATAATCATTAGTATATATTATTCAGCAGCTCTGATAAAAGCACATCTGTTTAGGCTGCTTTGTTCCAAATGAAAAACAAACATCATTCTCCAGGGATGTGCTCACAGGTCAGACACGGTGGTGAAGAGTGGCAAGTACACCTCACTTTGCCTTTTACAAGCCAGAGATCACTGCCTGCGATGTAGAACACAAAGATCTTGATTTGGACCTCTATCATCCAGCAGGAGCACAGCGAGGAAATTTGGATCCCGTTGAGAGAATATTTCAGTGATCCCGCTGTTTACTTTGTGTTTTTTTTTTTAATAAAACAATCCATCTGAATTTTTTATGAGCCAGCTGCAGGTGCGAGCTCCCAAAAATCATCACCATGTATCACCCCAGCAGCAGCAGCACTGAAAGAAAGCCATTATTCGCCGAAAAGCAGAAAGGATCCCAGAGTCGTATCTCTCCAGTCGGCGTCGGCGGGTCTTTCCGAGTGGAACCGAACCCAACTGAATTCAATTTGGGAAGATTTGCAGGCTATTTACTTTTTTAGGTTAGTTTTTCCTTTTAATATCATCACTATTAATCAATGCCACATTGTGGTAATCTAGAGGCCCTCAAACACAACCTTGCAGCTGACAGAAGCCTCTCTGGGGATTCTGTGATAATGCAGAGTAATAAGTACTAAGAGCTCACTAATCACTTGGCCACATGATAAGACTATTAATCTCGCCACCCGTGCAGCTCGTCTCCGATGGACCACTGCCTTTTCCCAGAGAAGAGAAATATTAAAAAGCTCTAACACGGCGACCGATCACAAAAAGCCATAAAGCATCCTCGCGCCGATCCATAGATGTCAGGAACGCTGTCCGTCCGCTTTTTCCCAGAAGCTCGGACGACATCCTCCTCAACGACGACGGATATGATTCACGACACAATCTCCCCTACTTTGATCGCGTGCCGATACCTCAGACTGCTCTGCTGTCACGACAAATCATCTTTTTATTTGATTTTTTTACAGTGCTAATCAACACATCTCATTTGACCACCTGATCAGGTGACTCCACCCGGGGGGGGGGGGGGGGGGGGGGGGGGGGGGGGGGGGGGGTTTGTGAAGGCAGCGGCGGGTGATATATATGCAGCCAGCTGATAGCAACATGCTCGCATGTATTACATCATGACTCCGTCGAGGCGTGCCAGATACCTCCTGAACGCCGGCTGCGAGGAACCTTCTCCGCATGACAACGCAGGCCAAATAATGCAGTCTGCTTCTTAAGGAGCCATGAACGGGATTTTCCATAAAGCATATTGTTCGCCGTGTGCTCCAAAATCAGATATAGAGTCGGGCTTGACATCATTTTGATGTTATAATAAGAGGGGAAAAGCGGGGGGGGGAGAAAAAACGTCCTCGAATGCTACTTTTACAGTAATGTTCAGATAAAATATATATCAGGAAAATAAAATGTCCTTGCCCTCAATTTCAATCTGTTCCGTGTGTAACTGACGTACGTTTGCAAGCTAATTTAAGGCGAGATGAAAGTTGACTTCCTTCCTTCCTCGTCTGTCATTCAATTCAACTTCACCTCATTTAAATTCAGTCCCATTTCATTACAAGCAAAGTTATTTCCACCACAGTGCTTTAATACGGGTCAGGAGAGGTTGATGAAATACTTGTTGCTACACGTCAAAAATAATAGTCATAATTGGTTTGTGGTGCCTAATGACAACATGCAGGGGGGGGGGGGGGGGGGGGGCTCTCATTTTACATTCGACAACATATGGACAGACACAATGAAAGTAATGCCGGAGAACTTATAGTCGATGTGTATTGCTGTAATTGAGTCTGATTTCGGATGTATTGGAAGTCCACCGCCTTTCGGCAGCGGTGTTTGTGAACAATTAAACGTCGCAGCCGTGCAAAGAGCACCAAAAATAATGGTCTTGACTTTTTAGGAAAGAAATCCGGTGTTAATTAGAGGGTTTTTAGAGGTGAAGAGTCTGTAGCTCCATACTCTTTGTAGCCTGAGGTTAAAGACAAAAGCACTGTGACTTTGTGAGTTATACAAGCCTATTGCAGCTATTGCTCACAGCTTTAGCGTCCCCTGTGATTATAGTCTGGAATCCCTGTTGGCATGTAGGTTTGCTTAGTCACTCTAAAAGGATGGACCGATCAGTGACCAGTGGGAGTGGCTTATTGTGCTTCCGTTGAAGTCGAGCATGTTTTGAAATAGTAGTTCCGATTATGACGGCGGTGGGAGAGCGAGATGAAGCGAAACAAAACGGTCGTAATGAATATGGAGGACTTAAAGGCAGAGCCAGAAAAATGCTGCTCAACGTGCCCACTTTTGGAAAGGGTTGTTTTTCTACATCTTTGGAGGTGTTACGTCACATGGCAATCAATTGATTGGTTAAAGGCCGCTCCAATAGTTTCAATATTCAGCCATTAGGATGCAACGACTGGAAAGAATCCTTTATAACTAGGATCTTATTTATTCACCCAGTGAAGATGGCGTCTGGTAATAAAAGCTAAAAGTTCTACTAATTCTTACTACATAAACACCACTATTTACACACAGCCCCATCTGTCGAAGACCAACCACGGAGACTTCTCTGACGCAGCTATCGGGAGATCCATCATGCGTATAATAGAAAAGGAGAAGTAAATTGGCAGCGGTAAATAAAGTCTTAAAGTGCCTCTTCCTCCTGCAGTCGCGACTCACCTGTATATCTTGTATCTGGTGGAGAAGCCTTGCCGGTTCTTGTCCACAAAGTCGATGTACTCCGGGGAGTGGTGGAAGGGCCCCTTATCGGACAGGAGCCAGTCCAGGGGTCCCCCGGGTTTGTCATTGGCGAGGCTGGCCGTCGCCGCCGCTGTCGCCGTCGCGCCGGACCGCAAACACACCCAGCAGTGAAGGCTGAGGCTGACGACGCCCCATAGAGCCATCAGAGATGGAGAGGGGGAGGGTGAGGAGGGACGAGGGTGGTGGAGGTGGCGGTGGTTGGGGGGAAGGGAGGGAGGGAGGGGAAGGGGGAGGGAGGGAGTTTCAGCAGCCACAGACGCTCGTCATTATCTGGCTCCTCCACTGTAATGACCGGGGGACCTGCATCACCTCAACGCCCCCCCGAACACCTAGAGAGAAGAAAAAAAAACAAAAAAAACACAAACAAACAGTTATGGATACAAACAAACACCCACATCCGGCACGGAAGCCAAGACAACCACGAAATACAGAAATAAACAAGCATGAACCTGTGTGCTTTTAACAGCTACGTGTGACAGGAAGATGCAGTTTAGTGTCGTTATACAGAAATTCTGGGACACAAATTGATTTTTTTTTTTTTTTTTTTTTATTATTTATCGAGGAAAAATGACAAAAATCGACTAATTGCAGCTCGTGAAGCGATGCTGCTTTTTCTCTGCATTTACACATTTGTTGGCTGAATTCCTTTTGGACAGTTAATTGAACAAAACACTTGAAAATGTAATGTTATACTAAATAATTAAATCCAATAACCTCATAAAACCTGAAATAATCTCATCACAAAATGTAGATGCAGTGACAATTCTCAGGGAAAGGTTTGTTTTTTGTTATACATATTTTACATTTATCGAGTTAGTGATGATGAAAAAGAATAAATGAAAAGTTGATCAATAAGAAAAGAAGAATCATTTGCCTTAGAGTCCGACTCCGCACTAATAATTGGTTTTTCTCGGGCTGGCGTGTGAGAAAAAAAAAAAAAAAAAAGCCATTAAATGAAAAAAATCGCAGCACTTTTAAGTAAAAGGCACCATAATGTGCAATGAATCCATCTTCCTTTGGAGAGAGAGAGAGAGAGGGAGAACCATTTAGCTCTTCTTTTCAAACACAGTATTTCACTTTTGTTGTGATTCATCGCATTCGTCTCTTCGGGTGAATTGGGATTTTCACACATGAAGATGAGAACTTGGTTGAAAGTGTATTTGAAAGGGGAAAAGCTTGGCGGCCTTGATTAGTAATATTGCACATTTGTGTCCCAGCCTGGCTTCGTGATTCGGGGGAAATATTCTGACATAAAAGTTTTCCACGGAAGAAGAAATGCTCCTTAACCGGAAGAAGTTACGTTTATAATTGTGAATTCCTCCATTTAACGAAACCATTTCAAATGTTTCCGGGGAACTCGCGCTCAGACACTCTTTCGCTGCTAAAATAAAAAGGTCTGGGTTGCTGTGATTTATCAGACTACCTGCTGTTCAGACTGTTGTCCAGAGCCCACATTACTCTCCATCACCATTACTAACCCTGTCAATCATCTCCCCGCCCCACAGTGAGTCAGTCTTTTGGTGTGTGTGCCGGGTTGTAGGGGTTTGAGTCCCATTACAGTATTCTGATGACAATCTGTCAAGTTAACTCAGCCGTACGACCGTGAGTGGGTGTGCGGGTTTGAAAAATCACTGCTCTCAGACAAACACGGCCGACGGCACAGGAAGAACGCGCAGCAGCTGGAAGGTGGACGGAGGCGGAGCCAAAACAGGTTCACCGCGTTCCACCCGACACGGATGTATGTCCGTCCACGGAAAGAGGCCGACGCGGGGAGGGGGAGGGGGGGGAGGGGGGGGGGGCAATTATTTGAAGTTAGGCAAGCGGGAGGCCTTTGATTCTGTAGTTTTAATGAGCTAGCAATTTGGAAATGGATTTCAGTCTGACATCACCGTCATCGCTCCCCCAGTCTCAAGACAGTTGGAATCTCAATGTGTGTGTGTGTGTGTGTGTGCGTGTGTGTGTGCGTCCATACGTGTGCACATTAAACTATATGTATGTGTTAGTGAGCTGCTAATTAAAAGATAACAGAGTCCAAAGCTTTGTACATGCAGGTTTTTTTTTTATCTTCATAACACCTTTCAGTCGTGTGACGTCTAGGTTTTGAGAAGACACGCATATTAACAAGATCTGTTTTCAAGTCCAAGCTGAGTTACAAGTCTTCGGTGTGTAAGTCGTAATAAGAGGCTGCTCAGGTGTTTCGTAGAACGGTTGTTGTTGTTGGTTTGTTTTGTTTGTTTTTTTCACAGCTGTCAAATGATTTTGATGGAACGTTGCTAAAATCTGAGAAGAGTCTCTAGTTTATTGACATGAGACTCAGCTGTTATGCTTCCAAGTCATGTGTGAAATCAGAGTCAAGTCGAAAGTCAAATTTCAGAGCAGTCGAGTGCAAGTCAAGTCTCCAACCCTACGACTGGGAGCAGAACTTGTAGTTTATTAAAAACCTGTAAAAAAAATCTAAATAAAAAAGAGACACGCCGCTTTACTATTCTCACCAACATACACAGATTATTCAGTCTTAATAATAGAACGAAGCACATATTTAACATCAGATACAGTGATTGGAGTTGGGATTCATGCAACCCAAAAGAAAACCGAAACAGACACTGAAAAAAAGCTGTCCGGCTATTTTATGCTGCAATTTTACAAATGGAAAAGCTCGATTTAGATGAGGTAGTGAAAAGGTGTGTGTGTGTGTGTGTGTGTGTGTGTGTGTGTGTGTGTGTGTGTGTGTGTGTGTGTGTGTGTGTGTGTGTGTGTGTGTGTGTGTGTGTTGGGGGGGGGGGGGTGGAAAGGGCTCTGCAGAGACGGCTGATGGAGACGGAGCATTACGAGTGGGAGGTGAACTTCGCCCAGATGTGTTGTAAAAAAAAAAAAAACAAAACATCATGTTTAAAATAATCTTACCGGGAACAAAAGGGCAGAGACTTCGGAGTCAGACTCAGATCGAAGTCTTTAACTCCCAAGTCTGCAGTTTGGATATTAATATACACTTATACTACTCTTAAACTAACGCTCAACAAGAAGTATGCTGTAAGCATAAATTTGGTAAAATTCTGCACCGCATTGCTACGAAATGAAATAGGAACAGCGGCGACGTCACCCGGCACCGAAACGGAGCGAAATTCTCCTCGATTCTCTTCTCGCTTCCTTTGTTGGTGATGCAGTTAAACTGTGAGAGAGTCCTTTAGCAATGTCTGCTCTCATTCCAGCAGTGCTGAATAGTTTATTCGCGCTGAGACAGAGAGACCTCTGTCTTTCCCCACGTTTCTGTTATCTTCTGCCATGCTCTCTGTTTGAGCTCCAGCATTTTCACTTTTCTTCCTCTGTTGCTTTTCCTTCAGCAGCCGCATCGTGAGAGAGAGAGAGAGTTTTTTTTACGCTTTTGTGTGTGCGCGTGTCTTTTGTCGAAATCTGACACCAGAGTTGTGGGTTACTATCTGAAAGTAGCAGGGTTTTTTTTTGGGGGGGGGAATAGCTTGCTGTGTGATAATGTATGACGATGTGTCTTCCGCTGAACTGAAATTGGCCCCAAAACAAGCCGCAAAGTGCAGCTTTGTTAGCTCTTACCCTCCAGCCTCCGCTTTGGCTAAACATTATAGGTGAAACGCTGCCTTGCTTTACATGCTACATGTTGTGTATGAAGTGACCTCGCTCTGAGGGGAGCGTTGTGTCGCGTTAATATCAAAATAAAGCACAGAGGTCACATTAAAAGACTCTTTAATCCTATCATCCAAGAGGCAGCTGTCCAAAAAGCTGATGCAGGAGAACACTGGCCTCCCTCTGCTCTGCGGGCCTCACTTTTTTCTCTCTCTCTTTTTTTTTTTTTTGTCTTCCCATCATGCTCCTCTTTCCATTTTCTTTTCTGTTGTCTCTCCTTCCTCAAACAACCCACTCTCACCCTCCTCTGCATCCTCTAATACCTCCAAATCCCACTTTTGAGTCACATCCTCAATATTTAACACACTTGCTGTGACAGTGCCGTCGGTAAACATTCATTGTTTTCAGATAGGTCTGTGCAGCCCTTATAATCACATTATCACCCAAACAGAGCCATCCGCGAAGCCTTTGTTGTCTTCTGCCTAGATGGTATCACATATATTCCCTTTTTTTTTTTTTTTTTTTACTTTATAAGGGCATTATGGCACATTTTCAACCTTATGCAAACACTGCTTTTGATCAAACAATGTTATAAAAAAAAAAAAAAAGGTCCTCCTTGAGGCAGGAAGCTCTCATATAATCTAGAAACAGTAAATCAAATGTTGGGTGATACAACAAGAAGGAATTTTCATTTGAGGCAGTAGGCAAGCGCCGGGGCTTCCAGTGGATCCACTCAAATATGATTTTGCACAACGTGGGCCAGCAGTAGCCCACGGCTGTTTGGAGCCTCTGTATAAAATGAAAGCTCTGTTTGTTCCTGTGAGGTACTCTCAATGGAATTGTGACGACAGTGCAAATGATGAGGGGATAGATTTTCCCGCACATGAGTATAATGAAGATTCGAGTCCCCTGAATAGACAAACGCCAGCAATAATATCGGTAAAAGGCGAGACGTGACATTGTGCAGCAAATTCAGCCCTTTACCAGTTATTCATGTTTCTTTTAGCTATCAAGTGACTGTTTTTTTTCTCGGATGTTTACCATAGACTGGATACAAAAGTGGACGTACCTCCATAGTCTAAAAAATGTGGCAGATTCAGAAGTGCCTTCAGCTGCGATACCACCGAGGGCCACTAGAGGTCGGCTCCAAAAAGCCTCCGGTTCCATAGACTCCCATTCAACTTCTGTCATGAAATTCAAACTCAATGACATTTCTCCACAAATTATTTCTGTTTTGCTAGCTAAAGTCACCCCTTCTTATTATTCTTCATGCTGTCCATCTGAAAATAAGCCTCAAAAAGCCTTGTTTTTGAGGGGGTGTCTTTTGATTGACAGGTCTGTGGTGCAGTCAGATTCCATACGTGTTTTTTTTCCAGGCTTTGATAACATCCGTTATGGGACCCTAAAGGTTTAGAATAGCTCTTCGGTGGAATTGACAGTCAACATGTGCCCCCATGCGCAATCACTTGAGCCTTGTCATATGACGCACGCTTGCTCTTCGATGTTTGACAAATGTCCAGCACATTTGCACAGGAAACATAATGTTCCTCTGAGCAGGCGAGAAAACAAAAAGATTGCAGTTTATCTTTGAAATGACACCGATGACAAGGTCCTGTTTATCTCTGCAAGGAAGAAATATCCATTTGGAAGTCTTTCTTTTTTTATTTTTTTTGTTCTGCCAGTTCAATAGAGAGAGAGAAGAGGGTGTTAAACAAACAGCCATTCAAGTGAAGCACAGCCAACAGTGGATCAAACTCCCCAACATTTGTACGCCCACTGCCTGTCATAATGACAGGCTATATTCTATAAGCACCACTGAATATCAAATATTTTAGCTGCAAAAATACTTAACAAGTCGTCTGTGATGACTCCCATCATGTACGAGGTTTAATGTCTTGTCATTAGTTGATCTGAAGGGCGAGCAGATCAATGGCACAGCAAAGACTGATGTGAATCTCTCCTTTTTTCCCCTATCCATTTTAATTCATGATTAAAACACTATGTATAGATCTGTCCGATTCAAATCATTCTCAATAATAACCACAGATAAACTATTCATTCATGTTTCAACCGAGTGAGACTTAATAAGTTCTACAAAAGCTGTATGGATCCTTGTGACTACAAATCAACTTCAATCAGGTTTTCACTTTGTAAAAATACCTCAATTGTTTTTTTTGTCTGAGTGCAGCGCCATCTAATATCACATCAATTTTCCTATCTTTTTTAATTGGCAATGAGCAAAAGTTCAGGTAGTCATATTGTGATTCTGCTGAACAACTGATTGTGTTTAATGGCAATGTCTTTTGATATTCAGTATTAATATTTGGAAAGTTATTCTGTTGGATCATATCTGTGAGGCAGCTACAGGCCAGTTAAGGTTAGGAAATAATGAGTGAATATTGCAATTAACTATGCTGGTCAACTGGTCAACTAAAACAATTAATGTTACAGAACAAAATGTTATTACGTAAAGGATTGTGTCTCTGGGGTGACAGGTGGGTGTATAATATATCACCGATGAAGATACCAAACTCCACACCCTTACTTTGCCATCGTAAAGCTTCAGGTCTTCCTCTGTCGACAATTAACAGTGGCACTGACTCTACAATGTGTTTTGCAGATTAATCCAGTATTAATGAACTACCCAGGGATTTATCTCATGTCTAAACGGCTCATGTTTAATCTGCTCAGTTTTCTTGTTAATGTCAGTGTTGACTGTAAGCTCCTAACAATGAATTATTTTGAGCTTTTGTTACTTCAAATTGTGGAGAGCCCAACAGAAATAGGTTCAGTTGAATGGTTTGTTAGAGTCAATCCAGGGCTACCCTAAAATCAACCCAGTACTACAGCAAAATGTGAAATAGCCACGCTTTGGCCTCTCTATGTGTGACAGTTTCACGCTTTCCTGTAGTGGACAAAAATCAAACCCACAGCATGCATACAGCCATGTCATTTGCCTCCCGCATGGCAGTCTCTGATTCATGCCACCAGGCCACCCTTCCTTCCTGCTAATACCGCTGAAAAATGTCCTTTCTATTTGCTCACAAAACGTGAAACTGTCACGCCTAGAGAGGCCAAAGCGTGATTCTAAGGAATCTATTCATTACGAGCACCACTGGTGGCAACATTAAGGTATGACGTGCAGAGTGTGGGCCCGCCGTGTCCTCCGGCTATTTTGGCACACGTGTGTGAAAATGACAGCTCTCTTTGTTCGTCAGTTTTTCCTTTTGAATGAAGACGGAAGCGTTCACATAATAGAAAAACTACTGCGTCCTCAAATGATGCTGTTGGAATCATATAAATCAGCATCCTTTGGAAAAACATGAAAAAGTTTGCAAATAAGTCATTAAGTAAAATAAATGATTTCATAGGAGCTGTGATTGCTGATATTATTTTGACATTATTCAGAGCTTGCTTTGGAAGCATCTGATTGATCCAGTGACTTCTTGAGCTGAATTAACAAAATGGCCACTTTGAGTAAATATCTCGATTGATTTTCACTAAAGAGAACATCCTAAACCACTCATTTATTAACCTTTTTCTATCAATCTGCAACATTTGTAATGAATAGATGTATCTGTCTCTGCTAAATTTTGGAGCACGTCTTTCCGGGCTGTACCGCAACACCTCCAGTCACTTTGCGCAACCGCCAGAATTACATGTTTCCTCCAGAGATATAGGCCTGGCTACCCACTGCAGTGTTGGATCTTAACTCTCACCCCGTCTTTTGGAGGATACGGTAAGCTTGATAAGATGTGGGAACTCCCAAGCCTAATCTTTTTTGCGAATTTCAGCAGCCGTTTTCATTGGAGACCGGCGACAAAACCGAGCAGTCAGCCCCTTAACATCTGCTCGCTTATTGTGGGATGCCAGAGCTGTGACGGCCCCCTATACCTGAACTCTGTGTGTGTTTAAATGTGTGTGGTTTCATTCAAAGCGTGTCTATATCCATGACCAGAACAGTAACAGCAGATCATCTTTGTTGGCGCTGCAAATATGCAACTATGCAAATTGCAAGTAATTCTGTTTTTGTGATATCGCACACTTTGAACACATTTGAAGGAAAAACAATGGTAGGAAAAGAGGCGGAGGGGATGCACGCGCTTTTGCAGGGCATCCTTTGATTAAAACATTTCATTAGAATTTCTTCAACAGGATCCACTTTGTAACTTGTCTGCAAGCCAACCCTAAAACCATCCTCAAAGTAGGGAAACAGGAACTGATAAACTTTACATCTTCCCCTCAATGCTGACTAATGAGGTTTTTGGCCCTAATTAACCCAGCTATCTTCCCTCCTACAACTGTCAACAATACCTCTCATACCAGCGCCAGGGGTAAAACACAGCCTTTGTGAAATTATAATATGACTGCCAGTTGCACTCATCCGGTTGTCTTACAAACAAATACAAAGGATGAGCTCCCACGGTGTCCTGGGAAGACAACATCAAAGACAAAAAATGTCACTATGAAAGCGCTTACATGCTCAATGATGAACACACACATTTACAGATCTACAAACATGCATTTAGAAGCGTTAGACATGAGGACTCAAAGCAGTAATACGTGAACAGTAATGCCAGGCTGCTATGAGATCAAATTTAAGTATTCAGTGTTTGTGTGAGGGTGTTTTATTGCTTTTGTTGTGTAGGTGTACTTCTGAAGAATTTTAAGTTTACTTTTGAGACTTCTAGAGATGTTGTTGATGAGAATCAGTGATGGATCGTTCTCCAAAATAAACCTTCCCTTCAGTCACCCAAGAAATACCCAGAAATGCTATGACTGTAACCAATTATTACCATGCAGATATCTTCAGGGTGACACGTAAAGTTTGGGGGTTATTGGAGAATGTGCATCAAAATTACAGCAAATTTCCATTTCATGGCAAAACGCTCAAAATGACAATCACGCCACGAGCACACTGTTTGACAAAAACTAATTATTTTAATGATTGTTCATCCCAAAGCTCATAAGATTATACACACCAAATTTCAAGTCAATCTGATAAATTCTGTAGAAATCCGTTCAAAGTACAACACGTGAAAATTGCAAAAAAAAAAATCGCCACTAAATTCCAAATGGCCAACTTCCTGCTGAGTTCAGGTCATGGTGCCAAGAGACTTTTTTTAATTTTTTTTTTATAAATCTTGGTGTGATATACAGTACATCTTGGTATTTGGTACTTGTAGTTGAAAGTAGCTACAGGAGCTGCAGTTTAGGGGGCACTGGGAGCCATTTTGCAATGCCCATGCCTGAAACCTATAGAATCCGTCAAACTTCACAGCGACTCAAGCTTGTGCCAAGTTTCCTGAGTCTTTGAGTACATTTAAGCCCTCAAAAATTGACTTCTGCATTTGAAAAATTATAAGAACTCCTTGCATTAAAATAGGGCCTTCGCACCATTTGGTGCCTTAATCAGTGGACACAACAAACCCCAAATCATGTTCTTCATATCTAAAATATATATATATCTATAGATATATATATATATATATATATATCTATAGATATATATATTTGCTCTCATCGCTGTGAAGTTCAACGTAAACTATGATGCTTTGCATTTTGGCTGCAATATTCTTTATCTCTTATAATCCTCTTTGTATGTAAATGCATTATAGCAGAGTCATACAGAAATAAATGTATTTACATTTCTTATTTATGGGCTGCTGCCACAATCATTTGCACTGCTGTACAGTATATGGAGATTTTTTTTTAATAGGAACACAGGATTAACTGTAACTTCCGTGACCGTTGTGTTTGTTGAAACTTGGACAAACATTGAAGAAGTCGAGCCAATGTCATGACATTTAGCTGTCATTGCAGTTAAATGCGTAAAAAGGAAAATCATACATTTAAATGCACATATTTTTACCACATATCAATACACATCACCGTGTATCAAATTACTGAGGTATTAACATTTTTCTACTAGTACAAAATGGGTTGGCATGCTAGTTGGAAATTGTATTTTGTGCATATTCTGAATGAGCAATCCATCAGCAATTATGTTGCCTTTGTTTGCCAACATGTCATTCACAAACATGGAAAAATACATTCTGTCCTACAAATGTCAACATACATGCTTTGGATCGATTAGACTCCAAATAGGACACAAAGCACGTTGGATCTGTTTACAAATGATTCTTATAACACATAGATCCAAATACACTTATTTGGGATTTGCGAGCGGTACTACCGAGTTAAAACACCATCCACCTCAATCACTGTGTTCGTTGTACTTAATCATGTTTACACCTCTGAGATGCAAAACAGAAGTTATGCAGGTACATTTTTGAAACATATCCTTAGTTCCATATCATGTCAGATAGAAATTCACATCAAATTAGTAAAAGTCATTCAGTATCAAGCTGATCAAACAATGCTAAATATGTCTTTTGTTATATCTGTCAAAGAGGGGCGGCGGTATCTAGGTCCTGTAACAGAACATTCGGTTTTATTATGTGCTAAAGATGTGTTTTCTCAGTATGGTGGCAAATGTTGGACAGAAAATTCAGTCAAAACAAAACAAAAAAAGTCGTTTCTCTCCGTATGAGACGAAAGCAGCCGATTGACGGCGGAGTCAGACAGCAGATAAACCAATAAAACCAGCCAGTGTTATTGCCACAAATTCACTGTGGGACTTCGCAGTGACACAGTGTGTAGTTCTATTTAAGGAGCAATGAGCATGTGCCACACGAGAATATGTCTTTGCGACAAAAAAAAAAATAAAAAAAATCAAATTTAATCTTTCTATGGCTATTTACAAAATCAAACAGTGGCTTATTAAAGCCGGAGAAACTCGACAGCACATATTTCCGAGGCCAACGTGGAAACAGATCGGTCCAACAAAAAAGAAAAATCCTTACTCGCACAAAAGTGGGATGGAAATTTGGCTGGAGGAGGCAATAAACTGATAACAAAACCAGCAACCACCCCCACCCCCCTTTCATTTAATACACTGACAATTCATTATGAAAGATGGATCGCTATGAGCCCAGTCACCTCACACACTGACATCAAAATTTCATGTCATTATGCAAACAGAGTTGCCTCTCACATCTTCGAGTTCCTCCAAAGCAATTCCAAGCAAACCTCGACATTCTTTTGAGTGGTGAGTATCAATATCATAATGTTGGTACGGGCAGAAAGTGTGCGTGTGCATGTGCGTATGCGTGTGCGTGTGCGTGTGCGTGTGTGTGCAGTCGTCAAAAGGTATCCACAATGGGTGTTGTCCTTGGTGGCCGTGGCAGCAACATGAGATTAATTGTTTACCCTGCCGGTGGTCTCTACGTGTGCACGTGTTGTCTGTAAGGTTTAAGCAAGTTAAGTGCGCGAGTTTTAATCTGCGCCCGTGTACTGTAAATCATCTTAGAGCTGCTGTACATAAAGGCTCAAGTCGAAAGCAAACAGGGGGAAAAGTCACCTTAATGATTGCTACTCAGACTGTAAACTTCTCACTCGCACAGGTTTATATGGCTGCATATCACCGAGTGGCTGGGAAAATGCGGCGAGTGAAGCTTCTATAAATCATAGTAAAACATAAATAGACCTCTTCGACTGGTGGCCTTGTGCAAACAGGGACAAAGGTTCCTCTTAAATTAAAGGGACCCATTCCTTTTTCACTATTCTCTCCCTTTTAAAAAAATAAATAAAATAAAAATCTGTTTTTGTCTTTGACTGCTGCACCAGCTAATTGGATACCCGCATATGGAATGAATATATAATCTTCTACAATTCTTACTTCCTTTGCTTCCACTATAGAAGACTTGGGCTGGATAAAGACTAAAAATACAACCTCACAAGTTCCTCCCGAATGCAACTTTAACTACAATAGTGCCATCATTATTAGGGATGACTCATTTGAGGTGCATTTATAAGTTTAGTCATTTTTGTCAGTGTGTAGTTATGGTCATGACTACGATCTGTGACACCTGCCTGTCTTGATGAGGCAAGTTATTTACAATAAGGGTACATTAATTCAAATGGACAACCTTAATAAACGATTCTAGACCAAGCGGCAACCAGCAGTGACGTCACCCGTTGGTTTGTGAACGGCCGTTTTGAAACCTCGAGTTCGGCGCCATCTTGCTAGTTTCGAGGGGTTTGAACCTGGAGGTGACCATATTTGGACGTGCTGGAGGAGAGCGCGGGGGGGGGGGGGGGGGGGAGCGGTGGATCTGACTCGATTTGGAAACCCAACAATACTACATCCCGCCCACCATAGCCATAACCTGACTGCACCACAGGCCTGTCAATCAAACACGGCTTTTTGAAGTTTATTTTTCATTCATGAGGGATTATTTTCAGATGGACCGCTGGAAAACTAATAAGAAGGAGCGACTTTAGCTAACAAAACCGAGATAAATCGTGGAGGATTTTTTTTTTTTAACTAGATGAATGGGAGTCTATGGAGCAGGGGGCTTTTTGGAGCCAACCTCTAGTGGCACTCGGTGGTATTGCAGCTTCAGGCGCTTCCGCATCGGCCTCATTTTCAGACGCGGAAGCTACGAACACTTTTATAAACAGTCTGTGCTTTAGACGCAATCGTGAAGTACTTTTTGTTAACTGGTAGTTAATGCTTCTGACTGCACTTAATAATGCCAAAAGCACCCTTAACAGCACAGTTAACACGAACAACATTAAGGAATGACTAATTAACCTTTAGCTAACTGTTCATTAACTGTTAAACGCTTGCGGCCTTAACAAGTGTGAAATAATGTGCCATTATTGTAAAGTGTTAGCGAGTTGGGTCACATGACGTTAAAGTGAGCGCATTGCTTTTTTTTCTATTTTTTTTACATGACTGACTGTAAGTTGGCTGTAAGAGGAGTCTCGTGTCTGTCCGATGTGAGCTCCAACAGAATATGCTCATACTCAACATTCAATTACCATTTGCCTCAGAGAGATTTTGGCTTAATGCCCCAGCCGGTCTTAATCTGAGAGATTCTATTTTAAGGCCCAAGTCAGTCTCAAATCCCTCAATGAGACAGGTTTTTGTTTGTTGTTTTTTTTGTTCCTCTTTTCATGATGTTCTCCTGTCTTGCTTTTACTCTCCCCCCCCTCCCCCCCCCCCCCTCCCCTCCCATCTTCCCGCTACAGCTGCTCATTTCCATCATCTTAAATTAAAGTAAAAACTCCTCGGTTTGCTCATTATCATAAAACAATGGGGCTGTGTGGGGGTATTGAGCCAATCCTGGCCGAACCCGACCCCCCAAGACACCACCTCAAACCTGCACAGCCCGTCTTCTCTTCTTCCCGTTTCTTCCTTCCTTCCTTTATTTCCCCTTATCTTCTCATTTCAGACTTCTTCCAACTTCCACTCCAGAGCAAATATCAATTATGGTCAAATATACTGCAGTGGTTTTTCTAACTGCAAGGGCTCTTATTCGTGTATTTGAACACTTGTTAGCATTCTAGCCCCCCACCCTCCCTCTCCCCAAAGCCGTCCGTCCATCCATCCATCCATCCATCCGTCCATCCATCCATCCATCTATCTATCTATCTATCTATCCCAAATAAGCAATAGAGAACCATTTCGCACTGCACTAACTGCATTTTTTCCACAGAGTCTTTTCAATTCCCTTTTGATGTGCTTACACTGGCTGTGGGAGGAGGATGGCAGAATTCCTTTTTCCCTTTCCTCTCCTCAGCCATCACACCTACGACTAACGCCGGATCCGGCCCCATAAGCCACCTAACACTAAAACTGTAAGAACAAAGGGGGTGAAGGGGGGGGGGGGGCTCTCAGGCATGTAATTCCTTCTGTTTGGCATCCGTCTGGAAGCATAACGCAGGTTCACAGTTGCCCTGTAAAAAAAAAAGAAGTATTTTTCAAGCTCAATTTGTCTCCTCTTAAGTGAACTTGTGTGTCCGTCACAATCACGGCTGGTCGTGTCATCAACAACCGGACAAACAGGCAACACAGACAGAACAATTAGACACACATATAAACACACAGTGGACATCTTAGTCGTGAAAACATGTTGAGCTCTTGACTTCTTTCTTTTTCATTGGTCTTTTTTCTTCTTCTGGTGCTGCAGGTGACCGACACAAGGAGAGAAATCTCTCTTTTCATGGGAAGAGACAGTGTGCCTTTCAGGCCTGGACACGGTCGGGTTCACCAGTCTCCCAGGATAGATGAGGACACTGCTGAACAGTGGCCCTGTTGTGGCCCTATAAACACTCGGGAGGCTTTGGCATTTCTCTCCTACAACACTGGCAACAGTGGCAATGAGAATTACAGCTGTGATTCACTGCTTGTTCTACCGTAAAAGCTCCGCCATACAAGACAACCTTCTGACGACAGTTCTTCAGTCTCCAGAATCCGGTTTTAAGATAAAGTTAAATTCAAATGACTGCAAATAACACCTTTGCCAGCCTGCCCTTGGGCCAGCATGATTGCATTTAAAATGTTATTTGTTTGCTTCAAGGGCATTTGGCTCATTATCACAGCCTCCACTGACGATCCCATACGGCTGCCCTGACTCATGTGCCTTCTTTGAGGGTGACGCTTGAGGGTGAAATGTATAATTATGAAATCAGTGGGACTTTTTTCTGTCTTTTTTTTTTTCTTCCTCTTCCTCTCCAGGCTGAGAGAGAGCAAGCTGGATTTTTTTTTTTTTTTTTTTTTTTTCCCTTCCTTTTCCATTCTGCCTCACTGGTGCTTGGCAAACCGCGCTCGGTGCACACATCAGTGTTTGAGATCTGATCCTCTGCAGGCGAGAATGCCAATACACCCTAAGGAATATAGATTAGAGATGTTTGTTGGGAAGGCAGATAAAGGGTGGCGGAGTGGGTGAGGTGGGAGTCTCCCTCAGAGAGAGAGAGAGAGAAAGAGAGAGAGAGAGAGGGAGAGGGGAGGAGATGAGTCTGATTGTGCTCATGTATACTGACAGGCATGAAAAGCAATATTGTGTATGCTTTTCCTGAAAGCTCGGATACAGTAGTTTGTGGAGGTGAGACTGTATACGTGTTCATGCATATATATGTGTGTGTGTGTGTGTGTGTGTGTGTGTGTGTGTGTGTGTGTGTGTGTGTTTCTGGGAGAGTTTCTGCTTGCATTGTGGTTAAGCCTCAGCGAGCATTTCACAGATGTCACAGCACAGCAGATTTTAAAGTGCTACTCAGGTCAAATGACACTCCGCTGCTATGTAGTTATTCTTCAGGCATAAACAAGCAGGAAGCATCCACAGGTAGGTTGTTTACATCACCAGGATATCGACTCCACAGTCACACAAGAAAGCAGAATGAAAAGGGACTCACCAGGGTTTGGAACAGCTGATCAACTTTAACTCAGTATTTCCCATCCTCGTGCTGAATCTCGGTGCCTCTTAAGTGTCGAAACCGTGAGAGAAACTCATTTCACAGTTTGTCAGGGTTCAATTGCAACTCCACGGAGGAAACACCACCAAAAAAAAAAAACAACAACGAGGCACTCCGACAAAAAAAAAAGAAGAAGAAAGAAAACAGTCGTTCACGCTCAGGGATCCGAAAAGAGGTACAGAGTGGTGAAGGGAAGGCTGCTCCGGACAAATCCGATGCACGCTTTCTACACACCAGTGGAAAAAACTTTGAGGAAGCAGTCGGGGGTGCGCTTGGGGTGACAGTCGGCTTATCCCACAGCAATTCAACGTTTCCTAGAAGCAGAGGCTTTGACCTTTTCTGGGGATAATGACTTTACAAAATGAAATCATCCAGCAGGAGATGTAGTCAAGAGGAGAGACGAATAGGAGGAAGGAGGAGGAGAGAGAGGAGGAGGAGGAGGAGGAGGAGGAGAGAGAGAGACTCTCAAGGAGCGCAAAGGAACTGACGATTAGATGTAATAAAAAAAAAATAATAAATAAAAAAAAAAAGACGCCTTAGCGCAGTTATTTCAGGCAGAAAAACCGGCGGCGTCCAGCGTCGGACAGATGCGACGGAATGCGGCTATACCGGGGACGTGGACATCCACCCCCGTGAAAAGATTTGTTAAATATCCCGTTGCGAATTCCGCCCCGGTGCCGTTTTTTTTTTTTTGTTGGTTTTTTGTTGGTTTTTTTTTTGCCTACTTGACCCGCCTACTCCGCATCGCTGTGTTGGAGCAGCGCAGGATTCCAGATCCTGTAGAAAACCCTGTATGTAGGCGCCTCAGCAGGAACAGCAGGCATGGGGCGCCTCAGCTCGCCCCGGTGCCCCTCTCTCACTTAGTCACATGTTTAAGACACAAGAAGCCCTCTGTAATAGCTGCCCAAACGGGAGGGTAAGACTGAGGTAGGCGACGTGGCGGGAATCATAACTCGCGTTTTGCAGGCGTCTCACTTTAAAATGAAAAAGCAGTGGTGGCGTAATAAGCGAAACGACAGTCTTGTCATTAACTTTATGTCCTAATAGAGTTCTTTTTAATGCAGCAGTTATTTATAAAGACATGAGCAGGGGGAAGTAATTGAATACCTCCCATAACTGCTTGGCTGGTCCACTCCAAAAATACCAAAAAAAAAAAAAGGCTCCTCCAGAGAGGACGTCAACATTTAAGTCCTTATCTGTTTGAGCTGTCACATTAGTTAGAGGAGAAGGAGAAGGTGTTGAGCATAATGCCTAATCCTCTTGGTGTCGTGGAACATGCCTATGCATGAACCGTGAGTCATTAAAGCAGCACTGCAAGACAAAAAAAAAAAAAAAAAAAAAAAAAAAAAAAAAGAGCCTGCTCTGCGAAAGTCACCGTGCAAAGCAGAGCTCTATCTCTATGGCCACTGAGTGAATGAATAGATGCTGGCATTTTCATAATGACTATGACAGCACACATTATAGCAACACGGATCAGCGCTGTTAAACTGTAACGCGCGGATTTCATTTCAGATTGCATTGATCAAAAACCAGCGCCAGAGCGTGCAGGATTGGAATTGGTCAGGAAGGCAGATTCTGTTGTCTTTTTATTGGCTCTTCGTACTCCTCAAAAAATAATTAATATGCAGGGAGGGAAAAAGGAGGGCATTTGTGCCTCAGTCATGTGGACGTTTTACCTGTGTGAAGCCCACAGTATCTCCAAGTGAAGTCTAAATAGTTAGTATGAATGAGAAATACAACATGTTTATGCAACGTGCAGTATTTAGTGCAGTGTTTTCATGCTTAATGCAATGCCAAACACTGAGATATGTAACTAATGTGAACGCTTAAGGTTGATGGATGACACGAATTCAATGTGGGTGGTGTCCCGGGGTCATTTGTTACCTCGTGATTCTGCTGGGATAAAAAAAAAAAAAAAAAAAAAAGGAACTAAATCTACCCAGAAACAGCTGAAAAAAAAAAATGTATACGTGAAAGCAATCAGGTCTTGGAAATTCTACAGGCACAGCAGCCTCAGTGTGGTGCTAATTAACCCAGTTCCCCGTGTGTTTCAGTGTCCATTTAGTATGCTGCGCTGCGCTGGAGCTGTCCGTGGTCCTGAAGTTGATTTATGTCGCGTCCCAGCAGAGATTTGTGCCAGATTCCGCGTGACGCAGACTCTGTTTTTATGCTCCTAAATGTCAATTCCGATCAGAGCGGTGCCCGCGAAAAAAAAAAAAAAAAAAAAGTGACAACTTGTTTGAAAAATGTCATTAATTGAACCATTTCCTTATTCATTCATCTGTATGGTACACTGGAAGAAAAATAGCTGCGCTGTCTCCTTGTCCCAATCCATTTATTTGTCATATTAAACCCTTGCAGCTCCCTGGTTGTTGTTGATGATAAGCTTGTGGGTGGGGCGCTGACCGTGGTCCTGAATAACCACAATGCTGTTAAGTTTGATTGAATAAGTCGCTATCTGGAAGTGTTACCCAGGAGTGCTGCTCTTACATAACAGCACACGAAACATAATGATCAAAACAAATCAAAACAAAACATTTTACCCAGAAATACTTTCCTTCACGACGCTAGCTCTTCGCTGAAACAACGTCCCTTTTCCCCTCTCCTGTCTCGGCCTCGACCTGCCAAGGACTGTAGTTCTATTAATTTCACTATCAAGCATTAATGACTTCCATTAGCATATTAATGAGTGATGTTCATGAAACGGATCTCCATCATGTCTGGTGGAACTGGAGCAACCCAATGGATTTGCTGCTCCGGTGTCTTTGATGAGCAAGGCTGTGTGACTAATTTACACCTTAAGCACAGTCTCATTAGAGGACCTGGGAGTGTCTGGAGCGCATCACATTCGTTTTAGCTCTGTGACTGTCTGGACGACTGCAGAAAAATGTCCATCCAATAGGAAAGGAGGAGTGTCACGTGCGGTGTTTGGCCTTTTTTTTTTTTTTTTTTTTTGGTTCACTGTCAGTCTTCATTTTATGATGCCAGCCGTTCGAAAGAAAAGTTAACATCCATGTCAGTGATGAGTCATTCCTGAATCAGAGATGTAACCTTTTTAAGGGGGCGGGGCTTCTTTAGTTTTCATGCTTGTTTGATTTCACGTTTTCAGTCAACAGTAACTTTAATACATAACAGGATTTCTGTTTTTTTTGTTTTTTTTCTCTCAGCAGATCGTACTGTAGCAGACTGGCTGACAGTCGGGCCCCTGTGCGAACTCTTAAGGTAATTTCTCCACAGCTCCACAAGCTGAACCCCCTCCCACCCTCCCCAACCCAGCCTTACCCCCCTGTAATTTGACCTTAGCTGTCTCCAATATCCCTCCGGCAGCCATGGAGGACAGTTGATTCAGATAACTCCATTTCACTGGGCCTGTGAAATGAATTTAGGTCTGTTCAACTAAGGACCCATTCATTTTGGCTCCATTTCTCCGTCTATCATCTCCCCCAGAATACCATCAGACCAGCAGTTATCTATTCTATATTTAAAACAGCCAGGATTATTTGGTGCAGGGGGAATGAATATACCTCATACAGATTACCTCCAGCTATCTTGTGTTACCTTCTATCTATTGCCGCACTACAGATTCGGCATTAGAATATAAACCGGTGCCAGCAGTATCATCCCTGTTTATTATGGTATATACTTATCTCTGCAAACCCCGGGACAAAAAAGGTTCACGAACAGAAGGAACTTTTAAACTGTTCAGAGAGAACAGTCGACGTTTTGTCTCATTTTAAAGAAAATCTGGCTGCTTTTCCTCTTGACTTTATAAGAAGTCAAATAGCAATCATCATTATTGACCTATAATTACAAATTTTTTTTTAAAAAAATCGACATTTCTCTTTACTGAGTGCAGAGAAAAAAAATACTTAATGAGACTGTTCAGGGTTAATGTTTTAATTTACCAAAACTCCTCATAATATCATAACCGTGCAGTTCCTGAAAAGCACCCCTGCTGTTGCACCAATTATACAATGTACAACACTTTGTGTAATGGCCCATACAAGGCTTAATGATGACCCTGATGAGAAGAGGAATTAACGTGATACCAGCAGCAACATTATAAAAGTGAGATAACCTTGTAAACAGTAATGCTGCGATAGTAATCAGCGATTTCATTCAAGATATTTATCACGGTCTGGCAGCGTCAGTGCTAAACAGTGTGGCCGCTAATTCAGTTGGATTGTGGAATTGATAAAACAACTGTGGGGAGGAAGGTAAGCTGCTTTGACTGTACTTTAGTAAACACAGATTACATTCGCATACAGAGATAATGTTCTGTTATTTTGAAAAACATCCACCCGTTCATACATTATAATGCCATAAACACTGCAGGCTTAGAGTGCTTGGGTAAAGTTTTGAGTCATAACTGGGAAATGATAATTTATATTTTCAGCCTTCTGCGAGAGAGAGAGAGAGAGAGAGAGAGAGAGAGAGGAGTAAACTTGTGATAAATAAAGTTGTTGGCACAAATCCCTGGACATGCTCAAAAAAGAGAACATCAGCTACAGTCAACGTGCCCTTAGGTTAGCCGCTGAACTCACAACTACCCCTGTTAAACTATTCATTGGCCAACAAAGCAGAGCTGCAATAAAAACTCGACATAGAATTACCACAGGATCCCTTGCTTTTGCTGTCATATATTAAATTCCAACAAGTCTTTTTTAATAAGTTTACAACTTTAAAAGAATAAAAAAGAATAAAAAAAAAAAATAAGAAGTGATTATGATTTGTAGCACAGCTGGTAGGTATCCATCTGTGTAGTTACACATTCCAACCCAGTATCACAGCAAAGTATGAGATAGACATGCTGGTCCACGACAGCAAAACGTGAGATAGACACGCTTTGGGCTGCATAGGCGTGAAAGTTACACATTTGAAAAGCGTGAAATTTACACGCACGCAAATGTCATGTGATTTAGAGTCTTTTCAGACCGAGTACAAAGGACTGTTTTTGGGTGGTATTAGGAAACAGGAGGTGTGGCTTGGTGGCATTAATCACAGACTGCCATGCGGTACGATGAGGTTGACAATGTTTTTCATGAGTTGTTTGTTGTTTCCAAACCTCGATCATGTTCTTTCATTTTTCTGTAAATCACATGGCTCTAAGTGTGCAGTAAGTTTCATTTTCAACCCACTACAGGCAAACGTGTAACTTTCACGACTGGACAGCTCAAAGCGTGGCTATCTCACGTTTTGCTGTAGTGGACCAGCGTATCTATTTCGCGCTTTACCCTGATACCGCGTTTCAGATTTCAACAGTGCAGACATTATCAGTCAATTCTTTTCCAGAAAGAAATGAGGAAATTGAGTGGCTAGATACAAGTAGATCAGTGTGTCTTTATACCGAGAGTATGCCACCACAGAAGAAGCCTATCACTGAAACCCAATGAATGGATAGCTTGGAGATTTATCAGAAATGATATAGTGCTGTGAATGAGAAGGCTATGGCTTCTCCATTACCCATCCATCACCTATGATGTATTGCAGATAAACTACTAGGCAGCAACAAGCTCTTGCTGAGAGGCTGACCTCGTTGATGAAAGCGAAAACTCCCCCATGGCCATCACGGCGCACACTGCCCCCCTCTCCTTCAGTACAACAGTCAGTGCTTGTCCTGGTACAAGGGAACTCATACCAACACTATTACTTGTTGGGGGTGGTGTGTGTGCGCACACTGACAGAAAAGAACAAACACACAATTTGTCTCCGCACGAAGGATGGAGAGTCCCTCTCCTCTGCATCAGCGCTCGGAGGTGAAGTCAAAAGGCTATTCTCACACGGCGCAGCCGAGGCGCATCTTCACCATCCCGTAGCCGACCTGTTCAAAGAGCACCTGCTTTTATTTCACACCGACAGAAATAAACAAACCGCAGTTCGGCCCGTATTCCGTGCTTGATGCAAATGCAAATGCAAAAAAAAACCACGAGTCGGTCCAGGAATCGGTGCCTCCGGTGAGAGGACACATTATCGAGCCAGTGAAGTAAACTTTATTTATTGTATACAGCACGTCTGACAGCAACGGGAGTGGATTCAAAGTGCCTTTCAGTCAAGCAAAGTCAGTTTAGAAAAACAGTTTATCGAAAAAGAAGAAAGCGTTGAAAGGATGATTCTCAGCAGTAACTTGGCCCCGTGATAACCTGACAATAACAAATTCCTCTAAAGTCCTGATATCCCAATTAACTTTTTAACCCAAAGTCCCAGAATACACAGAGCGTGCTGACAGAGGTCAGCCCAATATTTACATTTTCCTTCGTGCTGTGGCACAGCTGCACAGGCCACGCATTGCATAACGCATTCAAATTAATAAGCTCGTCGGTTCAAATATTTACAGTTTTTTAATTGAATTTAAGAAATATCCAATGAAGGGTAGAGAGGCACGTATCTGGATCCACTGTGATTGTTTTGTTCCAGTTTCGGTCAACATTTCTTTTACGACCTTAGCTCAAGGGCAACAACACCAAGCAAAAAGGCAAAATTAGATCAACCAAATGTTACATTTATTCAGACAAATGAAACTAAAAGAAGAGATAATGTGATGTGGGGAGACTCGTTTTTAACAGAAGTTGGACTTCCTGAAAGCAAAAAAATCAGAGCAGGCAGGTACAAAGAAACACCAGTGGATGTAACACTTTCTATTACTACTACTAATAATAGTAGGAATATTTACGTGGCACTGACAAATCCTCTGTTGGGCTGATGTACCAACTCTGTGTCCCTAAAAATTCCCTTCCAGAAAGAACTTCACGTGCAAAAACTCACGTGTGATTGTGCACATTGGAAACGTGGTTTTGGATCATTTGAAGGTGTAGCTCATGTAGATTCCAATGTGAAAACTTTTCCACATATTTTCCCCACGTTGTTATGTGTTGTCTCTCGTGGAAAACACGGGGAACTCTTTTTCTGTCAGGGTTTAGCAAACATAGTGTTGTCAAGATTACGTTCATTGTGTTTGTCTTCATTTTAATCAACACAATAAGTCACACATCTGGCAAGTCACAAAATGTTCTGATGCTGATTATAACAGTCAGATTTGTACTGAAAGCGTGTTTCATTCTTTCAATTGAAAAAACAAAAAACAAAACCTTGATTGTAAACACAATTGCCATGTGGATAACCAAGAAAACAAATTACTGTTATATAAACACGATTTCTATGGAGACGAGGTTTGCACGTTTCTTTTATATACTTGGTTTCTTTCCGGAGGCGACATAATTAATGCAAAACAACTTGACAGTATCCTTCCAAATCAAACGCTTACCATCGGGAGATGTTTGTGCAGCAACAAGGACTAAAATCCCTCGCTGGCATCCCCTCCCCGAAATCTTCTGACTGTTTTTGTTGGAATTAATGTCCAAGAATAATTCGCCAAGGATCGGAGCTGCTCATTACCATCAGCTGCTTAGTCACGACTGCTTCCTGTTGCCCAAAAATCCTGACTTTGAATGTTTGTATTGTTTGAAGACGAGTCTTCAGGCCCATGTCAGTGTAGGGAGATGACAAACAATGTGGTTGTAGGTCTTGTTTAAGGCCCCCCGGAGTGCCGGCTTCGTGAATGAGAGAAAGGCAGATTTATGTTTTTGATTTGTCAGACATTTTGTGACCAGAAGACGTCTCAGACCAAAAGGAATAAATATGACATCTTACCATCGTGCTGCTTTATGATTTAGGCTCCGGCGCAGCCTTCTTTTTTTTCTTTCTTTTTTTTTAAAACATGACACAGAAGAGTGCTGGAAAATTGAATGCTTCTCTTGTCATTTTTCAGCCTGTTGGACTTCTCTAACCTTTTATGTTGGCTAGAAAAAGTAAACAAATGACACCGAGCTGAGAGGAACGTCATCGAGATAAATTCTCAACCTGTGGTTTTCTAGCCGAAGGATCGAGCGCTTGGAAGAAGGGCGGGTGAGAGGAGGGGGGGGGGGGGGGTTAAGGCATGTGAAGTGACCCGGTCCACATTACCCCTGTCACTATCTGTATTTCCCAGCTTGGCCTGATAGATCCATGGGCCCCAGCGCTGACAGAGATAATACAAGGCTGAGAGAAAGCCTGTTTTGTGACAGCGTTGGGGAGAAAAAGCAAGGGAGGAGGAGCCGGGAGAGGGAGGGTGGGGGGGGGGTAAGAAAAACAGAGAATGAGAGGAAAAAATGCATGACTCAGCGAAAGGTGTTGCGCCATTAAAATTTAATTTACAGCAGGTTTTCGGACAAAATCTGTAAGCTCCGCGGCTGTAGGAAGAGGCGGTTGGGCATTTGGAGGACGTTACAAATTGATACCCAGTTCTCGGGACTACTGAATCATTTATTACACCTACCACTACTTAAGCTGTCTGAGCAGTGATGGCTTTGGCACTGTGTTGTCCACAGTTAATTTATCAGAGACGAGCTGGCTGGTGCACTGTCTGCCCAGCCCACCGTCCAATCCTCCTCCGTCATTAAAGATGTCAAAACCCCCGGCGTTGTTTTTTTGTTTTTTTTTTTGTCGAGGGAAGCTGAAGGAAGATCCCGTGAACGCGCATACTTAAGGCGTGACGTTTATGTGTGTACTGATATGAATAATCGATATAATGCATTGGATGTTTATTGTTCCTGTGTGAAGTCATGACAAGGCAAAGGGTTTTATTTGTCAAACAGTGAGGCAGATCCCCGAGTGCATCTCTCTCAGCCTGAGATTTTATGTTGCTCGAGTGAGCGGCGGTTTTATTCCTGCAGAAAAATGAAGCACACATCACTCCCTCTGAAGAAGATATTTTTCTTCTGGAAAAAAGAAAAGCTTAAGTAAGATTGCGTCTCTGCTGGACTCTAGGTGTGCATACGAGTTGAATTACTCCGGTGCTATATCACTTTGCAACGAAGGCGTTTGTTATTCCCAAAAAAGAGAATTTTCAAGCACAGACAGAAAGAAGGGAAGAAATGCATGCGAGCTGGAAGGCTCACAGGAAGCTGTGTGCACACAAGCACGGATAGAAATGATGAATTTCTTATTTGGTCTGTGACCCCTGATTAAACACACAAATTAGAGGCATAACTAAAACCTGCCATTTTCTTTTGAAATATTACTCATTCCCCAACTTTACGCAGGGAAATTAATTTACTTTACATTACCATAATACCCTTATATCTGTCTTTCCAAATTAAATACTCCAATTACAGTGGGTTTAGCAGAATGGATTAGCACATTTTGGCCAGAGAGCAAAAGCCAATCACTTCTGTTTTGACTACTGTTCACTCAATGATACCGGAGGAAACAAACTACTACAGCCACCTTAAGGGTTTACTGCACTTTGAGGTTTAATTCTATTAATTTATATCGATAGATGTACTCGTAATTTTGTTGGAATACAAATAAAAACGTCGTAGATGTGCGTTTTTGTAAGTTCAATCCATTTCTTTCCCATTTCCCTCGTCATGCAGCGAGGATTGGACGGTCTGTGATTCAGCTCACAAAATTGAACCATAAACTTTTTTCCACACACCCTTTGCTCCGATGACTTTTTAAAGTCAAATGAAAACACTGTGTGCAATCTTCAACAATCACAGCAGGGTGTTTTTCTGAGTCACCAATTTCTCCTCTGCGCTCTGATTTAGTGAAGTCAAGTTCTGCATCCGAGTTCTAGGTTATGTTTTCATTTCAGTGGAATGGAAACGAAACATGAAGATCAAACTTTGTTTGTGTTATTGCAGAGTAGCACACAGTGCCAGTGTGCATGCGCACTACAACAGCCAGCGTCTATAGAGTATATCATCAGCAGTAATTAAAACTCAACCTAATATGTCTTTATTTTGTAAAAACGTATCTGAAAATGCAATTACTGATTTGTTATGGGTTTTTTTGGGGGCCATTTGTGAGCAGCATTAAAAAAAAAAAAGCAGTTACGGCATGTCAACAGCTTTTGAGTTATTCTGGCCCACTTTATCAGCAAAGAGTTTGCTTATTTACACATCCAGCAGACCAAAATCCGTTTTTATGTAGATTTGTGTTTGTGAGTCCAACATTTAGCTCAGTCTTTGGTTTCGAACAAATCCTGAAGAAAACATTTGGCTCATCTAGTTGGTCTACTTTTTGGCACTGACCAGGTTGCATACAAGGAGTTTTTTGAGTTTTTTTTTTTTTTTTAACTGAAAACAAAGTTGATGAGTGATGAGAATGAACTATAACACTGAAAAAAACAATGAGCTACTTTAACTTCTGTAAAACCACAGCGTCCTGCATGATTCAGATCATGAATGTCTTCAGGTTCATGACTGTCAGACCCCTTTCACATTGTTTCACAGTTCTCATAATGTCAGTTGAAACACTGTAAAATAATGAACATAGCAACTTTGAATATGGAGGATTAGTACAAGATCAGAACACCCTGTGACAAATGTCTCAAAAAAAAAAAATCAAACAACTGCTTTTCAGCAAACAAAATCATTCAAAGACACCTGAAGAAAAGAGCTGAAGTCTAACAAACAGACTTTTGAAGAATTACATACATAGAACATAACATAGAAGATTGACCTGCTTCCAGTTCTATAAATTCATTGCTGGAAGCAGGTCTCGGCACCACTAAACCATTGAATCAATTTCATAACACAAGCACCTGCCTCTGAATCATAATTGGGATGCTGAATAATGGTTATTTGGCTCGCTTTCAAGGCAAATTTTTATCCATCAACATTTATTTAGACTTTGAATGTTGGACATCTGTTTTTTTTTTGTTGTTTTTTTTTGGAGAATATTTACTGAGAAACAGAGCTGTCGCCGTTTCCCGGGTGTTGTTATTTTATCTCGGCTGCAGACAAGGGATTTAGGAGCCCTTTAGAAACGGTGATTGACAGCCATGTTGAATTACAGAGGGTTTTCATAAGAGGCTTCTTCCCTCGTGGTTTGACTGGCGGTAATTTTCCCTGAGTCTGGTGCAGAGCATTCCCCTGTTTCAGAGCCCTGATTTAACAGTCCTATAGCACCCTTGTGCACTCAGTGCTGAACAAAAACCAAACGCTGCTAATGCCA
Organism: Embiotoca jacksoni; assembly: GCF_022577435.1. Lineage (NCBI taxonomy): Eukaryota > Metazoa > Chordata > Actinopteri > Embiotocidae > Embiotoca > Embiotoca jacksoni. The sequence goes on from NW_027185329.1 coordinate 2,371,113, forward strand.
AGATAATTAATAGAACCCCAGCTGTTTGGCCCCCTGGAAAGGCACGCCATGCCAAGGAGAAAATATTCTGCTCGGTACGTGTCTATTGTGACAATAATGCTTTGGTGTCAACAGGACGTGGCCTTATTGGCCCTCTCATCTGCTTTGTTAATTTTGTTTATGGAGCTATTGCTGTCCAAAAAAAAAAATGGTGTGATTAATTTCAGTATCGCAGCTCCCGGGGTCTCCATATGCCGCCAGAGCTGAAAGGAAGTTTGTGCTTTCACACGAGTGAACAGTTTTCTCTCAACACACTGAGTTTTATCTGACAAAATCTAGTTAGTTATTTCTTCTGGCAGGAAATTTCAGACTTGTCAAGTTTGAATATTAATCATTTAGCCCAGTAAAGTGTAAAATAGACACACCCGTCCGCTACAGAAAAATGTGACATAGACTAAGCGTGAAACTTACATGCATGTCAATCTCACGTCAGGAAGGAACATGCGATCAAGTACAAAGGGTATTTTTTGGCGGTATTAAGAGTTTAGAGGGGTGACAGGGTGCCATGAATCAAGGACTGCCATGCAGGAGGCAGAAGTTTGATTCCAGGAGGTGACAGCCATATTCCTGTTTTGTTTCCTAACCCCAACCGTGTTCTTATTCCAAATTTAGTAATTTCTGCCACGCGTTTTAGCTTTAAGTTTCCTTTTCCTGTAAATCACATGGCTCAAGGCAAACAGTAGATTTCATTTTCGTGCCCGACAGGAAAACGTGTAACTGTCACGCCTTGACCACGTGACTATTTTACGTTTTGCCGCGATACCGGATTGCATTATCTACTGTTTGTCATAAAATAATCAAATGATTTGATCCAATTGATAAAGACATTTCTAACAATGTTTCTTGATTATTTACAAATGCCTTTTACAGCACACACGCTACTTATGAGTCTCATTTCGAATCAGCTCAGGGACAAATTGGGAGCAACTCAAGGCTGTTTCTGTATAAAGCACTCAAGCGCAGGACATATTAGGTGGACTGTGGTGAAATTTAGAGCAGATATCGCTGCTGCTCACAAGATGAATCTCTCAGGATATAGGTATGAGGAAGAATGGACACGGGATTATAGTTAAAGGAAAAATTTCAGGATACAGAAAACAGTTGAACGCAAAACATTGAGATAATCGCTACATTAAAATAAGGTGCTTTATCCTTCAGTTACAAGGAGTTATTTTCTATTCACCCTCTTTCAAATGTACCCCCCCACCCGCCTCCCCTTCATCAAGAGACTAGGATAATTGAAAGAATAGATAACAACATGTTTCCATTGGGTGCAAAAGGTTTATCTAATCCAGTTTTGAGGGTAGATAATTAAAGGTCAAAAGACTGGCCGAGGTAGTACTTCAATTCACAACATGGTCCCCTTCTGATAAAACGCCATGTCACCCAATCATTTAATTGACTTTGCTCTACATGTCGGTATCTTGGAAAATGGAGACGATATGTACGATTGTGGGACGTGAGGTCATAAATCATCTAGCCTGCCCGTAAACACTACCATTAAAAGAAAAAAGTAAAGGTGTGGTAGAGATCCAGCAGATGCTGTTAACAAATCTCCTTTGACCCGAGAAAACAGACCGGCAGCACTCCCGCTCGGTCCTTCGATGCTTTCAGCCCAGGGAGAGAGCAAGGGCGGCGCACACCTTTTCCAATTTGGATCTGACTCTTTAATTTTTCATATCTAGCCTACCTCCTGATATGAAAAGGCAGGTCAAATTGAGAAACATTGCCCTCAGTATGGTAACTGTGGTCATTTAATGGCTCTGAAATATGTAGGCATTTTCTCCAGTACAAGGCATGCGTGGTATTGATTCCTTTGGGGCTCCATCAGTCATGGCGATAACTTCACCGCCACATAGGTTACGGAGAGCCATCGCTCAAGCCCGAGGCCGAGCGAGGACAGGACAGGAAGGGACAGAAATCTACGGGCTCTTTATCTTTCCACTTTGTTTTATTCTAGCGCGGCTGCTGTTGCTACTTGTCAGCTCATGATGTCATTAAAGGAACCAATGAATATGGCTCACGTAAACACTCCCTCTAATTATGGAAATTGAACTTCCTCCTTTATCACCTCTTATCTAATCAGCGGTGTTGTTTCATAATCTCAAGAGGGCAAATGAATGAATACGTGCACCGCTGCACTCGTGTCATTAGCCCGTCTCGGTATGATGGAAAGTTGATAATCCTCCTCCCTTTTTTTTTTTTAAGAGTGACCATATAGGTGAACATTGTGTCATGAAAAAATGACAATAAACTAGTTAATAGGCAGTGAGGAAGTCAAGTTGATTTAACATAGTACCTACCACAGACAAATAGTAATGAAAGAAAGGTAGCAATATTAAAAAGAAACCAACAGTCACAACAAACAACAAGACCGCTCAACACCGTTGTATCAGGAGCACTGGACGACATGAGGTGAGACAAGTAACGCCCATCTTCCCAGAACCAAGGTAGCCAATTTGGAAAAATTGCTTGGTTTGCCTCAACAATCCAAATTTGCCTCACAGGAAAAGTGTTCTGGGTTCTTGTTTGGAACCGTACTTTTGCTCAAAGTCATGCTGGGATAGGTTCAAGGCCCCTGTGAACCTGTTTGTGATAAAGCGGTTATATATGATGGAAGGAACCAAAAGTAAGCGACAATTCGTAGAACTGATAAATGTCTTGGATTTTTGCTTGACACTGAAACTGCTCTGTTGATCCACGAAGGCTGTTCAGGCTGCCAGACCTAATCAGATTTTTGTCACATCTAAATTGTATCCAGGTTGATTTTTGAAAGTCTGAACGGCAAAAAAACCACATAAAATGTGATTTTTTTTTTTGTTTGTTTGTTTTGTTTTACAATCCAGATCCAAACTACATCTGGAGCTGGTTTGAAATGTGATTCCAATCAGATTTCTACGGATGCATCTCAGTCCAAACGCTCTGCTGGCTCAGATAGGATTTCTTGCGTTACTCGAAATGCAAAACTCTGTGACAACGTCATTTTCTGAAAATCTATGCCACCGCTAGCAGAGAGCAGTCAGAAAGTGTAGATTTTAACGCTGTAGAGGACAGTGACAACAACAGTCGACGGCAGTGTCACCGGCTGCATGTAGCTGCATGTACTGTGTACCACCGCAACCCATTCAGAAAGGTTGGTGATGTCTGGATCTGTCTTGACACACCAATCCAATCTGTTCACTTGCAAATAACAACGCAGACAGTCTGTCCTTGAGATCTGATTGTAGAAAAAAAAATCTGATTTGCCGGCAGTCTCAACAAACCCTAAATGATCGGCACTCGCTGAAAGGTTTCAGGATGATACAATCTGGAACTTTAAATCAAATTTTCTTTGTTTTTGTTGTTTACTTGTTTACTTACTCCCCTCTGCAGCCGTACAGAGCTTTACAGCCTCTTTTAGCTCTTTGAAATCTCACTGCTATGACAAACCACTGTATCAACCTGCCCAGCACCGAACAACAGAAGAAAACATTACTACATTCCAGTGAATTTCTAATATACTAGTGGCACAATGCCAACCTTGAGTAGATCCTTGCTGACTTACTATATAAAGTTAGAGAAAACAAAAATTTCTTTGCATTTTCATGTCAAGTGGATTGCGCTTTCGAATGTTTTCCTTCTGAGAGGAGCTGGTCTCCCTGCTGTAAAGCGCCCCAAAGAATTTCATCAGTGACTCTCTAAAGAGCTTTTGAGTCTGAGCGTTGCTCCGTGGATATTTCCACCATGACAAGAGTTCAATTATAAGAAAGCGATGGACACTTTTATTTTTGGCGGTTTTCAAACCATATTTTGCACAAAATACCAACACCTGAAAAGTGTCAGTCCTAAAATACCTGCATCAATTTCTACTGTCGTCCAAACTCCATATGCATTCAAGTTTGTTTTTAAGTATCATAATGTTTGTGGTGCAATTAGTTTTTTGACAGTAACACGGATGTATTTGAAAGTCAATTTGGTTTATTTCTCTGTGACTGACAGCCTGTCGACCTCGCTGACACCGTCGTAATTGTTCTGGTGCACTAAATCCCCGCCATCATGTACTGCTCCTGGATTAAAAACACCCAGATTGATTTGCAAGCAGTCTTTGACCCAGACCGTATTCACAAACCGGTAAAAATGTCACCGCACGTCTGAGCAACGAGGGCCCAAATAGAAAATAAATATTTGAATGAATATTTGAAAATGATTTGGTTGGGTTTGCAAAAAGTATTGTTCTTTCTCTTTTTCTTGCTTACAGCCAACTTTGAGTAAACAAGTGGCCGTTGTCTGATTGCTTTGCTGATGTCAAAGCTCTCCTGTGGGACTGACATCAAATATTCATGAGGCATGTTGTGAAGTGCTTCTAAAGTTGTTGCAGTGAATGAGTTGCAGATGGGTCGGTCTGTGTGGCTTAGAAATCTTAATGTGCAGGACATTACCAGCATGTTTTAACCCCTCTGCCAACGTTGCCAGGCATGTTAACAGACCTACACAAGTGCGGGGTCGTATTGACCGTGAACACGAGAGGAGTCCATATGAATGTATTCAAGACATCGGAATTCGCAATTTTTTTTATGAGCTTCAAGTTTACGAGTTGTGACATGTTTTCTGACGTTTACGGGAATGTCAGAGGCCACGGAAGTACATTTTTTTAATTGCATGTTAAGCTAGTAAATTGTGATTTTAGTCATGCAGAGTTACTTCATAACTTTGATAATAACCTAAGTCTGAGGAAAATGTTGATCTTCCCGACTTCCCATCTTTTCCCTCTGTGTCCTTTTGCATTTCCTGCATTACGTAACGTGCCTGCTAGCTTGCTAAATTGTTAGCCTCTGTGGCTTCTAGATGCTGTCCATTTGTCTGTTGCCTGGCAACAGTGTTTTTACGACTTAACAACTTGAAGGCCAAGCGTACGTTGCACACGACTTCCCAATGTTGTAAAAACTAGCTCACGAGTTCCATTTTGAACGCAGCAATTGTGCACTCCCTGATTGTTGATTAAATTATTTACACCTGTGCTTCTCCAAATGTCCAATGTGGCAAAGTTCTATTGCGGTGCTTGGCTCTAAAAACCTGCATCCACCTTGATCTCATTAGGATACCACTCCTGATGTCAACCTGGAAATACAGCAAGTCGAACAGAAATCTATGCAGCACGCGTTGTGCTGTGATCTTGGTATTGATTTTATGCAGGTTTGTTACAGACGAGACTGTCTCTAAGTACAGAAATTAGTTATTTCCAGGAAACTTCCTAAATGTTTTATTTGATGGGCGGGGAGATGGGGGGATGCAAGACCTGTAAAGTCTTTAACGAGAATCCAGTTTCAGTTGTTAATTAAACATTTTGTGTATTTTTATATTGATTTATTTTACCACCCTTCAGCTGTAAGCGGGGAACTCCCAGGTGCTGTTTGTGTCCCCGTTTTAATTTAAATAAATAAAAAAAGGTGTACGCTCTTCTGCCTGAAAAGGTGCAACAGCCGAGTGAGGTACTGCAGATGTCAATCCGGCACAGTTTGTGTTTCTCCGTCAAAACCACGAGCTCTAATCAGCCAAAACAAGCGAAAACACCTGTGTGTGTGTGTGTGTGTGTGTGTGTGTGTGTGTGTGTGTGTGTGTGTGTGTGTGTGCGCTGCATGGATATGCACAGACTTAAACAGGTGCCCTTGTTGTAGTGTGGACAGGGATTTGAGGATTAAAACCTCCACGCTAACCTTTCACATCTGCTTAGCACCATCATTTCATGTTATCTATGACATTTAGTATGATTGTCGGTCTCACCGGGTTACTTTTTTTTTTTTTTTTCCGTTTTCTGGCTTTCATGAGAAGACTTACCATCCATATTCATTCCAGTCCATCAACTTCACTCAGCGCTCAAGAGGAAGAGAATTGAATCAGGAGAGGCTCAAATGAGTGAAAGGCTTAAAGTGTAATTAAATGATTCGACACGGTGTGCGCGGCAACGGGAGAGGGGAAGAGTCTTCGGCGATCGGACCCCATCGTGGATCATTTTAAGAAGGTAGTTATGCCATGAGCTGTGTCAGAGTCTAGACATTGGTGATGGAGGTAGTGGTGCGCAGGTGGAGAGCACTGCTGAGGATCTGATTGATGTGATCTGAAGCAGGACAACTGATGAGCTCAGTGGGGAGAGGCAATGGACGCTGGTTCTGATAGAAAGTGGAGGGGAACGGAGCGGAGGAGGGTCCCATTGATCGGACACTGGAATGAGACCTGACTGCAGGTTGTCCATTCAATCTCGAAAACATTGTTTTGCTGTGGTTTACAAGTTGCACGACGTGTCCTGGAAATGCTCGGAAACTGTGTGATACTGTGTGATAGGGGCTCGTGAGGCACGTTTTCCCTCGTTTGGTTTGTGTTACCCGATCAGCATCGGTGTGTCTTTAAAAGCCCGCCTTAGTAAAAAAGCTGTGCTATTCAGTAACACAAAAAGGTGTTCGACTCATCGCCTGTTCCGTTTAAATAAACACTTTGTCGCAGCAGAGGGACAGTTTTTAAAGTCAACCCGCAGCAAAATGATTGGCTCACAAAGGGTGTGGCTGAAATCTGATTGGTTGAAGGGAGAAAAATAAACCCTCAGTCAGCTGATGTGGTGAGTTACAAAGGGAAAGAAAGATATATTAAGATGTAAGTAAAGAGTTTGGTGAGATAGTCTTTAGCTAAAACTTAATTTTCTATCCGAACGACATCTTTTGAAAACTGTCCCGTTATCAGTATCTTATTTCTCGCAGCCTGATGTGATAGGAATCTTCTGGCTCTCTGGAGATCTCAAATGTGATGAATATGAATATTTCATCAAATTCTTGAAAGTCACCAGCTCCTCTGCAGTACCATTTTTTACAGAAGTTTCCAACAATTATTAAAAGCACTTTTAGAAGTAGGACTTTAAAAATAATTTCCCACCCCGTGGAAGCATTGCAATGATTTTGACAAACAAAGCACTGCCATTAAAATCATTCGTCAGTCTGCCTTTCGTGAAATTCACATTCCTCCAACACCTGTTCCCTCACGATCACCCACAATCCTCTTGGGTTTGGAACAAAATAGGAGCTATTGTTACTTTGCGAGTCGCTTTTTTTTTTTTTCAGATGCAGAATGGTATTTCAAGTTTCAGCTTCACATTAGCATTCTTGGACTGAATGCACATTGGCTGCTCCTGTCTTTCATTTCTGCTTGGAAAACAAACAGCGGGGAGGCCGGGGGGAAGCAGCATCCTCTTTTCAATAGCGAGCAGTGGGGTTTTTATGGAAGGAGCACAGGTGCCGGTGAATTATCAACTCGCTACAACTGCAGCTGTCAAACCAATGATTGATGTCTTCCACTGTTACTCGCTGTAAATAATCTCAGATTTGAAAACCAAACAGGTTTAAGTGCTTGACTATAATGGCGAGACAAAAAATGGGACTGCAATTTCAATAATAAAAAAAAAAAGGCGACACTTTAGGCACTTGATCGTTGTTTGACATTTTGAGTAAAATGATTGTGTTGCATGATTCTAGAAGTAGAATCTTTTTTTTCCAGGAAGCAAATGGTTATTAAAATCATCTTGCACGACCTTCATAAGAGTTTGGGGAAGACTCCATCAGAAAACAAATCGACTTTATACGCGCACACTTTGGAAAATTCGGTTATGAAACATTTTGCTAAGTCAAAATCTTTCTTCTAGCAAGTTTTTGCTGTGACTTTAATGACAGAAATGAGGAGGTTTGTGCCATCAAAAGACATGAATCCCAATTAGGCGGTATACAGTGCTAAAATTGATTATAGCAATTATGGAAAACGACCACAAACGGGGAAACTGGAGGTCGCTTTACACAGTTGTTTTAAAATTAAGTTTTGCTGTAATATAAGAATGTAAAACATCTCACCTCCCACTTACCTGCATTTCATGATGTTCGCAAAACACTCGGTAATTATGTTGTATGTTCTCGTTTAAGTGTTTCTATCATTTTCTGTCAATTTAACCCAATTATACTACGCCGAGACAAGGAGCCGCGATTTCGATGGAGCCGACGTGAACTGTTCTAAGGCTAGTTTGGTCCCAACAGGGACTGTCATTAACATGGACTCCTGCTCGAAGCCTCGAGCGTTAAACTGTCCTTAAACCATCCATGCAAAAGTGGGAAATTAGCAAATGTCAATCACTGGCTGACACGATCATCAAAAGGAGTCGGTTGGAGTCTTGGAGGCCCTGAGGGGGTTGGTGGTCGTGGAGACAGTGTTTCCTTAACACCATTGTCACACTTTGAATACCAACTTATCACATTGTGTTCATCCTTCCCGCTGCGTTGTTCTTTCCTTGGGCGATTCACAGCAAGTCGTCTCCTCCTGTCACCTTGTTTGCTTAAAATGACAGTCACTGAAAATAATGTAGGTGTATGAGTTAGACGGTACACCAATTGCTGGCACAGTATATTTTTAGGAAAATAGCCTTTTTGCTGTGTTTGACTATGTGGATAACGTATGAAAGATTTGAAGAGATATTCTGAAATATTACACTGAAGCGACTGCTGGATCTGACTGATCTGATTGGAAACCCACCGATAGCTGTAACCTGACTGCACCACAGGCCTGTCAATCAAACAGACACACCTCCCCAAAACACGTCTTTTTGAATTTCTAAATAATGACGGGATTATTTTCAGATGGACCGCCAGGACACGAATAAGAAGGGGCGACTTTAGCTAACAACACAGAGATAACCCTGAATACATTTATGGAACTGGAGGCTTTTTGGAGCCGACCTCTAGTGGCACTCGGTGGTATTGCAGCTCAAGGCACTTCCACATCGGCCTAATTTTTCAGACCCGGAAGCTGCGAACACTTTTATATACAGTCTATGGTCGTAGATTCAATGATCATACTCACTGAGTGTCGATACAGCCACTAGGGTTCCCTTGGACAAGTTCTGTCTGAGCTGGACCAAAGACATTTTAAAAACTTAAAACGTTCTATCTGACTTATGCCCTAAAATGTGTAATTTCTATGCAGGATTAGTGAGTTCATGAAGCACTGGCACATGGTAGAAAGCAAAGTCAGGATGCCCAAGACAGGGATGTTGGTTTTTGGTTATTTTGGCAACTGGAGCAAAATACAGGCCTGTGGCACAGCTGGACATGGCAATGGATAAGGAGAGCTACGGAGACCTTTGAAGAGCTCACATTCATTTTTCTTTTAAAAGCTGTTCTCAATAACTCATTTTTATGATGTGAGGGAATTCTCATGCTACAGAAAAAAAATTCCAGAAATAAAATGGTGTTGTTTTGATGGAGGTACAGAAAGAATACAAGTTGTTGGGTCATACAAGATGCATACTGAAACAAAACGGGATGCATTCTCCTGAGATAAATTCCCTGATAGTCAAGTTAAAATTAGGAGCTTTGACAAAATGGACAATGGATTCCTTTTACAAATATTGAAACAACAATAACAATACTAAACTTTATTTGTTTAGCCCCTTTCATACAAGAAATGCATATTTAAGTGCTTTACAGCAAGAAAATGACATGCCGTGTATGACATATAAAGGAACATTTAAAAATATAGGCAAGAAATAAAATGCATCAGAACCATTAAAATGCATAAAATGAAAGACAAATAGAGTTCAAATATCACCATTGACTTCCATTAATTTGTAACATGCGGTTTGTTACTCACTGTTAGAAAAATTACTCATGAGGCTTTGTTCAAAATCAAACACATCGGACATTTATTCTTGCAAGAAGGAGCACATACATGCACCCTCCAAGAGAGGTGTCCGGGAAAGAAGAGAGACCTCCCTCCTCTGTAGGTCAGCTTTTAAACAGCGGGACAAACAGTAGACCATCACCCCCATTCCCTTTGTACCTGCTTTTGTAAGGTAATACAGAGTTGGTTGTAGGTCACAAGATAGTCGTCAATTAGATGCAGAAAGAATCACTTGCAAATAAGACAGAAAACAAAGGAAACTTTTCGGGGCCTGAGACTTTCCGGAGCCACAATGCAAACAAGAGGAAGAGACAAATCTTTCCTTTCCATCACTCACCTGCTGCAAGTGTATTTACATTTGACGGATTAAAAACCTTGATGCAGACACTCGACGTGATATTTCCAGACTTTCAGGACCTTCTGAATGCAGCATTAAAACAACTAGCCAATACACAATGAGCTGCAAAACATACAGCAGTTTTCCCACCAATTTCTGATCCGCCTCAGGGAGAGGATGGGTCTGTCAAACTGCGCTGACATATTGGATTTTGAAATCTGAACTACAGGAGGATGCAGTCTTTGAATTGACATATGCAACACACCACAGGAGTGCCAAACAGAAATCCCTGAGTCTCCCATTGTGTTTTCCCGACACGCAGTCCTGTGCTCTCCCCTGTCTCTGCTGTCTCCAATTAAGGCCTTTCTCATTATCCCTAATGTATTGAGGATGTATCTTGTGTCACTTCTGTGCTGGAGCCTCTTGGGTAGAGAGCAACAGACCAATGTAATTACAAAAAAACAAAACAAAAAAAAGCTCAAAAACTAAACAAATTATTACAACTTTTTGGTCATTGAATAAACTGAGTAAAGTAAAACACATTTATGTTTTTTTTTTTTTCATTTTTTCCGGCTTTTAGTGCAAGCCTGCGAATTACACAATCAAGCAAACTAGATAAAACTGAAAGAACCTAAAAAAACCCACTAAATTAATTTGAGCTTAAGAGAGAAATGCATTTGATTGCTAGCCGAGAAAAGCACACCGAACTCACAGGTAGACCATCTGTTTAATACCATAACTAGCTTACGAGACTTCAGCATGAATTTGCTGGAAGAATAGCATTTGCTGATGCAGCCTCTTCAGTGTGACCACCACCTCAGAGGTTTGAACCAATGGAAGGCACAGCCAATTTTACCTGCCTTCTTTAAGTGAATTAACACAGGGATTGACACGCTTTTTGGATTCAGCCTCAAGTGGTGATTTGTGGAACTGCATTTTTTTTGCCGCTTCTGTGGTTTCTTCATTTTTCGCCCCGGAGGAAGAGAGTTAGAAGAAGGGAAACAGGAAACCAAAACAAAATCAGTACGAAAATACTAAATCGTGACGAAGGCGTCCCAAAATTACAATCTATTGGGTCCTTTTTCATCGTGATGATTCTTTTTAAAAGAACAGACCTTTAAGAGCTTTTTGGACAGCACCCAACAGAAAACAAGCGATTGCCATTTACGAACCGTCATCTTGGTGCGAACCAATGGATTATTCTCCAAGAAGGGGCAACAGTCAGAGCACATACCACAGATGTTTCCTGCCAGTGGCTGTGTGCCAAGTCTGCTTCGCCTTACCTTTTTCAAAACCATGTACTGCTCAGCCTGTCATATTTTGCGCCTCTGTAATTCCAGGAAGCAGAGTTTCCTCTCAGCTGCAGACATCTTAACAAATCTGCAGATCAGTTTTAGTCATTTAACAAGCGCCTGCTTGGTGGCTTCCCTTTGGCTAATACCCATTTCTATCGTTAAGTGTTTACGATTGCTCTATAAACTGAAGTGGACTAAATTAATCCATCCAGTGACAAAGGAGCAAATAAACATTGATGTTCACTCAAGGACAACATCACACATGGATTCTGATGTTTTGTTATTTACCCTCCACTACGAGCCATAGAAAGGCATAAATGCAACTCTTTATTACTCTTTTGTTTTTGGGCCTTGCAGAAGGGGCTGGTATGTTCCACTTTAAGTCCCCACCCTTTGGTATCTGCCACCCCACCACATGTGGCCACTTGTTTGGCTTCTCATTCGACATGACACCAATAGACTAGGTGAAATGAAGTGGGGCATGTTAAACGATTACTGAAACACACCGGCGTTCGCCAGCCGTGAGGTCGGCAGGGCCACCCATCCCTCTCTTTTATCAATAGTGCGGAGAGGCGCTCATGGAGAATCGCTGCTGAGGCCATGTGTGCTCGGATTAATAAGAAATGTAAGCACAAGATGGAGGTCTTCAGAAAGACACACTGTGAAGCATTTTGTTTCTAGAAAGGGAGTTTTTGGTTTTGAGAACAATATGTCAACTCGCATGAGGAAAACTGGAAATGAAAAAGGAAAGAAATGTGCTTAGTGGTCATTTGAATTTTTTTTCAGTGACTTTCATTCTGCACAGCTCTAAACACCAGCGTTTCGCTCACTGCGCTGCTCACGACACGCACCACGATGCCTTTTTATGACTTTGGCAAGTCATTTTCACAGTGACTCAAGGCCACCCAGTGAAAATGCCACCTCACCTCTTTGCACCATCAATCATGAAATTGGAGCTTGACATACGAGAGTTTTGCGTCTGTAACAACAGCAGGTTTCGGAGTAATGAAAAGCATCGTTCATACACTGTTCTGTGCTTTTACTAATGTAGATATTTCTCATAACATCCAGTAAAAATGTAGCAAATCTGACTTCTTTTTTTTTTTTATCGTTAATTATTTACAATTGTGCTTATTTTTTTGCTGGCAATTCAAAATAAAAGACAAACACTATAAACATTAAATCTAAATTTTACTCAGTTTTAGTGTGTTGCTTAGGTGTTTGATTATTACTTAAAGAAAGATATCAGAGTGAAATGCAAACGTTTTTTTTTTTTTATTATTTATGAGTTCAATTTTGAATTACATGAAATCAGCTACAATTTAAGTAAAAGTTAACTATCATGGCAACCCAGGAAAGACCTGTTATTACATCGAAGCTCACTAGCATCCCATTGCCTCTTCCAAGGAAGCCCTGCCAGATTGATGACTCACTTGGTGGCACATGATTTTATATAATAACACTTTTTATATATATATATAAAAAATAATCTTGCCAAAGAAATATGAACCAACTAAATGCTTTTCAATCATTTTATTTTCCAGAGCAATAACAACCACAGCGCAGGATCTTTACAACAGCAAGCCTTTTTTCAGACCGCTGTCATACAATTATGAAACGGTGATAAATAGTCCTCGGTTAAGCTTCTGCCTATGAGGTGGGGAGGGGGGCTGGATTTGATAGCACAAGAGTGCGAGATCATTTGCATTGATTATGTCACACTCTTGTTATGGAGAGCCAATCCCTGAGAATTAACTTCAGTTCCGGAACTCTAATCATTTCTAACCATCCTGCTAAATCGAAAGCGAGAGTGATCGATATGGCTTTGACGGATTCCATGCGGGGGTCGCTCCACTCCTTATCTCCTCCTCCAACAGCATTGACAGATGAATTTAACAAGATGGGCACTATCTGCCTTACCGAAAATAGAACGGCTAAACTATCCGCGACCTTGCATGTTTTCAGCAGTATTGATGAATACACAGTGTGTTCAGTCAGAAGGAACCTATCCCCCCCCCTTTTTTTTTTTTTTAAATCACTGATTTGGTTAGATCTCTTCCCACGGAGCTGAGTGCGATGACCCAAGGTGTAAGCTGCATTTTTTTTTTTACAAGCAGATTTGTGAGCGCTTAAATCTAAATGCTCTCAATATCGAAATGCATTTATTCCATCTAATCTGCTTCAGGCCACGAGTGCTGCTACATCTCAATAATCAAGCTGTATGCAGTGTGTGTGTGTGTGTGGTACAGTATGTAAATAAATCACCATGAACAATACAATTGTAATCACAATACTTATTATGAACTATGCGCACAACAGCTTCATGTTTGTACATTATATGATTGCGAGCTCTTTGTGTGCACCAGTTACATAAATTGTGCTCTTTCCTCTGGACAGTAAGAAGTAAGGGTGAATCTTTAAGCTACTGTTTTCACTATTTGGTCAGCTTCCATTCTTACATGTCTTTACAATACAGCTGGTGGCTTTAAAGCAATCAAATTCTTATTATGGAGTCTGTTTAGCCACACGTTACTCGACTTTCTCAGGTCAGGTACCTCAGGCAGACACTTGAATTTGATTACGCATCAAAGATGTCACTAATTGTGAACTGTGGTAACAGACTCTATAATACACTCACAGTAGAGTATTGACCACGTGGGGTAGCAATACATTCACTGTAAGTAAGCTAACCTAAGTATTTACCACCTCATCCGTCTTCTTTAGCCACTAATTCAGCCTTATCCACTCGTGCCTAAAAGAATTCCTCTCTGTATTGAGACTGTGGTCTTGATTTTGTTTGAGTAGAGTTTGTACGTTAGCTGCTGATAGTTAATTCCAGCTAAGTGGCAACCAGTGACGAAACTGATTAGTTTGAGAACTTCCATTTTTGGCCATCTTGCCTTTTTGGAGCCAGGAAAGACCATATTTGGATGAGAGGGTGGAGTTCGAACGAAGCAGGGGATGGATCTGACTCGTAAGTCTGACGTAGAACCTGAGGACACTATGCTTGCACAACCAGTCCCCAAACTTACTTCTCTGAGGCCTAATATCTAATTAATTAAGGAATTATTTTCAGAAGGGCCAGCAACAAATAATCAGGAGGGAATTTATCTAATAACACTGCAATGACTTGAGATTTTTTTTTTTACTGACTTTGTATTTTATGAGCGAAGTTGAGACTTATCTAATTGGAGTCAGAGTTTGTTTTTTTAGCCAGCCCCTAGTGGCCTTCAGTGATATTGCATTTTGAGACACTTCCACATTGGCTTAACTTTTTAGACCCGGAGTCGACATCCATTTTTATACAAAGTCTATGATCCCATGCAAACAAGGTAAACCTAATATGTTAAGAACATTTTTGCAAAGTAAATAAATTAAACAGGTATTGCTATGATAAAAGTCAAAGTGGGGAAAGATCTCTGTATTGTGTAGTGTTATTAATACAGGCTGCACTTGTGCCAATGGGAAGCCTTGCCAGTACAGCTGCAATAATTGTCTATTCAGTAGCCATCCAACCTTTCTACTTTATTTTATGGTTTTTATTTTTTACTTTTACACTTTTCAGGCATTTTATTTAATATAGTTTATGTAGGTCATAACCTATTGTACTTCAATATTTGACTGCATTCAGCGTGAGTGAACCTCTGCTGGCTATGAATGATGTAATCTTATTTTTTCACTTCTGAAACAATGGTGCTGTATCTGACCCTTCGTCCGTGTTCACCTCCAGCCTGGATGCTCAAAGGAAGATCTGCCTTTGTGGCTGAGTGTATTCAGTCCTCGTAGAGCATCACTTTTCCACACCCGTTTGAAATGGACTAAAAGAAACAGATTTGATCCCACATTCGTTCTTCCCGGCTATCTTCTATTTAATCCATCTTTATTTGCTCGACTTATATCAGTGTGTACATTTTATAGGAAAAGTACAATTTGAATTTTCCATTATGCAAAGCGAATAGTGGTGGCATAGTTTGTTTCCCTCTGGATTTATTAGGTGTGGTGCATAGGTTAACAAGATCCCACTGCGGGAAATGATGAAGGACACTTATTAATATCGCAGCATGTGCAGGCCTGGGGACAAAAAAAGGGCGCGCTCTGTTTTCCCAAGCAGTCTGCCATCCTACAGTGTCACTGTGGAGAGGCTTATTTACCACTTGTCCCTCAAGTTCTGTGACATTTTTGTATCAAATGTAACCCTTCCTCTGTCTCTCTGTAACCTCCCTTTTTTTTTTTCCTTCCCGGTGTCTGGGAGGAAAAAGATTACAGAAAGAGTGGGGTTAGCTAGCATTCATAACTTTCACGACACTCACCCACATTCAATCTGCAGAAGGAGCATCTTGTTTTTGTAGCTGTTTCCCCTCATTGAGGCTATTGGTGAGAAGAGAATATGACCTTTGACAGCATTGTCATTGTCAGTTAGACAGACACTATAAACCATTCAACGTGTCGCTATAGGTTATATTAAGCCGATTCAATGATACACTATTTTGAGCATTTCACCAGAATCCTAAGATAATTGTTCGAACCAATACAGCTTCTAGCTTTCTGTGAAATATAAAGCTTGTAGAACAAGTTGACTGATACTGTTATAGTGAATGTGTGCAGTACAGATAAAGCAATCTGCTCACACAGCAAAGCGTAAAATAGACACGCCCTCCCACTACGGCAAAACGTGAGATAGCCACGCTTTGGGCTGTCTAAGTGTGAAAGCTACACGTTTTTCTGTAGTGGATGAAAGTGAAACCTACTGCGTGCTTCGGGCCGTGTGATTTACAGGAAAATGAAGCTTTTTGCAAAAACACATGGTTGGGGTTTGACTTTCACACCTAAACAGCCCTAAGCGGATCTATCTCACGCTTTGCTGTTTGGACGGGCGTGTCTGTTTCACGCTTTGCCGTGATACTGGGTGGGATAAAATGGTGAGCGGGTGACTGATGATCAGGTGATGTGAAAATATTATTCTGGGGGAGGCGTGTTTTTTTTCTTTCTTTCTATTGTTCTCATGATGTGTCTCATGATAAATCATATCTTGATGGAAATACAATAAGTTATAGGTCAGATACTGGAGGCACATTCGAACCATTGATTCAGCATGCACTTTAACATTGGTACATGAATGTTGGAAAAATATTTGGAGCATTTTAGAGCTGGCACAAATCCCTGTCTTATTATTTTGCTATGTTTGATATGTTTTCAAACAGTTGCCTACTTTGACATCCAGCACACCCACAAGCATTCATTTGAAGTAAGGCTTCTGTTTATTGCAGTATTTTTTTTTTTTTTTTTTAATATATATGGTTTGACCTGTTGTTTGGAGTGGGTTGGGATATTAGACTGAACCATGTAGGAAACTTGTAATTTATAATAATTGTACCACATAGTGAAACAAAAATGATGGATGGGTTTCAAAACTTGGCTTATCCTCCGTAAACAAGCAGCATCTCCCTGACGGACACCTCCCGTGGGGGCCGCGCCATTTGTTACAGAACTTGTTGTTCTTGTCACCACATATGACTCGTGCTGTGTTTGGGCTCATTTCTGCCCAGGCACACAGCCTGCAGATGCTGCAGAATGAATTTGAGACCAATCACACCAATCCCTCATGTTTACTGACTGACGGAGAAGAATCTTAACATCCACATTTATCCAAAAATGTTTGCACCGCAGCAGACTTATTGGACTTTGCTGCCACATAGTTTAGAATACGATCAGTACATCATGAGTTAGTCGTGTGTGTGTGTTTGTGTGTGTCACT
Source organism: Embiotoca jacksoni (assembly GCF_022577435.1). Lineage (NCBI taxonomy): Eukaryota > Metazoa > Chordata > Actinopteri > Embiotocidae > Embiotoca > Embiotoca jacksoni. Next base: position 2,388,223 of record NW_027185329.1, read on the forward strand.
TGTCAGCCATGAAAACATCAGTTTGTTTCATTGGGTTTTCCTTTCTGTCAGAACGAGATCCAGCTGCATTAACAGTGTCGGACAAAATTAATCACAGTGTCGAGACAGGGTTGCGTTACTTTAAACAAAAACTATTTTCCTCCTCATACTTTTTCATAAAATCTCAGTTACTGTGAACATGCAACAACAACAACAAAAATTCACTCCTCATGCTTTATTGTTATTTATCTTAGAAATTACAGTCTAATAAAAGATAGATTTTTATATTTTTTAAAGTTTTGCCTGTTACTAAACTTACTGAAAAAAACCAACAACAATTAAATATATCTCACAAAATGATGAGACTTGAACAATTTAATTACAAACTCTGAATTTCCTGCGTTTGGATTAACTCGCAATTTTGTTAATTGGTCTCTCAAATGACATTTTACTTCCTTTTATTTTCCTGCTGAGGTAATTAGAGTAATGAGGAACGTTGCTGTTGAACAACAACAGGCCACACTACTGTGCTTCAGGGAGACAACCGGCACTGCACTGAAACGTGTTGATGGTTGAATTGTAAGCGCTGGACTGGCAAGCGTGTAGAGGAATTTTAAGAGAAGCAAAGACAGAACGAAAAAGAAAGGAGAGAAGGGGTCTGGGAGGGTGGTGTGAAGGTGGGGTGGGAGGGGGGGTAATCATTGGGAGAGGAATGTGCTATCCACAGGGGCTCCTGCTAATTGCCTCGCTCATGAGTTTGTGGGACGTGTTAGTCGGCTACTGGATCTGGATCCAGCTCTGGCGCCTCAGGGGTGTTGGCATCTCGGCTCACCAGACGACAGCTCAGTTTGACACGGACTGTATTTTTTTTTCCCCTTCCTCCCAGCCATTGCAGCTCGTGTCCCCTTGAGGTTTCCCCCCCATCAGAAGTGGCCTAGCTGTGATGGATTGGCATCCTGTGAGTGTCAAACTGCTTTATGGCTCTTTAATGAGGCGATCAGGCGGAGGGAGCCTGCACTGCCACTGCCACTATTGGTGCTTAAATAGAAAATCAAAACAGGTGAAGTTTCATTATAGCCGCTGCTGTTAGCATCCGCCTTCCGCAGCCAAACGACTCCCACATTAAAACAAACACATTCATGCTCGCACACACATTTTCAGTGGGCATAAAAATTGAAGTATTTCCATATTTCAGTTTGCTTCAGATCATATGTTCATATTTGTGTAATGAACATTCTTCACTCAAGGGATTTGAGGGAGATGCAATTCTTTCTAATTATTATGGAGCTTTTGGAATCCAGATTTCTGCAAAAGTAATACAAAAAATAAATCCTGAACAGAGACAGCATTAGTCATTCATGTTCGAGCGAATGTTCATATGTGCTGCACAAATTAAAGATAAGCAAGTGGCTCATAGACATCCAGAAACCAGATGTGCTCCCTGTTTTAATCTCACATTACTTCTGGAATTACATCATTATTGAAAAACCACAGAACGGCCAGCAGATAGGTTCATTAAATTATGAAGATACTGTTCACAACAATCTGTTGGCTAAATGTATTCTGCATTGACAGTACATCCACCCACAAATACAGTCTGTACATGTGCACAAAACCCACACGCCTGTCTGTTCTCAAAAACATACGTCTGAACACGGCCCGACAAATCACGCACACACATATCGACACTCAAAAAGGGAGCAAAGTGAACCCCGTTGACAAAGAAATACTCCAATTATGCATAAAAGAAGATACAGAAGCAAGCAATTACTCAAACCGTGCCAGCTGTCACAACAGAAATAAGGCTGTGCATATGCTACATCCCATCAATCAAGGAGCTTGCAACATGCTTGTGTCGACGTAGAGCTCTGGTCTGGTGACTGGTGAAAATAATCTACCCCGACAAAATTTGTCATAATTCGACAGCGGAAATTGGTTTGTTTATGGCAAAGAACCAATCACATCTGCATATTTTTCTTTTTAAATTTGCACTGTGATTGCTTTTTGTCACCGCTAAGTTGGTCGGGAGAACAATTTAGTAACACTGTAACAGGTGACAGTGAAAACTTGGTGAACTTAGCGTGAACTTTCGAATGCTCATTACTTGTTCCTTTATTTTCTTACTTTTTTTGTGGGACACAGACTGTAAACATTACATTCCTCCTGCACAAAAATTTGTGTGTCACAAACAATAAACTGGTCATCATATTTTTGTTACCCGTTTATCACATGGTGAGGCCAATAAATCAGTTGAGGGAAAAGGAAGGAAAAAAAAAAAAAAATGGCTAAAACAGAATCAATTGCATGTAAACGTCTTAAATTCACAATTGTATGTTACTTAAATTCTTCTATGATGACGAGAGGAGCAAAAAATGTTGTTGGCAACAAATTGGAAGTGGAAAAATAGAGTGCAATATCATGACATTATTTCTGCTTATGCAACAATGAGAAAGATACATTTACTCTTGCAGCTGTTGGAGCTAATTTTCAGTAGGCTATATTTCACACACTGTTGCTTATTATAATCTATTACAAAACATTATATTTTGTAAAAATGTCATATGTCTCGTATGTAATAATTTATAAAGAGTATAGTTATGATAGCTGGCAAATAATGTACCAGAGAATTTGTACTCAATGAAAGTTTTAGTGTCTTAAAATGGTACTATGAAGGTTCCTCGTGAAGTTTTCTTGTCAACAAAGTTTCCGTTTCAAACAACGCGAGTCTCACGGTAGTTTACATAATTATAAATATACCACCATGAAGCAATTAGTTATTGAAATTGTCACTTGGAATGGTTTAATACTGTAATACTTAAGTTTGTGTGATGTTTTAATTCCATCTAGTTACACCTATACATTGTCAAAGGGTCATATGTGGTTATCTCTTCGGTACAAATCAGTAAGCAAATTGCATTTTTTTTTTTTTTTTATCAGTAATATCCTATATCCATGTCCAGAGGAGGAATATGCAGCAGGCAACACAACACACCAAATAAAGTACACATTCATATGAGGTTTATAATATAAGATAAAGAGTGTTTCATCTAATTTCTATTCCACTTTATTAAGCCTGTATGGAGCGATTAAAACACGTATTGAGAAAGGCAATTTGCTCGTAAACACACGTGGGTTGCTTTCCTTGAAGACCTGCAAAATTAAAAGCCTTCTTTTTATGTCACTGGCTCGTCAAAAAAACAGAGCGTTCCACTTTTTCCCCTCATTGCTCTACAGAGGCTGAACATATAGAGTTTTCTGATTAGTGTTCCTCTTCTAAAGAAATACGTGTCCCTGGAACTGCCTGCAAAACAGAACCAATTTCATGCTGCTTTAACACTCAGAAAATAATTTTTAATTCTGGGACACAAAGCTGCTCTCAAACCGCTTCAGTCAGATTGAAAGCCATTATGAGTCCGGCATTAAATCCACAATACATGGCATTGACATAAAGCTCTTCACGTCATCTATGTATTGCTTAAACACAAACAGATCACGGAGGATTCGGCGCCTCCCTCTGTAGTGGACCAATTCGACGGTTTTATTGTTATGTTCGAATCGTGTAATTGCACCTCAGAATTTCTCTTTCACTGGAATATGTTCAAAAGTCAGTTTAGGTCTACGAACTGTACATTAAACGGTATACACTCCACTATTCCTGTCTATTTACATTCATATTGGATTCTGCTGGGCTTCGCCTCCTGTATGTGCAAGATTCAGTGCCTCTGACAAGGAATAGATGGACTGTTATTTCGTGCAAACCCACTGGGTTTGATTCATCTAGTGTGTTGTGTGTTTACTTGGGCACAAATGTATACTGAGGCACTGTCTTTGATGTCCAATTAAGAAAGTGATCCAAGGAGCTTCATTTACAGACAGCTGGGTGATGTGTGTCGCCAACCAACAGTGAGACCCTCTCAACACCTCAATGATTGGAGACACCGCTGCTCATAATTATTAGGTGTTTATTTTTAGGTGTTCGGTGTAATCGCATGCAGCCTGGTCTCAAGTTGCATGAATTGCTACCAACATCTCTTTTTTCATTGCTTTGAAAAAGGTCTGGGTTTCTACTCTCACACTTTCTGTTCGTGCAGTTTGACAGACAGCCAAACCAACCAAAGAATTGTCGCTTAGAACTAAGACATTTTGTAACAACCCTTTTTTTCTTCCAGTCTGGGTAAAAACGCAAGAGAAAATTGCTGTAAGTGACAAAGTAAGAAAGATGTGCGGAGGTTTGTAGGTTATATAGAGAAATAACATAATTGCTTGATCGGCAGGAGAATTGCCAACCTAAAATGATGGTGTTTGTAAAGTACTTGTTGCTAAACACTGACTAAACCCGTATTTGGTCCAAACATTGCAGCTAAAACTTGTTGTAAAGGAGCTTTTGTACTTTTAAATCTTTATATTCTACAAAACATTTGCACAATTTTATTTATCAAATCACTAACTTAGTTGCCATACATTAGTAACTAAAAGGATTCCCCAGTCTTAATATGGTAGTTTTATTGGCCTAACATTGACCATATCTTGTCATGTGCAACTATTGCAGGGAGAACACATTGAACAAACATGATGTCGCACAATGTAAGTGCATTCGAGAGCTTTTGCAGAATCCATTATCAGCATTTTGCCGGGCCGTAGGGCTGCACATTTTCTCAAGTATGCTGAGCATCAATGCAGATTTTCAGTCGACACATTATAAAACTGTGCCATGCAAATACTTCTTCTATTGTAACTGAAGATTGGGAGGGGCTGCTTTCAGTGGAAAAACTGCTTTATATGCAAAATGAATCTATACTCTCCCTTGCTTTGCAGCGATGGTGACTCTGACACTTAATCTGTCACTCCACAGAAAAGTGTACAGAGCACAGCAAGTGGTTATTATGTAAGGTGCAAAGCGGGGTTTGAAATGAATCATATCCCTCAGCCCGGCTCTATGGAACAAATTCAATGTGCCCAAAAGTGCAAGCTCTGCCTATCAAGCATGACACCTCTGCATTTAGACTCATTTCAAGACTTGTGATTACTCTTTGTTCATGCTTTAGATTCTAATGCCTCTGCATGTCCAACAGAGAGTGGCTGCTGGAGGCAACGGGCTGTATTAAAAAAGGTCACAGGGACAATGACTTCTGTCAGCACAGTGGCTTTCTAAAAGTCAAGGAAGTGTCTTCAGAGGACCTCAAGGAGCTTCAGTCGCTCTTTGCATTACTGATATTTTTTTTTATTGAATTTACTTTATCTTAAACTTTAAGATTTATTATTGACGGTGGAAATTGTTTTTTGACAAATATATCCTGGAGCAAGGTGCACTTCCTGGATTTATTCCAGAGGCATTCAACACAGAGCTCACTCACTTGTCCTGGAAATGGTCGAGTTTTTATATTTTGTATGCTTTAAATAATCTATAAATTTGATGTATTTGCACCTGCTATTACTATTTGTTGATAAGGGCAAAAGAAGTGAAAAATAAAAAAACTATCTTCGAGCAGCACATTTTTGACTAATTGCTTCATATTCATTTATTATTGTTCTCATTTTTAAATGCATTCATCCCTTTGATATAATTGTATTGTAAATTAAAACTTCATTAGGTTGATAACGGGAACACTGACATCTTCTTAATCAGTTATCTCACAATCTCATCTAATAATAAGAGTTAGTTTATGAACCACATTTAGACTCAATTGATCTGAGTATACATTTTTACATATAACCAATAAGACGTTTGGACTAATGTTTTTGTTACATTATGTTTGATATATCGGGTGTGCCTTCGCTGCAATACTTCACGTAAGTTAAATTCTGCATATTGGACAATGGGCTCTGCAGCACTCTGTTATTACTTAGATGAGCCCTCCAACTTAGCTCATTTCCATCCAAATGTCAGCTTTGATTAATCACCTCAGTGAGAGCCCTTCACCATCCCATGCATCTGCCAAGACCCAGCACCAACACACAGCACACCAGCAGACTCTCAAATAGGGCCGCGTTCACTGGCACATTCAGGAGGATGGAGAATTTACAGTATGGGCCCCAGAACAGCGAGAGGATATTGGAAGAATGTCACTTAAATTTCATAAAATTAAATCAATCTTGCAAAGATGTCAGAGGATCTGAAAGCCTGAATTGAATTAGTAGGAGACTTGATATTTCCTGAGATTGATTGACGTTTCCGTCATCTGTTATGTTCCAATAAATGTTTATCATTGTTCAATCAAATTACAAATTGAAAATGAAAGTTATCCAAAGTTACACTTTCTGACTGTTTGGTTAAAGGTGGTGGGATTGACAACATCTTGACAGTTAACTTGTGGGAATAAAGTCAATAAAGTTGAATAAATTGCAGGCAATATATTATACTCAAATATTAGTTGAAATAAAGAGAGTTGTAAAGATTCTAGATCTGTCAAACTTGTCATTCAAAAACAATTTAGCCAAATTTCCATTTAAATCACCTTTTTCCTCATGATTATACTTTATTACTGATGACTGATAGTGGCAAGGTTGTTGATTTATGAAGTTCGATTTAATTTCGATGAAGAAAAAGTTATTAATAAACTTTTAGAAAGTTTGGTCAGAAAAAAAAATGTACAACTCTCAGGAGAACTTCAACTTGAAAACTTCAGTCTTTAATTCTGGGCGAGATTAAGCTTGGTGGTAAATGGTGTGATAGTTATTGGAGAACATTTCTTTAAATTGAACTGACAGTACTTCCATGCAAATAAAGTTGAGTTACTTTTCATGTGGTCGGGTTCTTTTCAGGCAAAGAAATTGAGTTCATAAATGATGTACAGTAAATGTTTGCTGTCAATTTGCACGAATTTCCTGTTTTGTACTGATTATAGTGACATGTTGGTTCAAGAGTGGTGGTGTAGTTAACTTCGATAAAAATGGCAATGAAAACAGTCATTTATATATTTGGTTAAATGTTTGCAGATATTTGGCAAACCCTTATAAGCAGGACAAATAAATTATTAAAAAAGAAAACCTTACTCCCGATTTCTTTACATTTAATGGACACCAACTGAAGTCCAACCAAGTCCTGGTGGACCTCGTGGAACAAAGGCTGACTGAAGTCCTGTTTAGACAGTGTGCTGGGAATTTAGTGCACATGAGTGTGCTGCTTGTATTGTTATTTTTAGTTACCAAAAAATGACATGTTAATCAAGTGATGGGTTTTAGATTTGAAAAAAATGATCAAACTTACCATTAACTACTTCTTCCTTTCAGGCCAAATCATCTTTACTTCTTTTTTTCTTTCGATAAAAGCCCAGGTTGGGTAATCACGTGTTTTAAAAGCTCCCCTGATGTGTTTTTGCTCCTTCTCATTTGCCTTTGCCGCTGTTCTTGTGGGCACATTCCTTTGGACACGGGTTTGAGGTTCTGATTGCACCCAGCCTTGCTCCAGTGGGTGGTGTGAATCAAAGAGTGAATATTGATCCGTGTGTGTCGGCTTTCTGTTAACTTTGACGTTGAAGATTCTGTCATCTTCAATGCGCACCGCACAGTCCAGGAAGGCAAGACTATTTCCTCTGATATCCTCCCGTAGTGAACTTGATATTGATGTCCACCGCATTGATGTGTTCTGTGAAGGCTTCCACTGACTGTGTTTTGATTTTGACCCGGGTTTCAGGTCCACATACCTAAACCAGTGGCTGTGAGCGGCGCCTGTGAAGAGGTCAGGACCCCGCTCTCTACTGCTTACATGGGCGTGCTAAAGGCAAAGTAGCGCTTCTGTCTGTAGAAACCCTCATGGGATTGGAGATAGGTGGTAGTCGGGAAGAGGTCGGGAGGAGGTCGAGCAGAGCGCAGTGGCTGAGAGGAGAGTGGTTCTGTTGGATATCAGTTGTGTTGCAAAGAGTGAAGAGGCATTGAAGGATACAAAGGATTCATCTGAGTCAAGTTTCTTTATGCAACTTCGCTGTTTCCATTTCGGTGAGTTTCGTTGGAGTGGAGCGTTACCGACTCTCGGAGATATGCTGGTGGCAAGGTGTGTGGTAATGTTGCAGGCAACCGAGTTGATGCTACCGATGATGGGTCCGAGTGGGGCTCCTTCACAATGAATTGTGGGGAGTCTATAAATGCTGGCAAAGTAAAGGGGAGAGCTCAAAAGACAGCGAGATTGCTAAAGCACTTTATTTGGAAGTAAAACCGAAAGTGAAGTGGTCAAAATGGGAGATTGCACAGAAACAGAGAGCACGACCACAGAGCTGATGGGACGACATCGCTAAAATACATCCGAACCTTATTCAGTAATCAGACCTGCCATAAATGTTAAAGAAAATTCCTCGTGTGATTAGAAACACGAAGCATGTTTCTAGTTTCATAACGAATTGATTTCAGAAGTTATTTTTCACTGCGTGGATAAATTGCTGTGGGAGGTTATTGTTGAGGCTGCTTGGTTGAACTTGTTGAAAGTCAACAACGTAAAACCCATTCACACACAATAATTATACATAAGCACACGATAATTACACATAAGCGCACAAAGCAACACTTGACAGCATGCAGCCCCGTGAGGCACGACCAACATAAACACCCGGCCACGATGTCCCAATCAATCATGTTCCAGGCCTTATTGACTGAGCGTTATCAGGCGCACTTGAACATGGCAAATCTGTGAAGCTGCATTTGATATTACCATTGACTAAATGTAGTGTAATTCTGGGGGGTTTGGGAAGAGGGCTCTCCTGTCTGACCCTACCTAAACCTCCCCAATTATTCCCCTGTAATCCTGTCATGGGTCACCGCTGCACCACTGTGCCGCCCTTCTGCCATGTTGTGTCAATTGTCATATCTGATAGAACCGGTGGTTAAATTATATCATCCTTCAAAGGAGCGGCCGTACGTAACTCAGGAAAACAATTTTAGGGCTATCCACCATTTCATTATTTTCACTGGCACTTGGAACAATAACACAGACAAGCTTAAAACTACAGCTTGCCTGTGACACTTCAGTCTCCGAAATTACACTTCTACGCAAAAACCTCTAGACATCTCCTTGTCTCCGAATCTGAGTCTCACATGAGAGCAACATCAGCGTTCATATTTGCAATAAATATGAATTTATCCCCTTTGAAGGCAAAGATTGTCCACTTTTATTTTTAAAGCCAGCATCTATTATGCTGTTTGTGGATATAGGAGTTTGCAGGGGTTATTCATGTTAAATACCTTCGAGCTCATCTTCACGCAGGTAGAAAACAGCATCATTAATTTTCCTAAAAACTTTTGAGTTTAAAATCTAAATTAGATTCTGCCTGAATTAAATGATGTATTTTGTTTATAAAAAAAAAAAAAAAAAACACCTCTGAGGAGTCTCCTGCTCCGGTAACATTAAAGAATAAAAAAATATAGCGTAGCAATCATGGCTATGTGGAATGAAGAGGGCCTTATATATTCTCAGGTAATTGTAGAGCTAATTATTGTGGACATTAACAGATGCTGCAATAGAGTAGACACTGATTACAAAAATCTCCTGGCAAAGTTCCTGGTTTGTTCAGAAACTGAATACTTCAGCCTGCCCGAGGTTTGTGGATGTTCATTTGCAATAATAACCACTGCATGATAAAGCTCTTGAAAAAAGATGGAGTACACAAAAATGAAACGCTAATGTATTTCTCTGCTTAACATCAGCGTGATGAAAAGACAAACACTCTGGGCATGAAGGCGTAATAGCTGCATACTTAAGACTAACCTCAGTATAAAATGCATGGGCACACACACACACACACACACACACACACACACACACACACACACACACACACACACACACACAGCAGCGGAGAATTAATCGTCTGTCTTTTTCTGCATTAACAAAAAACAATTCTTCCTTTAGCTTTATCGCTTACGATGAAACACCATTGAACATACTGTCCCTTCGAGTTAGCGGTTCATTTATTTCTCTGCTATACGGGCACCTTGTATATATCACTGAATATATATGAAAATATTTCACAGTTATTTGACCTGAGATGCCTGCGTGGAGGCCGACACTGAGGACCACCTCGGAAACAACAAAAGAGTAGCAGAACACATTACAGGACATGAACTGGAACTACCAATCCTTATTTCTGCATTTAGTGTTCCATCATGTGACGTATAATGTGAACACTTAATGAGAACATGGCGCAGAGTTATGTGCAGCCTGACCACTAAAAAAGTAAGAAAAGTTCAAAGCATTGAAACGATTGAATTTTACTTACAATTTCTATGGATAATAATTATTCACAAGACCTTTAGTTGTTTTTAGAAGTAGAGACAGATGTAATGTGATATTATACTGCTTCAAATCTATGACTTACACATTGGAGATCAAAGATCAATCAAAGTTTCACCAAGAAGGAAAACTTTCCAAGTAATTTTGCTAATTAGCTTTGCATTGTCTTACATGTCCTACAGTATTGATGTTTTTCAGCCACAAGGGGGCAACACCACAAGCTAAAGTTATAATGGCAAACTTCACACAACCAGCAGATATCATTCAAATAAATACAAATTGTTTTGAATCATGTTTCTCACACCATGGCAGATTTAATCCAACATTTACTCTCCTTTTAGCTTGGTTTTGTTCTCCACCAATGCTCCACAATGTTTGGTTTTGGACACATAGCGTGCAAGATGTTTCTCAGAGCTTTTTCACCAAAAAATAGCTGCTTTTTTTGCATCAGGAAATGACCCAAATTTAAGAGCAGTAAGATTGAAACAAAAACATAAAGCTGTTGTCGGTAAAACCAAAACAGAGCTGAAAGGCAAACTACCAGGCTGAGGGCAACTGTAGAGGCTGGTGCTAATTACTAAGACCTTAATCAACCCCAACCCTAACTTGAATTGTTGGTAAGCGCTTGCTCTGGTGTTTTGGACCTGCTGCTGTGATAAAACCTTTAAAAAAAAGCTCTAAAGAGCAGTGGAAGCTACTATTCTAATTACTGTGAAACAATACACCCCCATGCCTGCATTTTGCTCTTCACTTCTTTGGCCTTTCTGATTATGTTTGAAAATGCCTTCAAGACTTAATGGACTGCGGTGGTAAAATAACTTTAATGTGATTCGTTAATGGCAGCCAAAAATATATTTTGTTTTCTTCTGTCAAATGTGTCAGCTGGAGTCATACAAAGTAAGGAACTTGAGACACCTTCCTAGCATGTGCTCTTGAATACTGGAGTCACCACTAAACATGCGGAGGAGCATTGTGTGTCGATGAAAGAGGGACATCTCTCTTCAAAGCACGAGTGCAGTTTCTATCCGCTTGCGACACAGAGGAATCCGAGCACTAAAAGAACATCTGTTGACGCTGTGTGACTGCGTATTCATGTCACAGCCCACTCTGCACTGAAAGTCCCAAAATACATCAGTAACTCTCAGAGGCCCAGATCAATCAGGCCCACCAAAGTGCTCAAATGTTTGACACATCCCTATCCAGTCCTGCTTTTCTAACTGCGTTCCAGCTGAGCGGCATGTAAATGTTTAAAGCCCTCACGTCTTAAATATCTGCAGCACTTCCCAGTTTATGATCTCGAGGATGTTGTTAAACTTGTCAATTAGCTTCTAATTAAGACTCCTCTGGAGCGTCTGATGCGGGATGGAGAAGTAGGTCAACCAAAAAGCTTTACAGCCTGGTCAGACACGGTCTGCGGCTCGGAGTCGGCGGATGCGCCGATGAATCTGACACGTTTAGGTGAGGGAACCATTTACCACCGGGAGGGTTGTATAAATTGACTAAAGTCATTTTAAATTATATGGTTTGAGATAGCTGAAAAGATGTGAACATTATAGGAAATAAGTCACTATGACAGACTGGCTGTGCATAGACATGATGGTTGGTTGCTCCTGTTTTAAGAAGATACTGGGCTGAATTTTGCTTTTACATTAAGCTCTTCATGGTATGTTGTATTTTATCACTGCGAAACTTTGCAATGTTAAAAATGAAGTGATATAATGCTGCAGTCAAGCGACCCAGTATCACGGCAAGACGTGAAATTGACACACTGGTCCACTACATCAAAAACGTGAGATAGCCACGCGTTGGGCTTCCCAGGCATGGAAGTTACATGTTTTTGTAAACGTGAAACTTACACGCATGTAAACAGGATCATGTGACCACAACAGAGGTTTTGAGACCAAGTACAAAAGAATTGTTTTTGGGCGGTTTTAGGAGGAAAGAAGGGTGGCTTTGTGGCATTTGTTTCCAAACGCCCACCATGTTTTTTGTCAGTAACCCCACCACGATTTTTTTTTTTTTTTTTTTTTGCTAAGTATCATTTCCCTGTAAATCACACAGCTCTAAGCATACAGTAGGTTTCATTTTTTTCCACTACAAGAAAACGTAGTAACTTCCACGGTTAGACAGCCCAAAGCGTGGCTATCTGTAGTGGAACGGCGTGTCTATTTCACGCTTCACCGTGACACCGGGTTGAGTCAACAGGACAATCAGCTTCAGTGACCATTCATGTTAGCTCATTGTAAGACTCACTGACCGGTTTCTTCTCAAATTCTTTTTGTATTTGCTAGATGGCCAAACACATCATCTGCAAAGGCTTGTTTTCTTGTTGTACTCATAATGAATTGAAATTGATATAGCTCACGTAAGTAATCAATGTCTAGAATTACAGTTATGTATAATTGTATGCTGACTTGAATTTTAATACAAAATAACAGTAGAAGGACATCAGAGTATTTCAAAGTGATGGATTTCCTTTTCCATTACAGTTTTTCTCATGGATTACTTATCAATTGTCAGTGGAAGATACATTGCTACAAGAGGAAAATAAATCCTCTACATCAGAAAAAATACATGTATTATTATCTACAGTACAAACCCAGACCCCTCTGTGCAGTTTTAACGAGCATGTCCTCAAACCAGAGCAAGAACACTGCAACACAAATCTCTTGTTCTTCCTACAACTGTTTTTTTCTATATTGTCTCTTGTGCATTTTGACAGCTGAAAAAAGAACAAAATTTGAATTTTCCCCTGAGCAACAGTGCGGCAAAAATCCACAGTCACCAGCATGTGTCTATATGAGAAAAGTGGGATTTCTGTAATGGCTACAACTGTACTGTCAGCCCATGCATTGAGAATGAAAAAGCATCAATAATCACCTCTTCTATTTTTGTGGCGTGTTGTTCTTTGGTCCTTTTCGCTGGAGTCTCTTCTGAAAAGCGAGTCAACAGAAACAGAGATGCGGGATGTGTTGCAATCTGCAATTGTCCATAACAGATCATATAGAGTGACAGGGTAAACATCTCCCTGCCGACTGCACACCAGTGTGCAGTCGGGGGATAACTGTGTCTTAAGTGAAATGCCACAATGTTAAAGAAAGATACATAGGAGATCACCATATAGTAGTGACCCCCCCTTTTTTTTTTTTTTTTTTTTCCAGAGTGGGATGTATACATCATGCTCTGATATGTGGTCTGACTCTCATAAATCATCCACAACAACAGCATTCTCCTTGGAGACTAGAAGTGGCTGATTCTCTTTCTCTAATGCATTGACGCACCCACCCACACACACACAAACACACACACACACATACACACAAACACACACACACATACACACAATTCATTTCTAGATGTGGCGATGGTCAAATGTCATGTGGATTAGCAGGACTTCAGACTTAATCTGAATTAGAGGGACATCTCAAAGGCATCGTTGAAGACGGAACATCTTTTACTGCTGTTTTCTATTGTTTTTTAATAATGTTCTGAATGTTTACTATTGATTTACAAAATTATTGATATCCTCCACCATTTTTTTGTAAAAAATAATTCTTTTGTGAAAATATGTGTCTTAATCGGGCAAATTAAAACTCCCTTCTTTTTTTTTTTTTTATGTCTGTTGAGGTCTGCATTTGAAAGAAGCTGAGAAAATGAGTTTAAAAAAAGAAAAGAAGCCTGATTCACCAGAACCTTCTGTTTAGAAGGGCAGAAACAAGGAAGGAAGAAAAAAAAAAGGCCCCATGCGACATCCGTAGGAGATGAATTGTCGCAGCTGGGAAAAGATGGTGGATTTAACTGAAAGTCCTGTTTGTGCTCCCCAGGTGGCGTTACACCAGGTGGTGTGTGTGTGTGTGTGTGTGTGTGTGTGTGTGTGTGTGTGTGTGTGTGTGTGTGTGTGTGTGTGTGTGTCGGTGAAACAGAAGGAGATAGAATAACAGCAACAGGGTTTATGTTCTTGCACATGGATTATATGTACTGTATTAGAATGGTTTCAATTCATTTGTAGTGTCCACGCAGGGGTTGTCACTATTTCTGAATGCCAAGTATATTCAATTCACCTGCATTTCCTTTATTTGTGTGACCGGTGAGCTTTGTTTCCCTTCCTTTGATGTGTTAAATGAGAGGCCACCACCTCACATTCATTTTCTACAAGTCTTGGCAAATCACTTCGCTCGAACATTAACTGTGTATTTTTTTTCAATCATGAAATGATGTTTTATTACATCCTCTTCTACCTCGACGGGTAAAGATGGTTAAAGGCTTTTATAGGCCTGTTAAACACTCCAACATTATTAATTATGGCAACATAAAACTTAAAAAAAATTGTAGTAATATAACAGAGAAACCATCTATTGATTACAAAACCTGAAACCGGGACTTTGAATTATTTCATAATGAAAATCAGAGCTCTTAAAATAACGCACAATAAAACACATCTGACAGTTTGTGCACCACTTGTGTTTTGACATTTACACCACAGCCAGTCAAAAGCTGTAGAAATCAGTGAGTCTTATATAGTCATGCTGGAAGGACTTACATTAAAAAAAAATATTTAAAAACACGTTCAACAAAATGGATCCACACAAAACTCTAGTTTCCACTGCAATTGTCATGAACAAATCCAACTCAATTCTCTTAAAGCCGACTGCACTTCTTTGAGCAACGGAGCAACACGAGCACAAATCTTACTAATCCTTGAAACAATCCTTCACTCCACTGCTTGTCACTGATGTACCCCCCGCCTAACCTTTCTCTATCTTCAGGTGCAACCAATTCCACGGCGCGCAACAATTTAGCACAGGTAAGAAAACTAAAAGCCCCGGCATCCACTATACAACTTCTGATTTCTATTTTTCGGAGGCAGTGATTGAAAAAGGCAAAAGAAAAGCATCTAATTTGTGTTTGTGAAATGTCTCAGCTCTCCATCAAAAATCCGAATGTGACGGATTACGCAACTGTGTGTCGTTATCTTTAATAATATTCTCATTAAGCCAAACAAATAGCAGTTACGACAGGAGTAATGGGATCGACCGCTGAGCCAGATATGGCAGTTGTGTGGAGTGTAGCTGTGAAGTTCCCCGTTGTGTGATTTGGCCCAGGTAGTTTACCACACAAGGAAAACAACGATAGGCCAGCATGGAGCTTCCTCTGCGCTCGCTCACAGCTCACAGAAAAGGCTCTAAGTGACAGTTTTTATTTTTCTCCTTATTAAATCCCCACTGTAAAGTATCTTCAGTGGTTTTTCTATATTATTAGAGATTTCCAAGAAATATAAATATAAGTTTCAGCACAAATCCCAGGGGCAACATGTTAACCAACTAAATGCACAGTCTAAAGCGCATGGTGCATTTAGGCCGTGTCCAAATCCACTTCTTCTAGTTTAATAGCGGAGATTTGTGCTCCTTGCGACTTATTTCTGTTCCCCAATTTTGATGTTGTCTGGAATTTAGATGCTGATGTTGATCAAGTGTCATATTTATGATAATGTTAATGGAAAAAAAAATATTTTATTATCAAAAATACAAAAGTTAACAAAAAAATGAAAATGTATTTACAAGCAAAAATCAACCAAAACACCAAATATCAACACAAAGTCAAAACAATAACAGAATGCACAAACACAACTACATATTAAAGAAATCACCAAAATCCCCTATAAAACACAAAAAGGAAATACTGAGGAAAATGATTGCCTTCTCTTGCTTTATGTACATTAATGTGCCACAACTGATTGCATCTTAATGCAATTAAGTCTCTTAATTAATTGTAGATGTATTTTGTGTTTAACGTGGAATAAACCAATCAGCGTCATCTCCCTTTTTCTCTTTAAAAGCCAGGTGCACTTCAGCTGATTGCCAGTATAATGGTTGATTTGCCAATTAGTAAGAAAGAACTATAGTATCTCAATGTACATAATAATAATAATAATATTTTTTCTATTGCGATCTTTTTATTTTTAATCTTTTGCATGTGTGTGCGCTGCTACTCATCCCTGTGAGGAACAAGCAGATTGGATGTGCATAGCGCGCCCTCGTATAGGCGCATATTTACTGTCATAATAATACGCCCGACGACATGCCCATGAGTGCTCAGATGGGCTCGAGTGAATTAGCTGATTAAACGACGTTGATGCTGGACAGGAAGATGACAGCTGTGTAGGTCTGAAACCAGCGAAGACGCTTGCTTTGTGTGACTTTGCAGCAGGTATGAAGGTGGAGCTCCATGTGTCATTGTGTTACTTTGAGGTACTTGACGTGTTAATCAGGAACTCTTTTTTTTGTTTTCATTTCTACTACATTATATCTTCAGTTGCTAATAAAAAAAAATTTAAAAAAACATTTTGTGTTCTTTTTTTTGTGTGAAAAAGGAAAAATTGTTTAAACAGCCAAATGTGTACCATTGGTAGCACAGCAGAGGGAGAAGAGAGTCAAATTGTAACTGTGGATCAGAATGTAAATTAGTCTGCAGAAGTGTTTGGCCCACATGAACAGAAATAAAACAGAGAGGGAACGACTCCTCTTCGTAAATGGGCATTGAACAAGGACCATACATTTTTTTTAAACACCGAAGTTAGATGATTTCCATTTTTCAGATATCACGTTGCTCCCGGAAACTGAGGGAAATGATCTATTTATTGTTTCCAGCAGGAAAAAAAATATCCTCCCAACTGAGCGCGGAATAGATCAGAGCCTCGAGAGGGAGATTGGATCTAAATTGCTCCAATCTTGGCGTTAGATGACGGTGGAGGCCCCCGCTGCCGGGTCGCGTGGCTCCGCGTCGCCGCACAATATCCCGGGCGCACAGGTTTGCACTTCATTATTTAGGCTTTTAAAATGTTGCTCTTTTGCCATGTCTTCCACCAGAAAAGTCCTCTCGCCAAAAATAGCAGTATGGGGGCCCTCCAGAGCCTCTTAATCAGCCACGGGTGTTGCTGAGGTTAATCTGTATTGTTCACGGTGATGTGAGAAGGGGTGGGGTTTCCCCCCCCCCCCCCCCCGCCCCCCCCCCCCCCCCCCACACACACACACACACCTCCATGCGCTGATAGCCGCCTCCTAACAGGCAACACACATCTCAGGGCACGTCTTGTTTACGTATCCTTGCGGGGAGGGGAGGGGGCTCTGTTGTGATTGTGTCATGGACACAGAGATAACCTCTCCCCAATGAGGAGTTTAATTGCTTGCCCCCCTGTGTTGGCAGGATTAGAAGAGAGGAGCAGGAGAAAAGAGCTGCACAATCTCTGACGAGGCTAACTCCATCTGAAAGCACGCTGATATAACAAATAATTTAAGGCATATCTACTGATGGCAATATGAGCCTTATCAATCTGTTGGACCTGTAACCATATCAAAAATGTAAGCTCTGTTTTACTAAATTTGGCATCATGTGAAGGTTTTTTTTTTTTTAGAAACGTCAAAAAATTAATTGAGGATTGAAAGTCAATCTTTTTTTCGGGTCATGCTGTAAATGATGTGTGTGATTCTGATCCCTGACCGCATGCCATAGTTTGCATCCACATTTTAAAATATTCATTCTAACCTTTTCTGACAGCTTTTGTTACACAGTAATCTGGAGGGGCAAAGGGTAAATCAACCACAGGGAAGTATTTGAAGTGAACATAATGTTCCCCTCTTTACAGATGATTCAACTTTGATGGCTCGAGGGACTTAACTGGATGTCCAGTCAAATTTCATCAAGCCTTACAAAGGACTTGTGTCTTTCCACAGTAACTCTTCATTTTAAAATAAAATATCATTAATTGCAGTTATCTTAAAGGAATAAACTCAAATCACACAGCCAACTCAAAAACAGTGAGCTCGTGCCATCATTATTTCTCCACATTTCAGTTGAACTCTTCATTTTCATTCATGATTCATGGAGGACTGGTTCCGTTCATTACAGTTCAGACAACAAAACAACAAAAGAGTCAAGTAAAAATTGAATAGTCAACAAAGACAACATGTTTGAAGAAGCCAGAGCAAAATAAACACTCAAAAAAAATAGATAAATCTATAAACCAGAATAAGATTCCAATACTTGGGGAACCAATTATTAATGCAGCAACTTAAGTAAAGCTAAAACGACATGTTTTACAATTAGTCTGTCAAACTGCTAATTTCAAAAGACGGCAAGATATCCACCACATTTAGGAGAAATCCAAATGAAATAAAGAATTTGTATATATAATTAAATCCCCAGTCAAGTCAACAATAGATGGTTTAACACACTCTCCTGATGTCAGGCTTCCGGGAATTTGCTCATATATTTTCTCAGCAGAAGTTAGGCACTCAAAGTAGCACATCAATGGATGTTCACAGATGAACCTGAATGTGGCACGTTGGCAATTGGTTCTTCCAACATGACAACGTGCAACAACCTGCAACTCTGCAACAAGCTGGAAGCCGCTGCATATATTGCCGTCTTTATCAATTCGGAAATTCGCGTTGACATTTTGTTTATCATTAACTCGGACCAGCGCTCTCCCGGGTGAAATGCTGAGGTTTGTTCTTTCCAATCACCCTGAGCTCCTTCCTGCAGGGATTTTACCCCCTTTTGTACTTTTTATCATATGACCTTGCTCGACACACTTTTTCAATTTCCATAACACCACAAGGTACCTTGTTTGTATGTCTCAGACACCAAAGGGCACCTTGGAAGTATCTCTCTGATGCCAACGAGTGTGACAAAACGGCAGTACTTGAACGAGAAGGGGCCGATCCAGCGTGAATCGCAGATGGTGCTTGATGTGGTTACATGAACATGATTTCCCAATTGTGGCAGGAGCCCTTCAGAGTGGTGTAATCATGCACAAGGGGTCTACTTTGAAGGGGATGGCGGCCAGATTTGGAGTTTGGTTGTTGTGGGGACAGTCTGGCAACTTTTCGATCACACTTTGTCATGGTTATGGCGAGGACTGAAGGGTTGGTTCTCAGTTTCTGACACACCTTGAAGACTTCAAGGTTTCGGGTTGGGGTTGATGTTAGGCATTTATTTGTAAAGGTTAAGCTTTATGGAAGTTTTAAGCTACATGATGTAGAGCTTAAGAAGAGAAACATGAACTATTTAATTGCACAAGTCCCCTCTCGGTTTTTGCACTGCAGTTGAGTGCAGAAAACTTCAATTATGATAAAAAGCCAAGGATGCAATTTATTTTACTAAAAAATTGAAAATATAAATTATTGATTTCTCTGTAAATGAAGTGAAACCACAGTATACACAACATTCACAATTAATCAAACATAATGATGTTTTTTTTTTTTAAAGAATAGTCATCAAAACCAAAATTAATTTACACGTATTTGTAATGCCGATCCTCCAGTGTGAGTTCACTGTGAGCTCATTTGTTGACTGTCATTAGCTTACTATGTTCACCTCCCCGTGCAAATAGAGTGCATTAATCACTGCAAGTATTTTGCATATAGGAAAAAAAAAAACAACCAGAGTGCACAGTGTTGCCTGTGAGCAGGTGATGTGATGTGTTAGAAGATCTCACTGGAACCCTTTAAGCCTCTTTTAATCGCTGATTAAATAGATCCGAGTGTCAGACGTTTACAGTGGGTAGGTTTCCCCTCATGGAAGCGATTCCTGGACACCAACGTAACTCGGGTGGTGCATTGTGACAAATGTGTTGTGGCTGTCATTTGAAACTTTCTAGACACCAATTAAAATAAAGCTCGATGAACCTCAGCACGCACCATTATTAACATAATTATCTCATTGACAATGTTAATTATATCTGCATCAATATAACCATTGCCATTATGATATAATGACTGATTAAAGCCGTTACTTTTTAAGTGAATAGTATGCATCTTTTGGGACTCTTCAAGGAGAGAGCAGGAGAGTCTTTTTGGTCGCAATTAACATATTGCCTTTGATTACATCACCACATTAGGTCTTAATACTCCCGCGTTGCATTGAGTTACATAAAGTTTTAATAGACATACATATATCTGATGAAGAAGATTTACAGTGTTTGTAGTATTCAGTGCTGTAATCCATGAATTGTTGTGTATTTAAAGTGTTACATATTCTTCAAATAAAACCCAGTATACTGTGTAGTAGAGTTAATGCTTAAAATGTCCATAATCTATCACCTTTTTCGATATAGATATAAATGTCAGAATCTAAAGACTCTTCAGTGATGGCTAAAGTCAAGGTGGACATGTTCTTGAGTCATAATGAAGCAGGTTTAATAGCTGCACCACGGAGGAGGATTGCCTTTCTCAAACCTCCAATAGAATCTGAATGTCTCGTTTTAGTGGCAGCGCAATGACCAGCGCAAGCAGTGCTACAACTGAGAATTTTACTTGACCTTGAAATCCACTTTGCCGAACTGACTGGTACATCGGTGCATCACACACCGGTGGAATGACAAGAGTAAACAAGTGGGAGGTTAATTTAAATGAAGGAGCACAAAGCGAGTTGTTGGTATTTCGGTGGCGAGTGGGTCTCCGGCACATGTTGTTGCACTTTGTAAGGTTAAAAAAAGGCAATAGGGATTGAGTGTATTTACATTCAGTCATTAACTCAGCTCCATTTTGAACTCTGGTCTCTACAGGAGCTTACCTACAGATGAGCTTTACACGGGAAATGGGGAATGTTGTTTTGGACCTTACTGCTCACTTTTTCCTGTTTACTCTCCTACCTTGTCCTTATCAGAACTGCAGTGATCTGTAATGCTTCTGCACACTCAACATCTCCTACTTTTATATTTAAAGTGTGCAACAGCTAAAAAAAAAAAAAAAAACAAGAGCAAAAAAACAAGTGCTTTTGATTGTGAAGCTGTCACAACAAAAGCATCTAAACACAAGAAAATGGCCATTTTTCATATTTGACAGCTGATGAGTTTTAAACATTGCGAGTAGTCACAGTTGTGGAAAGATTTTTTTGCAGAATAAACAATAAGCAGCAGACCTCTGCCAGGTCAGTCCCTTTGTTGTGCTCCGTTGTTGAGTGGTTAGGTTAAAACTTCTCAGTGTGCATGCAATTACATTGTGGTTGTTAGTGGCTCAATGGAAAAAGACTCAGTGTTGACTAATTTCTGTATTTGTACAGATACTTCAATTGCTCCTGTTGTATTTATTACAAAGCAGCTGCTCGATATGTGTTTGGTCAGTTCAAAATTCAGGGAGCTGTAATCGACTGCAATTTTTGTCATTACCAGCTGCACCTGTATTTTAAAACATAAACTTCTGTAACCACTAACACAGATATCGAGAGTACGAGGGTGGATTAAAAAGTTTCGACACTGCTCCTGTTGTGCACAAATGTGAAGAGCACCGTGATGACAACGGAGCACAGAGAAGCCGTAACCTTTGTGACAAATTTTTGCTGAACAGAAAGAAGCAGCAATGAGCTAAATGCAATGAGAATTGGTGGTGAGGAGTTTTGGTGATCTTCATCTTGTGTTGTTGTGGGTGCTGTTTTCAGTGTGCGGTGATGTCATGTTGGACTTCCAAAGTGCCATTGCGCCACAGTTCAGGTTGTTTTCACCAAATCTTTTCCCTCAGACCATCATCAGTAAAACTCGGTAGCGACAGTACGACCCTCGGGGACGAATTCACGGCGCACAACCCTGAGACTGTCCAAAAAAAAAAAACACAACACCTTGTTGCTCCCGAGCTGACGTCTCTCTTTTCGGGTTTGGACAGTAACGCCCCGCTCCTCGGGAACGCAAATGTCGCTCAAAATACGTTTCTAGGCTCATTGCTTCATTGCCGTAGACTTTATGAAGCATTTCAAAAGTCTATTTAAATGCTCAGTTTACCTATTTTTCTGAAAATGAATTGTATGTACTCGTATAGTACACCACGGACGCAACTACATTAATTCACTGAATGCAGTTGGGCCCATTTTTCAACCTCTAGATCAGCTATACAAAATGTAGTTATTGCTTTTCAGCCTTGCAGTATAATTTCAAAATCAATGCATGATGCACTGTCTGACTGATAAAAACCCTCCTCGTAGATTAAAGTTCTGCGAGATTGTCTTGATCCATCTCGCTTGGCTTGTAAATGAAAACGGAGACAGTGCAGCTTGTTTGATGTAAACACTCTGCTGAGGTGGCGAGGTAAACACACACTTCTCCAAGGTTGTGGGGGAAGCAGACCAGAACTAAATGATGCCTGAAAGCATTTGCCCATTAAAATGTGTCTTTTTTGTTTTTTTCTTTTTTCTATTGAGTCCATTGCCACCTTGGAAAAGTACATGCTTGTAAAGAAGTAATTTAAGAACCAATGGGTGGAAGTAGTGGCTTTTACTGTGTTACCTCTTACCACCTGAGTGGGTCAAAAGAGTTCTAGTAAATGAAAAAACAAACAAAAATCTCATCTCCAAACCGCACTACAGAAACTCAATAAATGTGAAAAACATGCTGATCTGATTTGCCATTCCAGTGCTCCAGTGTGCAGGGCGCGAGGCTGTCTGAAACAGCCATCATGGCAGTCTCAGAAATAGACAGGATTAGTTAATAAACATGCACAAACAATTTGGGCTGAATGGCTCACTCCCTCCCAATTTAATTGAGGAAAAGAACTCTATTAACAGTCAATGGGAAACATAAAAGAGTCACACCAATCTTTGTCTTCCTGGTTTGCACATATTAGCAGAACTTGTACTTGGAACAGCGTGGCTGTTTCCTGCAGGACGCCTCTCACATCAACGACTGTGTTTTGCAGATAATCAAGAGCCCTTTGGTCCAGCACCTGCTTCCTTGCATTTTTTATTTAGTTGCGTTGAATACTGGTGTGTAATCATGGTCTTGTATTCTAAAAAAAAAAAAAGAGATTTCATAGAAACCTGTACAATGATAAACCACTTTGTATTTATTGATAAAAGAAAAATGATTCATGTTCCATTAATAATTTTGTATACTTTTTTTTTGCATTCAATGCAGGGTGAAAACGGTTGCAAAACAATAGAGTCTCGCTGAATTGTGTTCCGAAATATATTCCAGCCTGTTCCTCATCCCCATTGATCCCGCATTGATGTGTATACTTGTTAGTCTTCTTGTCTGGGATGATTTGCTATTCCTTCCTTCCTTCCCTGTATATCAAGGCGTTCCTTTTCTTTCTGTTTGTCTTAGCACGCTCATCCTTAAGGATGTTGAGTATTGATCTGTTGTCTGATCTTTCATGGAGTGCACTCAATTCCAGACTGATGGACTCCTGCTGTATTCCCAGGGACCAAACCAACTGACTGAAAGGGAACTGGGGGTGTTTTCCAAAAATGCTCCGAAATGGCTAAGGTTAGTTATAGTTGGACACTTGTACTTAGACTGCATTCATTACTCACCAGCAGACCAGATCTCTTTTTTCAACCCAGTGCATATCTTAAAAATTAAATTCTTACAATACCGCTTGGCCAAACAAAAAAGTTAACGTAGTGAAGCGTTTGAAGGATAAAATACACTTAAATTGCTCCAGACAGGTGACATGTAAAGATTAAAACAACTCTGATAATACATAGATCCCGCACGGTTGCGGTTGGAGAGTGTGTGGGCCTTTTGAATTGCCTCAAAGGTGGATGTGAAGAGCACTTGGCCGCTTTGATATTCCGACGTAATAAAGGATCCAGTGCAGTGACAATAACCCCCATCCTCAAAAGCTTTATATGGATTTCTAATGCAAGAAGCGTAGTTTTTCAGTGTTTGATGATTCATGTAATTTGTGTTAACTGCTGTACTGTCACTTGCTCTATGCTCAGTCGGTTCTCAATATGTTGAGGGGGCGTAACCCTGTTGAAATGGTAAGCACCCATCAACCGAGCACCAATAGCTTTTTTTTTTTTTTAATGGCTTTCATCATTCACAGTGCGAGCTGCACGATATTTAATATTTTGGATTTAAAATGCATACAAATCAGCAGTCCAATGCTTCTCTAGGCCAAAATAATAATAACTATTTGATGTTGCTTTGCTTATTAGCCAACACTTTAATACAATTTAAAGCCTTTCAGAAAAATCCTTTGAGCGTTTTGATAGATTTAACATGTAATCTTGTTTAACCCTCCCGTTGTCCTCAGGTCAAAATGACCCGCAGTTCTATTTTATTTCTATATTTTTATATTTTTTTGGGATCATTGGTGACAAGGAGGCTGTGAGGGTTTCTTTAAAGAATGATGACCAATGATCCCAAAAAATATAAAAATATAGAAATAAAATATAACTTGGTTGAACACAGCTGCGGGTCATTTTGACCCGAGGACAACACGAGGGTTAAGAAAACAAGAGATCGTGATGATGACGGGGGGGGGGGGGGGGGGGGGGGGGGGGGATGTTGAGGAATCACTAAAGTCAGTAGGATTTATGAATACAAACATAAAATTCAGTGGTAATCCATCCTTTAGTTGGTAGACAGACTGGTTGTCCTACTCACATTGACCTCCGCATCAAATAACTGTTCTGCTACACAGTTTTGTGGTGGAAATTTGTCTTTGCCTCAAGCAACCAAATGCAAATCATGCAGGATGCATCGAGGACCCTCAGTGTCAGATAATATCAAATAATATACAACATTTGCCTGCATGAAAATATATGCATGCCCCCACGCTGACATCTTTAAAGTAAGAAAAATAGCAGCATTTGAAGGGGCATTGATGGAGAACAATAATTTATGGTGCGTTGAGAAATCATGCCAAAGTAAGAATGTGGGAATCTAATCATAGATGTGTGTGTGTGTGTGTGTGTGTGTGTGTGTGTGTGTGTGTGTGTGTGTGTGTGTGTGTGTGTGTGTGTGTGTGCCCATGCAGTGTGTACAAAGAAAAACAAACTGCACGGATGGGGCTTTGACAACTGGACAACATTCACATGTGCTTCTACTGTCAAATGCATGCAAGGCTTGTGTTTTGAGAGGGAGAAGATAAACAGACCAACACAAACATACAGCTGACCCAGAGCCCACAGCACACTTGACTGGGCCAGTGTGTTTTCTGCAGTATGTATGCTCAGTGTTAACCAGATCACAGTCTGCACATGCTCCTGTTGAATTCCAGAAAAAAAAAAAAAAAAAAAGCCAAAAGCCTCATTACTACTCCCGCAGCTAATAGTGGCTGAATAAATCACCTGATTGTGAAGTAATGCTGGTCCCATCCGTTAAGGCACACTGCAGGGAGAGGATATTCTTTTGGAATAAAGATTCTTTAGAGATCAGTGACTGATAGACTTGGGAGACAGTCATTATCTACTATGTCTCCTACTACTAATCAGACAGAACACTTGGTAAAGGCCGGAGATATTTGATGTCAGTTTGAATGACTAGAAATGTAAAATGTTTTCCGCTGATTAAAAGGGCTGGATCACAAAGTGTCCAAATTGTAATCCTAACAGGCTTGCCAGATTTGAAGACTTCGAGTTCAGCCCCTAGCAAGATGCACAAGATGAGCAGACTGTGGACCCCACGGGCCATGTGACTTAAACAAGAGTAAAAAGTCTGGAGCCGTGTAAGAGGCTCTGTGAAGCTGTTCCACGACACTTCATTACTTTGAGCTAAATGCACACGTTGCTACCCGGTATCACGACACAGCGTGAAATAGACACGCCCGTCCACTACAGCAAAACGTGAGATAGCCACGCTTTGGCCTCTCTAGGCGTGCCAGTTTCACATTTTCCTATGGTGGACTAAAATTAAACCTACTGGATGTATACAGACGTGGTTTACAGTAAAATAAAACTTTTAGGTAAAACACATGGGTTAATGTTACTAAATAAGCACATAGTTGGGGTTAGAACAAAAACAACATGGTTGGAGTTTGGAAAAAAACATAGTTGATCCTTCCGGATGTTACTTTTACGTGCGTGTAAGTTTCCCCCTTACAAAGCGTGAAACTGTCACGCCTAGAGAGGCCAAAGCGTGTATACCTCACATTTTGCTATAGCGGACGGGTTTATCAATTTCACTCTTTGCCGTGATACTGGTTTGCACAACAACTGTAACAGCATGCTAATGTCTAGCAAGGGTAAAGTTTGCTATGTCCGTTTAACACATTAGGTTGCTGGGAATGTCATTAGTCATTAGTTTTGTAGAGATTTGTTCTTTTTTTTCACTTTTTTCATCAGTACTTTGATTTATAACCAAAGTCAACAGATTTCATTCTCTAGATTTGGATGTATCTACAAAACGCTCTGGCAATCCAAGAGATACTTCAGTGTGGAGCAAAGTGATGGACCCGTTATTCACCCAATTAACTTACATCCATGCAGATAGCATATATAAAAAACAAGGTTCCACTTGGTTTCACAGCCTCCATATGTCTAATGACCTGATTTGGCTGATCTGGCTCCTTTTCTCTCTCTTGTCCTGTGTCTCATATTATGACTGTTTCCTTGTGCTGATGTTGTGTAACACTGCAGTTTAGTCACCTGAACATCTCAGCTCCGCAGCTCCTCACTGGGCTTTTATGGCAGAAATGACAAAACACTTGCTCGGCCTCTACCCTGACCTACATGCATCACATCAAGTGACACAAATCGTTGCCCGTGGTTGTGATTCTGGAGCTGTCCCGGATGTTCCGCAACATTAGCAGACTTGATGGCCAATGCTTTGCCTTGACTGATCAGCCTTATCGTTTTACTCACCTGTCAACCTTAGCACATGTACCTTGTTATCCCAGATCAAAAATTCTGAGGAGTGGAAATTCTAACGCCAAGCCTCATTCTTTTTAGTCAGTTTTTCCTCCTTCAACACAGTTATTTAGTTAATTCAGTTCCTTAATATCTACGACCAGGTTGGTTAGGATTCCATCACTATTTTTTTTTTTATTTTTTTTATTTTTTTTATTTTTTTTTTTTTTAGCTTATTGTCTGAAATTGCATGGGATGTGTTTCTTGCACTTGTGTCCTCTGAAGCAAAGTGACAGTATACCAGGACCTTCATGTGACCCGATGTACCAGTAAAATGTTTGGACACAGCTACTTGTTCAAGGACTTTTCTTTACTTTTATTAATTTTAATTGTAGAACCGTTAGGAGGGCAGCTGATGGCAGCTTCACACACATTTGGCAATTTCTTAACATAATGATGTCGTCAATTGGTTTTCAGTTCACAGATGTGCCTCGTCAAAAGAGAATTGGTGGAATTTTCTTTGCATTTGTGCACGAGTTGTTTTTGTGCTAATGAGGTGTAATGATTTGAGAGTGGTTTACTGGTGACACTGCTGGCAATTTAGTCAGAATTTAAGGATCATTTAACCAGCATGGCTATCTCAACATTCTGCCGCGACACACTCTCCCATCAGGTTTGAGCTTGGTGGGGACCATCATTTGTTTTTCAAAAGAACAATGACCCAAAACAAACCCCTTGGCTCTGTGAGGGCTATTAGACCAAGGAGAGTGATGGAGTGTATCTTGACCTGGCCTCCATGTCACCCGAATTAAAAACGTAGTGAGTAATGTTTGGTTGGAAGTGAGTTGGACTGAAAAGCTGCCAAAAAAGTGGTCCGCATATGTGAGAACTTCTTTAAAGTGTTTTAGAAAACCTCCAGGTGACATCCAAAGGGTGTAAAAACATGTTATCGAAGCAGAGGGTGGCTACTTTGAGAAATGAAAAATGTATACCCTTTTGCTTTCTTTACACTTCTCGGGATGGATTCCATATGATTTGCTTTATAGTGGTAGTGCTTAAAGTGTTTGTAGCATTGTTCTCCAAAGCTGAAAATAGTATAGATGAAGTCACTCTGAACTGGTTTTGGGCTGTCCAGACGTTCATGTGGCGGACCAGCAACAAAGGCAGCACAGGACAGTTTTTGACGGTATAAGGAGGCAGGAGAGGTAGGTTGGGGGCATTAGTCACAGACTGCCATGCGGGAATGCATCCAGGAGGTGACAAAGATTTTCAGAGTTGAGTTTTGACAGAGTCGTTTTTTGTTTCAAAACCCCAACCATGTTCTGTTTTTTTTTTTTTTTTTTTTTAACCCCAACCATGTTTTTTTTTCACCTAACCTAAACCATGTGCTTATTTAGTAACCCTACCCACATGTTTTTGCTTAAAGTTTCATTTTCCTGTAAATCACATGGCTCTAACCATGCAGTAGGTTTCATTTTCATCCACTACAGGAAAATGTGTAACTTTCACACCTAGACAGCGCAAAGCGTGGCTATCTCACGTTTTGCTGTTGTGGGTGGGCGTGTCTATAACGGGTTGTAAAGCATGTAGTCTTGATATAACATCCCATTTACTGTTGTTTAATCATTACAGGCTACTACTGAGGCTTCATCAGAATCAGAAGGTAGAAAACAGTATGTAAATAATTAAGTGAATTGTAAATGAACTTTTAGGTTTAACACTTGTAAAATACAACTCTCTTTTTTTCCTTAAATACTAATGGACACATCTCCTACAAATGTTCATATTATGGTTTTACTTGTGTCTCTCTTGAAAGATGCATGCAGCCACATTTTCCATTGAACACAATGACCTTCCTCTGTGTAACACCGTTCTTGCACATTTAATGCGAAACTCATTTTACAAAGCAGTCACCGTGGGATATCCAGGTTCTCTGGTAGCGAGTCTCAGTCCTAAGTAAGGTAGAATGCATGGCTTGGCTGATAGCTTTATAACCCTCCTTAAAATGCTTTGCTTGTCCCTCTCAACTGGCTTTGCAATTTTTAATGTTTAATGGCTCGGTGCTATTCTTATTAATGTTGGCTATTTTCCCATCTAAGTGGACTGATCCATTGGTGCTCCACGGTTCATACCCTTTTTTATGCCTGTTTTGTTTTTTTGTTTTTTTATAATTGGTGCCACAGCATTGACCATGTTCATATTGTGTCCTGAATTCAAAGCTGCCGTTGTACCACACTACACCATTTCTCTGTGTTTGCTTTATGCTGCATTACATTTTGCCTGTTAAAGGCACATAAAGTTTTGTAAGTATTGTTTATCGCTCATTATATTTCAAGTGTCTTTTTGCAAGACAGTGCAATTCTTCCCAGTAATATGAGGAGCATATATACAACTCCCTTAAACAGGTGCATCCAGGATAACACATTAAAGGAAGGAAACTGCAAGCCAACGTGTGGGTCTGTCTCACACTATGACACCTGTTTTGCATAATTAGCTGTTGGTACCTCATTAACGGATATGTAGAGAAACTAGTCACTTAGCACATAAATGCATGAGGCTCCTACAATCAAGGTCAGCTCCAAAATTAGTTTAATCTGTTACCGCCGGAGACATGACAGATACTAGGACGTCAGGTAATTGCTTCTTTGGGAGAAAAAAAATGGAAGAGTTCTGTGAAGTTAGTCATGCGCAAGGATGAATATTATAAATGGCACAGAGGAACAAATTAACTGGGCTGATATATTATTTCTGAGAAAGTGTAGGTTTCTGTCAGAGCACCACACTGTGTTCTGGCTCGTGTTTGCTGCATCTGATGGGAGTCCATTACAGGTTTAATGATCAGTGGTGCTGGCGGTTCTGAACAAACGATGGGGACACAGTGGTGCTGTTGCTAAAGTGACAACCGTCGGTAACGATGTCAAACGTAAAAACAAAACACAAAGGAGAGCGTCATGTGTGCATTCGTCATTATCTGCTGTCAGAAAAGAAATCAGTCCAATAGATTTATAATTAAGAGAAGAAAAAGCAGTTATTCCAAATGAAAATGAAATCGTTTAGTAATGTTGCGAGTACTGCTGATTCCACAGAGAATCAACATCCCTCATAGGACTCCCTTCCTGTGATGCAGCTTGACACATGTAAACATGGATTGGTGAGATTCCATCAGTTATGAGCGATGATTTCTGCCCCACATTTTTCAGCAGTCACAACACACTAAGCTGGAGGGGATAAACAAAGAAAGAAGAAAAAAAACAAAAACCAGATCTATAGATTCTGGGACAATTCTTCTTCTTCTGTGCCATTACTTATTCCGTCTTTTCTAGCATGCCTGTCTGTTTCAAAGACACTGGGTTGATGCAGGGCTGCAGCACTTCCTGTCCTCTCTTAACGAACGCTGATGTTTATTGAAGAGCTTTTTGGCTCCAGCCGAAAAGTCATTATAAAAACTTCCAACATAACTCAGCAATATGTTGAGGTCTGGTAAGCATGGCTCGGATCAATAGAGGGAATCAATTCATGTCACTGTCTGCATTAGCTCTCGGTAAATGTAAAGCATCCTTTCAAACTCGGGGGGATATAAACGCCTTCCGGCAGGGCAAAGAAACCCGATGTAACAGAGGTGCTGGTTCTATTTTTGGAGTGTGCTTAGAGGTCAGTTAAGACCTCTTCACACTTAGTTGTTGCTGCCCGACACAGACAGGCACAGGTTAAAGTTGTGGGCCGGACAAGGAGAACTATGGAAGCAGCAGCAGCAGCAGAGTGCCACACGCAAGCACTGGATGCTTTATACTGCACGACTCCTCGGTCTGACCTTGACCTCACCCGACCTCTTGTTGACAGAGGTAGTGTAGTTCGTCTGCAGTAAGCAAGTGTGTGCCAGAACTGCTCTCACTGTGGGTTTTCTTCTGGCTTTTCATGTTGTTGTCAAGTTTGGAAAAAACTCCCTTCTGCTGTTAACTGTCTGTTCAGGGTTCACCAACACTATAATGTGGTGGCAGTTAATCTGAATAGGTGTATGAACATGTGTTGATGAACTGGCATTAGAAATGGAAATGAATTTAATGACGAGTGGTGGAGGAAGATGGCACGTCCTTAATTTAAAAGAGTACTGTTAAATCATTGTAAAAAATATATTTTAAAAAGTATGTAAAATAATGGAAGCATAACCAAGAAAATGATTCATGCTGAAAAACTAGCCTGAAAAAAAGAGACCGAAACAAAAACAAAACAAAAAAAACTCTTTTTTTTTTTTTTTTTTTTAAATTCTAGTGTTTATTAGTGGAGTGTTTGGAACTCCACTGCAGACTGGAGTTTCTGTCAGCAGTGACAACCAGAGTTTACACTGTGACAGCATGCAGTCTCATATGAATAGGTTGCAGGTTGAATGCACATTTAGTATGAAAGAGGCGCAAAATGTGAGTTTTGTTTTCCTCCCACAACACTCGCGCATCACGCTCCACTCGGCCACGGCGAGCATGTAGCCGGCGTACACCGAGGCCGATTTAATCCATCAGCGCAGAGATTCTCTTCTTCTGTAGTGAGTAAACATTTGAACTCACTCGGTGTAAAAAAAAAAAAAATTTATAAATTGAGGTAAAGATGAGAAACATCTTCGTGTATTCATCGTGTGAAACACCAAATGCATTCTTTATTTTTTCGCAAATCAATTAACTTTAGGAGCTGCAAGTCATGGTCTTTTAGCTGACACAGTTTTACGAGAAAGTATTACCTCGGGATAAGAACTCTGAATTTAACAGGAAGTAATTAGCCTCCCTTCCAATATTTATTACTTGCAGCATCATAATTGGCGTGCCTTACTTTAATATATAAAAAAAAACCACTAACATCTTGCTCAGGGATAAAAGTGGGAGTGACTAATGCATGCGTACAAAAAACATTTAGAAAAAAAAGCGGATGACTCTGATGACTGTATCCATCTATGCAGGGGAGAGCACCTTCATTTTTTTTCTGTTCCTCTTTGACAGATTAAAGGAACGCTGATTAATTGGTCTCTCTGATGCTACTTTTAATGAACAGCGAGGTCGGACCGTTGGGGGCAAATTAGCTTGATCCTCTTTTTGCAGAACAGAACTAATGAAACCCCTGTGGATTCAGCTGAAGTGTGCCGTGTATCCTCGCTCACGTGCAGTTAGGATACTTTGCCATGGTAGCAAAAAAACAACTGTTCCAATATTTTCCCGAATCGATGGCGTAAAGGTTCGATAGTTAGCCTTTGTAATGCAGAAAAGCGCTCATTAATAAGATTATCAGGCACGTCATCATTACATCCTCAACCTCAGAACATCAAAATCTGAAAAAAAAAAAAAAAAACAACAACTAGGGAATATGAGATTCTTCATGTATGAGCTGTAAGTAGAACATTCGATCTATTTACTTCACACTACTATGCCTGGAGTTGCACATATAGTCGTTGCACATGGATTTTCCCATAAACTGAGTCATACCGGAGTCTGTAAATAATTCCCCTAACCTCCACACCTGAGCGTTCTCACCTATACAAAAATCTGAGGAAGAGAGAGATCGATGCAAGACTTAAATAAAAACATGTTTTCACACCACCAGCCTTCCAGGAACAGTGTGACCGCAGCTGTTTGCTGCTTCGAGTGAAGCACGCTGCGTCTCCGCAATCATGTTCACTGCAGCAGCCTCGGCGTTTTGCAATTCTCCCCGAAATCTGTAGAAGACAACATGTGTGACGGGAAAACCATGAATCCCGTGTGAAAACCTTTCCACATGTTTTCTTTATCAACACAATGAGGAGAGCTTTTTAATAAAGTTGTAGTCACCAAATTTGCATAACGAATCTAGTATTGGTCGAATAATTTGCCCGTAATGGTAAAGAATCATAACAATACCTAGATTGGAAAAAAAAACTTGCCAGTTAACATGAACCAAGCAGCAATATGCCGACCCTTAAGTAAATTATGTTTTCGGGTTCATTGCACAAACAGAGTTGGTTGTTTGTTCAAATGCTGAACAACCTGTGTTTATAACAAGGCCGGTTCATGTTCTGTACAGCGTTTTCTTGAAGGAACTATAACTCTAAAAACAAATTAAAGCGATAAATATACAACTAAAAGTGAGTAAGAAAGAAAACATAAATTCCCATCTCTTTTTTTATGTCTGCAGTTTAAAAAACCTCTTATGTAAATATGAGCGGGAAATATGGGTAACATATTCTGCTTGTGTTAAGCGTGGTTCTGTCGAGTCAGATGGGGTCGGCTGGACAGAAATGATGCGCCCGAGGCCGAGGCAGTGGTGTCATATCTGGAATATTTTTCTTATCACAAACAAAAAAAAAAGAAACCAATAAAAAAACAGAGTTACAAAAGAGTTCCTTTGAAATCCGTACTGTCGGGTTTATTCAGAGCTGGCTTTTCCACTGTAAACTTGTGTTTCTGGCGCCTAACCCCTCGATAGACATTGGCACATCGGTAGCACAGTACTGGAGGCAACTTGTTGTTTGACCTTGCAGTTTGATCCATGTAGCACAACAACTGATTTCTTCAGTTAAATATTGTTATTTGCATAACAATTTCAATCCCTTTTTCATAAGAGTCGCGCACGACTCGGCTATTGTTTCATAAAAAATTTTACAGCAGTTTGGACGCTTGTCAAAAGAAATTGAATAAGAATGGCATGACCGTGCAACTTTTGGTTTTGGCAGTGAATACGCCTTCTTTTACGGGTACATTAGGGCAATTAGCTAGCAAAAAAGAGCACATATTGCCCCCCACCCTCCACCCCCCATATAGAACGTAAAAACAAACCGAAGCAGGTGGAGCAGCAAACGCGGCAGACTTTCTTTTTTTCTTTTTTTTCGAGCATTTGGCGACAACAGCAGTGCAGTAAAAAAACGGACGTTCAAAGTTCAAATGGACCGTCGTTTTTGCAGAGAATTGAGAGGATGATTTTGCAGGATTCACTATTCTTCCATTATGAAGATTTGAAGAATAATCTTGCTGCACAGCACGTGCTCAGCTCACACACAACATCGTGTAGGTCACTGTGCCATCATCGCCGGCGTGCCACCTGCCTCGCAGCCTTAACTGCGTAACAGATGATTAGCAGTTCTGACAGCACTACAGCTATAGCCACTTTTATGGTACTCCGTGTTTTTTATGCAGTCTGTGGGGAATAGTAGTGAGCACTCTGCTGGATCAGACCAGCGGACCGCAACCGACAAAAACTACCAGACTGAATTTACTTGGCTCATTAATGATGTGTTTTATTTTGGTGGCTTGAGCAAATCCTGAACATGCCTTTTACTCTCATGTTTTTTTTTTTTTTTTAATTGGACCTCAGGTAAAGAGTAATGTCTCTTTCTGCAAATCTCTAAAACATCCACAGACCACAACAGGGAGGCTGCCTTTCTAGCTGTGCAGCCTCGTGGCAGAAAACGTTTTATCGGTCGGGGGTTACGTGACTCAATATATGTGAGAGGGTATATCTATGTGCTTTTCTGTGCCGGAGTCTCTCCAGTATACATTTTATGTCTTGGGGAAGTTGAATGAGGAGGAGAGTTGGGGGAGAGGAAGGCAGGGGGGGGGAGATGGGGAGGTGGGGGGCAGTTGGGGAGGTGGGAGGGAGCTCTGTAGCTACAGCATATAATAGCTGGGTGCAGCATGTGACATTGCAGAGGAGAAACTTGCACTGAGGGTTGTCATATGGTGTATGGACACGGCGTCCATAAACCCTGAGGGTTTGATGATAAAAAACCCTGTTTTGTTGTATTGCAAGGGAGAATTCTCCCATTAACTTTGCTCTGATTGCATATAAACATGGCACGCAGGCGGCAGAGTGCTTGTTTCCAGAAATCCCCGGCTGAGCGCTGCCGCGTCTGCTGCCAAGTGAGGTAGGTTACATGGCTGGGAGCGGCAGAGCCTCAGCCATGGATGGCAGCCTGCTAAGACCACGTTCCGGTGCCAGGGTTATGGGTAATGTAAAGGGAGGCAAATGTGCCCATTACGCTCTTCCTCATCAGCCGAGTGCGATCTGCTGCTTCCTGCTCCCTCGGATCGGGATCGGGCTCCTGCGCCAAACGCCTTTCGGCCGCTTTTCTTTTTATCACACTGACACACTCTCGTACCAAAGAATATAAACACACTGACTCGCTCGCACACACACACACAAATTCTCAGCCTTCAATCCATCCCATGCTGTCCAGACAAATCAACTGTTGGAGCCAGAGGCTTGCTGCCCATCTGGTCAGCCATTTCCAGCCGGTCCCAGCATGCAAAAAAAAAAGGAGAGACAGGGAGAGAGCGAGCCATCTAATCCCCCATCCTAACTAAGAAGTAGAGAGTTCTGATGCTTCCCCCTATCAAAGTCAAGGACGGTGAATACAACTCTGCCACACGGTTGCCAAGGTCACAAAACTCTTTAATCTCTCTCCCTCTCGTTCTGTTTTAGCTTTTTTTTTCTCCCTCGTTCCCTCTGTGTCTCACACCTTCTTTTTTTTTTTCTCTCTCAGGCACAAAGTACATATCCTTTGGACGTTTGATTGTACCAAATCCAGGGGGAAAGGCCCACTTTGCAGACACAGCAGCTGATGTACTGTACTCCACAGTGATTAGTCAGAGGCGAGCTCCCAACCACTGTCAAGCCAGGGGCAGAGAGACCTGGGAAGTGTGTCAAATATCGGAGCAGATTGCAAAGTGCACTTCGGAGCACTTTCTCATATGTGCTGGAGTTGATTTGACTCAAATGAGAAGTTGTTACCGTGTGCTGCACTTCTTCACTGGCCTAGTTTGGACTCACAAAGTGGAATGAATCATAAACAAAGCCGTGTTGTCAGAGATGATAGGGCTTTTATTGCAGAATGTGATGTTGTGTTTCTCCAGATTCTCTTGGCCCGAACACAGTGGCACAAAAAAATAAAATATGTGGCTAAATAAAACTCACTTTGGCCGACTCACTTATAATTCTGTTAAGGAAGAAATAAACATGTATGCAATACCAGGGAACAGTGACAGTGTCAGCAGTTTTAGCAAAAAGCTTTGCATAAGAGAGTTACTTATTTAACTGTGGAGCTCCTCAGTTGACTTCTGTTCAGGGAAGGTTGGCCAGAGAGCTGCACTTTTTCTTCATCCTGCTACAGTACACAGCACCACACACCTGGGAGCTGCATACTATAGCCATTGTTTTCAGAAGCCGGCCAATGAGCAGCTCCACTGGAGCAGCGAGAGGTTAAGTGGTTAGCTCAAGGGCATTTCGATCTTACAGTAGTTGTCATGGGAGCACAGATAGGCACCCATTCTCTTTGTCTAATCAAATTTTAGAGCATGTCCCGGACTCTGAAGCACTGAACTTCCAATACAGGCCTTCTCCTGCCTCTCTAACCCGAGTGCTGCAAAAACACCCCACGTAGAGATGACCTGGGAAGACGCCAGACCGGGCGAGGAGCACCTGTTTGATACACATTTAAATGTCATCTTCTGCCTTGATGTACAGCGACACAAAATAATGCATTTTACAAAATGTTATCAAGTGGCATCCAACAGTGACGTCACAGAAACACGACTTTTTGAAGCTTATTTTCTAATTAATGATGCAATTATTTTCAGATGGACCCGGCAGAAAACGAATAACAAGGAGCGACTTTAGCAAACAACACCGTAATAACTCGAGGAGAAATTTTATTGAATTTGAATTTTATGAGACTAGTCGAATGGGAGTCTATGGAGCTGGAAGCTTTTTGAAGCCAACCTCTCGTGGCCCTCGGTGGTATTTCAGTTTAAGGCGCTTCCTCATTGACCTAGTTTTTTAGACCCGGAAGCAACGTCCACTTTTATATACAGTCAATGAATTTTATCCAAGACTCTCAAAGGGTCAAAGGACAAAATTGTAATAAAAAAAAAAACTGTGGGAGAGATATCAGATGGAGTTTGTTTTGTTACAAAAAAAGTTCAAGATTTCCGTAGTATGCAGCAACCAAAGCATAGTACTTGAAACCGATGACTCATAGTGTTCAAATGGACATTCTTTCTCAGAGGTGTGCAAAGTAACATTGTGAATAACAATAGAGGGTCAGTCTGATTGGGAGGAACGGGGCAAAGAGAGGAAATCAAGTTATTTTCTTTTGCTGTGCTACAGCAATATAATGGTAAAAAAAAGAAGAAAATCTTCAGTCATGCAATCATGAACATACCCCGAGGCCAGAGCAGTCAGTCACCAGGTAGTAATGCATCGTAACAACCGGCATTTGGACGAGTGCGGCAAATGCGTTCGACTGGTGATGAAATGGATGAGGAAGAAAGGCCTCCACGTACAGACCGAAAGGCCTGCAGAGAGCAATTCAATTTCAAACATTTTACTGAAACCTGCAACTTTAAATAAGTAAGAGTGAAGGAGGGGAGAGAACATAAGAAAACACTGAGGCTGGCTGACACTTAAAATAAAATTTCTGACCACAAAGCACATGCTTGACATTGCTTTTTAAAGCCCTCCTCGATAGCCTGTGGCTCCGAAGCCGTTGCCTTTTCAGGTGGCTTTTGGTTCCAGATAACCAGACCTGCGAGTGCACTGTGGACCTTACTCTAGCTTACTGTGGTGTGAAATTGCATACGCAACCTTGAAATGATTCCCACAATAACAGATGGTCTTAGCAATGGAGAAAAATGCGTTTTGCTCGCCTGTCTGAAGAAGGAAGGTGACAATAAATGAAAGCTTGATTAGAAAACGACACCTGCGGGGGTTACGACAAGTAACAGGAGGATAAGCCTCCTCCAAATCCTGACTGAAGAAAAATGAATTTAATCTTTGAATTATTAAGTGCTTTATTAATTAAAGGGCTTCGAAAAAGGCAAACTGTTTGAATCAAAACAAAGAAGATTTCAGAGTATGGCTTAAAGATATAATGAAAAGTTAGTATGCCACTGTATATTTAAAATAATCAGAATATGACACAATTCAAATAATTTGCACAACCTCAAGGGCCTGAATATTTTCCCCACCAAATGCAAAGCCTGATAATAACCAAGAAATTACAATACAAGCAATTTTCTGACGTTATTATGCCCCAGAGTGCTCTTTAAATAACGGAATCAGCAAAGATGCTGAATCGTACAAAGCAGAAGGAACGGACTGGTACTTTAAAAGCAGACTGTTTGTTTGGCGACTGTTGCAATGATTAATGTGGCAAATTCAGATGGAACCATTTTCTCATTAGAGAGGAAAACACTGAACCCACCTCCTCTCTTACAGCACGGGGAACTAAATGCTCCGTGATTGATACCGATGCTGATGTGCTCGCCGCACATTCACTCTCCTCGATCTAAATTGCAGATGATGTCAGAGCACACGTGGCTGCCGTCTCTGCGCTATTTTAAATTCCAACAACACTTTCAAATAATGAATTACTTTCGGGAGTGGGGGGTGGGTACATCCACATCGCTTATACTTGTTGATTTCATGTCATTTGCTATTTAATCGCTGCAAATATTCAGCGCAGATAGAGTTTAAATGGACAAACGCTAACTGTTGCTTCACATCTCCCTCCCTTTTTCCCCTTCTGCTTCTGTGCCTCACCATCCTTTTCCTGTCATCCCTCATCGTATAACCTTCGCTTTCCCTTGTTTTTATCCTGAATTCGTACTACCAGGAAGCAAATTAAGTGGCAAAGTCCATTTATTTTCTGATGCATTGAGGAATCGGGGAAACACAGCTGACACATGGATGACCATTAAGCACTAAAAAGCAGTAATTGTTTCTCCAGTCAATCAGCCTTTAATGCATCCTCTTCCAAAGACATTATCTTTTCATTGTCCATCAGCCAAGTCATAAAATGGAGTTCTTATACTTTAAACAAATATTAATACGAGATTGGTGGCGGGTACTGAAAGCAGGGAGCTGCATTTTTAGATTTGATATATTCTATTATAACCTAATTAGCTACCTAATTTTCTGATAAAGTGTAAGTGCTTTTATTATTTTTGTCTGTGCATGGTTACTATGGTATGGATAACGTTGGGGGGGGAGGGTGGGATGGTGGTCATGCCTCTTAAAAGGTAAATGTTAATTGTATAAAGAAGAGATTGCAGTTAAAATCTTCTCCTTGAAAGTCAGATGCGCTATAGACATACATATTTCTTACATTTGCCTTCACATTGGATATAAATCATCCTCAAGGTGTGGAGTTGAAAGAAATAATCTTACCAGAACTCTGTAGCCTGCTCCTCATCTCTTTGAGGAAGCGGTTTTACCCGCAATGTCTCCTGCTGGAATAACGCTCCTGAATATTTCGGTGGAAGGAAGGACGGCATTGATTTACTAAATTAATGATAAGTTGGTGGAGTACTCTTTAAAAAAAAAGATAAAGTTGGAAGATCAGAAAATGCTTGTATGGTTTGTTTGGAAGTCGCTGAATAGGAAAAAAATTAGGGGTTTTTTTGCAAACAGGTTCTGTTGTTGCCGTACTGGATTAGTCTTTTAGCTTACCTGCAGACTTTAGTTTGCGCTCCATTACTGTATGAACGTCTGCTTCTCACTCATCATTATTTATTTATTTCACTTCTTCGTGCTCTCTCATGCTCCTTCCAGTAAGTTCCGCTGCTGTGTGTGTGTGTGTGTGTGTGTGTGTGTGTGTGTGTGTGTTTGGACAGGTCACATCTAATGATCATTAGCGAAGGAAAAAGAAAAAATTGTTGGAAAACAGCCTCCACAAAGCCCTATTTATAGCAGACCTGGTCCGAAGGCATGAAGCCCCCAGGGAGGAAAAACAAAGTCATAGATCAGCCTGAGGGGAAGTAATTAGGACAGATATTTAAACTGAATAATGCAGTCTTACTGAAATATTGAAACCACCTAAAGTTTATTAATTAAGTACTAATCTGGTGAATGGGCTTGTTTCATGTCTGCGCCAGCTGAATTATTCAGGGACACGAAGGCATACAGGACAGATAACGCTCTGCCGTACATGTCATCAGTACTCTCGTTAAGAGATGATTAAAGGCACGCTCCACCATCGGTGCTTGTGCGTCAGCAGTGTGCTATCACAGTTGATGTGGTTCTGTAATACCCACCACGGTGAGTCAGTCACACT
Organism: Embiotoca jacksoni; assembly: GCF_022577435.1. Taxonomy (NCBI): domain Eukaryota; kingdom Metazoa; phylum Chordata; class Actinopteri; family Embiotocidae; genus Embiotoca; species Embiotoca jacksoni. The sequence goes on from NW_027185329.1 coordinate 2,428,047, forward strand.
GTGGCAGTCAAACAAGGTCACTTTGAAGTTGCGGTGGTGCACAGACAGTGAAGATTTGTGAAGGGAGTTTTTAAAAGAGTTTCAATTACATATGGGCAGTTAGGCATGTGTGCTTGAGCAAACAAAGAGATGCAGACGCACAGAACTCGGCGAATGTAGCATACTGTACACACAGAGGTCAAATCAACAGCTCCACTTCGATAGACTCTGGTAAACAAATACCACGCTTAATTTACTCTTTTGCCGCTTTACACATTGGAGTCCAAGGTTACAGCTGAAACTCCCCCTCTGACTCTATTTTTTTCTATGTCTTCTTCTACTCTTTCTTATCTATCTTCTCTCTCTCTCTCTCTCTCTCTCCCTGTTTGTCATTTGAATCTCTCTCATTGCTCCCCTCTCCCGTCTCTCTTTTCTTCTTTTTGTTCATGCTGCTTGAGTTTCACAGATGGAGTGACTTGAGGCGATGGCAGTTATGCAAAACACAGTTCAATTGAATGCAGGGCTCCCACAATGAAAATGGCATAAAAGGCATGCACAACAAACACGGATCCAACTCTTTTAAGCCATGACAATTTTGCGGTGGGAGCAGCAAAGTTCATTTAGAATTTGGTTGTTAAAAGCAGGAAATGTTGTTTTTGTTTTAATGGCTGGTTAGAATAAAGTAAACAAAAACAGAGAGTAAGAAGGTGCAAATAATAAACACACATTTGGGGAAAAAAATTAGATCAGAGGCTGCTGACCCAGAGCAGATGAAACTGTAAATGATGGAAATGAATTATTCTCTCAATTAAATACATCAGATGTCTTTTTATACTTCTTTATTAAATTGTTTTTATACAATTGGTGATTGTGTCCTATCTTGTAATACAAAAAATTAAAACGGCTGGAAAAATTTAGTCTGCAAAACATTTTGTACAACATGTTAAGCATTACAGAAAATGGGTAACATAAAAAGCAATATTTAAAACAAATAACATCATATGTCCACATTGTACATAAGTCTACAGCAAAGTGTGTGTGCGTGTGTTTGTGTACTTGAGTGTGTATTTTGCGCAAAACACGTTTCACGCGTGTATGTGGTCACGTGATCACGAGTTTTTGCACGTGAAATTCATGTGATTTTCCTGAAAGCGAGTATTTCTTAAATACTGGAAAAGTCAATCCAACGTATTAATTTGTATTAACATTTAACTGAAATCCTGATATTTCCTCATCCTTTTTCAAAGTTAAATGTAATTCATTAAAACATCTCAGAACATCACAGTAGAACTCGGTGTTGACGATCTGACCCTCGGGAACAATTTCATGGTGCATAAGCGACGTAATACTAACTCAGAAAAATGATTGCTTCGCCATTGTTCCATGCACATTACTGTGCTGCACTCCAGGAACAGTTTCTTTTTGATCACACCTTGTACACTGTCTCTCTACGAATCTCAGGTGTTTCACACAGTGCTTTATACAATGGGGGTGGCAGAAAACACTTTAAGTAACAACATAGCTTTGAGATAAAGTGTCCCAACCACACACACACACACACACACACACACAAAAGTGCTGGAATAATTATGTAAAGAATTTGTGAACAAGAAAGTGGTGTAAAAAAGTCCTTGAAAAGTTGAAAGCCAACTTTTACACCTGAGCTTACCTGGCCAGTCAAAATTGGGCGAATATGTTGTATAATTGTGACTGCAGCCTCCCCCCTGCTCCAATGCCTGAAATGTGTACGAACAAAGAGTTTTAGACACTGACTTAGACACAAAATCCTACAAGCACTTCATTTAAGGCATACTAGGGCCTTTAGGGCATATGGAAGCTGCTCTCAGCTGGAGACATGATTCTAATTCCTTTACATAACTCAACAACTGAGTGAAGCATACTATAAATAGCAATCATAAGATTTAGGACATTTCTGTCAGCACTTTTTTGACATGGAAATCATTTTTCTACGGCAGCTTGGACTAAAGGAGTCTGATCTGAATAATGCTTAGTCAGTGATTGCTGTCTCTTTATTGTCAGGCTTTTATGTTGCGGGATAGGCTCGGTCTTGACGACTGTACATCGCTTAACATTATCCCGAGGTGCGGGGTCAATCAATACAGCCAGACCTGTCCTTTAGGAAAATGCAGATATGTCAAGAATCGATACTCCTGTGTCATCACCTCTCGTTTCAATCAGGGCGGTTGAGATATGACACGATGGCAGCTCTCCCAGGAATAATACTGCCCAATGGATTGAATCTCAATGGGTTCCTATTACTTCTCTGCATCTACTTATGTGTCCTCATCTCACTTAAATCTCCTGCAGTTTCTAGAATTATCCTCCGCTGTTCTGAGATTGTGAATCTGCAAAGTGCTGTAAATTCCTCACTGACATGATTGGTCAAGTTTTGGAGTCAGCAAAAATAGTAATTTAAGGTTCAGGTAACATACACGCCCGTTAAAAGTGAGGACTGACGCTCGTCAATTTGCTCGCAGTGAGCGAGGCTGTCCCTTCTCAAAGAGACGCCCTGTCAAACGCAGACATCCCTTCACGTCTGTCTCTTTTCAAACATACAATAAGCCTGAACTTGTTTCTCTTGACTGAACTCAGCCTGAATCTGTCTCGTCTGTCTGAGCCTGAATCTGACCTTTTTCGTCTCGCTCTCTCCGTCTTGCTCTCTCCGTCTCGCTCTCGGTCTTACCCCGGTTCTCGGTCTCAGCCCGGCCTCGTCTCTTTTTGTCAGAACTGCCTGTACGTCTCTTTGTCTGAGGAGATGAGTGTGTGGCGTCTCAACCTGAGGCCTGAACTCTCGACCCCTCTTAGTATGAATTTGTGTCTGCCTCTGACACACACAGACGCTGTACGGTTGAACGATTGATTGGAGTTGCTACACTTGCGTAAAATCCCCAAAATTAGACTTGGAAGGCGAAAAACTATTCTTCAGCTTTAAGTTAATTACACCAGCGATGTAGACGGCTCTATTGATTACCTTGGACGCCGTATTGTTCTGTCAGACTCGCGTGAGACGGACAACTCAAAAGTGCAGCTGAACCCCTTTCTGTGACACGGTTAAAGCTTTAATATATGTGGTAACCTTTTGCCTGACCTTGACTTTCTGCCAGATTTGTGTGGGAACCTGTCCCTGCACGTAAGTGAAGCCTGAATCTGCATCTCTGTGCGAACCCAAGCTATTCCCGAACATGAGCTTCAGTTCGAAGCTTTCTCTTTGTCTGAACTGAAGCTGTCTCCTTGTTTGAACCTGAAGATATCAAAGCTATCAACGTCACGTGAACGTGTGTGAATGTCTCGTTGTGTCCCACTTGGGAATGAACTCATCCGTCCGCTGAGCATGAATCTGTGCCGGCTTCTCAGCCTTTCTGCCTGAGCCCGAATCTGTCTCTCTCTCTTTGAACCCGTTTGCTGCCTGAGCCACGTCAATGTCAGAGCTGAGATTAAAGTTGTTTCCCAGTCTGAGCCTGAATCTGTTTCGAATTCTGAGACTGAATCTCAATCTCTGACGGTATTTACTCGAAGTGTGAACCTGAACAAATTCCTCTATCTTTGATTAATTACTGGTCTCTGAATAATAGCGCTTAAGAGACACTTTATTTGTATGCATTGGCAGTGACGCTGAGAAAAAACAGGTTCCTTTAAGATTTTAGGATAATCAGGGTTAACTGAGAGAGTCCTCGTCCAGACAGGTTCTCACTCCAACAAGGAATTAGCTTTTCCTCGAGCAGCATTTGCAGGAAATTTAGCTGCATAGCTTCAGCGTGTGTTAGTCCATAATCAAGAGTTCTTGAAATTTCCCTCGCCCCATGACCCATGAGGAGTAAACTCAGAAAAAGGATCACAGCCAGCAGGACTAGTCCTAATTTCAAATATGGCCTGCTGTGGACTGTCGGAGCCGTCAGCACTGATATGAAAAGGACGTGTGGTAGGAGTGTTGTTCTCGAGCATCTTATTTTTTTTATTTTTTTTTTTTGTTACTGTAATTTCAGATCACTGAAGTTGGAGACGAGTTGGCAGGTGAGGGCCGATAGCCCAGACATGTTTCTACTGAACAGAAATAGAATGAGCCTCATTGTTGGAGTGTGCGAGTCCCTGACTTTCTCTTTCAGGTTCACTCAGCGTTTAAACATGTTTTGCTTGGAGCTGACCAGTCGTTGTCAGGGGTCAATACCTTTTTTTAGTCTCAGTCATGGTTTCCAGCTCGACTCATATGACGCTTCAGTGGACACATCTGCGAGCAACAAGCAGCGCAAAGGCTTGACACGAGCATCTGCCGTCTGTGTGTGTGTGTGTGTGTGTGTGTGTGTGTGTGTGTGTGTGTGAGAGACACTGAGTATCTTGTGATTTAGTTCGGAAAAGAACAGAAGAAAATTGTCAGTATCACTCCTCACATTCAAGGTCAATAAACATACGAAAATGTAAGGCGGGGCGGTGACCCGCGAAGGCGCCCGAATAGCCGAGCGCGGCGTTCTCCGCACCTTTGCACAAATAGCTCGCACCGCAACCGGCGAACTGCAACAATCAAAGTCGGGTAAAACCGGGCCTGACACGGATTTTAAGCAAATGCAGATTGAAGGCAGAGGTTAAGGTTCTTCTTCTAAAAAAAAATATATATATACACAAGTCGAAGGAAAATTGCAAGTAACCAGTGCTGCTGCAAACACGGAGTTTAATTAGCTTGATTGCATTTGTTGTTGACAACATCATATCGTGTTTGTAACCTGCTGCAGTTTCCGTCAGATGAATATCGCAGCGTGTCGTTCCTCCCACCCTATTTTCTTTGCTTGTATTCATTCATTATTTCCTCGGCCGTGTCCTCCGTATGACAAGGTGTCAAGTGTTCATTGACATAAACACAAGCATACCTGTCAAAGTGTTCTATTTGAATAAATCCCGAAGCTAAAAGGTTGTTGATTTTTTTTTTTCCGTGCGGCCGCAATAACAGCTGCTTCGTTTGGCGTTTGAAATGTATGTGAAACAAACGGGTGGGAAGCAAACCTGTCGTTAATGCAGTTATGTTTAAGAAACCTGGCCGACAGCTCAGCGCCAGCTGCCAATCACTGTTTTCACCACCTCCCCTGTTGAGTGGCAATAAGGAAACATGACTGACAGATGATTGGTCAAGATCAAGAATCAAACATCCAACATGGAATCCAAGCGAATGACAGACAGCAGGAAGGACGTCGGGAAGATTTTCTTTTTTTTTTCTGACAATAAAACCCTGTTCTGACAGTGGATTGAGGATGTTTCATGGGGCCGAAGATTGAACTGAATCCGGTTGCAAGACAGATGATAGGAAGGAAGGACAAACATCACATGATGCCATTTCCCTTTCTCCAGTATTGAACTCCAAACATCATTAGTTCTGCAAACTGACCACAAAACAAGCAGACAACATCCATAACCATGGATCTGTAATATGTTGTTTCTGCTCAAATAACGCCATCATGAGCCTCCGGGAGACTTGTAAAGGTGATTGTTATTTGGTATTTCACATACACGACAGTGGCCCGTCTTGGGGTCAGAGTATTGATTTTTTTCTCTTTTTTTTTTCCGTCTCTGGCATCAGGTGCCAGTGTTTGTGAAATTTCTTTCTTCTCTCAGCTTTGTTGACACTTCCTCTCAATTTTGAGGATCCTGGGGCTGCGGTGATATTTTCGAAATCGATCTGTTTGATCACAGGCAGTCTGATGGAAGCGGACAATTTGTCAACCGCTCTACAGTCTGGGCTGCATATGTCATCGGTCTGATAAGGATAAGGCGAGCCATTTAACGGTATCAACCGAATTATCGCGGCCGTTTTCGATTGTTCATGACAGGCTTGATTCCAGCATTGGACAAGATTTATTCCACTTTAAATTGAATTAGTTAACCTTTCTGTTACTTAATATAATTGTGCTGTTCCTCATGAGTCATATTTGTGTTCTCCATGTTTGACTGTGCAAGAAAGTGGCCCAAAAGTCTTTTAATCTTTAGCCACTTAGTGTTCTACTAAATGGGGAAATCATTCATCCTGATGGTGCTATATTTCAACTGGATGCATTATTTCATTTAATTAGGGTGGGGAAATGAACAAATATTTGGCTGACGAGCAAACACATGACATTTTTGAGGCAACATTTTCCAGATGAATAATTTGACTTAGACATCTGCTGGGTAATGACATTAGGAAAGCAAACGGGAAAAAAAAACTTTGAATTCTTCCAACGGTGGATGTCAGCATATCCGTTTGAGCACGTAAACCTCAGAAATATGCTATTTAGACACACACTGCTGTCATTTCTACCAAGAAATCAAATGAATGGCCGTTTATTTTTGCATACAGACTAATGCATAAATACAGACTATCAATGATGAGCTAAATACTAATTTGCCTTAAGTGACAAAGCCACGAGGAAACTTGACAGTGTGTCTCTGACTGGGCTTTGCAATGCGGCTTAGCTCTGCCTTCTTCTCCACTTTAGGCGCACCGAAAACAAATGTGATCCAATAACAGCATAATGGGATGGAGGCTGATGATGAAACTATTTACTGTCATCGAAGTCATTATCCGATAAAGACACTAAAAAAGTGAGACGGAGAGCGAGAGGAGAGAAAAGCCCCCAGACAGCAGGGAAAGAGACACGGAGGAGAGGGAAACATGATGAATTTGGAAGAGGAATAAAAAGAGTGCTTATTCAGTTGAGAAAGATTTATGACCTCATGCGGATGTGGTTGTGAACTCTTTAGTGCTTTGCCTCTCTCGAAATTTCCCCATCGTGGCGCTCAGTAATTCTGCAATCCTGCAATCAACATCCTGTCTCCATGTAAATGTGCATAAATGGCTCCCTACACAATGAAATTTATGGTCCAGACAACACACCCCGAGATTTAGGTTCAAAATCGCACTCAGTATTGATTTACGCATCAACTCAGTTTCCCGGCATTGAATCGAGGATATTTATGCTTCAAACTCAGAAGATATAAAAATAATTACGGCGAGCGAATCTGTGAGGAGTCATTCGTTAAATGCATGTGCATGCTGCATAATAGTGATGCATTAATGAGATATATTATGTTTAGGATTGATCATTGAGATGAGGATAATGTGTTGTGTATGTTTATGCACATTTTGATTCAGGAGCTTTCTGGACTGTAGATTTAATCTCACGTCTACTTATCTGCATGTGGTTGTAATAAATGCTAGTGCTACTACTACTACTACTACTACTACAAGTACAAGTGTTTTTTTTTCTGCTATTAGAATTAAAACACACATTTGCATTAGTGATACTACAATGGCTACCAAAATCCCTCTTTTACAAGTATGTAGAGCTGACATCATCTTAAAAATTCTGAATTTTCAAAGTGCAACCTGCAATAAAAAAAAAGGAAATAATTATCGATGCAGAGATAAAAAAAAAAAGAATAGAAATATGAATTTTAATTTATAGTATCAATAAAAAAAAAAGAATGTATTAGCTATAGGTGAGTGTAGTCCTTTCTGTAACTGCACTGTAAATCATTTAAGTATGTTCAACTTTAAAACGTAATTTCCCACAGCTGCCTTCAAAATGTGAGTAAACTGATCTTTGTTTGAATAATCAGGTTGAAAATCTTCTTCTTGTGAGTTCTGTAAATGTAAAACCCACCAAATTGACTGAATTTAAGACTTTAGTTCAATAAACCTAAGATGTGAAGTGGAAATTTTCAGTCCCTCTGACAAACAAACCAGACACATTTGCTTTCCATTCGCAGTTTTAATGAGTATAAAACCCATTTTTACCAAAGGGCTGCAGCTGATGCCAGTCACTTCAGTGACAACATGTGAGGCTGCTCCCTGTAGCCTTGTTAAAAGTATATTACCGATCTGCTAGTGCTTCTTCTAAACATGATAAGACTTATTATTCAGAAAATCTATCTTCAATATAAAACACAAATGAATGTTCAAAATGGTCATTTAGGACTGTAAATTATTAGCACATGAATATTTAAGCAATATTTTCTGCCATGTCAACTCTGAAAATGAGCTCAATAACAGAATTTATCTGGTGAAATCATAGACTCATGGACAGAGCCTCTGGGTCTGAAAAATGAGGCATATGCAGAAATACCTTAAAGGACCCGTATTGTAAAGTTTCTGGTGCTTAATTTAATAGTTATGACATCCTCAATATGTTTCTGTGGTTTTTGGTGATAAAAAAAAACATTTCAAAAGCATTTTACACCTCCTCTTTATAGCCTGTCAGTGAAGCCCTTTTGAGAACAAGCTGTTTTCAGTGGGTGTTCCTCAAGCACATTAATATTAATGAATATTTTTTATGACTTTGGACGACATACTAAAGTATGACGTTTTTAGCATTTTTTCGACATCATGTATGACTTTTTGATGACTTTTTGGACGACATATGACTGTTTTATCACTTTTTGGACGACTTACTAAAAAGTATGACTTCTTTATGACTTTTTGGACATCATACTATAGTATAACATTTGAATGACATTTTCGAAAACATACAGTAGTATGAGGTTTTATGACATTTTCGACAACATACTATAGTATGACATCAAAAAAATCATGCTATATTATGACTTTTTCTTCACATTTTAGATGACATACTAAAACGTGAAAAAAAAAAAGTCTTCCCACCGCTTGCAAAAACCGTTTAATCATCTTTGAATTTTAAGTACATATAGTAACTAGCAAACACAACATCACTCAGATTATGTCTTGTCCACTAAATTTAGTCATGTATAATATTCTGTATAATTCTGTTCATATGAATAGAGAATGGTAGGGTATATACGTCAGCAATCTTCGTTGTTATGGTGATGTTTCCTGCCCTTGTGCTTGTGCTCATATTTTTCTAAGTTCAACGCAAAAACAAAACAGAACTGATATTTATGTTTTTCAGACAAACGCACTCTACTTATTCTAACCGATACAGCTAATTCTCTAATGCTGTTCCATATTAATGCCACCCATATGTCATGGAAAAAGACAAGCACTACATTAAATAATGTACTAATTTCCTTTATTAATTATCTCATTAAATAACTTTTCTGTGTTATATATCATGGAGGGACCTCAGTGGCTCAGTTTGCCTTTTGTTTTGCTTTATCACACGAGCGGCTGCACCATAAATAGCTCATTTATAATGTTGTCTGTTCACAAGGAGAGTAAGCTGATATCATGTTTGTTTTTGGGTTCCTCAATTTGACTTCCAGAGTTTGTTTTTCCACCCAGTGGCACACTCTTGGGACTCGCTCTGTACTCCCTGCTGCTGTCAGAGTACTGTAAGCGCCCGCAAGCTACGTGGCTTTGTGAATTTGAACCATGGCTGTGCACTGTACAAGAGGACCTCCTTGCATAAATAAGAGCTCACATGAATGTTTAAAGAGTTGGTTCAGAGACATCTCAAAAAAGGAAAGAAAAAGAAAGTTATTCTCTCACTCACTAGTGGTGAAGCCAGTCAGACACTTTTAGGTTTTTTTTTACCAAAATTTTGAGTTACTGAAGTTACAGCCCAAAAAAACAAGTCGAATTTTTGAGGTGTTCAAAAAATAAAAACTCAGCAGCAGTGTGGGTTCACATCACCCATGTCAAGAAAGCTCGTAATCAGGATGTTGCTATTTTTTGAGTTTTTCAAATAGAGCTTTCTTTAATCTTATTTTGGGGCAGCGATACAAACATACAAACCCTTCTAATTTGGCGGTTTATTTAAACTGCAAAAATGTCCCATCTTATCCCTTTGCTTGTCAACGACCCCTGCATCGCTACTGCTGCGCATACCTTTACCCCTCCACCACCCCAACCTCCACCTGCAGGCTCAAGGGGTTTATATCTATGATATTTGCTCATCATTCCCCAATATCTCTTAATCACAACTGCGGGAAGTGACGAGGCCAGAGCCTGCATGTGTCAGGAGTTCAGTTTTTTCCTCCGTTTTGCCCCCGATCACCTCTCCTCCTGTGTCCCCTGTTTTTGTCTGTGGCCACGCTCCTCACCTCCCGTGGCCACGCCCCTCACCGGTCCCAGCAGATGCAGCCACTCACCCCTGATCACCTCCCCGGACTATATGTACCCTGCCCCTGCACAACTCTGGTTGTCGGTGCATTTTTGTTAGCCACCCGTCCGTCTTCCGTCTGCTCCCCGTCAGCTCTCCGTCAGTCCTGTTCCTGTTCCCGTTCCTCCGGCCTCTGTGTCTCCTGCGGATATTCCCCGTCAAAATCACCAGTCGGTGGAGTTGCCCTCCCGGCTCGGAAGATTGTTGAAGCCGTCCCTTCCCGTCCCGCTGGTCTGCCGGCTGCCCTGTTACCCGTGTCCCCCTGGAGCTGTCGGTTGAGTTGCCCTCCCGACTGGACGTAAGTGGACACGCTCGGTGCCACCTTTTGGTTTGTGGTTTTTTGTTTGTTTTTTGGACAATAAAGACTGTATTTTGGAACTTGAAACCTTGAGTCTGTGAGCTTGCATTTGGGTCCTGGAAAAACACCCACCACATAACAGCATGCCCAAACTCGTAACTATGTTTTGCTCCTGTAATAAACATTTCAAACCTTATTTTTCAGACTGAACTGAATCTATCTGCATGGCTGGATGGTTTTAGACCTTTAAATCGCTGCTCTCCATCGGGTTTTTTTTTTTTCAAAGATTTAAATAAGTTGTTGCTCTCAATGATGGGTGTTTCCTCAGCTGAGAAAAACAACTCAGGACAACTCCCAGTTTCAAGATAACAGAACAATCAGAGCTTTATTAATGAGATAAGAATCGGGGTGTCATCTCTCTGTTCCAGAGGCAGAACAATATTGCCATGGAAAACAAGCAACAGAGAAATTGACAGTCAAAGATAGTGTGAGATAAAGCATTTCCATACTGGTGATGTGCTCTTTCTCATTACTGTCTTCTCAGGTGTCTTGAGGCACAAAGACTTTCCTGAAAGCTTTAGAGGTTTAGAGTTTAGTCTAATACTTTTACTCCTCTCAAGCCAGTCCTACATAAACATGATTTGAGAGAGTTAACTGCATTGGCCTCTGCAGTGTGAATGCAGGATAAATGCATGATAGGGGACTGCTGCAATGGCCATGACGGTAGTTTATTGGGTTTTAAAATGAAACTGGTCTTTCAGACAGAACTTGTTTTTGGGGTAGGGTGCAAATGAAATGGAGGCAAACACTTGGCTATGGCACATAAACTGGTCTTGAAAAAATATAGCATAAAAATAATGAATACTCTAAGGAGTCGTGTGTGTTTGCATACTCATTTGTGTGCGAATATGCCCTCAATATTTGAACAGATCTGCTCTGAAATCACCCAGTGCAGCTAAGCACCTGTTCGTCTTCAGATTTTAACAGCAACGGAGAGCACGGGGTTGAAACAAAAAGCTTTTCTCAGCTCCCGTGCCAGGTATATCTTCTTCCCCTTTGGCACACTTCACAGACATCCACCTCCCATCATGTTGCACTGGCATCCAAAGCGAGATTTCGGCAAGAAGTCATGCCAGGCTTAGCTTTTTCATTGGTTGGCCTTTTGAAATTCCAGCAAGGAAACTTGTGTTAATCTAACCAGCTCCAAAACTCGACATAAGTATGAATTGGAGGCATAAAAGAGGGAATTACTGCTTATAATAACGCCTCCACCCTTAGTCAATCTCTGCACTCTGATCAATTCCTGTACTTTTGACTGTAAATTTGGCAAGGTCATGTCTACTTTAGCTGGCAGCGCAATATCAGAGCAAATCTAATTTGTCGTGTTGGTTCGTTTTGCCTGAAACCTAGAAAACCGGACTTAATGTCTTCTGTAGCGGGTATCCAGGATTCACCCTATACAGATGGCATTTAGAGTGAGCCTTTTGTGAAGCCTAATGCCAGGCTTAGTTTCTTTATTGGCTGGCCTTTGGAGCTTCCAGCAACTACACTCATTTACTGGCACTCAGGTCTGGAGCTCTCATAACACCATGCGAATAAATCAGATGAAGTATTCAGATGAGATTATCTGTCAAAGAAAAGGTGACTATGAATATTAAATCCATTAACACCTTGAATATATGAAGGATGGAGCGGCTTGGAAGGAGTGAAATGTTTGTTTTTTTCTGTCAAGAGAATGTGTCAGAAAAAAAGCTGCCGAGGGAAAACAAGAATGAAAATGGGATTTATGAATATTTATCTAATATACAGTATGTGAATAACAGGATAGAAATGTAAGACATAAAAACTCCTGAATGACAACACTCAGTGGTCTTTGCAAAAATACAGCAAACAAAAGCAAATTTGAGGCTCTGTCTGCATTTCCTGTTTGTCTTGCTCCTCAGCTCAGCAGGCACGCAGTTTGGGAATAAACACGTTTATTTATTTCATTTTTTTTGACAGAACGGCAATCATTATATGCCATGAACAGATTTCTTTACATATTAATTACATCTACCAGCTTGTGTGAGAAAGGATGGCTCTAGATATATAGCCCAAGTGGACTCATTAGTTTTTACCCATAGATCTTAGCTGCTGTAGTACAACCTTGCATACTCATAAAGATGCAATATGGAATTTAAGTTAAGTGCTCCTTTCTTGTTTGTAGTTCTACTAGTGCTGTTGCTCCCACGGCAACAATGCCGTGATTTTACTGCCATTGAAAAACTGCAGCAGTTTTTCAACTCACGCTAATAAGTTGCACAAAGAAAACATCGAGCAGAAGCATTGACTGAATTCAAATTCTTGCTTCTTATAATAACAAGTCAGGTGTGAAAAATTCACCTGAATTTTCAAACAAAACATAACAACAAATGGTTTACTATCCTGGACTCCACAGTAAAAATGAAATTGCTGGGTGTGATGGGCATTAGTGAGCAGAATGCCAGATCAGGAGCTGACAGATGGCTACATGTGGGCCTCACAAACATAATAACCATTCCTTGAACTCCATCTAAAATTAAAATGCCACAAAATTTGTAAACACCGTAATCAGTGGTACTTTTGTATTTCACTGGATGCTCAATTATTTAACACTGCAGATGGGATGGGTTTTTTTTCTTGAGCTGGACGGCTTGGACTACTTCTTCTAGGTATATTCAAATAATGAAACAGTATTCCTCTTACAAGACACAGTTCAAAAGATTGATCAGATCAATCAAACTAATTCACATATTCAGTCTCACTTAAAAGGATAGACATTAAATGTATACTTTCAACTTTGTGTAATCGGATGAAAATTTTCTAGTGTTGAAAAAAATACCCTGCTAAAAAGGCTAGCCCGTCACTTATTTTAAAATCTATTCAACGGTTTGACATGAAATGTGTTGCAGACATTCACGGTCTGTAGATAATGAATGCAATCAACTTAAGTGATCTCTCCGCTTTTTCTCGAGCCCCACCATGAACCTGGCATTCATGATTTTGACAAAAAAAGGTCTTGATATCTATTTGGTGGTTTGCCTTGAAATTTGCTCATATTCTCCTCAAGATGAATTTTGATCACTTTGTTTCTCCCTGACTTTTAAACCTCTTCTTATCCTCGGAAATCAAATACTGCTGTTTTGTCAAAGCTCAATGGCAAATACACATACGATGCCTGAGGCTCGGGACACACAGGCCACCAGTCCTACCACTGCCAAAGCTGCCACTGAATCCTTGAGGGTTGAGAGGAAGAGAGCGAGCACTGCAAAAACACTGTCATTCACCTGTTAAATTATCACCACAACATAATGAGAGCCGGCACCAGGTTTCTGCTATAGTGCACATGTGGTCACAGATCTTTTCCATGTCTATAATTGTGAAAAATAGGCGTTAGGTGTATTCTCACTGCACACGTGTGGCATGAGATGCGTGTTGCTCGCAGACAGTGTGGCAACTCCAACCTGTCAACATGGGCACCGGAATAAAAATAAAAGATGCCATGCACATGGTATAAATATGCCACACATATAGGCGTCATTCAATTTGGGCCATTAGCTGGCACTGCACTAAAAACAGACACCCATCTGCAGTGGAAATCATTGCATGGGCTCAGGAACACATCTGAAAACCATTGTCCGTAAACACAGTTCGTCATTGCATCCACAATTTCAGGTTACAACTCTACCAAACAAATAAGAAACCAAACAACCTAAATTACATTTCTTTTAAGAAATCCACACTGACTTTTTCTTTTTCACAAACTTTAACACCAGTCTCCGTGCACAAAGTCCTGTGTTTGTCCCATTCTCCTCCCTACACTGACTTTATTGGTCTTTCTACTCCATCGCATGACCTCCTTCTTTGACCCGGCTCGTCCTGATGCCAACAGCAAAGGGCACCTTGTGTGGATCTGTCTGATGCTAATGGCTTAGACAAAACAGCAGAATTTGTCGCCGTGGGAAGGAGAATTGGCTGGACTCTGCGTTTACTGCCACTATCAGGTCAAAATTATAATCACATGATAAACACTTTGGTTTATGACCAAATATCTGCAAAACAAATGACATTCCCATTAGCTGCACTTCCTTGGCCGTATTCAGTCCTATCAAATGTTACCAAGCAGGCTAAACATGGTAAAACATATATATTCCTCCTATTTTAACCATACCAGCATATCGACATCAGCATTCAGTTCAACACGGCTGGGTCTAGGAACAGCCTCAAAGTGTCTAGCAGGCTGACTCTTTCGATCTTTTTAATGTTGTAATCGCTTCAAATCTTCAAAATTTTAAATACTATCTGTTGAGTATTATCATCTGAGATGTGTCAGGATCACATAATAGTTTGATTATGTTATGGCCAAGGTCATTGCAAGCAAGATGAGTGTGATAATAAGGTTTAAAGGCTTCTTAGCTGATATGAACAGAACACACTGGAGTGTATTTTGTTTATAATGGACCTCTATTTCACTGAAATATCTCAAATTTACACTCATCTACCGCCTCTGACGGACGTTTGCACTCCAGCACAAACCCAAGTCTTGTAATGTGGGATTGTTAATGCATGCAGGGAAAATACATTCTCTGTTTCTGACACATAGGAGCAGCTGCCAGCCATTCTACTGCACACTGGGGACCAAAATAGTTCTGAGACCAGCACCTTAAGGCCAGCAACACCTACCGAGCAAGTCTTTTTCTGTGTGTAGGGGGGGGAATTAGGGCAACTTGAGAAAACCCATGCAGAAAAAAAGGAGCACATGCAATTTGACACAGAAAGGTCCAGAGCTCAGATCTAAGGCCCTTCTTGTGGTGAGCCAACAGCGCTAACCACTGAGTCACCGTGCTGCCAAAAATGCACAAATACTAAAACAGCATGGAGACCAAATCATGACAATCCCCGTAAGGGCTTTAAAAATGACTGACAAGTAAGTAAATGTGCACTCTTGTCTGGATGAGGGTTTTGTGCTCCAAAAGAAAAGTGTAATTTTTTTTTGGGGTGGATGCATGTTGTGTACAAGGCATGAGGCATATGTTGTATACAGCTGGCGGTCCTCTAGGGGATTTGTCTCCGCCTTATGCACAACATGCTGTCTGCCCAATACAAATGAGCCAACTGCAAAGAGCGTCAGATTCACCCCAGTGCACAAGATCATAGTAGGGGAACAACTCGCACACAAGACGGTCTCATCCATTTTTTCCTCTGTTTTTTTCCCCACAAATGTCGCCGTCATCAGCAGGTGTCAGTTGGTTTGTGGGCCGCAGAAAAAGTCTGAGTGATAGGTGGAGTGGAAGCATTTATGAATATGTATTGAACAGGGATTATCACGATTATAAAGCCCCATTAATTTGGACGTATCCTTGATCTGAGGACATCAGAGGAGATTTAAAGATTAGCGAACGTTTCATCTGTCAATTTGAATATTTGCAGGGAAAACGCAGATCGCTTTAACGATTTCTTTATGTTTGAGGAGCTTCGCGTGTTCTCGCAATGCCCACCACATCCTTCACTCTGCGTGACATTTTCCCCGGACCCATCCATATTATAATGTCACAAGACAGATTTGCTAATGTACGCTAATATAAACATCAGGAAGACATTTTTGGCAGCATTAGTCTTTGATTGAATGCCATTTAAACCGCTAAGTGAGAGTGCTGAATCAGATGGGTGGTACTTGGCAATCTGGTAAAAGAGAAATTTCCTTTGAGAACGAATGTTTCATTTCTACTTCTCTAGCGAAGGCACAGAGCAGCAGTGCAGCACAAACACGTTCTGCTACACACATGGCATTAAAAATGCACATTCACACACGTGTGCACGCAAACACCACTGTTTGTTAATTGTTTCATGTGGCCAAAAACACTGAGCTAACTTCAGTTGGCTCGTCATTATGACATCCTGGTACAGAGCCCAGCTTCATCCCACCTTAATAACAATGTTTGTCAAAATGCTGGTAGTTTATTCCCATGTGGGTGCGAATCAGATGACAAGTGTGTGCTTTCCGTTGGCCTCCATTTTATTTTGGTTTATAGAGCAGTTCCAAACAGACTCTGATGTTTGTGACTGCATCGCTTGCCATCCGATGGAGAAAGGATACATGCAAATATGCAATTAAAAAGGCAGGTTTAAAGAGAATAAATCAACAAAATATGATTTTCATGTTTTCGCAGGTGTTAGACATTTTTCATTGTGCACCCCATGCATGCACATGACATGAGTTCGCACTATGAAAACAGTGCAGTCTGGGTGACAAGTAATTAGCACATTTGTCTTATGCTTGAGCTTCTCCGTCTATGTTTTGACTGTTCCTGCTTCTAATCTCCTGCAAAGCTGCTTTGGATCTCGTGCTGCAGTTGATCTTGTGCTGCTTTTGTTTGTTATCACTGAAGCGCTAGAATGCCTTCACAGCTCGACTTAAAGTCACGTATACTTTATTCTCTGCTTTGTATTGTGAATTCCTCACAGACAGAAGCATGGATACAGGCTTAGCGCCGTTAAACAGCTCATATGTAACCTTGAAACAAAGAATTTGCGATTCCATTAGAAGTGTTTCTTTCAAAAATAACAAAAAAAAGAGGTTGCTCTGCACATGGTAGGGCTTGTTGCACAAATATGAGTGGGTCTTTGCAGGAGTTTTTTTTGTGATTGTGGCGATGAAAAATGCCAGATTTTGGGGCAGATCAGTTTAAGGTGAGTTTTTTGCGTAAAAATTGTGGGAATTAGCAAAAATTGCAATTCGAAAAATTTAAAAAAAAAATTGTACTACCTGATAAAGAAATAAATATGTAACCACTTCCTTTGATAATAATCATGCTTCACATCACAGAAATATTTAAGTTCCAATCTTTTTTTTTTTATTTATTGGACTAAGGGAACCATGGGGCTCAAAGGTACAAAAAAAAATATGTGACAAGGCTTTACAAAAAACTGTCTGTGACTAATATAGAGTGCGACGACATCAGCTGTCAAAATAAGAAGCTGATTTCACGTGTTTGTAATATGTAATCACTTCCCCTGATAACAAGCATTTCATTTGAAAATCGTAATTTTCCCTCAACCCCCGTCAGTTCTACTTTTTCCGCTTGTTCCGGTTTCCTTCGGTGCACAGTTTGTTTTGGTGATAAGAAAACATGAGTGGAGCTTTCTTGATTGTAAATGAGGAGTTATTTTTGGTAAAAAAAAAAAAAAAGTGAGTTTTGTTTGAAAAGACTTACTTTATGCCGTTAATACTTTCAGCACAGCTTCTGGCGGAAAGAAATTACAGGAATAAAAAATTTTTTTTAAAAAGACTCCCGCAAATACTTGAATTTGCGTTAATGTTTGCAATCGCAACATCATGATTTCCTGGAGATACTGATGAGTCAAAGCGAGAGGCATTGCGAGTGGAATCTAAAGGAAACTGGTGTTGTTGCTATTTGGGTCAAAGGGAGTCTTCTGCCTGTCTTCTTTTTAAAGTCAAAGACTGAAGACAGCCTGACAATAAACATGACTTACAGTGTAAATAGCCCGTGGCATAGTGCACCCACAGCCAACTTAACACACCACTTAACTGGTCCCACAGAGGCATTTTGTGTAAAAATAATTTTCTGGAAGACTGAGCTGCATACCAACTTCAGGATTAGACGTCCAGTAGAGTCTGCAAGTAAACTAATTGAGCCCACTCTCAATTTGTCTTTGCATCGGCTAAGCTGTGACAAAGTATGTTTGTGTAGGTTTCCCTTCCCACCCACCCCCCCCACCCCCCAACCTGCCACATCATTTGCTGTGTTTAACAGTAAGATGTTTCAGTGAGCGTCTCAGAGGGAAACACTGCCTATCACGAGTGGAAAAGTGATAATTGGTACAGAGCTGGACTTTTTTTGGGGGGGGGGGGGCTGGCTGGCTGGCTGGCCGTTTTTCCCGCCGGATCAATGATACACACACCTAAATTGAAAGTCATTCAGGCTGAACTGGAGAATGAGTTTGCAATATAATGTCAGCCCGGTACCGTGTTGCATTCCAGTGGCTCAGCAGCTATTCGAAAGTGAATTGAACAGCAATCTTCTGCTCAGCTAATCCAACTCTTTGTATGCGTGAAGGAGGCTTCATGATGGTTACGCAGAGAAGCAACCACAGGAAGTCAAATCATATTAGCGGAGGTTGAAGTTGATCTCAGTCGCTGCCCATGTCCCTGTTTACACCGTAACCCCGTTGTAATAAGTCTATCATCTTCACAGATTCACGTCACACCGTGAAGGAACTTCTTGTGTTTTTGGTTTATTCACTTCGACTAGCACAAACATGCAGAAAGTACACGGTGAACGACTGAAAGCGAACTCTGCGCATTTCTACTGAATATGTGGTTGCAATACTAACAAAAGGAGAAAAAAAGAAAAGGAACTTCAATCGTGCATCATACGCAGAGAATTCAGCGCTCAGCGTGGTTAGTCAAAATAAATTATTTTGGGTTGATGCTTGTAAATGTCAGAACTGGGTTAGAACAACCCAAAGAAGCCGTGATAAAAAAGGAACTGTGGTTTACCGTGACATGGAAATACTGAAATCTGTTCACTTTTAGTTTTCATCTGTACACAAATGCAACGCATTATGAATATTGGGGGAAAATGCTGCAAAATAACACAATGTACAATCAGTCAAATTGACTTCTGACAAAGTCAGACGTTATTTATAAAGGCAACTTTCTAACACAGAGGCAAATGAAACTAACAATACACGCGGAAGAAAAGAAAAATGAAATCCAGTGGAATTAAATCAAAATCCGTGAAGTGAAAATGTAATTGTTAAATAATCACTCAGTCATATCTGAGTAACACGTGTCCCCAAAATGACAAATATAGACCGTCGTTTCTGCAGAAACAGCTCCACAGACTAATAACAGTGATCACTTCCACCACCTGAAGATGTGTGATGTGCAGAGGTCAGTGAGCACGCCGAGAAAGGCAGACATGCTTCTGCTCATACCGCTTATACCTCTTAGCTTGTTGGACTTCTTATCGCAACCTGATGACTTTGGACTAAATTGATTTAAGAAATGTATAACGTGTTGGAAAGCGTGTGATCAATATAACGAGTGTAAAGACTGTATATGTGTGAAACAAGCAGAAACAGTTGGATATAATCGATTTTTTTCTCCGTGAGTGCTCCGGTTATCGTATTTACGTCCGTCAAAATTGCAATAAGGGGTTACCGGGGTTTCAGAAATCAAGATATGATGTTTGCACAAACACAAGGAAACTCCCATCATAGCCAGGTTGCTAAAGAAACAGATACAGTGTTGTTCAGCACGGCCAGACTTAAACTTATGATCTTCTGTAATACATGAAATGCCAACACGTTCTGGCTTTTGTTTGCTGATTTCTGAGTCCCTTGTGAGTAGGTAGTCATTTTCAATCTCACACTGGTAGATAAAATACCTATTGAAAAACACATTTTTCTGAATTGAACAGACTCATGATGAAATGCAGGGTTTGCTGCCTCTAAAAGCGGACAAGATAATAATCAATGTGACGAAGGGGAAAAGAACCAAAGCAGAAGGTGAACAGTGGGAATGTTATAACAAGCTCTTAAAAGTTACACAGCGCGAGACACATTGCTGGCCTCGGGGCTATTTTCAACTCCGGCGCAGCTGCCTCAGACCCAGTCGATGCTTTACAGTGAAGCCTGTCATGAGTTTCTCTGCCTTGGCCTGTGTGTCTCACTGAGGGGGTCCTTTGTTGCATGTGGCATGAGGTAGCCTCGGCGCGGCAGTCTTGAAGAGAGCTCTGAGCTCCAGGCTCACTACATTCCCTCCCCGTTCTGAAGGCCTGACAGTCCTATTAGGACTGAACGCGGAGGAATTTGCCTTACCTTGGCAAAAGATCGCTCATAGCCCCTGACAGCTATGGCAGCTCGTCATGGCAGCTTGCTGATGAGAACTGCGCAGCCCTCATCCTCCTCCTCCTCCTCCTCCTCCTCCTCCTTCCGCCACCGCCGCCTCCGCCGCTGCCATCACCAGCCCTCCACTCCGCCTCTTCAGCCCTTTTACTTGGCACACTTATCTTCTTTTCCTATAAGAACTAGAAAGAACAACAACAACAAAAATGGAAATATTAAATGCTTGTATCCCTTGCTGAGAGGAAAGAGAAAGCGGGAGCGGGCTGATGAACAGGAAGGAGTTGAAAAGCACATAAGGCAATTTAGAAAATTTGATATTCAATCTCCGCTCCACCGTGAAAACCCAAACTACACTCCTGGCATCCCATTTTTCTGGCTGACACCCCATGTAAAATTGATCAATACAAACTTGCCACCTCTACCAAAAAAGGGGAAGAGAGACGGCACAGCCAGTAACTCCGTGCACAACAATCAGCGCAGCCTTCAGAAACTGTTATTGTTTACTCATTTGGAGTTTCAAGTATTTCCCAATATTGAAAGACCTTTGTTAGAGATTACGTGTCTCGGCCTCATAACGGTGCGTTATTATGTTCGGCATTTCAAGGAGAGTTAATAAAGATATCAATGCCAAACTCACGCTGTTAAAAAACAAAAAACACCCTGTGACTTACAGCGTGTAGGACGCGTTCGTGACATCGCAACTGTTGGTGATTTTCATCCAAATAAAAAAGCAACAACAAAAAACAACTCGTTTTCTGGGAATGTACGCCTGAATCCCAAAAAAAAGTTCCCCTTTTACAATCACAGCTTCAAAGCAGAAGCAAAGAAGAAAAGTCGATGAATAAGCAGGAAATGAGACACAAGAAAAAGATCTCGCATCTGGCGGTGATGAGGAGGTGCCCTCTTCCCCTTCCCGTCACCCGGCCTGTCGACTGGGACCAGTGGAGACAGAAATCAGTCAGATGAAACTGATGTGGACATCAGGTGGAGGATCCACTTACAGCTCGTCTCGCCTGAGCTCCCTTTGACTGCTGGCGCACTCCGATACGCTGCCATGCGTCTGCAAGACAGTTCTATTTCTTCAGCCTCCTAAAGGTGTTCAGCAGTGACTAAACACTCCCAAATGACCTTATCAATTGTTTTATTATTTCAGCTGTGGAGGGAGGGGGGTAGACAAGGCGGCAAAAACACATTTTCAGCTCGGAGATGTGTTGCATCCCACCCGCCCGCCCTGTGGGGGTTTGCTGCTCAGTGATTATGCAAAACCTTCAAATGCATCTCTGACGCAAAAGAAAGTGAACAAGGGGGAGCTTTGATCACGCTGCCGAGGTTACCTTGATTTCAAGGTCATTGTTTATATCCGCTTTTTTCCTTTGTTCTTTATCATTCAAGGCTCATAAGCACCATCTATACTGAATGAATTATCACAGCGTGCTCGCTGGGGTGACAGAAAACCTCCAGAAGAGTGTACATGCGGATTTATTTCTGTAAAGTCAAAGAACAGGCACAGCTCTGATATGCCGCCGTCAGATTGGGCTCGACTAACGAAGACCGAGAGGCATTATGTTGGCACGCCTGCTGCAGAACTGCTACCTCACTTTGTAGCTAATTTGTAGTAGCTCGTGTTGGCTAATTTTAGCCATGAAAGTCAGTTGACTGAATAAAATGATTCTTTCAAGATCAAGATCAGCTTCCTTAAGAGTTATATTTAAATGTAGCCGTTTTAGATACCTAATAATAATAATATTGAGGTTTTTATAACTTTATCAACTGCTGTTGTCAAATGAAACTCGTGAGCTCGTGGTTTCGACGTGAAGTCGTGAGAGCGTTGTTGCTGGGCAACGAGGACGGCGTCTAGAAGCCAGGGAGGGCTAAGAATTTAGCAAGCTGGCGGGCGGGTAAAGTTATGCATGTAATGCAAATGCTAATAACGGAGGGGAAAGAGAAAGCTGTTGGAACATCAAAATTGTTCTCAGATGTATTACAACATTACGGTAAAGAAACCTCAACTCAAAAAAATACAACTAAAATTCCAATATATTAACTTACAATCTACTTAAAAATGAATTTTCATAGCCCTATCTTTCTACATTTAAAGGGACTCCTTTTGTGAAAATGGTAAATATTTCCCCATTTGAAGATGGCAAACATATCTTCAAAACAATCATGAAAGTTAATTCGACGACTGAGTCTCGTCATATAAACTTTTTTCTACATATCTGTGGCAGCCATATTATGGGTGTAATTAAGTTTAAATAATTCATGTTTAAAGAAGATAAATGTCCATATGCTCACTGCCTGTTTAAAATGGGAATCTGAGATATTAACATCAAAAATAAACTCCCAGTTTTCTGTTGGCCTGAGCCACACTGCCAAACATTTCCTCTCATCCACATGCATGCACATGCAGCCACATTTAACATACAACAAAAACTCACAGAGCAGCACAACTTACTCAAAATGCAAATTTCACATCTGCACTCACACATCCAGCCATTCATTGTGCTGTGTGAATAGCTCACCATCCATCTGTGAAGTACTGCGTAAATGTGGGAAATGTACATAAATTGGGATTATAAAGGATGCCGTTTTTAAAAAAAAAGATTTCTCTCTTGGATAAACAGATTTTTCATGGGAGATATTAGCACATGGGATTTTCCATGGGAGACGATGCGTTGTTTTGTTGTTTGTCACCTCTTAGCCTTTATTTATTCTACACCAATTTTGACCTGCAGCATAAAACACGTGAAATTATGGTCTTATTATTTGCTGCCATGAGGAAAAACTGAGTGTGCGCAAGCCGAAAGGAAATGATTAAAACATGTATTTAAAGATGGCAGATATACAGCCATTAAGTCAGCTCAGTTATTAATACAATGAAGGCATATAGTTTTTTTTTAAGTACAAACAAATTGCCGTTCACTCATTATGCATAATTTAAGTGCCAGGCTAATTACATAGCAATAGAATCTCAGTGTATGTGTCAGTTTTAAGTTAATGGTAGTTGCTGTGTTCGCGTCACACCACAAAAGTGCGACTGTATCCTTTCAAAAACCACAAACCAAATCTCGAATTCGACTAATCAACAGGACTCAGAGGATAGAATATTTATTTTGGCTGCAGAGAGATGGTCTTATTTCCCATCCCCAAACGCTTTCATGCGTCTGAGGTTATGTATCCTCGATCGGAGGACAACTGTCATTACCGGAGATTTAACCTGCAACGATATAACCAACGACATGCAAACCCTGTTTACCGCCAGGTAAAAATCCACATTTGTGTATCATCCCCTGTGACAGACGGAACATGAAAATAAATTAACGAGACATCCATGTCTCTTCCTTTTTATCTGCTGTAATTGATGATCGCTGCATAGAAGTGAAAAGGTCAGGGGAAGCCCACTGCTGCTAAAAAAAAGTCCACATCAAATATTAATGAAGAAGAGGCAGGGATGATTCAGACTGTGTATTATTAATGATGACATTGGTAGAGCCAGACTGAGTGAAGGACACCATGTGTGGACAAAGTGCAGTTTAGAAGTTTCAAACTAAATAACTTTTAAGAATTCATGTATTGCATGTATTTTGATATAAGACACTCTAATTAGATAGAAAAACATTTTTTTTTTAAATAAACATAAATCGTGGAGCTGCACCACAGCATGAATTCAAAGGAACAGGTGGCAGAGAGAAAATCTGGAGGGATTTTCTGGTGTGTTTATCTGTACATTTAGGGTTTTTTTTTTTAGAACTAATACCACAAATATTAGATAAAACCTGTTAGATTATGAAAACAATGTGGAGCTCAGAAATGAAAGCTATTGTTTGGTTAATATCCAGCATGCTCGATTACAGAAATATAAATGAAGCCGTACTGCGCTTTATGGGTTTATCATCGCAAATCATGTCACAGTCCAAACAAGACTTTCGCTCAAACTTTGTTTTACAAAACTTCTCACGGAGCAACTTTTAGCGGTTGTACAAATGATGAGAAGTAGCGCAGACAAGGTGTGTGACATTGCAGTGACCCCACAAAATGTCTCAGCTAACACACTTTAGTTCCTTTTATGTTCCTTGAATTTAATCAGACTTGATTTCTATAAATAACTTAATAAACAGAAATGCTTCATGAACCTGTTTATTTACTGCACGGATCCAACTTAAAATCATTTCTATGTGTTCCAAGTGACATACTTCCCTTAACACGCTAAGAAATAGCGCTCTTACATGGTAGGACTCTACCCCGTGAACATTTCCTAAACTACACAAGTAAGTGTTCGTCTCAAAGCGCACACTGACTGGAAATAACCTCAGCGTGTGAACACATCACCCGTCAAAAATATCTGCAGATTGAATTACTTTGCCCAGAAATCAATGTGTTTTTTGTGTCCTCTGTTTAACGCACTCAATAAACACACTGATTCTTCTGTCCATGTCTAAAGGGAAAAAGAAACACTTTTATTCGGCGTTCAGGAACAGCTGCAGCTTCCTCAGATGCCTTAATTTGAAAATTCTTTACGTCGTTGCCCCGCCCCCTTCCCCTACGTGGCCAAGATGGCGACCATTTAGGGTGGAAAGTGTCCAGTGTTTCACTCTACTTTTTTGGACCGTTTAAAAAAAGAAAATCCTCCTGGTACTTTCAGTGCATGTTTCTGTACTTCACTTCGTGTAGTCCTGATAGATAATGTTTTATTTGTACCACAACACGGCTTGTGATTTATTTTCGCAAATTTTGTCTTTGCTCCTGCATGTATTTCTCTGGGCTGCACACAGCCCCAAACAACCTTTCAAAGATAAGGGAAGGGAAGAAGAGCTCCAGAGGCAAAACTGAGGATGTACAAAAAAGTTGCTAAGCACTTGTCGCTGCTCATTAAGCTTATCGCTGGTGGCACAACGTAATAACCGAAAGAGACACAGATGAGCATATCAACATTTTTAGCTACTGAGACTGTCTCACATTTGGACTGTGCTGACACACGAACAATGGTCGTAGACTTTTAATAAAAACATCAGACTGAAACCATTTAAGTATGTGATATTCCCTCCGTGTGCTCCGTGGAAAAGAAGACCCGAGTCACATTCTGAAATTCAACACTGGAGAGTGGAAGTTGGTCAATTATGCAAAACCAGCGATCATGCCAAGAGCTGCCTGCTCCCTGTGAGACTTCCTAGTCTATAAATTCGCTGTAAATGCATCAGTCTCCAGAAGACACGTAATCCTTATTTCGCCCAAGTAAAACTACATCTGTGGAAATAACCGAGGATATCTTCACAGCAGCTGTGGTTGCACTGAAATCACCCATTGCTCTCTGTCTTAATATAGAAACAGGATGAAAACAGCTCAATCTCAACACATATGATGTTTCCCCACAGGCTGTCTACAATCAGCGAAAAAAAACTGTCAAGGAAGTTGAAGCTGAAGACTGTAGCCTGAAAATGTAGCATTTCACTTTGATATAAAAAAAAATCTTTTTGAGGCATTAGTGTAACCTCGATAATGATCTGAGATGATCCCTGAGGAGACCGTTAGCCTCAGCAAGCATCTATGCTGCATTTTACAATATTTGGTTGCTCAATGGTGCAAGAAAGGCATAATTTGTTCACCTGAAAGATTCATTTGAAAAGAAAAAAATTGCTGTGAAAATTAAAACAAAAGTCCATTTGTCCATGAAGATTTTTCATGTAGTATACTGAATACAATGATGGAAAATAGATGTTTACAATGTTTACTTCTTTGAAGGTTGGAGAGTTTTGCCATATTCAACCCAAAGAAATCTATGACAGTAAATTCACAAAACACAAAGGCACAAACATTTGCAATTTTGAGCATTTTCATCTGTTCACCACCAATTTAATTAATTTCACAACCAAATGCCAGAGATATTGAGGTATGTCTGTTTTAAACCAATCCAAGTATCTAACTGATCTAACAAGGAGGAGAAACCAATCGCATCGTGCCAGTGCGAAAACGAAGAGATATTTAAAATGCGCTGCACATCTGGGAAGACAAAACCATGTTGAAATTGGATCGGAATTTACTCTGAAGCTTAAATTAGCCAATTTCTCAAAAACTTGAGAGGATTTGTTAACATGAACAACTTCTAATTCACTTTGAAATTCAGCAAACCAGCGCACCAGGGCAATCTTTGTGAGCATGCCAATACATCTGAACCCACAGGCACAATATGTGTGTGCTCTTGTCCAGAAGCAAATCCACCAGACAGATGTTGGATTTTTTTTTTTTTTTTTTTTTTTTTTTTTTTTTTTTGCATGAGGGCATGAAGCCAGTCAATCCATGAAATGTGCAGGCAACAAAAAAAAAAAGAACAATCAGGGAAAATTGACATTCTCAGGTGTGAACTGGTGGGCAAATGCATTTGTTGTGGGCATTTTTCCAATTTGCATTCATGCACCACCTGCTTTCTAATCCAAAATATTCAATGTGTTCGTTGATCAAGAAGAATGGAATAAAACGGTATACTTGGCAAATGCGATTGACTTTGTACAAAACACACTTGTCATTTTACATCACCCAAACTATCGTACAACCACAGATGCTTGGTAGTTCAGGAAGAATCTGTTTTGACATACGTATAATTCATTTATTTACGGCATTATACTTCTGCCTTTTTAACCACAATGAGCAATGGCTCTAAGGATGGCAATGTCAGCCCGTCAGTCATCCCACCACTTTGGTCTAAATGAAATATCTCAACAACTATTGAATGGATTACCATCAAATTTGGAATAGATATTCTCAGTCTCCAGAGGATGCACTCTACTGGCTGATCCCCTGACTTTTTACTCTCGTGCCACCGTGAGGTTGAGATTTGTTTATGTTAGTAAAGTGTCTCAACATTTATTGGATGGATTCCCATGCAGTTTGGCACAGATTATCATGTCTCTCTCAGGATAAATCCACAGACTATATACAATAACAGACGTAGTCTCCAGGTCTGAAAAGTGAAGCCGATGTGGAAGTGGCTTAAAATGCAAAACCACTGAGGGCCAATAGGGGCTGGCTCCAAAAAACCTTTAGCTCCAATAAACTTTGAGGAAATTATAATGACTGGTTATCTACTGATTTTTCTTCTGGTGGGAGCAGCACATTTTTTACATATCCTGTGAAATATCTCGCTATCTATCAGTGGTTTTGATTGTTATCATAATAACTGTTGGATGTATTTCTATCAAATTTGGTACGAAACATTTGACTTTTCATCTATTGCTGTTCGCAGGTCAAAATTAACATGAATGAATTCCTCTCTGGGCAAAGATATTTAAATCAGCGATAGCTGTAATTATGCTAGGTGCCAATTAGAAAATATATATTAATGTAAGCACACTGAACTAAGAGGGTAAACATGTTGAACATTTGACCTGCTGAAAGTAATCACAGATATTTTAATCTCTTGCATCGATCCTACGGCTATTTTTGACTGGCTTTTTTCTTTTCTTTCCCTTTCTATCTTTCATCAGGTGAGTCTTGAGTAAAAGTTACCACCCCCCCCCCCCCCCACCCGACCCCCACCTTCCCCCAAGATTAGAGTTCTTTGTTTTCTGTATTCATTGGAGCCGGCATGCTTTGCTTCTACTAACTCTAATGTTATTTGCACTCCTATCCATTCTGGCGGTCTGCCACAATTCAGTTGACTTTCATTCATCACAGGGCCAGCTGCACAGGTTGCACAACTGAGCAATAAGACAACATTGTTACCCAAATATTATAACACAAGGTACCCTTCCGACATTTTATTACACTATGACCAACTGGCAATGTTTCTTTGAGATTATTTTATTATTGAGGAGAAATTTCTGTGTTGTCCATGAAAGCGTGTGAAGGCGCCTCTCACTGCTGGGATGCCTGTAAAATTATCTTACATAATTTCCAGTTTTTCAGCTGTGAGCTTGCCTCATATTTAAAAAAAGAAAAAAAGGGGGGGCTGAACATGTAAATGGAGAGAACATTGATTTTTTTTTTTCCATCTGCTTGCTAATGTTGATGATAAAAAAAAACATTATTAGTGTGGAGTGATGAGGTGTTTAGGAAAAAGCTATTTGTCATCCCCTTTGACCTCTATCCCTAATCAATGATTTCAATTTGCGTGTCGATAAAAGCGAACCGGCTTAATGCGAGGACTCGACAAAACGCTACAGGGGTCACATTAAAAATGCAAGGTGCGGTAGCTATCCGGAGTGGCCTGACTGGATGTTGTCCAAATATAATATTGTAGCCCTGCAGCAATTATAGGGATCGCCGGGAGGGGTGGCGACTGCAAGGAAATTAACTCAGGATCAATCTCGGCACTTATCAGGATATAAGTGAGTCGGCCGAGGTTCAAGGAGACTTCAGGAATCTGTTTGGCACTTGACGCACTGCAGCTCTGGCTGGGAGAGGACGACTGCCAATCAGACCCGGCTTTTCAACCCATTTAATTACGCTGCGTCTTTCCTTACATGTGCCTCAAATGTAAATTTTTTTGGAAACTCGCAGTGCTTCATCACAGACTCATCAATTCTCACTGAATTCTCACCGCCTATTCTAAATTCTCAAAGATTCTTTTCATCCTCTTCCTCTTTTGTATGCCGTAGGAAAGACAAGTATTCAGGTGCTATGATATTATCCATTTTCAAAGTCAGAGGGTGATGTACGTCTTACATTTACTTCTAAAGGCAGTCGCGAAGATGCCAGTGCTGGGAATATGAGCTGCGAAAGCTCATATTCCCAGCACTGGTATCTGCCTTGCATTATAAATGGCAGCGGCCCCACTTCGATCAGTGGCGTCAATCAATAAACATTTAAATTATAATTCCAAAAGATGCATGCATTGACTGGCACAAGATGATTGCCATGATTTCTTAACCCGCTGAGATCAAATTTACTCAGCATTTTTAATCATAACAATACCTACTATAGACCTGAGGGCATCCAGAGTTGTTAAGAATCTCTTAACACACCTCAACATCTAAATCAATGGGGTACATTGTGATGTAAATTGCCATTCGGGATTGAGGTTTTCAGCTGAGTGATTGAGAGTTCAGACAGTCTTGAGTTATGTGCGAGGCCTTTCTAATGGTAGCTCATAATTTCACAGATCAATGAGCATTATCTATAGCAGTAAAAAAGAAAAAAAAAAGTTGAATTTGTAATGGGGCCAAACTCAATATTCCACTCCCATTGTTCAGTAAGGACACGGCCTTTTGAATCCCGCTGTGGTGCCAAGTATCACCTTTGAAATACAGAATATCTCAGTGTGCTGCATCTTAACCGACTTGTCTGATGTGCAATCTGAATGGAGATATTGTTTCTGACAAACTGCCTGTGCGTTTAACCTCTACCTCGCTGCACAGTTGCCCGTTCACGCGTGTGTGTGTGTGTGTGTGTGTGTGTGTGTGTGTGTGTGTGTGTGTGTGTGTGTGTGCGTGTGCGTGTGTCCACGTTAACCATGTGTCTGCTGCAGCGCTGCGAACTGCCAGTCCTATCATTGAATCATTAAGTTTCTCTTTGATAATGGCCATCAGTACTGAATGTTTGTGGTCCAACAAGTGAAGAACTGTAAGCAAAAAGGAGGTGCGGGATTTTTGTTTACCCTCGTTTAGAGCGAGACACTCAGAGGAGAGGCGTCTCGTCTTTTTGTCTTCGATGACGCACCGCAGATGCAAAGTACGACTCGCGTCTCCTGCCGGCTGCGTGGCCGCTCTGACTCATTAACATGGACGCGGAAATTAACATCGAGATGCTCAAGGAGCGCCGATCACACGCGACACAGGAGGTTATATTCTTAGCCTTAGTGTGCAGATCACACAGTCTGAAAAACCAGCTACTCAAGGCAGGCTACTGCTTCGAAAAAGGCCCGGACACTCAGGGCTTCAAAGGGAAGTTCACTCTGCTTAGCTGTAACTTTGGTTAATGCAATGCAAGACACTGGATCACAGACACAGTGAGCAGAAGGAACGTCGCGTAAACAGATTAGTTTGACATTTTGGAGGTATGTGTACTCTTTTTGCAGAGAGTTACAATAGATAAAAGGACAGATACCACTCCCATGTCCACCCGTTAATTAAATATGAAACCGGAGTTTGAACAGACATAATGAGCTTCGTTGGGTAAAGTGGACAGAGGAAACAGGAAACAGCTGGCCTGCACGTCTTTCTCTAAGGTTGAACTTTTTTTTTTTTTTGCCTGCCAGCACCATGAAAGCTCCTTAATTAAGATGATGTATCTCTTTTGTTTGATCTGTAACTTTTCCTCCTCCTGACATCTCCATTGGTTGCCTAGCAACCTCAGGGTGACAACAGGACAACGGGGAGTCACGTGTTTATGCCTTCTGCTTTTAGTCTCGTTGCTAAGCTAAATTAATCATCTTCTGTTGCACGTTTTTCTACTTAATCGATCGAAAAATAGAAAATGATATATTCCCCCCCCCCCCCCCCCCCCCAAAAAAAAAAAAAAAAACATAATTTGTTTTAAGCAGGAACATTTTGCTTTTTAAAAAGTTTTGGGAAACCCTTTTTTTCGAGGATAATAATGGATCAAGGAGCACATACAGAGACGGTCAAATCATTAGATTATTACTTAAACTGTAGATCCAGTCTATAGACATCTGTTCATCCTGTCATAGTTACCCATACATAATTCTTAATAAGAGTTACATCAAATTTGGGGTTCCCTTACATTTGGCTTTACCTCTTTATAAAGTACCTGTGTAAATTGGGTTTGTAACTTTTTTGATCATGTGACTGCTTTGGTTTTATACACTATCGGACCGTTGTAGCAATTACTTATTTGCATACAATATTATTTCTGCCAAAAATGATGACAGAACTGAATATGTAATCATCCTTATGCAGGAGATCAGCAGCTCCCTTTTGCCAAAGGCCCCGAGTTTAATCCAGCCATAAAGCTCACAGTAGTTAGGAAGCAGAATGTAGAGATGAGCTTCCAGAGCGATATTAATCATTGTGTTGCTCCAGCTTATGATATAGGTGCGCTCCTGTTACTGGAAAAAAAAAAAAAGAGGCCCTACTCTGGTGTAGAACAAACCAGTCAACGCAACAAGGTCAGTGATTGATTATGTCGCAAATGTGCAATTCATAACGTCTGAGTTCAGCGGCAGAGATACAAGTTACCTCTCATGCAATCTGTAAACTCAGCATAACATTTTAACTGGCCACAAAGGTGGCAAAATCCATCGCAGAGTAATAAATGACTCCGAGCAGCCTTCTGTTTCTCATAAAGAGCTTAAAGAGCATGAAATTCAAACACAGGTAATGGAAGGCCGGCTGTATAATTATGCTCTCGTCTCATGCAGAGGCGCCTTCAATTCCCCGTCTTTGCTTCAGGCCATTTCTGATCCAACACGAGCATCCAGAATAAGAAATAAAGGAAGGGATCGGCGGTGTTAATGCAATTGGCGAGTGCAGTCAGATATTTGCCCAAAAGACATCAATGGGTTAAGCTTTTATGATCTGCACTGGGCAGATAAATAAGAGTCCTGGTGGGTACAAAAAAAATAAGAAAGAAAAAGAAAACATCACTTTTTCTTTGAGATATGTTTACTGGACTGCAGGGAAAGCATGCATAATCGGGGTGTAATTCAATTAATATGTCGCCTCAAAATATCCTCAGCAAAAACAAAATAAAACTGCGATTTATTTGTACCACGAGACGTTGCATATTTAATGACGCAGCTCACTGAGCCGAAATCGGCAACGACATATCTAAGATAATGCAAAAACATTTATTGATTGGAGATGATGCCGAGGATTCTGATTTATAGGCGTACAAGGACTAACACTGGGCCTTCGAAAACCATCCATCACCGCAGGCATGTGGCAGTGACGGGCCTGAAAACGCGAGTCACTTTTATAGACACATTACGAGCCGGTTGTCGTGGCTTTTTTTTTTTTAAAGCCACATCGCTCAGGGTGTCAAACAAAAACTGGTCTACATGTATTTACTGAGGCTTTTCCTCAGGCATGACCGTACCAGTAATCATCTGCGGTTCATACACAAAGACACACGCACCATCAGCCAATATACCCCGAGGTCTGACCATTTGATGTACAATCGCCTTGTGTATAGTGTGTTAAATACTTTAAGCCTTTCTGTTATCTTTCTTTCACATTCTGCCATCCCTGGAAATGGTCCTTGTTAGCTGGAAGTCCCAAAGATGCCGAAGCAGAGCGAGAGAAGACGCATCAAAGTGCCAAGTATTCTGGTGAATGTCTGCAAACCCTGTTGGCTTGAAATTTCAACCCTGTGTTCACGCCTACGCCGCCTCCAAAAAAAAAAAAAAAAAAAAAAAACAGCTACAGTAATTGTGGGGGGGGGGAGACTATTGTTTTTCCTTGCAGTAGAAATAATTGTGTTAACAAAATCGTCGGTGGAAATTTGAGACTTCAGAGACGCGCGAGGTCAGATTGGAAATGACAGCGGCTGCATTGTTTTAAGACAAACAGTGTTGTTTTTTTTTAACATCAAACATTATGTGAATTTAGCTGTCAAAAAAAAAAAAAAAAAAACTCCCAACTGCCACTTATGTGCACCATATAATTGGCTTGTAATTGACCAAAGTGTGACGCTATCACAGATTTATCCGCGCCTCTAACTGTTCAGACATTAACATCCTTTTTCCACTTCTGCTTACAAGGCTGAGAAAGTCTGTTTGAGAGGCGAATTTTGACAACATCTGGTGGTTTGTTTATCGCTCACAAGCAAATTAGTGAGACAAAAAAAAGGCAGGCAGGAAAAGAGTATCTGTTAAATATATATATATATATATTTTTTTTTTTAGAGCTACAAAACATCACAGTATCTCAAACTTATGGTAAAATTTGGGCCGAAGGAAACGATATCAGCCCAAATTCATCAACACAGCCTTCGCAGAGCAGGTCAAATGGGAATTAACGCTTGAAGCAAGGAATGGAAATTTAATTTATGTTCCAGTAATCAAGCACATGAGTTAGATAAGTCCTGCCTGGCCATGACGAGTAGGGAAATCGGCTCTCGAGTGTCTCTTAAACAACAAACTTTAAAGGATTGTAAACGCAAAAAAATGATCTGTGACGGAAAGAAATGAGACGCGCACACCACGAGAGCACACACGGCCCACCTGCTGTGCACGCCGAGCTGTTAAAATATATGGCTACCAAACTTATGAGAACTATAAAAGTCATAAGAGCATCCTGCTCATGACTCAAAGAATTTACAGTGCGGCTGCATATACAGCCCATAACCCCTCTATATAAGCACAACATAAACATGCACGCGGCTGAGTTTGACTTGCAGATGGTCACTTAGAGTCTTGCCCGTCCCGAACAAAGCACAACGGGCTTTTTTGTTTTGCTTTTTGGCAACGCAAAGCAGCCGGGGGAGGGAAATATACTCATCCTTTATGATTCCAGGAGTCGGGGCCCTGCCAGGTATTTAGAGGAGCTCATTCCCCCGCTGAGCTGCTCTGCAATTTAATCCGAAAGGCCCAGTCAAGCACGACAGATGAATCTTGTCATCTTCCGAGAGGCCAGAGAGTTGACTGATCTGAAATCTTCAGTCAGAAAATAGAAAGAAAAAAACTCAATTTGGTTGCTCTCAGTGGATTAGGTCTAAAAGACGAGTCTCCGGAGTGCCGTCCGTACCAGCGACCCCCCCGGATATCCGTGATTCAACAGCTAGTCCGCTGCCAGGTACTGTTTCATGTTAATAACATTTCGAGATTGCTAATAAATCAGTCTCTGTTTCAGTAAACCGTCTCTGAAACCTTGAACTCCAATACATTGAGGTTTTTCACACATATACAAAAGTGGACATAAAAACTGAACGTGTGTTGGCCGGAACGGTTAGAGTCCAAGAGTAATGATAAACTATGAATCTGGGTTAAATCAACCCGTTCTCAACCGAGGGAATGTACAACTACCATTTTGTTGAAGCCTTTTTGCATCACGGAGATCACGTGGTGCGTTTGGTTTCGGCACCACGTGGTTAGATTTAGGAAAAGATCGCAGTTCTGGCTCGAATTGCGCCCCAACAGGAACGGGTTAGGTTTCTGAAAATATCTTTGCTTTCAGTTGAAATTACGCTTATAAATCATGCACGTGGGTTAAATGCGTTACACACGTTGACTCGGTTACGCTGATTAAAATAAACTCACGCTGACTTTTGTCACCTGAGTGAAAGTTCTGTGTTTGACACATTGATACCGTCTGCACTCTTATGTAATCGCACAAAATCATCTCTGTAAGTGTCCCTGTATCGTGCTCAGGAATTATTATTGATTATTATTACTTGAGTGACGAGAAAAATCACCTATATATTGTTCCAAATCATTCTACTACACAGTATTATATTACTATTTTACATGTATTTTTTTAGCCATTGCAGATTGACGTCTATTTATTCCGGTAAAATAAAAAAAAATTAATCCAGAGTTCTTCATTTTGGACAATTTTGTTTGCCCTAGGATATCGATTAATTTGTTTTGGAAGACAACAGTTCAAAGTTAAATATTTCTTTGAAGCCCTTTCTTCCCCACTGAAGGTCAAATTTGTCTCTTTCACTGCAGCTGCACTGAACCGGATCAGTTGGTCGGCTGTTAGATGATCAGAGAATATGTGTTAAAGTAACTGACCGACGTTCATGTGGTGGCCTGCTTTGCTTTGGGGTATGTAAATGTGCTTTTAACAGCACTTTAACACTGCATACGTTTAAATTGCTCTCTGCAGAAATGTTCTCAGAGGAAGTGTGAGCGCGCGTGTGTGTGTGTGTGTGTGTGTGTGTGTGTGTGTGTGTGTGTGTGTGTGTGTGTGTGTGAGAGAGAGAGAGAGAGAGAGCAAGAGGAGGAGAGATTGTTTCAAGAATGATTACAAATTAATGAATTAGTATCTCGGATTGGAAACTTAACCAACATTTAATCAGTTTTAAAAGGGGAAAAACTATTCTGACGCCTCAAAACTGATTTAGCAATGTTTGAAATTACGAGATGAATCAAACATCGTCTTGAAAATGTCAATAATTTCTCTCAGCACGGCCAGCGTTTTTGTCTTTTAACGTATAAAATGATAGATATGATCCGCACGGGTCATGCAAAGGGTGAAAACGCCGCTCCGCGAGTTCACTAAACGGTCGATGAAGTCACATAATGCGAGAACACGTCATATAAACTAATGGCGCGCGGGGAGGAGGAGAAGAATGCCTGTTTAACCTGCAGTTTGTCAAAGTACAAAGAAACACAAAGGCATCAGATGTTGGTGTCTTCGCTGGGCAGAAAGCAGCACAGCGGGTGGGCGGTACAAAGTGAGCCACGGGGCGCCAACAGCCACTATTTGTTTTCCAGGGGCCTTTTTACATAAGTTCAACATCGTGTAGATATTCCACAAAGCTGGGTTTTAACTCCTTCCACGATTTAGCAGTCTGGCAATGAAGTTTGTAAGAAACAGCTAATTACATGTTATATCAGCAGATTGGGAACACAGTCTCCAGATGATAACCTTATCAATTATGATAAGCTCATCATTTCCCGTTTGGAAACGTATTACCAAACATACTCCAAATTATCCACATTTCCCTCCAAAAAAGTCAACTCTTCGTGCAGATTGATTGTTATCCGTGCAAACAGTCCATCTGACTCTCCGTCCATTCAATGCCCAAAATTAGCCACGTTGTTGGAAATCAATAACAGCAAATGAGTGCAAGGATTACGTTTTTATCCGTCGCCCTGACTTCACCAGATGCGCCACGATAAATGAGGAAAAAAGTAACCACCCTCGAGATACTTAAAGACTGAAGTAAAGCGTTCAGAGTTTAACTGTGCAGCTTTAACCTTGAGCCGAGGTTAAATCTGAGGTTTAACCTTAACCCTTCACGGTGGACAGTTGCCGACGCCATTGCAGAGGAAGTCCAGATATGTGGGGGAAAAAAGAGCACTGGAAATATAAACCTAAACAGAGATCTAATAGCGATAATAATATTCAAGGCCATAAACGACTTATTTTCTCAGCTTCTTTGTGTGACCTGAACAGTTTTTCTCTGAAGCCTGGAACACACTGCCTTCATTACCTGTTGCTGCGTGGCAGCATTTCATTTCAGAGTCCATATAAACGGATTAAAACAGCCAGAGTGCCTGTTACACCTTCGCCTTGCGCAAAGAGAACCGCCACCTTTTTTCTTTTTTCTTTTTTTGCAGGTGCGGCACTCACTTCCCAGCTCAAGCATTCTATCACCTTGATGACTCTTAGACTCCTCTTAGAAAAAGCACTGACTGAACACACTTTGCTATCAAACTTCTCATCGCATGTGGGTAAAACAAAGAAAGGGGAAAACAGGCAAAATGCAAATTCCCCCTTAGCTCTGAAAATGTATTAAACATTTTAATAATCATCATTATTCAGAGGATTTCAAAATTATTTAGCATTCCCAGTTATGGTAATGTTATGTAAAATGTTTGCAATTAAAAGGAATGACAGAGTAAAACGAATGCTTTTTTTTTTGTGCTTTTTTTCTACAGATATATTTAACAAAGAATCTGGACTGCGTGCTCCATTTTATTGAGAAAGGGTAGCGATGTGTGAAAACAAAACCCTTTTAAAAAGGGGGGGGGGGGAGATTTTCTAAGTCAGTGAGTAGTGGCACACATTGACCAGAAGAGGAAGAAGAGGTTGATTGATTATTTCATTTAATCCCGCAGCCACACCTCCACTCCATACCAATTCTCCTCCCTTCACCCTTTCAGCCCCGCAGTCTTTTACACTTTAACGTGGCTTTCATCGTTGCTGTAAAACACACTAATTCCTCTTCATATCTCGGGCAAACAATTTCCATCTCCGTAGCTTTGTTCTCCCCTCATGGCCAATAGAATCGCTCTGAACTCCTTTAGGTTCTCCATCTCCATTCTGCTGTGAAGAGTCCATCCATTAGCCTTGCACCTCATTGCTCCCAGCACCTGACCCAGAAACCGGGGAGGGGGAGGTGGTGAGGGGGGGGGGCGGGGTACCGAGAGGGCCTCGCTCGCATCCACCGCCGTTCGCTCAATGCGGCGGCGGCCGTGTTGTGCTGGCACCGGTTATTGGTTTCGAGGCAATATGCCTGCACTGCTTTGTGTTATTGATGAGATTAAAATTGTACCTGGGGACAATGTTTTACGCTTCAGTGCATCAGAAGTCACTTGGCTGTGAGCGACGCCGAAACCACTTTGCAGCGACCACACATCGTATTATTCAACGAAAGTTTGAGCGTTGAGCGAGTTCAACGAAAGGTTTGATTTGCAATCAATTTTAGGCCAGCGGGTCGGGTAGCAGGACTGGAGTAATAAGTACTCAGCCGATACTCGATTACAGTTGAGCACATTTAAGAACTTTCATCCAGCCTTTGAGGAAGATGCAAGTTACAGTACGGCGATGATGTCAGAGCTCCGGTTCTTCCCGTGTGTGCCAAAAGTTCTGGAAGTGCAAAGTGATGTAGACAATGATCTAAAAACACTCTCACTGCACTGGTGAAACAATAATAAGACAGAGGGCTCTATTTTAATATTAAAAGCGCACGGTAGAAAGCTTATGGTGGAAGTGCATCTAGAGCGTGTCGAAATCCACTTTTAAAAGTTTGATGGCGGATGATCCGAGCGGAAAGTGAGGCGCATGGTTCAAACAGGTGGTTCTTCGTCTTTTAATCAATCAAAGGTGTGTTATGAGGGTTAAATTAAATAAAAAAGCACCATCTCCCATCATTCCCTTTACACTTGCACTTTCGCCAGCTGCTGTTATGACGGCGAATTTGATAAGTACGACGAGAGAGCTTTTCTCAGCAGAGGAAACAGATCTGCTCGTGTGCAGATTGATGCAAGCAATAATAATATTTCACCTCATAATCTTTTTATTTTCAATCTTTTGCATGTTTATGTGCTGCCGTGCATCCTCGCATGTGTAACAAGCAGAGTGCGAGTGGGTTGTGCATCTGCTGATGTAGGCACATCTTACCATCTTAATAATGCACTCATAAAATAACAGTAAAAGACTGAGCCATGCGGCTTCTCAGTCACGCAATTGTTTTCCGTTGTCACATCATAGCAATGCACCAAAAATAACCCACCGTATTTTAACACCAACACACTCACGGGCGCTGGACGGGAAAAATGACAACTGCATCAGCCCGAAACGAAGAAAGACACCTGCGTCTGGTGCTGTTTGGCACCGGGTGTAAAATAGAGCCCAAAAACTGACAAAACTAAATAGAGGCCTAATGGTTATAATGGTGAACTATTGGAGCCAAATTTCGTATTGAACAAAGAGATGTGTTACTTATTTTTGGAAGAGTAAAATGGCTCAGAACATGTTACAGCCTCTCTGAGCTGCACCTGAGAGGTTTAAAACTAAGCACATAGTGGGAAAGAGGAGAAGAGAAGCCACTCTGACCACTTCTACCACAAAAAGACAATGGAAAAAAAAATCACTGCCAGCACTTATTATTTGATGTCCAATTTACCGTTTCATTTTCTAACTTTAAAAATAAAGCTTTACTTCTGTTTGGCGAACGATTCGCAGCCACCAAACAGTCTGCCGAGGTCAATAAATGTGTGTTCACTTCATACTGTAGGTGGATAGAGTAGCCAAAATCTAAATTCAAATAAAACTAGTTATTTTGTAAAAAAAAAAAAAAAAAAGAAAGACAAGCGCTCAAGTATAATTTTACATCGTAATGAAAATAAATAATGACGTTACAGTATAAAGGTATTTTCTGAATAACTACAACTACTCAAGTCGTGAGCAACTTAGAAATTAAAAGAAAAATACTGACACACTCCTGTCTGCTTTCCACTTCTTTAATTTGACTGACATCATCTCAACCACAGATGTCCTTCTCAGGTAAACATACACATATTGAAATATCACATCCTCAAGTGTGATTTAATACAATTCTAATGATATTATGTGTCTCCTATGTTATTTATTATATTATAAAAAAAATGAATATATAAAGTCTCATTGTCATTATTCCAGTACTTACATTAAGATTGCAGAAGTGGCCAACGCTGTCTCTAGTCTGAATAAGAGAGTGAGATTCATATTATTCACCTGAAAAAAAAAGCACAGCATTAAAACAGTATTATGCAGGAGAGTGAGACATATTTATAAGTGGCTTAATTCTAACATATTATAGGGTATATTTTTTTTAACCCCTTTGGAATATTACACCAAGATTTTTGAAGGAAATTTGGACTATCTGATGACTCATTTCTTTAGAGTTGTTTTATATTGATGCGTGTTTACATTTATACTTTATCTTGGGCAGAACATATGTTGTTGACATGTTAATTTTTTACATTAATTAAAAGTAGGTCGTCTTTTTTCATGTGCAATATTTGCGCTCTACTATCTCGCATCTCCTCATCAGGTTAAATGAAAGCTCCAATATTTACATTACAGCAGACAGCAAGATGAGTAGTCGTTTTGAGGCACGATATACTGTGTATATAATATTAAACTTATTAGCATTATTGCAACAGACAGTTGCTCCTCTGTGTCAGCTCAGTGTCAGCGCGGTGCTCTGATGTACTGACTTCAGACCAGTGTTCACAACTGGAGAGCGCCGCACTTTGCGCTGTTAACATCAGCTGCGAGCATCGTTTCAAAGCCCAACTCCAGCAGTGGAAAAGAGAAACGACAGCTGTGCTGGTCGGAGTGTGTTGATATAGCTTCAGACGTTATTCTGCTACGAACTCAGTCATTACTTTAAACTTAAACCTAAAGGTTGGGAAAGCCTCTAATCTTTCACTCGTAGTCTGTTCAAAAGATGTTTTCTAGGCGTACAAAGCCACATCATCTGCGTACAAAGAGAGGCAATGAAGCTATTAACAAACACAGAAAATTTCAGTGGGCCGAGGATAGAGAATACATTCAAAAAGGGCGGGGGTAACTCCACAATAAATGCTTGAATTGGAATATGATACTATCAAAACTGTGCTCCCATCAATAACTTTTGACATAAATAGATGATAGCGACTAAAAAAAGATATAGACGTGAAGATTAGTGTCACTCCCTCTGAAATGTTTGCTCAGGTAGAAGATATATATATATATATATATATATATATATATTTGGTCCGGTGGGGTGAAGTGACTTGCTTATGAAACTCGGAACAAAAAAAAAAGTGTAATGTGCTGAAGATGGAGACTTCACATTGCCCAGTGCCGGGTGGGTTTGACACTTTATTCTCCAGAGGTTAACAGCACTGCAGAAGAGCTGTATTGGATGCCAGCTTAACAGGAGAGCAATCTGGATTGGTATTTAAAAGATAATAGTGAAGCAAAAACCAATTAGCTTTGTGCTCTGTGGCAGCCCAGTGCTCACAGCTGTTGTCAGTGCAATTACAGGGTCACTCCTGCTGCCAGGTATAAGCCTATATCTTGACACCAGCCAGGCTAATTTCGCTGCAAAGCTAATTATGGAGATGATTATTGCCGTGAAGTGGGTGACGTTTCCTTTAAAGTTTGTGTTTTGATTATTTCCCGTTATCTTTTGTCTCACATACCTGAGTGACGAACGGTATTTCAGCAAACTTCCCGTCCGCAGCTTTGGCTGAACAGAGCAGAACCTCAATTAAAACTGTATCAAATATTGTCTGATATCAGAAAGACTTTTTTTTTTTTTTTTTTTTTTAAGATCCTTTTTAAACAAAATCAAAGGTCTCGTGAGATTGTAGTTAGGCTCATGAGACTAAAACTATTTGCAAATTCTGGTCTGCTCTGTACAAATTCTCGCTATTCACCTTCATACCCGCACGACCTTCACAACCTTCACGGGTTGCCGTGCTTCGAATAAACTACATATTGACCATCATTATCTAACACCAGATTGTCCCATACTTTCACAATGTCAGCATTGAGCAGACTGCATTCAACGGTCGTGCTTCTTCCACACTTCACCCCTTTAAACTTCCTTTTGAAGCTCTCTTCTTTTATTTGTCCCGAAAAAAAAAAAAAAAAAAATACTTCCATTACTTATCGTGTGTACATACAAATGCAACCCATGAACGCCCTCCGGAAAATGCTGTCGGCAGCGTGCACTCTTATCCACAACTGAAAAATGATGATTCACCCGCCTTTTTTACGTGATGATGGTGGTCTTTTTGGTCCGTCTTGAAACGTGGCTGCTCGGAGCACCATTCGCCTTCGGACGTGGTCAGAGACATGACGTTTGTTTCTGTCCTTCACTTTCAGCCTTGCCACATAAAGGGCACGCTGCACTCCTGCATTCGCACCGCTGTGGCTGGGAGGTACGGAATCAACCATTATGAATGTTATCCTAAGAATACTAAACTGTTTTTAGTTCAATTTTGAGAATACATGAAAATTTAAGTCAGTGGTATAAAAGGGGCAGAAAAATCAGTTTTTCTTTGAAAGGGCTGATTACTTTCTGATGTAAAAATTTGGTGTTTTTCTTACGTTTTATCTTTTCATTGGGAAATAGAAATATGTCCCCAGCCAGAATTTAACTTGAGAAAAAAGAAGAAGAAGAAAAAAAAAAAAAGTTTTTCTTTACTTCTATCACCTTTTTTGAAATTTAAAATTACACTTTTTTTTTTTTTTTCTTGCATCTGTTTGGCTCCGATTGGATTGAGACGTGCGTTTCCATGGCCACATGGTCGTGTTGAAGGTTGACGAGCACGGAGACAGAAATAAGTCCTTCAGCGTGAAGCCTGCAGTGAATCCGACCTCGAAGACCTGACAGACAGAACACAAAGTGAACTCCCGACGACACAACACACTGCAGGACAGTCCATCATTAACCACGAGACAGCTTAATTAAAAGGATCAGAACAAGATCTCTGGAATACAGCTTGACATTTTAACTGCTGTTAAAAGTGCCTTCTTTATCGGCGTGAGCATTAGAGGAACTAAGGTTATTATTGAGTCATTATAAAGGATAAATTGGTGGCAGCGACTTCTCAGCTCACATATCTCACCACGGCTTTAATATATTAGGTCTTGTTGTGCGTGGCCGAGAAAGTAATCAGTCTCAAAGTGAGAAACAGAGCTTTCCTACAATAGCTTTCAAGCGTCTCTTTGTTCTGACAATTTGTACAGGTCATTCCACCTCTTTCTTTAATGTCCACCTCCGCAGAAATGTACACAAATGCACACATATGCAAAGACTGTGAGAAAACTCACCAACGTGTAATTACAAGTGTAATTTTTTTTTTTTTAGAAAGACATTGAAACGTGACGGATAAATTGAATTTTCACCCGCACACTTGTGGAAAGCATTCACCCTTGTTTTTTTTTGTTTCGTTTTTTTAACGAGTCAAACTAAAAAAAAAAAAACCTGCGAGTTACATTCTGTGTGTTTCATGCAAATCTCTTTCACATTTTTTTCACATTCATTTCACTTCTCCTTTCGCAAGATGCCCCCCCCCACCACACACACACACATACGACAGAACCAGCTGGCCATTAACGGGAGCAGGACTGTCCGTAATGATTTCACCTGTCAAGTGTGATCCCGCTGCACACAGCAGAGTGCAATGGCCACCGGGAGTTTCAAGTCAGCTACTGACGAATGGCCAAGGCTGGTAGTGGATCAGGAGACTCGGGGGGCTGTCTGACTTATCACTCCACCAGCAGACACTATTACAGCCACTGGGTTTGTCTGCGGGCTGCTGTACTCTCTCCGTCTGCCTCTCGCTTTACGCATACTGTATTCCTACTCTGTCAGCGTGTTTCTCTTTCTCCTTATCACTCGCAATTTCAAAAAACCGAAGTCCAAAAAAGAAAAAGCTTTATCGGCACGGCTCTTCAAAAATGAACAATACTTGCCAAAAAAAAAGCAACTTTCAAACTTACCCGAGGGAGGATGACTGAACATGCGTATTTCTCCCCCAAACCCTGTTTTACATTCACGCTGTTGGACACATTTACATTTGTAGCTTGTCAACTGTGACCGGAGTGGTTGTTTTTTCTTCTGGAACTTGAACTGATCCCGACGAGGCCCAATCAGAGAATTCTGTTTGAGTCCGCTTCATGTTTTTCCAAAAAGACTCCAGGCTCGGGTCAAACTGAGCACATTT
Organism: Embiotoca jacksoni; assembly: GCF_022577435.1. NCBI lineage: Eukaryota > Metazoa > Chordata > Actinopteri > Embiotocidae > Embiotoca > Embiotoca jacksoni. Next base: position 2,471,329 of record NW_027185329.1, read on the forward strand.
TCTGACTGATTACACTTCATGGCTACGTCGTGTACGTCATTATATTTATAAGGCGGTATGTTCGATGTTTGACAGCATGTGATATCTTTCTATGCGCTGTCAGGGCCACGGGCTGTTTTGAGACGTTTTTCTTTCTTACCCGGTCTGATGAATCATTCGTCTTTGTGTCATTGTGTACGCTCGTGTGCTGTTCATGTCTTTTTGTTTTATATTGTTGTGAGGACAGAAAACAGGTCCTCACAATGTAAACCATTTCACAGTTAAGACTTGCTTTTGTTCGTCATATACGGAAAATTCACATTCATTTTCATCCCATGTGTTTGATAATACAATCAGATTGCAACAGGATTATGTTTTCCATGAAGGCAATAAGGGGATGTTTTATTAACAAACTTGGCAGATAACAAATGTGTTGATACTGAATGTAATTTGTTTACTGACAATGTTTTTTTCTGCCAAAGTATCTGACCTTGCAGTTCAGTACTTGATTAAGGTTAAAAAAAAAAAAAAAAAAAGGAAAAAAAAAAAGAAGCTCTTAGTCTGATTTTAAACATATTGCAACTTGGAACTCAACATTCAAATTAAATTTCAACTTTGATTTTTTTTCCCTAATCTGAACCAAAGTGCTTTTGTTGCCTAAACCAAACAACAGAACCACCCGGCGCAAGAGTCGTGCATTCTCCACATCAACCACCTGCTGCCGACTCCATTTTAGTTTATTCATTGCAATAAAAAAAGAAACATTTCCACTGAATGCAATCCAGCCAATAATAACATTGCACAAAAACATGATTTAAGTTGGTCTAGCTTCGCATTAAGACTAGAAACACGAGGGGAACAGGGTCGATCTGACCTGATCTGATTGGGAACCCAAGGACACGATGCCTGCCCAACTATAGTCGAAAGCTCACTGCACCGCAGGCCTGTCAATCAAACAGACACGCCCCCTGCAAACATACCACTTTTTGAGGCCTAATATCTTATTTATGATTGGATTATTTTTGGATGGACAGCCAGAAAACTAATAAGGAGAGACTTTAGCAAATCCACACCAAAAAAACGTAGACTTTGGTCCTAACCAACCTATGCTGACCCCTAAATGGCAGAAACCCCATAAACCTCCCTGAACTTCTGTTCCCAGCAAGCCTTGGATATTAATTACTAGCAAATTACTGAAAAATGATTTGGTAATTTCTTGGGGCTCGACAAGGGTTTATGTACTAACTGTAGTACTGATGAATATTGGGGAGTGTAACAGTATTGTAGCTTTGAATAGCTCCTGGTTAGGCCATTAGGTTAGTGTTTTCTTCATTTCCTGTTTTGAATCATGAAGGTCATGGCAAAACTTACCAACAGTTACATTACTGTATATTTCTAATCTTACAAAACTTGGTAGATAGTAACCATGTGATTCTTGGTGGTAAGACGAGGTATCTGTTCTACAAATAAATAACTACTTTTGCTACCATGACAACAACACAAAAAACCTGTTTAGTTTTAGAAATTCCTGCTTTTGGTGTCAGCCTTTGCTGATTAAAAAAAGAGGAACAATGAAGGATGCAGATGAAAATTAGCCTGTATGACTAAATTTGACCAATTTATACGATGGACCCAGGTGCTCACATTTATGTGCAATTTAATAATCTGACTAAAATGAATTATAGAGCTCTTTCAAACACCACAACATTGGTGTGAGTAGCAGCCACGAAAACAATGCAGCCTGGATTCAGTCTCACCTGTTGCAGAAAAAGCACCTTTTGTTTTTCTGCTCCACAACAGACGTCTGCACCTCGCAGTATTTCTGTCTGTTCTCGGTCTGTTTCTCCGTCCTTCACTTGTTCACGCTCTCCCGCTTTGTTACTCTCGCTCCGCATTGCTCTGTTTCTGAAGTGAACTTTCCAGCACAATATTTGTCAGGCTTTTTTTTTTCAGCATAAAAAATAAGCATTTCATGCCTGTTTGCATGATGACTACTGAGGGCATGCCAGGTCCCTTTTCACTGAGGGTGTTGCTAAAAGGCACAGGCTGTGTAAAGCACATTGTCAGCGAAAGAATGACACAAGTCCTTCAGTGGGTGACGCACTGAAAATCGTCTTGCACTGTAGGAGTAAATACTGTAATAAATGTGTCTTACAATACTTTGCTCTGGTAGGTGCGAGCGAGTTTTTTGTAAATGTTAAAAATGCCAGAATGTATCGACCCCCCCGTCTTCAAATAAGCCCACAGATTTACTGAGAAGCATGTTTCAAAGTCAACTTTTGCTGCACAGATAGCACAGATTTAAACTCCTACTGCCAACAAATAGAGCCTTTGACCAGGCTGTATCATATCTGACAGACCTCATAGTTCCTGTTATCCGAACAGAATACTTTGGTCTCAGGTTCAGAGAGTTTCCAAAAGTAGAATTTGAGGCAGAGCCTTTAACTATCGAGCTCCTCCTCTTTGGTTTTCGGGAGGCAGACACCAGATTGTGTCATTTGACCATTTCTTTAACATTGTTTTAATGTGGTTTCTTCATTTTTATTTTTGTATGTGGTTGCTGTACGTTCTGGTCTCTGTTGTGACTATGTTGCTTGGTGATTTTGCACTTTGAATAAATAGCTTCATTTTATGACATTTACGCTTCAGTTTTTTCAGGCCAGGAAGTGTTTTTGTTTTTATGTACAAAGCAAATGTATTATTATTTATACTTTACCAGTGTCCAACATGTGTTTGTGGTTTTGGTCCAACAATGTTTTAGTAAATATGTCCTTTTGCGTATCATCAGGCCTGTGTGTCTGGATATTCTGGATTTATGTGTAAATTAATACCTCAGTTAACATTAATACCATTAATAAATTATTATAGGATCATTAGTTAACTGTTAATTAATACTTAACACTTAATTAACAGTCAACTATGGACATTTTGCTCGTTAGTGGCTGAACGTCAAATGATGCAGCTTTAAGATACTAAAACATTTCATTTGTAAATTGTAATACTGCAGTTAGAAATGGTCAATAAGCATTTTATTTTCATTAACTGAATGTAATTGACAGTTTGGTTGTGATTTATTAAGCATCAACTAATGAATCAGTTTGACCTAAAACATTACATATTATATGTTTGTGTAAAATGCCGTGTTTTGTTACTTCTTTTTTTCTTTTTTTGGGAGGTTATTCTGTTGTTTCCATTCATGTTGTGCCTCCAAGTAGGATCTGTCCTTCGTTAAATGTAAAGTGTGCCTTTCCCATCAACATGTCATCATTCATCTGTCGTCTGTGCTCCGTTCTTGTTTTTCAGTGTCATGGGAGGGAGGAGGCGGCTTGGGCCTACCCCCAGCATGCATTAGGTAAATTGCAGTAAAGACACCTGGGCTACTTTGATTACATGGGCAAACATATTCATCACAATAATCCCCCCCCCCCCTTTCATCCCCGTGGGCCATTCTGAGTTCCCACCCACCTCGACCTGCTCGTGTGAACACGGACAGAAACACAAACTCCACACAGAGAGGCCGCAGTCGGGTTACAAAAAAACGTGACCTACTTCATGCGAGCCAACTAACCACTGAGCCACCAAGCCGCCCATCAATAAGTCATTACCTCATTAATTCTGAGACTTTCTAATCATCACCATAAACAAATGAGTCTACTGCCAAGAGGATTAGCAGCCCTTTCCAGGCTTCTGCATTTTGCATTGTGCGCTACCAGGTCAGAGCTGGCAGGAAGTTTTCCGGCTTGCCAGATGCACACTGATCGCTTTAGGGTTGAAAAGAAATTAATAAAAATAAAACACAAGCGGAGGACGGTGTTCATGCAGCACAAATTGAGTAGGAGTTCTCGGAGTTTCTGGCGAGAGCAGCTGAGGAACGTGAATAGGAAAGTTATCTCCACCACATTCTTATAAACCGAATAATATTCAAAGGTATGTGGAAGTGATGGGGAGCGGTGATAAATAACTGGTTGTTATTTTGAGAGCAAACAGCGCCGCTTGAATCAAATCAAGGATGTCACCCAAACAGATTTTTTTTTGATAAAAGTATAATAATTAATTGGAAGTGATATATGACATGTAAGGTGTGAGTGGACTAGTAGTGAGTGTTCTCACTTACCTGACTTCAACTTGGAAATCTTTCATTGGCCACTGTGGTCAACGTGGGTTCATTAAAACAGAAAAGGATGTTGAATTGTCCTGGAGAATATGAAGTCACTCTGCTACTGCAGCTTTTACGCTGTTTTGATATATATTTCTTCTTTTCTTCCATCGAGATAAAACTACTTTTGTGCATTTTTTGTAGAAACTGTTTTGTCCGTCCTTCTTGCCATGATGCCATGTAATGGCCAATTGGGAAAAAAAAAAAAAACAACAACAGAGGATCTGCACTGTCAGGATACATCCTGTTAACTTCCATGGTGCGCCACTGATTTAAGCTCCCCCAAATGTTGATAGATGACATTTTTCCCCGGTTTCAACCACTCAACATCGGTAATGTTCCACTGGTGATTAAAGACATCTGTCCCTTTACAGCATTTAATAGGATAACTGTCCCTGGCTAACGTTAGCACTGATTCTCTCTCGCCCTCTTTGTTCAGTCCATGTTAATGTAATTTTACTACCTGATGATTCACCACCTGTGTGATGACAGAACAGAGGACATTTAAACCCGACCAAGACAGACGTCGCCAGTTATGCGAGTGAGACAGCTTTCGGAGAACACGAATGTTCAAATGCTGCCACGGCAGAGAAAACAAATAAAGCTTATAACACGTCGGGTGGCCAATACATTTCTTCCAACAGTTGTCTTTGAGCTGAGTACTTTCACACAGAATGAGAAAAAGCATGTTTTTTTCAGTGGAGATTGATTTTTCTGAGCTTTCACACTTAAGAGTTTCAACCTTGTGATGTCAACACTGAGACTATTTCTCACAGCTATAGTTTTCTTCGCCGTGACTATCATCTGGCCGACCGCTATTTGTATTAGCGTTTGCTTCGCCACAGCGAAGGATGGACCAATCAGGTCGTCACTGCGATTGGATGACGGTGATTAGCGCTTTTTTTTTCTTTTTTTTTTCACGCGTGGCCGGAAAGAAACACCGAACATTCAGCACCTCGTCGCACTGCTGGCGATCATTACAAACAATAAAAATTAAAAAAAAACATGCTGCGTTCAGGAAAAAAAACAAAACATATATATATATATATATATATATATAAAGATATATATAAAACCCATATATTCATGCCACTAATTTGGGTCTGGCTATCTCAGGCCACCCGGTGTTATATGACAAAAGAACACAAAATACAGTCTCTACTTTATTTTGGGATGCGGTAGAGTTGGTAGTAAGCAGGCGATGACGTCACCGCAGGTTTGGCTAACGTACCAAACGAATCCCAAACAGTACACAGACTTATTTGAATTGCAATTTTTAGTCAGCTCTGAACTTGAAATTAAGCACAAAAATAAGGCACAAAATAACCGATTGCTCAAATGCCCCCCCTCCCCGTTAGCCAGTATTCAGCTGTGTCACATCTGACAGTAATTACAGCTCCGGTCTGTGTGAGTCAGTTTGTAACAGCTTGGCACATCTGCACTCTGCAATTTTACTCCCATTCTTGCATTCTGTAAAAATGAAAAGAGGATTCACTCGAGAAAAAGTCTTGAAGGCTGTCCGCTGTCGATGGCAAAGCCCTTAAAAAGACGTGGAAAGATTAAGCACCTTGGTCATTGTGGTGTCGGCAAGGTCGAAGTCGATCAGACCAGAGGCTAGTCAGGGCCCGGATCGGATCGGATCTGATACGAGCAGCACCTGAAGAGCTAAGAGGCAGTCAGAGTCAAAGCGGCGCACGGCAACAGGAGCATCATCAGGCCAAACATGAAAGACTTGGTGACAATTAAACAGAGAAATCAGGGTTTAAAGAATTGATTTGTAAAATGTTCACCAGATGGGTCTAATTTTTTCTAAAACAACTGGACAAGAAAAGGAGCCTGTTAACTTTCTCCATCAGGATTTTATGAAGTGAAAACTACGATTGGTTTATTTCCTCAATTAACGGCTGAGTTTGTACTAATGCATAATGTTTGCACACATTTTTTTCATACTGAAAAATGCCCATACTGAGTGGACTTTGTCAGCCCTTCAAATCCTCACATTTCAGAATCTTTGCTTCCATTGATGGATAATTGACTAATTTTATCAAAGCAAAATCACGGCTGATGTCGAGGCAATCGGCGAAAGAGAACGTTGAAAGCGAACAGAAAAGAAAGATGAAAACGGTCTCTTTTAAATGTAACGACACATTTAGAGCAACAAAAGTGAGCGGCGAGTAAGTTAAAGTAAGGAGTGTAGGCTTGGCGATCTCCGGTTGAATCTGCTGTTGTGTGAATGATTTATAGGCTGATGTTAAGTGCTTAAGTGGTAAACGAATGAGCCAATCTGCTTGTCCAATCTTGATTACTTTGGATTAGGACCCTGCTCGTTGGACTGAGAGGTCTCCGCCTGGACGGCGGCGTGAGCGATGGGGAGGCAGTCGTCCAGACTCGAACTTTGTGCCGTAACAGCGTTGGCGAGCTTTTCAGTTCTAATTTCAGGAGAGAATCAAACAGGAATCTCAACAGATGCTTTCTTTAGGCGCAGCTTCCGCTGAGGTGTACGAAAACAACTGCGCTCCATATGTTTACCGTGATGTTCCCATCTCGGTGTCACATATACCTCAAACCTGTCAACGATGTCGATGTGAATATGTGACAACGTGTCTGTCCTGCAAAAACAATTCTTTCAAATGAATCAGAGTCGTGACTTTTCTGATGGTTTCTGTGGTCCTGAAATAAAACGAAAATATAAATTAAAAGTGTCCCAGCTCAGCCTTCTTTGAAGTACGAGGTCATCAGGACTACTGCCACAAAAAAAATAGAAATATAAAGATGTGTGTGTGAAACTAAAATACATAATTTATTACAACACTCTATTTTCTGTTGTTTTTATTTTCTGTTTTATTATTCATTCAGCTTTATTAATCACATGAAACGCTACCTAAAAAGTAATGTCACTGAACTATTTCGAACGGCGAGTGAGCTTTTTTTTTTTTTTTTTTTTTTCTCCCCGTGTCCATGGCAACACTTTGAACAATGATCCATTTCTCAAGGTTATTTCCAAGTGCTCTGTGAGCTTTAGCAGTAAACAGATATGATTTTGTTTACCTGTCCTTTGTATCTATCCCTGTAAACATTTTCAAACAGTGTGTTTTTAATGTTTTATACCCTGCATTGTTTTCATCCAGCTTTTCTGTGCCCGCTTTATTGATGCATACTTCATGAACACACATCGCAATCACCGCCATTTAAATGTTACTGTCGACAGATATATGCATCTTTTATTTCTTGGCATGTGGGGAAAAATATTGCAGTAAAGTGCCACACGTGATGAAAAACCTGCACAGGTTGCCCATTAATTTCAACTTCTTAGGACATCAAATGGATTTTGTTTCTGCATATCCTGCACACAGCAACGGCAGAGGGGATTTTTTTTTTTAACATTATTTTTAAAGGAAAGAAACAGTCAACATTATATTTGGACACCGGCTTTTAATTTTTCCAAATGTTTCCTTCAGTTTGTAGCGCCACACTTTGAAGCTGCACAATTCATTATCACTTTTTCTCGTATTTGTAGACACTTAATGCCCGATTTGTCTTGCGTGAGGCTGTGCAGCGTGGATGGTACAACTATAACGTCCTTTTTAATGCATGATGTGTCTCTTTGTTTGATAAAAGTTGCATCACAGCTGGTGTAGAAACTGGGGAGGACGAGCAGAAATGAACAGAGAATCCTTTGAGGGTCGGTAGACTCCCGAAGCGTAGTTCTCGTCTTGACTTAAAAATAAGATGTAAAAAAAAAAAAAATACAGTATATGACAGGTTTTCTCATTTTCTTGGCTATAACAGTTTATTAACTGCACATTTCGCTGCTGATATTATACTGTGACTACAGGGGATGGTGCTGGAGGTCATTCACTCCTACAGATTTCAGTTCAGTATGAACGACATGACTGCAAAATCTAAGCTTACACACTTCATCTGGTTTATCTTTATGCGGAAAGAGTATCCACGTTCCACATATGCCATCTCGTACTTGCAAATCTGCTTATTTTATATTCATCACCCATTTATCTTTTTATACTTGATATTTCTGGTTATGAAATAGATGTGCTAATACATGTGAAATGAGACTGATACATTTTGTCGTCTCATATCGGACTTTCTTTGGAAGCCTTTGTTTTCCGGACTAATTCCTTGTCAAAGTTCCTCTTTCTTCATCCCCAAAAAAACGGAGGAGGAGCCTCTCCCGCTTTGTCTGTCTCCGAGTTGTAATGCAAAGAGATGAGTTGCATTTGATGTACATGCCCGTTAGAAGGAAAACCAGAACGCAGAATTCTTTTCTGAAATACTCTAAATATCGAAGGCGTAACATCAGAACTGTTTTCAAAGCGCCTGTGATCAACTTCCATCTGAAAACTCCCCCCCCCGCCCCAAACTGACGGGTGTACAAGTGCGTCAACAACTGTATCAAAGTCAGATAATAAATGTTGCATGTCTTCTCAGTGAAACTATTGTTTCTTTTTCTTCAACTCATACAGTATATATGGTCTATTTTCCAGCCATGTTTGGCTACGTCCATCAATCATTCACGTAAGGTTTGCTTTAAACTAGCATCAAAATGTGTGCTTCATTTGGGTATGTTTTGTATTCATGAAAAAAAACATGCTTTTCACTGGCCTCAAGGTGAATATTCTCCAATTGTTTTGACAGTTTGATATATAAGAGGAAATGCCGTTTCGTCATGCTCCGTACTCTGCTCATCAAATCTCACTGTGGGGTGAAAGAAAATCATATCATTTCAAAATGTTTTCTGATGTTATCATTTTCCTGAATAGAAATGTTTATGTCCCCGTAAACTGTCACCCACTTGCTGTGTTGTCAGCTTTTTCCTTCTTCAGTGGTTGTAATTTGGAAATGTGTCCATCCTTACCGCCATATTGGTACTTTACATAGCAATTCAGTCATAATATCACCAATCCGTGAGTGCAAATAGCACATTTTTAAACACTTTTATAAATACATTTTGTATGTTTAATTTAAAACGTGTTTGTTTGTTTTTTTTATCTAAACTGCTGCACCGCTCTGTCAGCGCAAGTGTTGTTGAAACTAAGCGTCATTGAGCGTGCTCCTCCGAAGCTTTTTATGCATCAGCGAGCGTGATTTATTTTTACCTGGAGGGTCAGTTGAGTTTCTCAACCCGCATTAAGAGTTTAAAGCTCTTCAAACTTTTAACAAAAACAGGTGGCCATGAGCGGCACATCTGCCTCACTGAATATGTAACACTGAACACAGAGGCCCAGACTCAGTGGAGGGTGCTCAAAGAGAATAATGCACGGCGCGTCACTTAAGAAGTCCAAATCAGGATGCCATCTTCGCAGCAATCATTATTACTGTTTGCAATATTTGAGTAACAAGCAGAACGAATGTCTGGTCAGCAGTCACACAAATCTGAAAAAAAAAAACATATTTTGGCCACTTCATCTGTTATTTGTTTGAAAGACCACGTAAACAAAGAATGACACATTCCAATAACACGGTGAGTAACGCTTTTAATAATGCTGGCGGCGAAAAGCTGCCGTCGGTGATGCAACGGCCGTCATCATCAGTGAGTCAGACAGGAAAGGGTTGTTTACTCTTTAAAGGGTGCGGTCAGAGCACAGCACACATCGACTGTATCTGTATAGGAAAGCGGACGTAGCTGCCGGATGTGAAAACTGAGGCCGATACCGAAGTGCCTTAAGCTGCAATACCACCGAGTGCCACTAGAGGTTGGTTACAAAATGGGTGAGCTGGGAGCTGGGAGCACAAGGGGATGGCAGCCAGATTTAAACTGTGTACGTTTTTTGGTTGTTATATGCGCAGTCTTTTTGGTAGCACCTAGTAGAGTGCAAAATATTTTTAGTATTCCTTATCTGAAGCTGAAAGACCAAAAAACACAAAAAAAAACAATTGCAATACTACAATAAACACAGATAAAGTGCAAACAAATTAAAACTAAACCTCATGACCCTCCAGGAAATTATTTTTAAACACCACTTGTAACAGCAAATAGATTTACAAGGAAATTGAATACAACCCAGATTAACTATTTTTTTAAATCAACATAATAAGGCCAAAGCTGTTGGACAAGTAAAATGATGTACTGGGAAACATTCAACTTGTTTTTCCATCCAACCTATGTAACAATGCATTTACGTAACACAGCTGGCAAAAACAAATTAGCAATGTCATTTCTCTGAGACGAGGTTGAACACAATGACTGAGACATCTGAGATTAAATGAAAAAAATATCTTTAGATTCTCTTTCTTTTACTTTGTTCACTTAAATGTCAAAGTACTACAGAAACATTTGTCGAACAGCAAACCGAGTCGCATTTGAATTGCTAAAAAGATAAACTAAATGTTTTGTTTTTTACATTCGAGAGCATTTTGAGAAAGGGCCATGACTCGCCACTTATTCTAACACAACTCCTCTTTGGTTTGGGAATACAAAACGCCATCCTTGGTGCCACTGTACCAAACCGCAGGTTTATTCTTGCAGCTCAGACACAAAACTTGCTCGTGAAATTATTTTTTCTTCACATTTCTAAATGAACGTTTGAAAAATCCACGTACTCTCTGTTCGAAGATGATAATACACCATCGCCTCCTTTCTGGTCAATTTAGTTTAAATGTTCTTCCTGTGAGATTACAGGTAACGTCGCGCCATTTTGTTCTCTATGTGGCCCACGAATTCTTCATGATAGCTCCCGACCGGACCGAGCATCGGGACTGCGAATACACGACGAGCGCATTAATATCAGACGATTGGGTTTTATATTTTTTTTTTTTAGCTGATCGATGATGTGCCTTTTAAGAAATCGTCATGAAGGTCGCACTTGCGGATATGTAACAAATTGTCACAGATAGTTTGTCGGAAACATAAATTGCTGCCCTCCTAATTTCCAGCTTGTCCTCTGCAGCCTGGTGAATTTCCATTCACTCCGCCTGCCCAGACCTATTTCTCATTTTCGTTTCACAGCGGTAGCATCACAGGTAGTTTTTCTATATCCATTAGGCTTTTAATGCTGAGGAAACAACCCATTCTCTCACAGCACCATCCCGCTTCACTGTGCATTACCTCTGACCCTCTCTGCTGGACAGCTCTCCCACTGGGATTTCCTGGGTTGAAAGGTGCAGCTTTAACAGGCTCTCTGGTCGAGCCCAAAAAAAACGTAAGTGTGTGTGTGTGTGGAGGGGGGGGGGGGGGGGGGGGGGGGGGCGCGTAGGATTTGACATCTCGGTTGCGATAAAAGAGATCAAAGTCGTAGGCAAAGAAAAAAACTAAAGTGCAGGAGTGGATTTTGTTGCCTTTAAGAGCGTCGGGAAAGATTTGTTTACGTTGTAATTAAAATGACAGACGAGAAAGTGAGGCCTCGATCATTAACCCGGAGTTTCCGTCGAGGCTTCATCACTGCGGTGATACTTCCGCGTGCGCGGTGCAAAAAGCTAAAGCAACCTAATCCGTAATCAGTCAGCATTGTTGTCGACATTAAAAATAACATTTTCCATCAGGCTTGCAAGATATGGAAACAACGGCGCTTTTTTTAAATTTGTGATAATGTGAGGCTTTCGTTGAAGAATAGATGGATGTATGTATGTATGTGTGTGTGTGTGTGTGTGTGTGTGTGTGTTTGTATTATTATTATTACACACATAGACATGAGAAATCCATTTAGGAAACATTCGGCTGAAAAACACAATGTTGCACTGTGGGTTGAACACAGATCCTCAAGTGAAAGCGTAATTATGCCAAATAATGTGCAATCACGTCGAAGCTCCTTTCTCCCTCCCTCTCTGTCTCTCCCTCTTTAAAACCATCCCAAATCAGTTTTGTATGAATGTGTAATTTGTCTTTTTTTTTTTTTTTTTTGCTGCTCAGAGAAAAAGAACAATTGGCATCCTGCAATTTCCTCCCTCGTTTGGGAGGCAGTTCTACATCTGAAAGCGGAGGGTTACCACCAAAGTTTGTGCACCTCAAGAGCAAAACCCAGTGGTGGAAGAAATGTAGCAATACGACAGTATGAAAATACTCTGCTGCAAGTAAACGTCCTGCATTTAAAAGGTCAAAATACGAATGTGAGCGAAAGACAATAAAATAGTAGTATTTTGTTGTTGTTGTTGTTGTTGTTGTTTTTGCACTACAAAAGATGACTGTGTATTTGCTATGCGACGGCGCACAATTGATTTGGAATAATTGCAGCCGATACTGAACTGTGTTGGTTGTTTTTTTGTTTTTGTTTGTTTAAGCGCCTTCGACTTCAATAGAATCGAAATTAAAAAATGTGAGAGGGTAAATGCGCGTCGTGCCCCAGGAAATATGTGAGGCCTTGTATTTGACCATTGTGCAGCTTCAAGGAATCGAATAGCGCATTATCCGGCCGACATCGCTTTTCTTCGTGGCAATTTTCAATGAAGCGCACGTCAAAGGCTTGCTGATAAGATACGGGCACATGTCAGGGGGAAATCTTCTCACGGCGACGACGTATCGAGACAGAATCTGTCAGAGGCTCCTGGAAAGATGTAAAGGGGAGAAAGAAAATAAAAGGAGCGCGGAATCGAATCAAATACAATCGAATGAAATATTCTCGTCGGTTCCATGATAAAAAAAAAATGCCTAAACATGATAAAGTGAGCGATAACAAAATGTTCCCGTGGGGATTTGTTCTGCTCTGTGTGGAGAATACAAAACACATGTTCATAATGTTCAATGCAGCTTTTGAGTTTTTTTTGTCTCTTCTAATGGTTTAAAACCACATTTTACGTTTTCTCTGAAGTGGTTCTTGTGTCCGATTATTTTCTTGCATGATTACTGATTACATCATCAACAGGTTGTTTTTGGAAGAAAGGTGGTACACATAACATGTGCTCGTGTTCGGCGAAAAAAAAACTGATACTCTGATAAATAATATGGGATTTTGCTATGAAAAAGAGTACTTACTTTTGTTGGCTGGACTTTTATTGATTCACTGTCTCTTATTTTTTTTTAATGTATTTCATCTCTAACTTGCACAGTGTGTTTCATTTGTATGCAAAGCGCTTTGCAACTTGTTTTTGAAAAGTGCTATAGAAATAAAGTTGTTATTATTATTAGAAAAATGTTATTTACTTTTTAAGAGACCATTATAATAGTCACCTGTTAATTAAAAATTAAGAAATAAAGATGCAAGCTCCAATCAGTTGCTTTGTGATAAATCAACACGGTCCTTTAACACTGATCGCTGTAGTCTACCGTTTTTGTAGATAGCATACAGGAAGTAAACATATCATGAATCATTTAATTTGAACGGAAAATTATGTAAAATGTGAGCCACCGATGCAAATGCCACTTTCATATAAAAGAGCGCAAAGGGTTCCTATTAGTATTATCACTGTTAGTTTGATATTTTTGGATAATATGATCATTTACTTACACGCATTGCTTTGTGTTACAATAGATTGAGAGTTTTTTCATTTGTCTCCTGATACTTTTTGTCTCCAACATGAACACACTGCTTATTCAAATGGGCTTGAAATTAGTATGAATTCCTGAAATATAGGCAGTCTTATTACTGTTTGTATCCCGCTTAAGTCTGAGAGGCACTTTGTGATGCTCATGACGCTGCCCTTGTTGTTTTTTCATGCATGGTAATAATCAAAGAGGACCTAGATGAGCAGACCAGCATATATATATATATATATACATATATCAACTCTTCTCTTCTGTGATGTGCCTGTGAAAGCTGGACATAAGAAGATGCTATTTAGAGAGAACAAATATAGAAAGTTGAAAAAAATCCTTTGAAAATAACTTTGAAACTGTGAAAAGGATCTCAGAGAACTCAGGAAACCGTCTTAATGGTAAAAACTACAAACTTTCCAACACTTACTCAAACAGCTGGATCAGGTATCGGTGAAAACGGGGCCAATCTATTCAATTCAATTCTACGTGTACGTCCAAGTGCGCGCACTACAATCGGGAACATTTTCGCTTGGAGGAAGTTGGAGGGAGCTCACAGCAAAGACCGTTTTTGGAGGTTGTTTCGCGCCCGCTACGCCAATAAGTTCTTTGGCTGCTTGGATTATCTGCAAAGCCGAATGTTTGCAGAGGTGGTGGTAGCGCCGCAAAATATTACACAACCGACAAGCACTGGCGGGAACATCATGCATCATTTAATTCAAGCCTGCCTGCTGCCTTACACATAAAGGAGTGATCCCAGTCTCCTCCGCCCAGCGAGGCGTACAGTGTACTGTTTCAACTTTCGGTACCGGATCGGTTGCTGTGTTGGTTTCGGTGAATCCGTATTAAAAAATTAATTCCACTAGTTGACTTTTTATTTTGCTTTTTTGTTTTATTGAGTTTATTTTCTTCAGCTCACAGTTGAAATCTCAGCTCGAGTCTCGCGGCTGCTCTGCAGCTCCAGCTCCATCGTGCTGGATTGACTTCTTCTCTTTCACGTGCGGTAAAAGCCTCCAAATTGAAAAACCAAGCAATGCACAAAAGGCTCCTTTAACAGAAACGAGTGGACAGTTAAAGAAGAACAGTCTGAGGAAGTAAAGCCTTTAAACATGTGCACTTTCACACTGCGCTAGCAGTTTCAAGACATTTTAGGAAATTATGATTTTGTGTTGTGACGGCCGCCGCTGTGTTGTTACCTGTCTGCTTCATCGTCTGCTCTCCTTGGAGTGTCTGAATAGAGACTTTGATACTGTGACGGGAAAAACGAATAGCAATCTAACTTTCGATTTTTTTTTTTTTTTAAATAAGAAATCTCTTTGATATCTTACTTTATGCCTTGTCACTTCACAGACTAACACATCTGCATATAAATGAAAGTTTTACTGCAATAAAAAAAAAGTACTCTGATGGATTAGCTTTTCTTTGTAAACAATACGTCATCACGTGGTAAATGTCATTTCCACTTATGGCATTTAACACATTCCAACGGTCTTCAATTAATATGTCCCTTAATAATACGTTATTAATGTGTGAAGAAGCTGCACACACACACACACACACACACACACACACACACACACACACACACACACACACACACACACACACACACACACAGCCTCATGCCACACGCCTCACATACACGTTGCACAACACCATCTGGCAATCCTGGCAAATGTCAAAAAGCTTTCTCTGGACCACGGCTTGTAGATAATCTCTTGGCAAATTGAAAAATGGTCAAATATTTGAGAGAATATGAAAGCTGGAGGGCACCGCCGTTCCACAACATCATCAAACGCTCCAGCGGAACCTGTTTCTATTTAAATAATCAATAATTAGGTAGGAAATGGCTGCAGCGACCCACATCAAAGTGGATCAGCTCAAAGTGAGGTCAACACTTCAGGGGTGACGGCGCCTCATAAGTGCACGTTTGAAAGCATCGCAAAGGTGCCTCGAAGCATCAAGGGCTTAAAAAGGTGATCCAGTTTAAAGCCATAGGTTTCATTTTTTTTTCATCGTGCTTTCAGCTTATTAATAACAGCGTGTCTGCCTGTTTATTGATGATTCATTTTCTCTGCTGAACTTTTATGAATTTCATTCATTCGGGGTTTATTCATCTGTTTATTTAGCGCTACCATTTGTGTTATTGTAAACTGCTCATGTCTGCATTCTGTTCATCTATGATTAATGTCTTTTTATTATTCTATCTAATTTGATTGTATTTTCAGTTCTCTGTCATTTTGCGATAAGTTTTGTCATTTTTATGCTCCTGCAAAACATTTCAAATTGATTGAATGCTACTGTACAAATAAAGCTGACGTGCCTGCGCACGTGGAAAGCCTTTTTTTTTTTTTAGGACTTCCTGTGGCATGACTTTATGTCCTCTGAAGGATGATTATTGTTTTTCACTGAGAGCTCTGGGAGTTTTTCATCCTGACAACAAGACTGAGAAGCAGCTAACAGTGGAGAGCCAGGTTTGAGCTGACATGCTTCACCGGGATTCGTGTCAGCAAGAACATGGTTATTTAACTGATGACTGACAGAAATGACACAGCCAAGAATGATATGTTGTTGCTTTTCTTCTCAGCAAAACCCCACACAACAAAACCTGCTGCCTTTTCACCACCGAGAAAAATATATAAAACACAAAGGTAGAGTGCACTTTATTTTCTACATCAGCAAATATACTGCAGGTATGAAAAGGATAAATCCATGAATGAACTCAGACCACAGTAGAATCTCTTCATCCAAAGCCAAACACTTCTCCTCTGTTTACCAGCAAAAAGGCTGTTTACTCATACAAACACGAGCCAACTAGTTCTTACAATGTGACATCATCGGGTAAAGCGTTGTATTTGCCAATTAAAAAAGGTTGCGTAAAGCTGTGTTTATCTACGACGAGAGATTTTTTTTTTTAAGAACGTTGCTCACGCTGCCGCTACGACGCGAAAACAACGTTGTGAGAGCCAAAAGACTCAACCAAAAGAGCCGAGAGTTGGACCACGAAACACTGAGCTGAAACTCGCTAAAATATAAAGGGGAGCTGCAAGTTCATCACTTGGAGTAACCTCACATTGTCACGTTGCCATTTCAAACATGTTTGGAAACATTTTGATTATAGCTAGTTTAAAAACAAAGTGAAATTAAAAAATTACTCATGATGCATCCCTGGATGTTAGATACTAAATATGTGTATTACATCATTTTTGGTAGCTGTTTTGTATATAAAACACCTGCTGGTAAAGCTTTGAAGGTCAAACAAAAAATGGGTCTTTAATTCACTTCAGTGAAGTAGCAGTGATATATTTTCATCGTAGATCAGTTTGAACAAAACTAAAGAAAATCAAACTCGAAACTGAATTGTTTTGTTTGTTTTAAACTGGCCGAGCCCCTCCATGACTGAAGATGTTCCAGCCTTTTAAGTGCATCTCAGAGGAGACAAGGATGATTCTTAAGGGCATCCTGTGAGGAAGTTATCTACATGATGGCACCAACCCTTTGATCAATCTGTTTATTGATTGGTCAGCTAATCTGACGGGACAGAGGAGGGGAAGCATCTTTTGGTTTGGACATCAGTTGGCAAAACAACAAAAGAACGTGACCGCTGTCTTCAACCTCATCTCTTTTCGTACGGGGACTTTTTCTTCAAATGAATTAAGAAGTGAGTGATACATGTCCTTAAAAAACCAACACATCTTCCCATTAAAATACCAATCAATGCAGCAAGGTCTTCCAACGTAAATTCCCGCGTTCTCAGCAGGAGGTCTGAAGTCTATTGTTCCTGCTTGTTTACAAGAATCTCCGGCCAGACAGGTACGTGCGATGGTGGCAATGTGATATTCCACGCGCCATTTACACCAACGATGAGGAAAACTCCTGAACACAAATACAATAAAATAACAACAGCAGCGGATGTGGTTCTGTTTTAATCAGAACAATAAGAGGAATAAACAAACAGCGGCGTTCATGTACACATGTAATTATTACAGTTATTAAAAAAATGTGCCTCTCATTATACAAACAGGCAGACACGAAAGCTATCGTACCTCCTGTGGAGTCACTTGAAGACTCGCAAACTGTAACTTGTCATCCCAATAAAGCCCATTAAAGAGTTTTTGCTGTCGTCGTCCCCCCCCCCCTCCCCCCACCGACAGTGTGAAAGCATTAACAGGATGTAGAGAGCCAACGCGTCTGTTTGACATCGTTAAACAAGAACCGACAGGCAAGTCCAACACGACGAGAGACGCATCAGAAGAAAAGTAATTACGCTCTCATTATTTTCAGTTTTCAGAAGAGGAAATGGAAGCGATAAGTTGCCAAACATTCCCGAGTGAAAACGCTCCCGCTGAGAAGCTATGATGATTTGAAGCAGACTGTTGACATGGCTAAAAATTGATTAGGATTCTCGAGTTTTGTGTACATTCAGCAGGAGTTCGTCTCACTTCAAGTTTGAAAAAAGAAGAAAAAAAAAAAAACAGAGAAAGAGAAACCGAGGCGGAGCAAATAGCTACTCTGCCCTCCCCGGTGAGCGAAACAAATTGATTGTATTATTCCTGGCTGTTGGCAGTCTCTATAATACAATGCTATAAACCAACATACAGCCATAGGAGCAGCAGGGAGTTTATGCATCACTGGAATACAGTTGATGGTTATCATTTTGAGACGAACACATGCAGTGAGTTACCGTTCAGACCTCGATAGCCCTTCCGGCACCACAGAAAAGATAGTAGTGGTGCGTTTGTATAAAAGAACAACAACCACAAGAAAAAAAATCTAAATAAGACAGGGCTTGTTTTCTGCACAAAACATCCTAATGGAGACAAAAGACAGCAGCGCTCAGAGGACTATTCCTTACACACTTCGAGGAGAAAGACAAGCATGCACAACGAATTCACGTTTTTTTGTTTTTGTTTTATTTTTTTCAAGTGTTAAAATGATAACGATTAATATGATAATGACATAAAAATAACAATTCCCGTGAGCACATATGTCTCAATAAATAGAAGGCACCTCGTCCCTGGCGGCAATAATTAGAGCTGTCACCTACGTGGGATTTTTTTTTTCTCACTTCGACAGCAACGTTCAATGCTAATTGTTTAGTTTGGTGGGAACTAGTCGACTATAATTCGAAGACCAACCCAACCCTCTCCCCGACGCAGCATGTGCGCACACACACACACACACACACACACACACACACACACACACACACGCACACACACACACACACACGCACACGCACACGCACACAGAAAGAGAGACTGGGTAATCAGGGTAAACAAACGTCGTCGTACTTCAAAACCCTTCGACTTTTAACCAAGCTGATGAGAAGCCCTCATCATGAAGCTCTGATTTGACATGAGGGCCGTTTGTTTTATCTGTACGTCCAACATCAAACTTACTTCGTCTGATTGGTCTGATGAAAGAGCTCGCCGTTGTTTGTTGACGTGTGGGTGAACTGCGCGCTTGGTGCTTCGCTTGGAATTGACTTTGCGTAGCCGTGGTAGACTTCCGCGATGCTGGCTTTACCTGGCAAACAACCTCTCTGTAGTAATTTAGACTTTCAGTGAACTCAAATAGTTTGGTTTATATCAACATTGTTGTAACCCTGACAATCAAATTTAAACTGTAAAATGTACCCGTCAGGTCACTTGGCTGAACGCCACAAGTCTCAGGTGGTTACCATCAAATTCAACCATATATTCCTTTTGCATTACTTCTAAAAGTGAACATGTAAAAGTTATTGTTACACCACAGTGAAACAGGTGTATTATAGTCTGTGAGGTGACAATCAGCCACAGCTTTGCCAGAATACATAATTATATCAATTTGGTGTAGAATTTAAAACATATATAAGTATACCCAACTAGAAATAAATAGAAAACAATAAGTGAAGTTTGGACATTCAGGAAATACTCAAACTTAAAAGGTAACATTGGTTAAATGTGATTATAAATGTATATTACCAGAATAAAAAGCTGTCCAAATACTTTTTCACAAGTTAACACGCCGGAATTGAATATGTTTTGTACATTTAGGAGCTATTTGCATTGTATTCCTCTGAGCGTTTTTCAGTGAAATAATAAAAGAGGCTGAAATGTTTGGAGGGGTAATCAGTAACCTGGCTGCCTTCCCATCACAACCCCACTAGTGCTCTCCGACAGTGACTATATCACACCCTATTAACCAGAATGACCCAGAACCCAGGTGGTGGGGTACTTATTCATCTCACTGCTTCTTATGCGGCCCGGTGTAAACTCTGCAAAAATCTGTTATTAAAACACATCCTCAGGACATAATTTAGCACGGGCCGGCGAGCGTGGGGGGAAAAGTTCCAGCACGTTTAGAGTCCATTTCGCTGCTCGGACGCCACTGTGAAAAAAAACAACAACCGTAAGTCGCCGGTAATTGCTACAAACAACCTTTGAACCTTTTTAATTTTCATACATCCTGAAGGGATCAAATGATTGCCCCAAGTACGTCGGCAGCCGGGTATTATGCACGCTGGGAATGGGGGGAGGGGAGTAACTGCGTTGTCGAGCAGGCCGAGCCGTGTCGTTTCGCCGGCTCTCTACAAGGAGCCGCTCTCGCGCTAACTTCGGCCCCTGGGAGTCGGACGAGAATGCAGGAGGTGTCGTCGATGAAATACGATTTGAATGCTCTCTGAAATGGGAAATATCACATTAGAGGCGTCGAGTGTACGTCTCCGTGCCCCAAAGACACAGGGTTTCATTATGCAGAAGCTTTGATGTATCTGAGAGAATTTCAGTGTTTATCGTTTTGGTCGCTCCCGTCGCCGTGACGTGCGCATTAATATCATACAGCCTCGCCGTTGTATTTCTTTTTTTTTTCCCTTCGAACTCGGCATGCAGAACGGATAAGCGTAGCCTCATTTGTCTGCCTCGGACGCTTTCCGGGTCAACTGTGAAACATCGAGTGAATTGTGTCAGTGTGTTTTGTGGAATTTTGTCCAATTGGAACGACTGGGGAAATCAATTTTCTTTTCGTTTTTTTTTTTTTTTTTTTAAGAGCCATATAGCTTAGACCTGTGGCTAAGTGAGAGGTGTCATTAAACGTGGTGACAAAGATTGGTATTATGGGTATCACCTCATGTATTTTTCAGAGCGTGATAGGTCTGATCACTGCGGCTTAAAGGGGGCTTACACTCTCAACGCATCATCGGTGCTCCATCAGCGACGAGGAGACGAGCGTGGAGGTGACACAATAGCCTTTTAAAAGCAAGTCTCTCTTAGCATGCTGAGCAGCCTCGGAACAAAAAGCAGTATTCATCCATTCGCTCACATCCTGAGTCAGGAACTTTGCCGCCATACGTCTCTTACATCCAATTAAAAACACATCCGACTTCTCGGCTGTCAGACACCTTGGACCTTCAAAAACACAGTGAGATCTCTACACAGTCTGGCACCTTTTGACAGCTGGGGTTTTAAAAAGCAGATTTTCCTCAGTGCATTATGGTCAGGAGAGGATTTGCCTCGACCTGAATGTTTTTACTATCTTGAAAGGTTGCAGAGCTCAAGCTCTCGCCGGCTGCGCTATCAGTTTGCTTTGGTCAGCGTTACCTTTATGAACGCGACACTTTGGCTTCCTGCAGCTCAGCCTTTTTTACCCCCTCCACACCAATCACACTACCACTTAGTAAGCTATCTTCACACTACATTACAAACCACGTGTTGATGAATATATCTACATGCATCATCTATGCATGCTGGTGCAAACAGTTTTATGACAATATTCTCTGCTAGGCAACAGAAAACGCTGTGAGAGAATCATATGCTTTTGTATGAAAATGGATGTTGACTTCAGATCTGAAAAAGTGAAATGCTTTTAACTGTAATACCACTCAGGGCCACTAGGGGCTGCTTCCAAAAAACCTCTGGCTCCAATAGAGTCCCATTTGAAAAGCTTGTAAATTCTCTCGTGAAATACAAAAGTCAATCAACTTTTTCCGCACGTCATTAACGTGTCATTTCTTAAAACACATCACAGTCATGGATGGCAATCAAAGGGAATTCTAACTTTCTAATTGTCCAATCAAAAGAACTTAATTGGTTTGTGATAAATTATCACAACGATAAATATTAATGCTAGGTTGTGTAAATGACAAAAACTTGATCTGATAATGAATAGTTTCTTTGTGCCAGGATGCAGATGATAAGATCAAAGATCAAGACCACTAAATATGAAGATAGACCCAAGAAGGTAGTTTGAAGGTCAAACACGAATGCCAGAAAGTCACCGCTCTCCGCCACCAACTCTTCCTCACATGAACTTGGTCACATGACCGCCATTTTAACTCATGGTCATACCTTTTTGTACTTTTGACCTCCAGCTGAGACAAAACGTGACACTGACACATAATCCTCTATCAGACTGACAGGTGTATTATACCGCTTTGCCATTATACAGGGCTGAATATTATTTATTACAGCCATTCAGACCTGTGATATGGGCATAATTTAATTCTAAGACATAAGCGTTAATGAATCTGACGATAGATTTAAAAAAAAAAAAAAAAAAAAAAAAAAAGAGGTTTGATTCAGACGTACTGAAGAGATTTGGCTCCAGATTCAATTAAAAGCTCTTTAACCTCTTTGTGTGGAGTCCAGACGTTCTTGGTGAGCGGCAACTCAACACCAAATTAAAGTAAAAGTCTGGAATAATGTGTTCACAACAAAATCCTTGGAAAAAACAGGAAATCTAGCTTAAATGAAGAAGTCACCTCTGTCCTTGCTGCCACAGCGGCGGTTCACTTTAGGAAACATGCCAATTATTTCATTTCTTTGAAAACACAAATCAAAGTCCTGTCAGCCGGATTTATTTTCTATACCTGACAAATGCTGCTACAGTAATTGGTTTCCCCTCCGAACATGACCTTCCTGTGTACCACTGTAAATATGATCAAGTTACCTCCGGGTTCATTATTTGTATTTTTTTTTTGCACAAGGTGTTTACATTATTTCCCAGCCTCCTGCAGCTTGTTAGTTGCTGCACAGAAAACAAAAAGCACAAAAAAAAAACCAGCAGCGTGTGTACATAACGGACCGCATGAACGTGTTTTGGAACATTATGGTTATTTTCATTAATGAAGACAGCAGGATTGAGAGTTAGCGAGCTCTTTGGCAAACGTATCTGAGGGAGTTCTGCAATCACTCTCCTATCAGGGGGTGATCTAGCCACTGTGACCAGATTACATGGGGGGGGGAAGGGGAGGGGGAACCCAAGAGGCTCTCTTTATAATTACTTTGCTGATTGGAAAAATAAGAGCCCTCTAACAAGCTCTGTCACTCAAGCATGCACTGTTTTCCACCAAACGATTATGCAGGAGAAAAAAATGTTGAGCCCTTTTTTCCGCGTCGTTATACAGCCCGCGGATCTCGTCAAAAATATCTAAAAGGTTGGCCAATTTACCAATTTCACAAACAAAGCAATGGCAATACATAAACCCTGCACATTCATAAACATGAGTTTCAGCTTGAGCGAGCCCACCATCTAAAATGCATGTGGTGCGAAGGGCATGTGCGAGCGTTTATCTCTCTGTGTGTGTGTGTGTGTGTGTGTGTGTGTGTGTGTGTGTGTGTGTGTGCGTGTGCGTGCGCGCGTGAATGTAATCGTGCATGGATGGGTGTTTGCATGTGTTATTAGCTCGTGTGTCCAACACAGTCGAAAAAACCAAATCCAACAGAACGTGTTTGTTTATTTGTGTTTTTCTCCCGTTGCAGTTTTGCTCTCGCACTAATCCCTATCTGAGGACTTATTCTGGTCTGTTGTTCGGGGTGAGACTCCAACTTGATCACAGCGCTTGGCAGGAAGGAAAAAGAAGCCTCTCGCTCTCCCGCCGGAGTATCATTGATGCATGCCATTAGGCGCCATGTGTCACATTCCTCAAGTAGCACGTTTTTCCTTTTCTTTCTTTTTTTTTTTTTTTTTTTTTTCTTTTTTTTTTTAAATGCATCAAACAATGCGAGGCAAATAAGGGACAACCTGCAGGATGGCATTCTGGGAAAGATAATAAGGACATCCGGAGCCGGAGCGCTCGGCATGAGAGAGCCAGGGAGGTGGAGGGAGGGCGGGGGAGGGGGGACGGGGGGAGGGGGACGGGGGAGTTTGATGTACAAGTAAAAACAGGTTGTTCTTTACAGTACAGCCGCCTCGCCATCAATCCACTGTCAGCAGCAATGAGCTAATTTATCAAACTAGGAGAGATACCAGTGTTTACCATGAAATCAAGGTGAAAAGCAAGGATGACTCACTGGCTGCTTTGTTTGAAGCAAACACAATATGAGATATTATGTGTATCAAGCATAGAAATTTACTGACCTCCTTTTATTCCTCCTCTCCATTTTTCTTCATTAAATGACCCATCAATTCAAATATCAAATCAGCCCCCAAACCATACACACACACACACACACACACACACACACATACACACACACACACACACACACACACACACACACACACACACACACACACACACACACACACACACACACATATATACATACACACTCACTTCTCCCTCTGGTGTGCACATGTTGGCTATAAATAGCAGCAGAAAGATGCCATACCCTTGAAAAAGAGGGTCTTCAGAAGCACAAGTGACAAAAAAAAAAAAAAAAAAAAAAAAAAAAGCAGCCATCTTGGAATATTGTGGGCATTCATTAGAAGCGTCGTGGGCCTCCCTCTGCAAATTTCATATTGTTTTGCGTGAGACTGTTGCGCCGCGGAAAATAAACAAATCAAAAGCAGACAAAGCAAGTGGCTGTGATGAAACTGGGCTGCAATGACACGTAATTTAGCCCGAGCAAAGCGCCGAGAGACGTGGAAGGCACCGCTCACCCTCACGGTTTCAACCTCTGAGACAGCAGCTGCTGCTGCTGCTGCTGCTGCTGCTTTCTCTGGGTGGCAGTGTGGGCAAAAAAAAAAAAGAAAAAGAAAAAAGCTGCATAAAAAGAAAGAAGGGGAGAGCTTCTGACTTATTCAGGGGCATCCCTCAATAATTGCTGTATGAGCGAGAAGCAGCAGAAGCCATTGAAAAATACCAGCTCGTCCCCAATATGGTTAACTGAGAAGGCATGCTGGGAATGGGTACGTTCGTTTGGGTCTCAGTGGGTTCATCATTTCACATCTGCTACGTGTGCACATGGCAAAGGTTCTGTTATTGAAGTAATTACGATCCCTGAAGGAAAATGAATTGAGAATACTGGCACACGTTCACCTGTGCTGGCTTTCAAAGGGAATACAAAAAAAGTTTGAAAGGCTGGAGAGTAAAATCAACTTTAAAGCCACAATGCAACTACATATGGCATATTCACAATTTGCTATTGAAACAGGAAACTGTTTTTTAACGGCACCAGAAGAGGGAGGATTCATGTACGTTGATCACTGGAATATTAGTTAGAGAGGTAAAGGTGGAGTAAACTAGGGATGGGCCATACCTGCTAAAATATAAGATGATTGCATTTGCTGGGACTTCTGCTAACTTTAATGAAAAATGAAACTTTACTTGCAAAATTACTTTTAAAAAATGGCAATCTTCTATTAAATCATCCTAAAAAAGATGTTGAAACAGTTGAGATAGTTATTTATCAAGTCAATTGACGTCTTTTGATAAAAATAATAACAATCAGATGTGTTCTTGGATTGGCTGTGGTTGTGGGCTATGAAGATAAAGTCCTGTATCAGGGTTTATTTAGTTTGATACTGTAATAATCTGATTAAAGGACCGGTATGTAGGATTTAAGAAGAATTTATGGGCAGAAATAGAATATAATATTCCTGATTTAGGTTTTCGTTATTGTATAATCATCTGATTGTTATGTTTTCGTGACCTGAGAATAAGCTCTTCATATTTACATATAGGGAGCAGGTCCTCATCCACAGAGCTGCCATGTTTGTACAGTAGCCCAGAAAGGACAAATCAATCACGGTCTCTAAAGAGGCCTTCTTTTACGCTCTTTAAAGAGGAGGGGGAGACGATTTGTTATAATCTACAGCCTCTCTACTAGATATCACTCAGTCCTCCAGACTGCTGCTTTAATCCTTTTTTGAATTAAATACTGCAGAAAAATGACAAAAATGTATTCTTTTTTTGGGGGGGATAATACAGTGAATGAAGCATCTGACAAATAAAAGCACTTCATCCCACTAATGCAAAAGTCCAATGAATTCATTGGTGCTACAGTATAATGTAAAAATTCCTTCCATGATCTCACCAGGGATATTAAAGCAATAGCTAGTAGAAGTGGTCCAGCATAATCTCCAAAGGGAGACTAACGTCTGTCCTTTAAAGGTACATATAATCACTTTGTAAGTCTATTTTGGTTGCCATGCCACCACGGTCCGACGATAATGCTTCAACATACTACTGCAGTCATCTAAAATATGTAATATCATAAGGACTGTTGATTCAAACATTCGAGGTAAGAACTCGAGCACTTTTCAATCCGCTTCAATTTCTATTAATATTATTGTAGGTTGTAATATTCATATTTTTCTTAAACGCTCTGAAGTGATTTCCATTACGGTTTTAATGTAGTTTCTCAAAAAGCTGCAAATGTACTTTAGTCAGAGGTTAGAGGTTAGACCTAAACCGGGACACATGGACGATTATGGTCTATAATTGTATTAATTGTTTTTTTTGTTTTTTGTTTTTTTCAAAAACCGATATGATTGCTACATGGCAGGTTTAAGGCAGGTTTCACCGTGATTTTATGTCCCCACAAAATCACCCAAAGATGTAGTTTCCTAAATGAAGACACAGTTAACACTAAACCAGGTCACCCTGCTCACAAATTGCCTCTGATAATACAAAGCCAAATAACATAATGGGAAGAATATGTATACATACAGCATACGACCGACGACATCAAATGTCACTTTCAAACTGGATGCAAATTGACGGAGCAACTGAATGATGATAATAGTAATCAAATAATTCAAACTAACAGCGAGCTCCCTTTATTATATATAATTTACTCGTTAATATAAGCAGCTCGAGGCATTACATTCTAAACTAAGCTGCACAAAACATTTCACAGCATGTGGTCATACATTTATCTATTTTTAATGAGCTGGAATTTCAATACAGTTAACAAGTTCTGCGCTCTTCATTCAGCGTGATCTCGATTACGCAGGGTCACTTTACCGCATCGTAATATACACAAAAGGAGATGTTATAATGTTGTTTTATTTTTCATTTTATTTCCAGTTGGTCAGATTTAAGAAGGACAAAAAATAAAAAGGAGTTCACAATTCCTTTTCAATAATGGGCCGTCGGTGAAAACAATGTCTTTATTACTTTGAGGGTAAAGAAGGTTTGAAGGGCAGTGTGAGAAACTCTCCGTGCCTCAAGAGAGAATAAATAAATCAAGAGCTAAACTGCCAACAGGAAAACTATGATTTTTGAAACAATAAACTGGAGATACAAAGTGTCCCATTGACGGATGAAATACTCCTAATTTCATAATGGGAAGTTTACTTCTTTTTTTTTGGGGGGGGGGGGTGCTCTATTATGTTACACTAATTTAACCTTGCTCTCGACTCCATCCTGAAATACAGCAGGAGATGAGGGATGAGTCTACCTTAAATCAACTTGTGTCCCCAGAAGATGTATGCCCCTATCAGATAATAAAGCTTATGTGGCGGTAACACCACAATCTGTATGCTAAACATAATGGTAATGGCTAATTCTGGTGGCATCATTAATTAATTGAGCCGGACTGCATGCTGAAATGTCCTCAGCTCGTATCTCTCCAGTCAGAGGGATTTTTTTTTTTAATTTCTTTTATTTAATATTCCAGCAGTGGGGGTTTTTTGTGTTTTTGGCTGCAGCTTTCAGAATAATAGCCCTGCCTTGTCTCTTCTCCCTATTCAGTAGTTACTAAACTAATTTTCTATTCACACACTGTAGAAAATCTTATGAGGGAAAAGTTGTAGGATCGCAGGGTGGTACAAAAGTTTTAATGATGAAAGTGCCAGCAGCAAATTGCGACATGATTCACTGGAGTCTGCGAGAGGTTTTTTGACAGAGGGGACAAACATCAGATAAAAAAAAAAGAAGAAAAGAGGAGGGAATAGAGGGAATTTATGAAAAAATGTAGGAAATAAATGATGTCGCAAACTCATTCAATACAATGTAATTCGTACCTTTAATGATTCCAGCGGGTTTTAATACAACTTTTACTTATTCAACGTACAAAACTTCCATGAGGCTTTCTTCTATTTCTGCTGCTCTATTATTCATGTGCCCGCTAATGGAATTTGTTTTCCTCACACAGAGTCAGGCCTTTTTAAAAAAAAATGTTTTGTCTCTTTCGACATCCATCAAACTCCCGCGCACCACGAACAGGACAAACTTTCACGCTTACATTAACTATACATAGACACATGCAGCTAATATTTGCACGTGGCACCGTTAGATAAGCAGTTGCCTAATTGCGCCATTCCACAGCTCATAAAGACTCTCGGTATCCATTAACGTGAGGTAATTAGTCGTAATTTGCATCATTAAAGACAAAACAATAGCATAATCGTTTATGAATAATCAATCAGAGAGTAATTACCTAGTCTTGATCTGCATCTTCAGTTTAGAGATATGCACACAAAAAAAGGAAAAGAAAATGGAAAAGAGGGTGGGGAGTCTTTGTTGTTTGACTGGAGAACAAGTGGCCCGCCTCCTTTTCCTCCGCTGCGCCTCCACGAACAGACTTCCTCAGCTTCAACAAACCCTGAAATTTGACTATTTAATTGTTGTTGGCCCACTTTTTTTCTTTCTGTTCTTTCCTGTTTTTTTTTTGTTTTGTTTTGTTTTTTTTGAAGGGTAAAAAAAAAAGAAAAAGGAAAGTGCACAACAAAGTCGACGCTTTTGTCTGGTGTTGTAGCCTGTAAGACTTGCAGAATGGCATTTCACTTGGAAAGTATAGAAAGTGAAGATCATTAGTTGCTGAGAAGACATAATGAGGGGAGCACTGGAGAGAGGAATATGGTGTGAACATTCAGCGAGTGAAAATCTTAAGTATCACTGCCGGTGCGCGGTAGTTGCTGCTGAACTGTTTTCATACATTACGTAACGAGCGTGCAGACGACACATAGCCTCCTGTGTGTTCCACTGTTGTTAGCATTAAGCTACGTGCTGCTATTTCTGTCTTCAAGCAGCATTTTAGTAATGACTGAGTTTGAATGTCAGGAGTGAGTACACTCAGCACAATATACAGTACAACGTGTACCGAGGTTACGGGAGGGTTTGTGGAGAAGAAAGGCCAAAAATACTTAATTTACCATTTAAATTTACTGCTTTTATCTGAAATTACAAATCATGAATCTGAATTTATGTAGTTTTAATTCTTGCCACTGTAGGTCCATTTTAGCCCTTTAAAGCTATTTGTGTCATATTTGATACATGAGTTTCTGAGACCTCTACGTCATCATCATCATCATGATCAATGCTTACCCGAAAAACTTGTTGAATACAATCTGCCACCTGTCTTCTGCCCCCTGGTGGGTTGTTTGAGCACTGCGAGCCTTTGATCACCAAATCCAGGGCAATTGGCCTTCCAACTGGACGCGCAAACTTTTGGCAGGGACATTTTTGGGAGTTTAGAAAAAGTTGCGGTAAAAATAAAGTTTATATGGCTTGTAATATTTCTATACGAGCATCTACTGTGTTGAGGGAACTTATAATTACTTGACATTTTGTACCTTATTGTGTAGAAAAACGGTGGTGAAAATGTGTGTTAAATATGATACAACAGGTCTTTAAGGGAGTGTATCTGAGAATCCCATAATTATCATTGTATTTGCATTTTATAATGCAATCTGCATTAAATCTACCACAATGTTAAACACAACAACAAAAAAATCCTGTTATAAACATGCAAGAATAGAGTCTGAAACTCAAGTGACATGGAGCATTTAAGGCACTATGATGAGGAGGAGGAGGAGGAGGAGGAATGGATTCTTAATATAATGTTTATGTCATATATGTAAATGATTCCCTTTTTTTGATAATTTTGTGAAACAGTCTAAGTAACAACATTTCTATTT
The DNA here is from genome assembly GCF_022577435.1 of Embiotoca jacksoni. Taxonomy (NCBI): domain Eukaryota; kingdom Metazoa; phylum Chordata; class Actinopteri; family Embiotocidae; genus Embiotoca; species Embiotoca jacksoni. The sequence continues at coordinate 2,500,953 of NW_027185329.1, forward strand.
TTTTACATTTTATGATATAATTATTTGATGAGCCAGCTTTACAGGGTTGGAACTTAATATCAAACCTTTTCTGATGAAAGTTCTGTTCTTGTTGAGTTACATTCTGTAATTTTCATGTGAAATGTTGACCTCGACGTGTTTTTAAATTTGCACAGCTCTCCGGTGATTTCAAACAGAGGAATTCAACCTTATACATTCAAATTTGGTTTTCGAGGCAACATATTAAAAAAAATATTGAATAGTTTTGGTTTAGCGGTGCTCGAATGTAAATAACGTGGTTCAACTTTACAGTTAGGTAGTCAGTTGCGTCCAACAGTTAAAGTATTATAGTCATTTATGGCTTCCATCATTTTAAGAGATTGCTTGAGCTTGAAGGCGGCTCATTTCTAACAGAAAGCCTGCATTATAAACTGGGTACGCGGGTTTAATAGGTGTAATCGTTGCATCAGAAGCAACGAAAACTTGTTTTGTTCAAATCCTAGTTTCAAAGTTGATTTATCTTTGTCTCTGTTTTCAAAAAAATACTCTTTAGTGATTCCCCAAACCCAATGACTGTGCCAGGATAAATTGCTGGTGTACTGAAATCCCATATTAGCCAAAAACCCAGCTGTCATGATTAAATTCTGTTTTAAAATCTTAATGACATTCATTCTTACTATGAGACGGATTCGTGTTTTTGAGATCGTGTGGAGAATTAAGGCTGAGAAACAGTTTGATTACTTTTTATATGGAGCAATCTGCTGTTACAGAACGGAGCTGAGTTTATTTGACATTGCGAGACGGAGGACGTTAACTCACGCAGCTGTAAAAATGTCAAGCGTAAGACAATAAGGGTCCCCCACTCATTACCATCGTCCTGGAGAGGTGTGTCTGAGAACGAGATGATAATAATCGTTGGTCTATTGCTTGGTATTTGATCGTTCATCTTCTTGAACAAGATAAAAAAATAAAAAAATAAAAAACACTCCTCAGCCGTAGAAGCTGCACGCCATGCTGTCGCTGATTTGGAGTTACAGCACCTTTTGAAGCACGACCCACAGAGAAGAGGATCATTGCATATGCATAAAGACCAGTAGAGAGATCACACACACACACACACACACACACACACACACACACACACACACACACTAACTATACCACCATACACAACTGTACATGTCAGACTCACTTTGATAGCGGACTTACCGCTCTGCATGACCAATGTCAGTGAACGAACACGCGCAATGCACAGGAACAGAGAGAAACACACAATAGACATGTGTGCACACAAGCCTGCCCTTCCACCATCTATCACTCACACACACACACACACACACACACACACACACACACACACACACACACACACACACACACACACACACAAACACACACACACACCTCCTCCTCCTCATCCCGAACCCAGATGGTCGGTCTAAGCTACAGAGCTGTGAAACACTGAGGCCACAGAGCGACAGTCCAAGGGACTCTGACTTTCCCAGATGAGCTTTTAACATGAGCAACAACGGCCCACAGCCACCGCATATGATGCCATGTGCCAGGGAGGGAAGGGAGAGACGGGTGGAAGGGAAAGACGGACAGAAGGACGGAAATGAAGAAAGAGAGCGAGGGCAGACACAGAGACACAGCTCCCCACAGTGGAGCCGTATTGAACCGCCTACCAAAACGCCAAAGGAAACATTTGTATAAAAAAAAAAAAAGAAAAGAAAAGAAAAGAAAAGAAAAGAAAAGAAAAGAAAAGAAAAGAAAAGAAAGGGCAGATTTTAAAGCGTCAGCAAAACTTTATTTACACCACCGACGACTCCTCTTCGACCTTCTTTTAATGCACCACTTGTACTTAGCGCATGACAAAAGAATTGTATTAGAGCCTAAACATTTTTTTTTTAGAGTTTAGTACGATTTGAGACGCACTTTCAGACCCTGCAGTATGAGGATCCCTCCCCCCCAAAAAAAGTACATTATTATTTTATATATTTCTTTATTTCTGTGTGTTGCTTCCTGTTGTTTTGTTATTGCCGTGACTCTTTTTCAATAGGTGGTATATTCTGCTGTGAACGGTTCACGGCCGTGAGCGGTCTGTCCAACGTAATGTAATTAGAGAATAGAGTCGACACGGCCAAACAGGGGCGGTGGTGGTGGTGGGGGGGGGAAGGTAGAGGTGTGGGGGGGTAATCAACTCTCCGAGTCTCTCTCCCACTGTAATCAAAGGGAGAACAAGAGAGAGACAAGGCAGATTCAATTGATTAGAAATGAAACTCTCGGGCCATTTATGTTTCAAGAGAAGTTAATTACGATTAAATTCTTCATTTATTTCGATTTTTGCATTGACTTTATCGGCGTGATCACTTTCACAAATGGGGAAACATTACGTGCAAAAGTATGTGGACAGCTAAACATTCCACCCACACGTCACTGTTACACACCGAATACCAAAAACGTAAGGCATTACGCAACCACAAAAGCCAGTTTTGCAACCCGTCTGCAGGACTTTGCTCTCATTCAGCCCACAGGAGCGTTAGTGAGGTCAGCCTCACGTTAGGCGATAAGGCCTGGCGCACGGTCAGCACTATCATCTATCCCAGAGGTGTTGAATGGGGCTGAGGTCGGGGCTGGAAGGAGAGCACTCAAGTTCTTCAACACGACACTGGCATGTTTCTTCATGGACAAACTTGTTGAAATAGAAAAAGCTTTTGTCTGAAAAAAATATATAATTTAATTGTGTAGAATTGCGATTAGCCTTAACTGAACCTATAAAAACCAATCCGGGAAAAAACAGCCTGAAACCAACAAATGGCATTTCACAGATATTTCCAAGTACAGCTGGCAATTAAAGATTATTATGCATTTTTGGTACATTGTGGGTATTGATTATCTTGATGCTATTAGCGGTTCCCAGAAACTGTAGACCTACTATAATTTGTACTTATTATTTATAATGCTGTATGGCATAATAGCCTTTGAAATCATAGCTTAGCGTCCCAGTTATCTTTGAAAAAAAAGAAAACGTTATAAGTAGAATTATAGCATCACAAATCTATAAGCATTTTTGTTAATTATATTAAGTATATTGCAACCTGGATTTATGTCAAAGTGTGAAATAGACACGCCCGTCCACTATAGCAAAACGTGAGATAGCCACGCTTGGCGATTTCTAGGTGTGGAAGTTACACATCGTCCTGTAGTGGATGAAAATGAAAACCTACTGCTTTCAACCATGTGATTTACAGGTAAATTAAACAACCATTCATGCTCACAAAACGGGTAACTGTCACGCCAAGACAGACCTCAGCGTGGACTATCTCACGTTTTTTGCTGTAGCGGACGGGCGTGTCTATTTCACGCTTTGCCGTGATACTACTACCATCATTCCCTCCGTCTTTACGTGTCAGTGTTTTAATTGACGTGTGAAACGGCTTTTCCCCTGTCGCAGCCGTCCCAATGGGTCTGCTGTATGTTAAAGTGTGCGTTTAACTTCAGAGAGGGGACAATCAAAAGTCAGACCGAGGTCTGGAGAACAGTCCGTTATCTGCTCAGTATGCATGAGCCGCATTGGCATTATTCAAATTAGCAGTGCCGTGTGAAAAGGCTGCAACCTGAGAGTTTCTGTTGCCAATTCAAATATTTGTAAATTAGTCTTTTTCTAATCCGCTGGCTATACATTAGACCCTCTTAGAGTGTGTTGTTTTTTCTTTTTTGTTTCCTTAGGGTCGAGGTTGTTTAGTCTATTCATGTACGAAGGCTTGTAATGTAGAACAATTAAAACACCATTTTGCTTTTCCTTTATGTTTTCCAATATATTTTCAACTGTCTATAGACAATAAGTAGAAAATATTTAAATATTTGCTCCGTGGACAGAATGTGGATTTTATTTGATTACACAAGTGGTTGTCAGCATAAAGGGATCTAATTAATCAGGACAAAACATGACTAACCTTTTTGACATTATCGAAAATACTGTAGCTGAATTAATAACGAACTGAAACTGCTTTTCCGTGTAGTTTTTAATAGCTTCTCCCGAACCAAGGTTGACATTAGGCCCTGCGTGGTCCTCCTGTGGCCTTCACCGCCTAAATTATTTGAATCTTGCATTAATATAAATTAACATTTGTATGTACGGTTTAATTATCAAGATCTCATAAGCGAAGGTGGGCAATTTAAAACAGACCTTGATGCACACTATTCCAAACAGATGTTCTCCCCATGCACAACTGTTATTATCATATTCCCATTGTACAGTGTTGGCCTGATGAGCAAGCAGAGGAGAAATGCCCTTCAGTAGCACATAGTAAAAAAAACATTACTCAGATGCTTTGGTAATGGAAGGCATCAACAACTTCAGTCTCTAAATGACAAAAACACATTGAAAGTCCTTGTCGGTATGTGAAATGTGCATTTCACGTCGAGTAAGTGCCCTGATTCATTCAATTAAGCCGAGGTCATGAAGTAAGGTCAGATGATGCAGTTTTGAATAATAGTTAAAGGACATTTTATTAGTTGCTCTTAATTGTTTCCATTTGCATCAATGCCTGGACTTTAAACAACCTTTTACTGATTATTTGGTCACACGGGTGCAACAGATGCAAGTTGGGATACAGCAATGACGAATTAGCATTTGATAATGATGAACCATTTACACATTTAGCCGACACAAACCAACCCGATTTGTTGCCGAAGCGTGTTTATACCAGCGGACGGTATCAGTGCCACGTTTTGTTTCGCCTGAGCGTGAACATCCTGCAAGTTACTAAACTTAAGTCACATAAATTCAATTTGTTATGTTGTGTAAGTAACTTACTTGTGTTACTTTAAAAAAAAAAAAAAAAAATCCACATTGACTTTTGATGACTCAAAGACCGACCATCAGTCCACAGGAGGATACTCGGTCGGTGTCACATTTTGTCTCACCGAAGCGTGAAAAATACGTGAACGTGTTACCGGGGTCGAAGAAGGTCACGTGACAACGTGCAACGAAACTGACGTGAAACTGACACGGTACCATCTAGTGGACAGACGGGTGTATTGCATGCTTAGGTGTGGTATCGGGCTGCGATATAATAGTGCCACACACGTAACAGCTGGGATGCCTGTGCAGAGGTACACAAATGGAAATGAAATAGAGGTCACAGAGGCTGAAGTTGTCTTTGAAATCCGCTCTGCTTCTTTGATAATATGTCTGTTGTACGTTTAAAAAACATACAGTGGATCTGAGTCAGACATGAAGCAATTCCATCTCGCTGTAAACTGGGCTTTATTTAGCAATCCCTCTCGCTTTTGATCTGAACCGCCTGATCCCCGCACACTGAAGGACTTACTTAGTAACCTGCAGATAGACGCCTGGTCATAAATATGAAATCAGGGCGCCTCAAAACAAGTGAGGCGATCTGCCCGGGATTGACTGAATCTGTAAAAGTCTCGCGCTCAGCATAGGTGGGATCTTTTTCCCAGCTATACATGCAGTGTGTTCACTAGGTGTCTTATAGAAAATTCATGCTTCAAGATGACATATTATTAAACAGGACTCTGGCACAAATCAACACAAAGGTGGCCCCGTGAGGAAAAGAAAAATGCAAAGATGAGCAACATGTTATAACGTCGAGAAGACAAAAAAAAAAAGAAAAGCTGTTTTCCATATTATTGAGTGAGAGGACGGCGGGTAGGTTGCAGCCGAGCTGGTGATGAATACCACTCGGAGTGCCGATCTGACAGGTTTTTGTTAGGAACATCATACTCTCTGCATCTCCGGCGAGGTCATTACAGATGCAAATCCCAGTCGCAGCGGTATTTTATGACACCTGTTCTTGTTTTCCGGGGTCGGCCCCGGCGAGCGTCCCGTCGAGGACTTGCAAATCAAGACAGAAAACGAGGGATGGGCGGACAGGTAGGCTCGCTCAGCTGTCAGCGGCGTCCCCCGTCTCCCTTCGCTTCCCTCCCACACCCCTCTCCAACCCCGCCCTCCCCTTCCCTCCCCATCCTGATCACAGCTCTGCCATTTGCGCTACCATCAGTCATTTTCATAGCCCCATCCCTCTCCGCGTCGCTCTACTTGTGTTAGATGAGGACATCGCACTCCACCTTCTGCCTGATACTTGAGCATCTGCCTCTTTTCTGATGGCAGTTTTCCTCCGAGGACTCTGATGTTTTCGGGGGGGGGGGGCTGCTGTGTGAACTGGGTCAAAAGAGTCTCCTTATTTCCTGAACAGATGTTTTGGTTCATGCGAAGGAAATCGGCTCTAATAAGAGAGATTACTGTGCTATAGGTGAGGGTAGGAACTGCACTGGAAAACCTGCCAGCACCATTGCCTCTCCAGTGAATCGCAAAATGAGGCTGCATCAGTAAAGAAGGTTCGGTCTCCCAAAGGTAAGATGACCCAATTCACGACCACGTAAAAACCCAGTTCTCACCAAAGATTCACGACGAGATGATGTGAAACTTGCAACTACTCTCAATTCGCCACTCTCTGACATTCAGAAAACCTGCCAGTTTACACCAAAGCAACTCGAAAAGACGGTGTAACATCTCCATAGCAACAACTCTCATATTTTAACTACTGGCTTTTCCGGCTTTTTCGTAGCCGTGTATAATTTGTTAAAACGTGAATGAGAATAGCGATATTGAGTGACTGTAACAAAGGAAGGTTTGTTTTTTGCTCTAGTTTGAGTATAACTATTTAGATGAGGTGATCCTCTCTTTATTCTGTCAATAAACTCTGACGAATCAGCCAGTTTAGAAGAGACCAGCTGACTTTGCTACGAGCTGATTGGATGTTAAAAGAGGGGATGTGTCCTACTTTCTAAAAACTGCCCTGTCTGTGTTTATGGGATTCAACACTTCACAATTCACTGACTGACACATACAAAAAAAATGGAGGTCGCTAGCTAACAAAGCCGTGCTTAATCAGACAACCACAACAGACAAGAGAAACGGTGCTTGGATTTGTTGTTTATGTCGTAGAATAGAAGGATTAGGCTTTCTATTCAGTTCTCTGGTACGACAACAACCCCAAACATTCAGGGTCATAAAGAACTGGCTTGAGTGACGAGAAATTACGCAAAGAAACAGAAGCAGCTGAGTCAACCTAAATCCACACATGAACTGTGGCAAGCTCTCCGAGAGGCTTGGAACAACCTGCCTGCCAAGTACCATGAAAAACCGTGCACTAGTAGAACTGGTGCTATTTCAAAGGCAGATGGTCGGTCACGGCGATTATCGGTTTGATTTAGTTTATTTCTTCCTGCTGCACTTCCTATGAAGCTACTTGATAAATAAAAACTATTCACAGCAATATTTTAGGAAGCGTCCTCAGTCTGCTTTTAGTGCTTGTGTGTGTACATTCACATAAATTTAATTAACAACCGATTTCTCTGCACCAATAATAAAAGTCTTCATCGGGTGACCTCTTACAGGTCAAACTAAAGCATCCAATCAATAAGGTCATCCCTAAATTCAACAATTGAGCCTTTTAATTAAACTGTCTTTCCATAATTCATGGCCTTTTGTGTATGCAGAAAAATGTATCCGTCACTACGCCTTTTCATCAGGAAACAAATCTCATTAAATGATGAAATCATTAATTAACTGAAAGGCATGAATGATTATTATGGTTAGCTGAGAGAATTACCAATAAGGATTACCAGTGTGCAGGTGAGATCCCTTTTGGTATAATCGTAATCACATTGCCACTGGGATAGAGGTGTTAATTTTTGGGTTTAATAAAGCAGCTACTCAATATGAACCTGCCTTCCGAGGCACATGCTATTTTTTTTTTCTTTTATAATTTTCAGATTCAAGGAATATTTATTCGATTGTGTTTTTAATCACTAAGACATTAACTTCAGGCATTCCCAATGTCAGTGGCTCCAAATTAAAAAGTTTGTCAAAATTCATATTCTATCGCTGAAGGCAATGACAATATCTTAAAAACTTATTTGCACCAATATCGAAGACAAAAGTTGTCCTTAAGTGATATTTATCCATGATTATATCAGGCATTTTCAGATTTAGTCTGGGACGGTGTGAAAGAGACGTTGCCTCTTGATTGTCAAATGTGCATATTTCTTTGGAAACTGCACACAACAGATCATTTTTAGGTTTCAAAATCTAAAAGCAAAGCCAGTTCTACCGCAGTGGTGTCAGTTCAGGGTCAGTCACAGGCGTGCCTGCCTGTCTCCTCCTATTTTTTACTGTAAACTAATGGTTTTATCGAAGTCCCAAGGGCTTTTTTTAAACTTTTTTTTTTTCATTCACATCATTCATATTCAGGCTCACATTCATGGTCTGTGCCACGCCTGTGTTCAGAAAACACAAACATGGAAAACAACAAATGTGTGTATGTGCTGGCAGCATGCTGTGGGAAAAACCTTATTTCTGTTGAAGAGCTGCAGGTCAAAAAACCAGAAGTGAAAACTGAAATTTCTGCGGAGCCCGGGCATGCCTGTACCGCAGCTCAACATGCACAGGCTTGCACCTCCAGGGTAAGTCGGGCAGGGAAAAAGAGAAGTCTGAGAAGTTGTTGAACACACAACTTCACAACAACGAAACATACTTCAGTCTTTTTGGCAGCCGAAAACACATGTCGTAAGTATGAGCTCCAAATAGGCTTTACGCTTTAAGACTTTGGACAAACTGGTCGTTTGGCACCGAGCATGTTTTGGGGGGTTCTGTTGAGCGTTGTGAATGTTTTAGTTCCCCTGTGGTCTGCCTTGTTCTTCAGTAATGACTGACTTTCTCTGATCCCGCCCTGCCAGCATGTTGCTAAAATAAAACCGGGATGTGTTCTGCTGGATGGTTCTCTCTTGTCTGCGGGTTTTCGAGCAAGTGTTTCTGATGGGGCTCCTGTGATCTGTACTTTTTTTTATTGGAAGTTTCTTCCTCTGTGTTTCTCTGTTTCTCAGTGTGCCTGCAGCTCTCTTTCCCGTCCCTCCCTGAGAAAACATGAAAAAGGTCGAGTGAGAATTCTTTGAGCTGGCTGTGCTCTGTGCTTTATATGACGCAATCCAAAAAATGTGTGCCTGTATTAGGATGCAGCCTTTTTTTTCTGATGCCTCGTCCAATACTTCTGAGGGAACTGATTGATAATTCATCCCTAAAAAGTAATACAGCTCCCTCAAGGCTGTCGACATTTTCGGGGTACATTTTCATACAGTGGCTTTAGGTGAACACATTTTTTTGTTTCGTTTTTATTTTCGTTCTCAGCATTTTTAGGACTCTAGGGATTTAGGACAACAGTGCTTGGGCAAGTGACCTACATTCCTGTTAAAAGGCAAATAAATAAAAGACTGGCTAAACTGAATGAGCTGCAGAATTAGGCAAATAAATCTATGGGGTTCTGTTCACTGGAAAGTCACAGAAAACTAACTGGAAATCTGCAAGTTTTGTAGCAGCACATCTGCTGCAAAACTAGACAAACAATTAATTTGATTCTGCTCACTAGAATCTGATGGAAAAATAAATGGAAACCTGCAGGTTTTGTAGCACCACACGTCTCCTGCCACAAAATTAGACAAAAAATTAATTTGATTCTGTTCACTGGAACCTGACAGAAAAATAACTGTAAATCTGCAAGTTTCCAAGCAACACATGTCTCCAGCACCTGTCTGTAATTTTCACTCAGTTGGGCAGCTGTCACAGCAGAGAAGAACTGTGGGACACTCACTAAGCAGTGTTGGCTCGGTGCTGCAGTGCTGCTGGACTGTGCTGCCGGCTGAGCAGTCCTAACTCCAGGTACTGGTGCCTGGCTGACACAGTCAGACAGGCTGGTGCTGCTGGCTTAGTAACATGCCAAAGGCAAAAAAAAACAAACGTACTGCCAATATCAGGAAGTGTTCTTGATGTTCTTGGGACCATATGTCTCCACGCTGACAGCTACAAGTGTTGTAATCATACTGGGAAATTATACTTGAGTGCTGTTGCTTTAAAGACATCGTATATCAAAATATATACTTCATTTAGTTTATAAACTGCTCCATGTATTTTTACCGGATGTGAAAGCAACCCTCGCATCCTCTGTTGGCTGCTAAACGTACATCCTCTTACAGAAGGCGAGCTGACAGGAGATGAGAGTGTCTCATCTGTGCAGCTCTGTCTTCCAGTTTTTATCCATCAGCTGCTGATTTGGCTCCTTTATTTTTTTCCATCCTCAAATCTTTCACTATAATGTTATCATTACAGCACAGTACTTGAGATAAAATGACTTATGTAAAAGTAAAATTATTGATTAGATTAACGTAAAATTCTCCCTTTTACGTCTCGGGCATTTTTTTTTACCTCTTATCGTTGCTTCTTATTTCAGACTTTACAAGGTTGTGAACAATCAGTACTTTAAGGTACAAGCAGTTAATTCATATTATGCTAAACACACCGGGGGTCATTTGAATATGTATAGGCTGCAGTTATCTCGTGTAATCTGAGAAGAATAGATCCGGTGGGAATATGTAGTCTGTGTTAAATACATCATATTTAACAGAGTTGTCACGTAACTTACAGATAAAAAAATAACATACTCACGTAGTGCCTGCTTAAGATGCATGTTTGTATCTGTCAGAGACATTATCTGTGCATGCAGCTCTCATGCCATCCAGACGTCAGATAATGTGAGCAGGTCTTGCAACAACCACTTCAGCCTGTGAATCTGTCAGCAGAGATGCTATTTTTTTTTTTTTTTTTTTTTAATTTATTTGCTCTACTTTTCAGCATGTTCACTTGCTGTAATTTCTCATACAACATTCATTACTCTGACTTATTCTTATCTGAATCTGTGCTGCAACGACCCACTTTCCCCGTTGGGATCATTAAAATTTCATCTAATTTAGGAATCTCCGAACAAGTAAACTAATGACAAGAAGATTCTGCTAGTTCGGCATAAAGAAAAAGAGATTTTGACATAAATCCAACTCCCTGATGACAAGTTACAATTAAACTTATGGAAATACGATTTGCACAATGTGTCAGTGAACACAAACTCCTCTGGGGTTTACAGTAAGTGACTGCTGCAGAATATTAATCTTATTAAAACATCAAGGTAAACCCATCAGGGGCTTATGTGACAAATGGTTAATTATAGCCTTTGGTGGAAATTGTGAAAAGTAGTCTACATTTACTTATGTACTAAATGTGGGGTAATTAACAGATTGTCAAACTAAGGAAGTCCAGCCTAATGAGTACTTTTATTTTTGAAAGTCAATTAGATTTTGCATAATGTAAAACAGTATATATATTCAAGTTGAATTCTAAATGCATTTTTACTTGTGATGTTTATCATTTCATTTTTTTCACATTGTTGTATTTTTCATTTTAGTGGATAAGCTGAATTGTTTGTTTCCATTTTTTTTTTCCATTTATTTGAGTTTGCAGTGGTGTCTCTGCTCACCTAAAAAGTGTAAGTCCCTCCAACACTTAACCCTCCAACGACCCGCCTGCGGGACAGGCTACAGTCATCTGCAGGCATTTGTTTGCAAAAACAAAAGATTTAGGCAGAGATAAAAAACCTTCTACACTAGTGTGTTCAAACTTCTATAACTCAATGCCAAAAGCGCCTACAGCGGTTCTGATAGTTGTGGAGAAAACTTTTGAGTGTTACCTTTCGAAAGAGACCAAAGTTATACATTTCAAACAGTTCAAGAACAGCTTTCAATTCACTTTGGGTATTCCTTGAATAGGCAAATTTTACTGCATTGTTAAGGGGTAAATCTACTTTGGTCTCCACCAACTCTTGGGAAAATATGTATTGTCTATAGCTGCTAAATGCCACACCATGTTTAACAATTTCTCTCTGAACTCGGGGGGCTGAGGGAAACTTTAAAGATGGGTGCTTTCCCATTTCACATATCACTCTGATTCATTTTCAGGAAAAAATAATATATTTTTGTGTTACTGAAAGTAAAATCTTAACGCTTCTTCCACTAATTAACTTTTGCCATACTTCTGATCTATTTTCATCTCTCTGTGGTCGGGAAGGAACTCCAATCCGGCGGACAACACTGAGTGATCTGCTATCTTTTCAATTAAGAGCCAATATCAGCTGACATGTGAGTCACCGTCATTAATTTCATCCTTTAGACTTGATGACAAAATGAGGTGTCTGTCACTATTTGTTATTACATTCACAATCTGAATGATTTATATCAGTTAATTTGAAATCTAAGAGATAAAACATTAATAATTAGTTGATCTGATGTAATAAGTCGATAAAATGTTGTATTTTTTTAAATTTTTTTTATTAGTAATATATATTAGTCCAATGTAATTCAAATGTTTGACAAAATGAACATTTCGTGACCATTTTGCTGTGCAGGGCTCCTGTTGATGATGTCATAGCATGGCGAGAGTCACTCAACCATCTTCTGGAGTGTAAAAGTAAGCGCACTTTGAGATTTACTCCTCTCATCTCCGCTGTCCAATGCCGCGCTCTCAATTCTCCATCCTCTCAATTCTCCGCTGCCCGGCCCCGCACATCATCTTTGAATTGCCCCTCGGGCTTCTCTCCGAGGATCGGGGATATATTCCTCCCTCAAGTTCATCAAACCCATTTGGAGATATATTTAAGGAGGACGACGCCGGCAGAGATAAGAGGCGTAATCTAAGCCGCCGGTGGAGATAGGGCGATTCCAGCCGGCGCTGATTCATTTCTAAAGCCGGCGCTCACTCACGGCTGTCACCTGACCATATTCCTGGCCTCTATTTGAAAATGACAGAAGGAGCAGATAAGTTCCTTCTCTCTCTCTCTCTCTCTCTCTCTCTGCCGTCTTTCTTCTCTCATTACTTCGCTGTAATATTTTAGCCTGTTGCCTCCTTCGCCAAGATGAACTGCCCTCCAGAAGATTCATTTAGTCTTGCATCCCAGTTGCTCCATTTTCCTTTGAGGAAATGCGACGACACGTATGATAAATAGGTAAACAGCAGCAAAAAAGTAAATAGTTGTGTATGTGGCATACGTATCGTTCGGTTTTTAAAGATTCGGCTGTTATGATTGAAGGCTCAGATACGGAGTGATTTGTAGATGGGAACAAGCGGCCTCTGGATGTGTTTTGTTTCCTGTCAATTATTGTCAGAGCACCAGCTGTGATTTATGTAAAGCAATTTGCGGGAATAACGCCGGTGCTCGCAGTTAGCTGTTTGTTTGAGCTCCCAGAAGACGTGCTAAGTATTTAACACCTGCGCTGGAGTCACAACGCCGTGAACGCACCCTTAAACAAAGGTGAAGGTGGGTGTGAGGAGCAGATAACAAGAAATATGGGTGTACAATTATACGATGCTGAGGCAGAACGTATCAGGATGCAGGGTTTGGGTTCTGAAGGTTTTAGAAGTTAAAACGGGCCCTGCAGACATCCAACACAATGCCTGGCGGTTTTCTGCATCGTGGCTTTATTCACTGACTTCTTTGAGCTCACAAACGCCATAAAGAGGAAGGAAGAATGTGAGTGAAAGATAACGGAATTGCTTAACCTTTAGTGTGGGCTCACTACCCTTACTATTTCCACCTTTAATACTTTTTACACATTTAACAGAGGCCGATTTGTTTTAAACTTCTTTTTCACCCAATTTTGAGTTGCCAAAGCCTCAAAAACAGAGCTCGTGTATTTCTGCAATAAAAACTAGCTCCATGGAGTTATAGGGTACCTTTAGGTGTTGTCTGCATGCATAATGTCTGTAGTAAATCTGGTTATAATACTAAGAAAACCTGTTCCAACCTGTCTCTCAGTTTGCTGCAGATTAACACCCTCTGTTTAAACGAAACAGGGAGGATTATGGCAGCCCGTGTTCAGGGTTTGAAATGAAACTGTCCTGATTTCAAAGGGTGTCTGTTCCCCTTTGTGCAGCGGGCCAGCTGGTGTTCGAGGACTTTCTGAGGACAGAATACAGCGAGGAGAACCTTCAATTCTGGCTGGCCTGCGAGGACTATAAAAGAATGACCAGCGTGAAAGAAATGACAGCCGCTGCCAGCAGGATTTACGTCAAGTTCGTCCAAGTTGATGCGCCTAGACAGGTAAAGTGAAACATGAATGAAGTCGGACCTGTGTAACTCCAAATCAGCCTCAATCGCCGGCTTGCTCGTTGTCTCCGTCAATTCTCCACCGGTTTCACTCGCCTTTATTCTGAAGAACATGTTTATATGCTACTTACTATTGTAATATATCGTTATGTTTCTGAACACATCATCATATAGAAAATGTATCCGAACAGCAAAACTCGAGAGTGAAATAAAAGTCGCTTCTTTCTAAACACAGATAAACATTGACTGTGCGACGAGAGAAGGAATCAGTGAAAATATCTCTCAACCAGGACCAAATTGCTTCGACGTGGCGCAGAGACTGATATACGGTCTGATGGAAAACGACTGTTATCCGCGATTTCTGAAATCAGAAATCTACCAAGCTCTCCTGGAACAGGCTGAACAGCAATGAAAGCGACGTGAAGAAGAAAAAAATAAAATAAAATCTCGTCCGACGCCTCTCTGAATGATTGATTCTGCACTTCAGAAGACTCTCCTTAGAATCTCAGTTTAAACAAAAAAGGGGGCCTGCCTGTCAGAAGAAACAGAAGTGATAGGAGCTCCGGAGCTGTTGTTATGGGGACTGACAGCATCTAAAAGCCAGACATGATTTAAATAATGTATTAAGCTCCGTTAGATGTCAATTTTTGTTTGGATTGCTTTATGTTGCACAAACTCCTGTAATTCAGAGAAAAAGGTGCGGATCATCTTTTGAAAGGGTGACATTTGATTGGACAAGTACCGAGGGTGAAATGTTTCTAATTTGTGAGCAGAAATTAGTGATACACACATTTTAATTATTTAGAACGCAGTATATTTAATTTTCAGAACACTTTGGTGTGTTTTACAACCACAGAAGCAAAGAAAACGGCCCGACGACTAATATTTTTTGGAACTCTTTAAAGTGTGATGTCATCTTTTTTTGCCTGCTAAAATTCTGTATGCTCGACCCAGTATCACGGCAAAGCGTGAAATAGACACTACAGCAAAATGTGAAATAGCCACGCTTTTGGATGCGGAAGGTTTCATTTTCGTTCACTACAGGAAAACGTGTAACTGTCATGCCTAGACAGGCCAAAACGCGGCTATTTCACGTTTTGCCGTGATACCGGGTTGGTATGTTTACATCTAATAAGTGATATTACCTTCTCATTTCGTGCAGTATTCTAATAGGAAATCTGTTAATATCTTGTTGCAGCGGGGTACTCAGTCTACATCCATATTACTTTGGCTATATATAAATGGCTGCCTGTGTATAGAGCTTTTTGCCCCTCATTTACCCGTTTACACTCAGATGGCAGCAAACTACCATTCAACGTGGTGGTCTGACCATCAGCAGCAATTTGGGCTTATTGTTTTGGCAAGCTGGGAATCAAACTATCAATCATGTGATTAGTGTACAACACCTGTAACTTTAGAGCATCGCACACTCCCTGTCAAAATGTATTCTAAAGAGTAAATATCATGTTTAAAACTGCTGCGTTGTTGTTTTTGTTGAAGTGCTGCATCTGAGATGGCTGATTATAATCATTAACAAATGGTTGTACGAATGAACACATGCAAATGATGTGTGCAACTGCATGAGCCTGTGTCTAATTTATGAGCACAAATAAAGCGATGCAATGATAGAAAATGAGAAAATATTCTAGTTACAACTAATTAAATCTGCGTTAAGATTGGGGATGTGGAATTAAGGAATTAATTGAGGACAAGAATAACATCTGGGTCATATTATGGATTTTAGGAAACTCTGACCTCATAAGAAGAGATCTGAAAACGGCCAACTTTCCAGATATTTCAGCTAAGAAATCTGGTTATTAAAAAAAAAAAAGCTCAGAGTCAAAGGAACAGAGTGCGTGACGTCAGTGAGAGCTACAGCCCTGAAGTCAGGTTAAGGCTTCTGGATCAAATGTTCTTTGACAGATGTTTGACTGAACACCTGAACACGGCTGGCATCCCGGGCATGATTATTCTTTTGCACCATAAGCACCATCATTTGGGAAATGTTGCACAACAAACTGCCTGAGCTGAACATTAAGCCCCGTGATCTGTGAGAAGATAACCAATTCTCCTTAAAGGGGAGAAAATGATGTGTGTGTGGCTTAGCGTAGCCGTCCTCCAAAGTGATTTAATAAACTACAGAGAATGAATCCCTCCATCAAGGCCTCTTAATCCTCTAAATTTAGACTTCTATTAGAACATGTTATTCATCTGAATCTGTAAGAAAATCATGTTGAATTTGTAAATAAGTTGAAATTACTGCAGAAGCAACAGAAAAATGATTCAGATCAACTTATTCAGTTCACATCTGCCCAGAAGATCAGATAGAAGATAAATCTAACATATTAGCAAAAAATGACTGAAAAACAACGTCTGGTTTCAAGCAAACTAATGTGACACAAGAAATACCTCATAAAACATGAAATATAGCCGACTAAAGCCGCAGTAAGCCGACTCACTGTCGTGAGGACAGTAGTTTTTCTGTTCCTCCGTTACCTTTTTATCTTTTCCCAGAATATGTGCTCGCCCTGTAGCCAAGGTACCAATCCCAGTGTTATTAATAACATTAGCAATAAGCTGTGACAGCATGATGGTGAGCCAGCATGCGTAATACCAAGACCTCGAAACTGAAGCAGCGAAAAGGAATTCAGTCATCGCTAATTACATTTTCTTAGTGTGTTTCCGACTTAGATTACATGATAATGGTGTGTTTTCCTGCTGTGCAGTTACAACCGGTTTAGATCCTCGTTTGTGTTTTGGATTTTTGCCTTTATAACAAAGCTTCCAGTCTACATTGATGTATTAAACATTGCCTCGACTGACTGTTGGGCTTTTGAATCCAGTTCTTAGTTTTGTCAAATGTTTTTTTCAAACTTTTAAATTGTTTTTAACAACGAGAAGGCAAAAACAAATCAAATTTTCATTAATTCATTACGGACAAAACAAAACAAGAAAATCGAAACAAAGCTTCCACTTCTTCAGTGAGTAAATGAGTTTAACACTCAGACTGTGAAGAGAGTATGTCTGAATGAAAACTAACCATAGATGGAAAGCTGATGAAGTGCGCTTAAGTGTCATGAAAGGCTTAATAGTGAAAATATTTGGATGAAATTGAGAACGTCAGTCAGTTAAAAGAGAAGACGTAGGCTAAGGTGCTCTTTAAAGTTATTGACTCAGCTGCGAACCCCCTCTTCTAATCGCAGCACCACAGCCTGCCATGATAAGCAAGGAGATTCTAACAATAGAGGTTAAGACTCCGGGGCCTGTTTTCACAAACAGACTAAAAATAAGATCGGCTGCTCAGCCTAAAAAATCCCAGCAAGGAGTCCCAGTTTATGAGTGATTCAGGATTTAACGCCACAGACACAGACCGATGTTGTTTTCTTCTTTTTTCATAAGGAGCTGGTAAAAAATGGCTTCCACTAATCTACATGATTTCTCATCTACCGCAGCTGAAAACACATTTTATTATATTGCAACTTGAATAATTTGAGTTCTCTGACAGGATCACCGCTGGCTCAGGGAAATTATGGAGGGTATTTATTCACATTTCAACTACTTCTTTCCTTTTTTTCAGACTCAATCTGTTTGGAAACCTGACGATAGTACGTCCTGTTCATCAAACAGACACGCCCCCAAAAACACAGCTTTTTGAAATGTATTTTCTAATCAGCGACGGGATTATTTTCAGATTAAGAGAAAATTAATAAAATGGAGCGACTTTAGCTAACAACACCGAAATAACTCGTGGAGAAATTGCAGACTAGTTGAATGGGAGTCTGTGGAGCTGGAGGCTTTTTGGAGCCAACCTCTAGTGGCACTCGGTGGTATTGCAGCTCGGGGCACTTCCACATCGGCTTCATTTTTACTACTTTTACATACAATCTATATTCCAGGCTAGTTTTTAGGGGAAAACAAAAACAACTGACAGACCCTTCATTGCAGAGTATTTCTAGCGGTTTACAATATAAAATAATGAGCTCCATTTTGCTGTTCAGCAGGTATCACTTATTGTTACCGTGGAAACACACTGTAGGTTTTAGTTCGTTGAGCAGGGAGTAAGGTGGCTAACTATAATGCAGTCTTATCTATGTGAAACTGTCCAACTGGTGTTAGACTAATCTAAGAGCAGAGTTCAGACTGGTCGAACGCTTAAGACCAGCTTATTGTATCAGTGCAGAGAGACATGGCCACGGTGTGTGTGTGTGCGTGTGTGCGTGTGTGTGTGTGTGTGTGTGTGTGTGTGTGTGTGTGCGCGTGTGTGTGTGTGTGTGTGTGTGTGTGTGTGTGTGTGTGTGTGTGTGTGTGTGTGTGTGTGTGTGAAAAAGTGTAAACTGTACCTTCTCCGCTTACCTTACACGATGGACGAGAGTGACGCCCGTAACCATGGCAACCACACTGCAGCCTCAAAACGCCTGGAAAACAAAAAAGTAAAAACTCGTCACACAAAAAGGAAACTAAACTGCATCATCAAATTGAGAAATTACACTCAAAGTAAAACACTTTTTTTTTTAATTTTTGTCAAAATAAGGTGCCAAAGTTAACACTGGCGGTCCAAAGTGAGGCTTTTATGGGCCAAGAAGACACACAGGTGAGCTGGACCGTACATAGAAAAACAACAGGTCTGGATGTTCACACGCTGCTGCCGCACTGCTTTGAGAAGCCAACCTCCTGCATGCCATAAAAAAAATCATCGATAATGTTCTGCTGCCGATGTTGGTGCAAAGCAACATATGTTCTGTAGCTCAGTCAAACAGTAACGTTCCCACCAATAACATCCAAAACCAGCAGAGGCTTCTGTTAACAGGTGATGAGTCGGCAGCTACAGCGATAAAAACAATCAACAACAATCCAGTAGCTTTGTGGCTGATGTAACAGGAAGTCATTTATCCATCGAGTGTCGGCTCACGCGGCACAAACATCCAACGGGAATCAAATAAAATGAGGTTTTCCAGCAGAATTCATGGCGTCATCATCCCTGTGTTATCTAATCTCAGCACTTTCCTAACTTCCTTCAGCCGTAGATTTAAAGGAGTAGTCCAACATTTTTAAGTCCGTGAAGCAGCCAGCAGCAATGACTGTAAATGAGAAACAGCTAGCCTCGTTCGGACAAAATACACCAACTAACATCTGTAAAGTTCATAAATTAAGATGTTATTTGCTTAATCGGAAAAAGAACACTTTGAATGGCGATGTTTTCCTGGAGTTTAGTCATCACCCGAGACTCCAGGACATTAGTAAGTGAGCTTTAGAGGTGGATTCTGTGGCCTTTGGACAGACAGGTGTTCTAACTTCATGCTAAACCAAGCAGCTGTAGCTTCTTAATAAATGTACAGAGTGGTATCATCTATCATTTACCTCTTGCCAAGAAAGGAATAAGAGAATTTCCCAAAATGTCAAACCCTCCCTTTAACCTTATTTAAAGGAGAAGTTCTCCAATTATCCCGAGTCACCCAGCTTGTTGCTTTCATGATAGTATGCTTCGGTATTCCAGTCACCATTTACATTTAATTATCTTTCCGTGACTCCATGGACAGCTGGAGTAGAATATCTTAAACAAGGAAAGAGCAAAAATAATTATGACTCTGATTGTGACTGTGGCGAAACCTAAATTTCTGTTTTCATACCCACAAAAACCACCATGGTGTGAATATTTGCATGAAATCTCCCCGACAGCTCTGGGCGATGTGGGAAACGGGACTTTTTATGCATTCTGTGCACAGAGGAAGAGGAAGAGTTGGATTCAACCACTGCTTCTCCAGGTGAGACATTGCAAATACGTTTCCACCCTTAGAAGCTAACTTTTTTTTTTTCTCTCTCCTCTGACTGGGCACTTTGAGCAATTATGATTTTGGGGTGTGACTGTGCATGTTTCTCAGCAATGATGCATGCTTTAAACCTTCCTCAGACCTCACACACAGCAGGTTTGTATGTGCATCTGTAGAGTGAAGTCACCCCGGGCATGCTGCAGGGGACTAACGTTCCCCAGTCTGATTGGTCGAGAGTTATCTGATTGTATTTCTGACCCTGGTGGGACTCGCATGGGCTTATACTCAGGAAAGGAAAGGAAAGGAAAGGAAAGGAAAGGAAAGGAAAGGAAAGGAAAGGAAAGGAAAGGAAAGGAAAGGAAAGGAAAGGAAAGGAAAGGAAAGGAAAGGAAAGGAAAGGAAAGCAAAGCAGTTTGACAGAACAGGTCACAAAGTGGGAGGAGTGGAGAGAAAAGAAAAGGGGGAATCTCTCATTAGAAAGAGGAGTTCAGAGAGGGATTAAGAACAGGGAGGAGAAGGAGAGGTAGGTGTGTGTAATGAGAAAAGGACGGATTTGTAGAGACTTTACAATGAAATGAAGGGTGAAGGTGTTAGGTTTGGCAGGAAGGATGTAAGACAAAGGGAATTAATTCAAAGCACAAACTTGGGCGGCGGGAGGGAAGTGGGGCTGAAAGTAAGGAGGGAGGCAGGAAATGATGGAAGGGGGAAGAACTGCAGGTCAAGGGTGGGAGGGAGGGGAGGAGAGGGGGGGCACAGGGGGCAGGAAAGCACCAGCAGGTTGGTGTAATGGGAGCGGCGGCGGCAGAGATAATGCCACGGGACTTTGGGCTAGGGGGAGAAGGGGGGAGTGGCGTTAGCAGTGGGTGGGAGATAAGGCCACCGAGTCTCTGCTGACGGCCACAAACTGTTCTGTCTTCCCGACTGGGGGGGGGGACGGACTTAACACAGCCTGAACACAGAAACTCCCAAAAATGAACTCTCCTCCTGTGGCAGGCTTTAATGTAGGGGCTTTAAAGATACAGGAGAGTGTGGTTTTTGTTTGTTTGTTTATTTGCTCTCTCTCTATCTTCTAATCTCAGGACCCCAACAGATTTTTCTCCTGCAGCTTCCTCCCAGCGAGTGTGCTAGCGAGTGCGTTTGTGTGCACAACAAAAGAGGGAGGCCCTGCAGCCGGGCTGCTGTCATTCACAATAAATGTTTTACAGTGTTCTCATCATTGAAATCGAAGCTTAACACTGAAAATGCATAAAGATTGCAATTTCATTATTGCATCGACACAGGATCCCTCTCAGTATAGCGGACCTTTGACCTTTAGCGTACGTTTGTGTTGCTCTCGATTACACATGTTTGTTGTTTTCTGCTGCTAATTTCACTTTATAGCATTGATCAACTTTTTTTTTTGGATGCACTAAACTGCTCACCATTATCATCTCTGTTTAATGTCATTCTATTTTATTTGTATATACTGTTCATTTTGTATTACCTCTGCTGTAGTGGAAAAATGTACTCCTTGCAGGATTAATAAAGTATATCTATCTATGTATGTATCTAACTGGTGGTTAGGCAGAAGGTTGTGCAAGTCATTTAACAAAATAAAATGCCAAACATTAAACATTTTTGGTTTGAGACTGTTGGTCCTACGGAATGAACACTTTGGATCCAGTTTCGTTTCATAGACTTTGAGATAAATTGAATAAATCAAGAGAATAATGAATAGTGAGAATAAGTTGTTGCAGACATATGTTAGTGAAATGTATTCAGTATTTTATGAACGGAGTCTTCGAAAAACCAAACAACACAGGGGGGGGGGGGGAATGGTGCCTGCGGGGCCTCTGTCCGTAATTCACCCTCGCTTCAATCTCTAACTACTGCACCTTCACTCACTCCTCACTCTGCATAATCCTCATCATAAATCAGTGTGTACACGAGACCACTAGATGGAGACAAATGCCTGCTCTTATCAAATGTACAGCAACAGCCTGGTCATAACTGAACAGGAGGTTTAACTGCAGGTGGAAGCGTCACTGTCTAAAATGAATTTTGACATATTGAACTATATTTTTCATGTTTATCACATAATGTTTGTGTTAAGTTGGCATCTTTGACATTTTAGAGCTACATTTTATTATTAAAATGTCCTGTCAGTGCTGCAATTAGAGTATAATGAGTCAGCTAATTGTATACAGTATAATGAACTGCAATTAAACATTAAAGAGTAAAAAAACACTGCAGGAATGAGTTGGGCACACAGTACTGAGTGTCAATATTGCGTTACGTCTCTGTTTTATCATCGGTTGGATCAGCAGTGGTCGATGTTGAGAGATTTAATCATTATGAGGAAAATGGACACAGTGAAGTGGCTTAAAGATTCCTGCTGACCAAAGTGAAACACGACAGGAGTTGAAGTGTGACGCTCGAAGCCGGGACTTCTGTCTGGGGGACTGACGGCGGCATAATAGGAACCCGTCAGTCCGACTTCCCCTGAATTTTCCCTCTACCGGCCTCATGTCTCACGGCTACCGAACGATGTTTCACTTCCACACAGTCTTCTGGCGAAACGCATGTGACACCGATTACTCACCCTGCCAGGCGGTGGGTACAGTAGCGGTTTTCTGCAATCACGACAAAAGGATGACGGAGAGCGAGCCGGGAGAGTCGCATCAGGGAAAAGAAAGGAAAATGTGTAAGAGCCTCGATAATTTAATACTTTAAAGAAGTTGCGATTATGCCATGTCATCACATCTCTCATCTGTGACCAAAACCTAAACCACCACTTCCTTTGCAGATATGATTCATCTCGCTGTCTGCAATTTTTTTTTTTCTTTTTTTTTAGTACGAGAAACTACAAAATAATCAGAAACCCTTTCAGTTGCCTCGCTGGAGAAAAAAAGAGTAATGGGAGTATTTCGCTCCCGCTGGTCAACTCACTCGCGCTCGTCACTCATATAGATGAGATGTTGCCCAGCGTGACGGAAAAGCTCATTTCAGACAAACAGAGGGATCGAGGCCCGGTCACACAGACGGACACGGGCTGGTCACAACGGCGAGATCAACAGAAACCCGCTCTGTGTATTCCCTCCAACCTCTCAGCAGCACTTTCATGC
Organism: Embiotoca jacksoni; assembly: GCF_022577435.1. Lineage (NCBI taxonomy): Eukaryota > Metazoa > Chordata > Actinopteri > Embiotocidae > Embiotoca > Embiotoca jacksoni. The sequence continues at coordinate 2,523,816 of NW_027185329.1, forward strand.
ATGACCCTGAGCGTGATGAGATGTCAAATACTGAATTATTTCAGGGACCACGTTTGTTTTGGGTCATCAGTATTCGTGTGGCTTGCAGAAATCATTTCCATAAGCAAAACGCAGACTCACTAAAAGCAGCTTAAGTGTCCCGACACCGTGAACCCTCCACAGAGAGGATACTACCACCATCGTGTGACTTTTTAAAAGCCTCGTCCAGCTGATAAAGACTGCGAGTATCATGCCTCGCATAGCAGACGATCTTGTCTCCAGTCATACGTAAAAAGCCTCGGTGCTAATTTTAGTTGAGTTTTTGTTTGGTCTGATAGAAGATAAGCCAGTTCCTTCAGACACACAGCGAGACAAAACAAGAGCAGAACTCTCAAGTGCACAAGCACGCACATACAAACACAGAAATGGCCACTTTTGCTGGCAGCCTACTTCAAAAAGGAACTCGAGTTACCGCCACGCTGTGGTATGCCTCCCGCTCACCACTCAGGTTGTCGTGTACATGCAGTTCATGTACACGAGTGTTTGTGCCACAATTTGTTGAAATTTCATCCAGACGTTTCCAAGGAATCACGTCCACAGTGGGAGATGGATATGAACTCGTCGTGACCTTTTGACCTTTCACCGCAAAAAAACGTATCAGGTCACCCTGAAGTTAACGTGAACATTTGTGTCTAATTTGAAGACATTCCCTCCAGACGTTGCTGAAATGCCACGTTCCCAAGAATAGGCCGATGTGACGGGACAGTGACGTTAACCTTTGACCTTTGACCACCGAAATCTTAGCAGTCTGTCGTTGTTACCGGGTGAATGACTTCGCCAATTTTCAAGAAATTTCCTCAAACCGTTGTTGAGATATTGCATTCACGAGAACGGGACGTGAGGTCACGGTGACCTTGAACTTTGACCTTTGACCGCCAAACTCCAATCAGCTCCTCCTTGAGGCCCGAGTGAACAACTGTGTCACGTTTGAGTAATTCCATTTGGGCGTTACTGAGCTTTCACGTGAATGTGTAGAATTCAGGCCACGGCGACCCTGACCTTCGACCTTTTTTTTTTTCATTCAAATAAGTCTAACATGTTCCTATAAATAAAAGTGAAAGTACCATACAACCACATATTATCTAGTTATCTTGGATGTATATTATTGCTGCTGCGAGCAGTCATATCTCAGGAAGCATACTTCCTGTCAATCAGTCAGGCCTAGTCTGTTGAAATGTGTTTTTAATTTTCCACTATTATGTAATGCTAATGTCACAACAGCACCTCTGAAAAGCTGGTAGTACGCAGGGTACAGTAGACTGACGAAAAGGGGATATTGCTGAAAATCAGGGGAAATTCTGGTGTTATGAACACACTGTGAAAATCTTTGAAACATATTGGGTCAAACAGAAGACACATTAAATATTAAATCTCAAATAGATGGTTAGAAAATCTGCTGCCAGTGTTTGATCTCACAGATAAAGAAAAAAAACAACCTGATTCACAGTCCAGTCTTGACATTAGAATAAGCAGATAGATGTAACTTATGGTCCACTTCTTATTTAGTTATGGAGACAACATGGATGAGAAGCTGTAAAAGTGCTGAGACTAATCTTAAAGTTTGACCTTTTTATCAAACTACACCTGCTGACAAAGGAAGGGCGATGTGGTCAAACGTGCCAGAACAGTGAACACAAGGCGAGTTTTGTCAAAGAGATGTGGACGTTTAAAAAAAAAAAAACCTTGAGCTCTTATTATCTTTCTAAAAACATGTTAAATGATTTTGCAGCGCGGAGTTTTATACCAGAAAACTCAATTATGTGTCTCTTATAAATACCTCAAACCACAAAACTTCTTGAAAACAGTTCTTTGTCCAAAGTGTCTTTCGTTACGACTACGTGAGAAACGTGCGTTGTTACTGAAACTGAAAACACGAATCCCGACAAAAGTGGTAAATTGCAACGCAACACAAATATCTATTCATACGACGCAGGTAGGATCCTGCTTCGGACGGAGAAGGATGGGTGGACTTTAAAAAAAATTCACATCACAATCAGTACAGTCTAAAAATAGCCCGTGTTGATGTCCCAGTATGAGAAGAATGATTGTTTGAGACGTTCAGTTAACATCTTCCTTGAGCACGTCAGATGACTATCATTATATTTTATTTTTTTTTCACTGCAGGAAGTCAGTGGAATGTTTGATTTATTAGCATTGAGATGACTAAATTGGTTTTGTGTTCTTTTTGCAGTCACCGCAGAACAGAGTCTGCCATTGATCGGGTTATTATTAGAGCCCAACCCGGACAAAACTGGTCGAAGCGCTTTCTTTTATAAGCCTCTGGATTACTAGAAAAGGGATTAAAAATAGAAACAACAAAAGAGGAATAAATTGTAGAAAAACTGGGCTCAGATTTCCTTTGATTTATATGGTGCAATGGGAGTAATTTATATGTATTTGTTACCTTGTTAACACTACAGTCTTGACTGATTGCAATTGTTTTCTTTTTTTTAAGTTTCCTGCCTGTTACTAAAGATGCATAACTAAAGACACTCTGAAGTGGGAAATATGAATTGCCACCTATTTCAGCTATAAGTCCAAACAGATAGAGTAGTGATTATTTAATTCAGTTTTCATCATTTTGCCACATTTGGACTGGCAGCTATAATCGTTTTCCTAATGGGATTATAAACTACTGGATGTCACTAGAGATGCAAAAAAAAGAGGAAGAAAGTGCACATACAAATGATATATAAGAGAAAATCCTCAAATAAACTGACACAGAGTGGCTAATAAATTAAAAATGTTGCTTTGTTTTTGCCAAGAATATCTTTGTGTTTAGGCTTGTTGTCAAACTGAACCATTCAAATGCCGTCATTCAAAACAGTACAACACGCGAGTGTCACAACAAAAGGCACACTGTTCTGTCACGTGACTCTTCGTGTAATCTCAGTGATATATTTTCCACTACTGCACCGACCGGTGTGCAGGAGGAAATATAACCACATTTGTATTAATCAAACTGTCAGTTCAGTTAAGTTGTTCACGTGCAAGAAAAAAAAAAAAAAAAAAGGCCAAGTAGTGTCGCCACAGTGTTTAGCAAGTGTCACCAGCCTGCCACAGAAGTGGAAGCGCCCTACCCAGCATTTGTTCAGTGTCGCAAGCGAAGACGCAACATTGGTCAATGGCCCACATCGTTAACTGTCTGGGTTGATTGAGTAAACTTCTGTACTCGGCAAAGGGCCCAGGAAATCATCAATGAGTTCAACCTGCAGTGTGGAACTACAGCCTCCCCATTCTGCCAGTGAGAGTAATCCCAGAAACCCCCGTCAACATGTGCTGACATCATCGACTTCACCGTAGACTACCGGATCGCTACTGTTGCAGCTGTAAACCAGCGGATAAATTGCTTTACGTCTTCTCTCTCCGTCATAGGCTGTTCTTTTTCTGCAGGTATCTGTGGCATGTCGCTGATCTGCCCCGCCAACCTGCCCGGTGTTTATCGTTTGTTGTCACTCTATGCTGTTCTTTTCTCCCTCCGCTCTTTCCTCAACCCAACCGGTCAAGACCTCCGAGTCTAATTCTATCGGAGTTTTTTTCTTCCTGTTAAAAGACATTTTTTCCTTCCAGCTGTCGCTCAGATAGGAATTGCTGAGTTGTTGGGTTCCTCTCTATAATGTTGTAAGGTTCTGTTGTATGAAGTGTTCATGTTAAGTGCCTTGAGATGCCGTTTGTTGTCATTTGGAGCTACAGAATATAAATAGAAGGGAATTGAATTAAACTTAATACTGTGAAACTGACATTTTGCTACGATTTCCACTGCAGAATTGTGTCTGTTTTTAAAGGACTGCTGCCTGAGGGCCTGAAGATCACAGCTATCCAATAATGGTTTGCTGCTTTTCTGATATTTCTCCAGATTCTCTGAATCTTGTAATGTTTATGGACAGTAGATGATGAAATCCTCAAATTCTTTGCAATTTTACGTTGAAGAACATTAGTCTTAGCTTGTTGCACTATTTTACCACAGTCTTTCACAAGAGTGGTGGACCTCTCAACATCTTCACTGCTGAGAGACTCTTCCTCTCTGAAATGCTCTTTTTATAACCAATAATGTTACTGATCTGTTCCCAAGTAACTTAATTAGTTGCGAGATGTTCCACCAGCTGTTTGTTTGTTTTTTTTTAGCTTTTACGCACCTTTTTCTGTCTTTTAGACTTTTATCAACATGTAAAAAAATCAAATTCAGATTTTACTAAAAGATGGTCATTCTCACTCTTTGTAACATTACAAACATGGGAAACAACACTGACTTTTCACAATCTCTGGACCGATCGTGATGACACTGTGGTTATCATGAAGCCGTTTTGCATCATCTGAACTTTCTCATGTCCTCACGTGAAAGAACAGTTCAATCAAGCATGCGATATTAAGGGTGTCGGCCGCTGACAAGTCGAGTGGAAAGTTTGAAATAAACCCACCTCAGCGTTCCCCCAACCACAAACACACCAGCATAACCAGCAGCGAGACCCCTGAGGGAAGGGTTAGCACCCCCACCCCCCACAAACACACCCACATGAACACAAAAACACAAGACACTAACTGGCATTGCATTTCGTAAAATTTCCATGATCTGTCAACCTGTTTCATCGGTCATCAGGATAAGAGGAACTTCGTCCTGCTGATTTACATATCTAAGGCTGATAGAAAGAGTATATGCACCAGTGCATCAATGCAAAGAATTTATGACAGGAAAGATGGGAGGATGTTCTCGCCAGTGGCTCCATTCTGAGAACTGTCTGGGTCAGCTGCTTAGTTTCAGTCCCAATAGAAACTTCCCCGCTAACTTCCTGTCTCTTTTAACACCATTACGCTCTACTGACGTGACTCCGTGCAGGTTTCACTTTCTGCAAGTATATTTTCTAGCTATAACAGGGTTTTTTTTTTTTATGTTGTTTGTAAGTTGTTCTTCTTCAGTTTTCAGTTGCTCTCCTCAAATCTGCTGACACAGCAAATGTAGTCCGACACGGTCTTTGATCTTAAAAGCTTTCTGTAAATGACTCTAAATCTGAAGGTCTATTTAAATTGTCCCCATTCCTTGACAGGTCACCTACAGTCCCAACTTGGTTGTCTGTCATCCCATATAAAGGAACCCAAAATCTTATACTTATATATATATTTAATGTAGTTTGGCAACCAATTATTTGGGGTGTTACGATGACGCTTACTTCACCTGAGGACAATGGTTTAAATTTTCATCTTTGGGAGACGAGTCCAGATTCACTGAAAGAGGTCTCTTAAACTACATTGGCACTTTGGTTTTTACCAAATATTTTACAAAGAGTGGTAAATCGTGTATCTGTCTGGGACTTTACCGCTTTGGATTTGGTGTCATAGAACAGCAGCAAGATGGTGTACGTGGGATTGTTGCCAAATTAACCAAATTCATGATAATGAAGTAACATGTCACAAACACACTGATGTGTTTTTCATCATTTTTGGAAAACAGTAGAACTCTGTGGCACACAGGAAGAAGTTATGTATAACTAGCTTTGACGACAGGGTCAGTATTTGATAATTGGATCAATTCATTGTTGGTCAAATCGGGTGTTATGTGAGCATATTATTTTTAGCAGAAGGAATTTTCCGACTCTTCCAATTTTGTTTATATCTTTCATTTTAGTCATTCCAACTTACGTTGTTATGTTCATTATTTTACTAGTTTATTACTTATTTACTAGTTATTTACCCCCCAAATTGAGATTCTTCTTAACATTGATCCAACAATCTCTGTCTGAAACAAACACAGATTTTAATAACTACCTCAGTAGAAAATGTATAATAGTAGTTTCTATCATACATTTCTCATCATATCATATCACCCAACCTTAATTATTGTACAGCTCTGGGCCAATAAATCACTTCAAGTACCTTACATTCAGCACACTTTGAATTTTTCTAAACAGGTGTCCATATGTTCATGCACAGCAGGCCCATCACAGAGTCAAGACAAATGACCTTTTTTGCAAAAATTAAAGTAAAAAAAATCTGTTCCAACTGGAAATTTTACAGCTGTGAGTCAGTGACAACAGCAGCTGAGTCTAACCAGCAGCCGTCTGAATGCTTATCCAAATGGCATTCAGGTACCTGTACCAGCAGGCCCTCAGCGTCATTGGTATTATACCTTTCCTGCCAGGTTTAAGGCGAGCCCAGGAGGGAACAGTACTATTTACACCCATCACAACAGGAGTACTGAATCTCTTCAGAAGACATAAACGAGATGTTAAAATGCCTAAACTTTTGTTTTCAAAGTTTCGGTTTCATGAAATTATGGATTTAATGCCAAATGTGAAGCGGCCCAGAAGGTAAGCCAAACAGACTAATAACACAGAGTAAGGCTTCGAGTGGAGGTGGACTGGTTTACATTTGTTTTAATTAGTGGTGAAATGTACAACGCTACAGTAATTTAACTGTATTGGTTTTGCAGGATTGATATTGTACTTAAACGAAAGAGGCGTAAGAAGGACATGCAGTGCATCTCTGTACAGAAAGTGAATGATGAGATGGATCCTCCAAACCTCAGGTAGAAGATGTTGCACCGCTAATTACCTCAGTCATCATGTTTTTCATTGGAGGGAAAGTTAACAGTCAATTTTGTTTTAATTACAGTTGGCAGACTGACCATAAACTCCACCAGACTCTGGAAAAACTGCTAAAGGATAAAAGTAAGAATTCTCGCAAAGATGACCGTCAAGATCTTTTCATGGCTTTTAAATTATGAATAATTATAAACTTGTTTAACTCTTCCTACCTCTACAGAGTATTTAGTGGCGTTCCGGTCTTTTCTAAAGTCTGAGTTCAGTGAGGAAAACATCGAGTTCTGGCTCGCGTGCGAAGACTTTCGCTCGAACGCCTCGCCGGACGACCTTCGCTGGAGAGCGGAGGAGATTTATGAGGAGTTCATCCGGCCTTCAGCCTGCAGAGAGGTCAGTTTGGCAGGGTTGGAGGTGCGTGATCGAATAAAAAGTAGCTTTCTTTGGCCTTTGGCATAATTAAGCGCGCTGAACACAATCTCAAATATGAAGTGCATCTTTCCAAACAGAACAGGAGGATGTATTACTTCATCAGCACAACAAACTGCACCCTCATATGAAGAAGAGGAATGAGAAAATGCATAAAGTCAGTGAAGCAATACTGATGACTCCTGAATGTCATAACTTCCACTGCTTGTAGCGCTGCATTCTCCATATCTGTCAGTCCTGGTGAAGGACTGCCTGTACCTGTTAATCACAACTAAATCATCTGTTCAAATGTGAACCCCTTAAATCTATTTAGAGAGATTGGAATTTAGCTACAAGTCCTAGAAAAACAGTGAAATGATCTGGTTTGAAGTATTTCCCGTTTCCTAAATGATTAACTGAATGTTTGTGCATTATTCAATGTTGTTTTTTTTCAACAACAACAACAAATACATACATACTTTATCAACTTAGAAAGTAAAACCAGCAACTGTAATCCAAATCTTTGAGTCTGAGCTGTAACACACATTCAAACACACAACCGCACACACAAGCACACAGCAAAAGGGAGGATGTCTTTAGCGAGCTACGAACAGCACAGCCATTAGGAGGTTTTGAAACACGAGTAAAGCCAGATGACAATATGGAGCCGTATGAAGCACATACTTTTGCTGTAATTACTTAGATTCAGAATATAGAAAACCAGGTGTGAAAATTTATTCTTGTGAAAGTAGTCTTCTGGAAAGAGTAGTTTGATTTCTAATGTTCTGTCTCGATGAAGGAAGTTCTCACTCCAACTTCACCTGGTGACTGTAAGACATGAGGGGACTTTGAGGTTCGATTTTTAGGGTTCAATCAATTGTTTTGTTTTTTATCGGTTTATTATTTGTGTTTGTCTTGTTGCGGCTCAAATTCCCGTGAGCTAGACGATAAAACAACTAGACATGAACTGCTAATGCATCCCAAGAAATATGATCACAATTGGTCAGATGGTGTCATACAATTAACAGTCAAAATGTGAATAGAAATGTGAAAGATTGGTAGATTTTTAAGTTCGACCAGCTCGTTGCTGCTTGCAGTTTTAGCTTTAGACAAATGAGCTGCTTCCTTCTCTTGAGCGCCAAAGGGCTCGAAACCTGCGAATTACTGCTTGCGGCTATTTCATTTATTTATGATTCCTGTCAAAGGTTTGAACACATGGAGAGAAATCTTTGCATGTGATAATAATGCCCAAACAAAGTTGTCTTTTCTTAAGTCGTACCATAAGATTTAAGTTTTAGATCAAAAATGTTGCAATACAGATGACCTTAAAAAATGAAATGAAGTTGGTATAGTCTATATTCCACCTGAATCTTCAGTACAAAGTATATATTGACTTTCCTATTTGTCTCTTCCTTAGATCAACGTCGACCACCACATTAGAGAGAAGATCAGGAAGTCGTTGGAGCAACCGAGCATCTCGTGCTTCGACGAGGCCCAGAAACATGTTTACTTGTTGATGGCGAGAGACTCTTGCCCCAGATTCCTGCACTCTGATGCCTACCTGAGTCTGAAGCGCAAATCCAGGACTCTGTGGTACATTTAGTTCAAAAAGAAAGATGGCGGCATCAAAATGCTGTTTCAACCCACCTCCTTTTATCTCGTCTATTTGGCTGAATTGATAATTCACACTGTGGAGGCAAAGCTTCAAAAACATTTTTTTTTTCCCCTCAGGGTAGAGCATCTCTTAAACCCAAACTGAAAGGATGTTTTCAACCCTGTGCAACATAGATTTCTTTTTTTCTTTTTTTTTTTTCATGATGGCAAGATGATGTATTGATGAAACGTTGTGGACAAGAGTAAAGCAGGGCAGATACAATAAGACAGAAGTCGTGTGAGTTAGAGGAGAGAGAATGTTTCTGTACGTGTCAGTACTTTGGATGGTTGTGCAGAGGTTCAGAGTTGTTTAAAATGCTGTATGTGTTAACTGAAAGTTGAAGTAAGTTTAGGTGCAGTGAGCACAGTAATAAAGAGTGGTATGTTTTTAAAAAAAATGGTTTCTGATATGTGGAATGAAATGACCTAGTTTCATAAATGTGTAATCAATTCAGAATCGTATATATATATATATAATATATAAAACCCCATTTACCAACTTTGGCTTCTTTTCAGCGGATGATTGTGGTCAATACTCATCGTCTATAACTATTCCTATTATCCTGACTATTTCCACACTGTCAGAATTTATATTTATCTGACTGACTGACTAAGTGGAGACATGGTGATGGGCATGAGTCAAAAAAAAAAAAAAAAAAAAAAAAAAAAAGGCAAACAGTTTCCGCAGCTCACCCAGCAAGGAGATTCTGTTTTTGGTCACATGTCTGATATATCCTCTAATTAGGTGCAGATATAACTCTATACACCAGCAATAGGGTTTACCAAACTGGAAAAAAGTAACCCTGCTGTAACCCTTGATCCCACTCTGTTCTGTAGATGGCTTTATTCCTGAGAATTGTGCCTTAAAAAGGAGTACTGAGGCAGCTAATAATAACTCAGGGGGCTTAAACGACAACACTGGAGTCATCAGACAACCTGATGCGTAACAGATCAGCCTGAATGTGCTGCCTTGTTAGGGGAATAACCTCATCACCCGCAGACAATGACGGGAGAGATACACAAGTATGTTATTTAGAAAAATAAGCTTTAAAAATAGTAATGCGGGAAAAGTCTTTTGCTCAAATAAAAGTTTGAAAAGTGGATAATAACCTTTTTTTTTTTTTTTTTTTTATTATTCCACTTTAATAAAGATTAATGTGATATGGCCTGTTGATCTACTCCTGGCCGGATCTGGTTAAAACGGAGCAGACTTTCCAAGCATAATAAATGCCATGGTGCAAAAACAATATCGTTAATATGAAATATTACTTTGAAGAACACTTGCTCACTTTGAGAGCTTGTGAAAAAGGTATATTACTTAGGTATTTTCAGCGTGCGTACGCATTGCATCTTATATGTGAAAAGGTTTTTAAACCTTATTTGGTAAAAGCCTAAAAGCTAAATGTATGTGGACTGACTGTAAATCCTCTTTAAAGTAAAATTTTGAGTATAACAGTGTAACTGCTCTTTTTTGACCTCAAACTACAGTCTGTAGTTCAGTATGTGAGGGGCGATCAAAAAGCTCTGAGACTGTAGTAGGGGTAAGCTATAATTTTCCCAAATATTAATAAAGTTATGTCGCTTGATGAACATCAGCATCTGTATTACACCCGTTTTTGTGACATTTGGCATGAATACCAGCAGCGTGCTCTTGGTTGCGCTCCCGACCTGAAGTGCCGTATTCGGTTTTGGACAGTGAAAAGCGAATGCCACAAAAAAAAAAAAAAAACTTTTGGCCAGTTATGTTTAAGAGCTGACTTAATAGAATTTGATACCAGAAACTGCAGTTTGTATCCTGAATCCGATGTCCAGTTAGGTTTAGGCACCAAAAGCAAATTGGTAAAAGTTCGGGGGGGGGGGGGGGGGGGGGGGGGGGGGGGGGAGTAGGGGAAAAAGTGTTTTAATAAACACTTTATGACTCATGTTTCAAGTTGATGTTTTCAGTATGTAACCGACACCCACATTTTTCTCTAATCTTGAAAGCTAAAAAGTGCTACATCTGCAAGTGGAGGTTGTATTGCAAGAGCGGATATTGCAGGAAATGCATTAGTCAAAATCTATGGAACTAGTTTGCTGTTGTTGATGAGGAGCATTTAAACGTGACTTTGGGCTTCGGGCTGAATTTAACAGCCTGGTTTCGTGGGCTTTTATTTATGACCTCCACAGTTATTTCACAGTCGTACGTCAGTAACTCAGAGTACAGGCGGGATGTCAGGGGTTGTCCCTGATAAACGACAAAGGTCACACATCTCCTCCATCACACGGCGCACGATTCCTCGCGCACAATCTGTCACTGTTTTCTCAAAGCCCCGGCGCCGTTGCCATGGTAGCGGAAAAAAAGGAAGTGAGTACTGTCGGTGGCAGGGTGTTAGTCAAGACAGTCACAGTTGGGGGATCTTTACTAACAGATCTGGATGCCGGAGGCTAACGTCCCGAATGTTAAACCTTCACACGCCGCGGCGTACCTCCATGTTGTAACCGTAGACGCAGAAGAACCTCTCGGTTCGCAGTGTTTGATGACTCTTCGTACCGCTTCAGTACTTATAACCGTGTTTGGGCAAAAGAGGGGAAAGCAGCATCAGTGAAGCCGAGCCAAAGGGCTGATTGTAAGAGGGCAGCCTGTGGCAACAGGTTGTGAACAGGGGCGGCTTTCAAAGAAGCTTTTCTTGTTTGCTAACCTTTTTGTAACATTTACTGACAGCGTGATTAAACATAACATCGTCATATTCTGTCAGGCGTCACCTGTTTAAATCTGTAACTACATTCATGTACGCTGCAATTTAAATCAGAGCATTTACAAAGTGTCAATCTAGAAGCTCAGCATGAAATATATTTGCATTCCTTCGACACCTCTGACAGCACATGTTCAGATTCATCCACCAGCGTAATTCCCAACGATGTCACTTGAAAGCTGATTTTAATCGACCGACACGTACGGAGTTTGGAAAATTGAATGTACAATGAAAAAAACGTTTCTGTGTTAAGCGGCAGAATAAAGCACCCTCAGCTCTATCTCAAAGTGAAGTGTGCAGACACCCTTCAAACCAATGTGAAGTCAGAGGCAGATGGTGCGACTCTGTCCTGTCACACCTCAAATCACAGCCTGAATTGGAGCGAGGCGAGTGGCGACATTTGCAGGGATTTGATCTCTTTTCTTCTCAACTTAAAACTTACCATAGCAGTTTTATACGGCATCTTTACACCTGGATTAGCAGGTTGCGGTGTGTCAAAGGATTAGTAGTCTAATGCAGGTTCTGGAGCTTTGCCAGAATTTGTTCGGAGGTTCAGTTTTCTTTGTTGTGATTGTAGTCTGGAAACCTTCGTTCGCATCAATGTTTGCACAGCGGCTCCGAAGGGGCGGACCAATCAGCAATCGGCGTTGGCGGTGAAGTGAAGTAAAGCAATTTCCTAAATATAGTTGCAGCAGTGGTAGGGTTCCGTACGGTCGCGGTGCGTACGGTGGTCAATGCCGATTGGTTAAAGGCTGCTCCGATAATTGCTTAATCGACCCGAGGTCTACGCCCAGTATGATGCAACGACTGAGTCCGGTTAATATAAACAGATTGGGTCTGGTAACACCAGGCTAGTCCTCAAACTGTTCGAGTCAAGGTTATTAGGCAACATTGACATTTGGGGTTCAGGATTAGTATTATTAGCAACATGAATGGGGACTGGAAAAGGCGTCTTTGGGGACCAACATGTTGGCTAATTTGAGAGCTCACAGTCTCAGTCACAGAAGTACTGGCGCTCTTCCAAGTCAAGATTTATAGTCGTATGATGACGTTGGCTGGGACCTTCGCTGCCCGTGTTCTACCTCTGACCCCTGACCTTTTCTATTTTCATTACAGGTAGCATAACAGACATGTAACGCTCCTGGAAGAATCCATTTCACGATCCAAGAACGCTACATTTTTCTACAGGTTTCAGACCTCCGGCTTAAGGCGTGTTTCAAACAAAGTGCTCGTTGGTTCAAACACACGTCTGAAGCCCGTGTCCCAACACATCGAGCGGCCACACCACAAGTGGGGCGTTGCTTCCGATAAATTCTTTTAACTTTTTGAAACTGATATTCACACAAAGCAATCAGCCAGCCGTGCAAAGAAAGCTGGATACGCTCTAACTACCTCCTCAATTTTGTGCGTGTGCCGTCAAGTTCGACACCACGAACGTCCACCGGCACAGACTCCACACACAGGAACTCGTTCAAACACACCGCCGCTTTGAAGCCGAGACACGAGTCCAGCATTGGATGTCGAAGCCGGTAAATTCCCACAGTTCTTTCTTCTGTTCCTTTTTTTATCAGCAGGCACTTTAACGCCAGCCAAAACATCTGTCACAGATCGCCGCTGGTTTCAAGGAAACATGAAAAGTCAAGGGTCAGCGCTGCTAACACTAATCTCAGCTAGAGCTAGTCCCTCGCCAAGACGCTGTCCAGCTCACTACAAGTTCTCACACCGCAACTCGGTTTCTGGCCGACCCCGGGTTGTTTCTCTTCATCCCGGTCCGTTCCCGGTCCCATGAACGTCTAACCGGCTGTGGTCCGTCAAAATACGTACGAGTCTGTTGACATTGGCAATGATGTCCGTGTTCATTATTGTAGTATTTGATCTCGTTGGATTTCTGTCCTTTTGTGTGATTTGATGTTACAGTTTCTGCATTTTGAGGTGAGTCAGCCACAGAAATCAATCTAAAAGATGATGCAAGCGTTTATACTCGTTTTCCTTCTTCATTTGCTCACGTTGCTCCTCTAAAAACCTGCCAGCTGAGAGCGTGGCCTCTGTTTTCAGGGTTTTCCAATGTTTTCCATATTTGTGATATTGATTAAATATTCAAAACAACACAGACTTCCAATTATTCTGCTCATCGTATCAGGATTTGAAGTCTACGGTTTGACCGCGCCGAAAAAGTTTCCAACAATATCTTTGCGTGTGATACAAGAGAGTGGTCATGATATGATGATCTGACAGTCTTTCTGACTTCCTGTCGCCTTGCTGAACCTCTGTTGCAATCGTTTTGCCGTTTCCTCTTTCTCACACGTGGCCGTGGCCTCGTGTTGCATGAATTTCCGCCAGATTTTCGATCAATTTCCCTATTGTGGCATCAATAAATGCTAAAAAGCCTGTGTCTTCTCGCCACGAAGGACGAACGAGCTCGCCCATTTGTCTTCGCCAGTGGCCGACCGAAACACACACACACACACACACACACACAGGGAGCCGAGGTCACGATTTGCCTATCACAGTCACTGTCACTGTCATTTGCATCTGTGCTGCCTGACTAAAAATAATGGGAACACAGCATGCTTTCAGCCGCAGCGAGGGCTGTTTTTTTGGCAGGTCCATTTAACGGGAAGGAGCCGCGACAGCAGAAGGAGAGGAGAAGAGGCAGCGAGACATAATAGGGTGTAAGGCATCGAGGGGAGGGGAGGCATACATGCGGTACAGTGTGAGTATGTGTTGTTTCTAGCTGTGAGGTGGGAGGAGAGGAGGAATCGGGAGGAGGAGGAGGAAGGGGTGCTTCCTCTTTAGTCTGAGCTGCTGATGTATCCCAGCAGCCCCGGCACATAGCAACAGGAAACCTCGGTATAAAAAGCTGCATCGCAGGGGGAACCCTCCTAAGTGTCTCGCAGCCGCAGCATGACCAAGACGGAGAGCCCGAGAGTGTGGACTTAACAAAACAATGCCCAGCCTAATCGTCGACCCACCCAACACGCAGCACTTCATCATGGACAGAGATGACAGAAAGAGAAACAAGAACATGTGAGTGAAACCGTCACTTTAATAAACCGAGCCGGCTTGTCCAGTAAATGTGCTGATGCATGACGAGTTTTTGGGGTTTCTTCTTTTTTTAGTTGACGTTTTTCCATTTCATACGAGATAATGCAGTTCGACGGTCAAAACGAAGCGGGGCACATATAGAGAATATCATGAATGCTTCACAGCATCTTCTGAAAATAATGTAATCTAACTTTAAATGTCACATGCTTTCCTGCCCTAATTACTTTACATGCCCAACATGCTTTGACAGATTTACTGGGAGCTAATTTAACAGCGGTAAATCCAGCAGGGATAGATGCTCATGTATTTCTCGTTTCTGCGCAGCGGAAAGAACTTCATGTGCCGACTCCAGTGCATGTTCTCACACTCATCAAGCTCTGAGAGGTAAGGAGACTTATGGAGTGTTTTGCATACATCTCGGTTCTAAAATAGCCGGCCCTGCTCCTATCATTTCCATCTATGGCATCCCGAAAGGATTCGAGTGATCGAGAGACAACCGTGTTTGCTTTGGCAGCGCACGCCCAACGTATCCCAGGGTTTGACATTTTTCTTTGAATTTGATAAGCACATGTGCTCTGCCTTCTTGATTAGGGGCTGCTTTCTGTGTCCTTTGCCGCCCCCTTCGCAGCTTTATTTTACCCAAATTTGATTCTGGTTGAGTGATCCAACTTGCATTCTCTCCCAGCAGGCTAAGTTTAGAAGATACCCAACAATGGTCACAGTCACTGGAAAGGCTTCTGGAGTCTAAATGTAGGTTCCTTTTCCCCTGAGAACGAGAATACTTCAAGAACAGTAAATCATGTTTGTGAGAATGAAAGTTTGAAGAGAGTACTTGTGTTTTTTTCGGTTGTTTTTTTCTTTTTTATAAAAATGGGATAAAACGGGGTTGTCATCCGTGCTTCATTGCCTGTTTTTTTTTCCCCCCCGGTGCTTCCCTCAGATGGACTGGCCACTTTTCGAAACTTTCTCAAATCTGAGTACAGCGATGAGAATATTGAGTTCTGGCTCACCTGCGAGGATTACAAGAAGATCAAGTCTTCCTTTCGAATGTCCTCAAGAGCCAAGAAGATTTACGAGCAGTTCATTAAAGCAGAATCGCCCAAAGAGGTACGTCCAACTCGGAGAGGTCTCGCAGCTGCTGACGCACTGATGCTCTGGTATTAATAATGCCACGATGTTTTGTGTAAGAATATATCAGTCAGAGGGATCAAACCAGCACTTACGTTGGGGTTTTTTCATGCGGGACTTGTAATGGGGTATTTTTACGTTGCTGTATTGGTACAAGATCCGCATACTTTGTCCAGTGCCGTATATATACTGTATATGCCGGCTCAAATGTTAAATCTCACATCTCTGGCTCCTGCCTCAAATCCCCTCATTCCTGCCTGTGTGCCTCATTCCAGATCAACATTGACTATCACACCCGAGAGCAGATCAAAAGGAACGTCAAGACTCCCACCGTGCACAGCTTTGACGACGCTCAGAAGATCGTTTACGGGCTGATGGAAAGAGACTCGTACCCGCGGTTCCTCCGCTCGGACATTTACAGAACTCTCCTGGAAAACCTCGCCGCCGACGCCACGAAGGGATGAAGCCGCCGGGCCGGGGGGAGAGAGCGAGAGAGCGAGAGAGAGAGAGAGCGAGAGAGACGGAGAGAGAGAGAGACAGAGAGAGAAAGGACGTATTAAAAAAAAAAAAGAACGAAAAAAACATAACTGGAAATGTTTGAGCTCCTTCGGGGAGGAAGGACTGACGACAAAGAAGGAAGGAGGGTCGAACCGGCGCCGGCACGCGGACACATGCGGGACGGGGTGCGGTGAGGGGTGGTGGTGGTGGTGGGGGGTGGGTGGGAGGGGCCTCACACCTCGGCATAGAAGCAAACTGCTCTTTAGTCGCGTCGTGGGAGGACCCCCGACAATCGAGCGCCGCGCACCTCAGGGCCGAGGACGAAGGAGACGCACGAACCAGCCTCGACGGTGACGACCCCCTGCAAAGCGTGCGCTTCGCACCGGATGATAAGTTTGCGTGCGTAAGCGAACCGAACGTCTCCGACGGCGACGGAACCAGCGGGGCGACCGACTCCCGCTCTTTGCGTAAGCGAACCCTTCAACAGACGCCCCTTTGGCCTTCTTTGCAGAGGTGTTTCCTATGCAGATAAAGATATAGAGGATGGACGATGTACTTGATTAACTGTGTGCGTGCGTGCGTGCGTGCGTGTATGTGTGAGTACGAGAATTTATCTGTGGCGGTTTAACCGCCACTGACTCAGAATAAGCTGTCGCAAAAGAGATGGCCCGATTATCTGATGACGGCACGGAGGACGACAACAAATCTATCGCAGACCGACTTATTCAATGCCGATACGTCATCTGTGGCGAGAGGTCGCAAGAGAGCCACTTAGTCCGCCGAGAGGCATTCTGGGACACTTTAAAACGATCTGTCTTTTTAATCTAGATGGGATCGAAGCAGATATATACACATATTTTTTTTAGATTTAGGCTCCTTATTTTGCAATATTTTGTGCCAATTATTTAATATCTTTTAAGGTTGATTGTTTCCAAACTACAAAAAAAAGTACAAGTAGTTTCTTTCGATACAAACCCCTGAAGAAGTCAGTTTATTTTTTATGATTACATAATCGTGCACATTTTTCGTGTGGAGCCCAGTTGCACCGTAGCAGCTACAAACTGTCCACTTGCTGCCGGTGGCGTCGAAACTGAATTCCTCGGCGCACGACCGCTGGCCAAAAAGTCTGTCGAAGCACTCAGAAGTCAAAGACTTTGGGATTTTGTGTTATGAACTGTTTGAGTGGAATAAATATAGAAGTAGGATGTTTCACATTGCATGATAAGGATGTTAAAACTCTGTGTATACCCTGAGAATAGGCCTTATTACTGCTTTCCAAAGCACGTTGTGTGAATGTACTCTACGGGAGTTCGTAGTTACCTTAAAAGTTAAACATGCTATTATTTATTATTCATCGTCACCATTTGAGTACAAAGTTTGCTGCGGTGTGTGAAGTGCTTGTTAACGTGTTAGTGATTTAAATTACATTAAATTATTTAAATTGCCTGCTTGCACGTTTTTTTTTTTTTTGTTGTTGTTTTTTTTGTTTTGTTTTTTTAATGGCACACACCACTACGGTTTTAGTTGCAGCTTTTAGTGCCACGTGCTCCGATTTCAGCCTCGCGGTGTGTTTAAAGAAGACGGCAACACACTCACAGTGAGGGATCTTCAAAACATTGCGTTTGGAAATTAATGGATGTTTGCATATGACCGTTTGTTATATGTTTATAAGTAATGCTGCAACGCGTAAGCATGGAAATACAAAATCTGTGCCAAGACCTGGTGAAGCCAAGAGTTACAGCACCGCGTTGGATGGATTTGCTACATCACTAAATATATACAGATTTTTTTTTTAGATTTTTTTTTTTTTTTTATAAACGTCTCACATATTTAGATATTTCAGCCTTTTAACTGAGAAATGTTTTAGAAAACATACAAATAGGTACAAACTCACAGCAATCTACCCAAAGTGACAAAATATTTAAAAATATCCAAATGAGTGTTACTTTGGTGTCTTTGAGTAGTAATTTCTCTTCTTAAAGTTGAAGAGAAATTACATGAAAGAAAACACTATCCTGTGCTTGCAGTTTCCTCAGAAAATCGTCTGAAACAGGAAGGCCTGGACTTCCAGTTTCTTGTGAATTGTCGTGCGTTGTGAGAAATGAGATTTTCTCTGCTTGACTGTGAACCTTCTCTGTTCCTCAGAGGAATGCAGTCCTGCTGAACTGGTTTTATTTCAGCCGGTTATCAAAACTCTCACAGATCGAAGAGGTGAAGTAACGTTCTGCTGGAGGAAATGAAAAATGTAGATGCAGGTAAATATAAAAAAAAAAAACATTCAAAGACGTGAGCAGGTCGCTGATCGGATTTTGAAATTAGAAGCACGGCGCCATTTTCTTTGAACAGATTATGTTTTATACTGAAAAGTGTTCGCAAATGTTTTTGTGCTTTGATGACAACTTATTCAACATTTTTGCAGCTACTTCTCGACTCGTGCTCCCTTCATAACCAATTATATCGACAGTTTACAGCTTTACATTTAAATGATGCAGCATCAACATTATCATACTCATATACCCAAAGTTTATGAATTTTACATAGAAATATTCTCATTTCCAACAAATACAAACAGGTTCCAGTAAGATGGGAAACACGGCAGTAATATAATCAGCATTAACTAACGTTAGCATTGCTTTAGGTTGAGTTTCATATCCGTTACGTTCCTTCACAAACTGAAGGTCATTTCACGCCGGGGGCGAATAAACGACACAAAACTATGAAATATCGGAGGCGAATATTTGACATCAGAACTATTCGTACCTGCAGCGATTTCATTTTGCAATAGTTTTCAAAATATTTCAACAAAAAAAAAAAACTTAGATTCAAGTCAGCTAATTCTTCAGGAAAAAAAAAAAAAAAAAAAAACACAATGGCTTGAAAACGACAAAAACTATATTTATAAATTCAGTAAGGCTTCGAGGTGGACTGCAGCAAGTAAGTATTCAGGTACGGACGGCTTCATAAAAGCAACGCTAACTTACTTTTTTCCTCCTTTGAAATGTGTCTACGTGCAGAAATAGAAGCAGGCGGGGGTTTGTGTGGTTTGCCAATAGTGCACCTGGTGATTAACTGTGCTGCAGTCTGCGATTGATGAAAGTGCTCCCTCATCAACGCTGTGGCAGCTTAATTATGTGCTCGCTGTACAAATACACTGTCGGCGACTTCACGTTGGACACGCCGACGAAGCGGGGACAACGCCTCAATAACGAGTGGAAACTCTCTGTCAACCCGAAGCCGTGAGCAACAACAAAAAATATCCGTACAATGTGGAGTATTTGAAGAATTGCTGGGTCTACATTTGTGACGTATTCACTGGTGGGTGAGGGGGGTGGACGGGAGGGGGGGGAGGGGGGGTGAGAAGAGGGGGAGCCTCGATCGCTACAGATAAACCAGTCCTACTGTTTCAAACTTTTTCTTCTCTCACAGGAAGTGTTGGTTTCCTAATGTCAGCTTCTGTTAAAAAAAGGGAGGTTCGGCAAAGCTTTCCTCATGTGCTGCTCGTGCTGACCTCCACATATAGTACACACACACACACACACACACACGTGCACACGCGCACACACACGCACGCCTTTACACGGTTGGAATTTATCATTGTGCAATTTTGGCCACATCTTAGATTTCATGTCTGAACCACCACTGGTGGCGATGCAGGCTGCAGTTTTCCATGCAAACACTGAATTACAGGTAAATGAAAGTTTTAATGCAACAAGTTAATACTGACTGACTCTTACTATTAATATTCATTGGCTAAACACGGCACGGACAATCCATTTGTTTATAACAACAAATTTGTAAACGCAGATTTTAACAAGATTGGGAGAAAATTGTTAAAAGAAAATGTCATTTAACGTGCGTTTTAATTCACTGCTGTTAATAAGGAGTTGGTTTATTGAGATAAATTGCTGCAGTCGGGTGCTACTAAAGCGATCGCAGAAGAAAGAGGGTGCAAGAAAAAGGCCGTAATTATAAAGTGCGAAGTCTCTGCAACACGGATATGTTTTCGTCTGTCGTCTCTTCGGTGGAGCTGAAGGTTCACTGATGTTTAATTTGCATTTAACACGCCATTATTCATTAGGACAACTTTTTTTCAAAAACAAAAATTTGGTTATGAATTGAAACCCCTTCGTCTCTGAAAACCATTTCAAACCAAACTCCCACATGAAGGTGTCAAAGCGGTGAAGCAGCTGAACCTGTAAAACAAACCTCACAGAGCTGTTATGCAAAATATCGAATTGGTAAGTCGACACGTTGCCCCGTCAGGTTTCAGGATTCAAACTGGCTGCTCGTACAAACACTTTTCATTTGGTTCAGCTGGACTACGAATGCGTGTTAATGACGGGCAATCAATCAGTCATGTCTCCTGTTGTCTCGAAAAGACAGACAAGTCTTTCGGCATCGGAGGCTCGCTCGCAACGTGTCCTGGTACATCAGCCAGCAAGAAAAATACAAAGCACAGAAAAAGTCCACTTCCACGGTCAGTATCCCACACTGAGGAATTTACTGCTCCAGTTTAACTACTGCTATCAACACTGAGAGGACATCCACATAAAAAGGGGGAAATTGCCTTTTAAGAATTTATAGTTCATTTGAAAAGAAAATAGCATCGATTGACCCATTTGAAGATGCTTCATAAAACAGCTTGTGTGTCAGCTGACTTCAGCTTGTATCCACGTGAATATTTAGCCTTTTAGTTTTTAGGAGTACTTGACTTTTTATTATTTCCGGTCTTTGTATTGACCTGTATTATTATTGTTGTGTTGTATTTTATTGAAACCCTAGGGATTTTGTTTTACTGGCTTAGGTAGAGCAACATAATGTCCACTATTTCTTTTTCTGTGTGTTTTTATGGGTCGGAGCTGCACTTTATGTTGTTGACTGACTGAGTTTCCCTCTTAGGATCAATAAAGTTCACCTTCCACCTCTGCCAGTGGCCGACTATGATTTTTATGACCAAGTGGGGAAAAAGGATGATTGAAGGGATACATAAATAATAACGTGTACAGTGGTTTCATATTGCGACCACAGGATGGACACATTTTTTAGTGCATAGCGAGCTGAGATTTGCATATACTCTCTCAGCTGGGTCATGAAAACTCTTTTCCTGCTGCCAAATCTTGCCCAGGAGCTTCTTTTTTTTTTTCCTGCATCCATCAAGTCGCTCGGTATTTGTGACACATTTGGAGAACGCTGTGACTAAAACACCGTCACACTGTCTAACTGTTTCTGTTTGGCTCTGGTGTCTCACAGGTTTTTTTGTTTTTTTTAACTGAGGCAACAAAAAAAAAGACAATGACTGCGTTTCCTGTTGTGACACCAAAACAAAAAGTAACAGATTCGGTCACCGTTGGAGACGTGATGCCATCCCAGCAGCGCAGCGGGGCAGAGAGACGGTATCTGCTGTTTCCTGTCTAAGCTTTCCGCAACATTGTACATTTGAAGAGCGAGGGAGGTCACGGCTCACAAACCGTTCACCGTCGCTGTGGGCACGTTCGACGTACTGTAGATGGCGGGCGGGCGGGCGGGGGGAATCGACCGTCACGAGTCCATTAACGGAGACGCATCTTCACGGGACGGGTCAGGAGGTGACACCCCTCCACTCGTCACGGTAACGATGCTGCCGCGATGCTTCTGTGACCTTTCGACCTGCCCTTGTCGACACACACACACACTTTCAAACTACATTTTTCCTGTTTGTGTACAAGAAATTTACTTCTAATGTTTTTTTACTCGCAGGAAAAAAATATATACATTTTTTTTCTTCTACTTTAATGAAAGTGAAGGCCAGCATGCTACTCTGACTGTTCTGACCCACAATCCTTTGCGGCGCACACGATACGTAGCATCGACTGAGCCGCCGAGACAGCTGGTGGCGCTGATGCTCCGCCCACAAAAGGAACAAGGTGGAGAAGAAAAAGAGGCTTTAAAAGGAAGCGTACTCGTTTCAAATCGCACCTTTTTTTTCTTTCAGCTACAAATGTCGGATTGAGACGGATATGACAAAGTGGGTCAAAGTCCAAGACACATGATGAAGTCGTACGTCCCAGTTGTAAATGTAGTACATGCAGCAGTAGATGCTTTTTAAGGGTAGCCGCAGTACGTACTAAAACGTAAAAAAAAAAATAGTACGCGAGTCTGAATGCAGGGTTGGTTTTGGTGCTGACAGACATCATGCCAACATGGAAAAAAAAAAAAGCTCCCGGTCGGGTTGAGAGTGCATCGGGACGTTTGTGAATTTTGCATCTTTTCCACACACACACACCAAAAAAAAAAAAAAAAAAGAGCCCAAAACTCTGCAAGTCACCGTGCTGGGAATCACCTACGTAAAAAAAAAAAGGCACCTCCGGACGGACCTCGTGCCTCAGTGGAAACTTGGCTCTGCTCTTCGTCCACTTCTAAACAGACCGGCTGCTTACACACAGTCTGCACATCATAATAAACACATGAGGTGTTTTCACCCAGCGGAGCTCCAAACCGGGTGCAGGAGGGAGGGAATGGGGGGCCCGGGGGGGCCCGGGGGGGCAACAGAGCACAGCAGGTGACGCAGATGCATTAAAGCGCTTGATGATATAGAACAAATTGTGATGATTCGTTGTATATGCGGGCTGTTCCCTGTTCCACAACAGAAAGCCTCTTTTTTTTTTTTACTGCTTCTGGGACATGATGTCATCGTCAGCCCGTATTGTTACCGGACCGAGGACCTGCCGTGGTGCTTTATGGGTAACTTTCTCAAGCCGTTATCCACATTGTTAAACCAACCAGACCGTGCCGTGTTGGTGCACCAACCGCTGCTCCGTTATAACGTCTTTTTTTATTTTTTATTTTTAATTTGTTTTATTTGTGAAACATGGAAATCATTTTTATCCTCCCGTTTACTTTCCCACTGAAAACTCACGCAGACTTCTCGTCGCTACGACGGCAAGACAAACATTTTTCACGGCCGCAGCTTCGAATGCAAACAAAGCGAGCGGAAAGATGTCAGCGTTGGCGCCGAGTGGAGGCGGGTTACTCATCAGCGGTGTAGAGAACAAAAACCGGACCAGCAGGTTCAGCTGTGCAACAACGAGACATTTGATTCATCCGACACGGTGCATCTGTACAAATACCAAAAAAAAAAAAAAGAACATACTATACACAAGTCGGTACGTGGTGTGTGTCATGAAACGGATGCTTTCATCAACGTGGATGTGTCCGTGATGAGTGTTCAAGAACACATAACTGGCACGTTGTCAGCTTCTTAAAACCTGGGATTGGAAACATTTACTAAAGAAACTGAATTTAGTTGTTATATTATCATCATCTTAGAAACGCAGTATTCATATTAGTCAAATCGAATCTATATGATCTACGTGAACTACCGCGCCTTTAAAATGCATATTGCGCATTTTTAATTTTATGCATTTGATCTGTTTCTTATGCCTCTCGTTTCTTTTCTATATTGTTCCTTTATATCTGTTTTTATGTGAAACACTGCATGTCGTTTTCTTGCTGTGAAGCACTTTGAGCTGCTATTCTTGTATGAAAAGTGCCATTCAAATAAAGTTTATTATTATTACATCTTTAGAAATATTTAGGGCCAAGAATCTGTCTTTTTCTACCAAAAAAAAATGAATTAAATGTTTCGGTGAGATTTGTCTCAACATGCGATGAGCACAGAAATCACCTGAATGAAAGTACAAGTAAAAGTGAGAAGAAAAGCGCCTTGCAAACATCAGGGAAAAATAGAAAGCAACTAAAGTAAAGTAAGTAAACTCAAAACTAATGCAAAAAAATGCTCCTGATGTTTAAAATCTGTGTTCGCCAGAACGAACTTCAGACGTGCGTTCGAAGTACGTATTTTCAGGTTTTTTTTGCCAAGAGTCCTTCGGCTCCGACGCGGCCGATGACACCAATGCAGATTTTTGGCCGTCGAGATACGTCTTCATGACGAAGCCGATATAGAGATAAAAAAATATGTTCAAGATGTCGTATTTGCACAGAATAACAGGATGTCAACGACTGGATGGTTTCAGATAAGAAACTCGAACAAGATCGCTATCGACCGCTTCGTTCACGCTTCCACAGATCTCATCCGTCAGCCGACCGGCAACGCGTAAGACGCATTCCTCCTCCTCTTCCTCCTCCTCTTCCTCCTCCTCCTCCTCCTCCGGTACTGAAGCTTCTGCGCTGTTGACTTTAATAAGAACTTGTGTTTTGCGCGTGTGTTTGTTGAAGGAGGATCAGCTTCCCCCCGCCGCTCGGATCCCTCCGAGAGCTCCCTGAAAAGGCCCTGATCCGCAAAAAAATCTGACTCCGCGACCTTTTTCTATAAATGGTCAATTCCTCGCCTGAAGTGCGTCCGTCTGACTGAGCCGCATTTCAAGCGAACGGCTCTCTGAAACACGCCGATTTAGAGCTTCTCCAAAAATAGGTGACGCGTAACCTTTAACAACATTCGAAGTAACCGCCGAAGCTTTTTAGGAACTGCAGTTGATACGGGGGAGGCGTGGGGGTGAGGATTAAAACGAATGTCTTCACATTCATCTCTACAGGTGTGAGGTTATTACATCACCACTATTTGTACCCGTCTGTCAACCTGCCACCGCGACTGAAGTCGCCCATGCGTCACGCACCCACGCCCTCCGTGAGTAATTAACCGAGCAAGAACACGGCGAGGTCGTGTTTCAACATTGCAATGAATCGGTTGTAAAAAGGAGAGTTGGTCTAGGGACAGTCGCCCCTGGCAACGGCAGGCACTTTTTTTTTTTTTTTTTTTGGCAGGAGCACACTGTACTTGTCTCGTGTGTTGTTTTGGCATCTGGTTTATTTATAACTATAATGTGTTTCCACAATTTTAAACTGGACACACCTGGATAGAAATCACAGAAACTGATGCGAAGTTCCCCCCCCGTAAAAAAAAATAAAATGAGGGAAAAGTTCACCCCGCTCACCGTCGTAACTTTTATTTTAAGAATAAGGTGCATCGAGTGCCACCGCGGACGTCACGCCTCGACCTAAAAAAAAAAAAAAAAAGATGAAAGCCCGCCGGGCTGCTCGGGGAGGGAATGTTTATGCGGTGACAGCCTGTGATTGCCTCAGGCCCGCACAGTCATACCAGGGCACGTCGCTGTTTACACAACGAGAGCCAATCACGTTGAAGATCCGTCGTGCCCCCCCCACCAAGCCTGTCACACTCTGCACTGCGGGGCTGGAGAGGAACTATAAAGATCGCCTGACGAGTCAAAGAGAGGAGAAGAAGGAGACTGAACCATGAGAGAGATCTCATCCCACGACATGGCGTTCTCCGACTGCACGAAGCCCAGCGACCTGCCCGCAGACAAGAAGGGGATGAAGTGAGTCGGCGTTTAAATGGAGGACGTTCCTGGTCGCGATGACCTTGTAATAAATTTTAAAAAAGAAAAGAAAAAAGGAACCGTACTGACGAGTGAACTCTTCTTCTTTTTTCTAACAGGAGGAAAAACTGGAGGAACAGAATCAGATTCCTCTTGAAGACAAACTCTTCTCACTCGATACTTCATCCGATGAAAAGACGATCGTACAGGTGAGATCTTTTTATTCTAAGGATTATAATTAATTATCATGCGTGGCATGTGTGTCTGTGCTACACTCCATCTCTAGTTTTCTTTCATTTTAAATCGACAATTCATTTTGTATTTGATGAAGTTTTTAACCTATTTTGCACATATGTATATATATTGTTGTATGAATACACTGTTATTTTATCATTTATTTAATTCCAATTTAAATGTGTGACAGCATGCACACTCAAGTAAAACTAAATACCTGAAGAGAAATAAATCATGCACTTAATTTAACGGAGTAATTAGCCAAAACTTTTTGCAAAGAAAATCTTTTTTTTTTTTTTAACGTCTTCCTCACGCTCCGTCCTCTTCCCTCAGGCCGAGCACTGATGACGTGAACCAGTGGGCGCAGTCGCTTGACAAACTACTCAGTCATAAATGTGAGTATCCTTCACCTCCCCGAACAACTCATTGTTGCATAAAAGCGTCTCAAAGGTCACACGGCAACCCGGAGCCGAATGACGGCGTTTTATTGGCCTCAGTAAAACAAAAGCCAGAAGCGGCTTCGCTGTCCTTCGTCTCTTAACACCTCTCCCGTCTCGCCCGCGCACAGACGGGAAAGCGGCCTTTTGCATCTTCCTGAAGTCGGAGTTCTGCGAGGAGAACATCGAGTTCTGGACGGCCTGCGAGGATTTCAGGGTGCTGTCGTCGCACCGCGACCTGTCGTCCAAGGCCAACAGCATCTACGAGGAGTTCATTCAAAACGAAGCACCCAAAGAGGTAGCGGAGAACAGACGGCAATTGATTTTTATGCACCTGTGAGTTTTCCTTTATTCAAATTTGGACATCAAAAGGCTCATTCTCTCTCTCTCTCGCTCTCTCCACAGATTAACTTGGATTTTCAAACCAAAAACGCCATCGTCCAAATCCTCCACCAGCCGACGGCGACCAGCTTCCTGGCGGCTCAGCGGAAAGTCTACAGCCTGATGGAGAACAACTCCTACCCCAGGTTCATCCACTCCGACCTCTACAGAGACCTGTGCGCGGCCGCCCGGGCGTAGAGCGAGCGCGTTTTAAAAGTTTACTGCCGGGAACGCAGACGACGTCTCCGCCGCCGCGTCACAGAACCTCAAATGCAAAGTTAACGACGAGCGGGGGGGGGGGGGGGGATGCAAAAACCGAAGCCGTTCAACGAGGAAGCTGGGACGGTGCGGTCGGACGCTGCTTTGGTTGCCGTGGGCGGTGCGCAGATGTATTTCCATCGGCTGGGATTTAAAAAAAAAAGAAAGGTGACATTTCCATCACCGGGCACCTTTGTTACAAGTGTTCGCTCTTTTTGCGCAACGATGCAGCTCAAGAAATATGTTGTCGTTGAAGCAGAGAAGTCCAAACGCCGAATTCAACATCTCTTTTAAACCGACATCAGAATGTATTTTCCGTTTTGAAAACCCACTTGAAGACTTTCACGTAAACTTCTCTGCTGTATTTGCGCCAGTTCACACAAAAAGCGCAACTTATTTATCTTATTTATATGATAATATTCACTGTTTCTACCGACGGCCGTGTTTGGCCTGAAATTAACTGTGACAACACTGTAAATATTGTGATATTGCTGGATGTGTTTAATGTGAGTTGAAGCTCGGGGCGGGGGGGGGGGGGGGGGGGCAGCTGGACTGCTGGGAAATAAAATGTATTCTTCAGTGCTGAAACGTTTCTGATGCTTTTGTTTATAAATTCAACAATGAGACTTCTTTGAGAACATGTATGCGTCAAGAAAATAATTTAGGCTCAAAGGTTCACTTACTTGCTTTTTTTGGGCTTTCATCCACGACACCATCTTCATTCAGCAAACTACTGCTTGATGACTTCAACGCTGTAACATCTAGTTTACTCACAAATCTATATTCCTGATTCAATTAAAAACCTCAACTAACTTTATCTGAGGTAACGTTTTGGCCACTTGGGGGCAGCATAAACAAACGATCCCCTTTAAAGCCGACGCGGGTAAAAACATTCATTTCAGAGTCGTGTTTGATATTAAGTGCACTATTCACTCTCCTAATTCAAATTTCGGTCACCACCAATCTCCCAGTGGAAATATCAGTAAACCAGCTACTCACCAACTTTACCTCCGATCCAGTTGGAGGCGGTGAGGTCGTGGAGCAGCAGGTTTTAACTGGATGAAAACGGTGCCGACGAGCGCTGAGAACGAATCAAAGCGGCAAAGAGGAAGCCGATGAGCTGATGACACGATGTGATCCGCAAAATAACAACAAATCTGGAGCAAATGTACCCTGTTATCTATCTACAGTGTTAAAAAGTGGAAATAAGACACTAAGATCGACACTCGTGCGCGCATCCACACCCGACTTATTTCCACGAGATGTTGCGTTCGATGTTGCGCAACCAAAAACGTGCCTCGTCTTTTCTGGGAACATTTCCGTTGCACTTTTGAGTTCCCCGTACCGTAACATCGCCGCCCTGTGTTTGAAGCCGGGAGAAGAGAGGAGCACCCTGAGTGACAGCAGAGAGAGAGAGTGTGTGTCTGCTCTCTGATACGAAGGCCGTGAACTCACGAGCTGAGGCGGACGGCGGACGATGCTCCCGACAGCTTCCCTCCTCTCTCTCTGTCTCTCCTCAAGGCCTGCTGGATCAAAAAAAAGCAGTTTTTCAGAGCTTTTTTTTTTTTTTTTATCCTGCAGAATTTCTGCAAACAAAACTTGCTTAATCAGCAAACGTAAATCCGCATTTAGCGTCAAGGAGGCTCTTCAACGTCTCTCTTTCATCAAAAAAAACAAAACCGCACGCCGACGGGCCGATGGAAAAAAACACAAACACAAAGTGAGCCCGTTGAGGAGAACAGTGGTCCGACAGGATATCACTCATCATGCAAGTCATTCAGGAAGTCTTAAATTACACGAGTTTCACACAACGTTACAGATGT
Source organism: Embiotoca jacksoni (assembly GCF_022577435.1). Taxonomy (NCBI): domain Eukaryota; kingdom Metazoa; phylum Chordata; class Actinopteri; family Embiotocidae; genus Embiotoca; species Embiotoca jacksoni. The sequence goes on from NW_027185329.1 coordinate 2,552,314, forward strand.
AAGAGATTGTTTGATTGAGACTGTTGTTTTCATGCATACAAAACGTGTTTAATTAGCGTTATTCAAAAAGCACTTCCGCTCAAAGCGTCTCGAAAATGCAAACGTTTCTAAATCCCGTCTGATCGGAATTCTTTTATGAAAAGTTGAAACTTCTGTTTTTCTCATTTTTGTAAATTTCTTTCACACTGATTACACATCCGGCATGTGAACAGAGGATTTCTGTTTGGGCGACTTCCTTCAGGCTTTTTGCAATCAATTTTTTTTTTTGTAAATGTTAATTATGAAGAAAAAAAAACTATTAACCTTTTTGTATTTCGTAAAAATTTGATCGATTTGAATATTGGGACAGCTGGTCAAACTAAAGAAACAAGCATCTCCCGACCACGCCGGCTTCCTTTCCCGACCTCAGATAACAGAAGTATTCGTCAGAAAAGTAACCGAAGCTAAAAAAAACAACAAAAAAAGTCTTGATTTGCAGCTCTAAATGCTTTTTTTTTTTATATATATTTTTACTACCTCTATTTTACATTCTGTAATTGATTGCTTTGCCCCGTACATGCCGCTGCTGTAACATACCTATCTATCTGAATGTTGTTGTTCAAAGACTTGTTTCCACATCTGGACACCGAGCCGTTGTTGCCATGGGCCTCGAAAAACACTTTGAGGCGCTTGCATGTGATAATGAGCTGTACAAATAAACTTTCCTTGAACCTTAAAGCGGGACGACCCGGCACACATTCCATCACGCAGCAGTCGAGTTATTTACGAGACCAAATTCTTTTTTTCTTTTTGGTAGCGTCTGACTCAAGAGCGACGAAAAGGGGCGCGTTTAATGAAAACGCACGAGTCGACGTAAAAGGTGTTGGCGAGCTGGAGTACTCTTTTTTTTTTGTTTGCTCATCCGCACGGCCGGACACAGGATCGTAAAACACACACACACACGCACGCACACACACACACACACACACACACACACACACACCGTTGCATCGCACGATCTTCGCAACAAGACTACTGGGATCGGGTCCAAGGAGTACTCGTACGTAAACACCAGATCCAAAATTAGAAACGGGCCACGTCCTACTTCGGTCAGCCGACTTGCAGATGCGTCAGACTTCACCCGGCGTCCTCGGTACATCGTGTTCGAGCGCAGCCGGTAAAACGAGCCGAGCCTCTCCGTACGGTGCGATCCCGAAAACAACCTCGGAGGAACAGACTCCCGTCTTCAAAACAGCAACGTACTGCAAAAAAAACACACACACACACACACGTAGTCCTTTCTACGGAGATTAAGATGATGATTCGTGTTTTGATTTCTTCTCCTACTGTAAGGCTCTTTTTTTCTTTTGCCGTTTTAAGTCAGGCCTCCTCGAACCCGGGTTTAAACTTTCCAAAAAACTAAAAATAAAAAGATCTCACAGTCCGATTCTGTCCTCACGTCACCGGGTTCCAATAAACTTTCATTTTACAATACTGCTGCGAAACCTTGAGAGCTCTCCGCGGGTCAAAACCTGCACGCCGAAACGCACGCTGAGGTCGGAGGATCGAAAAGTACCGACCCGGCCCCCTCCGACCCCGTTTTAAAACCGAGCTTTTCAAACCGTTTGCGCCGAAGACGCGCACCGCTCTCCTCCCGTGTCACGACGATCTCTCCACTCCCGCTACATTTAAAACATTTCCAATAGCGCGCTCGTTTGTTTGTTGTCGTTGTGATTTTAACTGTTGTTGTGATTTTAACTGTGATTTGTTCAAAATCCTGTTTGCCGGCTGTTTTTTAATTCACGTGAAGCAATTTGTGATTTTATACCTGTGAAAGGTGCTATACAAAAAAACAAAACAAAAAAAAGTCACTTCTGACTTCGTTACCTTATGCTGCACTAATCAGCTGTATTTTATGCTCATATTAGGTGAGAATATTCAATTTCTACATAAGATTTCATCTTATTCTTTCTAAAAAAAAAATTAAAAAAATTAAAAAGATCCCGCAGCTTCACTGATTAATTTATAACTCCTAAACTAAGTTTGTTAGATGTCCTTTTAAAGTGCACTGAGCATTTTGTGTTATTCCACTGCTGCACCACTAGGTGGCAGCAAAGATCCACCTGACAAATAGCTGCTTCGAGCCTGAGTATAAAAGGCTGAGATGAGGGGGGGAGGGAGGGGAGATATTTGTTTTTGGAAATCCGTCTATGACACCAAACAGTTCGCAAACATCTAAACATTTTATTATGAAAATAAGACAGAACATACTTTTGAGCACATCTTTTTCCTTCTATCATGCGTTAGGGGCCGATGGGACACACATGGAGAGACGGTCTCTCTGCTACACCTGCAGTGCACTTCTTAACGTAAATGGATGGATGCCACAGGGACAACGAGCTGCAGACCGTCCGCGGTCGTTACCGTGGATATGACAAGGTGATGTACAGTGTAGCTTGTGTGTGTGTGTGTGTGTGTGCGGCTCACTGATGAGAGAGTGACTGTAGGGTTCTGGATGGATGTGTGTGTGTGTGTGTGTGTGTGTGTGTGTGTGTGCGTGCAATCAGAGGCTGGTCTGGTGAAGTGTGTGTTGTTGTTGTTGTTGTTGTTGTTGTTGTTTCACTTGGCCTCCTGGGCTTTTTTGGCGCTTTGTTTCTCCTTTGCCTGGTGAGACAAACCCAGAGATAGTTTCATTATTGTCGGCCGTGAACCATGAGATTTTCATCTGTAACATCTTTTTATGAATCCTCTTCTTATCGGCCGTTACGACATCATGCAGTGAGTGAGCGATACTTATTTATGGGTTACTGCATGCATTCATGTTTTTATTGTCCAGCTGGATGTCGATTATTTAAATACTTTAGACTCATTTCCATTAAATGTTTCATATCCACACAGAAATTAGGAGAAAAAAAAAATACAGAATCTAATCACTTAAGATCACACACTTTCAGATGTTAAACTATAAATGCTGTAGCAATACACACACACACACACACACACACACACACACACACACACACACAGCACTGAGAAACAAAAATAAAGGCCATAAACAAGATAGGTAAGAAAGTTCGCCCTCTAGTGGACAGAATAACCACTGACACTCTGTGTGTTTACTTCTAAAAAAAAAAAACTAAAACAAAAAAACGCCTCCATCACATTTGTTATTTATTTTTCCCTTTGCAGAGACGCTTCAAAGTTTATGTCTCCATCGAGGCACCTACCTGTCGGGAGCACTCAAATAGCTCATTAAAAATAATGTGCATGTTTAATGGCGGGTTCCCCACCGAGGTTTTGAAATGTCAAAGTACTTATTTCTTCCCAGACGAGTAAACAGGGCTGCAAAGGCCGCAGAAAGGAAGAAAAGAAAAAAAAAAACTAAATGTACCTTCTCCACCAGCGGTATTAACTGCTGGTACTCTGCCAGCGTCTTCAGCAGCTCCATGATGAAAGGAAGGTAGTTGTGCTTTCGTCGGATGTTTTCGATCTGGAGAAACACAGAAAAATCAACAAACTGGGAAAGAAAATAAACGAACCGACATCAATATAAAATCCCTGCGGTTCAAAAGTTCTTCAAGGAGGTGGCTGAAAATTACCGCACATGTCCTCATTTAAAAAGATGTTGTTTTTTTTCCCCCTCATGAGCCGTCATAATAAACGTGATGCACTAAATGTACTTCTAGAAGGAATGTAATTGCCGAGTAGAGAGCCACCTTATATCTTTTAAGCTTCTGATTCTCCTCTTCGATAAGGAGCTGGTACTTGGCGATCTCTGACTGGATGGAGCTGAGAAACGTGCTGCTCTGGTCCGTGTCCATCGGCTCATCCTGGAAAACAGGAGGAGAAAGAAAACAGAAAAAAAGTTTCTAATCTTTTGGAGATGCTGTGTATCCTCACAAGTTTAGTTGGCAGAAGAAGAAAAAAAAAAAAAAGTGCACTCGGATTTGAGGACAGATGGTGATGGAGATTCTTAAGCAACTCGCATCATTCTAATATTGATATAATTGCCATTTGCATTCAAAAGCAATATGGGGGAAAGAAACTAGATATGTATATATTTTATTAGTAAAAAACAATATAAACCATTCTTAGTGCAAAAAAACCAACCCAATACGTGGTGTCACTGTGTACAATCTGTATATCGAACAACACCGATGACCTTTAGACCGTTGATTTTAAGATCATTTCTAGTTGAAGGTGTCACGCGTTGCCGCGGTAACACAGATATGTGCCCGGGCTGTGATCAGTAAAACCTTGACGGCATTATTAGGTGCGGTTAGTCACGACAGCATCCAAAAACAACACGGGGTGTAGCGCCAGCCAGAAGAAAAACAAGGATTTCCAGCTCGGAGTGAAGTCGGTCTTTTAACGCTCTCTTCAGCAATTATCAGCAGTTTTTGTCCACGAAGAAACAGAAGCGACAACTACCATTTAACTCCACAATTAAACGCGTGTTAAATGTAATTTTTGTTTTCCCTCCCCAATGACTACTTCTTCGAAATCCACGCGATTCTTTAAACTGATTTCCTAACCTGAACATCATAACAATCAGAAACATCATAATATTCCGAGATCTCCAGTTTCATAACAAACCGCTTTCCTCCAAACCAAAACAGATGTATTGGACGTGCAGCCAACAAACTATCAGACGGAGTATGCAAAACGCGGCGCTGTGGATTTTCAACTTGGGCAGCTGTGATCTCCAAACTTTTTTTTTTCCCCGAGAGCTGATGCATTTTACATGCAGCCTCCGAGGGGAGAAAAGCAAAAAGGATGAATTATTCTCCGTCATGTCGGCGCTGGATTTCAGCTTCTCTCGCCGCCGCCGCTCACCTCGGTGAGCTGAGTCTGGAGCTCTGCGATCTTCCTCTCGTATATCATCTTTCTGTCTGACACGATGGCCATGAGGTTGAATCGGATCTCTCCTTCACTGTACCTGAGGGAGGAGGGAGGGAAGGGGGGGGGGGGGGGGGGCAACAAACGATAATTTGAAAAGTATTCGGTCAACCTACGATGGATGGACATTTTTACGTAGAAGAAGATGTTTACTTCTGTATTCTTTTCTCGATCACCGGGCGCACGGCGCTGATCCAGTCATCCTGGTTGCACGCACCTGGTGATAAACAAAACTAAAATAAAAATAAGACTAAACACTGCTGTATATATGGACATCTGCTCTAACCGCAAGCACAAGGCCGTACATAATCATAAAACTGGCAGTTTTATGGGAAATGGACGACGGCCAAGAAGGCATGAATCAGCTGTGTGCGGGGTGGGGAGGGGGGGGGGGGCTCACGCCGAGGGACTTTAAACGTTAAACTGACAATTTGCGCCGAGACCTTGAAGCAATAAAAGAAAAAATACCAACATGATATTTTCCTGCTTACCCAGGTCGATCGGTCCCTCCCGAAGTCCATCCAGCTCGTATAGTCTGCCGTTGACGGGGACGTAACTCACGAAGTGGAAGGCGTCCTCGTCCTTCGCCGACGACTTTGCGTCAAATTCAAACATTTGCTGTCTGCGGAAAGGAAAAGTCACAATAGATAAGTTATCATGCGAGCAAACAGAGACGCCAGCGTTTAGTCTGTTGAAAAACCTGCAAGTACAGACATCGGTATGCACCCTGCTCCGAGAAAACACAAATTTGCTGCAAAGCCAGCGATTGAATTTGAAATATTTGTGTCTAAAAATGGCGCACAAATGTGCTTCATGTGAGGAATGTTTTTTCTAGATTTTCCGCTCATTGGATCAAATCGGAGAATCAGCGCTGACCAACAGATGAAGCCTTCTCACGTTTGCCCATTTTGCCGAACCAGACAGTTACAACAGCGGACGGTCGGACGGACGGACGGACGGGGTCCAATCATTTTCCACCAAGTTCGTACGAGAAGCTAAAAATAACATGAAGCCAATCAAACCTAACCTCTCCAGCTGGATGTGATGTGAGGGGGAGCTTACCTGGCAAAGCTGTTGTGAACTTGTCGGATCACTTCAGAGTTGCTGAGAGCCAAACCTTTCATCTGGGGTGGGGGAGGAGGAGGGGGAGGAGGGGTGGGGGAGAGATGCAGGATTATGATGCTGACTGAACAACCGCCTGCCTTACAAAATGCAGTGGTGGAAGAAAAAAAAAAATAGCTGGAGAGAAAACACCAGTTATTCATTTGTACTAGTAACAAGTCAAGCATTCAAATCAGATTTTCCATTTACCAATAATCTATTTCGTAAATGACTCAATTTGTTGCGTCTACTTTATATAAATGACAATGAAAGTACAGATTCTACGATAAAATGATTTCATCGTAATCAATGGTTAGTATTTCTGAACAGGCCTGGACTTAAATAAATAAACAAAAATAGCACGAAAGTAAGAAGTACACAAAATACTTTTGATTTTTCTCAACCAAGTCCAGCGTCATAAGTCAGTGTGACTCTCCTGAAGACACGCAGGGCAGATGACTGAGTCACCATAGTTACAAAACTTTTTTTTTTTTTTTTTTTTTTTTAAACGGTAAAAGGATAAAAAAAACAGTCAGTGCCGGAAACATAGGGAGATATGGATGTAATGAATTACTGCTCCGAGGGGGGAGGAGGGTGTTATTTTTAGAAAGCACAATGAATAATGTATTCCTTAATCAAACTTTAAAGCCTGATGTTTATAAGTTTCCAGGTAACAAATATTCTGAGAAAAAAAAAAAATCATTACATCCTGAATTTACATCAAACAGTTCAATCAAGAACCATTTTTTTTTATTGTTTTCTTCCTTCATAAAAAACGTGATTAACTTACAGCTGCGTCAAAACTCTGCGAAAACTCTCTGAACTCTGTCAGTGTGTCTCCGAGCAACATGTCTGAATGGGAGCAGTTGAGCAGGACGCTGACGATCGCCTGGGTGGCGCAGGCGTTGTTAATGACCTGAAAACACACACGGGAAATGCACAATATTTAAATTAAAGACAGATAGGAGAGCGCCCCTTAATTGATGCATGATATAAAAAAGATAAATAAATAAAGGGTACATCTGTCATAAACTGACCTTTAAATCTTTTAAAAGGTGTTTTTACGTGCACAATGTAGAACAAAGATCTTCTATTGAGAAAGAATAGGTGTCTTATTGCAGGGATATTGTTTTTGGGGATATTTGTAGTGCAGCTGCAGAGCAATTTACAGTTAAAAATCCTTTTTTTTGTTGTTGTTGTTGTTGTTGACATACCTGTTTTGCAAAGAAGATGTGGTCCAGTCTTGAATCCTGGACAATTGATCCTGCTGGCTCTTCACCTGGCTGCCACTTGAACAGGAAAATCAACCCGTGAACTGGTCTGGAACAGAACACACATGCATTAAAAAAATATATAAATAAAAAAATGCATGCAGAAAATAAAATAAGAAAGTAGAAGATGCACGTGTGCACATACTTCAAATTGTCGAAGTTCTCGGGCTCCATGCTCCAGATCTCCTCCACCTGAGCTCCTTTGTAGCCTGACGACGAGCAAAGCATCGTTCATTTCATTGAACACCACCCCCCCCTCTCCTGTTTACATTTAAACCACAACAACAACAACATACGTCATCATCACCATCCATGCAAGTCGTGTTTGTCACGCGCCGTTGTTTTGACCGCTGACTAATGCTAGCCCACTTAGCTTCCCTCGCAGCTACGACCGCTCACGGAAGGAAAGCCTGCGGTTGTTGTTGTTTGTTTTTTTCCCCCTTTTTTTAGGCGGAGAAAACAACAACAAAAACAACCAGCAGGTTTCTTAATTTTTTTGTTGTTGTTAGTTGCCGTTACGCTCCGTTGCGGCTAGCCGACCAGCTAACGTAGCCACGCGTTACTTTGAATGAGAAGCTAAAGCGCGACTCGACTCACCGAAACCTTTTATGAGCTCCGTGAACACCCCGGGGTCGCTCTCCATCAGACACCATTCTCCCGCGCTGCCAGACATCGTCTCTTCTCTTCTTTTCTTTTCTTTTTTAAACACGTTGCTTGTTCAAACCTCCCGTGCGACATGTACTAAGATGCTAACGTCTTAGCTTAGCAGCGCGCACCCCCCCCGCTAGTCGAGCTAATTTAACTGAAGCACCGGAGTGACGTCAGCGTGACGCGCCTGCGACGTGGTGGTGGGCAAAGCTTTGGGAGCGCGTGTTTTGCACCGCGGCGTGCGCCGCAGAAGGCGACTATGAATTGTCAAATAAATATAAGCATTGGTAACGAACGTATTTTATTATTATTATTATTATTATTATACACGTCTGACTTTGTAAATAGAAAATGGCTAACTTACATTACTGACAATTAGCGTTCTTATGGACATGAACTAGTACCCGCCCGCCTGCGAGACGCGGGTAACAAAATCCATCATCCTTGTGTGAACACGCAGAGAAAGACATTGGCAGCGGATAACGGGACTTTCATTAATATTTATTCATAATTGGAAATGTACATTTAGGGCATTAGGTAACACTTTTCAGTGGTTGTGAGTTTATACAAAATGCCCTTTATTCTTTATATTCTTATCAACCACATCATAATAGAAAATGCTTCAAGAAATAAAATAAAAAAGAATACAAAATGACTACATTTATTCACATGCTGATTATGTAATAAGAGCGCAATAAAATGTGCTAAATATACAAATTAAAGTTCTCTCACTCTTTCAAGGTTCGGGGGAAGTTACCTCAAATAAAATGCAAAAATAGAAAATCAATCGGTGCATTATGTTCACAGTTCAATGATGTCTGATGCTTATTTAAGAATGTAATATTGCGAAATCAAACAATTGTGCACAAGAGAAGTATGAAAGGTTTTGATTGAAAGATGACGGCTTTAATAATAATAATAACAACAATAATAATAATACTGTACATCCCTGGATGAAAGTGTAGGTATTTTAAACATCAAGTATCCGCTGCGTTTGACAAATAAATAACATAGTCAAGCTGCAGCGATGTACGACTTGTAGCGTGACGTCGAGCAAACATTTAACGAGTACAGGATTGAGAAACATTAAAAGAACGGTTAGTCATTTGGCGGACTGTCCGCTGCCTGAGCCTTCGGAGCCGGACGCGGCACAGCAGGGAGCGCACTGCTCGATCAGGGGCACCAGCCTCCCCTGCTGATGGAGCTGTTTGGTGTCGGAGCCGCCCCCAATGCAGTTCCCGTTGATGAAGACTCTCGGCACCTGAACGAATGAATCACACGGCATCAGCGCAGCACGGACGATCGGGTTACTAGAAACTGAGATTTGGCTTAATGCGGAGTAGATCTGTTGTCCAGTTGTACTGGAGGATCGTGTGTTAAAAATTAAACTACTAAAATTGGTTTTGATGTGAATAAGTAACTTTACCAAAAAGAAAGAAAAAAAAAAACAGTTGAATTGTTTCTATTTTAACTCGTAAAAGAAAAATTCCCTGAACGACAACTCAGCAGTCAAAGACGTAGAGGAAGAACACAGTAAATTTGCAAAGGAGTCAAATAAAAGCGAAAAATAGTGTATTAATGGGTCGTGAATACGCAGACACGTACTTGTCGTATAAATTAAAATCAATATCTCATCTTCTTTATCTCATTTTCATTCAAAATCAATTTGGTACCTTTCATACCCTGTTCAGCGTCCTTACTGTATATACAGCGTTTGCTATATGGGTAATCTTTTCTCCCACATATGTTTCAGAAGCATTTCATAACGGAAAATGAGTAAAAAAAAAAAATAATAATAAAAGAGTTGAGATTATAGTCTAAACAGATGCAACATACTGAGGTCTTGACTCAGATTCAGCTATTTGGAGTCCAGATAAAGTCCTAATTCTTGGCTGCGGCCGCAACAAAAACACTATCAAGTCAACCTAAATTTAACTGGACTGCAGAGCTGCCAGAACAAACAAGCTGTCAGAGATGCATGTTTTTGATTGCTCTTTTAAAAAAAAAAAAGAAAAAAAGAAAATGTATTCGAAATGCCTCTTAAGTTATGTGAAATTCTGATCCTAAAATAAGCCACGAGGTTCTCACCGTTCTGGCACCAGTCATCTGAGTTAAGGCCTCTTGCAGTCTCCTCCCGTCGTTGTGCTCGTCCAGTTCGATCACTTTGTAGTTGGCGCCGATTTCATTGAACACATTTTTGGCCATTTTACAATAAGGACAGGTGGTCTTGGAAAATATCACGACACAGTTCTGCTTTATCACCTCCTAAAATGTCGAGGGGGGGAGAGGGGGAGAACGATTTCGTTAAATAGAGGAAGAATTCAAAAATCGCTGCTGATCCTATTCTTAATCAGCGAGTCCAACAATGGCAAGGAATTCAAAGAATGAAGGATTGTTGAATAAACCATCAATGGGCGGGGAATCAGCATCACATTGCGTTACTTTCTGGATCATTTCGGGCCTTGTCTATCATAACTTATGAATATTTTCTGTTTGTTTACATGAGGGGGTCACAGATGCTACTTTTGGGTCCACTTTATTATAGATTTTTAACTCAAAAATATACCCCCCCCCCAAAAAAAAAACCAACCACCATACAGGAGGTAATAGACTGGAAGAAGTCAGGAGGCACAACTGACTAAGAAACCAAGGAAAGGAGGTGGACAGCAAGAAAAACACCAGGAAAATCCTAATATGGAGACGTGTCACCAGAAATAACCATATTTATCTAACACAAGCCAGTCAAAATGCCGTTATAAGAGAGTCCTACGACCCAAAGTAACAACAGATCTGCAAACGCGTCCTTACCTGGACATATTGTACACAGGTTGTGCTAGACAGACCCCCAGCAGTGGAGGATGTCAGATTCCCCATTCTGAAAAACACAAAAATCACAATGTTGGGAGCATGCAGTACGAATCTGACATTAAAACCCAGTGGAAACTATCACAAAACAGAATACATGCGCAGGTCCACGCAGTAACCTTAGACACGTGGAGGAAGCAAAGGCAGAGACGAACTGAAGGCAGACAATTCCCATCAAAACAACTAACTGAAGGAGAACTGCTGCTCTGGAGAGACCCATGTCCTTTGTCACAGTCAGCTACAAAAACCAGCTTTTCACCAGCACCGTTTTACTTCTTATAACGCCTCGACTACGCGTACAATTAAGGGTTTTAGCGAAACCTTAGTTAATCCTGGATTAGGAGCACACATGCTTTTCACTGCGCTGGTGCGCAGACGGAGAGTTTGGATGTGGGCGCGCGGCACGCCAATTAGGGAACAAATGACGCGTCACAAAACTTGATATTAAAAATGATGAATGAAACGTGACCGTCTTTTTGTTTGAATGCATTAGGTGCCTGTTTAAATAAAAAAAAACGTAGACGTTTCTGCTTCCTTAGCTACCGCCCACAGCCAAGCGCTCACTGCGACAGGGAAAGCCAACGTCGGTTAACGTTGACAGGCGTCGCAACGATGATGGTTGATATTTTAAGAAATAATGCAATATTGATGGATGATATGTATGCCGAATTTGTCTGAGGAACGCACTCAATCGTGAATAGAAAAATCGCGCGTATCAGTCAACGAGAAAGTCACTTTTAAGTCGATTCAGCTTAAAATGCTTTGACTTTATCATGAAGCACGCGTACACTCTTACGCAGCTTTTTGGTGAACCTACAAAGATTTCCAACCATGTTGTATAATTCACCAACGACTACTGTACCTGTTGTTGTTGTTTTTTTTACGCGTACAGACATGTTTAATTATTTTTGTTTTGTTTTGTTTTTACTCTGGGTTGATTTATTGATGAGCAAACGAGCTGTTACTTGTAAGGCAAGCTGGCGGGAATGACCTTCGGCAGCCGGTCCATGCCGCCCGGGAAAGACATCCTACCCGAAAAAACATGGTGAAAAATGAACACACGGCTAAAAAGAGCATCGAGCTTCTGCCCTGGACGAAACATGCGGTTAGTGTCCAAGCGGCTCTGAAGTTACGCGTCACCCACTCTGTAGAGGTACGCTCGCTTTGGCCACTTGTTTGTAATGTTTACGCATCGTGCCTACCTTACGTGACCACCGGAAGTAGTTCCCGACGCAAGCCGCGTTGTGGACGTCCTTACGTCATCAACGCGAACGTGGAAGCGTGGCAAACATTTGAATTCAAAGCTTTATTTGCCATTTGATGGGTGTAAATGTAGTCTCTGTCTCATTTTAACCTTCTTTTTTTATTTTTTTTATTTTTTTTATTGAATGTTTTTATATTTTATTTGCTACATATCAATGGAGGCAAGAAAGTTTGTGATAGACACGTTCAATATGTGAGAAGATTAAAAAAAAATAAGATGACACTGCAGGATTTTGCTCGTGCATCGCTTTGCAGCTAAATCTTCAAATGTTAATGCTTAAAATACTGTAAAATTTGTGAGGAAACACCCTCAGCCAGGTAGCCAATGCTAGAAATCGTCATGATTGCGAAATACTACCGCGTAGTAAACGGAAGATATACTCTTACTAACTTGTAGGCGGTACGTTTACAGACACTTACCCTTCGACTGCATGTGACAGATGCACCGTGACAGATTTTACTGTCCGTGTAACACCAATTACATTTTTTACCACATGACTAACGGATGACGTCGCCATTGGTTGGCTGAATGCCAAAACTTCCTGTATCCCTTTAATGTCTTAAGCCCGCTTTTCAAATTAAAATCATGTGCGGTGTCGAGCGTACCGGACACTAGGTTGGTTTTGATGTATGGTGTAGGCTGACACCTGCTGGTGAAATCAAGTTATAACCACCAGAAGACAATTAAGATGTCTTTAAATAAAAAAAATTTCATATTTAGGTTTGTATTTAAAACAATCTGTCATGGATTACAACGTTTTTATTCAGATTAAGGAAAACAATTGTTGCCTATTTATCATGTTTATTAGGTTCGAGTAATAACAAGCTGTCATAACTGTTTGATTACTGTATTCAAACTAAAGGTTAAACTTTCTCGTCGCCCAGTTACGTCCTGAAGGTTGAGTATCTTAAAAACATATTTAACTCTGCGTGTCTGTGCCAATTCATCCTGTTGTATCTCTTTATAAATACAGGAACGGTGCTGAAATTCCTGCGTGGAGAAACCCAGATGCACGAGGAAGATACTGATCATCAATTATCTACCAGCAGTTCAGGTAAACATGACAAACAGCATTCAACCAACAGGTACAAGCAGCATCAGCACTTATTGTCATTCAGAGGCCGAGTTAGTCAGTTTTACAGTCTGGTTTACTGTTATTGTGGTGTTATTATTTGCGACACAGATAATGACTACATAGTTCTTGATCCCACGTGGCCAGCAGGCGGATCCGATCTCACTCCATCTGCTCGGCTCCGCCACAAATTCAGATTCGCTCTTCCTTTATCCTCAAAGGTTTCCGTTTCTCCGTCCCCTCTTCAAATGCAGGGAGAAAATGCATTAGTTCAGACCTCTGCGTTCCCATTTTATCATGTTAGCCCGAAGAACGCTCACAGGCCGGGAAATCAATCCCAAATCTGAAGATATCTGATGAGGCAGCACAGAAGTGCTTTACTCCAATTTTTTTTTTTTCAAAGCCAAAGGGAGAAAATGCATCATTTCAGGATGGATTCAAGCCATCAAAAGAAATCAGGGGTTTTTGCCCCGAAGTGCATAATATTCAGACACAAAGGCAGAAAGTGTTATAAAAGATGTGGAGAATAGAATTAGAGTTCAAACACCTGCTCACGGCATCGCTATACGTGATGAGAAGGATCGGATAAAGCAGACCGAATGTCCAACCGCAGTCATTTCTGTGAGACCGGATGCTTCCTGTTGTGAGACGCCTTCGTCCATCATCGTCATCCGAGAGAGTCCGTATGTAGATTACACGTTTTCAGATCTGCGATCTAAGAATCGTCTCTCTTTAAAGTAGATGAAGTTTAACATCACCCGTATTGGACTTATCGCACCTTCCCCAAAGGTTGGTTCGGGAGGCGAGAGCAAAACCAATTTCCACTGGCTGGCCTGATCGTTGCCATGGCAATAGCCACTTAAAGGCACATAACATCTTAATGCATTTGCGTCATAATTAGATTTTATGATCTTAGATAGAAAAAGCGTTACGTCTTCTATTATCGGACTAATTAAGCATCACAGAGGAGTCTCAGCTCATATGCTGACTCAGATGGAACAGCTCCGTGTTTTTCAAGTACAGCTGCAGAAAGACACGAACAAATGGACGAAAATGCTGTTTGAAGCTGCTCGCCAGAAGATATGATAATAGGCTGCAACACTTTAAAGGTGACATGAATTCAAAAACAGCTTAAATCACGAACTGTTTCCGGCGCCGTCAGGAAAATGTGTGCGACTCCCTCATGTAAAACAGGTCGGTAATGAGGCGTGGAAAAACATTTCAAGCCGCGATGAAATGCCGACGTGTGGAACGGGCACTTGTTGACAAATTGTTGGTGGACGTATTCGCACGACTGAGCACCACAGAACCGTCTAATCTACGATGCATGCGATGGAAAGGCCTCCATAACATCTATGCAGTTCCCTCGGCGTTGAATGTACACTCGACAAAAATATGAATGGGAAAACGTTTGTTTTTGTTCCTATTTTTCACGAGATAAAACACTCCTTTTGATCCACTCCTCTTCGGCGGCTGCGTGAACTTGCTGGATGTCGGTGGGAATCGGGAAAAAGCAAGCTCCCCTTTTAACGGGAAGAAAAACATCCGACAGAGCCGGGCTGATGAGTGCGCGTCCGTCTGCCTCGACCGGTTGGAGCGAGGGGAGAGCAGAGAGGGGAAAAGGGCAGCATGGAGACCCAAGACAACGAACTGTCGGTGGGGCCGGGAATCCACATGCAGCTCCGTGACCGGGGGTGCGGTCCAACTGTACATTCAAGAGAGGCCTTTTATTGTGACCAGTCCAACGCACATCTGTGCAACATTCATGCCGTTTAATGCGCCACTGGACTGGTTACCGTGGCAACGCTGAGGCGCTCTCAAACACCGATTTTTTTTTTTTTTTCAAAATCGGTGAACATAATTTGAGAGAAATAAACCTTTTGTGTGCATAAAAGAAGTCTTAAATCTCGAACTTCAACTCAAAAAAATGAGAGCAAAAACAAAAGAGTTGCCTTTATGTTTTTGGTGAATGTATATTCTGTGATATCGGTGAAGTATCACAACTTCACAGGGAGCTGAAACTCATACACGGACGGTTGTTAGGTACTACATCAGATGATTAGGACATTTTAAGAGAAGCTTAAAATGGATTTTGTTCGCAGCGGGTCATTTGTCTTTGGGAAAAGAACGAGCCGCCATTAAGTGTGATCTATATCGCACATCTCGTTGTCATTAGGCCTCACTTTGACAAATTGGAGCCAGCGTGGGGTATGCGTTGACATCGCTTCTTCTGGTTTAACACCGTTTGCGATAGAGATCTGCCGAGGGTCTTTCCGCGGACTCCATTTATCCGCGTCATTTCCTCCTCGTCGAGGTCACGCTGGGTCAGAGTCAATCCCGGCATACGAAAACAGAAAACCGCCACGCTCACGCGTATCAGCAATTCATCTCCTCGAGTCCCACCTGATTGCGTTTGTGTCGTTGGATTCGGTCGAGGAAAGCCCACACGGACACAAAGTACATGTAAACTAAAAGGGTTGAGGTCAAGGGTCGAGGGTTGTTCGAAAACGACCACCCTCGAGTGAAACGACATAAAAGGAGACACATTATCGTCTAAATATGGGGATAAAAACACACATTTTCACATAGGAGACGCTCGAAAGCTTCCTGATCGTTTGACAAACACTCCTGAAGAGGCACACTGACAGCTTTCAGGAATATATGTGTTTAATTTTACGTGTAAAAAGTGAGTGATGAGACAGGTTGTCTGACGCCGCCTCCTCTTCCTCCTGTGGAGAGACTCTGGTTAAGAATCAGCCTCTTTGATTGACTCAGATTTCAGATTGACTTTTTTTGAAAAGTACTTTAATGGGATTGTGTTATGATGACTCTTTATTTGATGAGTATTTTACTAAGCAGTGTCTGTAATTTGATTTTTAATTGAAATCCTATTGAAGCTCAGTTGTTTGTCTTCCTTTTTGATTTATTTTCTGCCAGCTTTGAAAACCGAAGTGCAAACAGACTGTTGTCAGTTGTTATATTTTTAACACATCATTTCATTTCTGTCGTCTTGTCTCAGCCTTCGAGGAGAGCGAGTGGTGAGCTTTCAGTTGTTTGTTTTGTGAGTTTCTCTGCTCGTGATCGTGTTTTCTTTTCGGTTTGCAGTCGCTTCGGGCTAAGTAGCCCGAAGTTGAAAGAACCGCAGTCTCCATTGATCAAAGCGTTGCTGTCGGCCGCAGCATGATTGAGTGCTGTGGCGTTTCTGCTTAACAGGCAATTGGCAAAGAGCGTAATAATTCACATTTTTTTAGTCAGTTCATCAATAAGCTAACACTAAAATCTATAACACTTATCATGCAGATAAGTAAAGTATGTCTCACTGTGATTTTTCACTCTGTGTGAGTTTCAGTCAGAAATAGAGCTCAGCTGCTGTCAGATTCTCTGTTTTTATGTGTTGATAAAACTGTTAGTCAGAACTGACTGCAGTCAGGAGAGCCTGGGATAAATCCAGATCTGCTTAAGACAGATCAGGTCCGAAGGACTGAGCTGTGGCTACAGGAGAGAAAATCAAGGCCTATTAAGAACTAATATTGGTTGTAAAGATTGTACTGAATTATATTTTTCAAACTTAAAAATCTGTGGAAATGTAAAACATATTTTGGGGAGGGGTACTTTCGTCAATATAAACAATTTGGGCGTTTGGGGGCATTATTAAAAAACAGTTGGCAGTTTTTAATGTTTGCAGTTATCAAAAACCTTTGCCAACACTCATTAATTTGATGTTATTGCCACAATTTCACTTTAAAGTTGAGATGATTCGGGCAAAAATAATATAAAACAGCTGCTTCCCAAATGGCAAATTTCTCTTGCCTGACATCTAACAGATAGCAAGTCTGTTTCTCAGAGCTAAGAAAAGATAACCTGCCGGTAAATAAATATTGGATGAACATTTGTTCGGAGGCGCCAACCTCAAGTAAATACTGATTGCTGGATATTGAAGTAAGCAACTATTTGCCCCCAAAAAAAGCCACAAATCGTGTGTTTGTGTGTTTGCCACCTTTAATTATATTTTGCCCCCTAGTGGCCAAAAATTCATTAATGCAGCTTTAAGACATTTAGACGTTTCTTCAGACATTTGAAGACCTTTTAAACTATTTATGTTTCGATAAAATAATCTTTTAGGTGAATCAAGGACTATCAATTAAAAGAGTTAATTACATTTAGAGGGGTACATGACTATGTAAAGATATTCAATGGGAAATTACACAAGCACTACACAGAAAAAACAACCACGTTAAAATCACAAAGTCAAAGCTAATTTAAGCTTTCGTTTAAGATTAAGCTCAAACCAAATCCCTTAAAACACAAATTTGACGAATTAACAAATTAAATAGATTTTAAGAGGCAAACAACTTTCTCCATTATTCATCCATAAATTGATGCTGTGCAATGCGATGGAATAAAATACATTCGGTCATGTACTGTAGTCCTGTGGGGACAACGCTGCGAGCAGAGACCACGCGGTCGCGCATTACACACGTCTGACTCAACTTTGAACAATGATTCAGACAGATTCAGAGAACGGTCAGGGGACCGGAGTGAAGTGCGACTATAAGCCCCGCAGTCGGCTAAAAATAGAGACTCCTTTTTGTCCAGATGACAGCAGACAACGCCGTCAGAGCACACGGGGTTAGAGATGAAATGAGATAATGCCGCCAGATTTCTCGGTGTTTAGTCTTTGTCTTGGAGAGCTTAGCTTCACATCAAAAGTCCGTGCTTGGCGACAGACGGTCAGATTTTGACGGATCAAACCTCGGCCCCTCCTGCAGGGGTGAGTGCACGGATTCTGTTGACATGCTTATCCGACCGCTGCCCTCAAAAGCAGAGAGAGGCTTCCCGGCGCAAAACAACAGATTCTCAGACGGAGCAATTTATGGTACCATCACTATTAATCATTGCAACGGAAAGGACGTGCGAAGCCCCCCCCCCCCCCCCCCTCATAGAAATGTAATTCTGCCACTGCCTCGAGTGTTTATAGGGGTTAGCTGCAGATGCATTTGGCCCGCGCTCAGGCCCGGTTCCTGTACCGGCATGGCAATAAGCTGCGCTGATTTAATATCCGTTTGCCGTGTGCATTTTCTTGGACATGTAATCAGTCCACAAGATTCTGCAAGAAGAGGCCATGAATCTCGTTGGCTCCACTGTTACCCCCGTCTACCCCCCCCCCCCCACCCCCATCTCCTCCCATTCCCAACCCCAACCGTGGACAATCAGCGGCTCGCCAACAGGACGAGGCAGATCCAGCAGCCATTCCTGATTTACACTCGTGACTCAGCTTGCCGATTGGCCGTCGGCGTGCAATCACAAATGCAGGTCGTCTTTCTTTGCTTCAATTTTCAAGTTGTTGTCTTTTTTTTTTGTTTTGTTTTTTTTTGTTTTTTGGTGCAGCATTGTCTCCTGAAGTTTCGAAGAAAAGAGTGAGCGCGATGCTTTGAAATGCAAATGAACCCACGAAAAATACAATTATTAAGAGGAAGGAAGATGGAAGTTTTAATACCAAAGTCATTGAAAAGTTTGTTGCAGTCAGGCGGTGACAGCCAGGACTCACGTACAAAAGACTGGCTCTAATACTTGATAAAAAAAAATTAAAAAAAAAAAAAAAAAAAACGGTTTTCAACATAACCAGAAGGTTTTTCTGCTGTAACCTGAAACCTTTGTTGCTGTAACCTTCTGTTCACATTCACTGATGAAATGTTTCATGGTTCCTCTGGCGAATCCTAATGAACTAAGTGGTTCTCTTACATTTCCTCTATTGCCAGCAGCGGGATGACATTTGTGGTTCAGAGTAAAATCTCTCGGCATTCCTGTTTCCTGTTGGTCCAAGACCGAAGACGGTGCGTCAGGTCAGGAGCAACCAGGTGGGTTTTCTTTGACATTTGAGGGAGTCGTGCGGCGCGAAGTCGCCCCCCCGAGGGTCAGACTGTCAACAGCGAGTGTGACTGTGACGTTCTGAGGGAAAACAATCAGTGGAACTTTGGTTCCTTAAAATTGCACAAATGTTTTGGCTAAAACAACCCAGTAGTTGCTCCCCACAACCACTGCTGGACTGATTTAGCCTCAGCGAACATAAAAATGTAACTTTAAAACAAGGTGATTTTAGTATACAACTAAATTTGATTGTCTTTTTCTTTTCGTCTTACTTTGACTGCAAGCTTTTTGCTGCAAATCCAACAGCTCGCCCCCTCCAGGTTACTGGCCCGTCCTTTTTCCTCTGGCTAAAATTCAAAATCTTCCCACAGCAGTGCTGTTGGTGTTTGGCTTCGCAACTAAAATCACTGATGTTTGTGTCGATAGATGCTCATTGAAATACAGTCGGTCAAAACTTAGAGGTTCAGGCGCCTCAAGATAAATGGTTGTCGGCGCTAAATATCAACTCCCGTGCCATTAAATGCAACGACGTCATCAAAAGAGTAACGATCTAACCTCAAACAGCGGAAAATGATGTGGAAATGTTGACATTTCTGTCCAGCTGTTTTTACACAGATGGAAAGATTCCAATGAGTATGCTAAATGTTTGTGACAGGTCTAAGCCGCACCTCTTCATCAATTGTTGGGACGGTGTCTGTTTATGTATGTTTCAGCGCTCTCTGTGATCTTTGCGTTGTTCGATTAAAAATGAATGCACTGGTTTTGATGCGAACACTTTACAGGGGAACAATTTTCTTTATATATTAGGAATATTTCCTTGGGTTGGGCACAGCCTGTTTATTTTTTTCAATTATACATCACAAAGGAGTCTAAACCCTCCAAAATACACGTTTTTACGTGGTGTTATCTTGGACAATCTTCAATAAGAGCGCAAATATGTTTTCTTATATCACATAAATCCACCACGTTGTCATCCAGACTAAAAAACAAATTAAAAACAAATTAGAAACACGAGCTCACAATTCTATTTGTGTGCTTTAAGTGAATTCCTCTGCTGCTCATGTGTCATCTTTAGTTTTTGAAACGCCTCCGCTAAAAGAGAGGACATGGCTTGTGTCAGCTGAGACGGGCTGTGCCATCGCCGGTGACATTTGTTTTAGGGAAGGTTATGTGTCAAGTAAGTATTCTCCTGACTGCTGTCAACACAAATTGCTGTTTTTGTTGTGGAGGGGATGGGTGGACGGACCGCAGTTGACACAAATTGGATTGGTGGCATGTCAGGTTAGTGTTTAGAAAGTCTAAAAAGGACAGGTCCCAATTCTTTTGACTGTGTGTGTGTGTCAGAGAGAGAGACAGAGGTTTGTGTGTGTGTGTGTGTGTGTGTGTGTGTGTGTGTGTGTGTGTGTGTGTGAGGGATGGAGGGGGTCCGGGAGGATGGGGGGGGGGGGAGTTGTCTCCTTGTTATTCAGGATGGACGCCGGCCAGTGTGTGTTTCTGTGATAGGAGAGGCGGACACCAGTTGTTTCAGTGGCTCGAGGTGTCGGAAGAGATTTCACAGCTCCTTGAGCACAGTAATCCTGGAGCTCTTGATACAAGATGGCAAATAAAACGGCCCCTTGGAAGATGCTGAAACACTCACTGAACCCTACTTCCCCTGATCTGTGTCGCTCCGCAGTGGGAAGTGCTCTTGTCCCCCTACAAATAAGGTCAGCGGCACCTCGCTGTACGCTGTTATTTTCCTCTGAACTGATTAGATATATTTATCAGGCAATCACGCGAGCTTCACGTTAAAGTGTTAACGCGTGCACGCACTCATTTAATGTTCAAAGGTGCTCAATTGGGCTGCAAACCTTGTGATTTCCCTCATTTTGTTGCATTCATATTGGATTGACATTTAATGCAGATGCAGTGCTGGGGATCAACACGTGTTTTATTTCAAAGTCTGAGATAAGCTACATTATGATTTTAAAAGTGATTCAAAGCATTTAAAATTCATCACATTATTTTTTTTTCTTTCAACAAGAATAATGAGACACCTTAAAATGTTGACAGAAATAAGCTGTAATTTCACAGTGTTACTATTTTTTCTACCTGATCTCTTATCAATTCTCCAGTCGAGGCCGAACTCGCTGTTTTGTGCAATTTTCCTTTCACACTGAAGAGGGCAGAGTTGCTTTGTTGTACAACAACGCCTCATACTGAATGTAGTGTACAAACTAATCTAATCAACTGGGAGGTTAAAAACGTAGTTTGCAGCTGAAACAACTAAAACCGCCGACACTGTTGCAAATTCCCTCTGTTCATATTTAGAGTTAACACTCATTTGCTTTTATTTAAGAAAACCTGGAAGATGCATTTCTTTTTTTTCAAATTGAAGCCCAGACTTGTTTGTAAAAAGCGAACATAAACAGGACAATGACTGATACAGCATTGTGGTTCACATGAGAGGGGAAATGCAACATTTATCTCTAATAATCCTCGACCCCCGAGGCTCAGTAGGCCGAGGTAGATAAGTGAACGGCCTGTCGCTGCTTCTGTTCCTGTGTGGGTGGCCTGCAGCAATCACAGATGACGTCCTGTTGGCTGTGAAAGCCGGCGATCCGTCTTCCCCTCCCCAAACTCTCTCTTCCTCTTCCTCCTCTTCTTCTTCTTCTTCTTCTTTTCCTCGCTCTCTTATCTTTTTTAAGAATCCCCCCCCCCCCACCCCCCACCCCCACCCCAGTGCAGTTTTATCAGCTGGCTTCAGAGCCCCCGAGCAGAGCGCCCCGGTCTCCATGTGTTGCTTTATCTGGAGCAGGAATAACGTTGACCTTGCGGCAACTTTAAACGCTTTATCGGTAGCACAATAATCTTCTTCGTGGGAAGGCGCACGAGGCGAGAAGAAAATAAACGAGTTGCGGGCTCGCGGGTCTCCAGGTTGGCGCCGTGGGGCGGCGCCGCCGGCCCGAACTCAAAGACGGTGAGGTTTGAGCCTGATGACACTCGTTCTCCACCAAGAAAGAAAAATGCTCCGTGGAGGAGCAGTTTTATTTTACCCCAAACGGCTTACGGAGGAAGAAACATTAATAATTGATGTAAGAAATCAGACACTGGATAATACGTATCCTGGTTATTTGTGCCTTTTGAAAAGAAAGTCTGACTGACAGTGAATCCTTTCATGTTATTTTTACACGTGGTGTTGACAGGCAGATTTCCTACATCTGAATTACGAGCATTTGATCGGAGTGATTGGACAGACGTGTTTCTTCTTATACACGCTGATGATTGACAGCTGGCGCACGAGCTACGAGTCCTCTCCGCTAATAAGCCGCTCCATGATGCGTCTCCGAGACTATCATCATCGTGCCTATAGGAACAACAATCCGCTTATCACTTTCTGCTTCATGGCTGATACTTCTCTTATCTGCCCGCTCTGTTTTCTTGTGGTTCTACCCTCCCACCATTTCGCTGACTGTATCCGCGCTGCATCTGGAAGCGCTTTTTTACTTTCACAGGGGGTACAAATGTGCTGTCGTCGGGCCACGACGACTCAGAGGGTGTTGCAAACATAAGACTGGATAGAAAAGTGTTCGTAGCTTCCGGGTCTGAAAAATGAGGCCGATGCGGAAGCGACTTGAGCTGCAATACCACCGAGTGCCACTAGAGGTCGGCTTCAAAAAGCCTTCGGCTCCATAGACTCCCATTCAACTAGTCTCATAAAATTCTCAATCAATAAAATGAATTCATGAGCTATCTCGGTGTTGTTAGCTGAAGTCACTCCTTCTTATTAGTTTTCTGGAGGTCCGTCGGAAAATAATTCCGTCATTAATTATGAAATAAGCTTCAAAAAGCTGTGTTTTTGGGGGCGTGTCTGTTTGATTGACAGGCCTGTGGTGCAGTCAGGTTACGGCTATCGGTGGGCGGGACGTAGTATCGTCGGGTTTCCAATCAGATCGAGTCAGATCCACCGCTGGCTCCTCCCCCAGCTCGTCCAAATATGGTCACTTCCGGCTCCAAACCGCTCCGAACCAGCAAGATGGCGACGTGCAAAATCCGAACTGGAGGCTTCATAACGGCCGTTCACAAACCAAGCAAATAGGAATCCTGACGGTAATGAGTCCGCGTTCACTCTCGAAACATTTAGTCAACCATTTGATGAGAGAAATGATGTATTTCCAAAGAGAAAAGAAACACATGCCTTCATCTTTTCCTTTTTGAAACTACTTCCTCTACCCGACAGCACCTGTTGGTGTAGGGAACACCAAAATAACTCTTTCAGGACTATAATCACATCCAATTTCCAAGTAATCAACTAATTGCTTCTTTTATTTATTCTTGAAACATGAGCGGCGCAGCAGCTCTCCGTTGCGGTTCAGTGGTGAGTTTGCGTTTTTCTCAGCCACCTATTTTCTTCCCGCAGTCCAGAGAAAGGTTAATTGGTAACGATAGATGTCTTGTGTATTAGTAAATCTATATGTGTCTGTATCTGGGAGGAGTTGCAGCCCCTGCAGCCCTGCAGAGACATGATAAATGGATGTACTGTAAATAATGGATGAATGGAAAGAAATTGAAAAACATTTGCTGCCACATTACCCCGCTTCGGTGTTTCACATACACTGTGGGTCATGTTGATAAATCGGTTTAGGCTCTGCTAACTTGTGTAGCCCTCGTTATTGTTGACCCAGGTAGATGGCTGCCGGATGTACAAATCCGTGGGGTGAAGGGAGGGGGAGTGTGGTGGGGGGGGGGGAGAGAGAAAAATAATAGTTTTAGCAGTAATGAGGTGTCTGCAGCCGACTGAAAACCACAAATGGTGCTGCGAGACGTGCCGGAAAGAAGTTGGAAAAAGATTCAAATGGTTTCAATATGTAAAGATTGTTTACAGTCTATAAAACTTCTTGATCCAGTGACAGTAATCAATACAATAATATAGTGGGGCTGAATAAAATAGTTTAACCAGCCAGCCACATCTTCATGTTGGTGCAATAACCATTACTACAGAAACGACACGTCAATGGCCGGAGGGCTGCTCCTTTTAATTCTGTGATGTCTCTGTTGTATTTTTTATTTTATTTTCACGCCCGCGTCATAATTTTTTATGTACAACTGAAAAAAGTTGCAAGACACAACTTAAAAATGGAGTTGCAGCAGCGGGGAAAACATCCTGCTGGATTGTCCACCTCCGATAACTCAGCAGCGTCTCCTCTTCAGACCCTCCCCCCGACGAAGTCTACGCTAAATTAATTCTTTAACCGACAGCTTCATCCTTTCATAAAACTAACCGAGTTGTGTTTGTGTCTGAACCTTAACGAACCTTTACAATGGTCCCGTGACTTTGTAAAACGGTTGGTTAGAATCTTTTTAGGGCTTTTTCTGCTTGTTTGCTTGGTTTTGCGAAAGTTGGAGTTGAGCCAAAGTCCGTGGTCGGTGATGAAGTAGACGACGCACCCAGCGGAGGCAGCAGCTGCCAAACCGAGTCTGAATAGCAGAACGCTGGTTGACCATAAACCCAGTTTGTGCCTAACTGTTGTCAACGTTAGCTGCTTTTCACGGGCGCAAGCAGAAAGAAATTTCCACTTTTGTGGCAGCAAGCGCAAAAAACATGGACTTCGCCACCCCATTAGTTTCAGCAAACTATTCTGGGCACTAAAATGAACCCACCACGAACAACATGGCTACGAGTACGTAGCGGCCAAAGTACAGAGCCACCGGAAATCCCCACAACGACGCTCCGTCATAAAGGCCGTTGGTCGAGCTGCAACGCGGGCAGCTTTCCAGCAGCTCTCTAAAAGGGGGTACGACTTGCGTCCGGTGACGGCTGGACTTCCCGTCTTTCCGGCAGACGCACAAAGAGCGGTGGACATCACCGGGATCTTCACAGATGCAGGTGTTGGCTTTGACCAATGAAAAAAAAAGGTCTTTGGAAAGGCCATAGATGCCAAAGCTTGAAGATGGACAGATATTTCTGAAATCATCACAAGGTCAACGATCATCAGCACAAACAGCAACACGAGCACGAGAGGCTTCGGCGTGACAGACAGCCGACTCGACCCGACTCGACCCGACGCGACGCGACGTCACGCTCGCGTTGCTGTTTTTCTCTTTGATCCTCGGCGTATTGGCTCGCGAGCCTCTGTGCGTATATTAGCTGTTTTTATTCCTCACCTGCTCCGCTGTCACTTTCTATCCTCCGTCATTAATATTCTCTCTCTCTCTCTCTCTCTCTCTCTCTCACTGTGTAAGTCAGGGGATCAATCACCGGTTGCCGTGGCGACGAAACCACCCATGCAGGTGTGTGTGTGTGTGACTCCTCCACCGCGTGGCGTTTGCTGTACACCGACTGTACCTGCTCCTACCCAGTCAGAGCAGTGGGGGGTGGGGGGTGGGGGGGGGTGGGGGGGGGGAGATGATGCTGCTCCAGCATCCAGAGTGGCTTTGACAGCTGTCTAGTCGAGATGCTCTCACCTGCCACACTTGGCTTCCCTTCAGGTCTGTGCAGAATAATGACCAAATTCAAAAGGAGGGTAAAAAAAAACAAAAAAACAATACAAATACACGCAGCGCTGTCAGGCTTGTTTTGCTTCTGTCTGGTTAAAGACACTCTCTGCATGAAGGCTATTTATTGAAATGTCTCCACAAAAAAAAAAAAAATGCAAGCAAGTCTTGTATAAAAGAAGCACTGCAGTGGAGGAGCTTGTCATCAGGAAACAATATTTTGCCCTTGCGCGCCGCTTTTCCATTTGTAGAGTTTTGTTTGAAAAAAAAAAAAAAGGAAGCTGGGAGGTTACAAATCTTTCTCCCGAAGGTTCACGGCTAATCGCAACTCCTGTGCGACCAGACAAACAAAATGATCAGACTATAATCTGTTTCAGCAGAACTGATGCAGTTTAGAGGATGGGGGGGGGGGTTTCAGGGGGGAGTTGGGGGGGGGGGGGATTGGATCCTTACCGTTCTCCTCTTTCGTCATCCTTTCTCTCTCTTTCATCCCCGTCTTTCAACTCCTTCTCCTCCCCATGCCACGTCTTCCTACAGATTTCACACCTTCACTTATCTCTCCCCTCCCACGTGCTTTTTTTTTTTTTCTCCTCCCGCTTGCTTTGTCACCCCCACCTCCCCTCCACCTCCCCTCCACTCCCCCCCCCCCTCCTCCACCTCCCATCGCTTCTCTTTCTGCTCCTTTCCAGCCTCCTTGATTTTCTCTGCTTTTTTTTTTTTTTTTTTTTTTTTCCCCCACTTTCAACTTTCTCCAGCGATGACTGATCCAGAATGTATTTATAGAGAAAGACAGGCTGGATAATTAGAATAAACCAAGAAGGATGACGCTCCTCTTTTACCAAACGGTAGACTTTCATTATCTCTCCGGAGTGGCAACGGTGAACTGTAGTTGTACATCACATGCACGGTGCCTGACCTTGTGGGAAGAGAGATAGCCGTGCATGGTAATGAGAAGAAGGAGTGTACAGTGAGAGAGAGAGAGAGAGGAGCTGGCAGAGACAGACTGCATCGTATTCACCGGGCCTCGGGACGAGCAACACCGACTGAGCTCCGAGTGAAATTAATTATGTTTCATAAACGCGGGGAGCGCCGGAACAAACAACAAAAAAACAAAAGAAAAGGCGGTCGGGCGAGCGGTCAAAAGGAAATCAGAGAGGTTCCCGTTCACGCCCGGCGTCAACAAATAAACAAATAAATAAACACGTACGGAAAGAGGAGAAATCGAAGCCACGAGCCTTTTCGAGGAAGACGACTCGGTGATGATGACGATGGTGATGATCGGGTCGGGCTCGGATCATTCGAGCGCTCAGCGGGTTCGAGAGGGTCGGGCTCTGCGCCGCGGTGGATCGATGAACCGTGCGAGGGAGAGGCGGGGTTTCGTTTTCCCGTAAATCACACGGCTCTAAACACGACGCGGGTTTCATTTTAATCCACCAGAGGAAAAACGTGTGACTTCAGCGCGACAGCGTGGCGAACGCAGCCTTCGCCACGCTGTCGCGTTGTAAGAGGCGCAGCGAAGCTGACGTACAGTCTGCCGTTGGCAGAATCACGCCGACCGCCGGGGACTGGAACTTATAACCCTCCCGTCGTCCTCGGGTCAAAATGACCCGCAGCCGTGTTCAACCAAGGTCTATTTTATTTTCATATTTTTTGGGATCGTTGGTGACCGATGAGGCTGTGAAGGTTTATTTAAAGAATGATCACCGATGATTCCCAAAAAAATATTAAAAAAAATATAGAAATAAAATAGAACTTTTGGGTCATTTTGACCCGAGGACAACACGAGGACTAAAAACGATGCGGAAATTGATGTCGCCGGCGTGGCCCGACTCAAGTGTTGCAAAAATGTTTGGGTCAATTAACTTAATTTGAGAAAATTAACCGAGTAAAGCCTCTCGTCGGTAGATAAGTCGGAGATTAAAAATCACATTAATTCTGTTCTTGATGCCTGCGGTTTTGTGATCACTTGTTTCATCATCTGCTGAAATATTATTCCCTTTTACAAATTGGGTCCAACAGAGGATTCAAAGAAAAAGAGTCGACATCCCACAGCCTCCTTAGAAACACACACGCACACACACACACACACACACACACACACGCACACACGCACACACACACACACACACACACACACACACACACACACACACACACACACACACACACATAGTGTCGGCCTTCTCGGGGCATGTTTTGATTTTATTTAGCATTTTGTCTGAAGATATTTTTTCTTATTTTGTGATGTGGAACTGCGGAGAACCCTACTGAGTTTTTCATGAAAGTCAGAGTAGGAAAGGGAGTGTGGTGTGTGTGTGTGTGTGTGTGTGTGTGTGTGTGTGTGTGGGGGGGGGGGGGGGTGTTAAAACAAATACAAATAAAAACTCCCCGGCTGCACACATGGGCTTTTCTTTTTGTTTTTTTCTTCTTCTTCCAGACAAGCGAGATTGATGGCCCCTCCTTCCAGAGGGTAATATCGCTCCGACCAGGAAGCAGCCAACCTTGAATTCCTGCATCACTTCTGAAAGTTGTGCCTTTAGTGTAGCTGCGACAGCTGCAGTCGCACTTCATAACGTGTTTCAGTGGATGGACAGGCAGTGAAGGATGTACTGAATAAAGAGTCTTTAGAGGTTGAACAGGCTGTTCTGCTGCACATCAAAGTCTCTGAAAACCGTCAGCCAATAAACACCCGGCGCTGCGGTCTTATTATTTCTGGTGGTTGTGACAAATCACAGACACAAATGCATCTTCGAAAAACAGCACATTCTCCGTTTGAAAAAGTCATATTTTTTACTTAAAACAAGTGTGTGTGTGGGGGGGGGACATCTGAAAATTACAGATAATTATTTTCTTTCTGGTGCTTTTTGACTTAGTGAATTTCCTCTGCTTAAGCGACGGAGTCTTGAAGTGCCGCCGTTCTCTCCACCGCAAGATAACGATACTCCTTCAAATTATTTCTTGAGATAAAAAGAAAGAAAGAAAGAAAGAAAGAAAGAAAGAAAAAAAAAAGCGTCCGATATGGATCGCGCTTGAATATGCGAAGACGTAGTGCTCGAGCGTCTTATTTCTGTTCAGATTTTGGATGAGAGCAATCTGTGAAACTGGCTGTGATGAGACCTTATTGATCCCCACAAGGGGAATTCACCAAAGTACTTTCACTCCGCATGTTTATGTGACTTTTTGTACCGCACGAATCTGTCCGTAAGGTCAACTTACAACCACATCTCATGGTCTTCATTCAGTGAAGCGGTTCCTATGATGATGATGATGATGATGATGATGGAGATAATTACCTCTGGTTCGATTCAAAGAAAGAAGAGAATTTGTATACACCTAAATTAGGGCTGTAGCTTTTATCTAGTTTTTTTTATGAGTAGTATTCCTTCAATAATTATAAAATGTTAAAAGTCGCCCAAACTCACTTTTTCTTTCTCATTTTTGATGAGAAACAACCCGTGAAAGAAACCAAAAGTTCTCGTATTTGCTGCCAATATTCTGAAATACACGATGTGATGATATCGATAATAAAAAACTGAGCACTTTGTTATTTAAACAAAGAAACATTGATTCGTCAGCATTAAACAGAAGATTCTTGAGCTCAGCTGAAGAAGCTACGAGCCTCAATTTTGGTATGTTCGTTTTTATTTAATTGGTATATTTCTTTTGAATAATGAAAAATAACTCTTTTTTTTTTTTTTAAATAAATTCGATTGAACCAGACAGTAAAACCAGTGCAACCGAGAGCCAGTGAAAATAACTTATCCAATAACACATCCAGCAGTTAATTCGTCTGGAGTCATTTGTGTCCATCTGATGAATTTAAGTTTAGTATTCACTTTGTTTTTAAGCTGCTTTGCGCTCCACAAATTTCACAAATTTGGCTCTTTGGTGGTGAGCAGGTTGCATAATGTGGACCGTGAGAGCTTTTACAACTTTCTTTTATTTTTTTTATTGAAAGCAGCAGCTGCCTGCTGCAGCTGTTCACACTGTCACATTGTTTTCACATCATTTCATTCTTTTTTTTTTTTATTAGACAAATATATAATCCACTTCATTCTCATGCGTTTGCTGATTTAGGACGGTTGGGAACCTTTTATATAAAAGGTGGGGGGGGGGGGGGGGGTTCATCGATACGACCACTGATGAATAATCTCTCAAAGTGTTGTGGGACACATTTTCATCCATTTTAATATCGAAAAACATGGTGAGAAACTCAAGTTGCAGGTTGTTAAAATATGAATGGCAAACTGAGAGTGAACGTCTGATGCCATTCATTTAATTAACGTGGTTTTTTTTTTTATGTCGGCCAGTCACAACTTCCAGGGTTTGTTTGGGGACAAAGTACAGGTCAAAACAACTTTTGCTTTTATCAGGGGACGTTAGAAGCTTTAGAATGAGGTTTAGAAAGGGACTTCATAAACTGAGGCGCACAAGCCTGACTCAACTTTTTGGGAAAAGCCAAAAAAGCCAAAAAGTGTTTTTCATGTATTAGTTAGCCTCACCGCTGGAGCCGTGAATATCCTGAACGTTGGCTTTCCTTTTTTATTCTCAGGTCTGTGACAAGAGGCGAAGACGTCCATCTGAAATGTCGCTAAATGTCCAATTTAACAAATTTACTGAAGCGAACGACTTTTTTTTTTTTTTCCTCCCACAGTTGGTGGAAAACCAAAAAGAGCAGCCTCTCAAAAGAAAGAAATAAAAAAAAGAACAATGCTGGCTGTTGACCCATTTTCAGCTGGTTGTCCACTCAGCTCTGTTTGTCCGTGTGTTTAAAACCTTTTGAAATGCTCGAGGACCGCTTCAGTCAACTCATCCAACGGTTTGACCAAACGCGTATTTGTGTACTCGCCAATAGACGGTCCAGCTGTCAGTCAGGTCTCACATTTATTTACATTCTTCACTCCCCCAGACCATCATTATAAATTTGGATCGGGTGTTTGTTTTTGTTTTTTAAACCGCAATCTGCTCAAATCTACTGTTGGGCTAAAAAGTTTGTGAACCCTTTTTTTTTTATTTTATTTTTTTTATCATTGTCTTTATTTCAGCATAAATATCACGAAAAACATCAGATTTTCCACAAACGAGGACGAGTAAATAATACCGCTGAGCGTTTGTTATTCACAACTTGCATTACATAACATACTCTACAGCCTACAAGCGCTTTGTCACGCAGCCTGTTTTCGTCAGGTAAACCATTGACACTTGTGACACAAGCTGGACGCCGTCTCCGCAAACTGATCTCTGCAATCACTTGCGGAGGATGTTATATTCCAGATGTGACCCCTTCGACATCGTATTCACACCGCTGCTCCCAAACCGACGTTAACGTTACCCGTCGTTTCCCGACGATTTCCAGCCAACGGCAGAACATTCAAAAACGACGTTCAGCTTTCTGTAAATATCTGTGCAGGGTTTTTTTTTTATTTTATTTTTTACTCTCTCCGACCAAGTAGTTGGTCAGCGGCTGATTTCACTGATTGCCACTCGTCCGGCGAGGCAGCGGTTTAATCAGTGGAAACACCTCCGTATTTCAGGTACTTTTTTTTTATATATATATATTTATTTTAGACGAAAGGTCAGAAGTTCACTTGAGTCGTGCTGACCTTGACAACTTAACAGGAAGTGGTTAATGTTTAGTTTGTGGTTGAGTGACAAACATCCGTGTCTGTCTTGTATTTACAGTCCTGGTGCTTGTCTCTGCTCTGAATATGAGAATATGTGTTGTATGTCTGTCCTGAATGAGGGACCTCTTCTACCTCGGTCTTAACTAATCCTACACTTGATTTTGGGCCAAATAAATACACTTGTCTATGACTTTAAAACAAAACGTGGTTATGTTTAAGAAGAAGAAAAAAAACGTGTTTAGAGCTGGACACTAAAACTACTTTAGGAAAAGATTTCTTTTAAGAATCCACGTCGCTTTTCGCGGACTCAAACTCTGATCTCGCGGGTGAAAGTCTCAAACCTGCCTCCGACGAGAACCTCGCTGCTTTTGCGCTTCATCAAATGAACTCGTCTACTTTTTATGCCAAGACGACCATCACGCTGACGCGGCGTCCTCTAGTGGACCGGCGGGTGTATTACACGCTTCGCGTCACGCAAACTGGGCTGGAAAAGCCTTGAAAATGCAGCTGAAGTGTTTGTTTTCTCTGATTTTCTTACTGATCATCGGGAACCATCGGTGTGCCCGATTGTATGCAGGAATAATAATAACTTTTGATGGTCTCCCCTAAAGATGCGCCTCCTACGGTTGCGACCGGGACCGTTGCTCATCGATGAAACCAAACTAAGCTGAAAATGAGGAAGGATTCCAACATGTTGCCTCAAATCGTCCGTTTTAGAAATGAAGTGCGATCCGGGGACTTAAATCTGCTCCAATTTAAAGACTGCCACTTTTATTTACCCCCCCCTCCCCCTCCCCCCGCTGTGTTAGTTTGATCTCTGCATTTTGTTTTAATGAAACTCTGGATGTAACAAGTTAGTGCACAGCATCAATCGTCTCGATTAGGCAAGAGGGAGCTTTCGGTCATAGTCTGTTCATCCTTTATTCCTCGGAGTGTGTGCAGGCTGCAAAGAAATAAAGTTACCTTGGAGACGCTCTCCATCTCGGTGTCCTACATTCAATACTTCTGCGTGCATATTTGCCGCTTTTATAATTCCTCCTCTCCTGATTGATGCTCGGAGCTGCTGCATTTGTCTGTCTGGATGCTGCCACTGTAATTTTGGTGGTAATTCTTCTCTCCTCTTTATTCCTCCCCTTTTCTCCTCCGCCGCCGTCGGACCACGGCCGCTCGGCAAACAGGAGGAACGAGCACAATTGTGAGGCTGTCAGACTCGTCCGCCGTCTGCAAAGAGAAGCTGTCACGATCGCTTCCCTCGGCCATATATCTGGCGCTCCGGCGAACGGCCCGCGTCCTCTCCTCCGTAACGTTCAGCCGCCGGGATCCACCAAACAAGGTCTCGTGAAGGTTCTGCGGAGGAGACGGCCGCGGTTCAACCGTCTGGGTCTGTTTTTTTTTAATTTTTTATTCTTGCGTGTTCGTTGCAAGAGATAAAGGAAACGGTGCCGAGCCGACGTCAACGACAGGACCGCCGACACGTCTGACCGCTGCATCGTTTGACATAAATAAGGTTTTCTCGTGTCGTGGGATTTATTATTTTTGACGTCGGATTAAAATACATTCACGGGTTGAAAACGCCATTTGAAGCGAGAGGTCAGATTGGATGAGGAGACGGACGTCACTCCATGAAATCTTTGCTTCTCGTCGAGGCCGGAAGCAGCGGGGAACGGTCAGCTCTGTCCGAAGTAGGGATGGACATCGCAAGCAAAAGGATACTATTCGAATATATCTCTGAACTTATCTGAACTGACATCCAACTTGTTTGACTGCACCTCATCTTATCTTTCTTGGTTGTTGTTTTTTTGAAGGAGTTACGCGAAGAACTTTTTGTCTTTGCATGTTTCTGCTGTCTAATCTCACCGTTTTTTTTTTTTTACCTGTAAAGCTCCGGAGTCTGGTACCAACGTGTTTTCTGTGTGTTGTTTAAAGGTGGCTATTAGAAAGCTTTTAGGTGCATTACCGCCACCTAGTGAAGGGAGGAACGCATTACAACCGGGCGCCGGTAAAAACGGGGGAAATAAAGAAGAACGACAGCAGCCTATACCGAGAAGTTTTATATATTTGAACTCGTCTTTAAATATTCCCAACATGTCCCATCCAACACTAGCAAACATGTCAAATCTAATATTGTTTTCTTTAAGTCCTGAAATCCCTGAGCAGATTTGACGAGATGGGCTCAACACCTTCGGAGAATCATCATCATCCTCCGCACGTCCGCTCGGCTCTGCAGAGCGAACCGGCGTCTCTGAACTCCTTTTGGTTTTATGGCCTCGACACCGTTACTGTTTGTTTAGTCTCGCCGCTCTCAACACAAGGTTTGCATCCGGCTGATAAACATCATATTTTCCTCAGGAGCCGGTGTAGAGCATTACAGAGGTAAAGAGAGTGTTGTTACCGTTATTAGTTTAATGTCCATATACTAAAAGCCTGCACATTTTGAGTATCGCTGGCTTCCTGCACAGATTTGATCCTTTGGGAAAGACTTTAGTTGTGTAAGTCGATGAAAGTACTCAACACTAGAACAAAGGAAATCCAACAACAGATCGCTCATCTGAATGGTAGCTCGCTGCGAATGATGAATTGACCTGTGGTACTTTAAAGAAAAAAAAAAAACATTGGATCCCATGGTGACACTCCAGCTGTGTCCCACTTCCACTCCAAAAAGTAGTTCAACATGTAATCTGCATATTTTGGCAGTTAAAGCCTCTGCGAACACATTAGTGCAGTTTGCCAAACGTAGAAGAAATTACAAGCAGTCTTAAAGCATGAATTCGAACCAGCGTGCAGTTTGAAACGGCTGAGATTTGGTTTCCTCGCGTTCCTCACCGAACGCCGTTTTAGAGAGCGACGCCGTCAGATCCTCCCAATTAAAACGATCAGCACGCCGCAGCTCCCCGGACGTGCGTCGCCAGACGTGTGCCCGAAGCTCGAAGAGGGATCGGAACATCGCAGGAGCTGTTTTCCACTTCTGGAGGATGACGCCCCCGAGGTTCTCCAGGAAAAAAAAAAAGCGTTTTGTCAGGCTTGTGTTTTCCCGGCACATAACCCAATAACCCTCCTGATGCACTCCCGGCCTGCGATTTGTTCTCGTTTGTCATCGCCGAGAGTGCGAGGGTAAACACCTCGCTGAAACACGAGCCGGGCGGAGGTGCGGGCGGAGGTGCGGGCGGAGGTGCGGGCGTTTGCACCGCCCGGCTGCCCTCCGCCACCTCGCATCAGGCGGAGAGGGCGGACCGCCCCGAGCAGAGATCATTACTACCTCCTTCATCGATTGATGTAGATTAATGTAGCTTTAAAAAAATAAAAAAATAAAAAATAAATAAAAATACAGATTTTCTATCTTTACTTGCTGTTTTTTTTGTTTGTTTTTTTTTTCCCGCGGGCGTAAATCGTTGAAGTCGAACTTAAAAACAAACAAACAGCATTTGCTGCATTGATTAAATAAAAGAACATCGCCACTCCATTTTTTTTTTTTCCTCTCTGAGCTCGGATGCGTAAAACTGCTTCTCATCACACTGGTACTGTACACGAGCTGCTTTTTCTTCTGTTCGTCACCATCTGCGGTGTGAATCATTCACTGCTGTGGTGTTTCTGCGCTGCTTCTGGCAGCCGGGAGATCATCCGTCAATCACAGCGGGAGCAACTGTGGCATCTCCTGCCGTGGATTTTTCTCCGTCGGTGAAGTTGGTCTCTCTTTGAAGCCGGTTGCTCTTTTTCCTCGTCACGGTTCCACTTCTGTTTATTTTGGAACAAAAGGGCGACGAATAAAACCCGATTGAAGAATTCCCCCAGAAGACCGAAGCGAAGTGTGCTTCTGAATGGAGCGCGGATAAAGGCCACGTTTATACACTCTGGTTTCTGAGTGTTGAAAGAGTGATGTGGGTTTTTTTTGTATCGTGGTGTCTCTGCCACACTCGATTCAAAATGAAGCAATGACCGTGTGGCTGAAAGGCTGATTTTAGCATTTAGTAAGTATACCTTTGTCCTCAGCAGCTAGGAAAACCCCCTTTTAGCAGAAATAACCTTTTGTAGGCGTTTTGCATGATTGTCCAGCGGTCTCTGACATCAGCTTGCCCCCCCCCCCCCCCCCCCCCCCCCCAAAAAAAAAAAAAAAAAAAAGCTTTTCAGCTGAATTTAAATCCGCGCTTTGACTAGATCCTCAATTTCGTCTTTTTGAACCGTCCCTTGGTGGATTTGCGAGTGTGCTTAGGATCCTTATCACGTTGAAAGGTTCACTTCCAGTTCAACCTTTTCGACAGATGGACTCACATCTTATTCGAGTTGCTGCCCGGTCCTCGAGTCGGCCAAGCAACCCAAAAGAAGCACAACACTTCCGCAATCAACGAGAAATCTTCCGAAGGTCAGAAAAGCCTCTTTAGATCTCGTGGTGATGACAACAACGTGCGCCTCAATTGCAAAAAACAACAACACACGACCTGAGATGTCTGAAGTTTAGAGAAGACCGTTTCCACCTGTCACTCCTCGACGAGGTTCTAATCATCGGCACTTATTCTGGAACCGCTGGCTTCAATTCTAAGAATTTATAGGCGTGGTAAATACTTATTATTTACAAGTAACCAATCGTTGTTGGTTTTTTAAAATTATTATTTCAATTGAAAATGACTTTAAAATGTCAGTTTGTAGTACAGCGATTGTAATTGGACAAACCAAGACCGACTGCTTCATCAGGATCATTTAAATTGTGGTTCCAGAAACAAAAATGTAAAATTGTAAAATGCTAATCACACGAAACAGTGGCTGTAAATAAAGTCATGTTTATTATTAGGTGGCAAATCCTTTTTCAGTCCGATGATGTCTGTAACTTTGCCTCTTCTCTCTCGGCCAGCCTCGCGCTGCAACACATCTTATTTCCTGCCGGTTTCTGGGACTTTTTGCCTTTAAGTTTGGTCTTCACTAATGCATGATCAGCAAGATCGAGATCGGAAGGCAAATCAAGAAACTTCCATTGTTTAGTCATAAAAAAAACAACAACGACAACAAACTCTTTGTTGCCTCTTCAGCATGTTCAGGATCATCTGCTGCCATTGTCCTAAAAAAGGGCCGTAAGTCCTCATGGCTCAGCGTCAGCGTTTTAACCGCGTGGTCGTGTGCTGCAGCACAGAATCCAAACGAAAAGCGCCGCAGTGCCTACGTACATAACGAAATGTAAGACAGTTACAGCTTAAAGCACGATAATTCCTATCATATGTGATAACTTCAAATTATACGTTTATATTTGCATGTCCACTCGACACCGGATAAATTATGGCTCACCATATTGCACGGCATTAACTATTCTGCTCCCGGTGGCTCTTGCACTCGGTGTGTCCATTATATAACAATGGCTCTCCTCCATTATGACTACGTTGCGTGGCTAATGGCCAGAGGGCTGTAATAACCGCGCCACACGTCTACGGAGGGCTCTTCAAAGTGCTTAACAGGGTTGGATTTGTTTATCTGGGCCCCGGCAGGTTGGATGTCCAGCAGCTCTCCTGCATTGTGGAGTGTCACTGTCAAATTACATGTATAAATAGATTTGGGCTCGTTGCTGGCACCATCCCATCATTGAGTCCTTGAGTCCTGGCTGGAATCTGCCATCTGTCTGAAAGCGTTAGGGATTTGTGCCTGCGCTCACGATGCAGAAGATGCTGCGCCTGCTTTGTGTGGAGATTTGACTGTAAGGGGTTTGTGTGCAGGTTGATGGTAATAGGTGGCTCTCGAAACTACAGGTCACTTTACGAGCAGCAGAAGAAATGGGGTTGGCAAAGGATTTCAAGTTTTGGGGGCTTGACGTGCAAACTTAGCAACAGATTTTCGCCCCAAATAAGACACTACATCCTTGAAAATAAACCGATTCTGCACTCCGCCTGCAGATCAAACAGCCAAAGTAGGTTTTTTTCAGCTTTTTTTTTTTTCCCCCTTTCTATTTATTAAAAAAACAAAAACAAAAATCTCCCATCTCGATAGCATTTGGATCAAACTGTTTTTCACTTCAAATTGGCTATTTATACTGAGATCACTAATTACTCTGTTTAATACTGAAATATGATTTCAAGATAGCTTTCATAAATCCTGTTTATTCTATAAAGTCAGAAGATGCAGTTGGACTCAAGCTCAGCTTTCTGTCTTTTAGCGGGACTTGATTGGACACTATTAAATCCAACATTTTTTTGTTTAAGTTGCAACCATATTACTTTAAATATTTTGTAAAAGGTACATCAATGTACAATATAAAACGTAATTATGATTTTTTTTTTCCTTATGTACCTTTTAGAGACTGAGGTGAGTTATTTTAAGCAACATATGTAAATCTAGCAGGTTTACAATTTCCACCTACATTTAGAGGTAGTTTGCACAATCTACTTGTTAGGTTATTTATTTATCTGCAGGTCTTTCTTTTACCATCTATTTTTTGTGTGCTATAAATTTTGAATTCTGTTTTCATGGGGAATTAAATACATTTTATTGGTTAGAAAAGACCAGAAAATGAACTTCAGATCTTATTTTTGGGTATTTTTTTTTTTTTTATCATTTAGAGAGCCGTGATTATCACGCGACTACATTTTCTGTACTTGAAAATACAATGTTGGTTTTTTTTTTTTCCCCATTGCAGCAGATGATATTCATCATTTCCTTTGTCAAATTCAATTATTCTTCACCTAAAACTTCCATCGGGATTCTTCAGTCGTGCCCACGGAGAGGTATTAGTCAGGTCGCGGACTCGGCTGTTATGGAAAGGTCAGGAGATTTGTCTCCTCCTCAAGTGTATTTTCTCTTCTGTGGTTTCTGAGGAGCAGTGAGCGGTGATGTTGAAGCCTCCACTCCATCATGGCAGACATCTCAATCCGTTTCCACTGTTAGCCTCTCTCCTTTTTTTCTTTCGCCACATTTACAGCAGCACAGGTTTTCAATACTGATCAGTCACTGCTCCTTTCCCCTTCATTCATCACTACCTCCTTCCTGCTATTTTTCTCCCCCCGTCCTCCCCCTCTCTCCCCCCACCTCATCCTTTTCTCTTCCACCCGAACAGCCACCTGACTTTACTCCATGTTTTCCTACTTCATCCCGCGGTGCCTCGTCCTTTCTCAGCAGAGCAGTCTATCTATCTCGGCCTCCGTTTTTTTTTTCTCTCTGACCTCTTTTAGCCTTTCCTGTTTTTTCATGCCCGCTTTTCCCCCCTTTGTCTTCCCCCCCTCCTCCCCCACCCCGCCCTGTAACTGTTGAAACAGCTGGCTGCTACCGGATGCTGGTAATCTGGTGCTCTGATTGCACAGGACATGCATGAATGATACCCGACCACATTCCCGATATCCTCCCGCTTAGAGCCACGACTTTAATCACGGTTTGAGTATTGCATCAACTGCACCGTGCTGGAACGAAGATTTTCTTGTCTCCCTTGGTGGTGATCAGAAGGTTTGGTTTAATCTATGGCTAGTCATAGTCAACTCTTACTTTCAAACCTTTTTACTTTCCAGTTTGGTCCAAACCAAAAATAGCAATTGTGAAAGAAGCCTCTGACTGCGTTCTGGACTAAAGGACCGTAATTTGGTCCGATCCAACGAGGCGGTCTCGGTCCAAATCAAACTGAACCATTGTTGGGTTTCTTCGCACTGTAAAAAACGGTTTATTTTTGGAAAGGTTTGGACTTTGGAACCAATTACTGGAAGTTGAGGCACTTTTTTTTGTTGTCACCTATTAAACAATAGAAGAAGAAAAAGAAGAGTAGGAGAAGTAGAAATGAGTCCTGGATGTAAGAATCACCTACACAGGTCTTCGGTGCACTTTAGAAAACCGCAACGTGAAACCAAAATAACCGAATCACACGTGTACGATATCACAAAAACATGAACATTGGTCTCGATTAGAAGTGAAAACATCCCAATGGACCAGGGTTCAGATTTCATTTTAATGCTGGTGAGTCCTTTTTTATTATTATTATTATTATTATTATTATTATTATTATTTGCCAGTCTTACGTTGTTTTGTAATAAACAAGACAAGGTAAAAAAGAAAAAAAAAAAAAAGTGTATAACTGAACTGTGTATGAAATCCTCGAGAGCTTGGACCCTTTTTCTCCACAGACCTCTGTTGTACAACAGTGAGCTTCTCCTGCTCCTCTTTTTTTTTTTTTTGTATGTTTACGCGACTGTCACACGTATCTGAAAGGAAACAGGAGAAAAAAACAACAACAACAACAAAAAACAAAACCGTTAAAGGCTAGAGAGGGAACTGTTTTGGGGATGTTGCTGACAAAGAAAAGATTCTCAGCACAACACCCCAAAGACTCGTCTCGTGTCATCAATAAAAAAAAAAAACTATAGATATAAATAATGTACGACCAGGTCTCATACTTCCAGAGGTAAAACCTGGAAGGAAAAAAAACAAACAAACAACAACAAAACAAACTTTGTCGTTGGCCAGCCTCAGTTTGTAGAAATAAAATCCAGCCGAGCCTCCGACGGCAGTGATTAATACAGAGAACGTGTTACGATGCGGAGCTGTGAGGATAACCGTTCAACCAAAGGCTGCTTCGATGGGATAAACTCTCACTTTAATGTGTGCAGAGTAACAAATACCGCAGTTGTCTGGTTGCACCAAATCTGAGATGAACATCTTGATATTCTCTCCCTCCGCTGTCTTCGCCAGTTCAGCTCCCTCCTCCCTGAAGACACTCGCTTACTGATTAGCGGCTTAAAATACACCATTGTGTGAACTTTACCCATTTTGCAGCGCCCCTTAACAGAATCACTCAAACGTACACACGGCGGGTGATTAAAACGAGACTGACGGGTTGTGCAGTGAAGTCTGTGGGAAAATGAAGCGGGAGCCCCGGCTCTCCATTAGTTTAATTAGATTACCTTAATCTGATATAGGCTATTTCAAGTCATCACCCAATTATAAATGCTCTTTTTGTCGGTGGCCCTGAGCACTGGAGTGTGTATTTATTTATCGCCTCCCTCCACCCCAACACACACACACACACACACATAAATAAATAAATACACACTCTCACTTGCACAAGCTGGAAGTTCAGTACCATCTGAAGTCACACTGGCGGCCTTTCAAAATCATACGCATTCATTTTTAATTAAAATCTAAACTTAGGTGTTTTTGCTGCGGGGTGTTCTCTATTCCCCGAGGACCTCGCGGAGTTCACCGTTTAATTCATTTCTCGTCATTCAGCCTTGAGATTGCTTGTTTCTCACGATGTTTCTACCTGACCTGAACTTCTCTGAATGTTTGACTTTTCTATCTTGGAAGTTAATGATTTTCTCCAAGGTCCACTGAAGATGATATTCCCTTTCATTAATAATCATTGGTTTTGTTTTGCGAAAAGACATTTTTCAGCAGCAGCGCAACCACCGGCGGTCGTACGGGGGAGTATCGAGGTGCAGGAGTGATGACAGAATACATTAAGTACGTCCCTTAGCAGACATTAATATATAGCACTCTTACATGTCTTACAATACACGCAGTTTCTGGACATAAAAATATGTAGCATTTGAATGCATTGCCTACCGGCTATATTGATTTTACCATTGCAGACAGCTTTTCGGTGAATTACCGCCACCTTCTGACGGGAGTAATGGATTACAACCAGGCACCGATATTCAAAAATCATGACCCATCCCTAATATATATAAGAAAATATATATATATACATTTATAGTAAATATGACATTTGGAACATGTGGTTAATTTTAGCCGTGAGTAATCCGATTACTCTACGTGTCTCTGCACAAATAATAACTTTGGCAACACGAGCCGATAACGTAACCTCACAAGATAACAGGTTCAAAGTGCCCCGAGAGATTTACTAGATCCCCTTGCCAACGCTGCTAAAATGTAACATGACTTCAGAGATAATGATACCCCTGCAGCTTCCAACAAAAGGGCAAAAACCCAGTCACACTCACCAAAAAGCTGGCATTGCATTTTATAATTCTACGTATATCGTTATTTTTATTGAATTATCTACTTTTTTTTTTTTTTTTTTTTTTTTTTTTAACTCTGAGCAAGTAATCGATTTATATCCGTTTAACTGGCAGAATATCAACAGCTATTCTCCGTGAAACCTCCAGTTTATGTGTTGCAACCCGTTTTAAATTGGCAGCGAGTAAATATCCAACATTAACACGTCCATTAGAAGTGCGTTTGACTCGTGTCAAAATCAGCTTTTGCTTTTCGAGGCTGACTGAAGTGGTCGAGTTCATTATCTCAATATGATGATGTTTTTTTTTTTAGGATTTATGGTCTGCAGTTGGCTAAACTGAAATCCAGTCAACTTTTCTTGTATAATGTAAATATAGATTCTGGAAATGTGAATGTTAAATCATAACAATACGAGCTGTTCTACTGGACGGAGTCCCGAAGGATCCCCACACAAAAAGACACACAAAAAAATGAATTCAGTACATTTAATTGTTAATTGCTTCATTGCACATTTGCTCCAGTGCAGACTCATACTCAATGTAAAGCTTTAAAAAATACAATCTCAGTCATCTCTGATGTGATTCTGGGTGCTTTCGTGTTGATTTTCTTTTCCAAAATAAAATAATCGTATATGACAGATAAACCTTCTCTTTAGAGGAGTGATAGCTCTTCGACAGCTCTGTTAACGTAAACACTGAGAAACAGGGCAGCATCACTGGTCAACGGCAAAGATTCATATCATTCATTCATATTTAGGTAGTGTTACTTCTCCACATATTACATGAACATTTCCCTTTGTCTGTGTAAACACAAGTGTGTCTTCGTTTTTTTTTTTTCTTGTCTTTTTTTTTTGATAGTATTTGTAGAGTGCGACATACTGAACTACTCCCTTCAGGAGGAGAACATGAATTACCCACCTTTTCTGTTGGCACCTGAATTATCATCGACACCGCTTCCTCCCTCGAGCTGCAGCCCTTCCTGTGCATGCTCCACATGTTTCCCCCCCAATTCTCCCTTTTTTGTTTTCTTTTTTTTTTTTAGAAAGAGCTCGATAGATTTTACAATACGTGACATTTTTTTTTTTTTTTTTTTTTTTCAAATTAAAAAAATAGTTTGGATCATCGACTGTACACAATACCAAAAAACAATGTGCTTTTCCCCCATATAGTGTATAGTGCTGAGTTCGACATGCCCGCCGCCGGCCGGA
Organism: Embiotoca jacksoni; assembly: GCF_022577435.1. Lineage (NCBI taxonomy): Eukaryota > Metazoa > Chordata > Actinopteri > Embiotocidae > Embiotoca > Embiotoca jacksoni. The sequence goes on from NW_027185329.1 coordinate 2,594,516, forward strand.
GTTGCGCCTTCCGTGTTTTGTTTTTTCCTCCCCCCTTCGAGGCGGGTTCAGCGGCCGTGTCACGGCGGCCTCTCTCCGTGGAACTTCCGGTGTCTGTACCTGCCGTTCTTCTCCTTGGTCACGTTGATGCAGGCGTTGTGCTTGTTGGTCTGCAAGTGGTTCCAGTACTTGATGAGTTCGTTGGGCTGGAACTGGTGCGAGGTGATCAGGTGGCTGTACTTGCAACTGGAGTACGACACCCGCCAGTGGTTGAAGAGGAACTCGTTGGGCGGCGGCGCCGGGTCGACGCGCAGCTTCGCCAGGCAGATGCCGACGTAGACGTCCTCCAGGTGCAGCCTGCGTATGCTGAGCGAGGCCTGGTAGATCAGCTCCGCCATGTCCCCTGAGAACACGTACCCCGTGCCTGAGCAGAAGATCGGGTAGCGCTCGCTCGGATACAGCTCGGGCGGCATGTACCACTTGCTGTCCTTGTTTCGGTTCGGCGCGTAGCCCCTCATCAGGTAGCCGGTGAAGTACCTCTGCTTGGGAGGCGTCTCGGGTTTCAGCAGCTTCTGGATGAGGTACTCCGAATTGACGAACATGTCGCTGTCCGTCTTCATCACGTAGGAGGCGTGCGGGCAGTAGGTGGCCACCCAGTTCATGCCCATCAGGGTTTTGATGGTCAGGTTGTAGTAGGTGTCCTGATAGTCCTGCTGGATGATGTCGTGGTGGAGGCGGCTCTCCTCCTCGATGCTGCTCTGGAGGAAGGCGTCCGAGCTCTTTCCCGCGCCGAGCAGGAAGAGGCGGACGAAGCCGAGGCCCATCGCCACGCTCTCGTTCCCCCACGTCTGGCGGATGGCGTCGCGGGCGTCGGCCTGCCGCGGCTCCGCGGCGATGAGGAGGACGAGGAAGGGCGTGCCGTCCCGGCACTTGAAGGGCTCGTTCACGATGTATCGGTAGGGCTGAGCGCTGAGCCTCCCGCCGACACCCATCTCCTTCTCCAAACTGTTGTTGGCGCTCATGGAGTCCCCCAGCCCCATCACACCCATCCTGCCTCCTCCTCCTCCCCCTCCGCCTCCTCCTCCTCCTCCTCCCGCCTCTCCCGCCGCCCCCTCCGCCTGCTGAGAGCTGAGGTTGAGCAGGGGCTTCGGCGCCACATACCCCGCCTCCCGCCACAGGCTCCTCAGGGAGCTGCTCTGGTTGGCCTCCCCCTTGGGACTGCGGAAGCCCCTGACGGTGTAGGCTAGCGGGTTCTCGCGAGGCCCGCTGCGTCCCGGCAGCCAGTCCTGGTGGCTGAAAAACAAGAAGAGGGTGAAGAGCAGGGCCAGAGAGAGGAGGCCGGCCACGTGGGTCCGAAAGAGCGAACGCTTGACGGTCCAGGTCATCTTGATGGGACAGCAGTGCCGCCGTCTCCACTGCATGGTGCAGATCGGGGTCGCGGGAGGCTGCTGCTGCTGCTGCTGCTGCTGCTGCTGCTGCTCGAGAATGGGCGGCGGCGGCGGTCACATACAGTCACCTCAAACATGTGGTTGCCAACAATCAGAGGGTTATCTGAGCTGGCAGATGGGTCGGAGCGAGCCTCCCGGTAGAGTCGGGGGAACGTTCGAGCCCCCCGGCGCAGCTCGCGGCGAGGTTAAAAGGGCTCCTGGTGGAGCGAGGAAGGCGGCGATTCTCTGGCCAGGGAGGTTTCTCCCCGGCTCGTCTTTGGCACCGTAGACAAACACGGGGTCATGCTCTGTGTCTCGTCTCCTTCAGGATATGATAAGGGTCACCTCCTCTGTGTTTGCTCTCTCTAATCTGAAAAGAGAAAAAAAAAGAAGAAGAAACTGAGAAAAAAAACAAAACATCTTGAAAGAAGTCCCAAATCCTCCCGTTCACTGGCGCCGAGCCACACGTCAATTGTCTTGAGTTGCAGATGTGTTTTTATTTCATTCTACTTGTGGCGAGAGCTCGATTCCTAATCATTTTATTTATAGTTTGTTTTGAGTAATTCTGAATTAATTTCTTCCAGATGCAAAAGCATCTAATTAGGAGCTTTTCTGTGGCTGCAGAGCCCGACGTGGCGAACGTCTCTGTTGGTAAGCTGACTTCACAGTTTGAAAGGGAGACGCTGAACCGACATGACAGCGCTGTAGCATCTTTGATTGGACGGGGACGAGAACACAGCGGGGTTTTGAGCATGTGGCGTTTTGAGGAGAGAACATCTCGAAAGAAAAGAGTCGTGAGCTCGTCAGTGACAGAAGGAAGAAGTGATGCTGTTAAAGTGACGGTGCAGAGATGCAGAATAAGATACTGAATTCTGACGGTAAACACACCTGACGGGTATTTTATACACGACGGCAGGAGATGAGAACATTACCTCGATCTGGAAGTCACCTCACGATTTGTTAAAAACAGTGAAGAATCAAAACTATTCTGTAAATTATTGGTGGAGACAATGAGCCGGCTGTCTGGTACCCGGCCCGGTGCGACGGTGCTTCCTTCCTTCTTGCATGTCATTATTCAGCTTAACGCCTGAGGCAGAAGTATAAAATGCAGGTTTGCTCAACGTGGTGCCGGCTAGCGCTACTCGGAGCTGCATGGGCGAGCAAGTGTCATCATCACCGCCCCCATCCCACGCCCCTCCCCCCCTCCCCGCCCCCGCCACATGTCAACAGCCAGGAAGGAGACGCATCTGTCAAAATGTGTTTTCAGGGTCCAGCGGGTGGTGGTGACGGAGCCCGAAGCGGCCTCCGCCGATAACAGCCTTCACCACCCTTCACCACCCTTCACCACCATTCACCACCATTCACCACCATCATTCACCACCATTCACCACCATTCACCACCAATCACCATCATTCACCACCAATCACCACCAATCACCATCATTCACCACCATTCACTACCAATCACCACCATTCACCACCAATCACCACCATTCACCACCAATCACCACCATTCACCACCAATCACCACCATTCACCACCAATCACCATCATTCACCACCATTCACCACCAATCACCATCATTCACCACCAATCACCACCAATCACCATCATTCACCACCATTCACTACCAATCACCACCATTCACCACCAATCACCACCATTCACCACCAATCACCACCATTCACTACCAATCACCACCATTCACCACCAATCACCATCATTCACCACCATTCACCACCATTCACCACCATTCACCACCAATCACCATCATTCACCACCAATCACCACCAATCACCATCATTCACCACCATTCACTACCAATCACCACCATTCACCACCAATCACCACCATTCACCACCAATCACCACCATTCACCACCAATCACCATCATTCACCACCATTCACCACCAATCACCATCATTCACCACCATTCACCACCAATCACCATCATTCACCACCAATCACCACCAATCACCATCATTCACCACCATTCACTACCAATCACCACCATTCACCACCAATCACCACCATTCACCACCAATCACCACCATTCACTACCAATCACCATCATTCACCACCATTCACCACCAATCACCATCATTCACCACCATTCACTACCAATCACCACCATTCACCACCAATCACCACCATTCACCACCAATCACCACCATTCACCACCATTCACCACCATTCACCATCATTCACCATCATTCACCACCATTCACCTTCCACCGCCGGTTATCAAATGCTGCCTGGCGTCTAGTTGACGATCGCTCCGTCTTATAACGCAAACCAGCACGAGCACGAAGGAGGACGAGGGGACATGACTGAGCACGAGGGGACACGAGGGAGCACGAGGGGACACAAGGGGACACGGCTGGGCACGAGGTAGGACGAGGGAGCATGAGGGGACACGAGGGGGAACGACTGAGCACGAGGGGACACAAGAGGACACGAGGGGGAACGACTGAGCACGCACGTGGGGCAACGTGGACGCAGCATAAACGACTGCACGTGTCTGTCGGCCCATCGGGGGAGTTTGCGCGTTCACGAAGTCGCCGCAGCAAACAATCGGTTCGCACGAGCACGGCGGCTTCCGTGCATCGACACGTAACGACACACACACACACACACACACACACACACACACACACACACACTCATTTCTTTTGTGCACACAAAATGCACCGCGGACTTAATGACACACAACAAACACGCTGAACACGAAATCACTCGTGTGTCTGTTTAGAATCACGCAAAAGATGCACGTGCAGATAATTATGTCCACCCTAGATGTACATACATCATCGTTGCTGTGCGTGTGAAGTTAACACACACACACACACACACACACACACACACACACACACACATCACAGGAGGAAACCGAATATGCCAGCAGAAACTCGGAGGTTGCACTCGACTCTAGTGAATATTAATGCAGCAGCAGTGCAACGGTCTCCGATCCGTCCTTCCTCCCTCAGAGCGTTAATTTACCGACTGCCTGCGTTGCTTCTTTTCTTGTTTATTTGTTCGCTCCCTTTTTAATAATCCGCAACAGCGAGAGCGTCAGTCAGCGCCAGCGCCGCGCGGGGGAGGGTTTTTCTAAACTTCCCCCATTTTCATTTCTCACGTTTGCTCGTTCATCACGACGGCTGACAAGGAACACGATAACCTTTTCAGGGCGAGTGTGCTTTACCCGGCGCGGGCAATTACAGGAGAAGGAGCGAGGGGTCGGGGCCGGCTTTGTTCTTAAAGGTTAACGTACTTTACATCGGAGCATATCCGGCACTCCAAAGATTTTCCGCCGTCACCTAAATGGACATCTAGTTACAGGAGCTCTGATGAAGAGCACCACACACAAGGGGGAGGTGTGGGGGGGGACGGGGACGTATACGAGTAAACAACACACGTGAAACCGCCAGGATTCGTGCCCCCCCTCCCCCCTCCACCTCCACCTCCACCTCCACCCACCACCCACACACACACAAAACGCTCGCTCGCAAAAGGACAACCGGCTTTGTTTTGGATTTCCGACGTAAATATCAATTTCAAAGAGAGATAAGACGTCCATTTTGACTTTTTAGCAAGTACCATTTAATCTGCCAATGCCTCTGCTCATTAATTCATTTTCTTGCCTGCCATCAATGTCACTTCTATGCGAGCCAATTAGTTACACTAGCACTAATTAAAGCCCCAGCGATTCTGAAGCGGTCAATAATCAGAGGGGAGGAGGGGGGGAGTTGGAGAGGGGGGGGGGGGGTCTCTTTCACCACATCAGCCTCCGAAACCGTCGTGGAGGGAATAAACAGAGTGAAGAGAGGAAAAATAAATATATGAGTAAACACACTTTCAAGGCTCGCGCGCCGTTTTCCACAGTTTGCTTTTGTTGTTCCGGTGCCTGAAAGCGGCCTCGGCCCGACGTCCACGAGGGTCCGACCTTCGCTCGGTGAAACACCGCACTTTGCGATCGTGACACATTTTTCCCGGGGAAAAATTGCAGCTCCCGTTTACGAGGCGTTTAGAGCGGCTGCTCACCGAAGTCGGAGGTTAAATTCTGCTTCGCCGAAACAGCCCCGGCTGACGAGGCGGCCGACCGAGGCTCCCGCTTCACCCGGCGACGCTGCCGCCGAGCGGCCGCCGCTACGTTTACGATTCGTTTTGATGCTGAAGTTGCGTCGTGACGCGCGGACCTTCACCGGGGCAAAGACGGGTTCTTAAAATGAGCAAAACACGACCGCGACAAAGACATCATGGATGTCGTTTCAACTTTTCTTTTCTCAGTTCATTGTTTTTGCAACGTTATGGCAGAAAATGATGAATAATCACCATTAAAACAGCTTCTTTCATCCAGCTAACTATAAAAGCTAAAAGGATATTCATTTTAATATCATATAAAGACAGAAGTGGCAAATGTTTGGCATCTTAACTGGAAAAGTGTCTGAAATGAAATGAAAATTGAATAGAATTGAAGTGTATACTTCAGTACATCAGGCAGCAGTGGACACCGAGTACTTCTGTACTTTTACCTCAGCAGAGTAGATTCATCTGGTAAAGTATTTTATTCTCTGTAAAGCATCTAAATACTTCCTCGAGCATTAGTTTAACAACTCAAGTGTGGTGACAAATCTCAAGTTACACAAGACATGCAGATCAGAAAGATGACTTTTTTTCTGTTGAATATGACGAAGGTTTTTATATTTTTGCTGTAGAAAGCTTGCAATAACGTCTTTTCGACATCCAAACCTTTTTGCAGGGAAAGGAGAACTCGGTTCCTTCTGAACGTCGGGGGCGCTGCTCTTCACCGAGGCGTCGCCGGCCTCGCGTCGGCCATGAAGTTTGCGTCCGATTCTCTGCTTTTGAGTCGGGTGAGAATGAAGTTGTTACACCCACAAAAACAGGAAGCCAGTATTTGCCACTGCTTTGTTTGTTCAACGGCATTCTTCGATGTTTGCGTTTGACGAAACACCGAAACCAGACTGAGTTGGTTTCACCGCCACTATAGCAACAACTTTTTAAACGATTTTTTTTTTCTATCTGCTTTTGTTCTCTTGGAGGTCCTGCTGAGGTCATCTTAAAACCAGTCTTCCAGGGAGGTCCGTCCCGGGCTCGGTGCTCCCCGAGGCCTCGTCTTCATCCCTCCTCGTCCCGATCGCTTTTCCCATCGACTCCCGTTTCGGCCGCTCAACAGCGCTGTCATTTTCCGACGGTTGTTTACCATCTGACTGCCGATGAAACCGGTAAATCAGAGGTGGGGGTTGAAGTTGGTGTCGCTCTTCCTCATTTCCAGCTTTGGCCCCGATTGTTCTTCAGCAACGAGAGGAGCAGGATATTTACAGTCACGAGCGAACCGCAATGTTTCATCAAAAATGGACTGATAAGACTTTTCTTTTTTTTTCCAGACCAATCAGATCAAACACCTTTATCCAAAGAGTGGTTTTAAACTGGTTGGTATTGTTTTAATTTGACCGATATACAGGTTTGAATTCAAACTGCCAATGTATCCGTTACATTTTGCTCACCATTTGATTATTTATCCACTAGTTTTATTTCAGCCTTATATATACGAGTTTTCCGTATTAGCCATTAGTTTAGCTCACCATTTCAGCGGTTTCCATTAGCCAACTTTTATTTCAAACATTTACTTACATATCTACTTCATCTTCAGTTCAAACTACTAGTTTTGATCGTTTCTTATTATTCTGTGGCTTATTTCAACGGTTTATCCGCGTTAGCTAACCATTTCAACTGTTCATCGTTATTGTTCAACCTTTAATTGTGATCGTTAGAAAACCGCTGAGGAAACCGAGATTACGCAAACTATTTCAGCTGCTTATGCATTTTAGCGAACTATTTCAACTATTTAAATCAGCAAAGTGAATTTCGACTACAGATCAACTACCTTTTCAACTCCTTTAACAGTTTCACCTGTTCATCTGCAGCAATCTTGTTATATTCATCCTCTCCTTATAGCGACCTAGATAATCATTTGCCCGTGACTTTAGATGTCTCTGCTCGTTTGCTTCCAGGTAACTGCAGAACTATCCTTGGTTGAAATAGTACATTTGCTTTTTGGCTTATAAATCTTAATCTAATTTATGAGTGAAATTTCCTCGAGCTTCTTTAGTGGTTCATAAACTTTATATCCAAACAGATTCTTAAAATTAAAATTTCAAGTCGATGTATTAAGTGCACTTAAAGGCTGTTTGAGACTCATTTAGTTTTTCAGAAGTACTATATTATTCTGCAGCATTAATTAAATAGGATCAGTACTATCACAATGAAAAATATATATTTTGAAATGAAATGTGTTTTATTGCATTGTAGTGGTGCAGTTTCTAAATTAAACAACTGGTCAACAGGTGACGGTGTCCCGCTAGAGGGATCATTGTGAAATAAAAATGTCTCTGCGACTCAAACGTAACCCTAAAACGTACTTCTTAAGATATCTGCAGATAAATAATACAATCCGTTCACACGACTCAAAAACAACAGAAGAAAAAGGAATGTGTTGTGCTCGGTTGCAGTTAAAAAAATTCAACAGCAACATCTCTCTGCAAAAAAAAAAAAAAAAAAAAACCCACCAAAAAAACCCAGCAGTGCCCGTGTTCCTTTATATAATCCACAGACTTCACAGTGTACCTTTTTGACGATGACAAACTTGCTGTCCAAGAAACAGAGAGAGAGAGAGAGAGAGAGATTGTTTTAGGAGGAGCATGAGCGAGCCAACCCCTTTGCAAAATGTTGTTTGTGGAATGCGACTTGAAGAGTAAGACCGCAGGGATGGGGAGGGTTGTGTTTTCACTAAGTGTTGCAGAGCGCATGAGTGACACTGGACGGCCAGCTGTTTTTTTTTTTGTATTTATTTATTTTTTTACCCTTTATCACTAGAGGCTGGTCAGATGTGGGCCAGGCCACTCGAGCCCCTCCGTCACACAACATGACAAACATCTGATGCTTAAAGGGTCAGTTCACCCAAATTAATAGAAAAACTTCTGCAGCTATCCGAGAAGGCAGTTCGGTTTTTATTCGCCCTGGTTTTGAGGCGGCCGTCTTTATAATGAGAGGGAGGTGCTTTGTTTTGATAGGAAATCGAATCGAATGAAAACTGTTCCAGTGATGACTGAGAATAACAGGAACTCGGTTTCTTCATGGACACTTTGCAGGTGCATTTTTAGAGCTGAATCTCTTTGTCCATCACTGATCAACAGATAATGAATCAGGAACTGTTATTATAATCATTTCAGATCAAAATTACATCCAGTTTTCAAGTAAAATCGCCAAGTGTCGGCTGTTTTTCTTTGCTTAATGTGACACTAAACGGATTATCTTTGGATTTTGGATTGCTGATGAGATTTTAGGGAAACAAATTTTTGTTTGTTTTCCTGACATTTTATGAACTCGATCATTTTTTTTTATCAAAAAGTGGAAAAGGCAGAAAATCTGATAATTATGTAACAGTTGCAGCTCTAAATTCAAGACATATATTTTAACATTTCAATGCGATGAGCTCCACAAATTCACCAACATCTGAGAAAATGCGTTGAACTGGCCCTTTAATGCACAAAGCCGTATAATGAAGAGACACAACACGACATTGAGATTAATTTTGACCTTTAAAAAGGCTGTAAGAAAAGGATGGAGCTGCCTCTTAAAAAAACTACACTCAAAAAATACAAGAGACCTCTGGGAAATAAAGCGTCGTCAGCACGGAGCTACTGTAGCAGCAGTAAATATTATATGACAGTGATTTTCTTCCACTCACGGAGAATGAAATCTACATCTTCTCTAATTGTGCCAGTGGATTTAATTCTTGCGGCATGTTCTGTTTAACTTTGCTGATATAAAGCAGACTCTTTTTTTTTTTTCTTCCTCGAGGATGTCGGTTCAGACGCCACAGCAATAAATTATGAGGTGGTTTGAAAAATTAGACCCCTTTAAAGTTTAAAGTCTAGTGGGCAGAGTGAACACCCAGATGGTAAGGTTAACTAGAGTTTTTTTTTTAAATTTTATTTTCATGTCCATCTCAGCATTTAGCAGATATCCCCGAGTATGCAGCGTCCTCAGTGCCAAATGGTTCAGGCAGCTTGACGTGATGAAGTGGATAAAAAGCCCTGTTAATTGAACTGGATCAATGGAAACTCTCGCCTCTCGGCAGGTCCGTGGGGGGTGGGAGGGGGTTCCTAAACTTTAATACGTGAATGGATACACTGTGGACTACTGACCCCTATTCGATAACACTGATTTTACCCCTCAGGGATCTCCATACATTGAAGCAAAAAATAACTCCTGCTCAGGGGCGAGGAGGTAATAGAAGCTGTCACCAACATGCATCCTTCGGGAGTGAAGTAATGGGGAAAAAAAAAAAACATCTTAAGTATTCTTAATTTTCAAGAGTTGCACCTGCCTGGAGGGGGAGGAGGGTGGGGAGGGGGCTGCCTGTCACTGCAACATTTAAAGGAAGCCACTGGAGGTCCAGAAAGTGTATGAGATGCATGCTCTTGGGACAAAGGTGTGCGGGGGAAAGTGATTGATGGATAGGTGGATCTTAGTCTGGGCGGCTGGGGAAGGTGGATGTAATGGAGGGGAGAGGAGGGCGAGGGAAGGCTAAATGAATAATGAGGATGTGGAGGGCTGATGAGACGTGCAAGTGCTGCGTACCTCCTCCTCCTCATGCTGCTGCTGCTGCGGCTGCTGACAGGGCTGCGGTCGGCTGACAGAGTGCGTGAGCCCCGGTGCCTTCACCCGCCATCACCGCCTCCTACACCCGGGCTTCTTAATGCGTCCCCTCCGTCTGCTCCTTCCCCTCTGGTCGCGCTGACACTGGATTTGTTACGTCCCTCCTCGTCCTCATCCCCACAGGCTCAACAAACCTGCAGGTTTTTTTTTTTTTTTTTGTGTGTGTTTCTCCTCCTGCCGCTGCGCCTCCTCCTCCTCCTCTCCTCCTCCTCTCCTGCTCCTTGTGTCCGTTTAATACAGCTCTCCTCTATCTCACTACTTCAAATAGGTTTCTTTGTATCGCCTCGCTGTTTCACTGTTGTTGCCCGATCTCATCCCAAGTTTATCCGCCCTCCTCCGGAGGTGTTATTCAATGCAGAAATGTAAAGAGGAAACACCACAGCGTCCCCGAACGTCTATCCGGAGCCCCAAATCCGCTGGAAGGGTGGGAGAGCAGCGGCGACGGAGCAGCAGGAGCGCGGCTGGTACTTCACGATGCTCAGCGGGCTGATGCGCCGAAGAGGCGCGGCGAAAATCAGCGGTGGAAAACAGAATATAAAAATAATATCATCTCCCACCTCCTGAGTCCAATCACTGCCAAAACATGTTCCCCGAGTCCTGGAGGTAACAACAAAAACAATAAGTCATCTACCTTCCACCTCCCCGCCTCGCTGTCAGTCCGCCCCTTCTTGTGTCTTCCCCTCTCCCGGATCTTTTTCTCCTGCTCCGTCTCGGGGACCGAGCTCCTGTCGAATTCCTCAGCCGGCCAAGGCAGCTGCTGGCCCGGGAACGCTGGCTGTCAGGCAACGCTACACTGACGGAACTCTACCACGTCACTGCATTCTTAGCGGAGCACCTCACGTGACCCAGTTAGTCGCTCATGCTACGTTCATGGGGCGTGAGTTAAAAAATAAATAAATAAATATATATATATATATATATAAAAACACCCTTCACATAAACACGCCCCAACTCAAAGTGTGTTCCTTCACACAATGTTATAATTAACACTTGATAAAGGTACAGTCCGTATAATTACTGGTTATATTCATTTTTCTGGGCCACAGTAATAAAAGCCTTTGAGGACAACATAGCCTAACGAGAAAGTTATTACATTTAAAGGTTATACATTTGAAATATTGCTGAATTTCATGGCTCTCCTACAATATGAGACATTTAAATTTCAAGTATTTTTTTTTTTTAGTTTTAGAGACTTTTAAGTTCCTTTTTGGTTTTTCCACGTTGATAACATTAAAATTCCAAATTCCTTCATAAAAATAGCGCTGCAGGCCCTTAAAAGCTACAAAAACAAAACCTGAGGGCCTCAAACCATTTCTTTGGAAATATATTTCAATTAAAATAAGTTGCCTTTTGAGTAGAAAACGGAAGCTGTAGCCAGGTGGATACCCGTTTGTCTGGATGCTCTCGTGTACTTTTGGCCGGAGATTGTTTGAACTTTGGCTTCCAACTGTCACGATAGTTGGGGAATGTACCAGATGGAAAGGCAAGAAGATCTACTTATCTTATTTGCTTGTGGCTCAAAGATGTTTCTATTCTCATTTACGACATCACTGTGTCCTTATCTTGTGACCTACGCCCAAAATCAAATACAAAGGGAATAGGGGTGACTGTCAATTGTTTGTCACACTGTATAACAGATGCCCTCCGTAGGAGTGAAGTGGAGCAATGCGGGACACCTTCCTTTGAGTGTACATGTATTTGCTCCTTCTTGCCAGAATAAATGTCCGATATGTTTGATTTTGAATCCAGCCTCTGAGTAAATTTTTCCAACAGCGCCACACTGCTGTTTCAACATGACAGCAAACACAAAGTCAGGTCCAGTTTGCTGCTGAAGCCTGTTATCACCCTTTCCGATGCCTTGGGGATGAGTGCTGTGACCTCACCGCCCTCATTAACAGTCACCGTTTTGGAATGATATGGAATAAGAGGACAATCGTACGCACGTCCGTTGAGAACACTCAATATGTCAACTTTAATCAAATCAATAACTGGTTTAAAGATGCGTGTATTTAATTAAACTAACAAAGGAATGAAATGTTGTCATCCGTCTGTGAGTGCTAAATGGAAAATGTGCAGCTTTTGTTGTGCGAGTTGTCACTTTGAAATGTGCGATTGCGAGCTGCTTGCGGGATCAAAACAATATCAAGTGTACAAAAAAAAAAAAAAAAAATAATAAATCCACCCTTTTTTTTCTGGCTGTAATTAATTTAACATCAAATCTTTGCCCATTCCAACAAACCTCGAAATCACAATCGGTGTCTTCCACATTAAAGCTGAGCTGCACGTGTTCTTTAAAAGAGGGAGCTAAATTCTTCTACATTTCCCACATCCACATGAACGCAGCATCCCCCCCCCTCCCTGTGTGCAGGGTGCAGGGGTTGGGGGGGGGGGTGGATTTAAGTCCATAAGACTGGAGGCACGGTGGCCAGTGGTTGTCTGGTAACAGCTGGATTTGCCACCATTGTGCTCTTTGTTTAACACTAGCCTGTAATGCTTCTCCCCGGACGCAGCCTTTCTTTCTTTTTTTAATAACAAACTGAAAATGTGACTACATTAGTAATGCATCATTATGCACACATGATTACAAACTATATTTTGCATTATTTCACAACTACACCACCAAAATAAAAACAAACAAAGCAATGTTGTCCGTGACCTGGTGGCGGCGCCGACTGTTCCGCCTCCACGACGATGAAACCCTACCTGCCTCATTAATGACTTATAGACTCCGTCAGCCCTCGGTCATGTTTACACTCGTGCGCCTCCAGAGACCGACGGGTTTCTCGAATGAGGGATGAAAGCGGCTCGTCTCTCTTACTCTCGGCAGAAGTGGAGCAGATGGAATTATGGCTCACTCAAAAAAAAAACAAAAAAAAAATCAAGCTCTTGTGAGCTTGCGTTTTTTTTTTTTTTTTTTTGACTACCACTACCGCGGGGAGACAGTAAGCCGGCGGGAGAGCGGTCGTCTCGCAGGCACTGTAAATATTGTAAGGTGGCACCCGCAGCATGCGAGCACAGGTGACTGAATAATTAATAGGAGCCGTGTCTTTGACAGAAATGCTTTGGAGGCCATTAGCTCGGCTACCTGGCCGGCGAGAGCGTATTTGTCAAAAAGAAAGTAATGCCAGGGCGGTGATTGATTTCCCCGTGGCTGCCAGGTTAGAGGCGGCGCGCCTTTGTGCATTAATATCACGTGGCATCTATTAGATAGGTGACTTCCTCAACTTGTCTGGCCCCGGCGTCTCGAAAAATGTAAATTGTCATCATTAATTGCTGGAGCTCGGGGAGTATCTCCGAACACCACGTCTGGCTCTCCTCCTGCTGTATCTCCGAGAGGAAAAAAAAACAAAAAACCGTCCGCTGCGCGCATACAAATGCACAGATATCCTCGTGTTACAGTAGGCGTACGCACACATACTTTATTACTTTTAAAATGTCTCTGAATTTGCGTTTTTCATGAACTATATTGCAGCTGTTGTAATGTGATCTCACCAAATGAAAAAGAAATACACCCAGGTCATGAAGAGCAAAGTCAATGAAAGCATGTGTGCGCTTTGGCACGAAGTGAGGCGCTATTCACAAAATGGGACTGCTGTGAAAAAGCTAAATAAAGATAGAGGCCACATTTGTCTTTATTGTGTTTTTGTTTTCGTTTCAAAGACGCCACTGAAAAGTGAAAAAATAGGAAAGTACAGCCGGGTTTTTTTTTTTTTCTTCTGTGCAAACAGTCCGGCATTTACATAGCAACCTGGAAACCCTTTCACATTTGAATAATTTCTAATTTCTATGCTTTCAGTCATGGTCAATTCGCCATATTGGCCAATTCTGAAAAAAAAAAGAAGAAGCTAAATGACACGGCAAATAATGCAGCTCTATCTCCCTGTTTATTACGAGTTTCCCCAATAGGTCAGCCAATTGCTTTTTTTTTTTTTTCTTTGCTCTAATTCTTTGTAAAGTACATTTTCCTGCGGTGTTTTTTTTCCGTACTTTACTTTCTTTCTTATTCTCTGAGACGCTGCTGCGAGAAGGACAGGTTGGTTATCTCAACGCAACGGCTTTTAAGAAATGCAGCCTCAGATGAAATGTGAGCTGTTATTGCTTCTTTTAAAAGAGTGCAGTCGCAATATCCTGTGGCAGAGCCTCGAGTGCAGGCCGGCATGTCTCTGTGAATGTCTTTGCCTTCACTCAGACTCAGGCCTTCCGCTCGGCGAACATATATCAGGGGGGGGATCAACTCTGTTGTAGCAGAGGACACAATTAAGAGCATTATTTCACTCGATTTCATTGGATTAACTGGGCACATTGACTAAAGCAGGGGGAAATACCTCCGCACCGGCAATCAACACATTTTAATTTTATGCCTGCGTGCCCAGATTAAGTTAATAAATGCATGATGTCAAACGTTTGGCACTTGCGCAGTAATGAGGAAGAAAAAAGAAAAAAAACAAAACGTCTTCAATGGTGTGTCAGATGCACTCGGCCACATTGATCACAAAGTCAAAACGTAATGCGTGTCAGATCCATATGAAAAGGCATTTCCCGGGCAGATCCAATCAGAATAATGCATGCGATTCAGACAGTTGGCAGCCTGTTCAGATAGTAGCACGCCTGTCACAAGAGATTGTCTGGATTCCCGCAGATGGGCAACAAAAAGAGCAGCGTTTACTGTCAATAGATGGAGATAGAATAATGGGGACCGGCGTACATGGAGGGTCGTGTGCGGTTGTTGTTTTTTTCCTTCCTCTTGGGATAGAGAAATCTGATATCTGTTTGTATACAGGTGACACATTTTAATTCCACGTGAAAATCTACCACAGCGACATCCAATCACATGGGCGGGGACACAAGATGCTCGTCGTTGCCCGAGCGAAATGAAAGTCAGAGCTGTCTAATTGTCAGTGCCAGATATAAATGTGGTCAGACAAGTCGGAGAACCGGCCACGAAGTAGGAATGAAGCCATGTAAACAAGAAGAGCCGCAGGCGAACGCAGTAAGTCGTGGGTAGACGGTTACAAGGCTACATGACATTTCTTTTTTTTTTTTATGGCACAAGAATATTGTGATCACATAATTAAGAGCCAGTACAGTCAAATTTGAAAAACAAAAACAAAACAAAAACCAGTGAGATGATAAATGTAGAAGGCGTTTGTAAAGACGAAAGAGTTAACGAACGGACCGCTTTGGAAATCTGAAGTTTAATCTCGAGAATCTGTCGAAAAGGTCAAAAAGAAGAAAAAAGAAAAAGGAGTGTGAATCTGTGAAATATGAGGACCAAAGTATCTGTTGAATGCAATTAAACTTTTTATTGATTTAAGTCTCAAGGTCACTTAAGGTCAGGTTTGTTTTCCCCTGAAAGTCCGAATCAAAAAAACCAAGGTTTATGTTTTTGGTACATTTGATCCGGTTAGTTTTGGTTTCACAAACGATTTTTCGAAGAGCTTTGCATGACATACACACCTACAGAACGTCTTGTTATGATCACCTTCGTGGGCTGCGCTCCCTGAACCTGACATTGATTGGTTTGTAGGCGGATGTGCGCTTGATGTTGGCCTGTTTTCAATTTGGCCTGAAATGGAAATAAAATAAAATTATGAACAGATTAATTTCGTTCACATCATACTATTATTATTATTATTATTATTATTATTAATATTATTATTATGAAAAAAAAATTCCCCCCAGAAAATAAGTTATACATTTTGGAAATGTTATGCGTTTTGTTAGGTTGGCTTGATTTCTTCGTTGGACCAAATTCCTTGAAATTGAAAGGATGACGATGGCCTGCATCAACTTCCTGTGATTGGTCCAAAAGTCTGAACTGGTGTTTTTATACTGTAAACAAACCGAACCATAGTTCAGTTGGATCTGGACCGCGACTAGACCTTCTTTGGTTGGACCAAATGTTGGTCCTTTGGTTCAGACCATAGTGTGAAAGCACTTTTAGGTTTGATTGATATTCTACTTCTTCAAATCCATCTTTTTTTTGCCATTTAAACCAATCAAAGCATTGTCGACTTGTCCCGTTCCATGTAACATGTGATAACATGCTATCAACAAGGTCAAAAGCTTGTTTTAACCACATGGTTGCGTGTTCGTAGCCTATTGGTTAATTCCCACACCACATATCCGCCGCCCTGTTCCCACTTCTCGTCTATTACTGGCACTCAAATAAACACTAAAGAACAGAGAGCAGAGCCTTTCTTAGACTTATCTACATTAAAGAGCATTATGTTTTTCCTAAACCTTCGTGCTCAGTGAACAGCCTCGCAGCACTTTCTCATCATGCATAATAAAAAGATATTTATCTGTATTCTAACACACAAGAAAGAAAATTATACGATTTCATTATATTTCAGCTATAATTCCCTTCCAGGCTGATGCAACACATGATAACATAAACAACTCATATTTAAAGCGGTGCTCGACTGACTCTTGTAAATAGATAATCATCCTAATCCATCACTTAATACATGCTTCAGATTTCAACATGTGCTCTACCATTATTTGATTAGTTTGATATTAATATGTTTTAAAGAGGTGTGGAGCGTAGGAGTGAGGCGGAGTGGTTAGAGAGGCCGTCTATCAGTTATATTCAAGGCTCTGTGTGGGCCTCCAGACACCTGGATAAAAAGTCCTCAGCCAAGAGACGAGTGTAGACCAGCTGCTGTACGATGACCTCTGACCTCCCTGTGAAAGAGGAGCTGAAACTGTAACGGTAAAAAAAGGAAAATATATAGATACCTTCTCATTTGAATGTTCCTTTTAAACACTAATTGGTGCTTTAAATATACAGCAGGTGGAATGATCTGTGTAGACGGCTGGAAAAGTGGAGGAGAAAGAAGGAACATAACTATTAGCAACGTAAAGAAATGGCCAGACTTGGAACGGCGACAATTGCTTGAGGCTACATTTGAATTAATAATGATCAGTCTGTGCAAATACATGGAGAGAAAGCAAAAGAATCCTGGACTCACCCATTGAGACTCGACTGCTGTTTTTTTTTAGTTTTTTTTTTAAATGATTTGCTCCCCGTCTGCCCTGTTAACACAAACTCAACACTTCCTGTATATGTTTCAAATTATAAGCCCTCTAACTCTACCAACTCTTCATTTCTCATCGAGGCATTTATTGTGCCATTTCTTTAGTGACGTTAACTTAAGACACTGTAATGACTCGTAGAAAAACTTTCACGAGTGAAGTTCAATGGGAGTCTATGGAGCCAAAGCCTTTTCGGAGCCAACCCCTGGTGGCCCTCGGTGGTATTGCAGTTAAAGGCAGTTCCGCAATTTTTCCCGACCCGGAAGCTACGTCCATTTTTATATGGTCTTAAAGTCCCCATGCTCCTCCGGTTTCATCCAATCTTGTATTGTCTCAATAACACGCTTGCAGTGGCGTACGCCGGCTTGATTTACCACATAGGGTTTTTCAATATCACGGAACAGACAGAGCATCTCACATCACCAGCAGCTTCACATAATAACATAACTCCATCAGCAACATGTGGTCGATTATATGCAGCGGGAATCCTTTTCTTTCAATTTACTTTCGGTGGAAAAATGCCTGGTTTCACGGACAAAGTGTTCGTTTTTCTCGCTGGTACTTTGCTTTGTACGTTTCACATTCCTGCAGTCTGTTCGACGCACGTACAGGCAACTGCTCTCTAATGAAGGACACATGATCGGCTCTTATTCTACGTGTGCAGCCATCAAAAGCGTTGGTGAGAATCGGCGATGATTAATTCATGCCATAACCCCCTCCCGAGTGCTTTGTTTGTGATATCACTGACGGGCACTTTATCGGCCTTCCTCTTCTTTAGTGGAAAGATGATACAGCGTTGATCGAGTTAGCGCTTCTTTCTTACTGTCGAGGCAGCATGAAGGGAAACTCTGCACGTTGGTGAGCCCAGCTGGAAGCAAGAGATAGAAAATTAAATCAGGACTATTTTGAGAGCCAAATGAACTTTCTTTTTCTATTGTCAGTGAAGACCTCAACTCCTCTGCAAAGGTGACAAATATCCTTTCGATGCCGAGTTGGGCGTTGACCGAAGGAAAGTTCCTGTTCATCTATATCATGTTAGAATTTCAATTTGTACCACGATGCATTTACTCCTGTGGATATGAAGTTGCAGCCAAAAAGGAGATCTGAGTTTACTCATGAGGGCGATGGCGTGAATTTTCTTTGTAATTTTATACATGTGGGTTGTTTCTTTCTTTGTTCACAGATGTGTTCACACACTGATGCTGCATCACTGTTTGTGTGGGTCTCTCCGTCCCTGTGTTCTTCTTTTTCTTGTTGTTTTTGTGAGCGTCCATGTGTGGGTGTTTGAGTTAGCTTCACGCGTATTTGCCCCCCCCACCCGCTCTCTCTCTCCAACCTCCCCCGCCCTGTGTGTAAGTGAGCATGTGTGTTTGAAAAACGGCGGCCGCTGTGGGTGTGGATGTGGTGGGACGGGTAAAACGCAGAGGTCAGCTATCACTTTGAAACATGCCGGTCCTTATCTCTGTCACAAGGCCTAATAGAGTAATGAATCAACATAAAGCCCGGGACTCTCCTGAATGGACCGCTGCTTCCTCCTGCAACACTCGCGCCGTACTTCAACTACACTTACTGCCTCTGTAAGCATCTTTGGCCCTCCTCTGTTGTTTATGGGCGGGTTTCAAAAGTGCCTGAATTGCGACTACTGTCAGAGGTGTATTCACACATGAGCAAGCTCTAACGCCTCGTCCTACACTCGGCCGCTGTGAAATAACCACGGCCACAAATAACTGGAATGGAGGGAAGGAAATAGTGCGCGAAAGGGGGGGGCGCAAGCAGATATGTGATCACCTTATTATCTAATCTCGCGACCGGTCACTGATCACTGACTACATTCATTTACGAGCTTTGTGAGCTTTTGAAAAGAAAAAAGGGTTATTAAAAATTGAGGTGCCAGCAAGCGGCAACCGGCAGCCGTTGGTTCGTGAACGGTTGCTACGAGTTCGGATTTCAAAAAGGTATTTATGACCTGATTTATGACCTGTTAAGTGATTTATGACCCCACAAGCCCCGCCCCTTTTATGACCTCCTCCAATCAAGGAACCCTTTTCATCTTAGTCCCACCCTCCATTATTGAGAGTTGCAGTGTAAGTCCAGCCTTGAATATTCACAAAGCACAAAAAGCTTTGGATTATATAATCACCTTCATACAGTTCTATACAGTGTTTAAAAAAAAAAACCACTAAAAAAACAATCAGACATAAATGTTTCACCACCGCTGAAGATGAAGAGTCTTTGTGGCAACACCGCAATCTTGAAGTGAAACAAGTGTGAGAGATTCAGCAAGATAGTCAAATACAGAGTTCGAGCACTTTACATTTTTTCTATCCAGTCTATTTGGTTAACCAACAAGGAAGGTGAGTGTGAAAAAAAAGAAAAACACACGCACACTAAGCGAACATATTCAAATTGAATATCGGTACAAACAAAGTTTTCCAACCTGAAAGACCATGTTGGTCCCTTCGAATGCAGCCAATGGCGTTAAGGACGGAAAACAACAAGAAGGTTCAAATTTATCGCATCAATTTTAATTTTGTTGACCCATTCAGCCACCCCAACCTCCTCCTTTGCTCTTTTCATAATTACTAGTTCTGCTGTGAAACCCTGTCATAGTTAAAAGTAACTTTGGGTTTGCTTGCACAGGCGAGCGATTGTTGTTTTAGGCAGGCCGGTCTCCGCCGAGGGCTCATTTCACCACATGTGCAACATGCCTGCTGCAACAAAAGATATTTTCTGCAAACTATAATTGACAAGTTTCACTAATCAAAACAACCCATGCGCCTGCTATCCATAAATGGACCCCCCTCAAACTGAAGCAGTATACACAAGGCTGTAGTTAAAGAACTACTCAGCACTGACAGATAGTTTCTACACCTTTCCTGAACAAAAAAAACGTAGCAGCAAAAGTGTATATAGAAGTTGAAGGGGTTTAGTAAATGGTTCAGTTTGGAAGCAGCACTCTTAATTCTTGACATTTTTTTTATCTCCATCAGAGCCCGTATGAGGTCATATCCACACCAGGAGACAGAGAATTAAAACTGTTCCTATTATGATTGGTGACCTTTGACCTGTCAAGTGGTTTATGACCGTCTTTGATCTTAGCTGAGCTTAGCCCCCATACACACTTTACCCCGATCATGTGGTTTTAAAACAAAACAATGAGAGTGGACAAGGTCGGCTTTACATGGAGCGAATGGATTCATAAGGTCAAAATGACAGGTAACCGAAAAATTAAACCATCCAAGTCTCCGATTATCGAATCCATTGGCCCAGAATCAATGTCCATGCAAGCACTGTTTAGCAAACAGTTAGGGGATTGTGTCAGACAGTCAGCCTTCAACCAGAGAGCACACAGGTCTTTGTAAGTCAAGTGTGAGAGATTCAGCAAGATAGTCAAATACAGTTCGAGCACTTTACATTTTTTCTATCCAGTCTATTTGGTTAACCAACAAGGAAGGTGAGTGTGAAAAAAAAGAAAAACACACGCACACTAAGCGAACATATTCAAATTGAATATCGGTACAAACAAAGTTTTCCAACCTGAAAGACCATGTTGGTCCCTTCGAATGCAGCCAATGGCGTTAAGGACGGAAAACAACAAGAAGGTTCAAATTTATCGCATCAATTTTAATTTTGTTGACCCATTCAGCCACCCCAACCTCCTCCTTTGCTCTTTTCATAATGACTAGTTCTGCTGTGAAACCCTGTCATAGTTAAAAGTAACTTTGGGTTTGCTTGCACAGGCGAGCGATTGTTGTTTTAGGCAGGCCGGTCTCCGCCGAGGGCTCATTTCACCACATGTGCAACATGCCTGCTGCAACAAAAGATATTTTCTGCAAACTATAATTGACAAGTTTCACTAATCAAAACAACCCATGCGCCTGCTATCCATAAATGGACCCCCCTCAAACTGAAGCAGTATACACAAGGCTGTAGTTAAAGAACTACTCAGCACTGACAGATAGTTTCTACACCTTTCCTGAACAAAAAAACGTAGCAGCAAAAGTGTATATAGAAGTTGAAGGGGTTTAGTAAATGGTTCAGTTTGGAAGCAGCACTCTTAATTCTTGACATTTTTTTATCTCCATCAGAGCCCGTATGAGGTCATATCCACACCAGGAGACAGAGAATTAAAACTGTTCCTATTATGATTGGTGACCTTTGACCTGTCAAGTGGTTTATGACCGTCTTTGATCTTAGCTGAGCTTAGCCCCCATACACACTTTCCCCCGATCATGTGGTTTTAAAACAAAACAATGAGAGTGGACTAGGTCGGCTTTACATGGAGCGAATGGATTCATAAGGTCAAAATGACAGGTAACCGAAAAATTAAACCATCCAAGTCTCCGATTATCGAATCCATTGGCCCAGAATCAATGTCCATGCAAGCACTGTTTAGCAAACAGTTAGGGGATTGTGTCAGACAGTCAGCCTTCAACCAGAGAGCACACAGGTCTTTGTAAGTCAAGTGTGAGAGATTCAGCAAGATAGTCAAATACAGAGTTCGAGCACTTTACATTTTTTCTATCCAGTCTATTTGGTTAACCAACAAGGAAGGTGAGTGTGAAGAAAAAGAAAAACACACGCACACTAAGCGAACATATTCAAATTGAATATCGGTACAAACAAAGTTTTCCAACCTGAAAGACCATGTTGGTCCCTTCGAATGCAGTCAATGGCGTTAAGGACGGAAAACAACAAGAAGGTTCAAATTTATCGCATCAATTTTAATTTTGTTGACCCATTCAGCCACCCCAACCTCCTCCTAACCTCCTTGTTTGCTCTTTTCATAATTACTAGTTCTGCTGTGAAACCCTGTCATAGTTAAAAGTAACTTTGGGTTTGCTTGCACAGGCGAGCGATTGTTGTTTTAGGCAGGCCGGTCTCCGCCGAGGGCTCATTTCACCACATGTGCAACATGCCTGCTGCAACAAAAGATATTTTCTGCAAACTATAATTGACAAGTTTCACTAATCAAAACAACCCATGCGCCTGCTATCCATAAATGGACCCCCTCAAACTGAAGCAGTATACACAAGGCTGTAGTTAAAGAACTACTCAGCACTGACAGATAGTTTCTACACCTTTCCTGAACAAAAAAAACGTAGCAGCAAAAGTGTATATAGAAGTTGAAGGGGTTTAGTAAATGGTTCAGTTTGGAAGCAGCACTCTTAATTCTTGACATTTTTTTATCTCCATCAGAGCCCGTATGAGGTCATATCCACACCAGGAGACAGAGAATTAAAACTGTCCCGTCTCAAACAAGCCACACCAAACCCTTTTTTCCTTTTCAAATGTCATGGCTGGAAGGAGCCAAATAAGGAAGAACATGTCTGAAGACAATTGATGAAAATGGAAAAGTAGCTGTTCGATGCTTAAAGAAGCGACTGTCAAATCAGTCAGTTGCACACACAAAAAAAAAATCAAGCAAATAATGATTTGGTTAATTGTGTATTATGTTATAAACTCAATACAGAAGAGATTATTTTCAACCCATTTTAGTCTTAAGGCATTTAGAAACAACCAGAAAATACAAAATACTCGCTTGTGAATATTTTAAAACACAGACACAAACAATCAACCAAGCGGGAACCCACCTGTCGGTTTGTGAACTGCTGATATCAAGCCTTGAGTTCCGATTTTGCTCGTTTTCTGGAGCCAGAAGTGACCATATGTGGACAAGCTATGGATATGACTCGATTTGATTGGAAAATGTTGTATCCCCAATTGTTTTCCCCGAGTCCGTTGATAGAAGCAGTCTTTAGGCAGTTACCGGTCTTAGTTGATTTTTATTAAGCGTAGTTTACAAGATATCTTGGAGAGCCCAACATCAACAAACGTCTCTTTGTTGGATTCTGCCACATACAGATCAAGCACACACTTTTATACAGTCCTGGGCATGTTTACGTAGAGCTAATGTATAACCTCTCGTGCTGAGCCTATTCTACTTACTTATTTACTAGTCTCATGTCTGGGTCATTACTAGTTCAACGGTTTTCTATACCATATATAGAGTTGTTATCCTATACTTGGACTCTTGAACTCTCCCCTGTTTTGCAACAGGTACACCCACAAGGTCAGTTACGCTCCGTATTTCGTACACGTGCTAAATTCCTGCATAAGCAATGTGTTCTACCATGATTACAGCCAACATATATTACAAGCAATGTGTTATACAATGATTACAGTCAGTATATATTTTGAACGTACATCATATGAGCCCACATATGCTTTAATCAGATCTATATCCCACAAAAACCGAGGACACTACACCCGCCCAACTATAGCGGAAACCTGACTGGGCCACAGACCTGTCAATCGGGGCATTACAGTTTCAGTATCCTCCGTGTTGGCCTCATTTTTTGCAGCAGCAGAAGAAGCTACGTTCACTTTTATGTGTGGAGGTGGAACGAACATCTCATCACAACAAATGTGACTCGAATGTGATTTGGTTGATGCCTCTAGTAAATGGTGGGAAAGCTCCTAAAAAAATCAAGCTCCTTCTGTAGTCGTTCTTTCACCGCATATTATCGTTCTGTTTGAAAGTACTCATGACGATAACAACAATTCAAAGAAATACACTGACGTGAAGATTAAATCGCACATAAAAAAAAAAGCAGAATAAACCTTGAACCTTCAATTTCCTGCACATGTGGTCATTCTCATGTCACCACGTGTTAAAAGGCCGCGTAACAAAATGGTCACCGACACCCACTTTAACAGGCGGCCCCTCCAGCGTTTCTTTGAGATGGTACAACGTTCCTCAAAGGCGAAATGAATCAGACGAATGCATCAGAGTTCGTCTAACAGGCTCAAAGCGAGTCTGATGTGAAGTCGCATTTAATATGTTATATATTCCTTAAGCACTTCCTCTCCTTATGGAGCCAACATCTGATCGCTCTTATCTTGAATGTTAGCCTCAAGGGTTTCGCGAAATCTAATAATGAAAAGTAACAGAACTACACCATCTGCTTTTTTTTTTATTTTTTTATAGATCACGCCTCTCCTTCCATTACTTCACCTGCTTCTGAGGAAGATATTTTTAGCTCATATAAGACACATAGCACATATGCTTCATCTGAAGCCCACCGGTCATATTTGATGCCCTCGCTCATGCATCCTGCATGATGATGCTTTTATGATGCAGGCCTGTATCTGAAAGTAAACCTCGGCACAAATTGTCCGTGTTACCAGCCTTCAAAGAGAAAGCGTTAATCAATTTCCATTGGCTTTGAAATGCAGGTTCTCTGTTTGAATTCTGCGGGAGCTCACGGCCTGAATTTCTATCTTTTTTTCTTTTTTTAAAATATCAACAGAAAATGGTTATCCTCAAAGAGAACATACACTGTAATCCCTCTTTCTTTTTTTTCCCTTCCTCTTTTATTCTCACTCTCCTGCTAATATTTTATTGCAGTTGAATAACAGTCAGCATTTCAGTTCTGTACAGTAGTAGCACGAGTTGGGGTTTATAAAAATAATAAAAAATGTTGGTGCAGCTTGCATGGAGAGGTGTCATATGTGATCACATCTGGAGACGGGAGAGGAGGCGGCGTGCACGTGAAGCTGATGAGTTGATCTAATAGATACATCTACCAACACATTCGAAGCTCTAACGGTTTAGTTCATAAAATGTATACTTCTTAAAGTGACTTGAGAGATTTTGTTTTTTACATGAAGAAAAATTCAGTGGTGTGAAAGTTACAAAATCTTACGACCAGATGCTGTAAAGTGAATGCCTGTATTCTCAATTGCTTAAAAAAAAATATATATATATATATATATATATATATCGAGGACATATGTACAAAAGGTATTTCTATAATTAAGTCTAAAACGTCTCTTTCACAACCCAAAGTCAAATAAAATCAGCAATATGTCCAGAGTGGATCTCCGCCCCGATGACTTCATTACCAACCTCGTCTTTCCTACTGACTAATAGACTAAGAGGAGGTTATTACAAATCAACATGGCCTCCACGTGAATACTACTGAATGTGGTGCCGTCCACCCCCACCTCGTTGTTTTGGTAGCACATCTAAAGCAGCAGCATTCGGGCGGATGGTTGACGCCTGCTCACGGCGTGATGCTCAGATTTACTTCTTGGCTGCGACGTCTCTGAGAAGAATTACCGAGATTGCTTAACGTGAGCTCGATGCTCGCTGCAGCACCACTTAGCCCTTATCAAACACAGCAACGCCTTTGAGAGGAGAACATAATGCCTCTCGTTGGTTTTGTTTCGACTCTGTCTAACTCAGAAGAGGCATGCAGTTTGGCATGCACACGCGTTGGCTTCTCTCTGTGGAGCAGACACGTATAAATCCTTTTACACGCGATCCTGCCAAACTACCCTGTAGGCAGGCTTTGCATTTGAAATGTACAATTAGTTATCCCTGTTTGGTTTGAATGCAACATTTCAGAAACATCAAGCCCGGGGGCAACGCGGGGAAGAATGGCAGCAGCAGCGACCCCATACACTGCACCCTCTTGTTATTTATTCCGTCGCGGTCTCCCCCCCCCCCCCCCCCCCAACCCCTCGCGGGCGAAGACTCGGTTCGTCCCAGGTCATACGAGATGGGGAAGAGTAAGAATGAGGTGTGTTTTGCGGTCATGTCTTTGTGGAAGTCGTCGGTCGCTGCAGTGTGCGTTTTGGCAGCAGCATAAACACGCTCCCCGAGCTCCTCGGTCAGGGTTTGTGGGAGTAGATGGGATAAACCGTGGTGCTTCATCTAATCAGCAGGGCCAGCGGCGTGCTGTACGGCCAGCTGTTGGCCAGTTGCGGGCGGGGGTGAAAATCTGCTTGTACGACTCGCTTCCCGGCACTGACCCCGAGCGTGCCCCCATGCTGTGCCTAATCTACAAAGACATTAATACAGACAGAGCTGGCTCACAACGAGGCTGTTAAGGAGGGGGTAGGAGGGGTGGGGTGGGGTGGGGGGGGGGCTTTTTAATCTGAGTAAGTGTTCTGCTGGCAAATAGAAAGCTTTTTCTGTGTATTCCCCATGAAGGATTAAAGTCAAGTTCAACATGCTAAATGGTTATGTTAAAGGAATACAATTTTAGCAGTGTGTTTTTCTTTTTTTTTTTGTTCCTTTTTGCGAGTTTCCATTTTCTACATCCTCCTACGATGCCGGAATTATTTTGGAACAGTTTAACAGCAGGAAAAGATGCATGGAAATTCCCCGCAGAATCATGTTTGACATGTTTTTTTTTCCTGATATTTTAAATCTAGGCCAGAGGAGGCTTTCTGGGAGGTCAGGCTGTGCCACCTACACGTCTTTGACAAACGCACATTTGAAAACACAATCGTTTTGTGCGACGCCAGAGCTTAGCTGATGAATTAAGAGGAATTGTGTGAATGGAGCTTCAGCTTTCTGCAGCATCATCCTTTGTCTCCCAGCTCTGAAATTACACAAAGCTTCGACAATAAAGGATTCGCTGCCATCTGGATACTAAAAGCAGTGAATTCTATCAAATATCTGTTGAAGTAGGAACAAATGTATGTTGGATTTTTCTGAAATTGACGAATGGGTTGGTTTTATATTGTATTTTCGTTCTTGTTTACCTCAATTAATATTCAAGGTTTGTATTATACTCGCACCTTTAAAAAAAACTCCAATGGAGTCTGACTAAAAGCCCGTCACTCAAGGAAATCGCAATCTTGCGATCGAAATTAACCAAATTTCAAGCAATTTCTTCGATATTTAAGGGGGTTTGCAATTTTTCAAAATTTCTTTGACATTTCCCGCAAAAAATGATCCTCAACCGAAGCTAACCTTAAAGTATTACAGCATAAAGCAGCCTTTAAAAACAAAACTCGATATATTAACAAAACTAACTCAGAACAAACGGAAGAAACGGAGTTGACGGGGTTTGTGGGAAAAATCTTGTTAAAATGAGGAATATTGTATGTTAATTTAATTCTATACATACATTTCAGATTATAAAAGACTGCACCTTTTTTTTTTTTAAAGCTACGTCACTTTTTGAATTCTTTTCTGACTTTGAGCTCCAAGGTTCTCTAAGTTCAACAGAGAAATAAAAGAAAAGATGACAACTAAAATATTTCTGTGATGTGCAGCATGCTTATCATCAAAGCAGGTGATCTTTACCAGGTAGTGCTTACAGAAAAAGAAAAAGAAATCCTTGAATTGCAATTTTTTTTCTAATTACCGCGATTTTACCGCACGAAACTCAAATAAAACTCCACAAATG
This sequence comes from Embiotoca jacksoni, assembly GCF_022577435.1. Classification (NCBI taxonomy): domain Eukaryota; kingdom Metazoa; phylum Chordata; class Actinopteri; family Embiotocidae; genus Embiotoca; species Embiotoca jacksoni. The sequence continues at coordinate 2,621,910 of NW_027185329.1, forward strand.
ACGTCACCATTTTTGAGAAAATCCACCACAAAATTAAGCATTTTTGACCAATCCAAAAAACAAACAAACTCAGAGACAATCTTGGAGGGACTGAAAAGATAAGAAGCAGTGGAAATAGAACAGAAGTAGGAAAGGAAATGGGCTAAATTGTCTGAAAAAAAAAAAAAAAATTGCAGTTTGCGTTAAAGTGCGAGGAGCTGCAGGTGAAAGCTGAGATCTGTCGCGGCACTTCTGAGACGCTCTCTTAGCTCATCTGTTTTCAGTTCATGCACGGCGGGCAGGCGCACAGATCGCGAGGTGGAAATAACACCTGTGCAACATCAGTCAAGCTTCATAAATAGACAAATATTACTGCATAAATTGGAAGCTGTTCCCATCTGCTCATGTGGCATTATCTGTTAATGCGTTTATACTTTTCAAACCGCTGTGGTGGAGAGCCTTCTGCTAAACAGAACCATAAAGATGACTCTGCAATTTGGGTTTTTGTCATCTAGTACGCCCTAAAAAGAAAAACGACATCTATTTGAGGTCAGACATCGTCGCACTTTAAGGACGAAAAAAAAAAAATAGAAAAAAAGCTTACCGTTTAAAGTTTTCTTTTCTTTTTTTCATTCTCGACTCACTGATGCAACCTACTGGGCCGTTTGTTTGGCGCCTTCATTTTTAACACCGCTCACGTAGACGGCACTGTTAGTGACTGTAAGCACTCATGCCGAACTGGATCGACTCCATGCTTTCCGCTCACATTTCCTCGAGGATACTTAGCCTATGCAAGGCCTCATCCTCTCAGAAAAACACATCAGGAAGAAAATGAAGCTGACTGAAGGGGGTGGGGGTGGGGGGCTTTGTCTATTCTCGCCTGTTGATAAGAAATAAGGGAGCGTCAATGAACTAATCCTAAACCGTTTCACTCCAAACAGCGATGGAGCTCTTCAGCTCATATTCCAGTGTGTCTGGCTGACTCGTAGCGGCAGATATTAAACATTATTGAATCTTTCCAAAGACCTGGACTGTAGAGGTTTTTTTTTTTTTAAATTTGATACAGCTGATGAAAGCCGCACTGAAAATTGAGGGTGGGGCTCGGGTTGGCTTCAAATGGTTCAAATCTTGGGGCTGAAATGAATCTGGTTTTTTATCAGGTCACCGAAGCATTTCCATGGCAATCAGAGAGGACGGCCTTGAACTGAAATCAAAGCATCAGAGAGGATCACAGAGCTTCACCAGGAGCAGAACTTAAAAATATATCTTTTTTTAATATAGCCAAGATCCATTTTCTAAAAATAAATCTATCTGACAACATTTAACGTCTAGCGCGATTCCCCGGGGGAAGAACGGCATCCCCCGATCGGTTGAAAGAATCGGGGAGGAAAGAGGGGAAGGAGTGAGAGAAATCCTGTGTAATTGGTGCGAGGTTGAAAGGAGAAAAAAAAAAGAAAAAAAGAAAACGGTCCAGAAGCGAGCACATACGTCTCTTTAATGAATCCGATGTGATGAAAGGTGAGTGCATATTTTCAAACACGTACATGTTTTAATTGGACTTTTTGGAAGTGGCTTCCGTCTCCTTTTCTTCTTCGCGTCTTTTCTTTCGGGAGGCGTAAAGATATCCAAACAAAGGTGTGTGGCGTTGTCAGTAATCCTACGATGAATCCATAGGATATCCCAAATGAAGAATGCTCCATTTAAATAAAACATTTATTTGATATGTTATAACCCCGGCCAGCAGAAGTGGACGAATTAAGAGTCAAACTTGCGCTCTGAATCACTGACGCAGACGTCTGTCTGCATGTACGGTTTGGAAAAAGGAGGACCGTTCAGCTGCTATACAAATTCTGCTCCCTGAATACATGTCATTTGGCTTCAATTACTGTCCTCTTAAGCAGCCTTTCACTGCGGCAACTGCCATTCCTCCATTCATTCAAACACGGCAGCTGATAAAGGTGCACAGTGGAGCAGCAGTAATGGCACCAAAAATGATTCATTTTTCATCAGTGTAAGTGCCGGCTCTTTGGAAAAAGAGCTCGAGGAAAACATTCAGCGGTTGCTTGTGAAGTGTGATTCCTGTAATGTCACAGTTCGAAATAAATGGAATTGGTCATGCTAAAATCTTCTTTAAACACTAATCTGTGTTGCTAAATTAAATGTGCTCTAATTCTACCGGGAGGCATTAGTTTGCAATTACGAGCAGCTTGTTTGAGTGGTGGAGGTTTTGACTGCGGAGAAAACATTTCGGAGGCCAATGAAGAACTTTTTTTTTCCTTTTGAATTCCTCTCCTGGTGAAAAAAAAAAAAAATCTCATTTAGCTGAAGAAGGCAGATTTGTCCTCGTGTCCAAAAAGGCAGGAGCTGCTTCTGTCTCACTCAACCCTGAATGGAGAGGGATTGTTCTGCTGTTGCATAAGCATGTGAACACATTCATAATTACCACATCAGATGGGGCTCAGATGGAAGAGCAGGGTGCCCACTAATGGCAAAGCTGGAGGGTTCAATCCCCGGGTCCTCCTGTCCACACACCAAAACGTCTTCGGGCAAGACACCGGCAACTCTGTGATCTCAAATTCCCTCCCATTTAAACACCACTGGTGACAAAGGTGGGGGAAAAAAGCACTATACATGTAGAAGTGCAGTACAAATAAAAGTACTTACAATTACTATTATTTTATCGAAGAATAAATTTATACCCAAGTGTAGTTAGTTACAGTGGTGTTTTGTTTTTTTTGCTCAGAGGCAGACTGCCTTGGCACGGCGGGTTAGAAGTTCCTGGACGTAGCTGCAGCTCTACGGGCCTCCAGTTACAGCAGCGCACACAACGTCGCCGAGTGCAGCCGTTCTCAAAATTGATTTTTTTTTTTTTATAAAAATGGCCTCGAAAATGTACGACAAGTTGTCTCTCACTTTTTTTTTAATGACATTTGGACAGACAATATATAGTTTAATGTCCGTTATAGACCCTCACCAATTTTGTGAGTTGTATGTATAGATAGGTGTGTTTCTGAACTTGGATTAAGCGTCAGAGATTCGTTCGAGATTTATAATCGAAGTCATTTTCATCTTAATGGTTGTTTCAACACATTTCAAAAGACACCTTCAATGTCCTAGAAGAAAATCTACGAACTGAAGCATTGATACGTAAACGTCCGCTGAGTCCGCGTCTCCGTGTGTACGGTCGGATGATGACACCAACGGTCGCCCGGGTAACGGGCTGAGGTCGCCTTTACTGGCGCTGAACGTTCTCCCTACGTCAACCCCATTCGTTTGACAGATTGACACGAGGGTGTGTGTGTGTGTGTGTGTGTCGAGCTGTGCCGGGGGGGGGGGGGTTGAGGCGGAGGTGTTGATCAGTGAACTGCAGCTCTGTGACTCACCCCTGATGATATCCATCTCCGGATGTGAGGACACAGTCACTCTGACTAGCGTCCCTGAACATCTTAAGAGATGAGTCCTCATCTAATTCACAACACTGCTCGGTTAGTGGAAGTAATGGCTATTTGCATATATACTTGATCTGGGATGAACGTTGTACTAAAACATTGATGCAATCTTGTCCACCCGAGCAGTTTTAGATATTATAATCCTAAACCATACACTCTCCACCGATCTTATATCTTTGAAAATCACAAAAAAAAACAATTTGCATTATTAAAGCACTGCATATTAATTTTTTATTTGTACTTTTGGTTAAAAAGAAGTACGAAGAAAAGAGAAGCTAAGAGTGACGAGAATTTTGCATCTACAACTGCACATTCTCAGTCAGTGTGGGAGGACTCATGAGAAAACAGTATGGTCAAAGTAAATTTGCATTGTTGGACCAAAAAAAAAAACAGGAAAAAAAAAACAAACAAAAAAAAAAACCCTGTGAAAGTCCCATGTTTTGTTCATCCATCCAACTGCCGTGACCTCCTTTAACTATGCAAACTTCTTGGCTCTGCAACAACATCACACCACGTTTCTGTCCTGCGCCAGGCAGAGAAGAAGCATTTGTTTTTGTAGCGTTGGTAGGTGTGTTGCTTCTACTACCGGTGAGACGATGAAATTACAGTCCAGGAAGGTCTGAAGGCTCATCAGTCGCCAAAAGCATTGAACGGCGGTCTACGATACTCGCAGACTTGACGAGTCTTTACTTTGTTTCCTGGTAGCAAACACCTACTGCATTGGAAAAAGTATGCCCTTCAAAATAAAAGTGCAACAAAGCTGAAATTCTGGAGACTTCAACCTAAAAAAGTTGGGATTTATTCAACTTTAACTTCTTTATTTTTAATGCACACAACCGCAACCCGCCTAAAATGCCCGACTTGCTTTGTGACCCAAGAGTTGAGAACCACTGATCCAAGACAACGTTTTCTGTCTTCCATCCTGATTTAGACATAATTAATAATTCATTAAATCAAATTGTGAGCAGCGTGTGGTTTCGTAACAGGGCCTTTGAAACAGCCTGTTCACCGTGGAACCTTTTACCCACCACGAACACGCAGCCTTTTATTTAGAAGTCAGTAATGTTTTATCGTTTATCACCAAGGAAAATAAATGACCGTAAACCATCAAGATAATGCCATAAAAACCAAAGCGTCATAATGAAGGGTGATTTTTTATTTTTTGTATTTTCTTAAAGGGGACAATTATGCTATAGCTCCATGCTGTGCTAAGTACAAATTAATTCTTTAAAACTCTATTAGTCAGTGTGAGACCGAGCCTCCCGCCAGGAACTGTAAATCCAGTTTTGACACCCATTTGACAGACTTGTTTATTGTGGCTCTCCAAGTGGAAAAGGTCCTTAATGTAATTATAAAAGGAGGTTTTGAGGTCTTTAAAAGGTTTTTAAGAGTACAACTCTTATTCACGTTAAATTAACTAAAAATACATCTGCGTTGAATTGTTGCTGCAATGCTACAAAAAACACTCACCTGTAATTCAGTGGCGTGTTTTCCGCCGTGTTATCGCACCATAAGGTAGGCAGGTAGGTAGGTAGGTATTTACTTTATTAATCCCCGAGGGGAAATTCTTTTGCTACAGCAGCATACAGAAGCAATAAGATAATAATAGAAATAATAGAATAAAATAATAGAATATAATAATATAATAATAGAAAAGCAATAAAATAGCAGTAAAAAAATATAAATATAAAATGCACAGTATATACAGTACAGTATATATCTATATATATTATATACAAACAAACCATGAAACACAGTCAACAGTGTTATTGTACTGTGATGTATTTTGCCAGAGGTGAGTTATTGTACAGTCTTATTGCAGTGGGCAGGAATGATCTCCTGTATCTGTCCTTGTGACAGCGGAGCTGGAGGAATCTTTTAGAGAAAGTGCTCCGCTGTCCCTGCAGCAGGTGGTGGAGAGGGTGGACAGGATTATCCAATATGGACAATAGTTTGTTCAGCATAACAGTTTACCCAAACTTATAAACAATATGACCGGGGAGGACTCGCGGAGGAGTTCCAGAAACAGATGATTGAGCCGTGAGAGTCTTGGCACCGCTTGCTCTCGCGGTGCTCGGAGCCTCTGAGCTGTTGATTCTCTGTTCCTGCCGTCGTACTCCAATGCCCTCTTCTACCTTGTTTGCTGTCATCATGTGCTCAGATGGATAATGAGCTGCCGTGTCTGCACTCGGGCCCTCTCCCACTGTCGGCTGGTAAGGCCTCGGCTCTTTGCAAACCTCCACCCCCTCACCTGCCCAGCCGGCTCCACCGACATTAAATTACGAGAGAAACTCCGGCACTTTGCTGCATCCGACTTGTCAGGTGTACGATCGTGAAAATGCAGGACTTTTTGTAAGGGTGGTAAAATACAGAAAGCTCCCGTTAAACATAGGTCATTAAAATAAAATGAGTGTTTGTATACTTGGTTGTATCCACGGAAGAAACTTTATGTAATTTGAACAGTTTAAATGCATCATTCTGGGAGCACATTTTACTCAAACACTGCAGAGGTGAATCCTGGTAAAACATAAAGCCCTCATTAAACTCTTGGCTGATTAAATCTGTATCAATGAAAAAAAAAAAATCAGTTCCAGGTGCAAAAAATAAATTATCATTTTAAATACATGCTAAACCTGATGTATAAAACAGCAGATGAAAAATCCCCAGCACTCTAATTTAGTAAATTTCTAATTACTTTGTGTGCTCAATTTGTTTATTCCTTTTAATCACCGGAGGCACTTTTTTATTTCCCTTCTTAGTTGTTTTATTTAGTCTTTGTAAAGTCTGTTTCAATGTGATCGCTACAAACTAGACATAATAATTACCTTTCAGTGCCTGAGACGTCCCTGCCACCGGTGTTTTACCGCTGATGAGTTAATTGGTAATAAGAGTACCATAAACAGCCATGATGACGTGTAATGTCAGACAAACTGTTGACTTCTTTTCTCTTTTGCTCCTTTTCCACCGTCTGGTACCGGCTTGAGCTGAGCAGAAAACCACAGACTGTATACAAAAGTGTTCGCAGCTTCCGGGTCTAAAAAAAAAAAAAAACATGAGGCCAATGCAGAAGCGCCCTAAGATGCAATACCACCGGGTGCCACTAGAGGCTGGCTCCAAAAACCCTCTGGGCTCCGTAGACTTCCATTCAACTCGTCTCATAAAATTCTTAAGTCAATTAAAATTTTCCACAAGTTATTGTTAGCTAAAGTCGCTCCCTTCTTATTAGTTTCCAGGCGATCCGTCTGAAAATAATCCCGTCAATAATTTGAAAATATACGCTTCAATAAGGTGTGTTTTTGGGGGGGGGGCGTGTCTATGTGATTGACAGGAGTGTGGTGCAGTCAGGTTCTGTTCATTCGCTGCAGACAGATGTGAAACTGACACACGGCGTCAAATAATTACAGGGACGTTTATGTACAATTATGGCCTATAAGAGAGGGAGTCAGGCGTGTTGTACGGGCATATTTCTGTATTTGCACGAGAGTTTCGGTTGTTAAGCTACAAAAGGGTTTAGCTTTAAATTCATCGGGAAAGGTTACGGGGAGGTTCTCATTCAGAGTTGGTGCGCAAGTTCAGGTGTCTGTTTAATATGTGAACAAGCACAGACAGGATCTGCGCAACCAGACAGCGTAACTCCCCGTCACCGACGCGACCTGAAGTGATAGTCACAGGGATTGCCTCTCACCTTGCGCCCTCACTTCCCAAGAGCCAGATTGACTGTTTTGACAGGTGGTACTTTTTTTTTTTTGTAGAGGATTTTGTCTCGGGAGAGCCGGAGTGACAATCACGTTGAGTAGTCGCACTCAGGTCGGCGGCTGAAGTCGTCAGTCGTGCTCTCAAGAAATAAAGACCACGTGTGGCCACTTCGACTGAACGAAAAAGGGGCTGCAGAGGCCGCTGACAGACGAGATCAAGGAGGGAGCTGATGGCTTCGTGCTCGTCGAGAATCTGCATATTTACTTTATTTCTTTCGGATCCAACCTGCCGGAGCGTTAAAGGAAGACAATGTCACCCGTGCGGGCCAAGTGCGGCACTCAATTTCCTTCAAAAGGATATCGAGAAAGATTTATTGAAGTACATCCATTAAAGTGACATCCCACGTCGCTAGGACAATAGGACAATTTAGTACTTTATCTCCATGTGAGCTCGGCAGACAGTGAACCATGGACAATAGCTGCCTCAGGGAGCCGCATTTAGTGCCAGACAGTAGGTCATAGGTGTTTGATGTACAGTTTTTTATTTTCTTCAGACAAGGCTCTCAGTGAATTTGAATTTGAATTTAGTGTGAACGTTCCCTGGATCACGTAGCGTACATGATTCAGCGCTGACAGACAGTCCGGCAAGTGTTGTACTAAAGTCAACCACTCGGGCTGCCGTAATTCACACAAAACCAGCAGTGCAAACACGACCAACGTTAATTCAAGCATTTAGCAGCAAACTTTTCTAGTCCTCATACCTGAAGGACAAATTCTAAAGGTTGTTTTTAAAAAGAACTGAAAAAACCTTCTGTAAAATACACAAATCAGCATGTGATGGCAGACCTCTCGTTGAATAAGCTCAGTGTACATAGGAAAACAAAACAAACGTGATGTACATCAGTCACAATTCAAAAGAAAGGGAGGACCCAAATGTACAACGCCAGGAGGTGAGAGGTCAAACCAAAAGGGGAAATCTTAATGATAGCAAAGATTTCCGTGTACAAAAATAGAAACGGAAAACCTTCGCTATCGGTTTCAAACAACCAAAACACTCGGAGCAGGCTAACTGTAGAGTTCACGGTCGAGGCAGGAAAACAGAAGAAGCGACGAACCGACAGAGTGAAGGAGGACAGGAGGTGCATGAGCAGAGGAGGCGAGAATGATTAAATGAGCGGACAACAAGGGAGACCTTCAAAATAAAAATCAGGACACAAACAACAACAACAAAAACAACACAGACTTAAAGAGGGACAGAAACCCCAACGCCATGACAACACCATGACGGCCTTATGTTGAAAATGTAGGAATAATCCCGTGTTTTACAATTGGCTGAATGGGATTTGTTGAACCTTATTTTGCCCATCATTCTTACTTGTAATAATAATCATGTATATTGTTGAAATGCAGCAACATCCATAACATTTAAAAAATTTATTTTTTTTGATAGAGTAGGAAACCAAGGAAATCACCACCCAAACTGTGTGAGATGTAAACATCAGAGTTTACAGATCAGCTGCCACCAAATAAAAAGGAGTTTTATATCATCTTTGGCTTCTTATGGGGGGAATCCGTGCACCTTTGTCACACCCCCACCTTGTTCTCCTTCAATCAGGTCACGCAGCCCGTTTTCATATCTGCAAACCAGAACCTAGTGTTTCAGATGTGTGGAGCTGGCAGACAGGAGGATCTTTTCATTTCTTCTTCTTGTTCCCCCTCCTATCATCGGGGTATAAAAAGTTAAATTTCCCATGCTGACCTAGAAAAATTATTTCACTCATAACTGCTGCTGCAAGTCCCCACCCCCCCCGTTAGATTTGTAAACCCCGGCGCACCCTTCATGCGAGCGTTTATTCCATCCTCCGCCAGCTCATTTAGCTGCGCGAGCCATACAGGCTTCACAGATGCATCTGTCTCCATCTAGTCGACCATATGCGACGCTCTGTCATCGGAGGGGTGTGTTGGATTTTGAAGACGGCAGCTGAGGGGAGTGACCGTTTTGAGCAGTGGTGAGTAAAATGTCCTTCAGTGATCCCTCAGACAAGCTGCTGGCCGCAGTACGACGGAAAAGAAAAGAAACTGTATTGAATCCGCTGTTGTAATGTTGTAGTCTTACAATCTTCAGAATGAAAATTTCTCAGAACTGGTAACAGATTGAGTCCCAACATGTAGGCCGTTTAAAGTCCCGCGAATCATGTAATTTCTGTTTATTTGCATAATCTGTGATGGTTTGACAGGTGGAAAATCAAACTCGGGGTTAAAATACTTCTCGGATACAAAAGCCCATTCTAAATAAAATCAGAGTTGGGAGTCACTGGGACGGAATAAGAAGTTGAGGCGGGCTGAAAGCAGCAACTTTCCGCACTGCTGCAATAAAGAAAAGCAAAAAAACAAAGCAAAAAAAACAACAACTTTTAAACACCCAATCCACCCAAAAACACAGCACAGCAGAAAGCCAACTGAAGGTGTTGACCCCTCTGCAAACCAAACCGAGCACACTAAACCAGCCTCTTTATTTCACCTCCCCAGCAGGTCTGATTGCCACCAGGTGAGGGAGAACATCACAGGTGCAACAAATGGCTCCTGATGAGCAGAGGTGAGCGAGCCTGTGACCTCGATCTGAGGATCCCTCTGATTATGACAGAAGTCCAGCGGGACTCGGAGGTCTTTCGGAGGCAGTCAGCTGGAAGTACCCACACATGGTCAGGCTGCTTTCGGCGGTTACGCTTCACACAGATTGATCAAAGTTCCTGATTATCTTTGATGCACTTTCAAATTAAAAGTGTGCCTTTAACGGCTCCATTTATTTGCTGTGCTATTATTTCCTTTATTGAATTTAGGACACCTTTTATTCCTGCTCCGTAACAGAAAAAAATAACTGTAACTCTCTTTATATATGAATTTATTAAAAAAAGAGCCGCAATGGAAAATTACCCGACAAAAGAACAGTAACTGCTTTAAAATATAAAGCACAGGCTGACGTCATTTATGGACAAGCTGCACGCCAATTTGCATGTATTTACTGTCTTCATTGTTTGGTTCTTTGTACTTCTTTCCATGAAAGTACTTTCACAAAAAGATCTGTCCTGATTAATAGCACGCCAAGAAATCCAGTTTAGAGTTGTGCTGAAGAAAAGTACAGTATGTGCAAATGTTCTTATCACAGCGCTCAGCCTATTCCAGTAATAAGAAGAGTAAAATGAAATGGAAATTCATGCCTACAGGAAACAAGAGTTGCAGCAGTTGTAATAACTTTCTGAATTTTCCACATATTTTGCTCCAGCTGTTAATGGCAGATCTGTTAAGAGCTTTTCTTCAAATGGAAAAAAATTAGAGTTCACTTAGTCACGGAGAGGTGAATCTTGGGGTAGTGCAGGCGTTTTCCACTCGGAGAGGGGATTAAACTCCCTTCTGTCAATATTAAAGGTTCATCCGAGGGCTTTGGAGCTATTGGCACATCAGACTGCAGGATTTCATCATGGCAGTCTGGAGGAAACAAGGTTACAGCCGCCACGTTGTCTTCTCTCAGCTGTGGATATCTTATTGCGTCTTTGTCTGCCACCTCAAGTTACAGTCTGTTGAATGCCCAGGTGTTTCAGGACTTTTAGCCCAAGTAGAAAAAAAACAACAACTTTATGAATAACTATATATGAATAACTTTTAGAATTAAATTACAAACCTCTCTCTCTTCCAAAGTCTCTTGAGAATGTCTTTTTCCTGTCCAGCTATTATAAAGAAGAAACCGAGATGAGCGTGAAAAACGAAATGGTACTTTCAGCATGCTGATATGCTCACAGTGACAATGCTAACATGTTTAAAGTTATTTAAAGCAATTAGCTAACTAGATAACTGTATATCTTTGAAATCACAATTGAGGTGACCTTTGACCTTTCGGATTTAAAATGTCCTCCTGTCGCCGTTTCATCGACAGACTGTATATAAAAGTGGATGTAGCTTCCGGGTATGTAAAGTGGGGCTGATGTGGAAGTTGCCTTGAACTGCAATACCACCGAGGGCCACTAGAGGTCGGATCCAAAAAGGCTCTCGCTCCATAGACTCCCATTAAACTTCTCTCGTGAAATGCAAAGTCAAAAAGGTTTTTTTCCACAGGTCACGATGATGTCATTTGCTAAAGTTACTTATTCTTTTTCTGGTGGTTCATCTGGAAATAATCCCATAATTAATTTGATATAAAGCGCCAAAAAGCGGTATGTTATGGGGGTGTGTCTGTTTGATTGACAGGCATGTGGTGCAATCAGCTTTCTGCTATAGAAGTGTCCACGGGGTTCCCAATCAAATGGAGTTAGATTCACCCCTTGCTCCTCCCCCAGCTCGTCCAAATAACTGTTGTTCGTGTGAACTGTTGTCATAATTAGCTCATGAATTCTTGAGCTATGTCCACAAACATGTCTTGTGAGGACAAAGTCAGCTTTGGCCACCAAAATTGAACCAGTTCCTCTTTGAGCCCGAGTGAACATTGGTGCCAAATTAGAAGAAATTATTTCACGGTGTTCTTGAGATATCGCGTTCATAAGACGACCTAAAAACACAATGCCATAAAAACATTGTATGACTTGACAGTTGATGAGAATGTCATTACTTCGACCTGATGATCGCGCTAGATGTAAAGTTTAAGGTAGTGTTTAGGATTTAGTTGGATCTATTGACAGAAATGTCAAAGGATCATAAATGTGTTTTCATTTGATTAAAACTACGAATCGATGGTGTTCGTTAGCTTCCGATGAACTCTTCAGATCCAGTTTAGGGAGCAGATCCTGTTCCACAAAGATTCATGTCAGCGCTACTGTACCGAACTTAATTAAATTGTGCTTCAACAATAAACTGGTAACTCAGTACGGCAATCACCTTTTATTTCCCCCTAAATCCCTTAGAAACCAACGCAATTTTGGCGGCTCCACCGGGTCTAAGAGCGAGAATGTCCTCCTGCTGAATGAACTGTGCCGGCACGATTGTTTCTACGGCGAGAACTGGAAAACACAAGACGTATTATTATTCGGAGCAGGAGATCGCATTACACCAGAGGAGGATCGCATGCTCGGCAGGATGGTCACTATGAAAAGGCTCTGGTCATCTGCGAGCAGAAAGCCCCTAGCAACAGCATTCCCCAGGAGAGGAAGCTGGCAGGGCAACTGAATCAAGCCGCCGTGTCCTGATTGCTGACTGTGATTACGTGGTGGGAGTCGAACACCCGTTTGTTCAGGTCAAACCTGATTCTATTCAGTCCGTGTAACCCCATATCACAAGTCAGGAATTTGCCACGCAGCATTCAACATCCTGTCCTCAGATTTTTTTTTCTTTTATTCAGGCTCCCCTTCAATCCTTCAACGGGGGGGGGGGGGGGTAGGAAAATGGCCTTGTACCGAATGGAAAATCAGGATGTCATAATTATAGGTCGATTCGAAACGTGTGTGAAGATTAGGTTCGGATGGATGTTTGAGAAACCAGTTGACCAGAACCACACGACCTCCTCTTCACCGCGAAGACCTCGAAAGACACCAGACGGCACAAACGCACAACGAACGAACGGTCGGGCGATTTTGGTTTTGGAAGAAATTAGCTGACATTCTTAATTTATGACTTCTTTTTGTGACAAGGTCTTGTTATTTTCTTGGACAGTTTTGTATTAGAAAATGTCTGTTTGGATGATAACTGATGGGAGATTACAATCACATACAATATGTGGAGCTTTTGACATTTGCTATTTCATTATTTATTTTTTTTTCGCTTTGGCAGAAGATTGAGTTTGTCAGTGTGACATGCAGTGCTTCACAAGATACAATTCACAAACTCAAATTGTTTAACAAATAACAAAATAACCTGAAGATATATTTGTATTAGTGGTTATTGAGATGTTTCAGTCTGGACCAAAGTGGAGGATTTCCATCCCCGGAGCCACCAAAACTGCTTTCACGATCAATAGTACGTTTTGAGTATTTTGTCGGATTATGATTGAAACAAAAAAATTCAATAGATGCTAATAGCATCATTAAAAAACTATCAATAACGGGAGCAGCACACTAAACACCACGCAGGGATATTAGCACACAGGCTAACATCACTGTTAATGATTGGAACTGTCCTGATAACGCCAAGAAGCAGCTTCATGGCCATATAAAACCCTATAAAGCACATGTGAATGTACACGCAAACCGGTCTATGATTAAACCCCAATTTTATAAAAGGAGAGACTGGTGCGTATTTGATCTGGTAAGCACTTGGAACGAGGCGAGAAGCTGCGGGGTTATTTATGTAACCAGAAAAAGGTTCTGTGAAATGAACAAGCTTCTTTTTCAGGATTTCCAGCGGCTGCAGCAACTGCCACATTTGAAATAGTATAGTTTTGACTTGACATGGATCACAATAAAGTCTGGGCTTTGGTTGCGGGAGACTTCACTTCTTCACTGCTGCTTTCCTCTGGTGTTGCTCTTTTGTGTTATTTACATGGAATTACACTCCCTCTGCAATATCAGATTTTAGTTTTTTACCACCACCAATAAATAGAGGATGAACACCGGTCTAAAAATGTAAACAATATATGAATTAACAAATCTGGATTTGTGTGGCACAGAAATCTGTAAAATATGTGCAGTTTAACGGAAGTATCTTCATCAAAGCTAATAATGCTTTGCAAGCTGATGGACCGTAAGTGATCATAAAACTGTGATGGGTTTTAGGTCATTGCTTTCTGATTACCCCGGCAACACACTTGTCATTTTTTAAGAACTGCAAAACTTGCCGTGGTGTGCAGCCCCTTTTTTTGCCGTTAAAATTTATGGTGATGTATGCATGGGAGTAGACTAATGGACACACAGTTGCAGTCTGGTTTAATGGGTCTCGTCTCGTGTGCTTGCCAAACAAAATGCCCGAGGTATGTAGAAAGAAGGGTGTAAAGAAAAAAAAAAAGAAGGAGAGACTGGTGCATATTTGATCTGGTAAGCACTTGGAACGAGGCGAGAAGTTGCGGGGTTATTAATCACAACACCGTATTCCACGAGTCAACGGTCTTGTGCGGTGTTGTGAGGGTGCGCTGTACATTTCACTCCTCTGGAAAGCAATTTATTGGGCCGGCTTCTTGCCGCAGAGGAGGATTGGGAAGGGGAGGCACTCCGAGCGACTTCGCTTTTTTCTACATTTATTCAGCCACAGCAGCTATTTATTGTACCGCATGTGAAGATTTGCTGATAGATCAGTGGAACAGAGTTTGGCAGCGTATTGGAGCTGAAATGCTGATTGGTTCAGGTTGGGGGATGACATTTCTCTGCCTGCGTTTAACTTAAAAGGGAGTTGGAATTCCCGAAAGACAAAAAAAGACAAAAAAAGTTTATCAGCTACATCCTCTCTCCGACTCCCGCTCCACTAATTCACTTTAGGGATTGAGCCATTGAGATGTCAAGGGAGGGTACTTGTAGTCCTTCGGTGTGGAAAGAAAGGACGCTCTCCAAATTGATTTTTTCTTGTTGCTGAAACACAAAGCATTTAAGGACGACAGCATAGGAGGCACAGTTTGTCTTTATCAGTGGATCTAAAGTGAGATACACTGAAGTGAGAGGTGAACTGTGTTTTTTTTGTACGCTGCTGTGCTTCCACGAAGACGCTGCATCGAAAAAAAAAGGCCCTAAAAACCAGATTCCATGATATCTAATGTTCATCAGTGTCGTTTGTTTGCCTGAAATAGACTAATTAGTGCCTGTAACCAAGTTCACTTTCTGCCTGAGAAACAATTTTTTTTTCTTATACTGTGTATAAACACACACACACACACAGTCTTGTTTTCACTATCCCTGTGGGGACCCTCGTTGACATTAGTTCATTTATTTGTGATGGTTAAGGTTAGGCTAAAGAGACCAATCCTTAACTCTCAAAATGCAGACTCTACCCGTGGGGACAAGTTGAGGTCCCCCACGGGTTGGTGTGCATTCAGGGTAAGGTCCTCACCAGGATATAAAAACAAGCCCACACACACATGCAAACTTGTTCCAATATCCTAATGGGGATTTCCATTGACATAGAGCATTCCCTGGCCAGTTACCCTAACCTTAACCATCACAACTAAATGCCAAACCCTTACCCGAACACTAAACTAAACCTAAATCTAACCTTAACCCTAAAACCAAGTCTTCACCTTCGAAAAGCAGGTTCCGACACTGGGGACCTCAATATTTGTCCCAGCTGCGACACACGTCCCCATTTGTTAGTGTGTATTCTGGTTTAGGTCCACATCAGTATACAAGAACATGTGCGCACACACACACACACACACACACACACACACACACACACACACACACACACTTGTTAGCTGTTCTGAAGTCTCGAGTTCGAATCGTGGATGTCGCTATTTTGGAGCCAGAAGTGACCATATTTGGACGAGATGAGGTGGATCTGACTCGATCTCATTGGGAATTCGAGGATGAAATGCCCCGCCCACCAATAGCGGAAACCTGATTGCACCACGGGCCTGTCAATCAAACAGACACGCTCAGAAACATACAGTTTTGAGGCCTAATATCTTCATTAATGATGGAATTCTTTTCAGATGGACAACAAGCAAACTAATAAATACGAGTGACTTGACAACATAATGTCTTGTGGAAAAAAATGTATTGACTTTTTTTCCCAATGAGACTAGTTGAATGAGAGTCTATGGAGCTGGAGACTTTTTGGAGCCAACCCCCAGCGGCCCCCGGGGGTATTGCACTTAAGGCATTTTCGCACTGGTCTCACGTTTCAGATCCGGGAGCAACGTCCACTTTTATATACAATTCATAAATGAAACACTTGAAGCTGGAGCAGTTAGCTTATCCATAAAGACAGGAAACCTACCAGCAAATCAAAATCTCACCAATTAACACGTTGGATCTTTGTTTCATAACACTCTATTAGTCTAACATTATTTAATTGCACTCTCTTGTTATCATCTTGTCAGTTGACTGCAAAGTGATTTGCATGAAAAGGCTTTAGAGAAAGCTGCTGTTCAATTAAAGTTAGACTGACTTATTTTTACACTTTAGATTTTTAGCTTCATAATTTGCACACAGACATGAGAGGGGTACTTTTGCCTTCTGACTTTTAGCAAGAGGGTGAACGAGCATGTTTTCATACAACAATATTCAGCTACTATTGCAAGTATATCATGTTTTTGTAGTCGGCTTATTTTTATTTATCCCTCCTATTTCTGTATACAAACCATCACATCAGCACCAACCTCCACAGCGACGGAGATGTGAGGATGAAGTTTGGAGAACCTTGAGCTCGTGTCTCTGCGGTGAGACAAAGGAGTTATTGTTCATTTTATGCTGTTCACGCAGAGTGAAAAATTTGATTTCCGAAAAAGCTCCTGAAGTCACAAACTGCAAAAACACGAGCGTCGGCACAGAAGTGGCAACTGTTTACAGAAATGCAGCGAACATCGTGCTTTAATGAGGTAGATAAACACGATCAAGTGTGACTCGATGCAAACAACAAAGATCAGTAAATTACGGCGAAGAATCTGAATCTTCTCGGTCCTCTGACAGCTTCTTTGCTTTGTGCCTTTTCCTCACAACAATGAAGACAAACAACCAGGAAACTGACTCACCTCGGGGCGTCTAAAGCGACTCCAGAGAATTTCATCTTTCATCCTTTAAGTGATGTATCACTTGGACAAGGATGTTGTCACTTCTGTGCTAAATACTCGCCAGGAAAAAAATGACTGATACTATTAGAATTTACACACCGGCAAGAAAAATGTCGCCAAAAAAACATAAAATCCCCACGGGATGGTGTGCTGCGAGTCGAGGCTGATTCCGTGTCACTTTTCACCGCCGTTACTTCGTCGTGATGCCGCTTGCGAGATATCAACACTTGTGACGCAGACAGGTGTGTCACAGGACAGAAGGGGAAGAACAGAGGAAATGAAAGCCAAGTCCGCTTTAACACGTGTGTTGTTGCTGCTTGACATAAAATAATAATGTTTTAACATCGAATTTTAGGAGGGAAATTTTGCTTTATTTTAGCTGGTGCCTCCGATGACTAATCAAAACAAATACTGTGCTAAAAAAAAAAAAAAAGAGCAACATATCCGCCAGTAGGTGCTAAATATTGAGAACACTTTTAATATTTTGTATGAAAGCAAGCAAATTAAACAGCTTACTCGTACACGCTGTCCTTGCAAATGATACAACACGTACAAACAAGTAAATATATGAAAGATTTTGTTTGTATTTTAACTGCTTGTTAATGAGGAATCTGGGTCGGGCCAGGAATCGTTGTGCAAACATTTACTGTAAAAGTTACGAAATTTTAAGTGAAGAAAATAGAACTTGAAAAGGAAAAGTCCACAGTAAACTATGTTTTCTCTCCACTCAGAGAGAAACCGGTCGATGTTGAATGAATCGCGGATCACTGGCTCCGTTTTCGCTCGACTGCTCTTTCGGTGTAGAGTAGGACTCGAGCCAGACAGATGCTTCCAGGTGGAAGCGGACCAGAGGGCAGCGTAGTGTTTCTGGAGCGCCGCCACCAAGAGCTCCAACCAGAATCCAACCTGCGCCTCACCAAACAGCACGCCATCCCACCCGGGGAAGACCGCGCTCCGGGGGGGCTCCCCGACCACCGGATCAATAACGAACTCAAAACGCTGCGGCCGTCCTGCCGGGAGTGACGGATGAAGGTTTATGCATTGTGAGCAAACTGATTGGGTCCCATGTGTCAGGAAAAATAAATTGATGCCAGAAAAGTAACTGTATTCCCTTTGAATAGTAATTGCTACACTTGGCTGCTTATCCACTTGCATCTCTTCCACTGGCATGTCTCCAAGGCTTTCTTCCAAGTGCACCATGGGAGTCCCCTTTTTGCTGTACCTTATAGAATTGAAATAAAGCTCCTAGCCTGTGACACTTACTTATATTTTAAAAGGGAGTTTTAATCTTAATATGACAAAATGGTATGCAGTGGCAAAACCTAATTAATTACATTTATTAGTGCTGGACATGCGTACATTATTACTACAGTACATTTCAGAGGGAAATACTGGGAAGTACATTGTACACCATAATTATCAGGCTGGTTAAGCTAATTCGCAACTTTATTAATGTAGTTATTTTAATTATTATAATTGGTTTTAACCGACTGAATTTGCGTAGTCTGACCGCCGCATGTATTAGCAAACCATCTGAGTCATATTTCTGGGCACCGGACGAAATTCAACTCAATATTCTCTCTCCTTTCAGCTCTGTTTTGGTCTCCACCCACTCTCCCAGTTATGTGGCTCTTTTTTGCAGCCAAATACTCCACCATGTTTATCGGCTCATTATCAACTTGGTGCTGAGCAAGTAGGTGATGGTGGGTTTATTAGAGCTGTGGTCAAAAACAGTGACTGTAAAATAGTAGCAACAGAATCGGGTGGGTTTTTTTGGTGGGTTTTTGTCACAAATGAGCAAAACCTCTCACACTAAATAAAACATTCACTTATGTAGGATGTAAAATCACAATGCAACTTGGCCCCAAAACACTTTAAAATTGGAAAACAACAACATCTATCTTAATAAATGATAGCAGGGTCGGTCTATAAGCGGCATAACTAAAGGACGGTTCAAGGTCCCCTGAGCTGGTACTGACTATAACATTTAGCAAATAGGAAAGCCGTTAAGTCTAATCTTTGAAGTGGGGAAATTGCATGCATAACATAAAACTATTGATTAGACAACTTTAAAATGGAAAATATGTGATGAAGCTCAGAGAATTAAAGAGAATTCAGTGGCCTGTAAAAGGCAGAACTGTAAACGTCACAGTCTCACATTGGGGAGGATTAAGCTAATTACTGCAGCTGGCTAATTAAATGACTTTATGAATTACTGCTATACAGTTTGTCCATTTGCTTAATTGTCTTGGAACAAAATGGTGCGCATCTTAGCATCGTCCGTTTTTAATCAGAGCACTTGAAAATGATTTACCATTTTTAAACACCGCTTTGCATTGCGATCCTCGACGGGAGACAAAAATAATCATTTGTCATACGATGCCACCCGCAATGAAACGACAAAAAAAAAACGCTTTCATTTTTCTATTTGTCATCGCTGACTTCTATATCAGTCCCGAGTTTAGAGAATCAGGACGTTATCGTGTCCGACTGAGCTGCTGCCGGACCGTGACCGTCACAACGACGTCGTCTATAACGACGACATCACAAGCTGCCACTCTCGGACGTCGATGTCAGCGGGAATTTATACCCTGTCTCCTCCAGCTATGTGATCTCTCTTCTTGTCTGCTCGCAGCTGTGACTGACAGCGGCGAGATCAGAGTCCAGATCCAGCCTTTGTTTTGCACATCTCCCCCGCTGTGTTCAATGCTGCGATAGACGTTAATAACTTGTTATTAAACCCTCCTCCCTTTATCTCCTTCACTTCCTGTGATTCATCGAACCAAATAAGCACTAAGGGAAGACAAAAAAAAAAAAAAAAAAAAAACGCTGTCCTGAGCTCAACTCTTAAACTGACACTTTACTCCTCCATGTGTGCGTTGGGTCCGTACCCCCCCCCCCCCCCCCCCCCCGCACCTTTCTACCTTTTACGTACGCTCCTTCACCTTCGCCTCAAAACACGAATAAACAGTCGCACTCAAATTGCACTTAAGATCCTGCGGCCGGGCCGCCACTTATTTTTTTTCCCAGAGAAGTGGATCAAATAAGGCCGAGGGCTGCTCGCAGGAAAGAGTCAGCTTTGGTTTCAAACGCACGGCCTTGAAAAACACAATATAACCGTTACTTCGCATGCAACGATAAGCTCTCCTGACGTACGTCCTGTAAAGGAGAAAAAAAAAAAATCCTATTGTGTTTCAAGGTTTAGTGCTTCTATTGTATTGGAGGGGAGCGGGAGGGTAATTTAAAACTCCATAGCTTTTCATTCAACCCCCAGAGGTGTGTTTTCAATTCGACAGCCACCGCTCTTGTTCCTAAAATGTGTCATCATTGTTGTCTGTTCACGGTAATTAAATTGGGAAATGTGCGTGTAAGCTTTCTTATTCCTGATGGTAACTTACCGACTATTAAATCAAACTTGGAGACTAACTCACGTTTGATGAGTCGAACGCGAAAGCAAATTAAACATGTTCGTTCCTCACTCCAATTCTTCATTATGTAATTAGCCTCATTTTATTAAGAATGGTGATGTGTCATTAGCTTCAGACAGTATGGTTAAACGTGTCTCTCCAGTCTGACACTTGATTCAAACTGAGTTTTTTTTCCACTACCTGTGTTATGTAAATGGTTCTTCATTCGAGCTGCATGCAGCACTAAAACAAGGATCTGACTGGGTGCCTCAGTGAACCTCGATTGGGTTCAGCGCTGAAACAGAAAGCAAATGCTATATGGCGATGACATCGTGGCATCAAATTAAATCCTATAGATTATATGAAGCTAAAAAGTGAAATAAAAGTCACGACCTGTGTTCAGAGAGGGAATTTGGTCGCTGCACACAAAGTCAATGGAAAGATGTGATTAGATGAGATTTCCCTCAAGTCAGCAAGTTGAAATGTTTAATCTTGGTTTTTTTTAACCTGAGGCTTCAAGAATCTGCTTCGTAATCCTACAGAGTACAACGAAGGGAAAGGGGAGAAAGACTGAAGGAAAAAAACAGAGTTACTGACGGGTTCAATCGTCCTGTGTTTTCCAAAAGAACAGTTCTGGTTCTCAAACTGGTTCTGTTGTAGAAGCGTGAAATCAGAGGCTTTATTCGTAGACATTTTCCATTGTTCGTTTTCCAACAATTTTACTACTTTTGGTGTTTCGAACCTCTTTTTTGGTGGACACTTCCATAATGAAACTGGTTCTGTGTTACTGGAAATGTTCTCCTCATTTGCCAGCAATTCAAAGTCAGTTAGAAAACACAATACTTGATTGCGACATTGTTATGTTATAGAATTGCTCTTTTTGTATTCTATGTCACTGATTTCTCATCCACAAAAAAAGGCAAAGAAGGCACTGAAATTGTAACTTTGAAGTTTTCAATGGGCATTATTGCCCCTTTTTACAGTTATCTGCATTATTGTTTCTTTTTTTGTTTCTAATAACTAGTCTTTAAAGTTTTAAACAATGGAAACACACACGGAAAAAGAAAGCAGAAAGCTAGACAAATTAAACAAGATGAAGAAAAAGAATAGAACCAAATGATAATATCAAATAAAAAGGTATTTCCCACAAAACAACATGCAAATAAAAGTGAAGTACATAATATACAGTCTATCACAGTACCAAGTGTGATGATCATTTTGCGATTCAGACGGAAACGGCTGAGAAAATGAACCCCTTAAGTCTAAAAAAAAAATATCAGATTGAATTTATTTTTCGACCCCCTGACCGCATATTTTATCAGAACATGAACAGTCACAAAGGTTGTTAGAAGAGGGGTACGGACGATTTCCATTTCAGCGAGATTAAGCTTCTGGCCAGCAAGGTGCCGAATGCAATCAGATCCTCTTCAGAGGTCGGGGGTGATAATAGGGGTGCGGGATCCCCAAACAGTGCAGTCGCAGCATATGGATCAATCAGCTTCCCAACTGTTCCCCAAAAAGGTGTAAACAACAAAAAAAAAAAGATCTGACGCGAAGGTTTGTGAAGATGGACAGGACCAAAACCATATGTGCATGTGTAGCTGGAGCGAGATGACATCTGTCACGGATTCAGCGTGCATCTCTGGCAATCTTTCGAAAGTCGGACCTTTGTGAAACGATGAATAATTTGCACGAGTCCACGTGTGGCGCAGATAGACGTATACATTCTGGTGGGAGCTTCTTTTTTTTTTTCAGGGCTCATCAGTAATTCTCTTCCCGATACAGTTCTTATTGAGTCTAGAGAGGCCAGACGTACTGAGTGTATCTCTGCATAAAGATGACTTTGAACTCAGGGATAGGTGTGAGAAAGCTGCCCAAAAGTCTCGGGCTGGAGGGGGAACGGAGGGGATTTATTCCTGATAAAACCACAAACTTGGAGATATTTAAAGAAGGGGTCTTTAGGGAGACTTTACTTCTGGCAATTGCAACAATTGTACAATTGAAACGACGCTAGCGAATATCAGCGAATCGAAGCTGACCGTAAAAGGCGACTTAAGGACGTGGTCCAAATTGGACCAAATTTGGTGGTTTCAAATTTGAAATGGACGGTCTGTCAAGGATGGCGGGGAAGGTGTGGTTTGCTGCTGGTGGAGCAGCGGATGAAAATAATCGAAAACCAAAATAATTTCCAACAAGGTTTTTAACTATTATACTCTTTATGTATCGAGAAGAAAGGGGCCAAAGTGATACTGGCTTGGAAGACATGGATTGATGTGGGGGGGGGGGGGGGGGGGGGCTCAGCATTAATGGTTCAAATAGGTTTGCAACGTTTTTTTGTTTTTGTTTATACCAGGTCAATAAGCGTACATCAGCACTCTGGGGTTGATTCCTTCACCGTATTGCCCTCCTCTTCAATTGGCCGCGTGGGAAATCTGGAGCCTGCACGGTATTAAGTAAAACCTCATGCTCCAGGAGTGTAGTCCAGTTCCTGCTGACTCATAAAAATGACATAGCGGCCGTGCTGACATCAGCTGAATATAATTCTATAAGAGGACCCATTTGTTGTTGGGTTTCGCTGCAGCTTCATTCAGTTGTCTAAAATGACCCTTCATTTATTTTAGTGCCCTGCTGGGAAGGAGGGCAGCACCTGAGCACTCAGGGATGATTCTCCGGAAGACGTGCCGTCAGAGCTCAACCGACACATCGAGCGGACGCCTTTTCTCCCCTCTCCTTCTCTTGCTAATGCATGAAAACGTTCTCTCATTCTCTGGCAGCAAATGGAGCTCTTCGCTGCTGCTGCTGCTGCTGCTGCTTTCAGAACGGATTAAGGAGGGTCTTTCTCAGAGTTTTTACTGTCGTCGTTCTGGGGATAAACATTGCAGCATGTGTCACATATGGAGCCCTGTATGTTCATTTACTGCATGCATAATTCATGGCTCTGGTAGCACTTCAGTCCTCTGTGTTTGTCATGTTTCTTGGCTACAGAAATCAGTTGTGAGATCTTACACGAGGGGGGGGGGAAATGATGCTTTTTCCCATTATGTATTACACTCAGTGATGCCTTATCATTTGATAACACCCACATACTCTCACATGCTTCAGTATGCAATTGTCTTCTTAAAGCTTTTGACACCATACCATTTACATCAAATTTGCACTTGACTTTTACAGTGTGTCGTTTTCCGAGCTTTATTTTCCCCCCAGTTCTTCCTCTGTGTCTCTTTCACGCTCTCTGCCAATGTTCTTCTTCTTCTTTTTTTTTTTTTTTTTTTAATCTCCATCACTATCTATTCTTTTCTCGCCATGTCTTTCCCCTGGCGTCTCTGAGTCGTGAGCAGTAACAGGTGGCCCCTGACAGGAAGTGGGTTGGCTCGTGCTTCAAGTAACCCTTCATTCTTCTGGCTTTCTCCGTGCCAAACACTCCCTGCTGTGATATGGCATGTCTGTGGGCCTAACGGCTGTTTTGCTGCTTTTTCTCAGAGCAATAAAGTCAGCAAATGTACAGCTGTCACCTTCAATTCCACCCAATATCTCTTGCAGTTACTCTCATGGCCCCTTTTTCAATGCTAATGAAGGAAAAGAGACAATAAATGTGACTATCTGTGGCCCTTTTCTTTTTTTTTTTTTTTTTTTAACAACAGCTTGAGTTTTAAAGGCACATTTATTCACCTGTCAGTCAAGCGTATCCACTTCTTCCTTGAACTCTGTTAATGTCCTGTATTTTGTGTTTCAACAGCATCTCTGCTTATACTGGTAAAGGGATGTTCATGTTGGTACTAGATGACACCAGACTGTCAAAAGTCCCTCCCTACTTACTACAAAGTCTACAGCATTAACTGTATGCCATTTTATTTCAGCATTTAGTCTGAGTGTATAAATGTATTGGTGGTGCAATGGTTAAATTTGTAGACCCTGGCTAGCTCAGCCTACCTAGTTTGCTAGAGTGTTAAACAGCAGTACGTCCAAACGTGTACAAATAATATCCACTGTTGGTTTACATGGATGATGTTGTTGTTTGTCACTTTTTCGTATTCTGAAAACAGAAAATAGAACACATTTTCCAGGGGTAAGGCCGTGTTTGTGAAAGCTGTTAGCCCAAAAAATGTCCAATACATTTCCAAATTTACTAATTCCCAGCTGTAGAGCTGCTAGCATTACTGTGGTCTTCTGTTTTTTGCACGTACAAAAATTGTATTGTCTTCTTTTACGTATCTGAATCAGAGATGTTTCCTGCACCACATAATAGCATTTGTATATGCACTTTTCTAACCAGGCTCCAAGTTGACTGAGACTGAAATCCATTTCCCTCTAAAGGTTTGTGGTCCTTCTTTGTATGCGGCGTGTGATAAAGCGAAGGCCATTCTCAGTTTTGTGAAATTTAGGCACAGTTTCTATGTTTCTATGCAACTGTGTTTGCACATACACATGGTTAATGTTATCCCCAGCTGGAAACAGCACTTTCTCAAGGATATTAAAACTGGCTACTTTCATGAGCAGACCCAGAGGAGCACGGCAGCCTCGATGCTGTGTGTCTTATTGAAAAAGAAATAGTAAATTGGTGGTAATGCCTCCCTCTGTCTCCCTTTATTTCTCATGTTAACACTTGACCCAAAGTCTACGCGCTATATCTTTGAACTCATATTTCAAATAAAAACACAGCCCTCTTTTCCTCTGAGCGAGCTCTCGCTTTACGGAGAACGTATCACACGACCGCCAATCAGCAGAAAACAATTACACCTGTGCACACGAGACAAGGTCCTCTGTACTCGCTTCAAATGGAACTTGTGAGCTCGCGGTTACAACACGAGTATGCTTGTTGCGGACGGTGTCTAGAAGCCAGAGGCCAACAAGTCAGCGGATTTGCAGCCAGGTAGTGTCATGCAGGAAATGCAAGAGGCATAGGTCTAATAACAGAGGCAGAAGATGAAACTATGAAGAAAAACTACACGAGTAAAATAATAAAATATTAGCTTCCTGTGCAGACAGTAAACGCAACCCTGTTTAAATGCAGCATTAACACCGCTTTCGGCAAAAAAAACACACCCACAACCGAACCTACAGACAAAACACCAGGCTGAAATTCAGAGCTGGAGAAGTGCACCTGGTTCCACTTATGAACTCATCAGACTTAATGTTTTCACAGGACATAAAACCTATAAAGTATTTGCAGTTTAAGAAAAAAACATCAACATGTAATATTAAAGTAATTATAGTTACATTACATGACCACTATTTCGACCAATCTTGTCTTCTCGTGCCCATATTGTGACGACACAATGGGAAGTCAGTTCTTTCCCTCATAACCTAAAAGTAAATCAGCTTTTTATACAGTGAAGCTTGTAGCACCTTCAAAGTATTTCAATTATGTGGCCAGCTTCGAACAGCAAGTGAAATAAGTAACAATCTGCCTTTCTTCACTTGAATTTATATCCACTGCATTTTTACTCTGAAATGTTTGTTTTTTTATCTTCTTTTGTTTATATTTATGCCTTGGATCTGTCCCGTCACGTGATGGCGGGAATCGTACGAACAACTTCAGAAACATGAAATTGCATAAGATCTTAAATGTCTCAGAAAAGCTGTTCAAATGTCAGCGCGCGCACACACCTTTACGGTCTGACACTAAAAGTTACCTTTTTGTTCACTAAAGCAGGTGCATATGGCCAAAATGCCAGCTGCTCTTCCTCCCTCTCCGCAGCCCACGTGAAAGCGATGGCTGAAAAGGTCATAAAAAAAAACACCCGTGTACTTTTCACCAGGTTTCCCTTGATTCAGTAAAGTCTGAGCGGTGCGGTCAATAAATCGAAATGACAGCCCCGGATCATTTGTTGCCGTCTGCGGGTTCCTACCTCTCTGTTGTTGCCACCCTCCCCCCCCCCTACCCCTCACCCCTTGAGCGTATCTGCCATGGCCGTCTTCATCCGGATACTCTGCGCAAATATTGATTCCAGCCTGCGTTAGCTCAGCTGGCAGCCCGAGAACACTGCTGTTACCCAGAAAGCCTCTGACAGGCGCTTGACGAACAGTATGTGGTCGAGGGTGTCGGCGTCGGCTGAAAGCAGCGCCGCGTTTTTGCAATGTGATATTATGACATGATAAAAAAATACAGCTTCTGAAAACAGGAAAGACATTTAGGTCGGGACTTCTGAATAAGATGCGCGCGTCAGTGGAGGGATAGGGAGATGCCAGTTTTCATTTTCGTTGTTTTCTCTGTGCTATAAGAGTATTATTCTTAACCTCACTCGAGCTTTAACATATCCATTTTCCTTTCCCTTGATTTCTTTCTCTCTCCTCTGGAGGAAGAAGTCGCATGGTTAAGCTTCTGAAAGGACACAGGCAGGAACGGTTCCTTCTCTTTCAGCACTTCCCTTTAGGTCGCGCTGACATATCGATCCGAGAGCGTTCAAAACCCGGGCTGAGGCAAAGACGCCTGCGTCCGTTCGACTCGCCGTGGACCCCCCCCCCCCCCCCCCCCCCCCGGTTCCCATGGCAACCTTAGGCCGTGCGTGCTCTTGTCTCCAAGGAGCCTGCAGGTTTCCGTCAGTGGCAGAGGTGTGGTAATGTGGTTTCTCTGCATGCATCCGTCCGTCCATCCGTCCCTCCCTCCGTCCGTCCCTCCGTCCGTCCATCCATCCAGCCATCCTTCAGTCTGTCGGGTTTCTCCCCACAAAAAAAGCCGAACACGGTGAAAAACTGCAGCCACAATTTGTCTCTTTTGATTGTTAGCTGCCACACTCACCTCCCCTCCCCATGTTAGGTGAACAAATACGCCGCCATGGAGGGAGATTCTTTTTTTGTACAAGGTGACACTGCTGACTGTACATCATTTCAGCGTTTCGGGCCATGCTTCTTTTCCACTTCATTGCAATTCTTGCTCAAAACATTTTTCTCTTTTTCTGCTGGTCAAGCACAAAAAGCAGTTTGTGACAACATCAGTTTGCAGCGCGGAGCACTCGCTGGTATTCAACGTCGGTTCTGTCAGTAAAAGCTGAACTCACATTTTGACTTCATTTGTCATAAATGAGGAGCACAAATTGAGCAACAGAGCTCCATTATTCAGCTGCAACCCAGCAGAAAACAACATCAAGCTAATGTATCGTGACTGAAAAACTTTGGTGTCTCTTGTTGGTGGGTGTAATTAACTCATCTCACCTAGGGGTGCAGGCGCTGTGTATTAATCACGAGAAATGGTGGTGCCATTGATGCCTGTGTTGCCAAGGAGAAGCACAAACTGCAGGAGCCTGAAGCTGAAAGCAACTAACTACAATTTATTGGTTTATTCTTTAGTCTAAATTTCATCTGCTCTGACCATCATTTGGCTGGAAACATAGCTGAAGGGAAATTCAGGCTGGATCTTTCAGAGAACTCAAAAAATATTCAGCACCAATTTTTACCTGGCTGTGAAATCGATAGTCCCCCCCCTCCCCCAACCCACCCACCCACCTCCCTACCGCAGCTGTACACATCGCCCCAAAGGTTCGCTTCACACTTTACTCATAAAAGATTTTTTTGCACAGAGTGCAGTATAAAAGAAAATGGATTTGGAGCCCAGTCTGGGTCATCGTTGTCCGACTCCAGAAACACACACAGGTGCTTTTAAGAAAGGGCAACAATTTTATGGGGGATACAATAAAAAACGTCTGTCATCTTTAGGAAATGAGAACGCTGTAAAGATTCACACAAAGGGGAGGTCGGTGCTGCAGCGGAATAGTATGGAAATAATAAAAATGAAACCGTTGCTATCTTTTCATTGGGATGGCAGCACAGAGGGCACAGAGCAGTGATTCTTTTTTTTCTTCTTAAACGCAGTATAAGACCCGCACAGATGTATAACCTTTTTGTTTTTTTTTACTTAAAGTAAAAAGTTCACTATACATTTCTAATATCATTTGATTCTTGTAAAACAGGACTGTAAACCCAGAAAATGACAAAAAAAAAAGTTAAATATACAAAGAATACTAAGCTGGATTCTGGTATTGACTTCAAAAGATGAACTGCAGGTGAGAAAGTACATCAAGGAATGACTTGTTTTGGATTATTTATTGGACTTTGTTTTTGTCTTTTTTTGTGGCAGCGCTGCAAGCGTAGTAGATCTATGATTCTTTATGCCTACCAACCGTTATCCCGGCAATAAGAGAGAATCGAGAAGAAGGATGAACATGTGATGAGTCCAGATTTTGTTTTATATTCACTTTGAAGTTTTTATTTCTCAATAATTCATTGTAGTTCCACATTGATTGATTTTATAACTTCAGATGTTCGCATGTCGTTACCTGTTTTACCAGAGCTGTGAAGTTTATACTGAGGCTGTACTCAGTGGATGATCCGTACCGCGCCCGAGTACGCGTGACCCTTAAAGTTTGCTCGTCTGACTATGCCCCCCCCCCCTCTCCCGCCCCCGACTATTTTTCACAGCTTTAGTCCTCGCTGTGGTAATTTGCTCAGCCGCCCTAAATGGCGGACCAATCAGTGACGAGTGGGTGGGGCTAAGTGCTTTGACGCCGAAGTAGTCACCGACGATGGGAGCGGTGGTAGAGTTTCGGCTCTAAACATATGGTGGTAAATAGCAGTTGTCCGCTCCTGTAGTTTCAAAATGAACCCAAGGTCTCCGCCTGGTAAGATGCAACGTCTGCAAATGATCCTCAAAGGACTGTGAACAGACTCGTGTATTCCCACAGTGAATTTGGGTCTGGTAATTCCAGGCTACATCAGAACTGCATTGGTGTCGGGACGGTAATGCATTCATACTATCCTGTCTGGATTTACATTTGTTGTGATTTAAAGATGAGACACTCAAAATGTGAAAACACCGCAGTAAATTGCTATGCACTGAAGGGAGATGAATTCTGCCACTGACAGAAAACGGCGGTGAAAAGTTTAAATTCCAACCTCTACCTCGGCTTCCTTTGCGATCATAAACAACATCAGCAAAGTGATTTTTTTTTTTTCCATTACTCCTGTCTGAACATCGGTTTATTACTTATACACCTGCCTACAGAAAGGTTTCTAAAACTGTGATAACTAAACCGTTTCTTATTTATTCATCAAATTTAGATCTGCTTGTTTGTGTTTCTTTGGCATCCGGTGTTTATGTATTCCAACACAGGACTTTTTCTATCTGTCGGATAATGACATTCTCAACTATTACCGTACTCCACCGAGGTAAAGTCTGATGCCTTTTTGCAGTTATTCATTGGATTACGAAAAATATTGCATGGGAATAAATGTCAATATAAATCAATTGCCATGGCTAAAGTGCGACCCATTAATACCCTTAACTGAAGCAAATTAATGAAAAATGACAGCTTCAAGGCAGACCTCAACAATCGTGTCAATATATGCATTTTTTTTTTGCAGCTTCTCACAAATTGCAGCAATTTGTGGTATAAGAATAAATTCGAAGAGCAGCCATGTTAGACTCTGCGTGCACCCGGCATTGAAATAAGTATTTTCAGTCGGAGGGTGGGCCATCTGCCATGTTATGTGGACTCCAGCTGCCCCTGTACTTATTCTTTCAAAGGGTGAAGTTGAGCTCCCACCATGAGCCATCCTAAAAGACAACATAAAGACAGCACAAAGTAAACATCGCTCCGGCTAGTCAATCAGCCCCCCCACGCCCCCTCCCCACCCCCACCTCCGTCCAATCAATTGAGTGCTCGCCTTCAGAGAGGCCTGAAAATAGATTGAGGTTCGCTTTGTGTGGCAACAGATGAGAGTGCACTTAACTACAGGGAGAAAATGGGTGGCATTTCCATCCTCGTCTCTGCAAATGTACATCAAGAGGGCTGCATTCAGTTCTGGTAGCATTTGACCAGCCCGTTATGCTTTTAGAGTCCATTCTCCCGGTCGTCCTCTTATTCACTTGACATCCCAGCGATGCGCTCAGAAAATCGCAGCGTAAATGTTTCCGTATATCTGAGCCGCAGTTTGCGATTGGAAAGCCTCACATTAAGGAAGTGCTCTGAAATAAGACACCCCAGCCGGCAACATATTCATGGGGTAGGTTTAACTTAGATATAGGATGAAGTATCACTGCTGCAAACAAAGTCTGTCCTCTACAAAAGACAAAGACAGACGTCAAACTCTCCGATGGCTTTGGTGGCCATTGGTGGGGAGGCACGACGTCACGTGTCTTCAACTGTAGGATTGTTGTTTTGGGGTTTTGTTTTCTTGCTATGTTTTTGGGTTGTCCATCTGACCCATTTGTGTGAATGCTATTTCTCAAAAATGCCTTCTGGAAATTTGTAAAAACTTGGCGCAAACTTATTTAGATGTTGGCGGTCAAAGGTAACGGTGACCTCTTATTTGTCCCAGTCTCGTTAAAGCAATGTCTCGGTAATGTATTGAAGTAATAACTTGAAATTTGGTGCAAATGTTCGCTTGGACTTCAGAATGAATTGATTAGATTTTCATGTCCAAAGGTCACTGTGACCTCACAAAACACGTTTGTGGCCAAATTCAAGAATTTATTCGCTAATTATGACAAAATTTTACAAAAATGTCGATTGAGATAACGTCCACATTTTATACCCAAAATGTCAAAGGTCAACTTCACGGCGATGTTGCAATGTTCTGCAAAAAGACTCCTGGTCATTATTCAGCACCATTACTCAGGAACAGGAGGTGAGATTGTGAGGATCGTGTCGATTTTCTGTGCTGTCGGGTTGAAGAGGTGTGAAGTACCCACATTTTAGAATTCGTAGATTCTTTGCAGCAATATCCATCTTTTAATCATCGTCTGCTGTCAATCATCTTTATTGGCAGAGCATGTGAACACATATGAGGATTCTTTCAAAGTCTGCACTGCATATAATATGAGTTTCGACTTTCCTTTACATTAAAGAGTTTCATTGGCCTACTTCAGATGCGGCGGATCAAAAGACACGTCAGTCATTTTTAGAAAGAGTCACCTGGGATGTTCTGAAAGAGCAAGCTGACGAATGATATCCTGTCATTTAGGAATGAGAACTCAAAGGAAAACAGAACTTCTTAAACACAATCCGCTTCCCTACTCTCCGTCTATTCCCTCTCTTCCTTCAGACAAAGCACTGCTGCGAATGACAGCATTGTGTTTTGCAAAAAGTGACATATTTTTGTATACTTTCATGGAGAATATTATTAACATATGGAAATTTTCTTTATTCTGTTTGGGAAGTGGGTTTTGGCACGTTAAAACTGACATCAATTTAAGCTGACCTCAGCAACTGTTGTTTTTACCAAACAAGCTTCCAGCTTTCAAACCTCCAGAGCGAAATATATATTTGATAATATTTGAGGGTGGGCGTTACTTTAAGCTACGACTACGGCATCCTTTTTAAAATCTCGTTTGAAACTGATTTACCTTTGGCCCTGGCTTTAGAAAGGGGTGTAAAAGGAGGGGAAAATAATCAGTTTTCTGTGAATTCTGAGTAGTATTAGTGTCATCGTACAAAGTAACAGCTTGGCATTCTGTCGATTCACTGACGGCTGTCTTGAAGATTAGCCACATCAGTAAACCTTAATACCAAACGGGTAAAACCCATCGGCATGAAATAGGATTGTAACAGATAAAAACTGTACACACAACAGTCCCTTCCTCAGCAGGAAGTACATGTTAAAGGGGAAGTATTAAAAACCAATGCATTACCGTGAGCTACATTTGCAAACAAGTGTATGTGACTTTAGTCGTCGTAACTGAAAGGTATTTTTTCAAGTAATAAGTTTGTAAGTGTCCAGAACCCCAGTACAGAAATTTGGCTGACATTGTCTGCAACCTCACTTCAGAGAGAAAGAAAAGGAAACTGGATGCAGACTCTGGGTCTGAAAAATAAAGCCATTGTGAAGTGCCACCAAGTGCAATATAACTGAGGGCCAGAAGGGGCTGGCAACAAATACCTTCAGGCTCCAATAGACTCTCATTCAGAAAGTGTCCAATTCTCTCATTAAATAAAAAAACTATTTTTTTTCCACAAGTCGTTATGGTGTCATGAACTAAATTCACTCCTGATCAGTGCTCTGGTGGTCCCTCTGAAAAATAATCCCATAATCAATTGGATATTTGGCCTTAAAAAAAAAAAAGTTATGTTTAGGGGCGTGCCTGATTTGACCGACTTGCCTGGGATGCAGTCAGGTTGCCGGTATAGATTACAGTCAGATCCACGCCCCACCCCCGTCCCCTCCACTCTGGCTCGTTCAAAATGCTCACTTCTGGCTCCAATAAACCAAAATGGCAACGGCTGAAATGGCACATTGAAGGCTTCGAAAGGGCAGTTAACAAACCGGTGGGTGAGGTCATGGCGGGTGGCCACTTGGTTGGAAAGAAAGTAGAAAGAGCAGCCTGTCTTGAAGTGTAAACCGTTATTCCTATTTTAATGATTATTGCAGATCAACTCTCACTATGATGGCCACACCTTTATTAGGGACAAACCACACCAAACCACTGGTTCATTTCATAATTCTTTTTACCGTCGCTCATGAATAAAACCAAGTCCACCTTCTCTGTGGAAATGCATTTTCTATGCTTAGTTGCCGAGTCATGCTCCGCAAAATGCTAAAGTCACAGTCGATGCCAAAAAGAGTAACATCTGAAAAATAGCAGCCATCATTCCAACAGCATTAACTCTCCAGAGCTCAACTGCACAATATCCTGTCCAAGAATTACATAAACACTTCTGGTAAGGGCAGAAGATATTTGAGGAAGACGGGAGTAATCATAAAATCCTCCCTCTATAACAATACATACTGTACACGAGGTCTGAAAGGGTGAGAGACAGTTTCTGATTAATTATATTCTGAAAATGCCCATGGGTGTCATACAAATTTTTGCATCCAAACTCCCCCAACATTTCTTTTTCTATTAAACAGAAACAAATTAGAATCTGTTCTGTTTGCCATCTGCTCTGTGAATGTTATGAAATACAGGCCATTATTTTGGGGGCGCTAAAAGCCTCCAGGACAGCGTATTTAGAAAGAGATGAGGCCCAATCTTGCTCAGTTGATTGATATTATCTCTATCGCACCAAGTCATACTCCCCTCTGGTCAATTAGAAAAGTCACCTTCGTGACAAATTTTGTCACTTTCCACAATGCTGCGAATCAATAAGAAGGGAAAATGGATGGAAAAGGGAATTTCAGCGGACACTCCCAGACTTTGCGTCTCCTCTTTCCCCCGGTTTGTAATTGGGAGACTTGCCTAATTAAAATAGAGTTCTCTGGCAGTCGATGGCGGCCGCCTCTGCTGTGGTTCTCATCTTCAGATGTTCAATGAAGAGGAAGGGGTATTAGAGCCATAAGGAATGACACAAAGCTGGCCATTCACACATAATTGCTCACCCAGGGAGGATGCAGTGAGGCTGGTGGCTTGACGAACGCCCGCGGTGTCAGTTCCTGTCAAGATGATGAAGCTCTCCAGTGCCCAACGGCCTTGCTCCGAGGTCCCAGCGCTGCCCAAATGGGACGTCAATTTTAACTTTATAAATCCAAAATAGATGAAATATGAGGTGGCTGTAACTTCAGACGAAGCCTCGGTCGGGTTTCTTGTACAGAGGCCCTTAACTGGGGCTTGCCTCAACAAAGCTGAGGGTTTAATTTATGAAGCCAATAAATCCATGTGCCTCAGGAAAAGGGTGGTTCTGTTTGAAACAATCATCCAATGTTGATAAGCATCTCTTAGAGCATCGTGATTCTGCACGCTCAATCTATGAAGTGCCACGTAAATCACACCATCAGCCGCGTAGATTGACGCATTGTTAAATTTGTTTCCAAAAAGAAAAGCTGCCACAACAGCACCACATTTAAATGCTGAATGACTGTTTGAATGCATTATGGTACAGGAATATCTGGCCCTGTGAGACAGAGACTCCTTGTTTCTATTCAACTCGATGCAAATACATAATTTAACTCGACCTGCAAGGTGGCACGCCAGGGTCCAAAACCAACTCAGTGCAAACGTAACACCAACTCCAGGGGCGACCAGAAAGACAAATTAATAGATAAAAGAGGGTATAATGGGAGATCAAAAACATAAATAATTAACGACGAGGAAGTCTTCTTCTCCGGGTTAGGATGGAGTGGGAAATTGACGTGTGGATTGCTGTGGTGTCTACAGCAAAGCAGGCGTTGTAACGGACCGTTTGGGTAAAGAGGAGCTGAGCAGAAAGGCGCAAAGCGTTTGATTTACCAGTCGCTCTACATTCCGAATGTGATCATGGATACGCTGCCTTAGAAATACGGGAAAGAGCTCCAACTTCCGGAGACAGCTCCAAGAAGAGCCCCTTATCCTTCGTTTTGAAGGCGGTCTGGTTAAGTGGCATCTGATCAGGATGTCTACTGGGCACCTTCCATTGGAGGTTTTCCGGACATCCGGCTCACCGAGTTGGAAATCTTGGACAAGAACCAGAACACGGTGGAGGGGTTATATATCTCATCTGGCCTGGAAACACCTCGGGATTCCACAGAAGGAGATGGAAAACGTTGCTTAGGAGAAAGGACGTCAGGGCCCACTTGCTCAACCTGCTGCCACTGCGACACGATTTCAGATAACTGGCAGAAAACGGAGGGATGAATGACAAGGAAGTAATGAAAAAGGAAAAATGTGCATTGTCAGAAATCACCGAAGCTTAAAACAGGAGCAATAAGATTATTTCAGCTGAACAAGTCCTGCCAATCATCTTGTGAATCTGAAGTCAAGATGAGCCAACACAAAAAAACATCAAATTGGTCAAATATTTTTAATATAACTTGTGAAGTGCCTTTTTAGAACTGTTACCGATTTTATTTGAGGCCCCGACAAATAGCTCGTCATTTGTTTGGCTTTTCTCGCCTAGATTTAGTTGTAGTTCCCCACCAAACTTTTGGTTCAATAGTCGTTGACAGTCCTAACTGTGGAAATCTGCCTGCAGCCGTTTTTGTCCAGTGACCTTTGCACAGGTGATAAAAAAAAAAAAAAATATATATATATATATATATATATATATATATATCTGTGATTGTTCGAGGCCCACGTCGTGGTATGGCATGTCTCTTGTCAAATTAATACCCGGATCATTAGTAGTAACTCTAACACTGTGACAATGTCAAAAATGATTCAATTGCTATTCAGTCAGAGCACAGCTGAAAACACCGACATCAATTTCATTTCCTCTGGGAAGTGATGCTCATTTGGCAGCGGAGAGGGAATTCTTTTTTTCTTGTAGCTCTCAGTGAACAACTTGTTTATTATTAAAAATTCTGTGCTTTTGACAACAGAAAAACTAATAACAGCATGCCCTTACTTCTGTAATTTCTCATCTTTGGCTCCATTTATCCTAAATTGTGAATCTGTCGGGTTGCAGGGTTCCTCCATCCTTTTCTCTAAACGCTCCTCGTTTGTCAATCTTCACTCACTCTTCTTGACCGAGCGATTGCTCGTCCCTCCTGGGGTCAATCGAGTGCTTGGATGGTGTCCAAAGTGCACCACTTCATCAATACTTGGGGGATATTGTTTAAAATCCCATATTAAAGTAGATGGATGCACAGAAGTGCAGCAAAGAAACGTAATAATAAACAAAATTGCACTTTGTTTCTCCTGGCCGTTTGCCTCCCTTGACAACTTCCGATATTGCCTATTCCTGCCCAGACTGCTGTACGATGATTAGGTCTACGGTGTGGTTATGGCTTGCTTTTCTGCTGGCTGTGTGTTTGCCACAATCTCTTTAAATCATCAGGGGACTGATTACAGTTCCAGTACATGCTCCTTATTCAGAGTTCTCTGACACACGTGTCATCAGAAGGCTTCCCGCAGGGGTGCATTAAAATTAGAAAACCGACAGGAAGATGGACTAGTCGAGCCCAGAAATAACCTCCAACGACATGGATTCACATCTGGTTTAGAGGAAGCCGGCCACATTTCCTCTGGAGGGGGAAAAAAAAAAAGAGAGCGGATTAGAGTTTGAGTGATGTTGGAGCTGTGAGATAAATCAAATCTGACCAGGGGAAGTCACTTGAATAAGGTGACAAATGACCCCCCGTGTCAGACAGGGTAGTATTTTAATCTCCTTTAGTTAATTTATCCAGGACCTGAGCGCAACCCTTTGGAAATCCACTATTGTTGTCAGGGGCACCGGACTCGCCCTTCAACAAAAGGATTTAAAGGAGTGAAAAGCCCGGAGAAAACGTTTTATAAAGCGGGGAAATAATGAACACATGTAATGGCGTAATTGTGAGTTGTCTCGGGTCATTTGATAGACGAGCGCTGGCCTGATGCGTCCATGTGAGGAGATGCCAGTGGCCCAGTACATCCAGACGTTATTAAAGAAAAGACCTCGCAGAGAAACATCTGTTTGGCCGGGAGACACGTCGTCGCCCAGATGAGGTCGAAAGAAGGATTCTCAGAAGATTAGCATCTGGGTTTTTGATTTAGAGATTCCTCCTCCTCCTCCTCCTCCTCCTCCTCCTTTACATCTGCTCCCTCTTCCTTTTCCTCTCATTTCCCCTCTAATAGGACAGTCTATTTTTAATATATCCGTGGATTGTGTTTATTACAGGGTGTTTCAACCAATTTTGAATATTAAAGTTTATGATAAATGTTGATAAATGACATTAATGACAACACAGGGGAGACAGTCACCATTTAAAGCTTTATTTAGAGACCAGAAGAGGCTCAACGTAATGAGAAAATGGGGACTTATTGCAGTGGGAGAATGAGATATAATTACATTAAAACAGATAACAACTCTTTATGCATTAAGCTCCTACTCCACCGCAATTTGATAGTAATAGTCCCTGGATATTAATGCCAGGGGAGATTTGAAGAGCCACATGATTGATGGGATCATTAGCTCGGCTTTCACATGGGAGCACGAATGTGGATGGTCTGATTCTAGCATGGGAAAAATGAAATATGACGTTACAACAAAAAAAAGGCAGAAAAAAGTTCCGCACAGGGTTTAAAAAGGTTGTATTACATTGGAGTTATTAGCAATAGAAGGACCTAACTCCGATTGATTTTGAATGTGAATAAACAGATATATAAAGCTTTTACTGAGAGACGGTTGGATGTGTTTCAAATGAAGTCTGAATGCATCAGTATCCAGGCACTGCTTCACTAAGGGTTTTGGAACAGTTTGCACCGGCACAGCTTCCTTTTTTCTTGTTTCTTTTTTTATGCGTCTTTATTGCGATGGTATCACCTGTATTTGACATTCATTTATCTAACGGCGCTCACGCGACACGGTGGCGAGGTCCCCCAAGTCACACCACCAGCAACATTCAAACCTGTCACAATCTGTAATTGCAAAGTGATAACTTGACAGACGGTGTAATTACTTGTTAACAAGGGTGGAGGAGGGGGACTGTGACGATCAGGCGAAACGCACTTGTCCTTATCGCGCGAGGTGAGGGACACGGGGTGACCCGTGTTTCCAATCGGTTGCCGCCGCGTCGCGGGTAGTAGTCTGCATAATCTGCCGTTGTCAGTCAATAAACGTGTTTTTCTTGGATTTTTCTGTTGATTAAGTGCGTGTTTCTGCAGGTGTCACTCCTTTTTATTTTGTCCCATTATTACCCACCGGAGAATACAACGGAGAATATTTAAAATGATGAAAATGAACTCCCTGATTTCTAAATTGACTTCTAACCGACCTACTAATATAAATATATTGACACTCCCCATTAAATCAGATTGTAAATTCCTCATTCAAAACAGACTTTTTTGTCTTTTTGAGTTCCTGGTGACATTTTTTGGATGACTTGAGTCTACATTTCAAGATTTGCTGATGATGCACGAGTTTTCAGTTATATTTTCTCACTGGACCGTTATGTGAGAAGTCAGAAACTCACATTGGTTAAACTGGGCTAACCAAACACAACCAAGTCTCACTATGAACTGAATGCAACAAACGTACTCACCTATTCTACAAATAATGAATAATTCAACACTCTCTGCAGGAGCCACGAACAGTAATCTCTCCGATGGTCTTCAAATATTATATGACTTCCACAATATTTACAAAAACAAAATAAAACAAACATATGGGACTACTTTTTAAATTGACGTAGCCGATATCAGCCAACATAAAAGCACAGATAAGCTGCACGACTGCGCTAGTTTTAGTAACTTGAATTTCTGCGATGTTCCAGTAATTTTTGGTAAAACATATTTTTATAATCAAAGAAATGTGATGGCATGAAACCTGAAAAAGGCCAATTCTTTGCCCCTGTCACATCACATACCTCTGTTTAGGCCGCAGACATACCTCAATCTCATATCACTCATGTGAAACTAACGTTACATCAAAAAAAAAATCCCACGTGGTTTCGTAAAATATCAAAAGCTCTAAATTGAACTTAAAAACTGCATGAATTTATTGTTTAGTTTTTTGTTTCCCTGGGTGCAGTGCAACACCAGCCTTCCTACCTAATTGGCATTTAATCACTTTATTATATATGGTGATTTGCGAAAGAATTTGTCTTTTTGGACATTCAGTTGTCCCAGAGCGACATTATTCAGTCTCCTTGGCTGATACAGGCTTTACTAATTCCACCAGCTAGTTGCTTGGCAGGGCAAAAGCATCCCACAAATTTAGCAGTGTGGTGCTTGGCAGGGAGAGAGTACAGTGGCCAGGCTGTTTGATGGAAGCAGGAAGATTTGCCCAAAAACAGTCAAAGTTGTGGGCCTCAAAACCAAAACAGTGAGCTAAAAGATGGTAAAAAGCTCAGCAGAGCTGCAGTAAGCTGTTGTCGGGTTGATCGTTATCTTTGGGTTTATTACCACCAGCAACACCTTTGACATGACACATCGATATTTCAACCATTGTTTATGTGAGAAAATTGATCAGTGTAGCTTTAATGTCAAATATTCCACATATTTTTTTGGGGGGGCCAAAAAACATTAAAAAAAAACCGACATTTGACATGAAAATGCCACAGATTATTCCCTATAAAGCCAAACCATCATTTTTGAGAGCAGATTGGGGAAGTGGTGTGGCAGGTCGAGTTTGTAGCTTTAGGCACGGCAAATATTCAGGATTAGGATCAGCACTCGTGTGCCCGTTAAGAATGATTGCGTTCAGGAAAGGCGCTTTGGTTTATTGAACACAGGGATTTATCTGATCCTCTCAGGCAGCTCAGATCGTTTAATGCTGCCTGGCTTTCCCCCAAATGAATTCCTGTGATTAGACATGGCACAGCCCAGCCTATCAAGTGCAATAAAAGGGAAAGGCAAAGAGTGAGGTTTACATAAGTTGAAATTGTTATTGTGTCATATTTCATTATCGAGCAGAAAAAAAAAAGAAAAAAGGATGAGCAGGGTGACCTTGCGCTCTGTGATTTTTTTTTTCTTTCTTTTCTTGTGATCTTAGGTGGTATTTACAGACCAGATGTTACAGAGGTGAAGAGACTTTTTTCTTGAAATGGCTCTCTTTCTGTTTTTAAAGTCAAAGGGTTATCGCAGGGTTTTACGCAGGATAAGCATATCACAGTGTTTAGTCATCACACTGTGCGGCACTGATCTACAGCATCTCACCCCCACGGGGCACAGGAAAGACAACATGCTGAAAGGCAATGAAAGATATCACATTAAGATAGCAATCTTTTATTTAAGCGTTCTTTTTGTGAGTTCCCAACTCGGCGTGATGAAAAAAAAAAACACGTCTCTCCATACATGTGTAGATGAATCACACTCTGCTTCCCAAAAAACATCCCACAGAGCGCAGAGTACGTTCCCATGACAGCCGAGGCTTATTGATCTCGATACCATCTGTCTCCTCAAACCCAGAGGTCTGCATTGTTTGTGGACAGTGCAGGCTTTTTAATAAAATACCCCATCTAATTAGGATTCAAACAGCTTTTTTGCCCCCTTTAATACAGATTTCAGGGCTTCCATTAAGTCCTGTCTCTGATCTCGTGAACCAGCTCTCTAAGCGAGGTGTCCGCTTCAAATGAACAAACAGATGCAAAAAGCCATTCTTGACTCTTAGTGATTATTCATGTTTTAATGTTTTGAATTATCATACCACAGAAGCAAGTGATTTTCAGAATTATTTTTTTTTACACCCTGAAACGTTGGATGAGTACATTTGCACTAAAATCTGTTTGTTAAATATGAACAATTAGTTCGTTTAGCACAGACTGGAAGCAGATAGGTTGTGCTCAGTGGGAAACCGAATCTGGAGGCAAAAAGTGATTTGAAACATAATTTGAAATTGACCTTTCTTGGTAATTAGGATATAAAATGTTTGTATGTGCATGTCAGTGCACAAGAGAATGGCGTTATTTGATGAAGTTATTTGACGAAGTTATTGAATGAGGTACAAAAGTGATAAAAGTCTGAGTCTGAGTGTAGGTTGGAGGTGTTTGGATTGATCAAACCCAAGACTTCAACCCAGAAGAACAAGTGTTTGAGAAAAGCAATGTCAATTTCTTTAGAGATCTTTTCCAACTCTAAAAAAACTCTAACCACGTGGGGTTTTTTTTGTAGGTGCCTTAGTTTTTATGCCCATATGAAGCAAAAATGAGACACTATCTTGTTTGATTTGACAGATGTTCCTCCAGTTGTAGGTTTGCTGTCAATCTGGTATTATAGTGAGAATCTAAAGTTTCCCGAAGTCACCCAAAACCATGTCTAAACAGTCATTTACGGGAGCCTCCTTTAATCTTGAACTCAACCAAAGTCAGAAAATGTGCTGGATCCTCTACAGCACACTCATTATGGTATGTTTACACTCAACACTTCCACTGTGCTTTTTCAGTCATAGCTTAGCAATGGAAGCGCCGAGGATAATGGCTGGATTATTCTGAGATTCCCAGCTGCTGAGGCTCTATGTACCAATGTCACCCTGATAAAATAAAAAAAAACTGTTCCCATTAATTATTGTCATGTAAGTCATGGCAGGTGAAATAGAAAGAATTTAAAGCCTAAATCAAGTTGCGACTCTACATCTTTAAGATGATCATGTTGCGTTGTGTAAACGATTAAAAATATGTTGTCGTTGCTCGTGCAGAACGAGCCTATTATCCCTGAGATTTACAGTCGTGGCGAAAGGCAAGCTGAGCTCAGTGGAATCGATTGTTAGCGGTTTTATTGGACGACCGGCATGGAGATTCACAAACTGTGTTCCACGGCACACCGAGCTTTACCAAATGTTCATGCTGAAATACAAGGTCAGTATTGCCCAGCGATGCCCAGCACAGACGTGACCTCGAGAAAATCATTTTAATCGTAATGTGTTCCAATGATTTCCTCTTCCAGATTGTAAAAAATGGAGCTGTGACCCCAGGAAAATGTTCTCAGCCAAAATTGCAGTGCTGGAATGAGGACTGAATTGAGGCAATGTGGACCAGCATGAAAATTCAAAGTAATATCTGTTTCCAACCCCCCCCCCCCCCCCCCCCCCCCTCTTAATATGTCTCTATGGTTATTATGAGACAGATTTAAAAGGTGAATGTTTTGTGCGCGAGGCGTCCGCGACACGCCTGAAAGCAATCTCATTGTCTTGCTTGGCTAGCGTGAATGCTGAGCTAACACCAGGGCTGTAATCTATCACCGCAGAGATTGCACTTGTTCCAGCATTGTTTTACAAGCTGCTGAGGACTAGGGCAGATAAGCTTTATCCTGCCCTCACTTTCTCTCTGAGCCTTTGAAATCCATCTGTCAATAAGATAGAAACAGTGTGGGATGGAATCACATGTCTTGATGAAATGGCCAGCGTTGGTTATTGGTGGAAAAAGCCATTTAAAGTGAATAGATGTGCCTGCGACCCCCCCCCCCCCCCCCTCCCCGTAGCCCTGGATATGGGTACTAAAGTGTTGGCAAACATCATTTTAAAGCTGCTTTACATAATGTATATTTGGTCTTTGGCCTAAAGTGAAATTGAGAGACAACTCTTTTAAATTTTCAACGTGTGAAGTACATTAACATTCTGTTTATGTGAACACACTTTCAAAATATACAATCCAAATTGTTAAATAATAATTGGATGAGACAAATGGCAAGAAAAATCATTTCATTCTTACAAAACCCTTGACTCTTCTGAGCCTAATATCAAAGCGCTTTTCATCGAAATATTAAAACTTGTATCCGAAGATTCTGCTTTTGAACTTCACCCTCAAGCTTGAGTGTGTGCACACCAACATATTGGACTTTTAAAAGAGACGAGGTCGAGCATCTCCATAAGAGAAAATGATTGCTTTTCTTCACACCAGTCCTACTTGGAGGATTAAACTGATAAAATGTCTGGAAAGCATTGCAAAACAATGTTGTCTTTTCAATGTGATTCCATCATGGACACGTGATGGATGAACGAGGTGCATTTTGGCAAGTTGAATTTACAACTTAATGGTTTCCGTGAGTGCTTCTGCTCCTTGAGTTATTCCCATTGCTCAGTTTTAGCTGGAATCGTGACCGCTGTTCAACCTGAGGACCAAAGTTGATGATAGTGCTCTCAAGTGAAGTGCACTCGAGAAAGTCACCGACTCTCACCCAGATTTAGAAGCTCTGTTGCAAAATCTACATCAATAATTCTATTGCAAATGACTTGAGTGCTATCTACCAAAACAGGAGGCGCTTGTGTGGCCATCCGCTGGTTTGCGAACCGCCTTGTTGAAGCCCTGAGTCTCGCGTTTTGGTTGTCGCTATCTTCCTGGGAGGGAGCGTATTTGGACGAGTAAGGGCAGGACGAAGCTTCGGGTCTGAAAAGTTAGTCCTGTGCAGGATAGCCTTAAAGTGACAGACCGTGGAGAACCACTCGGTTGGCTCCAAAAGCGAGCGAGCTAATGTGACGCCGTTCATTCAAATCAAACAGCTGAAGTGGTGAGGCTCTAAAAACGCTCCGAAGTATAAAAATCTCAACTGTTGGTCGCGAATTATCAACCTGCACACCGACCTTGTGCGAGTCTGTCTGTGATGTCACGTGACAGTTCTTTCTAGTGTTTTACAACAGATCTCGCCTTTACTTTTGTCGACACATTCATAAATTACTGCTTAATCAACTGAATATTAAGGCAAATTAGATTGAGACAATATTAGTTAGCATCCACTCCTGCACTGACTTCAAGTGCAGTAATGTTAAAGTTTGAAAATCCACATCCATGTTGACCTTTTTTGCTCGAGATTTGAAACAATTTTCATTTGCGTCTCTTCAAAATACCTTCAACCGCCCCTTCTCACACTTCAGCGTACAGACACATTACAAATAATTGATTTCTACACAACATTGGCACTGAAAAAAAGTTATCACTGAATGTCGTTTAGGATCAGCAGATATGAGTGGCCTTTACTTATCGTTTACCAATTCGAAACACATTATTTCCATCAATGGCTTTTCTCACATTTATTTCTGAAAATCTACATCCTGCTTAGTATCCCAAAAGGGCTTGTTGACTGAAAGCGTATGACAGACGCTGCCGACAGAATGTGAATACAGATGGGCGAGCAAGTAGATCAGAAACACATTTTCCACCAGAGGACAGAAAAAAAGTAAAATAAAAAAAAAAGGGACGAATTTGCTTCACATAATTTCTACTCTACGTTACCGCTTAAGTGGCTATTTTACTAGCAGCTATTTCCGCGATATAAAATCCGCTCAGCGAGCGAGAGCTTAGTTGTCAGCAAGGACGTCACCTTTGACCTTTTATGCTCCGCCGCCTCGGTGTGAAGGCGAGTTATTGATGAGCTCGATGCTGTCAAAATGGCGATCCAGCCTCTTTCCCTCAGTCTACGCCACCTCCGTAATCCTGGATTTTAATTTGGGCAGGAAGCCAAGCCGGCCGGCTGAG
This sequence comes from Embiotoca jacksoni, assembly GCF_022577435.1. Taxonomy (NCBI): domain Eukaryota; kingdom Metazoa; phylum Chordata; class Actinopteri; family Embiotocidae; genus Embiotoca; species Embiotoca jacksoni. The sequence goes on from NW_027185329.1 coordinate 2,665,807, forward strand.
AGACATCAACTAAAAAGAGGTCCGTCTCTCAGCCGGAAACTTTATTGGCAGCTCTCGTCTGCCGTTTTCAGAGCTCCGAGCGGCTGGACGAGAGGTTGACGGGGGAGGGTGGAGGTTTTTGCTGCGGCAGGAGAGCCCGAGCTGGAGGCCGAGGGTCAGACGACACAGCGGGAATAACAACAGATGAAAGCAAGGGAGAGAACAAAAAAAAAATAGGTGTAGAGCGGCGTGGAAGGCGGCTGAGAAAGCGGCAGGAGGCAAAGAGGTAGACGGCGTCTTTTTCTGAAGGAGTCACATTGGGACCCTGAGCACCAGTGCTGAAAGAACAGTTAAGGAGTTGTCAACATTTTCCTTTTAACTCCCGTGCTCTCGGGGCAGGAAGGCGATTCTTTTTACTTTACTTTTACTCTTAAAAAAAAATAAAAAATAAATAAAAATAGCTTGTCTAAGTCCACTGGAAGGTGTTTCTGCTGTATTATAAATGTTTCTCGGAGCAGACGCACGAGTTTTCAATATTGTAGGACTGACTGAGTGCCATTTGCAGAGTGCAAAGCGTTGCTCGTGTGCATTCGAGCACTGACGGGTTCAGTTTGTGTGAATGAGCAGAGACGGCTTGCTCGCTTCGAGGAATTTAATTTTAAAGACATATTAGGTGAAACATAGTTTTGATTAACGCCCCAATCTGTGATCTTTGTAATCAACATTTGTGTAATTATGCGTGGAAAACTGAACATTTAGGTGTTTTCACTTCGTTTGGATCTGTAATGCTGTCACACACAGCAAGTTTGAGAAAACGCCTGAAATGGCATCAGGTAACTTGGATTTGATTATTATCAAGTGCTTTGCCCTTTGCAGGAAATATCTGTTAATAGATTTGGGAGTCGTGGCAGGTTGCTAATCCGGTGAATTAAACATTATTGGATGTGAGAGTAACTTTTTGTTTTCACTTGATTTGCAAGTTGGCCTTTTAAAAATGTTAAAAATGTTTTTCAGTCGGAGTCGGTCACCTCCCTGTTAAGTCCCAAGTCTTATGCAAAACGCTCGTAAAGGAGGACTTTTATGGTCTCTGAATGGCGACTCATTTTGACAATCAGCAGTCAATTAAGTTTATGTCGATAGAGCTTTCAATGTACATTAGGATAAATATTCAGTGGTCATGGTTATGCACTCTTTTTATTTCTGTATTCTACCAGGTCAGAACACGACACCTGAAGGATTTTGTTCTCAGCTGAGATCCAGTGTTATGCAAGTTACTTAAAAAAAAATAACCATTACGCATGACATATTACATTATGCACGTTAATTAAAAAATGACTGGTGGCCATTAGTAGTTACTTTTATAAATAGTAATGGAATTACTTTGCCAAAGTGTTTCCTCCAGGCATACAGCCTGGGTGGGGCGTTGGGGGTGTGCTATGATTGTATATTTGATAACCTAACCTTTCCAATATAAGAAAAGCGAGCCGTACAGCAAACATTAATCAAAGCCTACGTTCCTACTTGTCAGGCGGTGCAGCTCTGGGTTGGACTGCTAGCTTCATCTTAGCATCTTTGTAAATTTCAGGTGGGGCGTGTTTCAAAAATGGTGATATTTTGGCCCGATTTTCAGCAGTCGTTGGTTGTTATATGCTTTTCTTTTCTTTTCTTTTCTTTTCTTTTTTACAGCCACAAGTGTAGTTGTGTATCAATGTTTGCCCGTGTCCACCCTGTTCCCTTTGTGAAAAACATGACAGGAACCTTTACGGACAGACAAATGCATGTGCAACTTCCACACACTGAAAGCTGAACTGAAACCGAAGTAAATACTGGAAGTAAATAAATGTTAAGTTACTGGACATAACTCCAGTTCTATGAGTATGATTTTATTTTTTTCCAGCAGGGGCGGGGTTTCCATGTGTGTTTTGATTTTTGGTTCATTTCTGTGACTTCTTTCATGCACAACTAGTCATGTGATCCAAGCTCAGTGTAAAAATACTGAACGTAGCTGCTTTAACCCTGATTTGAAGTCCCGCTCTCAAGTCTCCGCCGCCGCTTCAAAGCCGTATCAACATAACGCAGATTTCTACTGAGAAAGTACCACAGCTGTAATATACACCTTGAACTTTTTAATGAAAACAGGACTATGGCCTTTTCCACACCGCAAGATATTCACTGAACTCGTATACGATGCCCTTGCTCTTCTCCCCTATTTCACGTACTGCAGCCTCACAACCTCACAGCCCGAGTTTGCTTTCGCTTTGCCGGCACTGTAGAAGTCTCACAGGTCTGCGCATTTTATCTGCCGCTGCTTTGCTTGTTGTCAAAGATCTTCACGGCTATGTCCCGCACAACTGTCACAGCGGCGTGATAAGCTCCCGTCGGCTGCCAGTGTTGTTATTGCTCGCAGAGGCGCAGCGATACGGAGGAAATGTCAGCCGATGCCGGCCTTTCGAGCAGGCAAAGGCCACATTTATGAGAGTATGTAAATCATAGCGTATTGTTTCTGCTGCTGGTGAAATACGAAGCAATATTGAACGGTGACGGGAGAAAGATGAGAACTGACCCGCTGCAAGCCTGTTGTATGTGCTGGAATACTTAATGGTATCTTTTAAGGAGAGAGTCCAACGCCTCCGTGTGCGATACAGACGCAGTCACGTAGCGTGCCGTTTTGGTTTTCTTTTTAGGTATGATGCAACAAAATACGATAGTTTGTGGGACTAAAACTATGATATATAAAGCAGTTCTGACCCATTTGGCAAAATCTGGTCTTTTTTGGTCCTTTTTTGTCGCTCCGAGCACTCGTACCGTAACACCACGGAGAGTCGCGCACTTAAAGTCTTAAAATATGAAAAATACACGAGTTCATTGATCACTTTTTTCTTACAACGAGACTGAGTTAAAGCTCAGCAGTTTTGTGCTTCTACGTGCTGCATTTATTCCTTTTGAGAAACCACCTCCGGAAAGCAACACTACGGACTGGAACTCGTCTCTGTTGCTAGGGTCGTTGCTAAGGGTCGGCCTACTTCCTGGAGTGGTCAACACCGCTTTACATGAGAGTCGACTGAGGCGACAGATCGTTTTCCAATTCTTAGTCATTACCCCGTGTGTTGCCATGGAAACGGAGATCGATCTAACAAGAAGTTTTATATTTTAGGGGGGGGGGGGGGATTGATTTTGATTGTATATTCTACTCAGTTGGTAACTTGTGGTATTATCGCGAGCGCCTCGGTCCCCACCCCATCACCGATGTGCCAGTAGTGAAGTTAAAGCATGCCCTCTCGTGTAACATCGCTGCTGCGAATGAAAATGAGCCGACTCTTTGATCGGTGACTGCACATCATAAATAAGACCAGCGTTTAATATATATTTCCCAGTCATCTTAAAGATCCCCGATGACCCCACGGCGGCCCGACGTGCTGACTCAGGTTTGTGCTGGCCGTCCGCTAAGATTTACGGTTGCGTAGCAGGATGATCTACGCTCCGCCGCGGCCTTCCAGCACAAATCCAATCAGCGACACAACACAACCGAACATAATGCACGTTTGGAAGCTTATGAGTTTGTTCTACTTTAAATTACGGCAGGAGCTGAGGTGCCTCGCCATCCATCGGGAGCTCAATCACTGCACCGCGCTGCCTCGGCAGGAGATTTCACCAACCCCCTTCACCACCACCACCCCCCCCCCACCCCACCATCCGCCCCCTCCTCCCCCGCCAGCCCCCCCGACTGCAAACGGATTTCATCTGAATCAATAACGCTGTAATTATGCCTTCCATAGATTCCTTGCACCTCGATTCATCAGTGGAATCTGACATGTGTTCCCCTAAACCTGCCAGGGGTCTTGATTTGCAGCACAACATCTGCCTGCAGAGGGAGGACCCCCCACCCTCCCCCCCCCCCACTCCAGCCCCCTCCCTCCCCCCGCCCGGCCTCAGACTGCACTGATGCTGGTTAATCTGCGGGCCTCCGTTATGATGAGTCACTTAGCGGCCTTGTTTAATCAAACCGGATATTACGGCCTGGCTCCGCTCCAAAGCAAGAATCCTGTGTGCACATTTGTCGGCGCTTTTGTTTTCGTAACGAGAAAAGTGTTTCTTGAAACAGCGGCACTTCACACCAGAAGCTGGTAATTGTTTTCTTGAGGGAGGGGGAGGGGGAGGTGGGGAGGGCGAGGTGGTTAGTCTCACAATCCAAGACACTTGTTGCTGCGTTTTTATCCAGGTAAAAGTGGGGTGTTTACCGCCAAACATCAGGTGTACGAGCTTATTTTCTAACCCCAGATTTATCATCTGACCCCTTCGTTTTTACTGAAATATATTGTTGCGCTCGGTTACCGTGACACCAAACGCCCAGGCATCCTTTCCCTCCCCCTGGTACGTCTGTCTCGCGGTGTCCTTTTCCTGTCCGTCTCCACTTGTCTTTATGGTTCCGGCTGTCTGATTTTGATTATTTTTTTGCCCCCCCCCCCCTCCCTCCCCGCCTCCTTCCTGCTGCCTGTGTTTGAAGACTGTGTCGCCGCTGTCTGTACAACAGTCGCCGTCTGAGTCTGTGTCTCTTATTGCGTGACTCTTTCTCCCTTGATGATGCTTGTGTTTAAAAAAAATAAATAAATAAGACATTTGATGCTCACTAACTATTTCGCAGCACTTGAATCACAGGCAATGTAACCATTAACGCTTTGACACTCAGTAATTTAATGTTACAGGCTAATTTACGCATATTGAATTTCCCCCTCTGAGTAAAATAAGGCTTTAAGCTGATGTGTTTTATTAGAGGCTGCGCGTCATTTCTCGGGTCCTTAGGGAAGCCACAGAGATGGCCAGACATTTATTCATTTTTTAAATTTCCTTTTTGGCCAAAAAAAAAGAAAAAAAAAAAAAAAAGGGAGGACCGTCTCCCACGTATGTCATGACGACAAAAGGAGGAGACCGGATTCGTAAAATGATGGTTTTGAAGAAAATGACGGGCATTAAATTTGGCCCTGGGGTTTCCGTATGACTAAAAAAAAAAAAAAAAAGCCCAAAAAACTTGTTTTATTTCTGCTTTATCGCTTGCATTAAAATTTTGCACCTCTCATTCAGATGCTTGCTTGGCTGATTTAACGTGTAAAAAAAGTGCTTTCTCTCGCTGTTAATTACTAATTACATAAAAGCATACCAGTGTTACTAATGAGGAGACCGCAGCTCCTCCTCTTTTCCCCTTCTACTCTTTGCTATTCAAGAAAAGAAAGAAAAAAAAAACATTTCGCCTTATCTCACTTCCTCCTATCTCCCTTTTTTTTTTTTTTTTTTTCCCTATTTCTTTTCTTTTCACTGCCGCAGTGAATTTGATCTGGACATCTTGCTCCAGACGTTGAAAAGTAACATCCATTGGTGAAGGGAAACAGCCGTGGCTGGTGAGTAGGGAGTGCTCCTGCTCCCTGGTAATAGCTTTGGACACAGCTGTGTGCATGGCTGACTCCTCAGCACTGCCGGGCCTTATCTCCAGAAAGGAGATTAGGTTTCTGGGGGGGTTCCTGCCGCACGTCTACAGTCGAGGAGAGGCTTGTGAGCTGGTCCACCGCGCAGTAGCCACAGATAAAATGTTTGAGGCATTATTCCAATTCCCCGGTTTTTTTTTGTGTTTTTTGGGGGGGAGGTGTGTGTGTGTGGGGGGGGGGGGGAGGCTGTTTGTTTACTTTGGCTTGGCGTCCCAGACTATTATTCAGAATCAACATAGCCAGACTGTGTGTTAGTAGGAGTTGATAAAGCAACACAGTTTTCAGACTTTAATTTTCATCATGTTCCACCTCTTATTAGCCTCGTTCTGCCCACCCACCCACCCACCCCTCCTCCGCCCCCCGCCACACACACACACACACACACACACACACACACACACACACACACACACACACACACACACACAGCTGCTGTTTCTTCGATTTTATTTTTACTTTTTGGGGGCGAGACAAACATCCCAAGCAATGAAACAACCCCATAACTGTGGCTTGTTTACTCGTCGCGAAGTGGTGTAAATATAGAAACCGATGGCTTTTTCCACGTTTACGCTAAACTTAATACCCCCCCCCCACACACACACACACACACACACATACATTCCAAGCTTTTCCTTCCTCCGCATCACATTTTTTTTTGATTCGGCGAGAACAAAAAAGCAGCACAAGGCGGCTCTCGACAGACTCAACGGAAATGATGGGGTAAACGGCCGAGACGACACTCGGGCGTTGAAAAGCTGAAAAGCTCTCCTCTTTGCCGTCTTCTTCTCATTGTTTATTTGGAGGTTTTTCAGATCAAGAGGAATACTTCAGCTCCTCAAGAACTTCTAAATTGAGCTTTAGAGGAGCGAAGATTTCTTTCTTTCTGACCCATTTCCAATCTCCATCATCTTTCCCGGACTGGCAGCCTCTGGATCCAAAGGATGCTGCCAGTCGTCTGTTACATCCCTCAGTCAGACACCAGCCAAGTCTTTTCTTTTCTTTTCTTTTCTTTTTTTTTCCACTTGATGCCTTTCCTGCAAATGTAACTCCGAATAAATAACAAACCCAGGGCTGTAAGTGCACGTTGGGGGCTCATCTTTCTTGGCGGTGCGTGATTGCTTTCATGACGCTTCCACGCTGTGTCCTCATAACATTCATTCAAATCCCTCGATGAATTGGATAAACAAGCAATTTGGTTACTTGTAGAGTTTTTTTTGGGGGGGTTGTTTTTCGAAAAACAGATGCTCGAGAAAAAGTTTTGAAACCAAGGTGAAGAAGTGGAGGGTGATTAAATGTGGTTTGCGTCTGTACGCCTCGATGAAGCTGCGTCGACTCCTGATTCTGGAGACGTTCGTTGGCGTAGCGTGACGACGACGCCTCGGACGCAGGGGCACAGGAAAAATTGATGTGCAGAGAAAAATTACAAATGCAAAAATGAGGGTGCTGGTAAACATCCATTATGTCGGACCTCATGCGAGTGCTACTTAGACAAACACATTTGTGTTTAAATGGCCTAAAAGTGTGATTAAAGAGAACTGTTTTTCTCTTAGCTCGGAACAGATTTCACTGCCAGAAGTTAAATTCAAATTCCAACTAATCTGCATCAGGAAACATTTTTGTAAGAAGAATAATACCATCTGGATTTCATATTGTGTAATTCTAACAAAAAAATAGCAGCCAATTCACAAAATGGTACTTAATATATTAGTAATCACTGACAGCACGTTTTTATTTTATTTTTTATTTTTACGGCCTTATAAGTTATTAGGTTTAGGAACAAATCTGGGTGTGGGTTAAAATCAGTACGTTACCGCAGTGGGTGAAGTTACACTCGTGAGCTAAGTTACGTAAGGTATTGAGTCACGTGATGTCACCTTGGTTACTCATTTAACCTAAACTAAATCCACATACAGACTTGTGCTTTACCTCGGACTAAAGCACCAGGCTCTTGGGTGGGACGCTGTCAGCATATACTGCAAATAAAAATGGGATCTGAAAAGTGAAGCTAATGCAGAAGTGCCTTCAAGTGTAATACCACTGAGGGCCACTAGGGGCCCGGCTCCAAAAAAAAAAAATACTGATTCCAATAGACTCACATTCAAGAAGCGTCAACTTCTTTCATGAAATACAAAAAGCCTGTACATTTTTCTCCACAAGTCATTATGGTGTCATTATCTGAATTCCCTCCTTCTGATCTGTGGGTTCCTTCTAAACATAATTTCTTCATTAATTAGATATTAGGCCTCTGAAGAGAGCTTTGTTTGGCATCTGGTTTGAGAACTCCAGGACATTATAACCCCATCCACCTTTAGCAGAAACCAGACTGCACCCCGGGCGTGCCAATCGAGTAAGATCCACCTCTTGCTCCTCCCCCAGGTTGTCCAAATATGGTCAAATTTGAGCCATTATTATGAAACTAATATGTTTTCCGCTGCGGACCGCCGTAGCTGATTTTAACACCTGACTGTTACATCAATTACAGTATTTTAATTATGGACTGCTTTGTATAGTAAGACTTTTTCACATGTAACTTAATATCAGTGTTTCACACTTTCATTCGCACATTTTTGTGACTGAAAACCTTTCAGAGCAATTTTCGATGCTTTCACTGTGATCGAATCTGAAGAACGTGCACCTTTTTATGATCACATATGTGGTGTATATATATATATTGGAGAGTTTTTACAATGTTTAGTGTTGGGCATGATTTGCCATCCACACTTTGTACCCGAGTGAGAAATTCCATAAAACCACAGAAGCAGGCAAAGGTGAAAACGTTTTTTGTTTTTTTTTGCTGTGAGCACTAATCAGATCATAAAGTAGAAAAAGGACCAATTTAGAAAAAAGTTTTTGCTGCGAGTTCGGTGAACTTCGAAAACACCCAAAACAAACCGAGAAAAGCGAGAGATTCGGTTTGAGAGAACTCCAAAATGTTCCAGCGTGAGACCCAAATGACAATCTCGGCGTGTCTCTGACTCTCTCTCCTCAGGAAAAGGGAGTTGGAAATGAGTTCACCCAGAGGTGGCTAATTTGTCTGAAGCATTCACCTCCACGCAGCCTCAACACGTCCCACCGAAGATCCCGAAGACGCTCAAAGGCTGCGGCAACAGCTCCGGTCGCCGCGAACGCTCCCCCTCTCATCAAAATCTCTCACATCTTATGGAATCCAAGAGAGGGGAAGGAGAGCGGCGGGGTGTGCCAGAGAGAGGGAACCGGAGGAGCAGCCGGGGTTAAACGCAGAGAAAGGTTTTGAAAGGCAAACTGAACTCTCGCTCTGCCGGGAGATCGTGGGAAGATGAAATGTTCATAGTTGTCAGCGAATGGCAGCCGTGTGAAGTTCGGAGTTGCGGCGCGGGAAGAGAGAAAAAAGGGGACGCAAACGAAGGAAAACAAAAGCACTCGTGAAGATTTTTTGGGGGGCAAACAGATGATTCGCTTTTACACATCTCTGACAGCTGTTTTTCTTTTTCTAGATAGAAAGGAAGACGTGTTTTTTTTTCCTGCAGCTTGATTTTTTTTTTGTTTTGTTTTTTTTGTCAAAGTGTACTCGTCGCATACGGAAGCGCGATCATTAGCGAGTGCACATCAAGGACACGGTCCACACAGCGTATAGTTCAGTAAATTACAGTATGGATATTGTTTGACGTTTTTTTTTCTTCTTCTCCGACTATATAGATTTCAATTTGTTTGCATCTGTTTCAACTCGTTTCAGGTGCGTTCGCTGCCTGCAGACATGACAAGAGAGCAGCCTGGCAGCACGGTTTACCTCGCTGCTTTATGCATATTCATTTAAGGGAACGCGTCCAAATAACAACAGGGGACTTAATGAAGTGTGGCTGATTTTGTTTGCATTCTGCTGGATATACCAGGTTGATTTGCAAAGGTCAGCTTCCCGCCTCAAAAAAAAAACAAAAAAAAAGCAAGTGCAGTTTCATGGAGGGATATTCAAGCAGGGTTGCGTCGAGGGATGCCATCTGGAATATCATTTAACACATTAGCGTTTCTACTTTTGAAAGATGTTGATGTGTTTTCTGAGCCTCCTTCCCTCCGACAAAATCCCACCACTGAACTGCACCTTATGAGGGAAGTCCTGATTGCGTAATTAGCTGCCGCATATTAGTAAATCAGATGCTAATCTCTCACGAATTCTGAGAGTGAATGAAAAGAGCAATGTAAATTTGCCAGGTGCTTTTCTGTGCGTTTATTTAAGACCCCTGCGATCACGGGCCCTGACGCCTCCGGCTGTAGGAAGCATCGAGAAGCCAAATACAACCAGTTTTTTTTGTTGTTTTTTTTGAAGTGGGGTGAAACTGAGTAACGTGGCCCAGTTTTAGTTCCTTCTTTTGTAGCATTTCCTTCAAATGCTGCAGTATATTTAATTAAGTTTCGTTAAGGACGGCTGCACCTAATGTGGGAGATTATATGGATATAAAAACAACAATTAATGTTGAAAAATCTAAAGTGTGAATGCTCTTCGGAATATGTTAATAAGTCTGTCAAAATGTATTTTTATCTAAAAATAACTTTACATTCATTTTCAATTGCAGCAATCTGTAGTGAAAAGCAAATTCCAGTATCTAGTTGGGTTTTTTTTGGTACTAGTATTCAGCCTGTATGGTGCTGGGTTTTGTCCCAGCCGCAAAAATAATGAAATTTGAATATGTTTAAAAGTACGTTTTTGACATGCTTCTTGCAGGGACAGCGTCAGATTTAGGAAATAGAGCTTCGCTTTCTTGGTGATAGTTAAGTGTCTACGAAGACAATCGGTGCACTGACTGTTGACCAGACTGAGAAAGAAATTAAATTGTGCAAATCATGCCAATAGTTTGGATCAAGTTGTCATGAACAGAATTTCACTGTCATGAGTCTTTGTTTGAATTCGATCTTTCCTTCTGTAGGTTTACTCTCTGCGTTCATTTGTTAGTGCGTGTTTCAAACTGAACTGAGCCTGTCTGAGATTGATCCTGCTTAAAGCCAACATGACAGGAGGAAGGGGGAATTCGGGGGGGTGCGGGGGCGACGACTCTCGGCCACGCAGTCAGCTGCTGTCAGCTGACGCCGGTTCAAGTCCCTTCCCGAGCAAGTGAATGTGTTCATTCGTGCTTCATCCATAATCTACTTGTAGCCCGCTTGAAAGGAAGACAGTCTCAAAGGGCGACGCTGGCCTGCTGCCAGTCGGAACAGCGGTGTCAGAGGAGCCGGGCTTTTGTGTCGGCGAGGGGTCCGTCATTAGGGGCAGCGAGCGAGGATGATTCCCAGGCAGGAAACAGTGTCTAATGGAATTGAGTGGTGACTGCGCTCCCTGTGGGAGCCTGTGCCACAGTCTGTCCGTAATGAGCAGCGTAATGGCACAATTACAGCAGCACTTAATGACTCAGAAACGGCCACCACAGTAAGTGTGCGGACACCCTCCACGGTATATTCCTTCTCTTACCTCATTAGCCGCAGCCCCGCACAATCACCGTACAATTTATAAGCAGTCACATGAAGCTCTGGTGATCTGTTTCTCACTGTATCTATTTTTTTTTTTTTTTTTTTTTTGTCTTTCTGCTGAAAAGCTCAGTGACACCTCGATTTCCAGCGGTGAAGTTTGAAGCGGAATCACTCGATATCTAATCCAACTTTAACACGTCAACGTATGCATTTTACAAACTGCCGACCACTGACGGAGGCAACCTTCATAGAAAAAAAGAGAGGAAGCAAAAGGAGACGCGTCACATCTCTCTGTCTTACACGGTGGCAACCGAACATGACGTCACCCGTTGGGTTGTTCCTTAAAGTCCGGCATTTCGGCCACCCTGTTTTATAACAGGAACCAGAAGCGACCATATTTGGAAGAGCTGGGGTGGATCTGACTGAGAATCCGATAACACTATGCCCCGCCCACCCATGTGGGAAAACTGACTGTACCCCAGGAATGTCAATCAAACCACACGCGCACACACAAATATTCCTTCTCATGGATGCCTAATATCTATTGCAATAATATTTTTGATACATAGTCTGAAGTTTACTTGTGTAAAACCAAACTACAGAGTAAAGATGGCGCGGCAGCTGGCGGGGAGCGAGCGGCGGATCTGACTCGCTCTGATTGGCAACCTGACGATACAACGTCCCGCCCACCGATAGCCGTAACCTCACTGCACTACAGGACTGTCAATCAAACCGACACGCCCCCAAAAATCACAGCTTCTTGATACTTATTTTCGAAGTAATGACAGGAATATTTTCAGATGGACGACCAGAAAAGTAATAAGAAAGAGCGACGTTTAAAAAAACATTTTGGGAAAAAAAATGGACTTAGAATTTAATGAGAAGTTGAATGGGAGTCTATGGCGCCGTCCTCTAGTGGCACTTCGTGGTCTTGCAGGTGAAGGCAGTTATTTCCTCATATTTTCAGACCCAGACGATGCGGCCACTTTTATATACAGTCTCTGGTTGCACTGAACTAACTTTAGACCCACTCTGTAGGCTGTAACGACCCTCCCTGGACATTTGGACGGCACCACGAAAAACGGGACGCACGCTGAATTTTGGATGACGTAAAGACCAATTTTAGATGCAGTGTTTATTTGAAGTATGTATATTGACAGGAACAGACTGGGACATAAAATCATGGCCGCGGCCCAGCACAACGCAAACACACAGGCCCTGGCGGGGTTGTTTTAACATCCAAATTTTAGCTGACGGCATTACACAAGCCAATGTGCTGGTATCACAGATTTTGCTTCATGATTTGATGTTTGTTTTGTTTTTTCCCAACAAAGGAAATAACTACATTTATCATGAGCAAAGCTTATTTTCAGCACGCCATGCGTCTTCAAGAAATACATTTTTCTACCTGACTTTTTTTCTACCTTGATATTGTCAGCCCGTACAGGCATGCATAGAGGGTTTTTATTAAGTACACTATATCTTCCGTCGGACCAAAACACTACATAACACATCAGAGTCGACAGCTTCATCGCAAAAATAATTCTAATCAGTTTTTATGTAGCAAATAACTTCCTTTAGTTTCATTATTTCTTCTACTTTGTTGTCAGTCATCATTATTAGAGATTAGAAGTGTTGCTTTTATGCAGCAGAAATACAGGTGCGGGAGTTATGGCAGGAAAGATTAAACACATATTGCCTTGTAAATGTGGCAGCAGCTCTCTGGGGGAAATCCACTTGACACCGGCGAAGGATTCTGCTCGCCACAGCTAACAGGATCGGATGTTATGTCGAGCAAAGGTACAATTTTCATTAACCTCCAGCGGCGTCGTGTTTTGAATGTGCCAGCCCGGCAATTAGTTGATTTTGACTGATTGATGAAGCCGGTGCTTCTCGGCTCCGATGAAAGATCGGAGTCAGAGAGCAAGTGCACGGTCGACGACCGCGCTCGGGCCTCCGTGCGCGCCCTCTTTAACCTCCGGCGCTCTGATTGACCGCGACGTTGAGTCCGCTGCTCTCACAAGGTCTCTGAAAGCTGTCGAAAATGAGGACAGACTTAACAGAGAAGTCGCCGGGTTCAAGAGGGAAACTTCTTAAAAAAAATAAAACGCCAGCTGTCAAGAATTGTGAAACCGAGAGTTTCTCCTTTTTGTGTGATCATTTCAAATAACAACTCGGCGCTCCTGGGTGGGAACGTCTCACCAGACACCACATTTAAAAGACTGAGAGAGATTGTTGTGTGAGATCAATTTGCACACTTTACAATCAGAAATTGTTTCAAATTGTGAGAAAAATAAACATTAAAGTATTAGAAAACTCTATGTATGCAGAAAGACAAATATGCAAATATATAATATACATGCAGTACTCAGTCATTGTGAAATTGGGTGCTTGTTCTTCTCCACTCCTGCTGTTGGCCATTAGACCCTAATGAGTAATTTGCAGAGCACCAATATCCGTACACTCCACCAGTTTTTACGCACGTGAATGATAAGAACAGGGAAGACGAGCAGTTTCACCAGATTCTTCTGTAATGTCAAGACAATAAAGACAATATCTTAGGATTTAGTTTATAGGATGAATACAAAGTGGTCTGCAATCAAGGATAAAAACGAAAATGATGTAAATACAAGAGAAATATCAAATGAGAGCAAAAGTAAACAACAAAGTCAGATGAAATGGAGAATAGCAGGGAGTTTTTGCAAGTTACAGTTAAAAGATGTGTAAACGGCAAAAGGGGGCTCAACAAGTTATGTATATTCTTTAAATAAATTAACATTTAATAAATAAATGTTTCATATCAACTCAATTTCATAATCAATGCATTATCTTCCTTAATTTCTATTCCCACTCTTGAGAACTGAATGTATGCTGCTCGGTTTGTGTTATTTTGGAAACGACACATGCATTTCTTTGGTACGTGAAGGTGGCACAACCAGCATGCAATGAAAAATAAAGGCCCCGACGACTCAGCCGGGAAGCCCTGTTCTCCGTTCTCACAAAGCTGTTTGGGGGGGAAATGGATAATGATCGGTCTGAAGGCTCCGGCAGAAGACGTTTATCATGCTGATAAGCTTCATCAATGGGCTGAAATGCGGCGTGAAGTAGCTCATCAGATGAACTTGTTTGAGCTCTCCCTGGGCGGTCACTCTCCTCTCGCTAAACTCCGCAGTCAGAGGCAATTGAGTGTGTGCATGGCATGCAAGCTCCGGGAGATGCAGGGCCTAATGCGATATGATTTGCATACACGGGGACCTCGAAAAATAGAAACCTCTACCGTCTATCGAGAAATTAAAGAACCTGCTCTAAAATATCCGCTTCCATTTATATTCCCCGTCCATCCTCATCGAGACATTCAATGGCGCAGAAGGTTGCAGAAGAATCCGGGCTGACATTTGAACACACAGCCTGCCTCTCAATTCTCTCCCGACTCCCTCTTTTTCTAGGGCATTTCAGCAGACTTTATATTGAGCTCATGCACCTCTAACACAGCACCTGATCGATATGTTATTGCTGCATTGTCAGGGACATATCTGCCATTTAAATTCCGGCCGGTCAGCGTGACATTTTTCGCTCGTCGCCACAACGGAGGTCTCGTCTGGTAGGTGGACGTTTTTTTTTTGTTTGTTTTTACAAAATTGGAAATCTCTGAAGGTGACATCATGTGTGTATTAATAAAGCTAAAGTGTCGTTGCTCTTAAAGGTTATCGCCACAATCACCTGGACGGAGATTTGCTGCAGGGGAAGAAAAAGCGAGGGCGGTGGAGGTGGTTGGCGGCGCCCGACTCTCTCCCCGGGAAACAGAGAGTGAACGCAGCATTAAAAATCCTTTAATTTGTTAATTGCAGCAAACGATTTCCCCAGCCAATTATCCAAATGCCACGGTGAAACATTGCGAGACTTTGCTGGAAGTGCTTGGTATCATGCCTCATGCAAAACAGGAGTGCAAATTGCCTCTTTTTTTTCTTCTTTTTTTTTCTCTCTTCCCTCTCAAGAGTTTTTAAATTGTTTAAGCTGCCTTTTGCATTTATCTTTTATGCCCACTGATCTCCTATTGTGTGAAAAATATCATATCCTCAGCAACAGTAGGTCTGTCTGTATGAGCAGGAAAGCAAACATAATGGCGTGCTGGGAGAAATTACGCAGTAATGTAAAATGTGGTTATGCCATAGTTGTTGTTGGAAGCTCTGACCGTAAACATGACACATACGTGTTGAGTAGCTGACTGGATTCATCTGGTAGAATTGCTTTATTTTCTTCTTGGAAAAAAAAAAATTACATTTATATTTGCACATTTGCAATGTATTGATATTGTCTCGCTATTCGCTCTCAAATTAAAAAAAATATACATATTTTGTTAAGTGTGATGTCCGTTTCCATGGCAATAGTATGACTAAGAACTGGAAAAAAAAATCTGTCGCGTCAGCACTCTTATGGAAAGTATGCAATCTTTACGACTCCGGGAAGCAGTCCGACCCTTAGCAACCACCTAGCAACAGAGGGGATTCCTAATCCGTTTTATTGCTTTCTGGAGATCGTTTCTCAAACTGAATATATACCACATATAGGAACACTAAACTGCTTATCCAGCTCAGTCTTGTTATAACTAAGATATCTGCTGAAAAAAAGATATCCATGGGCTCGTGTATTTTTAAGATTTTAGCACCGTGTCGTGTTAAAATCCGGTCATGTTAGGCGCCGCTAAGATTTTAAGGTGGCGACTATCCGTGGTGTTGTGGTACGGGTGCTCGGGGCGACAAAAAAGGAGCAAAAACGACCAGATTTCGCCAAATGGGTCTATTACAAGTAAAAACAACATTATACTGCATGTTATAGGAAATTCAATTCCAACTCTATATTGCCATTGAGATGGCGGAGTGACATTTTCAAGTGATGAGCAGGTTGTGCCGTTAAGCTGATTTGAGCACGTTTCAAACGTACAGTCGACCAATCAGATCTCTGGGTCGGGACTACTTGATGTATAATTGTATTTTTACAGTGTGAAGTTCTAAAATCAAGAAAAATGCTGAAACTGTGAAAAATTGTGCCTCTCTTTTATTCTTTCTTCAGAAATTCTCTGAACAACTTCCCCCTCATTGTCCCGATGGTGTCAAGGTCTCCCACAGCCACATTAGCGTGTGAAAGCGAGCCTTTTGATCTATTTACTCCTTTTAGAAATAAACAATTCTGAGACAGTTCCAGGTTGGGAGAGAAAATGCTCCTAAATCAGCACTAAGACGGTCTGCAGTGCTGCTGTGTGCAGGCAGCTTTGGGAGATTGACATTGCTTAGATTGGGGAAAACATGCCTCGTTTTTTGATTGGCATCGTGACAAAACATTTAAAGCCCCCTCGCACCCACCCCCTTCCCCCAACCTCCTGCTTCTTCCTCCGAAAGCGCATTATATACACTGTGTGGGCTCCCTTTCGTCTGCTGCGGGTCAGACTAATTCTGCATTTGTTATATTTGAGGAAATTGCTGGCAGATTGGAGGTAAAGTGCTTGTAGCAGGAGATCAGGAATTTGATCCTAAGGGCCGAGGCTTCCGTGTGAATACAAAGGAGATGGCGGTGTGGTGTTGCCTCAAATTTGAGGTTTTAGTGTTTATCCCATTAATCCCTGACGCCGGTAACCTCTAATCTGAGCCAACTTCAGCCTCTGTATCGTGGGCTTTGTAGATATTAATCTTCACTATGTCAGCCCGTGTTGTTGTCACATTTAACAGAGCAACAGGATATGGTAAAGTACCCCCTGTGCAAAGGCACAAAGTGGAGAAAAGTATTTCTCGTTGGGTTTGTTTGGCCTATTTATGTCTGTCGTCAAGGTTTTTATAATGCAGCAAAAAGCCTGAAGCTGCTGTCTGAAAAGTTCTTTGATTTGTATCATATAAAGAATTTAAAATATTCATTTTTTAGAGATAATTTAACATTTTAGTGAATTTCTCCAGAAAGTAAGATGAGAAGGTCGATGAATGTTATTCCCGATAGTCATAAATGTTCTACAGAACATCTTTCTTGGCAAAAGTGGTTTAAAAATAAAAACGTTATGTCCGATACAACATTTTACCAAGGATTACAAGTGAGATGCCACTACAAAAAATGTCAGCTTGTTTACAACCTGAATTTGCCTTCACAACCCTAAAAACACTTCATCCATCCACTCAGCATTTAGTAGATCATCTTTACCTATAATATGTGTTGCCAGACACAGTTAATAAACCTTGGTAGAGGCACAGCTAACAGCCTCATTATAACCAAAAGACTTTGGGAAACTGGGCTAAGAAAAAACTACAAAAAAAAAAATCTCAACATGTAATTCCTCTAAATACCTTTTAGATTTCACAGATACAATAAGATTTCCCAAAATAAGTACACTTGTTTTCATTGATTATACAGCCTTCTTATGTTGTTCCCCTTTTTTGAGATTACGCTGCATGTTAATACGATTGCATTGCATAATCTTTTGCAGATTTATCAGCTGTGAATGTCCTGTGCTTCCACAACCAAAAGGAATTCTATTAGATTTAGAAACCTGACTAACCCCAGGCATGTCAGTCCAACAAGACACGCCCCCAAACGTATCTCTCTTTAAGCCCTAATATCTAATTAATGATGGATCATTTTTCAGAAGGACCACCAGAAATGTACTTAGAAGGAGGAGATTTAGCAAACGACCACAATGACTTGCGGGAAAGAAATGTATTGACTTTGTGTTTCATGAGAGAAGTTGACGCTTTATAAATGGGACTCTATTGGAGCCAGCCCCTAGTGGCCCCTCGGTGGTATTGCACCTTAAGGCACCTCCACACTAATAATTGAGCAGGCAAAAATATTAAAAACCACGTTAAAATATAATGCATCACAGGACACTGAGAACAACAACAACCTCAATAATAAAAAACAAGTAGAGCTGTCACCTTCCTGACGATGCCGACAAAAACCGACAACGTGTAAGCTCCGTGTTTTACCGTCTTACTCCTGGTTGGAAAGTAAGACTTGTGCTTAACTATACAATATCAACATTGCCTTTCCTTTAGAAAACTGAGGAACTCTGAGCTCTGAGCTCTGAGAAGTATTCCTAATGGTACGTGCAACTCGTCTCTGTCTTTCTCTCCCTTTGCTCTCCTTTTTCATTCGTCCTCTCTCACTCCCTGCTCTACCATCTGTAATGAGCTAAGCAGTGGAGTGTAAGCAGCTTCTTAGATAATGAGGCACAACTCCCAGGGGAGTCAAGCTGGGCCCACAACTTTAATACACCATTGCTTCATCCTGAAAATGAAAGCTTTTCAGAATGGAGAGACTGTGCAGAGAGATGTACGCTGCTCGAGAGTCAAGAGCAGATTCCTATCTGTGGCTGCCGTCCAAAAACACATGATTTAGGAAAACAACTTGATAGTGCAAATACTTATCGGTATTGCCCAAGTGAAGGATACAAACGCTTAAGAGTCTGCCTGATTCAGCCTGTTTTAAAACAAAACTGCTCCAACAGGCCCCCAAATCACAGAGCATACATTTTTCATTACATGCTGCTCTAAGTAATGATGGTCACATTTCTTGCATCTTTCAAATAGCACTAAATGCATTCTGGGAAAGGTCCCCAGCTGTGATGCAATGCAGACACACATATATATATATATATATATATATATATATATATATATATATATATATATATATATATTTTTTTTTTTTTTAGAAATAAATGCTATAGGTTATCTTCTGGTTGGAGATACCTGCTTGGCAGTCGACGGCAGCTCTGGGAGAGCAGAGACCTCCAGCTTTTCTTGGAGGATATCTCCATAATAGCCTCATTATTCAACTGTGAGCCCACAAACACTCAGGCTGAAGTAATGAGCCCCTCACTAGTTGCTGAGTATCACCTTTTTTTTTTTTTTTGCAAGAGGTTGCATGGAGAATGCATCCTGATTAGAAGAGCTGTTTGGCTATTCTGAGGGAGAAATGCTGTAAAACTCACCATCTTAATTTTTTTTGTTTTGTTATTGTTTTCTATTCATTAAAATCAGGAACAGACCGCTCAGGAATAATAAATGCAAACAACCAAGTCTTATGCCACAGACCGCGGCCTGAAGCGCATTAAATAATTCAAGCAATGGTTCACGAATATGTGCAGTTGAAAACCGAAGACGAGTATTTTAAATTAGCCGTGTGTGTTTTCTATGTCTTGCTCGAGTTCAGCACATAAAAATAAATGACCAATATACTAGACATCGTAATCGGAGAACATGCGGTTGAGAAAGTCATTTTGCTGGTCTTGCTCCAGTTTAACATGTTTTAAAGAAATAGACTGATATTTTGAAAAAAAATGTGATCTTTCTCTTTCTAGCTCAGCGTTACATGAGAAGATTGAGAGGACGAACTCTTACCTCTCTGAGCAGCATCCATCTTCTCATGTAACTCTAAAACAGCTAATAGGTGTAATGATAAGACACTATATAGTAGTACATATCTGAGGAAAGGACTTTTTACACCACTACATCTATTTGACAACCGTAACTACTGATTTTGTAGACGGCTACCCTGCACACAAAACGTGAGAAACTACCAAAATGATGCTTATTTTTAGATTAAATGTCCTAACAGATACTCCAATAAAGCATTGCTTATCTCGTTTTAGAATCTTGATTCATTGTCATTTTTAAGCTTTTTTGCTGGATTTTAATCCTCAACGTTTAAAGTCGGCCTTAAATTCATCAGGAAAATTCTTCAATCAACCTTTTGACCACGTTTTGGTTCAGATCTGTAGAGCATTTGGATCTAAATCCATTTAGTTATAACTTTTCTTTGTACATATTTTTTAATTAACGTTTTCTTGGCATAACAAAGCCACTATCACTAAAAAAAAAACAGCATACATTTAGTATGTGCTTATCAAAACAGACCAAAATAAAAAATATGACAATAACAAAAACTAATAAAACACGAGCAGGTAATAAATTAGGAAAAATAAAAAGTTATTCTATACAGAAATACAGTTAAAGGAACATGAAGACAGACAATTTGCCTTGAAACATATTTCTTTAAAATACAATTGAGCCAAAAGTTCATAATGTAAATTAAAACTATTGTGTGTACTTCTCATTGCCCAAGTAGTTTGGGGCCTATATTTTATATAATCAATACATTAATAGCTCGTTAACATTTGTATCTGCAGACTTGACAGAAAATGAGAAACCCCATTATCCTTTATTAAACATTTGATCACTTTTTCATAAACAGAACATTTGACTGCCTTGGTTTTGATACTTTTAAACGCAAGCACATCTAAATTTTGAATGCACGTCTTCAGTAATGAAGCACTTTCATTTATTCACTGGAAATTTCAACACTGACTTTTTTATTTGGTTTAATGGTTCCAGATTTAGCCTCTGGTTTAAATCCAAAGCCCCCCTCCAAAAAAAGCACATTACCAAAACTGGAGGAAACAAATTTGTGTTGGTTTAGTTCAAGAAATTAAGAAAAGTCATTATCAGTGAGTTTGCAGACACCGACTCTGAATCCATTTCATCTGGGCTACGACCAAGACGGCACCAGCCAGCCTGCTAATGCGATGCACAGCGACGACGGCATCACAGTTTAATTAATGATCATGGTTCTGTCTTTCGGCTTTGTCTAATCCTCAAGAGAATGTCACGCCGCTACTCTTCCCACATGACAAGAGAAGCTCAAGTCATCTTACATTACTTTTTTTTTTACCCCCCCTTTTGTATAATTTAAAGTGCCGGTAATTTACATAATCTGCCCTCATGTAAGCATCCATTAGCACTTCTTCCCTCTGTGTGTGTCGTAGTGTGAAGGCCTTAGCTCCGGCTGCCTCGGAGCTGAAGTGGTATGAAACCCAGAGTCCCCGCTTGCCACCTGTGTCCCAGTATAGCAAGCAACACGACGGATAGCGGCGCTGTCTGGCCCCGGGGGGGTCCTCGCTATCCGTGATGGATACCCTAAACACAGGCTGCCGCTTGTTGTGCCCGGGGTTACCGCCTCGAAACCTGGGTGGGGATCTAAATTAGCTTGTGGTCGAAAACACGCTCCGACGTGATGTGTGTGTTTACAAATGCGAGAGTACAGCGTCCCACTGGCTCTCAAGTACACGTCATATGCTGCTGCCATAAACAGCATTATGTCTACTGCGCACACTGTTCTGTACACACTTTTCCGTTTGTTTATTTATAACATGCCTTGGTTAGGTCAGTGGTTTTGGCCCCCCATCTGACAAAAAATAAGACTTCTCCGAGGGATTCAACGTCCGCCCCATGTTTCAGCTTGTTTTTCTTTTTTACTTTTTGCCAATTTGGCGCCGCTACAAGTCAACCAAATAGCAACTGCTGTTAGCAATGAACTACTATGCATATACATATATCACTAGATTGTTTTGAGCATTTTAGTATTACTCCTATGTGGGTGTTTAGGGATGTTTATTAATGATAGAAGTCCGCAAAAATCATAATCTCTGGAAGTTCTACTTAAATAAGGAGTTGTAGGTATGGCTGGGTATCATTCAAACATTTTTTTGGGTACTGCTACCGAGACAGGTTTAGGGGTGAAAATCGACTTGCAAAGAAGGTGAAATAAGGCGATCTAACAGAAGAATGATCTAAACCGAGTGTTTCATCTATGTGGGGTGGTCTCCCAAGTAGAGGCTAAACGTTTGGTCGATGCTGCATTGACTCACTGATGCCCGTGAGATTTTGCGTAAACGGTGCAAGAGTTATGCGTTTCAAAACAAAAACGGAACAAGTGTGGATGTAACGTAGGTATCGGAATTTGAAGCTGAACGATGACGCATTTCGCAGAACTACGTAGAATCGAAGCAGATTCTGTCGGTGCCCAAAAAAAGCATCCGAGTTCAGGAAACCAGCCAAATTCTCAGTTTGAGGAAAGAGAACATGAATAGCTTTAGAGAAGTCCAAAAATTGGAAACCAACAAAGTCCACTGGCTCGGCCATCGTGGTGAGACAGCAAATTGTATTTCCTCTACTTATGACTAGTTTCACATTTGTCTCTTGCAAAAAAAAACAAAAAAAAAACAACAACCTCGTTTACAATTAAGCTTTCTTTGCCCCATTTTATCTCCACTGTGCTTCCTGCTAACGCTGTCACAGTGACACTGCTGTGGGCATAATCACGACGGCTGACTCTCGCGAATGATAATAATGTATTTACACCTCCGGCAATGCTTTATTGAATTTATTTTCTTTATCCTTATTATGCGTCTCGCTCGCCTCCTTCATTTATTGACCTTAACTTTTACCAGGTTTCCTACGACAGAAAGGTACCAGAAAAGAGGGAAAGTTTTACAAGATGGCAGAGAGACCACCTTCATGGTTTTGAGGCGGTGGCGCTGATGATGAAACAGAAAGTGGGAGTTGCGAGGGGAGAGTTAAAGGTGGTAAGATTTTCATTGGAGGATGGACGGGATTAGGACCGACTATTTTAGAGGGACAATTAAAGTCAGACCGTTTGGAGACAAGGTAAGAGAGGCTAGATTGAGAGGCTGTGGACATATCGGTGGAGGGATGCTGACCAGGCAAAGAGGAGGTTTATGGATCTGATGACGCAAAGGAGGAAGATGGAAATGGATGATCCGCTGTGCCGACCCATAGTGGGGTAAAGCCAAGAGAAGATGGCTTTCACACTGTTTCTGTGCCAGAAAACAAATGAAACTTGGGTCTCTCTAAGTGCCAGGAATCCCTGACAAGCATGCAGAGTGGAATAACAGCCTTCTGTAGGTGGCACTATAAACCTGAGACAAAATATTATATTTCCTACATGGCTAGCAACTCTCAAACTTCTCGCAAACCTAATTTAAATACTAAATATGCATATTAAACGTAATCACGCACGAGTAACATCCATGTTAACGTGCTGGCCTTTGCTGTGTCATCTTGCCTTTAACACCACAGTTTCAGTGGAAGTAGTGTGAAGACGCCAACGGAAATGTGCATCGTGCCGTACACCATCTTGCGCGTGTGCACGTAACGCCCACAGTGGGGACACACTTCCAAAAAAAACACTCTGCTGTAACACTACTAACGGATGGAAATTCTACAGGTTTGCTTTAACTAATATCCTAATGCATTACACTTTGGAACGAGCTCCACAACAACACAGCAAATGTTCGCATTAAGGAAGTAAAAGTACCAATTTAGAGGGTCTTTAAATTGCAGTGTGAACAAAGCCTTGAAGACAACAGCTTGCGCGCGCACACACACACACACACACACACACACACACACACACACACACACACACACACACACACACACACACACACACACACACACACACACAGCCTCACTAAACGTATGCTCAATCATGCATCTCTGTGCTGTCACATACAGTTAACGGAGCGGCCCATCATTTATTGTAGATTAATCCTCGTTCCGCACAGTGTCGGGACCTGCACTTTACCTTGTTTTATCGTCATTAACGGGAAGAGATTGAAGAGCGCAAGAGCGTGCGGGACGAGCGAGGACAAAAGAGCGTACAGAGGAGAAGAAAATATCCAGCAAATGGTGATATTGCGTGGGGGAGGCAGGGAAAGCCGGGGCGAAGTAAAGGAAAGTAAATGAACCTATGACGGCTGGAATGCAGGAGAACAAGATGTTCCAGGTTAGATTTTAACACCTCGCCGTTCCAGTAAATGGCCGCCGTGTGATGTTAGATAGTGCAGGGTCGCGGTAACAGAACGGACTGGTCAAAATAGGACAGGCACTGGCTGCATCAAAGAAAAAAAAAAAAACAGGTGTACAGGAACAACCCCCTCCCCCCACCCCCCTCAAAAAAATAAAAAAAAAGAGAGAGGTGTAGAGCAGCTTCCTGCTTTAATGAAGCCTACAGCTTCGGCGCTTGCCTCCATGCTGCAGCCCCCTGGCGTCTGCCCTTGCTGTCAAGACCATGTCCGAGCCGTGCGGAGCAGCGGTGACAGCTGTAGCGAGCCCACTTTGAAGTCCGGAGTGCAGCAACATGGTAGATAATGACCCCGCCAATCTCCTCCCACCGCCCTGTCTGCTTCCCCTGGCCTCTGCGCTGGGGCCGAGAGAGGGAGGCCTAATGAGCATACTTTTCTGAACAACTTTTCACTGAAGGCAAATGCATTAATTCTTGATCCGCTGCCACACTTCATAGGGTTCGGTCTTCCGAAGGGAGCGAGGAATGAGTCAGGGCGAGAGGGAGAGTCGCTAATGCATGTTTGCAGGAGGAAAAAAAAAAAAAAACGACAAAGTGGAAGAGACAGGACACGGAGATGCTCGGATGGTGAGAGAGATCTGCAGCTTTGTCGAGCGGCGTGACGGAGAGCGAGAGAGACAAGGTTCAGACGCGCAAGTGACTGCTGGATTTAATGATATCGAGGTAAATAAGCTTCTTCCCAAACAGTTAAAGGGGGTAAGCTGTCCGATAGTTGGTGTAATTAATGAATGTTTACCTGCTTAAAACCCCAACCCAGGTGCCGCCCGAGGATAGACGCTGAATGCTTCTTCATTTGGGCTGTCAGGGTTACAAAGAGGACAGGTAATCCAAATCAGCTCTGCCAAGGACAGCTGCTTCATCACAATTATAACAAGGTGTCTGCCTGCTGCATCCATACCTGCAGCACTTCAAACAGGTCGAGGCTAATCAATCCGTAACGTTTCCCCGCCGGCAGCACCGGCTTCGCTCTTTTTTTTTTCTCCGGCAGGGGATGTTTGATGTTAACTTAAGTTCCCGACAATGTTCCATTAGCGGGATCAGGTTCAATACGGCAAAATGGAACCATCACAGTGAAATGATTCCTCATAACAAAAGCTTCGGGGAGGTGCGTGGAAAGAAAGAAATCGAGTTATTGGTGTCAGAGTTGTGTTTAAATGGTGACAGATAATAGCAATTTGTGTAGGTTCAGACCGAACTCATTTCTTACTCCCATTTCCTCCGGGTGAGGAAAAACACAATTACTTCCTCCACCACAGAGGCAACAATCATTTCATGCCCTTTTTTTTCTTTTTTCAGGCAAGTTTAAACTATCTGGCATATCTTCAAACAACAGGTTATCTACATTATTCTGTAGCTTGTTTCCACATATTTGGGTCAGTTTTTATCAGCGTGAGGTTTTTTTTTTTTTTTACTTTACTGTACATCTGATGATGAATGGTCTGTTGATGCCCTGAGAGATCTTTACCTGCAACACGCTGTATATCACATCAAAAGCAAACAAAACACAAAAGGCGCTATCAACTCCGGCAGGAATTGGACCGTAGGGTCCATAGATCACACTATTTTAAGGCACACACTTCAGACAAAACAAATAAAACCGAGCCACGAGGGAGGAACCTGTACGAAGCGTCTCAAAACAGCTGATGCTTCCACTTCCACCGTAACCGCGGTTTATCATCTCCTCAGAATAAATGATCTGCATCCGTGGCCTGACACGAATTATAAGGTGGTGGTCTTTTGTACTGGACACGCCTGCATGCTATCGGGACAAATACAATGCAAAGTATTACAAGCCAGATTGCAATCGGTGTTTATAAGCATGTGTTTATGCACCTTGTTGGGGAAAAAAAAAAAAATAAATGACCCACCCAATTGCTTCAAATTAAAGTCACTTATCAGTTTATTCAAATTACAAAACGAAAAAAAAAAATCCCTTTTCTCACTTACTGTTTTTTTGGGGGTTTTTTTTGTATAAAATTACAAAAAAATAGCAACAATTGATTCCTTCTCAATATTGCAGCTTTCCCCCCTCTCCTTTTTGGGTTCAAATTACTCTCCAATGAGTTAGAAAAGAAAGCTATTATAAGTGGACTGCAGATCACAAATCTGTCAGTGTAATTTCTTTCTCTGGTGTGAGCAACACGAGCTAAAATCTGTTCTGTGTTGAAGTGGAGAAAGAGATCTCGAATGACAGCAAATGCACCCAGAGCGACCCCATCAGAACGTCAGACGTGCTCGGACGGGACGTTGTCAGGTTACGAAGCTTTAAAGATGGCACAGAAAAGTGCGGATAAAGTCGTAAACTTCGGTATCCGGCATGGCGAACAGGCTAACGACGGGGAGTCGTAACTTATAGGGCTTCATTTTAATGTCAATTCGCTCCATCAACATGCTCTCAGATATCCAGGCAGCATCCACCATCTCCTCCGCTCCGTGAATAATTTAGCGTTTTACATCAACAAGAATAAAAACAATCGATTTTCTCTTAACGAGGGGCCCCGTCTTCGACTAGCTACGCAGTAGACAGCCTCGCGACTTTGCAGGTCAAACTTCTTTACAGATCGATTCGGCGTGCAGCGAACTGGAGAAGATCGATCTGTGGCGCAAATGTGGTCTCGTCAGTAAAACGTGACGGCGAACGCGCGTACAAATGTATCAGCAGAAATTTGAATCCATACGAACAGGACAGTTTGTGACTTTTCTTCGGTTCGAGTTGTATTTATTTTGTTGTTGTTTCACTTTTATCAGTAAACTTGAAGTGGAACGAGTGTATTTAAGGCA
This sequence comes from Embiotoca jacksoni, assembly GCF_022577435.1. Lineage (NCBI taxonomy): Eukaryota > Metazoa > Chordata > Actinopteri > Embiotocidae > Embiotoca > Embiotoca jacksoni. The sequence continues at coordinate 2,692,182 of NW_027185329.1, forward strand.
GTCTTAGTCTAGCCTGTTAGCAGGCTCACATTTGGTCATTAGCGCTAAACACAAAGCGAAGTACAGCTGAGGCGAACGGTCCTGTCAGTTTTGGTCTGAAGTGCCGGATAACCTTCATTTTTCAATAGGCTGATGAGTGATGCTTGGGGAAGAGTTCACAGATCACCGAAGAGAATTCATCCTGAGGGCGGACATAAATGTACGTAGCAGCTTTCACAGGAATCCACCCTGTATTTTTACAGCACTTGACCAATAACTATAAATGTCTACTTCACGGTGTGGCGAGTGCAGAGGTCTCTCAGCCGTTTCCCCCTCTGAAGTGTCCTCGACGAAGACACTCCACCCCCGTCGGCTCCATCTGCTCCTGCACTCTCGCCTCCCTTTAGAATATATGGGCGAAGAGAGAATTTACCAAAGAGGATCAGTGAAGTATAACAGTGCTATTATCGTCATCACACACTCCGAGAAACCCAATGAAACTGCAGCGTCGCCTGAGGGAAGTCAAGAGAATCTTTTTTTTTTTTTTTTTTTTTATATGTAGTATATTTCATGTCCTGGATGACCGAGAATCTTCAAAGACATTTTTTTTATTTTTTTTTTCCTCCGGCATCACTTCCTTATCGGTCTTTTTTTTTTTTTTTTTCATTTGTCGGGCGAACTTTGTCCGCGGCCGCAGCCCCCTGGAAGGCCCTCTGCCCCGCGGTCTCCAAACCGCTCAACATACGTGGCGATAGATCAAGCACCTGTTTCTGCCCGTCACATCCGCTCTCGAAAACCACCGTGGCTCCTCTCGAGCCGACAGTTACAGATGACCGTGCGTCCGAGGGCTGATGCAGATGATGAATGGATGAGTCCACTCCGCGCGTTACGTCCTCTCGCTCGTCTTTCCGTCTTCGGACGAGCCGAGCGGGGAGTTATTATTAAACCGCAGTATCTCCACAGTCTGTCCGGCGGTTGAGAACACTCTGCTCTGATTAAATAAACCGAAGAGCATCACACACATTCCCCCGCTCGCGCTTCATTTCCTACACTTTCTTCTCCTTGCACTCATCTTTGTCTTCATGTTCTCTTTTCATCAGCCCTGACATCCATAAACTACAAAAAAAAAAAAAAAAAAGAAGCCGGGCTCGGGATCTTCAGAGAAGGAACAGCACCACTTTGCTGTCTTGACGAGAACCCGGGAGAGGAGAGCCGAGGGAAGAAACATTTACTCATTCTGTTTGCAGCAAAGGGGATGGGCTCCGTGCTCTGCCTCCCTTTGATTGTAATCCTATCTAGGCCAGCACAAGACACTGGAGACTTAATTCCCTGAATCTTCGTTTGCATGGGTAAACAGGAGATGGAGTCCAATGGTATGGAGTGTTTGTTTTTTTTGCCTTTCAGCAAATTTTCTAAGTGCCGCTGTGCATCCTACACACAGCTAAAAGTTGTTCATTGTTGTTTTGTTGTTGCTGTGGGCGCCGTACTGTTCTTCTGAAGCGGTGTGCTTCTTTCGTACGTTTCCCCCCCCCCAAAATGCTATTTTTAGATCAATTATGTCCATAAGTTGTTGCAGGCACAAAATGCACACAAGGAAATGTAAATACACATCTCCATGTGCTCGGTTTATACCGCAACGGCTCCTCTTTACGGAGATGCTTCATAAAGCTCGAAAAAGCCAAAGGCGAGAAAAAAAAGTGCAGCAGGGAGGCGGCGGGACAATTTGACAAAAATTCTGACGCAACATCGTCTCAGATGGTTTGACTGAAATCAATGCGAACGGCAAACAAATTCAATCGAAATCCCGAACCAGAGCAGTGTGACATGAAAGTATGAATTATTCATACGTACGCACTTAAGGATCACAAACGTCGTTCCGTGGCCGGAGGGCCCGTGTTGTCAGTAGTCTCATTATCCCCCTCACCACCACCATTAGAGGCCTTGGACATGAGCCTGACATGCTGATCTGCTGTGGTTCATTTTTTTTTTTTTTTTTTTTCCCCAAGCCACATCTTCTCACAAAGACCTCAGAGGTCCAAATATATTTGCGAAACCGTCGGTGCTCATCCACGGCTGCAGCTCCCTCCTCCAGAGGAGTCATTTAAAAAGTAATGAAGAGGAGACGTCCCCGCGCCGTCCGCCAGGTGCTCACACGCACGCACCCGTCATGCATAAGATGCGCGGTGGCATGCATCACACGTGCCCTCCTGCCGGGAGGAGCGCCGCCATAAGTGTCATGTTGCGGTGACGGCGGCGTGTCATGTGACACGGTTGTTCATCACATCTGCCCTACTTAGCAACAGCCGAGACACAAGTTATATAAAATCCTTGAAGAGCTCACAATAATGTCATCTAATCCACCGTCATATTAAAGCACCTTAGAGAAACAGATGCGGTACATAAGGCGTCGATGTGTTTGATGTTTTTTCTCCCATTAAATTGTGCATTTATTCCTGAATCTAACAGGTTTTTTTCCCCCCATTTTGCCTTGTTTTGGTTAATTTACTTATGATGTAGTTTCAAATGATACGTGACTTGCAATTTTTACCGCGACCAATAATTGTATATTTTTTACGTCTGACCTTGCTAAAGTTTGCATGTTTCGTTAAATATTTGATGATCTGAAAAGCGCTCTCCGTCTCCCGTGTGACTGACAGCCCTCTGGAATAATGACCGACAAAGAAGAAAACAGAGAAGGCTAAAAACCTGGGGAGTGTTTTAGGTTTAGGCAGCAGATAAAAGTCGAGTTGCGAAGGGTCTCATGATCCCTGGAATAAAGAGATGAGGAAAACAGCTCAATAACATATTGACACGAGCCTTTAATGTCTTTCAGAGTACAAAGTGGAGCTGCAGCCCTCAGGGACACGCTCCCTGCTGTGGCCCATGGTGAATGGGAAGCCCTGACATTTCTCTTTGGGTCTTAATTTCAACTGCTTGTCACATTATGCACAAAAACTTTTATAATTTGTTTTTTAATGACACTAAAATGACAAACTTTTAGTGTCTCATTTGAAAATCTACGCTTAACGTTCTCTGGTAATGAGCTACAGTGCATTAATATCCATTGGTTTCATAAAAAATGTTTTAAAAAAAAAATGATACTGCCAAGATGTTGACTGTTCAAGGAAATCATTCAAATATATAAAAAAAAAATAATGAAATCAAAGTTTTTTTATGAGGGGGGTCGAGGGGGATGCGTTAAAATATCTGTATGCTGTATAATCTGATGAAACTTCAACTCCTGTCATTTTGTTAAAGTCGCAGGATGAATCAAACTCTCTTCAAAGTCTTTCATGCAGGAGACTGAGAAAAGCCAAAAGTCAATATATTCATTTTAAGAAACGGAAGTAACTTTTGTTACGTATTCAACCTTAATCATGTATGTCATAAGTAATGTACTTATTGTGTCACACTTAATCCACACCACGATCTTTCCCTGAACCCAACCACGAGGGTTTTTGGTTCCTTAACCTGAAGCATCTTGTAGGAATCTCTGACGCCCTGAGATGAGAACGGGTTGACTTTATGTAGTCATATTAAACGACATAAATCCAATAGTCCCAGCGGTTGCAGCCACAAACATTTATCAAGGCAAAAACAGAGCTGCACACAAGCTGTATCAAACACGCACACAAAATCAGAAACAACACAAGGGCAGGTGTGTGCTCACTTCACTGAGGGTAGATGTTCCTGAGCGAAACGTTGAAGTGACAGGGTCTACTGAGAGCATTTAGCTTTTAGCCAGACCCTGCATGCACCTGTCTGTCACGCAACATCTTGGCGGTGTTTGATTTGAGTCCCTGCTCGCCAGGCGGTGCGTCAAATTAGTGATTAATTACGGTGGATACGACTTCTTTCTGAGCCGATGTCATTCTGACCTCTATAATGATGCAAGTCTATATTTCACAGCATTGTTGAGCTTTTTTTTTTTTTTTTTTTTTGTACAATCTGCTTGCCGAGGCTACCTGATACTAGCTCGGGGGATCTATTTTTTGAGAGATATCTTGCAGCTGTTCGAGCCTCCTCTCTTCCACTGGCCGGAACCTGACTGAACAAGCATCTGAACTCCAAATGAACTCATGATTACTTTTCTTTTTTTTCTTCTCCTCACTCTTACAGATCACTCAAAACATTTATGTTGTTTGATGAAAATCCCAGAGTCTTTCTGTGTTGTTGTTTTTTTCAAATCGGGAGTGATTGATCCTACGTCCTCCGTGTAATCAATGTCTCACAATGTTTTTAAGGCTCCGATGGAGTCATGAAGATTTTAAGAGTCCACAAAAGATCAAAAAGCCTTCAGTTTAAAGAAATGTCAAAAAGCAAGACGTTTATATAAGAAAAAATGCCTTAATCATTGAGGTGGACTGCAAAATATTTACCCAAATCAATAGAATACCTTCCTTGGTGTTGAAGTTGGCCACTCATGGGACATCAAGTTGTAAAATATGAGCTATAATACACAAGCTGAATGCAAACTGTAATCCCGAATTTGTTTTTTAAAACTTGAGGCTCGACTTGGTTGATACAGACATTACAAACGTGTAAACTGGGTCTTAAAGAACATTTGTAATGTAGTCTAACAAAAATCATTAAAAAAAAAAAGACCTTTACCATAAGATTGTAAGCTTTTAAGCTTGTTATGTACTTGTCATACATGAAAAAAAAATCGGTGCATTTTTTGGGGATATTTTGTTATTTATTTGTCATTTAAATTAAAATTTCTTGGTAAAACATAATTTATATCAAATGTCAGGTCAGTTACATTAACTACATTCCTTATTAAGATCACCTGTTTGGCTCTTCACAACAACAAATGAAATATTGACAAATGAAATATTATCAAAATAATACGTCAGTTTGGATTTCTAAATTAAATCCCAGTCCAGAGCAAAGATTCACGACGGAACAAAAGTGTTTGAGAACGCTTTGAACCGTCCTGACGCTGATGGTGTCGCCTTAGACTCTCCTTGTCAATTCACACGAGGGAAGTTTTGGAATATAACAATAGTTAGTTTTTTTCTGATTACCAGATGAGAAACCAACTCCTCTAAACGACAAAACTGCTCTGGGAAAACTAAAAAAAAACCCGGGAGATCGCATGTCTCAAGTTCACAGCAGACATTTGCGTAAGACCCTTGGTATTCAGGTAAAGCACCATGAGCGGCTACAAAACTCTAAACCCTATTTTTTTTTTTTTTTTTTTATGTTTTTTGCCATTTCATCACTACTAAATATGCAACTGTTGCAGGTAACTTACTTTAACTATCCTCATTCATGTTTTGAGACGCTACAAATTATATCCAGCTACGAAAAAGCCAGAAAAGTCGGCTGTTAAAGCAGAAGTACGGAGAGTCGTTGCCGTGGAGATGTCACACCGTCTCGTCTGGTTGTTTCACTATAAAGTGGCAGATGTTGCAGAGCGGTGAATTTCAAGTAGTTGCACGTTTTTCGTCGCAAATCTTTGGTCTAAACTGGCAGTAACAGTTGCAGTACCTGGTACTTACAGGGTGTAAATATCATTAAATAATCCATTTCTACATTACAACTGGTCTGTGGTGTATTGAATTGGAGGATTGATTTAAAAAGAGGTCTTCCTAATTGTTATAATTTGACCTGTGATGACTACAACTACTTGAGAAGTAATTGAAGTATTTTAATTGCTGCAGTGCTTCTGAGAACCGCAGTTATACGGTCCAATTCATATTCAATTTATTATTCAAAGGACACTTAAGACAGCTGATTGACATGGAAGGTAAATACATTTAAAGCCAAAGGGAAATATAATGCAAAACTGGGTTGGAGAAAGTGAAACCTGTGTAATCAGGGGCAGCAGCAGTACTGTTCCGCCTCTCTTCAGTTTCAAACCTCCTTCAAATGTTTTTCCTCATTTTGTTCAGTCACTGTGAATAAGGCGTAAGAGATCACCAGTGTGACTATAATGTTGTTGTTTTGTAAAAAAAAATAAAAAATAAAAAAAAGACGCTTTTGTCTGATAAATGAGAAAAGTAAACCACTTCTACAAATATTTATTACATTACAACAAAACCAGATATTTACATCTTTAGTGTCACAGAGATTCAAGTGTTGAATGTGTCCAATTTAAGTTACAAAAACTCATTGATCAGTAGAATAAATCAAAAGCTCATTATGCACGGAGAAGTGAACACGGCACTGAGCTGGGAAATGAGTTGTGCTGTTTGCTCCGTTGCTGCATATATAGTGCAACAATTAGTGGAAAAAAAACAACCTCATCTGCAGTCGGCTCTTTATTCCACGTAAAAATGTCCCTGTTTATTCCACCTTGGAGGTGACTTCTCATCAATATCACTGCGTTTAAAACATTAATATCACACCCAATGGCCACGTTTTCCATCTGCGATGAATATTCAAAAAAACGTGTCCGGATGAAGGTAAAAAAAAACGATGATCAGGACTCCGAGCTGTTTCTTTTCTGTGAGTATTCACTTCCTCTTTCGACCCCGTCTCGTAGGAAATCAGTTTAGTTGTATGTGATTTCTAAGTACTATCGATGTCTTTACATTTAAGTAATGTACATCATCTCTGGCTTCATGTTTACAGGGAAGGTTTTGTTTTGAAATTAATCAAACGAAACGTTTAAAGGCTGTCGCACACAGCTGGGGCGGATGGTGGGAGCACAAAGCGTATAATTCTCATATCAGCGAGCAGGTTTGGAGATGTACTCGCTTTTGAACCATGCGTTCACATTTACAACTGTTTTGAACGTTATCGACTGTAGGACTCCACTAGAGGGCACAACCAAAACAAAAACAGTGATACCATTAGAACATGGTGCTTGGCCTGATGTAAACAATAAACATGCCGACAATTTTAGGGGTTCACATACTTTGCTGATTCTGCATCTTGTGTTCTTTTCTGAGGACGTACACCACCCACGCTTCAAACAGACGCAGGATACCTGAAGCAGCCGTCATGTGCATGAAAACGCGTAGAAAGCCAGTATATTTCACACACACACTGTGGGTAAGGTTCGGGAAAGGTCATATTTCGGTTGCCGTTCTTCAAGATTTCACATTTAGATTTAATCCGTAAAGGCGCTTTTATCCCTTTTCGAAAATCTCAGATTTATCGAATAGAATTTTTTGATGCAAAAGGAATTTTTCTAAAATCCCTTATGACATCCAGACAACATTTTGCGTGTCCGCATTTTATTCTCTGAGGATGCATGACAACATCACCGATGCGTTCATGATGTTGACCAACAAAGTCACAGAGTGCTCTTCAACAGACAACGTGGCAAAATGAAGGACAGACAATCCATACGATCCTGTTTTTGCGACCCACAGACGGGTCCAGTCATTTTTATTCTTTCTTTCTTTCTTTCTTTCTTTCTTTCTTTCTGTTGGAAGGTTTAATTTTCGATTTAAAACTACCATCGATTATCCTCCTTTACGGCCAATCTGTTCAAACACACCACATTTTCCCACAGTGTTAAACTTTGTGCACAGACTAACTCTCTGCATGCGCCTGAGGATACACGACAACCAAAATCTCAAACTTGCTTACATCTCCTTACAACTGCAAATTGGAGCATTATTAAAATGTATGAGGCAAAAAGAAAAGCTGATTCGGTGGCGAGAACAGCCAGTCCAGACACGTTTGTTTCAATATGACAGAGCAGAGTGTCAGGGCCGCGTTGTGAAACAAAAGGGAAGAAGGACTTCTTTTTTTTTTTCATTTCATTTCAAGAATTAAATGCAAATGTTGAGAGTATTGTCGACATGTTCAGAAAAGAAGTGTGAATGTCATTTAGAGTATAAAGGGGAGACTTCAAGAGGAAAAAAAACAACTTTTGACAACAAATCAAACTACTTAAGTACTTAAAAAAATACAATGTGTATATGAACCGGTGAAATTTGCACTTCAGATTAAGTTTTAGTAACAAATACATTATTTCTCTTTGAGCACTTAAACACGGTTCAGAAAAAAAAAATTGGACTTTGAAGAGATTGTGGCAAAAATTGAGTCCGTTCAGAAGAAGTCACAAACTGTGAAGAGTTGGCCGCATTGAAATAGCTTTTAGTGAACTGATTCAAGGGTATCGACGATCACACCCACGGAGAAGATGTGTTGTGTCACCAGACACAATCAGAGAATTGTTCAATTGTTTTGATCCTGAAGGTGTGGAGATCAGGTGGCATAACGCCATCAATGGTTGCATTGATGGTGTCAAGTCGCTAAATTGTGTAGATGGAAGCCTACAGAACAATGATTTTGACTTTGTTCTTGATATTTTAACTGAAAAAAAAAAAAAAAAAACCTTTCTCAACTCAACAACTGCCCAATGGACAAGTGTCAAGCTTTTGTATTTTGTCGAAGCTGAAGTCACCCACAAGTTGAAGGCCTCAGAGTTTTAGATCTCCTGTGAGTCAACCAATGGAAACACAAATAGAGCACACAAAAATAAAACTTTAGTGAAAACACACTCATTACAGCCCGCTGCTAAAAGGCTATCAAAGGCATCGACTGCAGAGTGCAAATTAGAAAAACCCGAAGCCTCGTAATGGCATATGGCTTATCCGCAAATGAATTCCCTTTGATATGCAGTTTAATACTTCCTCGCACATTTTCACTGCTACAATGACATGCGACTTTAATTTATCCCAAGAGAGGTGAATAGCCCAGCGTGAAGGGATATCACTGTTTGAATGAGGAGGCCTGATTGTTGCCGAAGACAGAAAATGTAGCTATCATCTCAAAAGGATTTAAGAGCACCTAGCCCCTCCGGTAGTTCTGAGATGCAAGTAAATGACCCTTTATTCACATAATACGGAGGAGCCCGCTCATTGTAAGCAATTCCATTGAAAATGCTGCCTCGTATTATTATGAGACAATTGGGTTTGAGCTGAATCCGGGGAAGGTTATCAGGCGAGCCGAAAACTCGGCAGTTCCATTTTGAACATTAATCATTCTGATTATTTCTCCACAAAGACTTTAGGTTGAAGATGAGGCGGTGTGGGGCTTTTGCCTCTCATTAGCCAAGGAGAAATTATGTCTGCTCTGGTGAAAAAAAAAAAAAAAAAAAATCCTTTCTCTCTTGGTGAACCTGCATTAACGTCTGGACCGTGAAAATTGAGCAACAACAATCGTCCTCCTGCCAAAAGCCCACATTTGTTCGGCTGCACAACATTGAGCTGGTGATTTCTGTCCATCTGTTCCCCAGCACAGCCTGATACTCAACCTAATCACCATGACTGCTATCATCAGTCCTTGGTCATTCATGAGGGCTGATCCGCTGAACTCTAACACAAAGGCGAAAAAACACAAACTATGTGTTTCGTAGGCGTTTCTAACAATGCAGCCGGTGTGGACGGGGAGGAGAGGCTAAAAGAAAATGTGGATAGAGATGTTTCTCTCGGGTCTAGCTATGTTTCACTTTCTTCCCTGTTTGTTGGACAAACAGCCTAAGCAGATTGGATATTATTGCATTTGTATGAAGGCAAATGAATAAGTTCACATTTCGATATTCATGATTTGAGTAAGGAAAACTGAATTTAGTCCTGTTTAACCACGAGCGCATGTAATGAATGCTGAAATGGTCTGCCAGATGGAAAGTTACCATCACACACAAATCTAAAGGTTTGGTTTTCAAATGAGGACATACAGTATTTCAGCTATAATTACAGGAATGTAGGTTCGAATCTGCCCGTATCCACCTGGTCCTCGTGTGCACGTACTCCCTGGTCTTGCGTGGGTGTTCTCCACGTGCTCCAGTTCCCTCTCGCAGTTCAAAGACATGCAGGTTATGTTAATTGTGAACTCTAACACGCACACATCAAGAGATTCAGTACAGAACATTTGAATCTCTAGTCAACTGTATGTTATATTTTTTATACTATACAGCTACCTTCAAATAGAAAATACACACACACACACACACACACACGCACACACACACGCTGGAATCTTTAGCAATCAAACAGAGGAACATCTGTACCTCTCCAACTGTGTGATTTGGCGGGTTGCCATTAATCAAGTAGTCCAGTGAAGAGAAAAAATTCAAAAAAGTGTTCAGCCACAGTAGTTTGACTTATTTGTGAAGGACGTACCATGCAGTGACACATTCATTCCCTCTGACCAATCAGTGGTCTGCAGTGATTTCAGAGAGTCAGCTTTAGAAGAGGTGTATGTGACACGCAGACAAAGACACGTTTTTAGTATCTGATCAGTGACACCGGAGCACCAGGTTTCTGGATGAACTATCCACAACGTTCACTCAATGGAAAGCCCAAAAAAAACAAAAAGCCAGTAGAGAATTAGGTAAGGTGAGTCGGTAACAGCAGTGGAAAGCGGGTCTTAAAATGCCAGTCAGCGTGGACCCATCCAGGGTGTCCCCCTCCTCTCACCGAGTGTCAGCTGGGATTGTTTCCAACCCACTGGGACCCTTAACAAGATAAGCGAGGAGAGGAACAGTGTTTATAAATGTGACCTGACTGTATTCATTTACATTACATGAGTTTACATGCGACTACTCGTGGTCTTTTTAATCAAGAGATTCAGTACAGAACATTTTAATCTCTAGTCAACTGTATGTTATATTTTTTTTTTATACTATACAGCTACCTTCAAATAGAAAATATTTTTGAGCTTTTTTTTCCCTGTAAAATGTTATTTTTATATTTCTCCCACCTGTCATTTCATACTTGTTTTCCCCTCCCCTCACTTTTTTTTGTATTGTCATGCACCACTACACCAAGAGAATTCCTCATGTGTGATTCTGACTGCTGATGCTCACTTCATGTTTTGATTTAACGTTTTGATTAATGACTTTGAAAGAAAAGCAATGAAAGTGATATGTTTTCTGTTATTATTGTGTAGCCTATATTATTGTGGCGCCATTTTTTGTCATCATCATCATCGACACGGAAATCTTTGAAAGAAAAACAAGACAAACAAATCACTGTGAAACACCAAAAAAAAAAGTACTCTGCTTCTCCCAAAAATTCCTGAAGGAGTCAAACCCATTCAGATGCCTGGAGAAAAAAAAAAAAAAGGTTTTCAAAGAGAAAGAAAAAAAACCTTTCTTGACAGCGAGGGTCCGATTCCCTTTCAAATATCCTCTGCTTGACAGCACACATTACACCATTGTTCCTCCCCTTATCTGTCATTCAAATCATTTCTTCTGTCAAATTGTAATCCCCCTATCTGTCGCAGGACGGCTAAATGGCTTCCTCCCCGTGGGTTTGATGTCATTGCTGCCCTTTAGAAACAGAAGAAAACTTCCAAAACGTGGCTGAAACGGAGAGTGCTATAAACCCTGGTTGTGAATGCTGCTGACATGCCTGAGCTCAGCTGAGGCCAATCGCCTTTCATCTTTCTTCATTTCCATCTCAGGTTCCTGTGTAATGGGCTTTTGTGAAGACGTCTGTCTAAACACTGCCCAATTCACAACCAGGAGAGTTGGCATTAGCTTTTGTTCAGATGTTAATGACATGATACATTTAATATAGTGCTGCTCAAAATCGACAAATAATTCCTACGCTGCTGTTGCCGGGCTACTCAAACTCAGCCATATTAGCTTTCTAGTTGAGCAGACATTTTTTTTTCTCTACTTTTCTTTACTGTTTAGTCCCAGGAGAAATAGATATTAACATATGAGTTATTGTGACTTACACAGAGCTCTCTCTCCCCTCTTTTACTTCGGCTGTAGCCAACTAAATATTCAGCAAGTGCAACTTAAAATCCCTGTAAACATAGTTTAGCCAAGCAACAGATACTATCTAAATTACAAGACTATACACAAAATACGCCTGGCTTTACAAAAACCGATATCGGTAAGGTTAGGTATTCAAAGAAAATCATAGCGTGTCACTTCGAACTCGAGGCTTCATAAAGGCCGTTCACAAACCATCGACCTTTTCGCTCCTCGCCAGCTCGTCTAAATATGCTCACCTCAAGCTCCAAAAAAACTAAAATGACAAAATATCCGAAAGAAACAAGTTCTACAGGTTCGATCTGAAAATATAACATTCTCATAGTTCAAAATACAGTCAAAAAGACACACTTTCATTTAGTAACAGCTAAAACTGAGGTCAGCGAGCGGGGATGATTTATAAGCGCTGGAAGCTTCCCTGCTCGACCGAAGGTGGGCTCCAGCTGCCTGGCTGTGTGGTCATTAAAGAGAGCGGACCTGGATCCGGGTGGCGACAGGTGTGAACACTTGTCATGTCTGGTCCCTTGCTGTTTAATTGAATGTTGGCAGGCTGAAGACAGGTGCATGAGTTAAGTGACTAGGAGAGCTGGCCTTTCAACCGTCCTGTCACTTTGACTGTAATAACCCCCGATAGTGAGCTCGTTACAGTGGAGCGAGTCAATGTTATTTTGTAGGTGAGTATACGTTTGCTTTTTTTTTTTTTTTCACTCCTGTACAATTGTTCCGCGTGTACTTTGGTCACGTTAAAGTAGACACTGACTTGTATGTAATTAGTATATTGTTTGTATTGACTAATTAAAAGTCACAGATAATATTTATATTAATAATATTTATATCACCTGGGGTTTGGGGTAATTAAAAAATAACCCCACTGATAATATTTTTAAATCATTTTCATTTCTCTTGTGTAAAAACGTGTGCACTGCAGCTGGTTTGTTTCCACTGATGGAAATAGCACAGCTATTCTGTGGCAGCATTTATCATGCTAAAGCACTCGTACATATTTGTGTCTGCGTGAGGGTGTTTATTGATATTATTTTGCCCTGCAGAGCAAAATTCATGGTCATACTCCCTGATGGTTGGCATTTTAGTTTTTAATTAAAAACCCATTAAATCAATGCCTTGTTGTTTTTTTGTTAAATTGAACAACAATACAATTGGCAGCTCAATGCCATAACAAAAAAAAAAACAACGTAATCTTAATTGGAGTGTGCTGTCTCGTTTGTTTTTTTTTACACCTCAACATACAGTATGTCGTTTTTTTTCCTGTCAGTCTATTGTCATATTTCAATTTCATATTCCCGAGGATGTTATTTTCTCATTTTCTCCAACTGTGACCTGTTTGGCAGGTGTAATCAGCATATGTTATCCTTCCATCTGGTGCTGGATAATATCGCAGCAATATTGCCTTCCTCTCAGTGACTATGTGTCATCAGCGCTGAGCAGAAATGTTCCTTCCCTAGAAAGTTAACTTCTTTACGATTTTTGATTTAGCCCATCAATCGTTTGGCTCCGCTCCGACATTATTAAAACCCTTTTCTGCACATGGAAGATAATGTCATCTGTCAGCCGCAATAAAAAGAAAATAAACTGCCAGAAATTTGAGATAGCGTGTTTCTGCAGGACGCCGCCGATGATGAGCGCGGGGCTGTTTGTAATCTTCCAACGTCAACCTTTCAAGCCTTTATTCATCAGCGCGGTTCTGCGGCTTGAAATGAATTGCGACTTATTAACTTCGCTCTCAGAGAAATGAATGTGTCTTACTCGGAAATGCTAAGCCATCAGAAAAGTATTATATAAAATCCCGGTTTAATCCTCATCACTGATGTAATCAGTCGAATGGCACACATCTGAGATCTGATGGTGGAATTGGGCTCTCTCCAAAGTACACTCGATGCTCAGGACTTTTCCTCTGATGCCAACCAGGCAGCTGTGTGTTCTCCACTTCGTGCCAGATGCTGTGAGTTCACCACATGGTGGCCTTGGATAACACTGGATATGGGGCATTGATTAGGTCTAAGCATGCTGCACCACATCGCCTGAAAAAAAAAAAAAAACTTCTCCCCCTGCTGAATTAAATCCATATTAGACAATTTCACTTGTTTGATATGCTTCCTTTGGCCCAGTCCGGTGTCACGAAACGGGGCAGTCCATGGCCTGTGGCAGGCCTCAATTTCATTGCAGCTTTGAAACCAATTCTGTCTGTAGAGCAATGCAGATTATCAATTTATTCTTATATGAGCAGGCATTGAATTATAAAGCTGTTTTTATAGAGCACACTGCAAGCGGAAACTGCGAGATGAATTGTTAATTTAGCCCTCTCTTAGTATTTGCAGTTGTTCTTATGCCTGCAGTTGTGTTCGTGAATATGAGGTCAAAGTTAGGTTTATTACAAAAGTTAAAAAAGGAAAAAGTATGGAAGCCAAAGTTAGCCAAAAAAAACTATAAATACTACACTTGATAAATATTATAAAAACTATACTATACATCTATAAATCTATCTCTATCTATCTACTATATTATTGTTATATTTTTTGACTTAAGTCAATATTTGGTTCGAACACTTTCTTTGATATTCTTAATTTTTTTGAATTTGACCAAAAATGTTGACACCATCTCTTATTTGTGAGTCCAACATTGTAATACCATCTCATTATTTTGAAGGAGCATCGTAGATTTTTTTTTTGAATAAGAAATTGAACACTGGCTTCGTGAAGCTGCTGTGGCACAAAGTAAACCGAAGTGTCGTTATGTGATTTGTAATTGTAATATCAGTTACAATAATTACTGCAACATAAATCACAGTATACCCGATGTGACTCGTATTCAGCTAACCAACGACGTTAATCGTTAGTTGACAATAAATCAAAATGTGGATCATTTGTCATAATTCAAGGTTATTAAGTAAAAGTTTTAAGTTGTACCTTTTTATTTATTTTTTTGTACCTATAAAACAGTTCCAGAAAGACGTGATGTCAAAAGCAAGCGAGAAACGAAGTGGTCACCGGACGCTGGGAAACAGGGACGCCAACAAAGACACAACGACCTGACGAGGGAGCAGTGGTGAACCGGAGGGATGAATACTGACAGCGTTGATTAACTGACTGGTGAGCAGGTGTACAGAGAGGAAAAGGTGGGTCAGGTCATGTGATGCCGAAGGAGGGAAAAACTGAGCAGCTGTGATTGGCTCGTCTGAAGAGGCAAAAGACGGAATAAAAGGAAAACAGTAACCCGACTGAATGAAGAGAAGACGGCAGAGGGACGGAAAACCAAAACTGCGACAGATTATTGGATAGTGTCTCGTTTTTACATAGTAAGGCAAAATGTTGAGTCCCTGTCAGGATTTTTCACTTTCATGTAGTCAAAATACTGAATCAGTACTCCATAGTTTGTCGTTTACCATTAAGAGTCATTTTCATGCATAACTTTTCATCTATAGTTTTCTTTTCCTGGCACAAATTTGAAAAGCATATCTTGCAGGCGTTTCCTTGACCCCAGGAATATTCCCCTCACAGCTGCAGCGCCACACAGAAAAACCACCGGGTTTTTTTTGTTTTTTTGCGACGTGATTTGCAATGTCAGTTACAATAATTATTTCAAGCTATAAACCACAGTCACCCAGATGTCGCTTCTGTTCAGCGTGTGGAGGAGAGAAGCAGAGCTTTACAAGGGAAAATTCATTTTCTGATGCGCTGTCATGTATCATCAGTCTGCGGTTTTTATCTCGTTCTGAAAGTTATTTTGTCATGCAGTTTTGACGGATCTTTTTCTGTGTTCAATGATCCCCCAGCGTGGCTTCCGCTTCAATTAGTTAGCGCCTTTGTACAAGAATTTGTTGGCGTAACAGAGACACCAACAGTATGGTAAAAGAAGTCAAATTTTGGTGGTCCAGATTCAACATATGAGCAAGTTGGCAAACTGCCAGCTGCCCAGTTGGCCTCTTGGATAGATTATTTGAATGAGCCTGCTGGGGAATGAACAGTTCAAGGAAAGAAATACTGTTTAATATTCGCTGGGAATTATATGACTATAATTCAAAGGAGTAGTCTTTGCATGTTTCTGCAGTTTTTTTTTACCTGATAGCATCTAATCTCACAGCGTCGTACATATTTCCTCGGAGCATGGTGAGAAAGCGTTCTTGTTCTCCTCATTTTGTTGTTTAGCCCTCGTGTTGTCCTCGGGTCAAAATGACCCGCAGCTGTGTTCAACCAATTTCTATTTTATTTTCACATTTTTTGGGATCATTGGTGACAAGGAGGCTGTGAGGGTTTCTTTAAAGAATGATCCCAAAAAAATATAAAAATATAGAAATAAAATAGAACTTGGTTGAACACAGCTGCGGGTCATTTTGACCCGAGGACAACACAAGGGTTAATCATGGTTTGTAAAGAGCTTTTAGGTGCATTACTGCCACCTTCTGGCAGTGGTTATGCATTACTACCAGCCACTACTAAAAACAAGGAAAATAAGATGTCTTTTTATTTTTAAATGACTATTCGAAAATGTGGACATTATGAACCATCCCTATTTCTTATTTGTCATTCCACCATCTCATAATCCCTCCATTAAAAGACCACCACAAAATTTGTCTAGAACTATTTTAATGCAATTAGACCCCTGTGCAAATGATGGTAAACCACTGGCTGTACAGGTTGTGGTTGTGATGTACTAAGTAAAATAGAAACAGGGAAATGTAAAACAAAATGTTAAAATAACTTTCTGTAAGTGCCAATGCAACCATGGCTAGAAAGCTTCCAACTGCAAGTACAAGACTATATGAAACTTTTCCGTTTCTATTTAACTACGTCAAACCATGCGGAAGTTGTTTTTTTTCTACTGGTTGTCACTGTTTACGCAGCTTTTGGTACATTTTCCGAAGCACAAGCTGTCTTTTTAGACCATTTTTCTGATTTTAAATAGTGTGGAAACTCCACCCATCCAGAGGGGCTTTATGTCTGCATGCCTGGAGTAAACTAAATCAGCCACTTCTGAGATAACTTCACTGTACATCAGCAAGACTGCCAACTCTTGGCAGCGCACTTTCATTTAGAAATATACATTTCTGACAGCATTATGTAAAAATGGCACCAAGCCTGGAGTAGTCCACATTAATATGCATTTGCTAAG
Source organism: Embiotoca jacksoni (assembly GCF_022577435.1). Taxonomy (NCBI): domain Eukaryota; kingdom Metazoa; phylum Chordata; class Actinopteri; family Embiotocidae; genus Embiotoca; species Embiotoca jacksoni. The sequence goes on from NW_027185329.1 coordinate 2,708,980, forward strand.
TAAGTGCAGAAAGACCACAGAAAATAAACCATCTATTTTGCAATCCTATTTCCAAAAGTGAGTTAATGCTGGTTTTATTATTTAGATTTGTCTTTGGAGGAAAATACAGTATCTTGCAGCTCATTGTGAAAATGGCAAACATTATGTAAATACTCTCTGCCTCTGAGGGTGTTTGTGCACCTGTTTAACAGCTGAAATTATCTGTAGATAGTTTCTATAGTAACCATAGAGTGCCGCCTGTATAATAAGGTTTTTTACTTAAATATTTCTAAATAAAAGTCTTCTTTTATATATATATAAAAACACCTGATGCCAGTAAACACTGCAGGCTTTAGTGATACAGACACTTATCTAATAAAATCACACCCACAACTACAGATCAGCGTTGCATTAGTAAATACGCAAAATAACCTGTAGAGACTTAACACCACCGCTGCACATTTCAATTAGTTTCATTGTTACTGGTATTACATTTGTCATCCGAAAAAGCACCATATGCTCACGCCACTTAATTCAAGTCGAGGAGAGATTATGAGCAGATGATTTAGCAATTGCGCCGCTCCTAAACAGTGATATGGCACTGGCTGATGTGAAGTGAAATGAAGCCAGGCACTCGTATGAGTTGAGGGCACCATTTCCCTCCCCTCTGATTGACTAAACATTTAGCTGTGATATAATTGGCTCGGTAACAAAGTGACCATGGGGCGTGAATAAATTTGTAACCAGCCCTTTGATCAGACTCTGAGGCACATTGGCATCTCGCGCCTCCCTCGACATGGCGGGCTGTCAGCTCAGTTTGGTGAGTTGTGAGAGGCAGGAGTTTCAGCGCGGGGGCATGCGATGTGACGAGGTAGACTCCACATGCCTCAAACATTGCCTCCATTTCCCGCTGTGAATAATTCATTTTCTTTGCTTGTGTAGTTTAATGCTCTCTATTACAGAGCCCACTTTAAAACAAGTAACCACCTGATTTGTGATATTAAAAAAATATTTTATACCGTTCATCCTCAGGACCTCATTTTAGAGGGGGAAAAAAAAAAAAAGGTCAGGAAGAGCATATCCATAATATTCACTGTACACCACATACTCAGCAAAGGGGATTCACGTTTCCTAAAAATAGCACAATCAACAAGCTTCAAAGCACAAAAAACAAACATATAAACACAAATCAGTGCACTTTTGAACTTGAATAAAAGAAAATAAAGAAAAAACGTCTGCCAAAGCTGATGATTGCTGTGACCTAAAGGGAGACAAATCTCCAGACGGAGATGACGTGACGGACATTTGATAATGGGATCGACGCCAACAAACACAAGGACGTGTGTTGTTATGTGGTGGAGGACGTATTCAGATTCATAAAGCAGCGGCAAGGCAATCAAAAATATGGCATCACAAGTAAAAGTTGAGCCAAAAAGTTGCCCAAATAATGTTCTTAAGATACTTCTTCATTCAGACAATTGCCTTCGGGGGTGCCAAGCTATATTAGTGGGTTATTACTACAGATTAATGGGGCAGCATTTCACTGCTCTGGTTAGTCCTCTTTTCAACAAATTACTGGGCAATGTAAAGCATAAGAGGGCAAAAAAAATGTTTTTATCAGTGTTTACAAAATAGACTGAAGTGTTAGTGGGGGTGTCCAGAATGTGGATCCAAGTCAAACCCACCAATAGAAACTCCTCCGTGAGTGCAGGTCCCGCCCACTACACCCGACTCAACTCGCAACCAAGAGTTTTATCTTTGCAACCAAAAAGTCTAGTTTTAAAAGGAAAATTCTGAATTTTGTGACCAAAACTAACAAAACTGTAAGAGCAAAATTTGTTTGCAATGCAAATAATGTTCTTCATATAAAGTTCACATATTTTTACTCACAAACTTGCAGTGAGAAATTTGCTCTGCAAAAGCTTGCGTAATAAAGTCACAGAAATTCCTGCATATGAAACAACAGCAGAATAGAAGATCTGTAGAAGATCTGATTTACAACCAAAAGCTGCAATACATTTGGTTCAGAATTACAACATGGGCAATTAACAATTTAAGGGAACGACACATGCATTGATTTATTTTATTTTTTTTTTTAGGTCTTTTATGATTTTTTTCCTTATTTTTTTTAAACAATATTTGAAAAATGAATAACCCAGTCAATTAAATCCTGATCAATCTATCACATTTTCATCGCACCATGCCAGCTGTTGGCGGACTGGTCCCAGAGGTTGAATTACCGTGGCCCATTTTCACCAGGTGCATTGCACTGTGCTTGCCGCCCCACCGTTTGGCCTGCTCCATCAGAGGCTCGCCCTCGTCCACCCCCACCTTCCACTGTTCGGCAAATCAGCAGATCTGTAACCTGTCGGCGGTGATGAATAGAGGGCGTCTATATAGAGTAGAGGGTGGCTGCCACCACTGGCACAGATGGATGATAGCGGGCTGTTAAAGTGCTTCCTGCGCCACAGTGGCCGACATTGTCGAGGCAATGTTCCTGTGTTTTATTTCTACAATTTTTTTTTTTATTTCTTTTTTTTAAATGATGTTCGGGCTGTGAGTGCCGTTGGCAAGAACTAAAACACGGAGCACCTGGTACGCCAAGTCAGACATTTACACAATTAGGTGGCAGCTCCCCCCCCCCCCCCCCCCCCACATCTTACCTCCCACACACACACACACACACACACACACACACACACACACACACACACCACAACATTTCACTTTTCTATGTCAAAACATTTTTTAAGCTATTCACCATCTGTATGTGTCGGCAGCCCCAATTACCAGCGAGTGTGGGGTGGCGTGTCAAACTGCAGCGCACGCTGACACTGTCCACATAATTCACTTTTGTGTGGGACTGTATCTTGTAATTGCATAGCTAATTGCCGGGCTAATTGAGAAGTATTGAGATTTAATTATGAACTGTTCTCCCAGATGATGAAAAAAAAACAAAAAAGCTTCAATTATATACACTTCTAAATCCACCCCTAATCACACCACTTAGCCCCAGTGAGCAGTCAATAAAGAGTAAATGGAGGCAGGCAGCTTATCAGTTTTTGCCACAATATTTAAAAAAAATTACCGCTGAACTTGTTTTTTTGTATGTTTGCATAACCCCAATGAAACTGTTCTGGGGGTTGTTTGTTTTTTTACTTTCTTAACCAACTGTGAACATTTGATGGAATTACTTTCTATATAACCCTGCCTCAGCTTCTCTTAATGTTGCTTCTTGACCTCCTTGCTGCTCTAAATCCTATTGTGAAAGCTGTCACAGATATTAGACCCCATAATGACCCTGGGGAGGGATTGAAGCATGAGCAAACATTGAGAAGAACATAAACCATTAGATGCGCTGTTAGTGTTACAGTGAATTGCGGGGGAATCCGCGGAGAGCTCTGTTGCAAGCATGGAGGCATCCAGCAGAGTTAAGCATGTGCTCAAGCCAGCACAGTGCCACTGGTATTGCCATTATTTTACCAGAACAACAGTGAATGCACTTAATTCTTCTGCCACATTGTTTTAAAGCGCTTGTGTCCGGCAGAGGTCTGCTGAGAGCTACACACACACACACACACACACACACACACACACACACACACACACACACACACACACACACACACACACACACACACACACACACACACACACACACACACACACAGAGGCCACAAAAAATACACCAGTGTTATATTCTATGCAAGTAAAGAGAAAATAAAATGTCACCGAACTGCAGACTTGTTGTAATGACACACTCCTTTACTCTTGCTCATCAAACAATGTTGACATTTGGTAGAAGGTGGAAGAAGAACAGAGGATTTTGAAATCGAATAGTTCTGAGCGATTTTGGAAAAGTAATTTTGCTTTAAATGCCCATCTGTGAAAAGAAGGTTGATTTGTGCAATAACGTCTCAGACACCAGCCCTGGTCGGCCTCCCGTTGTTCTTCAAAACGATTTGTCTGAGGTCTACAAAATCCACAATCACATTATATTTTCTCTCTGGAGGAAATGAGCAAATGAATATGCACGTATAAAAAAAAAAAAATAGCCTCCTACTGTCAGCTGCCCCGAGGGCAGGTCCTTACACTGCTTCTGAATTTGCAACCGAACATTACACAGACGCTGTGCACCACGGTGAGCACCAGCACTCATCAGGGACAATTTCACAAGGGATCAGCTGTGTCAGGTAAGAGGTGTCATATTATGCAGTCAACCAAAATGACAGGAAAGCCTGGAGGAGCTTAGACGGAGGGGGGAGGGGGCGGTGGTCACTTTTTTATATATATATATATATATATATATATATATATATATATATATTTGAACCACAGATTAAAGTAAAAAGAATAGTTCAATGTTTTTGGGAAATGTGCTCATTTGCGTACTCGCCAAGACAGCAGAGATGAGAAGATCGTTTACATTCTCATTTCTGTCTGTTAAGAAATGATATACTCATCTGAAAGATTTGAGTTAAGCTAGCCTGGCTCTTGTTGTCACCACGGTATTTTTTGAAAAATGGAGGTCATCTGTTTTTTTTCTCCTGTTTTTTGTTTTTAGCGTTTCACATTTAGAGTAATGCAGCAATGGTGGTCTCAGTCTTCTCAGCAAGAAAGCAAAACAAAAAAAAACAAAAAAAGAGGATGTATCCAGAAATGCTGAACTGTTCCTTTAAGAAGAAACTACTATCAGCTTTGCCCTTGAGGCTCATAATCCAAACTGTTCCAGTAGAGCTGCCTGGTGTCACTGAGATACACTGAGAAACACAGTGGCTGTAACCTTCCAGCTCCACATGAGTCACTGTCCAATTGCACAAGAATTGCCTCAAGAGGCAATAAGTCGTCTATTTCATCTATTGAACGCTTTCAGTCACCAGTAGGAACTGCAACGACATCAATATAAATTAACCCTTTAACCCCTTGGCTATTGTTTTGTTTTTTGTTGAAGTTTCAACTAAAATAACTAAAACAAACCTAATTTAATCAGAGCTAGCCAGACAACTGTAAGGCCAAAACAAACAACCTCAGGTTGTATGGATGATGGGCACTAGGGAGAATTTTGAAATACCAGGCTGGAGTGACATTTGGAAAAGAAACCAAAAAAAAAAAAAAAAGAAGAAGCTATTTCAGTCACAGTAATATGAGGGTGGCTTCTCCATTTTAGCCATATGGAGAGTTTCAGGTAGTCAAATGTGCTATTTTGCATCATGGGTATGAGGTTTACGCAGGCAAAAGAATCCACGGTGAACATGCTGCCATTGTGGTTTTTTTTTTAAATAATTTATCCCAGATGAACCCAACTGCACACTGGTCCTATACCTGCCTGTTTAAGTACCTAAATAGCCCCAAGTGTCCATTGTGTTACGCAATTTACAAAACAAACCGTAGCCTGTATATAAAAGTTGATGTAGTTTCCGGGTCTGAAACATGAGGTCAACGGGGGAAGTGCCCCAAACTGCAGTACCACCAAGGGGCGCTAGGGGTCGGCTCCAAAAAGGCTCCGGCTCCATAGACTCCCATTCATCTTCTCTCATGAAATACAAAGTCAATAAAAAAAATTTCGACAGCGACTAAAGTCACCCCTTCTTATTAGTTTTCTGGCGATCCCATCTAAAAATAATCACATGATTAATAAGATACCAGGCATCAAAAAGAAGCATTTTGCTGGGCGACGGCCAAAATCCAAACTTACGACAGTTCACAAACCGATGGGTAATGTCACATTGGGTTGAAAACTAATCCACACTGAATAAAGTACGAGTTAAACAAAACTAAGCCATCAAATACTAACAGTAAACAAATAACTAGCAAAAGAAAATACTATCAAAGTCTAGTCTAAATACAGCAAATTTCTTAAGTAATTCAAACTCAATAAAAGCAATAAAAGAAAACAACTAAATAGCTCCTACACACTCACGTTCTTGGATGTTCACTGTTCTGAAACACAACCACACATCTCATCTAAGTACTTTTAAAGAATAGGATACTTTTTAACACAAATCTGTAACCCAAACATGATCGACTTCCTATAAATAACGTGAACTACGGTGCATGAACTTTTACTTAATTTCACCCACTTGATTCTGCCGGATGCTGCGGCAACGCATCAAACCAGGGCCAAGAGCACAGCAGCCTCAAAGACTGACAGCTGAGTCCAAATCGATTCTTGTCGAAATCTTGAAACCTTTTCATGCAGCGACGGATGATTTGACAGCTCAGTTGAGTTATGGAGGTCCGGCAGTAGCTCTAATATCGCCAAGGTCACCCACAAACACACGCCAAATTCTCCCTTTCGATCTAAATATTCAAACTACATTTCAAACTTTCATGAGCTTAATTAGCGCAGCGTAGACAAAAGGAATCAGTTCAAGAATGTGTTGTATTTTTTATGGTTTTTTTTTCATTGATCTGTCTTGCAGGAAGTTGTCCACATTTTCTCTGAAGTTTGATCGTTAAAAATAAAGTTCACCTCCTTTCCCTGTTTCCTCAACTTATTTCATATTTTACTGATCCATTTTTGACTGTTTAAACTTAGAAAATGCGCAATAAAGCTGCATTATTAAAGCAGGTTTTCCATGTTTGTTTTCTGCATTTCTGTCCGCAGTCATTAGTCTCCATGTATTCTCCTCTGCTCGTCCCCGTGCAGCAGAAAGCCCAGGAATCTACTCCCTACGCTGCGTGACTCAGAGCCCACAAAGGCCATCGCCAAAGTAAATATCCCCGCTAACTTAATGCCAGATAGTTTGTTTTTTTTCCCCATAAACATGCCTGTGTTGACTCCGGTACTCGACACAGGAGGTGAATTTGTGGGCAGAGAACCAGGAGTCCGTGGACAGAGTCACCGCATTTAGAGGAGAGCTAAGTCGGTCCATTGTTTGTTTTTGATAATAAAAGCCACTAATGTTTGCTATTTAGAAAAGGTCACAAAGTAGCACAATCAATGTTGGCATTTTCTGTTTTTTTTCTTGCGTTGCTGCAGACCAACAACACAGACTTTTTGGGGTTTTTTTTAATGGCAGGCATTGTGACCACAGAAACCTCCAGTGTTGAGTTCAGCGAGAGCAGGTGAGGTCACAGCCTGAAACATGTTTTTAAGATACCGAAGCAACCGAAAGGATAACAATTCATCTTGGAGATCAAAGTAGGGCCATACATTTCTGGATAAAATGAGGATCATAATTTCACAATTGTCTTTCATTATTCTTATTTCAATATGACGGTTTATTTTTAGAGCTTTTTTTTACTTTACTCACTGACGGTTTCTGCTGTGGTTTCCGCATCACATGGTGTAAACGGCGTGTTGTCGTTTGTTGCAGGAGAAAGTGGGAGCGCTTGTTTTGATGGAGCTGATAATGAAAATGCGGCAGAGTAAACGAGATCGCACAGAGAATTTCAATAGGTTTTGATACGATTAATCGTGTAGTCGTAGGACCTCGAAATATTCCTTTCAAACTAAATAACATTGGAATATAAGGCCCAGGTTCAACTACACAGGTCTAAATTACAATTTATTGAAACAATGATCGCTCTGTACATGATCCCAAATAACAACCAACTGACGAAATGAATGACGAGATTAGTAAATGATGAGATGAAGCGCAATGCTGAAGATTAAAGTTATGAAATGTGAAAAAGCTGGTACAAATGTGAGTAGTACAAGATGTCAAAACAGTCACGTACATTTACGTATACATATATTTCCAAAATGACATTGAAAGTGTGCAGACTGCATTAAAAGCTGCTAATAAATACTCTAAAGATCTATAAAGCAGTACATGTGTTTTAAATATGTGTATATATATATAATGTGCCGCTAATAGCTGAGAAAAGTGCTTCATTCATTTTGAGCTGATCTCCAGTTCATATTCACTTAATCAGTATGTCAAACTCCATCTAAATCAAACAGCAACAGTCTCTGGCTGTTTGCCCACTTTCGCTGAAGGGCAATTTAAACCTGTCATGGCCGATGAGATGCACCTCGTACCTGTGTGAATCCTTAAGAAAAAAAAAAGAAATTCTCTAAATTAGCCATGTTTACATATCAAGGGCTGTCAAGGTGATTAATCACCACCTCCTTTCCCAGATAATATCATGTGACATCTGCCCTTTCCTTTCCTTTGAAGTAGTGGCAGAGATCACTCGTCCACCTCATTAATTAAAAGAGCCCTATGGGTGAACGTTTGCGAACGAACCCTCTTCGAACGCAGAGTCAGGTCCAGGGAGGATGCAGAAGGAGACAGGAAAAAGATGCCGCGGTGAGGTGTTGTGTCAAATTTGACAGCCAACTCCAGGAGCAGCATTGGAGACAAGAGATCACACAACGGCTAAAAATATCAGTTTTAGCTTGAGGTTGAGCTCAAAGCGCAAAAGAAAGGTAAGAAAATAACTTCCGCTCTCTAAGTCGGAAATACAAGATGAGAAGAAATGGCCTCAAAAGCAGAAATGGCCCGTAAATCGTTCGATTACAAAAGCATCAGTACGCCGGACTTAATTTTCTCGTAGTCAGCAAATTCTGCTGCTCGACAATCAATTATTACACTTTAAGCAAGTACAACGCTTTTGGAAAGTTACTTTCCACTGTTCTCAAAGGAAAAGTTTAGTGTTTTTCAACCTTTTTCAAATAGACATGACTGTCATGTCAACCAAAACTTTACAAGTAAACCCTTTAGAGCAGCTAAAGTGAATATTTTCAAATGACGAATAACCAACAGAGAATTATCACCTGAATTTGAAGCTCTCGTTGGTTTTATGGAGAATTACAATGACTTTCAGCTCATTGTTTATCTGTGCAGCCCACGTTTTCACTGCTTCGGGTCACTCTCCTTGTTCTCTTCTCCAACTAAAGTTTATGATGAATATTTTCCTCTTTTTTTTTTTATTCCGATTGCAGAGCTTTTACTTGTAATTGTGTATTATTATTTTTTTTTCACTTTGGGGCATTGCTGCTTTAACTTAAAGTTTCTCAATACTCCTGTACATGCTTGAATGAACTTAATAAATGATATCTTTAAACAGTTGTGGAAGAAGTAAGCTGAGGGTTGTGTATACAGCTCACAACCATGCAGCGCAGTCAGTTATCATCCGTTTGGTGCCAGCAGTTTGTATGAACTTTGAAGATTCATTGGTAAAGCCCCAGATTTACCAAGAATGCTGCATCATTCACAAGCCCCCCCCCCCCCTTCACTCCCTCCCTCCCTCCCTTCCCCTCTTCCCCCAGCTCTTTGGTTGTGATATTAAAAACACAATTACCATATTTCATCACTTATGACAAGCCTTTGAAAGCACTGATAAACCATGACTGCATTATTATTTCCGCTCTAGCAAGCGGTTTAATATATTCTACAGCAGTGAATTTCATTTGATATGTCATGACACACTGCGTTGCTTTCTGCTGGCTGTAAGAACGGCTTCGAAACTCCAGCAGGCTCTCGCAGTAATTCAATCACGCATCTCGACAGCTGCGTTTAATCCACCACTGTCCCAAAACACAGTATACGTTTCTAATTTATGGTGTTTATCCCCTCTTAAAAGTACAAGCCAAATCCCCATGTTATTCTTTCCATAATGAATATTTTTGTTGGCTAGGTTTGTTTTCCCCATGTAGAGTTGTACAGCGCAATTGAAAAACCTCAAAAAGACCACTAATTTGTGTCATGTAAAGTAGCCCATATGGGCGGTGTGGGATTTTGAAATAATATTGTTCTTTGCTCACAGGATTAAAGCGTAGTCGCGGCTTTGAATATAAACCATTTGTTCATCTTAGAATGTAATTAGTCATTAAGATATTTTCTCCGTGTTGCTGTCTCAGCCTTTTGTATGAGGCGGCCGTCTGTTCCATCCTGATAGCGGCTTCATTATGAAAAAGAGTACCGGTCTCATATATTTAACACTTTGATGTTTCAAATCACCACAGCTGAAGTAGTTTAGCTGGAGGAACATTTGCTTTTATTTACATGGCAACATATGGCGTCCCAATTAAATATTTCCGTTGGTGTTTTGGTACAGAGGCCAGGAAAATCTCATGACAAATTTTTAGGAGGTGTTTCTAATAATATAATAAAACTCAGATTTTTCCATGCGTGAACCCCATCAAGCTGCTGCTTGCGGTGAATCTGATCGCGTGGTGCTCCAGCACGTGTCCTCGATTCTTTAGTTTATCCATCGATGCTTTCTGTTTGTTTCTTTTGAACAAAAACTGTCTCAATCCACTCGTACACAAAAATGCCCTTACGTCGACATCTTCGATACTCCAGGAAAAAAAAGTACCGTCACGTTGTAAGATAGCCTATCGATTAATCTGTATGAACATCTAATGATGATGATTAATATTACACAACAGTGAAATGCCCCATAAAAGAGGAACCTCGAACGCACTTTAGTGCCTTTACCGGCATTTTATCATCTGTGATTCTGTGAAAATATGATGATCACGTCACAAGAAGTGAGTGCAGGCGGCCCGGTTGAGCCACAGGACACTCAAACAGACCACTTAACGCCAACACACGACGTAAAATACGAATGATGAGGATCCACTTACCGAGAGCTGAACTTCTTATCGGCGAGGAGGAAAGAAGGAGGCGCTGCATGTCCGACGAGACTTCACTGTCATTTCTGATTTTGCGACAACTGCTGCGTGACCACATTCCCTCTACGATGTGTTATTACCCATCTGGCATTAAAAAAAAAAAAAAAAAAAACATCAGAAAATAGAGATAATATCTCCTTCATCCAGTTTCATGCCTCGTGTATCACATTCAGAAATTATCCTGAAGGATCAATTCGACTTGAGGACCACTTCACCGCCACGTGGCACTTCTTCGGTTCTGATTGCAACAATCAGAGCAGAGCTGGCTACCTGAACCCTGAGAGACTCTCCTGATGACAGGCCGCCATGTTACACAATGATGAACGCGAGGCAGGCCAAACACACACGACGTTTCAAAACACGCCGCCGTTATTGTACGTGGGGCGCAGCGAGATGTTTGAATTATCACTTTCCATCTGGGAGAAGGGGGAGTTTCTGATAATGAGAAGGAGAAACAATTGTGACGTGCCATCTGGCAAAAAAAAGTGCTTCTTTCGAAAAACACCTCTAGACATGCATATTGAAAAGTCATGAATATGTGAATAACTTGATTTTGATATAAGAACAGTCTGATGGAGTTGCACTAGTAAAAAAAAATAGGAATAAACTGACCAGTTTTACATTTCTATACAAAATAAAATGAAATGGACCTGCGAGAGCGGCCATGTTATTAAAAACAATTAAAAAAATGTTTTTAAAAAAGGACTCTCCTCTTTTATGTACAGCCGTTAAATGTCCGCATCAATAATTGATCGTGTCCACCCGGGACGGTGCTGATCAATACAATGTTCTGCCGACGTTTGCCGTGTCAGGTAACTGATGACTGACCTGCTTTGGTGAAGCAAATTACAAGCTCTTATCTATTATTAATCAAATGATTTCATTTGTTCTGAATCTCTGTGCCTCCAATCTAATCACCCAGTCGACCACGTTCAGAAAATGAACCCAGAATGAACCGAAAAGCTTTTACAACACGTAGTCTATGTAACACACTAGATTTCCTGTGTTGAGGTCGCTCTGGGAGTGAATGAAACACGGCAAATGCAATTTATTATAGTTATTAACACGCACAGAAAAATCAAGGGAACAGCATAATAACAAATTCAAGTAATAACCTCAATACCGGTATTTCTCCCAGTCAGTCAGTTTCAGTCTCTTGTCTTTCAGTCTACTACCCGGTAGTTTACGTCTGGAGGCTCTCAGACTAACTCTGATCTCAATCATTTTGCTCGTCGGTTCCTCGGCAGGAGAATCCAAGAAGCCCAAATGCAGCTTCACTCACGGCGAAGATGATCGGGGATGGCAGGGTCACTCAGCTCCAGCGCTCTGCGGAGGTTTCTGGGGATCGCTGTCTCCACCACAGATCCATACAAACAAAAACAATCTGTATACAGCAGAATTTAATATGATGTCAGTACTGTAATTTATAAACTCTATCGTTGGTGTAACAGTAAATGACCAGTAATATAGTATTACACACACATATATATATAAAATATTCACTATGGTCAATATTAACATACCAACATATTTCACACACACATGTACTCATGTCTCAGTGACATCTGTCACTTATACCTAACAGACATTATTTAAACGTCCACGGTTACTAAGCAACACACTCAACAGCTGTTCTCAATCTGACCGTTTACTTTTGGCGCTAAAAACAAGAAAATGACGTCATCGTTCCCGCTCGGTTCACATGTAGCTCCACAATCACAGATATCAACCCCGTAAAATAATATTCAACAACAAATTAATATTTATCTCCGACTGGTTGTTGTTCTCTTCTCTCCTGATCGGTATCTTTAGCCCAACTAAACAACTGCGTTACAACTGTCCTCCTTTGTAGCTACGGCTAACTGTTAGCAACGTGCATCCGTCACTCACCGGAGATTCTTCTCAGACTTTAAATCAACTTCTTCCTCCGGAGTCGGTCTGGTTAACGATCAAATAAATAAACATCCTCAAAAGTAGTGAGAAAAAAACAACTAAATGAGATTCTTCATGGTGTAGATCATGACCTGCTGTTTCCTTGGAGACATAAAGGGTCGTCTCCCGGGAGACGGCTTTGATCTCCCGACGTGCAACACAGCGCCCCTCTGGTAAACGTCGGTACTGCATGTGTGAGTTAACCCTTTAGTTGCTGGTAAAACTAACGTGGGTTACGTCCATATTGTAGTGGAATAAATTGACGAAGTATTTTTTTTTTTATGATTAAATCTTTTTCTAAACTTCTCCCCAAACAGGGATTTCCCCATAAATTAGCGGCCATTAATTAAGCACAACAAGTCTGCTTCTTTATTTCTATGCATGTTGGAGCAGTTGCGTTAAATGTAAGACCACTAAAACCGAGAACTATTCTCATATCACAAATAGGCCCTTCATAATTATATATATCACCTGACTGGCAGGTATTTGAGCTGACTGTAATCATTTTGCACAATCGTTAGAGGCGTTTCCATTCATCTGTAAAAAAAAAAAAAAAGCTGCTGAGATTTGCTTCACTGTTTCCATGTCGTTTTCCAACCATTGGACCTTATTTCAGTATATGTGTATATGTAGAAGTGTACCATGAGAAATGTCTTTATAGAATAATAAAAAAAGTTTTATATTTGACCTCCAATCTGACTGTAGATTCAACCTAATAATTATCACTCTTTTAGGAACATGCTGTGTGCATATGGCCAGGCATAGCAGCATATTTAATGTATGAATTTTTCCACAGAAGTGGAGGCGCATTACTGAGTCTCTGCTCTCTACTGTCACATCTCTAAAGTTTTCATGCTCAATACTGAGCAGTATGTAGCCTTAATTAGTCAGGAGAGGTGTGCAGCCATCGGTGAAATATCATATATATGAGTACATTTACTCAAGTACTGTTCCTAAATACAAATCTGAGGTATTTTTACTTGAGTATTTGCATGCAATTTTTTTTACTTCCATTCAAATATATGTCAGAGGCAAATATTATTGTATTCTGAAAAATAACTGAAGCTGTCAGACAAATGTTGTGGAGTTAATATTTTTCAGACCCTTCCTGTTCATTTTTCTGATTAACTGAAGGATGAAATGTTCCATACAAGTTGGGAAAATTCTCCAACCTCATTAACTCAACTATTTAAAAAGCATCACGGATTAACTGGAAAATGTCACAAAGCCAATAGTATATAAAAGTAGATTAAACCAACACAACCTTAATTAACTGCACATTAATCCAGAAATAATATTAACCGGGGAAAAAAACCCCACATGTAATCATAAACTACATACATTGAGTATTTCAGCATTCTCTGTATTCTTTTGATACTTTAAGCACATTTTGATGGTAATACTTTTATTTAAGGGATTGAATGCCGGATTCTTACTTGCCTCAAGTATTTTCAGTGTACTTTTACTCGAGTAAAGGACTGAAATATGACATCCACCAGTGCGTGCAACTTACATTACTTTAGTAACATAACTTAATAAACATTCGCTACAAAGCTTTATATGTTGTTTATCACAACCAGAAAATGTAACTTTGAGGGGCAGGTGGTGACAAATGGTTCCAATTTCTCTCACTGCATTAGGTACATACCTCGATGTATCACTAAATAAAACGTTTTTACACATGACTTTATGTCCATGCAAATAGCAAAGGTACGTCTTAGTGAAAATGTAATATTTTTCATTTGAATGAATTGAATATTTTGAGGTAGAAACAGGTGCAATATGTTTTTATCAAGCGCAAACCTGTTTTTTATGGGTCGCACTGCTCCTTTAAATAGGCTATATTTCAACATGACAAAAGGATGTATTCACCTGATGAAATACGTGACAGTATTATCTTTCAAAAACAACCACCATGAATGAAATCAAGTATTTTACAAGCTTTTTGGTAAGCTTGTGATGTTTGAAGATATGTAAAAACTTAATTGGCAATAAGGTTCAAGCCAGAAAAAATATTGCACAGTCATAAAGATAATTGCAAAGGAGACAATTTAGTTTTATTTTATAAATACCAATCCGTAAATCAAGTTAATTACAGACTACTTTCCAAATATAAACTAACACAAACAACCTTATAAAAGCCAAGATGCAGGTCCATTAGATTATGGAGGCTCTCTCCTGCTCTTTAATATCTGAAGTAATACTTTCTAAATAAAATATAAAAAAAAAAAAAAATACATGAAGGAAATGAAAGCAAAAAAGAATAAATCTGACCACTGTGCTGCCAGAATGTTTTACTGTGGCTTTCACACCCTCCAAAGGTTATGTTGGAATTAATAATTATTGCGTTTTTATTTATAGCGCTGTACTTTGATGCTGCAATCAAAGCAATGTGCTGCAATATGTGAGCAACGCTGTTTCTTTATTTTTTTTGTGTACTCGTCACGGATCTTCACCTGGTGAGGACTTTGACGTGTAGCTTTATAGCTGCAGCGGGGTGCCATGTAGCTCCCGTACGCACACTTACAGGCTACTCTTTACAAAACAAATAATCTGCAACAGTTAAAAAAGAAAAAAAAAACAGTTCCAGATGATTTTTCAGACTTGAAACTGAAGAAAAACTGTTTCAAACATTATGAAGAATCTCAGTCGTAAATCTGCCACTGTGATCTTTGCAAACTGTAAAAGAGCAAGAATGAATTGCCTGGTGGTATCTGAAGGGGGCTAGATTTGAACCTTTAAAGGCTACTTTTAGGCTTAACACGTGACAATTTATTGCACTTGTGATGAACCTGAGTCAATGACACTCTTGTAAAAGCCATTTCTCACCCTGCGCCCTCATTTCCTGCCGCTAAACCAGAAACCCGTGTTGACCGACGTCTGAGAAGAGTTTGGCCTGCTCTGCTCTCAAGACAGAGTTTAATGAGACTGACCTTTCGAGGATGGAGAGCCGCGCTCGTCCTCGGCATATAAATAGCGGTGAACTCTGACCTGGAGATTCAGGATGCCATCAAAGCTTGTCAGCGCTTCCTCTGCACGTCTATGACTCACCCATCTCCAGGAAGGCCTTATATTCGCTTTGACACAATGACAACACAACGCTATCAGGCGGAGTACGTCGTCGCTGGAGTCGGACTCCCGGGAGGTTTGCGGTGGCTTTTAATTTTTTTTATTTTTCTTGCAGAGGCTGATCGATGCAGCGTATGACTCTTAAGTAAACACTCTCAGAGAGGTTGCTGTTTTTAATTTATTTTTTCTGTGGTGTTTAAGGGTACACCAAAATACTCACTCCAAAGCCATGTTGCTCGCTCTGAACCAGAGTCAATATTAATGCATCCGTTGCGTAATGGCGACGCAGAAGTGGGTCCCTCGTGTCCCTCGTATCCCCCCCCCCCCCACACACACACACACCATCTCTCACCCGCCCCCCACCCACCCCCGTACGTGTCACTTTGCACATCCGATGATGAACAACAACAACCCCTCGGACTCGTTTCTGCCCTGCAGGGTCCCCTCGCTTGCTTGTTCGGATGTCAGTGCATGGTGCAGGTACAAGAGGATGAGAGTGTGTGTGTGTGTGTGTGTGTGTGTGTGTGTGTGTGTGTGTGTGTGTGTGTACTGCATGATAAAATAAAAAACATTAAGAAAAAAAAAAGTAAAAAGGTGAGAGTTGTTTATGTGGGAAAACCCGGCCTCCAGGAAGGTTTCAGTCTGAAGTGAAAAGGACAAGTCATACACACTCCCGCAGGTGTGTTGGGGGTTAGGGGGGAGGGGGAGGGGGTTGTCTTGCTTCACCATCTCCGGGATATTTGAACATTTGTCCTACATAGTGCATTACCCTGTGGTGGCATCAGCCATCCTGCGGGGAGAGGTCTGCGTCTAACAGACCGGTCAAGAAAGGCCAGCTCCGTCCTGGAGCTTCAAAATAAAAGTCTTCAAACTGAAATGTGTGAAGCGCAAGTGACAAATATAGTTAGTTTTCTGTTCTGCTCATTCAGAAATGTAGAAGTGTAAAACACAAGAAATGAGAACACCTCTGTTTAAAAGTTAATAGCTCAGCAGACACCTGCTGTTACCTGAGGATGTGTTTCTGTGGCTTTTGCGGTTTTTCAGTGGAGCTCTGTAGAGAAAATTCAGCTCAAAGATTCAGTCTTACAGATTCTTTGATGCATAAACTGAGCACATCCGACGACTGAGCAAATTCCTTCGGCGTGTTTTTGCATAACAATCACATAACAGATGTCAATCAATAAAAATTAAAATTCAGAATTTTTCATTATGTTGTTTAACGATGTCGTAATTCTGATACTTGCCCTTCAATTGCAGTAAAATAGACTCAGGTGTAAATATAGTAGTTTAAAAGATCATGTATGAAAGTGATGCATGGGTGCATTTTATCGTGCAGTCCTGTAGTATACATGTAAAATGACCATAAAGGTGACGATGCACCAAAACTGCATATTCTGTAAAGTTAATCGTGCATGCGTAGGACACGAATTGATATTTCCACAGTATTTCTCGAGACTAAATATGATCCGGCTGTCTAGGTGATCACCGGACTGTAACTGTTGTGACGGTGCGGCGACGTGTCGAGGTGCAGGCAGACATGCCGACCTAAAGAACCTGCCGTCCGCGAGACTCGGGGCACGTCAACACGTTTTCTTGGCATCTCTATTCGCCGCACGCTGTAATTGAAGCGGACAGCCGAGCGAGGGACGGACCTCCGCAGACCTAGTCACAGTAATCAGGAAGGTGTCTGGTTCAGATCCTACACGGAGTAGCGCAGAGTGGTCCAGAGTGAGAGCTATTATCGGCCCTCTCCTCCACAGATGCGGCTGAAGGGTGAAAACTACCACCGTGGGTAAATGTGCCATCCCGCCAGTAAAATAACGAATCTCCTTTTCAGGTTCCCCGCTGACAACTTTACGCACTGCTATTTGTCTGCGAGAGGTGGCAAACAGCACGAAGGGGGCGGTCGCGTGGTTTTATGTTCTCAAACACCGCGGCGGTGCTCAAAGACCACCGGAGGCTGTTTGACAGAAGGAGGCCGGCCGAGAGGCCGACGTGATGACACCTTTCAGCCGACAGTCCCCGTTCTCCGTCCTGTCTTTGTGTTTACGTCGCTGGAGGTTTTCCCTCCCTGCCGCCCGTGTCTGAGTCGCCGCTCTCATTCTTCTGAGACGTCTCGCAGACCGTCGGGTTTCAAAACATGCCACGGAGACGAGAGAACTGAATGGCGGAGGGGGAAAGAGGGAGAGGATGGTGTGTCAGGCTGCGCTCGTCATTCTGCAAGCGGCGAAAGTAGGCTACATTTCATCGGTTACCCTGTTTAAAAAGGTAATCATGCATTTTAATTACTTCGTAGTGATGTAACTTTAATGTTTTAATGAAGGCAATGAAGGTGAAAAGTCTTACGAGGCCGTATAAACCTCACAGTGGAAGTCAGCACTGATTACTGACAAACTTGAATTAAAAGTTATTTGATATAACTTGAATTAAGAATCGAATGTTCAAGATCACAACTGACTGCAGTGAAAACAAAATTCCCAGAACCTCAAACCAAGTCTGCATTCAGATCCATCAACAGGACTGAATACCGGTCAGTTGTTTTTGTCACCTGTTTCCTGAATGACACTTTTTAAATCTCTCTCTGTGTTTTACGATGAGACGGCAACTGGGATTCCTGAGAGGTGAATATTATATAATTACCAAAATGTTGAATCTAATTTACTGCATTTTTTTTTCTCAGTCTCTGATTACAATTGCATTTGTTGAATTTAAGTACGTAACTGCGTTGTCCATGTAAGGAGTTACACCCCAAACACTGTTAATTGTCCGCTTCTGTGATTAGTTGTTTACCTGTAAATGAACTGGTCCCCAACCTTAACAATCACAGGGAGAGTGGCCCTCCCACCGATCCAATGCAGCACCCGCCAACCTTAACCAGTCAGAGTGTCCCTCCCACCGATCTAATCCAGCACCAGCAAACCTTGACCAGTCAGATTACAGTTACATTTATTTTATAATTTAATTTTGATAAAATAACTCCATGACATGTAACTATTACTCCCCAACACTGTCTTGTACTGTTAATTTGCACCAGTAAATGAGTGTTGAAAGAAATAACACCCCGTTCACACTGATCATATCTGCTAAATGTTTGCCGGCGAGATTGTTTCATTTGTTTTCCTCACAATTTCTGCTCGTATCTGTTGACGCAGTTCAGGCTTGTTTTAGCTAAAACCTACGGGTTGAAAAAAAAAAAACTCAGCTGTGACAGACGGGACAAATTCCACTTTCTCCAAATTGCATTTGGTAAAGCAGGTTACCTATAAATGAAATTTCCAGGTGACAGATTTGTTTCTGGCAACTGTTAAATCTCATCTTCGCACCAGCCGCCCGACTCTGTTCATCTCAGCTTTATTTGAACTTATTTCCATCAACGACTCTTTTTTTTCTGAGCTCCTAAAGAAAATGTGGTCTCGTGGCGACATCGTGACACACTTCCACAAACACATTGAAGGTGAGATGAGAGTCAGGTGTTTTCACGCTGCTAATCCTAGAAATCTCATACTTTAACCACACAGATATCTCGTTTTGGATCATTTTCCTCAATAGATAAACAAGTCCAATATTTTAGACTCATTTGTTAAGTTGGGTTCATTTTATCTCCTTTTTTTTTGTTTGTTTTGTTTTAAAACTTGAGAAATCTCATGTTTTTCGGTCTCATTCATGCAGAAATACAGAAAAAAAAAAAAAAAAACTCTGAAGGGTTGACAAACTTTTAAGGCACCGCTGTGAACCAGCCGTTTCCACGTTATCTCTGCCGGGCTGTCACTGTTGTTCAGCTTTGCAGCTCCGCGTTGTAGTCTCACCGTCCTGCCTGAAGCCTTTGTGGGATAACGTGACGGTAACATTGACTGAAACTCCAAATGTGTTTCGGTCAGAGTTGCTTCTCGTGGGTGAAGCCTTTCGCTGTGCGGAGTGACGTATGATCAGAGCCTGACACGCTGTTTTTCTTCCACCGTTCAGACTTCACTTTTATTATTCGCGAGGCAAAATATCCTGCCAGCACCGGGCGCACGAGCACACACACACACACACACACACACACACACACACACACACACACACACACGCGCACGCACACGCACACAGGCTCTACTTAACTGCACTTCTGTATGGCTTCCCAGTGATGTACCAGAGACAACAGCTCACTCTGCCCCCTCCTGGCGAGTGCAATAAATGTGCAGATGAAACAAAAAGCATAAATTGTTGGGAGTAGAGTGTGACACAAAATGTTGGAAATTGGGCCAAAATCCCAACATTTTGTCCCACATTTTAAAATTCTGCTGAAGCAGCTTGCGATTGCAATAATTAATGTCCATTCAAGCATTCGCTGCAACATTTTGCTGCAAAAAAATTTTAAACAACGGGAGTTCTGCTTAAAGTATTAGGGCATAAATTAGTCTTTCTAAACTAAACCGTCTTTATTAACAGAAATAACTCCTCATTTACAATCAGCAAGGAACAACTGGAAACATTGGGAGCGACAGGCATTGTGGGAAATGTGGTCTTATCGTGGGAACGCATGGAAATGAGGCATAGTTTCAAACACATTTAGAGTTTAAGATATAGCCTTTGTTTTCTGTATTACAGTCACAGATTGTCTGTTTTGTAAAGCCACGTCACTTTTATGAATTTCTTATTATGATTAAAATATTTCTGTTTGTTTTTTTCTGTGTGCAGCATGTCGATTATCATAGGAACTGATTATATATTACTCTTAATCAGGTAGCTGTTAAAAAAAAAAAAAAAAGAAGAAGAAAAACATTGCCATTATTTTGTTCCTTGACTTGAAATGTTCCCTAATAAAACATCACATTTTTTGTAAAAAGCCACAAGCACCAAAAAGGCAACTCGCAAAAATGTGATGTAGAGACTCAAAGTTTGTTTTTCACCTGGAATGACTGTTAACTTTCTCTAACATCCTATTCAATATTTAAACATTTTATAATGAAAAAAAATTACACATTCTGTATTTTGGATGGGTGCAGATGTGTTTTTTTTTTATAAACAGCATTGTATAAGTGCAGTTTCTGAGACAAGGTTGGCAAAGAAAAGTCCCTGATATGACGTTAAAGTACTGCAGCTGTTATCTCTCCACCTTCTGTATTCATCCATCTCCTCAGAGACCATATAAATTATGTACCAACCCAAATATAATGAGTGTACACGAGTGCAACCTTTAAGCCTGAACTGGATTTATTTAAATATTTTTTCCTCAAATACTCAGAGCTTAAAGAGTCAATATGGCAATTTCTTTCCAGACGTTTGAATAATGCGAAGGCGGTATTTACTTTATAGTGTGAAAATGTAATTTAGCACAGTCACAGTGTCACAACGGGAGCTGCGTGTCAATATTTGACCAGAGACGGCTGCATTTTCTGTCTGCTTAGCATTCTCTTTGATAGACGGAGAGGAGCGGAAAGTATTAACTGCAGCAAACCTCCGGTTGTGACTCGCATAACGACACCAGCACATCTGACAAATAGACGTACGCGGCCGGTTTATTGAGATTCATAAAGCATACATATCTTCTCAATTCAAACTTTTGTAAAGTCTCCACGCGGAGGTGAGTGAAGTGTTTGTGTGAACCGAGTTCGGCTCCGCTTGCAAGGTCTTGGTGTCCTTACAGCCTCACAGAAAGGCAGCGGGAACTTTTTTTTTTTTTTTTTGCCTCGGAGGGAATTCCAGACGCACTATTTTTGTGCAATCTCGTGAAATTTGCATCAATGAAAAATGTGTGCAGCAGCAGATTCAACAGTACCAACGCTCTAGATGGTAAACATGTTTAATACATTCTGTTTGTTGAGGCACTCACTATTGAATTATGGATGTTGGATGGCTAAACTTGGTGATACTGATGGTGAGGAAGATTTGGTAATAAGAAAAACCGTGTGCAGAGCTATGCAGATAGATCTCGTGTTGTCACAGTATGGCATGGGGAAGGAGCTAAATGCACTTGAACTTAAAACACTTGGGGGGGGGGGGGGGGGGGGGGGGAGCGTCCATTGTCCACATGGGTTAATGCACCAGAAGTAAAAAGGCAGGTTAAAAAAGCTCCAAAAATAACGGCAAAAAACGAAACTCTAGAAAACTAAAAAGGTCCAAAGGTCAAAGGATCATTTGAAGATTAGGAAACCTCAATTGTCCTGATGACAAAAACGTATTCTCCAGCAACCAGCAGTGAATGAGTGGGAGTGTATGTGAGATTAGCAAGTGGCTGCAGCTGTGGCTGATCGGAGGAACCGAGAGCAGGTGAGGCGGACGTGGCGGGAAGGAAACCGGGCGTGAAGAGTGATGTGGTTGCTCTCACTTCTCCTCACTTCATCCAATTCTAGTCACTTCTAGCTCCCAAAAACAGGATGGACACGACCAAAACGACCGTTCACAAACCAATGAAAACAAAAAAATGAACATATAGACACCATTATATGAGTTACTACAGAGAAACAGGAAAACTAGGGAACTTGTAAAAATGGTTAAAATTGGTAATGCAGTTGTCATTTGTCACCTGGTTTGGCTCAAAAACTAATCTGAAATTTCTCAAAATGCAACTCGGTTCCTCTGACTGGAATTCCACACGGCTGCTTTGTTCGACAGGCTTTCCTCCATAAATTGATGTCAGTCGTTATGTGTCATAGTACCGGAAGCCCCTGTGACAATAAACAGATCGTCATCTGTGAAACTGGTGGCGTGTCCCTTTAACTATGAAATAAAATGTCTTAGTTAAGGCGCCTCAGTTTGCCTGAAGATGTCCATAAAGGTTGGCGCTACTCTGAAATGTGCCAATCTTCTTCTTCTCCTTCTTAACTGCAGTCTCCCTGAAACAAGGACTGTGATTAGTGTCCAGGCTGCTGACGAGTACTTCTGCTCCCGAGGGTTCATTTGCTCCTTAACACCTGCTGTCATTAAACCCCGGAGTCCAGTAAAGCGATTATTCAGCGATAAAGTTTTAATTGCGCCACTGTCTGTGAAGAAGGAGGTGGGCGGGTAATTAGTGGTCCAGGAGAGGGCGGACAGAGTCTGGGACAAGTGTCACACTGAAGAGAAAGCTTTTCTTACCCGCTTTTTTTTATTTTTTCCTTTTCTGACAAGCTCTTTTTCTACGTAAAAGTGCACTTCCTGTACCTCGTCGGTTTTTTTTTTGCACTTTTTAACTGTTAAAACTGGGTCGCTTGCGGATTTAGACCTGATATTTGGTCAAGACTTGGACCAAAACCTCGAGTCGGGTTAAAGCAGCAGTTCGGTAGGATTGCGACGAAAGCGTAAATTCGAACCACGTCCCTCCCTCTCCCTCTCCGCTGCGCCTCCGACACCCGACCGCAGGATTTTTAGTGCCCCGCTTTAAGTCACGCTTTAAATTAGCAGAATTCCTGCATGTTATCTCACGACAGCACCCTGTTCAACATGCAGCAGAAATACTGCAGTAACAAGGTGAGATAATCAATACCGTTCGCAGCCGCAACCTGGATCCCGGTGATCTTGGAATGGTCTAATTGACAAATGCTGGTTTCTGCCTGCCATCTAGTATCGACTGCCTTCAAGACAGAGACACGGGTAATTTTAGAGGCCGAATAAAGAGCAGCTCCTGAAGAAACTGAACATTAAAAAAAAAAAGAAAAAGAGAGATACTCTATTTCGGTCAAGAGATCATGTCGGGTACATTTTGTAAACGTTATTTTTTAAAACCCATCTCCATCTTTTGTGAACCATCCTGGATGTACAACCAGTACAGGTAGATGAAGTTTTATTTTACTGTACTTAATGCAAAAACATCCAGATAAAACAGCAGGTTGTTTTTAAATCACAGTTCACATTTTTGATTTCCTTTCCAATAATTTATAAATTGCCTTTGACATAAGAATGAAAAAAATAGCACAAAAATAGTAGCACAAATAAAAAGACATTTCCCACTGCCGCACTTTCCACTGATATATTCAAGGCAATTCAGGCTCAGGCTCCATTAAATGGATCGCCACAGGGTCCTAATACCTCTAATAAAAGTTATCATGAGCCCCATTGGGACTGCATTTATTTCTCCAGGGGAGGTGAGCTGATTTCAACGTTACATCCTCTGGTCAGTGATTTTAATCCAGTCACACCGAAATATACCCCATGGGCGTGCACACACACACACACACACACACACACACACACACACACACACACACACACAGAGAGACACATGACACTTTAATTACAAGCATACCTGAGAAAATTCCCAGAAATCGCTTAACACTGTTGTTAACAGGTTTTGAACAAGCGTTGGTCTCAGCGCTGCACTCAGCACAATGGTTGAACAACGCACACTAGGAAACAAAATACCTATTGTTAACAAAACAATAAACAAAAAAGGGGAAAAGAAAATCCAATCACGTAAAACATGAATTCCCAAATTAGACTCGCTTTACTTGTGAAGCCCCATGTTGTGGGAGGGTTAAGGTTGGAGACCAGTTGACTGACAGCAGCGTAGACTGAGTTGGGCAGAGGTGGGTTCAGGTTAAGGCAAGCGGCAACCGGCAGTGACCTCACGCATCGGTTTGTGAACTGCCGCTCTGAAGCCTCGAGTTCGGCATTTTTGGCCGTCGCCGTCTGGTTGGAGCCGGAAGTGACCGTATTTGGAGCGAGCGGTGGATTTGACTCAACCTGATTGGAAACCAGAGGACACCACACCACGCCCCACCGACCGACAGCGGATATCAGACTCCATCACAGGCCTGTCAATCAAACAGACAAGCCCACACCCAAAACACTACTTTTTTTTTTTTTTAGAAGAAGTGACTTGAGTGATTGACACCATTATGACTTTCTCTTCTAATCTATGGAGCCGTAGCCTTTTCGGAGCCAACCCCAAGTGGCCGTCGGTGGTATTGCAGCTGAAAGCATTTCCGTATTGGCCTCTTTTTTTCAGACACAGAAGCTGTGTTCACTTTTACATATTCTGTGGGTTAAGGGGTGGGGACCAGTTGACTGACAGTGAAACAACCAGTCACAGCTCCATACACGAGTTGTCCGGAGCTAGGTTAGGGTTAATGTTTGGGTGGAGCCCCGCCCGTCTGCTCTGCAGAAGCAGTTGCTCTCATGTTATGGGTTCACAGTCCTCGCAGAGAGCCAAATGAAATTCAAGATCGTGTATCTCAACTTTTAATCACAAGTGTTTAATTTTCTAATTGATGAAAGATGTTTATCTGTATATTAACGTAGCTGACAAAAATCAGCCTGAAGCAGCTAAATCTAGGTGGGTTTTTTTGCCCTTTGTTTGTCTTTGTGGTCCGAGATGGTCCGATTACAACGGGGAAATGACATCAGTGTTTACGGCATGCGAGACAACATAAGCACCTGAGCTCGAAGGCGATGGACACTACTGAAACAATGAAATATAGCTGGCTAAACTGGTGTGACAGTTTAATCTGATTTTTATCAGTGGACTGATAACGGTGTATTAATTTGAATTTTTTTTTTTTTTTTTTTTAAATCCAACCATTTATAACCTGGTTCTGTTTGAATTTTTTTTGCGACATCTTACATTGGACTTGCTCTGAAACAGATGATAAACGACGTGTCAGTAATTTGCTGGAAATTCTAACATCCTGCATTTCCTTTTTATAAATCACAGCTTCCCACATTCCCGGTGACTTATAGCCGTCTTTAACTGCTCGTTGGGTTTTTGACAAATTTCAGCTGCTTACTCTACATTCAGTAAAGAGTACTCGCTGCTTTGCAGCCCCCTGATAAATTACTTTTATTGTTGTGTGCTAATGATGTGATAAATTGTGGAGAATAATCAATAGTCTGGCTGCCTTTCATCCCAACATATTCAGATCACTTCAGTGGGGAAACTGTCTTTTACTCATTTTTCCACTTTGTTGAATAAATGCTTCTAGAAAGAGGGGACACGGATCCAGCTACATTCAGCAGGAACTTCATTTTTCTCGTATTCGTTTGGTGAGCTTGTGGCTGCCAAAGTCACACACTGGGTGATACAGTAATGGCTGAGAAGTTAAAAAAAAAAAAACAAACAAACAAAAAAAAAAGGCTCAAAAGTTGCCTTGAGCCGACAAATTAGCCAAAAAGAAAGCAGCGAGGCAGCAGCTCAAGTAATCAGAAAATCCAGAGAACATTAGTAAAAGTCAGACAGGAAATGAAGAGAAAAGTGAAACAAAGCAAATAGGAGGAATAATTACAAGATGACAAACTGTGGCTTCTATATATAAATAAACTAAGTCTGATTGTGAATGAGGAGCAGCTGGAGAGGCAGGTGATTAGATCAGGTGATCTTCAGAGGGAGGGGAACTCAATGAAGGCAACCCGAGAGGAGGTGATGCAGGATAGAAAATAGATCTCACACACACACACACACACACACACACACACACACCTGGAAAGGGAGGAAAAGACATCAAAGGATAAAGAGAGAAATGATGTCACGGTGATAGTGTTAAGTAGATTTTTTTTCTTTGGCCCATTTACTTCTCCTCTCCCTCCCAAAGCGCTGAACCTTAATGGACTTTAATTGATGTCACCTGTGTAATCACATTAGCGCTTGAGTGCAGGAGGGCGTGAGGAGCCGCACAGCACTTTCCAAAATGACATTTCCTGGACAGCTGCATCGCTGTAGGTGGATATTTTCACGGACTGAAAATGAGTGCTTGTTTCAGCCTCGCTACAATCAGCGTTTTAAAGTCTCAAAAATGTGCACGATCTCACCCTTTTGCCTCTCTTTGACTCTGCCAATTTGCAACACTCACACATGAACTGCATACCTGCTAAATATTGCTTCCATAAAAATAAAAAATAAAAACCTTTATGACCCCAGACTCTTTTGCTGCAACTCTATATAAAAGCACATACTAAGTTACTGAGGTTGCATTCGCTTTGCACCTTAATATCGTACATACTGAAAAAAAAAAAAAAAAAAAAATCACAACCTTGCACAACATTGAGATTCTAACTCGCTGCGATCGCCCCAGCACAAGGATAAACCGCCCGTCTTCTTCTCTCTGAATACTAATTCTCGTTATCCTTTCATGTAAAGAAAAGACTGAACTGGCCTCCTTAACCCGCCGACCCGGCAGATATAAATAAAAACCCAACTAGCTCCTCTGATCGCGTTGGCTTTGAACTCGGGTCCTTCGGTGATTCCGGGGATGGTACTCTATTTAGTTACATCCAAATCTGGGACACAAAACGTGGCTGTTTTTTTTTTTGGTGCACATTTCAGCTCTCTCGTGAACTCACACCTGTTCTGGGATCAAACGGCAGCGTTACTGTTTGATTACTGAATTTATTTCTGGATTTAACAAAAGTTTTTGTTTGTTTGCACAATCTCTGGTCTACACTTCTCCGGAGTTACATTACGGTGAGATCGCACCTCCTGTGAGCCATCTTGACACCCTCATTATCTTGCTCTGTATGATCCCTCTCTACGCATACTTCACTCTTTGTGTTTTTCCTCTGCCTGTGCACTCACCGTCTGTCTTCTGTGTCTTATTTTTTTTTTTAAAAGGGATGTAACGACTTCCTGCTCTGGCATCGGGACAGACAAGCAGCCTTGGCATCTGCCTCTCTCTCTCGTTGTCTGGCTGAAATATCTGGCTTATGTAAATGTAACTTAGAAATAATTTATTGAGCTCTCAGATGGGGTTTCGCTTTTCTTTTTTCTTTCTTTTTTTTTTGGCAGTGTAAGCATTGTGGGTTTTTTTTGTTGTTGTTGTTGTTTTTGGATCAAAAATGAGGTTTTAAGGTACACAAAAGAACAGGCAAACTGTGTGATAAAGTGTTCTAGTTTCATAACCGTCTCGAAGGTTAGATCTCGGAGGTTTCGGGCTCTGGCTCGAGCCCACGGGACAAAAAAATAAAATAAAGAACAATAATTAGGGCTGCAAACATGAAGTGAGCCAAATGCAACAAGACTTGCCAATGAACCCTGCGACTCAGGTTTAAGGCAACTTGAAAAAGAGCTCTTCCACATATTAAAACATGTCTGACAATAGATTTATATTTAGCATGCTGTGTCTTCCCATTAATTATGACTTCTGGATTATTGGAGCTTTCTTACAGGAACTCGTGTCACCCAGTGGCTCTAAAGAGCTCATAAAATAAAACGGAAATGAATCAGAAGTAGAATCACAGAGAGGAGGGATAATCTTGTGTCCTGTTCTGTGTCGTTTCATTGTGATGACGGCCCGGGCTTGTACCGTATTCCCGAACTGCACCGCTCCTCTTTCTGTTTCTACCAGTGTCCAGCAGAAAGTACAAAGAAGAAGATGGAGTTTAAAATGAGTTTTACTAAAAAAAAAAAAAAAAAAAAAAAAAAAAAAAAGTAAAGTCCCAGAACTCCAACAGAAAAAAGAAAAATGACAATGTTCAATGTTCAAACAAGTACGAAGTGTATCATTCAGTGTGTTTCTTAACCTTTATAGGATGAAGATTAAAATATTGACCTATTTCAAATGGTATACCTTCCTCTTCTTTGTCTTACTGACAGGTTCACAAGATCCTTCAGGTCTACAAGAAGTCCACAAATTTGAGGAAGACACTGACACAATGTCGTCGCGCTAACAGTGGCATCAGATTAGAAAAAACTTCTGATCAAAAAACCAACATTTTCACAATTTCCCCTTTTGTTCCTGAGTTATAGTGTTGAATAATGACCCAAAAAGGTGGTTTTTTTTGCTGGACATTGTGATGTCTTTGGGAAATTGACTTTTGACCTTTTGAATATAAAATCTCATTACTTAATAATCTTATCCTATGAGACATTTGTGTGAAATTCTGTCTGAAGTCTGAGTCTGAATTCTTGAGTTACGGCCAAAAACACATTTTGTGAGCTCATATCGACCTTTGACCTTTCACCACCAAATTATAAGTGCCAGATTTGAAAAAAAAAAAGTCCTTTGAGGCATTCTTAAATTATTGCATTCACGAGAATGAGCCGGACGTGATATCACAGTGGCCTTGACCTTTGACACCCCCCCCCCCCCCAAAAAAAATGTAGTCAGTTCTTCCTTGCAAATTTGTGCCAAATTTGAAGAAATTTCCTCGAGGTGTCGGCGTGAAGACGTAAAAACTGTCGACCTTTGTTTCACTGAACACTAACGCGTTGACCTCGTAGTGGCACGAGATTCTCAAAAAAAAAAAATCAAAAAGATCACCCAAGTCAACATTCACGGCCGAGAAACATTCAGTCTCTCCGCCAACTGTTGCTGCGGCGACGTGTCCTGGACCGAACAGGCGGACTCGGTGACGTCCCCATCGAGCGGCGCCGCTTGTGGTGAAAAACACGGCTTATTATGCTCTTCGGCACATGAAAAGACGCCACGCTCTGCAGAGCCCGCCGGTTTGATCGCCTTCGTCCGGCACACGTTTGTTTACCTTTCACTGGGACGTTTTCTCATTACGGCCGATTACTGCGTCAGAAAAAGAGACGTTTTTATTGACCATCATCGCCTCTGCTTCCACGACTGATGAGTTTTCATCAGCTGTTAAAGAGGAGACGCTGTGCAGCTCTCTGCGCTGCAGCGTGCACCATTATATATTTGTAATGTCATCAACAAGACCACGTTCAAACAAACAGACTGACGGACGCTGCAGGTGGAGGCAGCGCGGCCGCTCCTCCTTAAACCCCCTGACTGCTACTTTCAGCTCCCACAATGCAGCTGCGCACCGTGTTATACTCCATAGAGAAATTACCAGTGATTGATCTCTTATATCTAATTCCAGTTTCTGTTTTCTCCAATTTCCCACCTACTAATGATCAACATACATTTTTCCCTCCAGTTTTCCCTGCGGGTGAACGGAAACAACCGAGCGCAGCCTCGGTGGGAAATTCATCTTCGGGGGGGGGGGGGCAGGTCTGGCTTGCTTCTTGACATGAGAGGTGGGGGGTCCTGATAACGAGGTAATTGACCTCGTTGTTGTAGCATCCTACCGGGTATGGGGGGGGGGGCGGGGGGGGGGGTTAACTCTAGTGGGCTACGGCGTTGCAGTGCCGCGGAGGCATTTCAATGAGAGGAGAAGATTTGGTGCTTTTCAATGAAGTGCTTTTGTGTCGGTGCTACGGGCCACTTTTGGTGGAAAAATTCAAATACGCTGCAGTAAAACATGCACTTATCTTTATGAAAAATGACACCGTGTACAAATCCGTCTCTGACCTTTCAGAGATGTTGCTCTATCACTGTCACGATAATCCCACAGTGTGGCCAAAAGGACCAGAACGATGACATAACAGCCATTTCTGATTGATATGGAGATATTATTGATATGAAGTAGGCTAATCCAGGCTTGAAATTATTACCAGCAGTTCCGTGTTCTCATACATAATGCATTATGCAAATGGTTGTGATATAAATATCTTAATCATGTATGTCCTAAATAATGTGCCACTGCAGGCTTCAAAGCAGCTACCTCCTGATTGCATGCGAGACGTCCCTGCGTCTGCACCTGTTCCCATAATTTTAGCACTTGGACTCGATGTTTTCTTTTTGAGTTGAGCGGGTTGGATGACCTGGATGCGTGAAGGCGCAGAACTTGTATCTTATAAACTCGACTTTGTCATTCCTGCAGGTTTCACTAAGGTATTTGTTTGATATTTAGTGATTTTGATTGTGACGCACTTTGTGACCTTTGATTTGAAAAGTGCTTTATAAATATATCTTACTTCCAATATAAAAGCAAAATTAATCCACAGATACACATTTTTTTATTCTTTGTTAATTCCGAAAAGACGTAACTTCCGAGAGGCAGTGGCTGCGTGTTCGTTACCGGTGGTGGAAGAAGTACTAATTTGCTTAAGTATCCAAAAAATACTCCATTACAAGTCAAAGTCTGTCCTTAAAAATTTGTACTTAAGTAAAAGTGAATCAGTATTATTGGAAAAATCCCTCATTTATTAAAAAGATTTGTTCACCTTATCATTCAGAGCTTGACCAACACCAGCTGACCGGGCAATGAGGGGTTAAACTCTGGAAAGGTTGCCAGCTGTTTATAATTCTCGATATTTTATACTTGATGTATTTCCTAACGGAGAACGCATCGTTTCAGGAGGTGATTCAGTTCGTTAGAACGAAACATTCGCGAAAAGGATGGTAGCCAGCGCTATAAACTCTAGGGACGTTTTTGAAGCTATTCTTGGGTAAAAATCGTAATTTAAAGACACCCGAGAACCTTCACGCAAATCTAATAAACGCACCGAGGCACAAGGTATCACAAAATGGAAACTCGTGATGTCACAAAAATCGCGATTCTCCGTTATTTCCCCGAGTTGCTGTGTTTTTGAAGTGTCGGACCCTCGGCGTGTGGACGAATCTGCATAACAAATGCTTTGTCTTCAGCGGGAACGACCTTGTTGCGTTTCTCCATTGATCCGCACATCGACTCAACCACTCCGATAACTCTGAAAGCCATTTATCATAGGCGAGGTTTCAGACCGCCGCGGCTACGTTCGCTGGCAGAAAATCAATCTATTCTAATCAGTTAATACACCGGCAGGTCATGGCAGGAATATATGTGAACATGTACAGTACAAGCCGAAAGCTCTGATTAGAAAAGATGGAAATGTTCGGTAATGGGGAAGAAGTGGCGGGTGGTGGGGGGCGGTAGAGAAATGCGTGTGATTCTCTCGTCACACATCATTCTTATTCTCTGTTGATGAAATGTTGAATAAATGTTGTAAATTCAGTAGAAAAAAACAAAACAAAAACAAAACTCCTCCGCCTGGAAAACAGGAAAAAAACATTTGAATTTCTCTTTTAGCTTCCCTCAAATACTGTTGGCAGAAGAGAGGCAGGGGAACATCGTCGCCTATAGTGCGCGTACACACACACACACACACACACACACACACACACGCGCGCGGTACAAAGCAGGACTTATGTACAATGGCTACAGCTGTATGTGAGGGATTCGTTCTGATTTGCATATTGTAATGCAGACTCAGCCTGTGTCTGAGCCCAGTGAGCGCACACACACACACACACACACACACACACACACACACACACACACACACACACTGCCATAAAAGCTGAAAAAAACCAGTGAAATTCCCACACGGCTCGTACATTTATGAAGTATAACGAAGCAATCCCTTAATGGAGAAACTGTGTGTTTGCAGGTGGAATAATACGTGTGTGTGTGTGTGTGTGTGTGTGTTTAAGATAAACAGGAGGGGGTGGCGTTGTCCGTCTTGTGGACATATCAGGCTTTGGCTGGATTAAGTAGTCTCTTAATTACATGGTCTGTTTGTTGTGTTTGTTTATCATATCCTCATTACCCTTTTGTTGGGCGGAATAAATAGCAAGCGGCAGAATTGCGCTTGGCATCTTAGAACAAAGCCAACGTAACAATGTGCCATTTGCAATCACAGCTTGCAGCACTCAGAGAGACAAAGTCGATACCCCCCCTAATGGACACAGGAAATCCGTAACCCCGTCCTGTTGTCTGGGGCCGGAGAGCTCATTCTGTCCAACCGTGGCAGCGCAATTTATTCACTGGAGCTCATCAACAGCGGCGTGATTGAAGGCTACGGTTGGAACGAGCCTCCGTTTCAGAGCGATGGCTCGTTGAGCCGTGCGGTTGCCTTCGCGCTGTCAGAATTTACGCTTAAAGACGGTGCGGTGGGATTGTGTCTATTCGGCGGCTCAGTCCCTCCCCCACTCCCCCGCCCCTCCTCCTGTCCCGCAACAGTGTTTGATATATAGGTTAAATAGTGTTTTTTTTTTTTTGGGGGGGGGGGCGAACCGTGCAACCTTCCTCCCTCATGTTTACTCTACGGGGGACTAAAACGTGACTTACTTCGATGTCCACTTGAAGTTATCTAAATTTGCTTTCAGTGCTGCCTTCGGTATTTAAAACCAAGACATCTGGCAGGTAAAATACACACAAATGTCCAAACATTTCATTCAGATCTATGTTTCTGAAGGGGCTAAAAATGTCAGCATGATATTACCACATACGGGGTCCGGCACACGCCGCACTGAGGATTGTTTGTAGCCGTTGCATCCTAACAGGCGTAGATCTGCACCGACCGTCACATGATGACCGGTGGAGACTTTTTAAAATCAATTTGAGGACACGAGCAGCATATTTTTCTTGGTTGGGCTTGGTTTTTGCTACGACTGTTTGTATCGCTTCGTCTGCCGATGCCACCGTTTGTTACCGAGCAAACAAACTGGCAAAGCTAAACAGCTAAATAGGTGTAGCTGCTTCACAATAAAAACTGTAAAATTAGACTACATGAAACGCTGAAGTAGCAACAAATCTGCATTAATTGAAGCTAAACATCAGTGATAAAGGAGAAAACGGGGAGTTTGCAGAAATGCTGCTGTTGAAATATGCAGAGTAAAACCCATCTTTAATCAGTTTAATGGAACAGAAATCTAGGTTATTCTTTTTTTTGTTAAAATAACAAACCAATAATCCCAATAAACGGAACGATAATTGGTAAAAAAAAAAAAAAAAAAAAGCACACAAAAAAATCCAACTTTCCTCGTGACATTTTTAGAAATGATTTCTGAACACGCTGCTTCCTGCTTTGCTGCTGATTGCAACTATTATCCATCACCCAGCCACCGACAGGTCTTGGGGAAACAAAAGAACAGAAAAATAAATAACAGATTGTTTTATAACCGATTTGAAAAAAAAACCCCAAAAAAACCCACTAGCGCTGCTGTTCGGCTGTTATTTTTGCTTTCACTACATGGAGGAATAATTAAAGGTAATGACGAAAAAACAACTCGTACTTACCAATACTAACACAATTTGGAGCATTATGTTTGTACCGTTGTGTCGAGTCACCTGCTGCTGCCGAGTCAAAAGTGGAGGAAGGTGTTCTTTTATTCAGCGCCGCGGGGAAACTCGGTTTCCTGGTATCGAAGGTTGCTGTAAAGAGCTGAACCGGAGTGGGAGTGGAACCGCCGGCCTCTGACGAGTAAACACGGCGGCCCTCAACCTAAAGCCGACCGAAACTTGACCATTTATCTTGCGCTCCGCGACTAATGAATAACAGAGGTGGAAATTTACCGAAGCCAAGTGTGGCGGAGATGTGATCATCCACCCTGAACGCATCACGCTGCTCTCCACTAGTGTAATAATGGATGGTAGATGGCTGCCATTACGACCTTCCCTCGGCACGGCGGAGCACCGTGAGCCACATGAAATCAAATTACCGCTCAAGAGGAGCTTCACTCCCCTCACCCGACATGTGCTCTCTCTCTCTCTCTCTCTCAGCTCTTCCATCTCTTGGCTTCTTCTGCTGGCCGGGGTTTAGAAACATGAACGGTCGGTTGCAGACCGGGGAACAGTTTAAAAACAAAACAAAAAAAGAAAACAAAAAGGGGGAACATATTTGTAAAACAAGTAAAACTGCACCAGGACTCAAATTTGAAGCCCTGGTCCTTTGCAACAAAATATTTGACATTACCGATCATTTATTTATTGTTCATTCAGCATAATAAACGTGCTATTTTTGCTCGTTTGCACCTTTTATTTAATTTGTTATGTCTGTATTTGTAGTCATTTTATTTATTTTATCTTTTTGTTGTTGTTTTGGAACCTTTTTGTCATTTTGCACCTCTTAGTGATCAATTTATGTCTCATTGGTGGTAATTTGCCTCTTTTATTTTCATTTTGTGCAGCCCGGTGGTTATTGTGCGTGTATTTGTGGGGTTTTTTTTGCCTCTATTTCTCGTCATTTTTCATCTCTCTATTTTTTGTCAATTTGTGTTTTGTCATTTTATAGTGTTTTATGGTATTTGTGGTTATTTTTGCCTCTGTGGTTGTTTTGGCTCTATTTCTTGACTTTTTGTGTCTCAGTGGTCATTTTGCGTATCTTTGCGTATCCCATTTTGCAACCGTTAGTCTCTCTGTGATTGTTTTTAGCATTTTTATAAATACAAGCTGAAAACGCGCCGGTGCCGCAGCACATCAAGTGTAAACGGACATTATCTGACTTTCTTTTTTTTCTTTTTTCTCCCAAATAAGACACACTTAGTACTGGTATCTGAAAGGGCTTCAAATGAAAAACAGATTGTATCCACACTATGCTTCGTTTTAAGAGGTCACCGTGACCCTCTAACGCTTGACTACACTGAAACTGAACACTGGAATAATGAATAAGTGGACTCACATCCATCAGGTGGACAGAAATAAAACTCTAATGGGGTGATAATGTGTTTCCAAAGCATATAAGTAAACATGTTTGTTTACCCGTTGGCCCAAACAGTTTAATAAGCTGATAGTAGTAATAAAGGCCAAATATTAATAGTTTTATTGACACTGTATATATAAGATGTAGAAGTTCAATTACATACAGTACGAGCCGTGAAATTAAACATACACACATGAAAATTTTGGGTTAATTTTTATGGTATTTGTGGTTATTTTTGCCTTTGTGGTTGTTTTGGCTCTAGTTCTTGACTTTTTGTGTGGTCATTTTGCGTATCTTTGCATATCTCATTTTTCAACCCTTAGTCTCTCTGTGATTGTTTTTAGTATTTTTATAGTTGTTTTCCCTCTTCCTTATCTTCATCTGTCTACTTGTGGTAATTTGCCTGTTTTTCTTGTCCATTTGTGTCTCGTCTATGTCACAACCCCTGCTTTTCAAAATCCTTGTATTCTCTGTTTTTATTTTGTAAATAAAAATGTGTTTCACCTGTCCCTCATTGTTCTCCACTCCTGAGTCCATGTGTTCCCTGACCTCTTGCGTTGTTAATAAAAACCTTATGTTTACTTAGAACCTCACATTTTTGTGTGCATAGGGGTCCTCTTTGTGGTCATTTTGTGTCTCTTTGTTGTCACTTGATTGACTTTCTAACAATAAATATTAACTGTCACTTTTTGCAGACTTTTAGTGACGGGACCCGAGTCTGTACCTCCAAGTCCTGCTCAGTAATCCATCCACGATAAGCGGACTGCCTACCGTCTGACTGCTGTAGTGTGGAAAAGGTGAGTGGATCCATCGACCGCCGCCCCGTCTGTCCCTCCTTTCATCTCTTCTGTCCTGTGTCCCATGCGGTCTCTCTGACTTCGCCGTGAAAGAAGAGAACAGGAATGGGAAAAGGGAAAGTGCAGCCACTCTTTTGGGATCTCATAAATTCAATGTATTCATATCGCCTCGACTCCCGAAAAGTGCTTGGGAGTGCATTCAGCGAGTCCATAAGTCACAACATTGTCAAGAGAGGCGATGGTGATGCATGAGGATGCCGGTGCGGAGTTCATTCCCGAGCAGGTACCCTCCGTCAGATAAGCCCAACCTTAATTTCTTCCGCTGGCCTAATGTGTTTTTAATGCAGCCTTGTGACTTATGTTGCTGTCAGTGGGTCGGCCTCATAAGGATGCCGGGATGTTAGTGGGCGGCCGACAGGGACCAAAAAAAAAGAAAAAAGAAAAAAGAGGTGCCAAAGATTAATCACAGTGGCAGAGGCATCAGATTTGATCAAATCCGTATTGACTAAGACCACTGAGAGGACTGCATCTCTGCAAGTCGAGAGATGGGATGCTCGACTCGTCTCGGCCGCAGGATAAATGAGTCTGCTCTGTTCGAACGAAGCATTTTACAAAACAGCACGGATTGACCTCAGAGGCAATTCGTGTTATTAAAACCGTGCGGAGGCAGGTAAATTTCTCATTGTAGTTCAGCGCATAGGTTATTAATTGTCTGCCGTGTTTTCAAGCTTTGTGGACTCATACATAATCATACATTACAGTGTCATAATGTGATCAACAGACACTTTGTCTAAAACCAGAGGGAGTTCACAATCTACGGCTCCGTCCTCTAAAGTGTCCCTGGGGGAAATGTACAAGAACAGCAATGTCACTCCAACACAGTCTCCATTTCAATTTTGTATATTTTGAAATATTTACTTCTCTCCCACCCTGATAACATTGTAGGAAATGCCACAGCATCTGGAAGAAACTAGTGCCGGATTTTCCAGTTCCTCCCACTAACAGGCTGACAGAGGCACCATGTAAAGAGGGACTTCCCCAATAGCAACTCAATTGATATATCTCCTAAAGATGCTGCTGCTTTAAGCAATAACCGGATTCATAACTTTATACTGATCAGCAATTATGATTTAAAACTAGTCACGAATTTCTAATATTCGAATGGTCGTTTTAATCTCCAAAATCGATTAGTACATGCGACTTTCGTTCTTCCTTATTTCCCCTGATTTTACTGCCGCCCGATTGTAATGCGTTACCCTCGTCAGAAGGTGGCGGTAATGCAACTAAAAAGCTGCCTGCCGGCCGCCATTAAATAACATAGAACACGATGCTTTCAGGGGTCGTTCAACGGAAAAATGTACGTCCAGGGCCTCTGTCATTTCTGTAAACGTTAGCAAACACGACTCAAATGTACACGGTTTAGAAGTTCAATCACATACAGTACGAGCCGTGAAATTAAACAAACACACACAAAAATCTAGTGCAGAATAAAGAATAAGGAAAAGCATAAAATATATGTAAGATAAATATTCAATGCTATTCCCCCAGTGTGTAGGCAGGCTTCTAGTATATAAATATGTAAAATCTGTGTATACTCCGTTGCCAGTTTGGCTTAGGTAGGTTATTATGCTCAGTTTTAGTTGAAACTATCTTTTAAACAGGTGGTATTTCAATCCAGGGGATCATTTTAGAAGGTTTAGTTCGTAGTGATTGTGTTATTCTTGTGTTTCTATTATTTAGTCCAACCAGTTTCTACCAGTAAAATTTGACTAAATAACAGAAAGACACCTTAAATGAACGTTTGCTGCAGCCAAAGTGTTTCCAACATGCCGGAGTTCATGGCAGTAATGCAATGTAATAAAGTCGAACTGTGTCTAATGCATGTATTAAAGTAAAAAAAAAAAAAAAAGAAGCCCACTGTGGATCTAACAGCGCCACCATGAATCCAGAGTTGTTGCCTTTATTTATGAGTCACCACATGTTCGGAGTCTGTGGCCAAAGGTTTTGCCGCAGGGCCTCCAACATGCGTGGTCCCCTGCTCCACACCCTCATAAAAAATGCTCAAAAGGAAACCTTCTTTTAAAACACCACCACGCTTACATTTTTTTTTTTCCCTTTGCTTTTCTGTGGTTTTGTCCCCCGGCCCTGATAATCCCCCATATCCTTGGCTAATCAGCAGGAAAGGAACAGGACAGCAGTGAGCTCAGGGTTGAGTTTTAAAAAATGCATGGTCTTCCTCTGAACACATACTGCAGCCCACGGGGGACCGGGACTTTCTCCCCTCCTGTTGGGGGGGCGGGGGGGGGGGGGGGGGGGGGGGGGGGGGGACCGCAGGCGGATAAAACCGCCGCACAGTGTAATGACATGCATGACTACCGCCTGCATGCCCATGCCGTAGATCAGCGCCGAAGGTGAGGACATTTCCTGAGTGGAGCGGAGATAAACAGAGGGAGAGGCCGAGGCCACAGAGGCGCGAGGGTGTGTGCGTCTGTATGTCTGTAATGAGGGTTTGTTCCGGGTGGGAGGTCTTCTGCCAGTTAATTGTGTTTTCCCAGCCTCGTGCCTGCCAATAAATTGGCCCTGTGGTGACTTCCCGACTGGGCGGGCCGCCACAGAAAGGTCACGGGGTGCACCGGGCGAACAGAACCGCAGCACTGCATTCTGTATGAGGTGTTTAAAAGTCCGATTTTTTTTTTGTATTATTATTTCCAGCAGGTTTTCAAATGTTATATTTTTTATCTCGGTGCAGTCAAAGCAGCAACACGGACTTTAAGAAGTGAACAAATCAAGAAATACACTTAATACTTTACTTCAGTGCAATGCTGAGGAAGACATACAATATAATTATAAACACTATTGTGTCACAAATATGACTGAAACAAACAAGTCGATATACTTTACTGTAATGTCAGATCTCTGGTTTGTTTACTGGCTTGTCCAACAGACAATATTTTTAAATCCATTTTGTTTATTAAATCCTACAGTGAAAATTGTGTGCAGTACAGTGATTTAGCACATTTCTTTCCCGCCCAGATGACAAAAAAAAAGTCAAGACACTACGCTGTGTGAACACTCAAAGTCAGGAACTTTTGTTGCTGTGATATTAGAATTTAAAAATATTTCACACTCTTTGAACTTTGAGGCTTTGCTCTTTTAACTGATGATGATTCAGACTGGACCGATGCCATTCGAAGTGCAGATTTTTCACTTGGGTCGAGATTGTTGATGGTTTAAAGACCCTTTTACGTCATCAATTTACATCTCAGACCAGGCAAAATTGCAGTCTTGAGAATAAAAACATGGTAAAGTCACGTCCTCATCTTGACGACCAAAGACGACTTGCTGCAACGTCTACAAACCAACTTCCACAGACAAACCAAAACAATGGAAATAAAACGAAGAGGAGGTTTGTGAGATTGTTTTACCTAGAAAAATACATTGCACATGAATCCTAAAAGTCTGTGTGTGTGTGTGTTTTTTTTTTTAAGAAGATTCAGATTCAGAAGCAGGGTTAAGCATAAAGTTTAAAAAAAAAAAAAAAAAAAAAGCCTTAAAAGACTGCAGCCTTTGTGTCCTCCCACTCAGGGTCTGGAGATACTGAATTGTTTATTTCAAAACGCCCATCTGTTCTACTTTCTCAACACAGATGCAATTCAATTGTTTTAACATTTACCCCAATGCAGGTAATCTGTGGAGTTTTTATCAATTTTTTACCCCAACAAACATAGCTGTGAACCAGCATAACACCGGACTTCACCTTTTAAATATATATTATAAATTAGGAACATTGGTACATTTGGTAGATAAACAAAATAATATCCCCATTTTATTTAACAACCTCCACCCATTCATGCATTTTCAAGACTGTTTGATAGTTGGACACTTTAAAACTAGCGCCTTTCTAACAGAAACTGAAAGCAGTGGCGGTCCCGACTCCTTTCTTTCCTTGACACAGTGGTGGCCTCCCAACCATCAGACTCCATCAATTTACATGCAAGTAACAGTTCAAGATTCAAGACAGATAACGAATCCTATTGATCAGACGCTCTTTATGTTACGTTGCACCCAAAGATCCCTTTACAACCCGACTGAAAATGTTGTCCTTTAAAATATAGCTAGACAACACAACAAAAAAACAATATGCAAATAACGCATATTGTACAAAATCTTGGGCTAGATCAGTGCTGGTATAGATTTCCCAGATGTTCAGTCACTGTTTTATAAAGTAGCAGAACTGCTTCATAAAAAGAGTTGAATACATGGAGAAAGAGAACAAATCATTTTGGTCCGTGTACTGTACATCA
Organism: Embiotoca jacksoni; assembly: GCF_022577435.1. Classification (NCBI taxonomy): domain Eukaryota; kingdom Metazoa; phylum Chordata; class Actinopteri; family Embiotocidae; genus Embiotoca; species Embiotoca jacksoni. The sequence goes on from NW_027185329.1 coordinate 2,748,793, forward strand.
GTGGTGAAACCAGCCACACACACACACACACACGAGTGTAACAATAAAAGTGCATCCCACCCATAAATTCATCTGACAGCTGTCCGTACCTCTGCGGGGGGCGTTAACTGGAACTTTGATTAAAGGCCTCGGCGTCCCCGGCTGGCTGATGGATGCCTGTCCGTATCAGCCTCTCTTCGCTATTGACTCCGCCGCGCGCCGCGGTTGGATGACTGACAGCGGTTGGGATGTTTGAAGTTCACCCAGTCGGGTTTAGAGGTCGACTCTTTACACGCAAGCGTCCCCGCCAGCTGAAACGTTTGCTGCAAATTAAACATCAATCTTTAATCAGGCACCGACTTGAATCGACTGGACGGTACGTTTAATTCCCTGCTCTCATTTTTCATACTTTTTTAAAAAAAAATTTTTTTATCGGCTCTCCAGCATCCATTTTAGTTATATACCACGTTCCTGAGTGCGAGGGGTATTTTCAAGCATTCACCTGTACGACATTCGTCCGTATTTGCTCATGTGTGGCCCATTTCGCCACCCCTTCTTCCTCCCACTCCCCTCCCCCCCGTGTTGTTTTGTTATTACGCCGAAGAATTCTCATTTCACTGAGCTGATGTACTACTCCGGGGGCTAAGCTGTGGACAAATAGCTGCATTATTTATCTCATTAGTGATAAATATAACCCACTGCGCTGCTACATTCGCAGGTAACAACGCCGATAATGGCGCGTCGGCATTGTTGAGACTCTTTTTTTTTTTCCCCGAGTGCCATTTCTGTGAACAACAGGCACACGGTTTTATCTTTAGGCCATTTGGATTCTCACTCACTCATTTTTTTTTTTTTCTTCCAAATCTCATTTCATCTGCATTGAATGCTGCTATCTTTAGCTGCAGGCTACGGGGCTGTGACTGCCCGCGCAGAGCGGCTCCGTGTTCGCTGAATAACAATCCCGTGTTGCGTTGATTGGACGGCTCATTACCGCCTGACGTCACGGCTGCCGCCGACTGTCCATCAACGGGATGCAGGCGGACGAGACTATTACACTAGGATCTGCGCCGCCTGCTCCATCTGCTGCAGTGATATGAATTCGAAAATGATTTTGTAGTGATTTATTTTTTTCCCCTTTTATTGATTTCTCTCTCTCTCTCTCTCTCTCTCTCTCTCTCTCTCTCTCTCTCTCGCCCAAAGCGAGCACACAAGCAGCTGTGATTGGCTGCGCGAGGCTCTGGCTGCGCCTATGTTGGATTAAGGTGTATCAGGCAGAGAAAGCTTGGAAAGCGTCGGTCTGACTCAGCAAAGTCAAGCGTAAAGGAGGTTGTGGAGTTAATATGCAGGTAGCCATCGTGATATGTTTGGGTTCGTTTTATCACCTGATACTTCACAACTTCCCCTAATTTTATGAGAATGACTTGGAAACATGGTTCGGAACAGATAACGTGTTTCAGAAAAAAAACAAAAAAATGAAAATTATTTGTGCTCTCACAGCAGTCGAGTCGTGTTTGTCTGTACGATTTTCAGACAGAAACCCCCCCCCCCCCCCCCCCCCCCAAAAAACAAAAAAACAAAACTGAATTTCCCTGAAAAGCATGTCTATCCACTATCATTATGTAAATATTAGGAGTCGGTGCATCAAGATAAACAACTAGTGCTGTTAATTCTCCGTTAAATTCACATGCCATTAAATTGCTGCACAAAAAGAGGCTCAATGAGATGCAGTGATTAAAATGATCAGCAGTCATATTTCAAACATTAGAAAACGATGCAAATTTGGCATTTCTGTGTGTTTCGTGTCTGAATTCAAGAAGAGTTGCTGTCCACATTAACAATATGATTCATTTCGACTTTCCGTTGCACTCTGTCACATTTTGTTTGAATGATGCACAAACTGTTCCACCTGAGCTAACGTGGAAAAGGTTTTGGGGATATTTAAACTTTTTTTTTTTTTTGGTGGGAAATTTCTGGTTGAAAATCTAAATAAAAAAAAAACAAGCAGATGGAAACACACTTAGTTAAATACGGAAGATTTTCATCCGCTCTATGTTTGTGATTCAAACTGAAAGCACTTTTTATGCAGCATTACCTCCCTCAAACCAACAAATAAGTCCATTCAGATGCTTGTAATTACAGTTTTATAACAGTTTGTTATCCATTTGTAACAGAAAGACCACTTCAGCTGCATTTCTACGCACAACCGGTTAGTTTTAGGTTTTTGAAGCTAAATCTGAATCATTCCACTTGTTACCATGCAAAAAAATAAAAAGTTACTTTAAATTAGTAGGACCTGACCGAATAAATACATTTAATATAGTGTATCCTCCGTCTTCAAAGTATTCGTTGCCTTTACGTCTGGGCAATATCAATTTATGGTTCAAGTAACTGTTCAACGGAGGTAAATATTTGTAATAAGCTTCAAATAAAACCCACACACATCCAGGCATCCGTCATGCTCGTTACGCTGCATATTCCCGAGGCTACACAATTCACACTTCATTCCTACTAACCTCGGTTTAAATGGCAATAACACGTCACTTAGCTACTCTTTAACGTCAAAGCGGCGACTCTGCCGTCACGCCGTTTTAGCCCTGCGTTTAGTCGATATTGGGATAACCCCGCAAACTCGGGTCTAGCGCTGCTCTGGAGCCGGGCCAGCAAGCCCAGGGCTGAAGTCGGGGTTAGCCCTCTTTGGACTCTGCCAGAGTGAGAGCTCTCTGAGCCCGGAGGCTAATAGCTCTCTTAGCCTGGGGCTCAGTGCAGGGTGGACAGCACATGTGGGACTAAATAACTACATGCAGGATACATATCCCACATGCAGGAGCATACTTTCACATAATTACATTTTGTGGCAAACAAAAGGAATACATATTTGCCCATATAACTTATAAAACAGTAGATTGCAGCTTTTTTTTTTTTGTGTAATTGCGGCACTTCAAGACTTTTTTATATATATAAATATATATATATATAATATTGGGCTTTAAAAATATCAAAAACAGGGAAAAAAAACAAAAACATTGCAATTATTCTAACCACTTTCGCTAAAGTCACCAGGATTAAACTTCTGGCCACGTTTGAAAATACGAATGTGAGAAACAAAGCGTCACTTCCATCCTCCATCGGTGTTTAGAAGCGAGAAATTTATTCAGGTCCTTGAATGCCATCATATAGTTACTGTCGCACGTTCTCCAGCCTGGCCAAAGTATTTCATGCACACTAATGTACTTGAGTTTGAAACGAAATATGTGAAGCTCCGCTGGACCCACTCTCACTCGTCTTCCTCTCTTCTTCTTCCTCTTCAGCTCAAATCTTACACTCCACACTTTATCTCTCTCTCTCCCCTTACGTCTCCCTCCGTGTCTCAGTTTCCAAAGGCTAATGCACTGGAGCAGATAATTATACACACCCCCACCCCACGTCCGTACTGGCATCTCCAAACAACATCCCTCTCCTCCATGTGTGCACAGTGAACCTGCATTGATGCAGGAGAGGAGGAGACAAAAAAGAAAATCACATATTCACCGTGCAGTGATAAATGAGGACACATATGCGGCAAACAAGCTGTCGTGGTGACATTGCTGGGGGCATTTCACCCCATTACCAAAATAGATGCATGTTTTGGGTGTGTGTGTGTGTGTGTGTGTGTGTGTGTGTGTGTGTGTGTGTGTGTGTGTGTGTGTTAAAAGCTTAAGACGTCATTTCAAAGACGGCGTGTGCGGCCGTCGCTTTCTGAGGGAAGTCAGGAGGGATGACATCATTTCCTCTGACAGCAGCGGGCCTGGTGCTCACATCCAAACGCGCGACGCAGCGTTCCCAATGCGCTCGGAGCGAAGTGAAGGTCAAGGAGGTCAAAAGTAAAATATTAAAGTTAGGATGAAACTCTTCATATTCGCAGCCCACGTTCAGAGTTTTTCCCAAACTCTCATTATCCTGACGTGGTGTCCATAAATAGGAAATGTAAGTGCCATAGTCCATCTTGTCTCCTGCCTTTACTGAAGCATAAAAAAAGATGACGTGATCCTCGTTTCTCATTTCCTTTCTGGTTTTTATCGACTTTAAAAAAAAAAAAAAAAAAAAAAAAAATTTCAAGTGACATTTGAGCCTAATCCATTATTTAGTGAAGAAAATTAGAATTATAATATAGTTTGAGAAAGCAATACTCTTTTCAACAAAATCTTGATCCTTCAAAAACATTTTGTTCGGATCGCATTCGATCAGTCACACAGTTCATCACTCCCCCTATAGTTCAGAAACTCCACTTTCTTACTAGTTATGATGTTTATATTTTTCAAATATGTGTTTTTTATTTATAAGATACTCAAAAGAAGGAAATGTGCACAAACAGTTCAATACTTACTTTAAAGAAAAATCACAGGCCCTTGCTACTCTACTTGTCAATTTTCAGATCTTCATCCTCCATCACTTTCCCGATACGACGGAAGGGCACCAAATTATGAAATGTCTTTTTCCATTTGGCAAACGGCTGTTTTCTCTATAAAATGTTTTAAAAGGTGCTTAAAAAAAAAAAACCATGTAGCTGCTGCAGGGGAAATGAAAGTTCTTGCGAAAAACACATTGTCGGGGTCAGGAAACAAAAAACAACTCAAGAAAAACGTCCTGCATTTGAACTTCATCATCTCACACGTTTTGTGTTTTCAAATTTGTGCAAAATGAAAGAAAATGAAAAAGTAAAAAAAGTTATTTCCAAGTTGGGAATTTCCTATTTTTTTCTTTTTTTTTGGGGGGGGGGGGGGGGGGGGGTAAAAAAGCATCCTAAAATATTTGTAAAGTTGCTGAGCTAATGATATTTTAGGATCTCAGTCCTAATTCACACTTTTGTGGCTCGTGGTGGAACAACAACAGATTTCTTTTGCGCATTACTCGTCTTTCAGAACGTTATTTTTGTTGCACAGACGAATTGACTTTCCTTCGCCACGACGCTTTCAGCTTGATTTTGTCTAATTGGTGATCCATTGATTACGAGACTAAAAACATGGGCGCCTCAGAGAAGACAGCAGGTGAGGAGCCTGGTGTCTAATTACAGACAACCAGCAGCAAACCACACCATCAAAGCAAGTGAAAAGTGGAGCACCACTCCGCAGAGGAAGTCTATTATTATGCAGTATATTAACACCGCAGTGAGTTTTCATTTCCTCCCCGAGTGTTATACCAACATGTGGAGCAGTTTTTATTCTTCTGCACTTTGTTGAGGTGTTGTAGCGTACACGTGTTATCGCCTCAGGCAGAGCTGCGATTTACAGGAAATCTTTTCTTGTTTTAAATGCATCACAGGCAGAACGCTGCTGTGATACGATTTTGGGAAGAAAAAAAAAACCACAAAAAAAACGTGAGAGACTGAAATTGCTACGTTCATTAAAGCTTCACCAAAAATATGTTTTAATCATTTCTTTTTCTTTTACTCATTAAATGTAACAAAACAACAACAACACAACATTCAGACAAAACTACGGTTTCCCGGAGATGCTGATTCTTCATCGTTTAGCTGTTGCTGTCACACCTCAAGGCCACAATCATTGTATCTGTGTATTTCATGAGGTTTGCTGTGTACTCCGCCCCCTCAGTCCTGTTCTTGTTAAGTGGTTACACAAGCCGTTTTCTCTTATTGACTTTTTATGTTGTCCAGCCAGCGACAGTAAACAAAGTCTTCTGCTGCGGCTGCTGTTAGGAGGTCTCTATCATGTATGGACCAATGCACACCGCTGATTGCAGCACGTGTGCTTGCGCAAGTTTGCCGTTACGGGTTTGAGCTCACCGACGGTGACTCGGAAACCACGAATTTAGCCTTCGCTCTGTTTAAGCGCGAGTGTTCCCCCTCAGACTTCATTACGTTGCCGCACCAAACACGCGCCATCACAAAGTCAAGAATTGTAGCCTCTCCAAGCACGATGTCCCCGCAAACACCTGTGATAACTACGATGCTTAAGAACGAACCGAACCAAAGTGTCTGTGTGGACGAGAAAGTTCAACATGAAAACGTGTAACTTTCACGCCGGGACGGTCCGAAGCGTGGCCGCCTCACGTTTCGCTGCAGCGGACGGGCGTGTGTATTTTACGCTTTGCCGTGGTACCGGGTTGCACTGTGACACGGTAAATACCGGATCCAAACATCTTTTTGAAATAACCGATAGACACGATGTGTGTGAAAGCTGACTGTGAACATTATGACCGGACGTGTATTCATTCACGCCTACATGCACGTTGTGTTGGTGAAAAGATGGAGACGGGTGAGCATCCCTGTGTGCATGTAAGCACAGTGGTTTCAAGAATTCAAAAATACATGACGCGGGTGCATTTTGGTGACTTCTCTCACCCCCCCCCCCCCCTGAATAGTTTCTTAAAACAGCCGGGCACCGTAGTTTGAAACTACTTTACGGTCATGTTTTCTTGTTTCACTCTTGACTCACATCTCTTGACATTCCTGTGCCAGTTCTTCTTTGTACTTTGTCTTCCTAATGTTAGACTTCTAGGTTTGTTGGTACCTGTGAGCTGAACTCTCTTCAGTAGCGACTTCTGCTTTTACTTCCTTCTGAGTCGTGCTTTCGAGTCCAGTCGCTTCCTCACATCAGTGTTACAACTTCCAGTCCTGTGATAATAATCTAGATCGGGCTTCGGCTAACTGAGACGTCCTTTACAAGAACGCAATGGATACAAAAAAAAAAAAAAGGACAACTTCATCGTTTGTTTTGGTCTTTTCATGACGTCCCGTCGGCGGTCGACTTCACTGATGCGTTTGTGGCTGAATAGAAGACGATTCTTGCAAAATCCGCCCGAAACCAGAAGAGCGGAAGCTTTAAAAGCAGCAGGTAGTTTTGGAATAAGCCGTTGGACGGGGACGGGTGTTTCAAGGAAAACTGTTTGATTTTTACTTCGTAATCTTCTTCTCCCCATGTTTGTTTTTTGAATGCGGCTGGCAGGCAGCTTTTAGTGAAGCAAAAGTGTTCACATACTTTTAGCCGTGCAGTGTCTGACTTTAAGCGTGTGTGCGTGTGTGTGTGTGTGTGTGTGTGTGTGTGCGTGCGTGTGCGTGTGTGTGTGTGTGTGTGTGTGTGTGCGTGCGTGTGCGTGTGTGTGAATTGTGCCTGCATCGCCACAGGTAAAGAGTGACACGGACCAGAGCAGCCCGGCCATCTGTGCAAGGTGACTTCCAAGCGGTGTGTGGCAGCACTCGCAGATATCATCGCCAGATACCATCTCCGGCTTTACCGCTGCGCCGCGGACGACTGAGTAGCACCTCGCGTGCATGTCCTCAACAGGAAGAAAAAAAAAACAAAAAAAAGATGACTGGACTGGTTTAGAGGTCTGCGGCTGCTGCGATCCCTGCGAGGAAGCGCAGATGAAGAACGGACTCTGAAGGACGCGTGCAGGATGAGGAGGGGATGGGAAGAGCGGAGGGGAGGAAGGAGCAGGGACCAATAATCAATGCTGGAAATGATCATAACAGCGTGCGTTCATACATTATTGATGAGGTTCCCTTTTTGTTTCTTCCTTATTAGAGGTACGGCCAGGGGGGGGGAAAAAAACACCATCTCTCTTCGTCGTTTCAAAGTAATAGACCGAAGCCTCCGAGCAAACGAACATCCAAAATCTGCCGCTCCGCACGGAAACGTCCTTAAGATGCTTCCAAACAGCGAGAGGTTTACCGCCGCGCCACCGCTGCCGTCAACGCAAACACTCGGTCCTTCACGGCTGCCGCTCCTGTGTGTGCGACACGCCGGCCTCGCGCCGCGCGCTCTTCTTGTGTAAATCGGAGGCTGTTTGCTGACAGTTGGCCACCAACCTCACGAGGCGATAACGTCGCCGGGAGTCCATTAGTTCTCCGGACGAGATCGCGTTACCTTAAACTTGACTTGTTGAAGGCACGTTAGCGCTGACGTCGCGCATTATCGAGGAAAAAAAAAAAACGATGTCGGTAAACGACGTTGGCGTCCTCACGGAAACGACGACGGCCGCGCACCAAATAAACGTGAGTGCAGTTTACTTACGAACAGCATCACGCGTCTGCACGCGTCGAGCAAACAGGCAGGACAAAACAAAGCAGCTTGAAGAGACGCTCCAGCGCACGCAAAAAAGAAGAAGAAGAAGCTGGTATTAGAAATAGCTGGTGTCTTTTATATGCACACTTACAATTTGACAAATTGTGAAAAAAATAGAACAGTCTTGATATGAAGGAAAACGGGACAAAATATGTACAAAAAGCTGATCACTTGATAAAAAATAACCAAAAACAATTCAGAATCAAAGATAGAGCACTAAAAAAAAAAATCGGTGTCCTCATCCTATAAATAAAACTACTTTTTGCTTTCTATAAAAAAAAAAGAAAAAAAGTCGGTGGCCTGACAGGAGTATAGACGCATCATCTATTCTGTCATGGTTTTGGTCTTTCTGCCAGTTCAGATACTCAGTTTATTGCCTGCCACGCCCACCTCACCTGCTCCACGTTCCCCTACCTGCCCCGTGATCTGAAGTTTTCATTGCTCGGTTACTAAACGGTCTTTACACACCGGGGACGTGACGAATAAATGACACAAAAATGCCAAATATTGATATTTTGCATTAAAGGGATTCATACCAGAGAGAGATGTAAATTTGAGATTTTTTTTTTTTTTTTTTTTTTTTTAAATAGTTCAATTAGATTTGCACCAGCTCATTCTTCAGAAAAACTAAGCGATTGATTCAAAATGGCCAAAATATATTTTTAAAGAAAGGGGAGGAAGACTTAAATACTGTCGTAAACACGCGCTCCTTTTTTCTTTTTAACTGACACGCCGATGCTTTTTTTTTTTTTTCCCCTCCACACAGAGCAGCCGGATAAACTGTCTTCACCAGTCTGAATGACTGACAGCAGAAATGCAGACGTACAAAAAGTTGTGTTATAAACTCAGCTTGTATGGAATTATTGATTTCATCAATTCTCCCCATCCTCTACCTATCAATCATCACCTACAGCAGTAAAGAGTAACAGTGAATCTGTGTGGAGTTATAAAGCACACTAGAGGAGAAAACAGGAAAAACTGGATGATCCCAGTGTGTGTGTGTGTGTGTGTGTGTGTGTGTGCGTCTTGGAGTCAGTGTGAATGATCGGTTTGATAGGATGAAAGTCGATCTGCTCTGCGAGATGGGTGAGTGATAGTCATGAAAAAAAAAAAAGAAAAAAGAACCCGCTTCCTCCATCGATTGGCTTTTTTTTCACCGCGCAGAGAAACCTTCACCGTTCGGGGAGCAGAGGAAACGCGCACGACGCGACGAAGAATGCAAATTGTGCGCGCTAATCGACGAAATAAAAAAACAGTCTCATCATTAGGCCTGCAAATAAATGCACCGAGCGACGCGGTGCATAATTGGTATTCTGCCCGTAGCCTATTTTCGGCCGTGGTAGGCGGTCAGATTGCAGCGATTACCACACCGAGACAGAGTGGCACCGAACGCCACATGCGCTTCGGTGGGTGGGAGTCAGTGTGTGTGTGTGTGTGTGTGTGTGTGTGTGTGTGTGTGTGTGTGTGTGTGTGTGTGTGTGTGTGTGTGTGTTCAAGGTGAGAAGGAGAGAAGTAGACAGATCATTTGTGTATTGAATTACTTAGAGAACAGCTGAAGTAGTTGAGTTCACAGAGCAGGTCGACAGCTCTTACTTGAAATGGAAATTGAATTGCGCACCGTGTGGACTTTAATATTTCACATCTTTATTGTTATGTGAAAATCATCTCCTCTTTCTTTTTGTTTTTCTTCTTTTTTTAAAGAATTTTAATGTTTGAGCCTGTTTCTGGTGGTGTTATTGATGAAGCTGCTTGGTATCCCCCCCCCCTCCCTGCTCTCGGTTATATAAGCATATAGCTTATATATTATTTAGTTCTCGTCAAAGTGAATAGTAATTAGCCATGACCCTGTTTGATGCTGCAACTGGGGCCTGTTAAATTGATGCTGTGGAATAACTCTGGGACCAAAACGAGCTCAGTTCAAACCTGTTCATTTATTCATGCCAAGCTCATCAGCAGCGCACTTACATAAAACGTTGCCTATTTTTTTTTTTATGTTTTTGTTTTTTTGACAGGGTTGCTGATTTCTCCTTTCACATTTAAGTGCATTTGTTTGAATGTAAAACTTCAGATCTGTCGGTGGAAGTCGTGGGAGGGGGGGAAGAGAGAGACTGCGAGATACTATCAGTGTTATCGTCAGATTACAAATTGTAATTTTTTTTTTTCCATTCACACCAGATTATCAAGCATGCCTGGAGGTCTATCAGATACTGTAAAAAAACCCAGAACTGAAAATGAGGCTGACATGACACTGTAGAAGGCTATTTACAGAACGACAGCAGCCTGTAAATAGCTGCAAATTATCCATCTCATTATTCCTCTGTAACGTATTAGCTGTTGCTTTCGTTATCGACCTCAAAAGTCTAACAGGATGTCAAAAGTGTTGGTAAAAGAAAAAACAGCAACGTTAAATGGCGTTCCTCGTCTTTGATGTAAAATCTTCAAGATGATGCTCAAGAGCCAGTTCTGATGTTCTGAATCTCATATAGGTTTTCTTTGCCTTTTTTGCATCGCTCCAAGCATATATTTGTCATAGTTTAATTATTTGACGTAAGACACGCTCATGAGGGGAGCAAAGGTTATGAAAAAGGCAATCAACTATGCCAAATGAATATACTCCGGCAACTGTGCTCCAGGGGATAATACATATTTATTCAAAATTATTCATGTTTATGAGTCAGAGAGATTCTCGAGACTTCCAGAGCGGAGGAAGACACACACTATTTATGCATTTTAATTCTCCATTGTGATTACAAAATCAAAAAAGAGAGTTCAAGTATTACCTGCCTGCCAGTGTTTAAATATTGGCAAAACTGTTTAGGCCGCAGGGAATCTGCTCGGAGATGGAGAGCTTTCATGAGGACTGACATTAATGAGGAACTATTAACAAACTGAGCACAGGCTGAATCCAGCTTCAGGACCTGTGGATTGTTATAAAAACGGCAAAGTGACCAGGTCAGAGTTGGGTTTGCTTCTCAGAATCAGTAATAACTTATTCATTTTCCATGCATGCACAGACATGTTTGTCTTTTCCAATTATGCTCACCGCTTCTTCCCTTCGCCGATCGCCAGAAAAGAACTTTGATATTTGGACGATTCTGCAGAACCCTGAGCGGTTTATTAACATCCAATGCAAACATTCAGATTTATTTATAGGTGTGCATTGCAACTACGCATGGTTAAAGGGGGAACTGCAAAATTGAACACGTCAAATGTAAATGTCTACTGCTGCTCTGTGGAAACAAATGTTGAATTAAAGTCTTTTCTGGCTCAAGACAATTAGCAGTTTGGGTTGAAAGCTGCATGTTGGAAAATAAAAAGAAAATGAAGGGAAGCCTCGGGGTGCAGTTAGAAAAGCGTCAGCATGCCAAGTCTGAACTTTGAGGTCCGCTGGCGTAACATATCTCCAGCCGAGCTGTCGGTGGTTGCATTGTGGGTAATGTAGGCCCAGCTTTCAACAAGAGTGTGAGATAAAATAGCAATATCTCCTCCTCTGCTGCATCGGTTTTGATATTTTATTCCCCAACAATGTTGTCCGAGTGCAATGTTAAAAGAAAAATCCTCACTCTTAATGAAATACAAAAAAAAAGTGTTATGAAAGATTGTAATATAGATTTGAAGATTATGATATCGGAAACATGAGGGCCGACACAGTGAGGTCGGACAAATATAACTGCAACTGAGGCTCAAAGCGACCAGAACAAAACGGTAATATTCAAAACCGAACAAACTTAAGATACCTTGTGGGGTCATTTCCAGCATTACCCCCACCCCCCCCCACCCCGCCCACACTTCTCCTATCTCTTATCAGCTGTGCACAGAAGCTCGGTAAGAAAACAAAGGGAAAAGCAAAAGATTGCTAACAAATCATCAGGCAAAATGTGTGCACTCACATTAGTTGAATAAAGCATGTAATGTGTCATTTTATCGAAAAAGTTCATTTATAGCATCAACACCACGCGAGGAATACGGAGAACCCTAACGAGGATTCACAGAACTGTCGTTAATCAGCTCGGGTGGCGTTTCGTTTTTCTTCTTCGCTGTGAAAACAACATGAATCGACTTTGGCAACAAAGGATCTGTGATGTCTAAAACAGATTTTTCCACTGGAAACATGACACCCTCCTCCCCCACCCCGCCTCTTCATTTGCCATTGTCACACCTTCCCCGCAGTCACTTACATCACGAAGTCAATTAAAGATGTAAACTCCGTTACTGTGGGGAATATGATTAAAGCCGTGTGATGCTGCGAAAGCTGTAAATAAATTAAAAAAAAAAAACACAAAACCACATGTTTTTATTTTTTTATTGAGAGTTTGCCGTTAACACCTTGTGTCAATAAAGCCGCTTTAGGTTCGTATACCGGAGGCCACAGGTGTCCCAGGTGTAATCTTGCGATTATACAACAACGTTACCAACTAAATAAAATATGTAATCAGAATCTATTCATATTGTGGCGCGATTCGCCGTCAAAATATGCAACTTTTTGTAAGCGCGATCTACGTTTCCATGGCAATACATCGGGTACGACTAAGAACTGGAAGACAATCAGTCGCGCCAGTAGACTCTCATGTAATGAATGCAATGCTTATTGCTCCAGGAAGTAGGCCGACCCTTAGCAACGACCCTAGCAACAGAGACGATTTCTAGTCCGTTTCATGTCTTTCCAGAGATCGTTTCTCAAACTGAATAACTTCAGCACATAGAAACGCAAAACTGCTGCGCCAACTCAGTCTTGTTAAACGTAAGATATCAGCTAAAAAAGGATATTGATGGATTCATGTATTTTTAAGATATTAGCACCGTGTCATGTGTTAAAACCAAACCGGTCACGTGACTGTTCGTGGTGTTACGGTACGGACGCTCGGAGCGACAAAAAAGGACCAAAAGAGACCCGACTTCGCCAAATGGGACACATTTAATAGACCCATAACAAGTAATAACACCATTATATTACATATTATATGAAATTTAATTATAATTCTATGTTGCCATTGAGGAGGCGGAGAGATGTTTGGTGTTGGTTCGAACTACTTGTTGTATTATTATAATATTACCATTTACCTTTGTAGTATTTTCTTCATTGACACGAGACATCTTCACTGGATGAAAACTTGCCGATTTTTTTTTCCAGCATGAACAGACTGTAAATCACACGGACTCGTCAGACTGGTCAGCGACCTCCTTGTTTGACCTCCTCTTTGACTCTGCTGCTTGTCACATCTGATTTTTTTTAACGTATATTTTAAAAGCCAACGAACCTCGGCCACACGCTGTGTGTTGTGCGAAGGCGCTTCGCTCTCGACATTCTGTTGATCCTCACAACAAGAGAAAGAACAAGCACAGGAATCTCCACGGGAGGTCAGAGGTCAGGCTCAGCTGCAGAACACGACCCCTGAGCGGGTAGAAATCCGTTACAGCCGCTTGCTCAGGGGCTCTTCAGTGAGGAGGATGCTCGGACCAGCCCCTTCTGTCGGTCTCTGATGCCTTCCCCGTTAACATACCCTGCTGTCTGATACTGATATCGCTCCTCAGTTGCAATAAACTTCTCTCCGAAATGAAGGTCGCACGGCCAAAAACTCATCTAGTAAAACTGTTTCTTGTGGTCTCTTCAATTCGAGTGAACAAAACATGGTGATTTATTCTGGATGCAACTCGATAAATAAATATGTTTCTTTTATTTCTGAGATTCTCGACGGGACTTTCTGCATTTATTCTGATCCCAAAAAACTCAAAAGACTGCTCTCTCCAAAGTATAGCAAAATAAATAAAAAGAGGAAAAGATGGAGCAGCCACCTCATGGGTAAACAACTCGAGCACGCCTCGCTGCCTGGCTGTATAAACCGCATCATGTCATGCTTTTCATATTAATGAGAGACAATTAGTCCTGAAAAACAGTGAGACACTCCTCCGTGGGTCAAACACAAGTCTCTGTTTAATGTGGACTCATTTGTTATGCACTCAGGGCTTATTACTGGATGGATGGCTCCGGTCATGAATGTTGACTCAGCACCACGATATGAGAATTTAATTGCGAGGCGCTGTCTGCAACATGTGGCAGCCCAGCCGTGCAGAGCGTCCCTTATGTATTATCAATATGGTGATACATGAGGTTGAGCGAGCGTGTGTTTTAAAAGTGAAACCCTTCGAACTCAAGTGTTTGTTGTGATTTGTCCTGTCAGGCATGTTGGAGTTGTCACCTGACATCAAAATACAAAAATACTTCATGTTTGTTTCTTAACGCACATTTTTTTTTTTTTTTTTTTGTTTTTTTGTTATATAATGCTGAGTTACAGTATTTTTTTTCTTTTTAATTGTGTTTTTTTTGCTCTAATTTGACAGTCAGTGAGAGACACACTCAGAAAAATAACTAGTGAATAGGTATCAAATTCAAAGGCTACTAAAATATTAGCATCATTAAAAAAAAAATCAAGTAAACAAAATGCTAACACCATGAATAGATTTTTTTTTTTTTTGGCTAATTGGGGAAAGCAGAAAAGACAGAAAACACAACACTGAAATATTATTACCTTACAAAGTTTAGTCCTACATTCACCTTTCTTTTAGCTCATTTCGTTCTCCACAAACTCTTTTAGTAATAGCTAATTGTTGACTTTTTATTAATTTTGTTGATTGGATCAAGAAGACTGAACCAAAACGTAAGTGCCTTAAACTGTAATACCACCCAGAGACACTAGGGGTTGGTTTAAAAAAGGCTCTGGAAACATAGACTCCCATTCAACTTTTTTCATGAAATACAAAATAAATAGGGTTTTTTTTTCCACACGTCATTATGCTGTCATTCCCTAAAGTCACTCTTTCTTATTCGTTTTTTGGCGTTCCATCTGAAAATATTCCCGTCATTAAATAGACATCAGGGCGTAAGTTACTGTATATTTGGGTGACGGACAAAAATACAGAATTCGAGGCTTCAGACCGGCGGTTAACTGGTCATCCACTGTGATATTTACAACGTATGTGCATTCGTTGGCTGTATTAATGCTGTAAGTAGCTCGCAGTGGGAGTTTTAAGGATATCGAATCACCAACAGCAAGACAAACATCGGTAAATGTTCCCGGTCACAAACTGTTCTTGTGCCGCCGCGGTGTGTCGGGCCCTCCGCTATTCATAGTACAGCGATCGCCCACCACTGCATTTAAAATTCCAGTTTTTGCTGACGATTGCAGACCTCAAGTGTGAAATCTATCACGTACAGTGTCTACTTCTACACGCCCATGTCGCATCTGGTGCATTTGCCTGTGTTAATTCACTATACGTTGCGATCGGGAGAAAATGCCAAGTGCGATCAGCGTGAGATAGGCGTCCGCGGTACAGTATGTGTCGCCGCCGCACCGTCACAGCGCCGAACGCCGAGCTCGCTGGTGACTAACCTGATTCCATCTGACAGCTTTCACATAATCTCCACATCATCTCCCGCAAGTAGAAGGAAAAAAGAAAAAAAGGATGTTGTGAAAGTGAAAGCTGTGAATGGATCAAGCCTTCAGTGTCAGCTGCTGCCGTAATGTGGAAGTCATTATTTTGAATTTAACTGTAACACGAAACTTCCTTTGTTTTCTCGGGGTAAAAGATAAGATCAATGACATTTTGCAATTTTCTGTTGCCTTCTTATCTGAATGGGATGATTAATGTTCCAATTTCAAATAAAGCGCATTAGTTATTCTTCTTCTAAAGTTACACGTTGATGCAAAAAAATAATCATATTGCTACCTTTTGGGTGTGCGGTGAGAGTTTAGGGGTCTTGTTTGGGCTGCATCATTTCCACAAAATTGGGTTCCTTTTGTTGTGACATTTCTTGAAATGACAGACCTGTTCTCTTTAGCCTTCAAGGGAAATTACTGTTTATCACAACTGGGTTTTTTATTTTTTTTATTTCCGTGGCTCCTGCCATCGGATCTTTCAGTTATGATAACATAGCGGTCGCCAAAGTATAATTTCTAAGATCTCTGCAACGATAAAAGCCAAAACATAACTGAGCTGCACAACATGAGCAGTCATCTTTGTTGTCAACAAGCTAAAAGTTTTAACCACTTTAGTTTTGACTTCCTGCAGAGGTACAACCAGAGGTGAGCGCACCGGCAATGTGCCGTGTAACTCCCAATGGGATTCAAGTGTTTAGATTAGATTCTATATATAAAAAATAATGAATTAAAGAGAAGTCAAGCAGAAAGTGGTCCGGATGTCAGGCTACATATTCATGAGGTCTCCTAATGCTTCATTAATACTGTATCTCATACTCTGTTGCCTAGTAACTCATCATTATCTACTATAGAGTCCTCGATTCAGAGAAATTAATATTATATCAACTGTTAGGTCAACACTAATTGGTTTCTACCTCATTTATTACTAAATAATCACAATATAATGCACCGTATTGCAAAGTGTTACCATGTGCTACATTGATTTTTATGTATTTTTTGAATCAAGATGAGAAAAAACTTCACGAAAACATCGGAAATGTTGCAAAATATCTGAGATTAATGGATTTTCTCAGACTCGGGATGCGACTCCATCTGCCATAAATCAATACATTTATTTTCAGGTCAACGGAGCTGAACATGCTACTCTACTCACTACACCCTGTAAACTGTCTTTTGTGTACCCGCCTTGTAACACGCCACAGCATGTACTACACCCGTTAGCCCACTGGAGGATATCGTGTCAGTGTCACGTTTTGGCTCGCCTAAGCGTGAAAAGTACACGCATGTACGACCAGTCAGTAAAGTTCAGTCAGGGAGGTAGGTGGTTGGAGAGATCAAACCCAAGACCATCTCCCAGGAAACCACGGTTTGAGCCAATGAGAAGGGGACGTAGATAAGCCGGGCACATTACGTATTTGACTAGCATACCATACATTATATAACTTACACGATGCACTCATGCAAAAATTACATATTTGAATCCAAACCATGATCTTTTCTGAACAGTAGTGTTCTGCCTCTCTTGGAACGCACATCCCACTCAAACCACCTCGTCCGGCTTATTGCGTCACTGCCGTAGATTTTCAGGAAGCATGTTCTGGGGTCTCTATTCGTGATTTCCTGCGTGTGATATGAAATTTGACGTGCTCCTGTCCGTGGTGAAATCGCCATTACATGCATACCATTGCTCACAAAAATGGTTGTAACTTCGGTGCTCTGTTCGATGAAGCGACGTTACTCCGTGCACATAATGGGGCGGTACTCTGTTCATATGAAACGCAAGCAATCTTGGAACTTTTTAATGGCCCCTCATATAGTAACTTTCTATTGTAAGGAGGCGATACCTCAGAGGTCCTAATGTTTTCTAAAGTCTAATTCAGCTTCAGTGTACTGCGTACAGTGTACTGCCTCAGATTCATCTATTATACAAAAATGGGCACTTCGAATCAAGAGGAAACAGACGAAAATTGAGCGTAATGATCAGATTCTTGGACGCGGATGATGCAAACATCGGCCACATCGTGCGCGTCCTGTCGGTCACTCATTACCGTGACAGCCGTTATAGAAATGAGACGAGCGAGGAGGAAAGGCCGGAGTTTTTCCCCTTTCAACAAATAAGCAATTAGAAATACAGCAAACACCCATCAAAGACTTCATCTGAGCGAGGAGATTACAGATCATCCCCGGTGATGTGAATGACTGTCGCAGAATAATGAGTACAAATCAAATCGAAAGGCAGACAACACCCCTCGGATTGTGTTTTTCATCATCCCTCATTAGCACCAGGACCCTGCATCATTTCGGTAGGGAGACTCATAACTTCAGCAAGTCGGCATACAAAATCGTCAGAAGAAATTATAATTTGGCAGTTTTATTAATGCTTTGCAACCACTCAGTCTGTCTCTGTTGCCAATGTGACGGCATTGTTTTGCTATTTAAGAAGTCAGGGCATTGTAATCCGTTTCCAGGGAGTACTGTTGTTGTTTCCCTTTTTTTTTTTTTTTTTTAGGTAATTAAATTTCTTTCTGCAAGGCCTTTATCAACTGCTAGTATTTGCGGTTTATCTGTCACTCTAATGAGGCTGTTATTTTTCTCCTCCCTCGGGGTGTATGAAAGAATTTAAATCTATCAAATTATGCAATCCTACTGCACATGGAAAACTAATGAAAACAAGGCAGTGGGAAATTAATTTGAAGTGATTTGAAAGAAAAGTCTGCAGCAGGAAACTTGGAGGCGAAGTGGGAGCGGTCTCATTCCACGAGAGAAACATGACTGAGCCCTTTAGAAAATCCTTGAAACTGCAAGTTTTCCCCAGCAGTGCTATAAAAGTTTTCTTTGAATACTAATACCACATGGGCTTCAGAGGATCAGTGGTCGTGTTATGACTGCAGGGATCCACGTGGACTTTATAGCCCACTGTTCCCACATTTACAGTCTCCCTTCAGTCTTTTTAAAAATCATTATGATGTTATTAATAATTCCTGCTCTGCATGCCTTCTGCATAGACTTATCTTCAAAAGCACTTACTAATATGCATATATCAGATATTAGCACTCCACAGGAAAGGCAGTAAGAGATCAGACAGGTATCAGAGGTGTCTTTTTCTCAGTAATTCTCCACTTCTTATAAAATCTCTCTGATCCCCTCAGGCACCACCGCACAGAGAGACAATGTAAAGATGTTGTATTCAATGAAGCTGATAAAAAAGACACTACGGCTCTCTCGAAGATATTTAGACGCCGAGTGGATCAGTTAAAAGGTCAGGCATCTGAATTCATTGCTATCGTCGTCGTCATTCCCACATGCTGCGTTCTTTACTACGTTTTTAACTCCCAAACAGATGGCCATACAGACTGAAATATTTCACATGGCATGGGAATAAAATGAGAGATATTCTTATGACTGTGAAGTTCTAGGAAGATACATTTCAAAGTTTTATCAACATGTCTTCATATAGCTGTAAAAGTACCAAACTGATGCATTTCACTGCGCCGTGGCATATGACCAATGAGGATATATACATTCTTAATCACCGAGCAGGGAAATAATTCTTTCAGAAGTTGTTTTGACTGCAGTGTGTCATAAAAACGTGAGCATTTTTTTTTTTTTTTTTTTAAATCAGTGAGGAAACAAGAACAACTTTCCAAAACAAATCTGAGAAACATGAATTGGTATTCAGGAAGAAAGGTGCATTTGTAAAATATAAATTTTCTCCTGCATTTTTCAGCCTAAACCTGGGACCGGTATCATCCTGTATTTGTCTAATTGGTCAAAATGACGGTTCACTTGAACTGATGATTCTGTCATTTGTTACTCTAATCCAACTTAAATTCATTTTTTATTTCATAACAAATCTCCTTTCTGGATTTGAAGCTAGTCTTCACAAAACAACACAAATTTGAAGAATAAAATGTTGAACTACTGAGTTTGTTTTTGTATACACGCTTTGAGGAATTCGTCTGTATTTTTACCTCTTTAGAATATTTACTGATCAATATCAGTGACTGAAGACTGATTATTTGAGCAAGGTCTGACATTTTTGCGGGACAGTAATATAAAAACGTTTACTGTTACATTTCCATATGGAAGACTTCACCTACTTATTGAATACATTTCTATTACTTGTGATTACGTACAATCTGATTCTATCCTGATTTTTTTTATCACGTGTGTTTTGTCGGTGGATAAATCCTCCACTGCACAGAAGTCTATATATTTGACGATGGTAAAAAAAAAAAAAAGAAGAAAAAAAGAGTTGTGTTTGGATTTAAACATATAAACATTGACATTGTCTGTATTTATTAATGTCTGAAAAACACCAACTATGATCAACAGTCTCAGAAAAAAATCTTGAAAATCACATCCATAATTAACATTAGTGATAACTATTTGAGTGTTGTTACTTCTTTGTTGTGGTGCTCTCATCACATTAAAGCTGTCACATTAGTGAGCAAATTAACAAGACAGTCAAATGTACACGCAGATAATTATATCAATATATTATGCAAACACCATTAAAGACCTACTTGAATTTATATTTTCAATCCTTGGTGTAATGATAATTCTTGCGTTGCCTTTCAATGTAATTTTATTTCATTAAGAGATTCAGTTTCACTCCAGCTGGGAGTTCAAACAAGGCCAGCAAAAGTTATTTTTTTAATAAGGCTGTGTGTAATTTAACTTTATCTTAATTAAATCAATAATATCACCTTCATTATGTCTGGTTTAATTGCCTGGCAATATAGCCGCTGGGATTTTTTTTTTTTTTTTTTTTTTTAAATTCCTGTTTGTGTTTCTTTCTCACATTTAGTCGACCTTGAGTCTGAAATCCCAACGTGTCCTTCATTAGTAATTAACAGCTGTGTGCTCTTCTCCTGAGATGTCTCTTGCCTTTGTCTGCATCCCGTCTCTCTGGTGGTACGAGAGCCCTGGCAGTCTACAATTCACCGCAAAGCAGGAGGAAATTATCAGGACCTCTTGAACCTTTAGAAAAAGCTCCTCATGTTAGATGAAGGAGCTGAATTTATTTCCTGGAATCGCCGCCTCCAGAATGTGTCCGTGCTCTTTCCGGAAAGTCGGCAGATGACAGTAAGAATGAGATCTACAAGAGAGACGCCCTCCTCTGGGGGTTTTCTGTCAAATATTTAAAATCATTTTCTCTTAATACTGGAGGAATATTCTGAAGCCAGCTTGCATTGTCATGAATATTAGCCTTTAGCTGCGGCTTGTGTTTGAATACCGTCTGTTATTAAATTACAAAAAAAAATAAATCTGCTATTTGATTAAAATGAACATCAGTCTACGTTAATGACGTTCTGGAAGCTGTTGCTTGTCTGGCGTACACTCACAGGATTTGTTTGCGTCTGTTTTGGGGAGCAAATGTTGGCACAAAGACAGGAAGACGAGAAGGACTACTTATCTGAATCCTAACTGGGCTAGTTACCTCAGGTTATGTTAACTGTGAGGTTTGTTTGTTTGTCAGCAGGATTATGGAAAAACTACCAATCTATTTTTAAAGGGTGTAACATACATGATCCAAGGAAGAAGCCTTTGGATAATGGCGAGCTTCGTTAGCAGAAAAATGAATTGACAACTCCAAAATCCAAAGATTTCAACACAGCAGTAATAAAAGTGTAACTATACAATTATAGTTGCTGAAAGAAGCTGATGGTGGATGTGTTTGTATCTTCTTAATCTGTGCTGCAGACCTCCAAAAACACATCGATAAGCCACACTGCCATGTTGGCCGAACTGCTGCTTCAATATCATGAACATGTACCTTATTTTTGAGTTAATCACATAAACACTGACCTGCTTCCATAACTACCAATGAAGACGCCAAATACGTGTTAATCCTCAGCTGAAAACTGTCCCCAAATGCATTATTTATGCCTTTATCAGTCAAATCTCCATTCATCTACAGTGCTCAACGTGTTTATGAATTTACCAAACGTTTTTAGAGATTTATATCTTGAGGTTAAGTTGGAAAGTACTGACAGACTTACAAGCCTTTGTTCACAGTAACAAAAACATCAATATTTGCAGCCTCATCCTTTGAGTTTTGGTTTAACCTTGGAATTCAATTAAATCTAATCACACAGGCTTTTCACAATTATTACATAATTGCCTGATTTGCTTAATTGTGAGAATACTTCTTACTCATCTAAAAACAGCTGGATGAAACTAACAAATATTTTCAGTCATATTTCCATCACTGCAAGTTGTAATTTATGCTATATATGCCTTGTGCAAACTTTGTTTACAAATTCTAAAATGCAAACACATGTCATTTTTATCTAAATTGTCCAAAGTTTATTAAAGATTAATGGCTCTTTTTCCTCTAAAGATGAATTTGTAGGTTTACACTTTGATAGTGGTATAAAATGAACAGAAAAAGACAATTGAGTTTGCAATTATTAATGACAATTTTCAACAAAACTTTGATGATCGTGAAAACTCTAATGACACAGGATTTCAATCATTTTAGAAAAAAGTTTCATTCACACTAACATACATTGTTGTGCTTAAAGATAAATATCTTAAGAAAATTGAACAAGCCTGCGCTGCAATATAATCAGGACAACTGAAAGCAATGACGCCAGAAGAAAACAATTGACAGATTTTTGTTGCAGGGCGGGTCACCTCCACCGGTGAGCAGCAGTTCACCGGTGGAGGTTCAGCACCTCGGACAGCGACCGCCACACTCGACTCCCCGGGAAGAGGAGGGCAGACGTGTGAAGCTGCAGGCCCGGACGCAGCCGGTGAACCGCAGCCGGAGCGGAGGAAGCAGTCCAAGGTGAGAGTCTGAGCAGCCAGCGTGAATGCTGCTCTCGCCGCTGTTGGTTGTCTGTGCTCTCAAACCCTGACGGTGTCCCGGGCTCTCGGGTCAGCTGTGCTGCCTGTCCATCACCCATCACGCACCGGACTCCCCCGGCTTCCTGCACGCTCCGACGATCTGTTTCAAGGACTTTTTTATTATTAAGTTTCTCTTTCCCTCGCAAAGCACATGAATAGCATAGTGAGGATTCCTGATTATGTTGAGTGAAAACCAAATTTCAGGCAATTAATTACCACTCTTTCATCTGTAAACACCGCAGAGGCCTGCTGGCAACAACAACAGCTGTTTGTCTGTTGTCTTCTTTTATACTTTAATGTCTGCTTCATTTCACACAAACAATAAGATGCTAAAATCCTTACTAAGTATTGGATTAGTATATACAGAATATACTCTGCAATAAAATAACAGCTCCTCCGAGCCTACTACATTTGATATGGCTTTGACACCTTATTCAAGTGTAAAATACTCAACGCACTGATTCAAAACTATTAAGCTCTAAAAAAAACTATTAATTTGACATGAAAACAAGTTTCACTGTGAGAATATGTCTCCTATTATTGTTGCAGTTTTATTTTGGCGGGTCATCAAGTTACTCACAGAATCACCAACAACTGATATGAGCTGCCACCAACATTAATCAAACTATAATTTTCAACTAATTAATGATGGGATTTTTTTTTTTTTCAGATGAACTTGTGAAGAAAATGCATTGATTAGAATTTCATGAGAAGTGGAATCAGAGTCCAGGGAGCTTTTTGGAGACCCCCTAGTGGCCCTCAGTGGTATTGCAGTTTAAGGCACTTCCACATTGGCTTCATTTTTCAGACCGAAGCTATGTCCAGTTTTATATAGTCTATGGCAGCAGCAACAAAAGCAAAATGATATGGGCATCTATTAAAATATACCTGGATCGGCTTGATAGCAATATTTAGGAATTCTATACCAATATATATATATATATATATATATATATATATATATATATATATATATATTTATGTATCTACCTCTCTTTTCAGTCGACTCTTAGGTCCTACGTACTGCCCCCTCTTCTTCACCCGACCAACCAATTTGTCCTCCCTCTTTTCTGTAGATAAATTCCCCCTTTGATCTGCCACTCTCGGGTCCCTCCCTCTCTGCCCTCCTCTTCCACGATTACTCCCCGGCTTACAAAGAAGCCGTTTTAAATGCGACGCCTCCTGTCCGAGTCAAACGCTCCCTTTTAAAAGTGAAACCTTGATCTGGCCTGCACCGACTGGCCCGGACACACTTGTGGTCGCTTTATGAAATTGGATTGGAAAAAAAAAAAAGCAGAAGTGACTGGTGAAGTCAATAAATTGGAGGAAACATCTGAGGGACTGCAGAAAATCAAGACCCCCCCCCCCCCCCCCCCCGACCCCTCTCTCATCTCCCCCCGCCCTCCACCCACTTGTGACCAGGTTGGTTCAATGAATGATTTGGTAAATGCAGCGGGACACCACTGTTCATCAAACCGAACCAATGAGGAGAGCTTCAGAAAGCTGCTCAGAGCCGAAGACTCAGATGTTGAATCTTAAAAACACTCAAATTTTTGTCCACTTAGAGACGAGCCACAAAACTGATTATCCCCTAATAAACACAATACATATACAAAGACACAAAGCAACATGATACGTGCTCACTCTCCTGTTAGCTCCTCTTTCACCAACATTTGTGGGAAATAATCGACTTTTTAGCTGCTAAATGCTCCACTAACATGTTGTCAACTTGGCTCGTTGGAAATAGAGACAAAATGCTGACAAGAGCAGTGAAAGTGAATAGAGACAGAGAAGTTGCGAGTCAGCTGATAATAATCTATAGTTGAGCTCTTTTCATATTACATGTAGTCATGTGACCCATTTTTAATAGAAAAAAAACCAGACTAAGGTTAAATTCAAAGAGACGTAAAGCCTCGGTAGCTGCCCCGTGAGGCTGTTCGTTAAAGTAAATGCTGACATGCTAACATACTTAAAATTGCAATGCTAACATGTTCATGTTGGTAAGTACACAGTTTACCATGATCTAACTAATGGTGGTTGCTTGTTAATATGCTAACATTTGCTAATTAGTGCCAACAAGTTAAATTTTTGACCTGATGGCGGGGCTAGAGGGGAAAAAAAATATTTCAATTTATCCTCTGGGTTCCATGAATGTCTGTACAAAATACCACATCAGTCCATCCAGGATTTGTTGAGTTATTTCAGTCGAAACCAAAATGTTTGACCAAATCACCAAATATTGATTACTGATGCTTTAAAATTCTCAGATGAGGAATCCATTTTACGTTACAAGTTTGGTGGTTTGTTTCATTTTTTGAAAACTTCTACCCTCCAGTTTGTTCACTTTTAAGCAGATACAGAAGTTCCAAAAAGAAAAGTTTGACTTCCCAGACCGACTCTCACTAAATGTATACTTTTATTGGCTTTAGCAACTTGTTATTTGTGAGAAATTAAAAAAAATATATATATATATTCAATTCTATTAAAGAAAGTTATTGTTCGGAGGTAAGACTGCACCGCGAGAGTACACCGGACTCACAAATTGTAGAGCCACCTCGTGGACCTTCTGCCTGCGAGAGAAAAATAATAAAGGCATCACTGACTGACATGGAAATCAACTTGTTTGCTGCTGCAACTTCAGCCTGGAGAACATCTAGTAAACATGTTTAATGTGTGAAAACCTGCCTGCTCTCTTTCTGTCTTGCTTTCATCCACCACAGGATTGTGTTCACACACACACACACACACACAACACACACACACACACACACACACACACACACACACACATCCGCTACAACCCTCCCATGCCTCTCAGTTCGGAGATTGTCTGGATCTTGCTCATTTCGGGGATTAGTTACAGGAGGGGCTTTTAAAATTGTATCCGAGCGTACGTTTTCGGGGGGGAACCTCTGTGCAACCTTGCCGCTTCCACGCTGTCTGCCAGACTTGGGCTCATCTTCGCTGTAATAAAGGCAGACACAAAGGAACATCGTTGTTCCTGCCCTGTACGCGACGAATACCGCGCTCCTTTTCTTTGTCCATCACACAGTCTTTTGGGCTGTGCTATTCAGAAGGCATATTTGAGCAAAACATCAAATTTAGTAGGGTGGGAACTGAAAAGGACAAAAAAAAATGTCATGCATAAGAACACAAAGAGGATTAAATTATTAACCAGCTTTCTGATATGGAATGACTGAATTAAAGAAGAACGAAAGGGAAAACAGAAAACGCCATGAGATGAAATAAAAAGATAGATAAAGGTGGTTACACATCCGAAATACTGCTGAGGAAGTGGATCGTGTGATCAAACATGGTCTGAAGAAAAACAGTTAAGCTGTGACCAAGTTCACAGGTTTGAATCTCCAGCTTTTTGGAAATATTTTGCAGGACATAAAAAGAAAAAGAAATCACCAACAGTAAAAATTCGTTCTCGAGAAAAACATGTGATCATTTGTTCTAGTTCCTGTTTAGAATTTTCCAATTATAAGGCTGCTAACAACGCTGAGTGGATCATGCTTTTGTCTGCTTGTGTCTGACAGGAAGTTTTCCAGAATATAAAGTTGTGGTTTTTGAATGATATTTTTTTTTTAAAAACAATACATAGAGCAGAATAGCAGAATGGAGTAACAGAAATATATCGGGAATCAAAGGCAGGTACGACCCAAACACACAACATGGGAGCATGTGCCTTCAAAAAAAACTTCAGTAATCACAGGTAGGAGCTTGATATCAAAAATATAAGTACCACATACTGTGGCATGTCAACACACACATGAAGAATAAAGAATTAAGAAAAAATAAAAGAATCTTGAATCCCGATTTACTATAACGTGTGTTGCGAAGTAGTTTCATAAATATGTATAATTCTTTTCAGATTTCTTTTCTCCAGTTCTGTTTCCCTATACTCATCTAGAGGAGTATCATTTCTGTGCTGACATGATGATCACATGCCGTGAGCTCCGACTGCACCATCAGCCGCCCTCTTTACTATCTTTATTCTCCTTATTACTGTCACAGTTGCACCTCAAGCTGTTGAGGCAGTAGCTCGATGTCCTATAAGTTTACAGCCATGCTGGCAGTGCTCTAAGATTTAACACGGGTAAAGCAGCACGGAATAAAGTGCTGACATTAGCGAGGTAAAATGATGGTATTTAGTCATAAACCACAGTATTGAACAAGTTGAAATTTCGACCTGATCAAGGAACCAGAGCAAATGAAGATCAGGAGAGTTCCCAAAGGATTGTTGAATGTCTATGTTAAAGTTCATGACAATTAACTAAAGACTACAAATGTCAACCTCAAGGTGCCGCTTAAAGGAAAGGTCAAAGGTCCATCCAACATATGTGGAGATATTTCCATCTGGATCAAAGTGTTGGTGCCGTTTCTAGAGCTGATTCTCCAAAGGGGCTAGAATGAAAGAGATTTATAGGAGGAGGATAAGAAAATGAAACATCTGAACTCTCACTGACCAGCATTGCAATGAAGAACAGCGTTCACGTCATCATCACTTTCATCAAAACAAGTCAAATCTATCTGGAGGTGAATTTTTGAAACTGACCGCATACCTAATAGACTTATTCATGTGTAATGATGTAATGTACCAAAGGCAGCCTTTCCTCACCCCGCTTGTATTTTTTGGGGGGGGATCGAGACCCTGGTGCTTTAATGTACATCAAAAGGATTCTTTATTGACAGAGTTCTGCTAACATTAAAAATAGATGTCCCTTACCTTTAATGAACAAGCACAAGCCTCGGGGCTTTCTGTTAAAAGTCTCACTTCAAAGTTTGCCGGGCCGTTATGAAAGAAGAACCTCGGAAACTCGTGCTGTCCTTCAGGACTTCTCATCAATTCACTTTTCATGACCCGATCACACATGCCAAAGTGGAACACATCAAGGGGAATTAGATCAAGGTGCCTGATGTTGTCGGTTAATGAGCAATCCATTAATGAGATATCAACTGGAAGGGTTATTTATTGTTAACTCTTTGCCCTGGAGTGCCAATTAAGCAGCTTACGGGACCTTTTTTTTTGAATGCCACTAATTAACCGGCATGATGAGGTGGGTTTTGGCTAAAGTTTAGAAAAGCAAACTCGTAAACATTAGATCTGTAGTAGGGGTAAATAAATGCATGAAATCCTATCGCAGCGGGAGAAAACTCTAAACCCATCCACAGTGAAATATAAAAAAAAACAAGAAACGGGTATGATGTTTGGATCACATTACAGTCCAATAAAAACTAACAGACCGTGATGCATTGGCTGAGTTATAGAGTGGAGACTTCGGCAAAAGACTTCAATACATTATAGTCTGGAACTCATAAAGCTCAGGTGTTATTATATCGAGCTCGTTCACAGTACATCAGTGTGCTCATTTTGAATAGAGTTCTGTACTCGGCTGCCAGTTTATTAGGCACACGCTGCTACAGCCGTTGCACACCCGCCATACATCTGAACCTTCGTGAAGGTCGTAACGTTCAGCTTTGGTTCAGACTGTTTTAGAGCAGTGTCGATCCAACTTTATGGTCGTTTTGGAGGCCATAGTTTGTGCTTCTGCTGGATTATATTGTATTGAAAATATGTCAACACCACAGCCTCCAAACTGGTCAAACCGCTAAATCATTGCCTCTCTAAAATAGATTTAACTGTTTAGCTACATGTGTCTAATAAACTGAGTATGCACTATTTACTCTGGGGTACTTTATATATATGACCTTTATTTAACCAGGTAAAATCAATTGAGAACCAATTCTCATTTACAATGATAACCTGTCAGCACAGTCCACACAGTGAAAACAGGAAGTTTATACAGGAAGCTCTTTCAGAATTATTACATTATGTCCTGATTGTGATTATTTGAGCTGACCGCAATCATTTGTTAGCTTTATGTAGCCGATTATATACAGAGGAACAGAAAAGTCTTTAATCTTCATCACTATCTCCACGTCATTTTCCAGCGTTTTAGGATCGACTCGTGCTTTTTTGTTTTTATAACATCATATCATTGCGTCCTGCTCTTCTTCTTTAGTTTAAAGGCACATGAGTGGAGCATTAGCGCCAAAAAAACATTTCTCAATGCACTTCACTTCCAATATTTGACCGGTCATATTATAAATAAGCATCTATTGATATTAACATCAAGGACTTGACCACGAGAAAAAGGAGCCCAATAACTCGGTGGTGATTAAAGGTGCAATTTATGTGTTTCAATGTTCATTGCCAGTTTATGCCTCTCCCTCGTCATAACTATTATAAGCCTTATACTATAATAGTGGCATAAAATGAACAGAAAAAGACATGTATCGTTAATCGCAGATATTTTTTTGACAATTAAATCATCATAATCAATTATGACAATTAATTACAAATTAAACAGGACTGAATGGGCTGTCATAGACTTTGACGCAACCCTAAAATGTACATGAAATCATAATCAGCGTTTATAAAGTTCCCAGTGTGTACTATACGTTTTAAATATCCTTTGCTAAATTATTAATAGAGTGGGACTGAATGGGCCTCTATAGACATTAATTCATATAACTTACACATCAACAGGGAATTTGTACTGTATATTAAAAGGTGAATTCTAAGCACTATGTATTTCTGTGGGGGGTTTCCTTTGACAGAACTTCAACAGGAAAAGAGGTAGCATTGAATTACACCCAATTTATATATTAATTGTCCTGGTGGGATTGAAACTCAATAGAAGTTACAGAACAAACATTCAAAAATGCAAAAAAAAATTTGTTTGCAGCCATAATGTTTTGTGCACACAAATTGGGAATTAGTGTTTACTAATGAATGATTTCTGTTATTTGTAAATAATATATTCATTTATATTTAATAGTAAAATAATTTGAGGGTTCAGATCCGTGTTAAATTAGTGTAACAGGGAGGAAGTTCCCTCAAGCAAAGGCAAAAATCGCTTCTGCTTTAATTACACTCTAATTACTGTTCACAACACGTTTTCACTGAGCTAATAAACATGATTGATCCCAAAATTCTAAATGGGGAGCGCTGCATTAAAACTACAGTGTCAGTTCATTCCTTTCATGTTTACTGAACACATTTGGGTTTCTGTCGGTTTCTAAGCTTTGTCCACATCCTGCAACGAATGATTACGGGAGCTTGGGAAAATCTGCTTAGACTCGGGGCTCTGCAGGACGAGCAAATGGATGAAATGCTTAAAAGCCAGACAGTGTTTTTTTTTTTTTTTTTTTTTTATATATATCATTATTATTTAAAATCGGCCTGAGCTTTTTAGAAATGACAGAGAATAACACCTGTGAACAGCCATGCATTAAAAATAAAATCCCCTATTCAAAACTGCTGTAGCTCTCTACAATATAGTTTTGAGGGCTGGCAAATGGAAAAGCAAGCTGACCCTCCCGACTCGCCACGTTTTTTGTTTTTTTTGTGTGCGACAGTCTCAGTGCTGCTGTATCCATGCCAGGGCTTTATCGCTCAGACTTTCTCCGGAGGGCCTTTTTTTTCTGATGGAGCTCAAGCCCATTCCTCAATTCATTGAAAACAACAGAAGACAATACCGGACCCCACACACACACACACACACACACACACACACACACACGCACACACACATACAGACTTTATAGAAACAAGAAAAAAATCCCTCAGATTTACCCGAGATGACGCTGGCTGACGATTCAGCTGCCAGCTTGTCTTGGCTGCTCGTTGTCATGCTGAACACCAGACATTTTGCCACACGGCAGTCTTTCAATGCAGCGACTCATTCAAAGACCCACATTCAGGAATTTCATCACACCTTATGAATGCTGAAGAAAGAGTGCAATAATATTTGTAGTGTTTATGCTTTCTGTACAGAGACATGCATATCTTCTTTATTTATATATTTTAAATCTTCTATGTATTTGTATTTTGCAAAGAGAACTGCTGCCAAACAACATTTTGTTGTGTAATTACAGTGACAATAAAGAATCCACCTGTCTATCCATTAATGTTTGCGTTTTCCATGGTTGGAAGGAAAGATGCATTTTAAGTGCGTGTAGTTCTTTCGAGCTTTTTTTCAACATTACTTTTACTTACATTCACACCCCACTACAAAAAATTGCCTTTTTCTCTTGTTCCTACTGTTGAAAGTTTGAGCTTCACTGTGCAGAATGACATCTGCAGAATTAAAACTAGTCATCTGTTTCCACATGTGTTGAAGGAGGAACATTTCTCTGTGCTCACTGTAAATCTGATTTGAAGGGGTGGGATTTCTGAACGAATCGGAAGTTCTTAGAATTAAAAGCATCCCACATGTTGTGTGTGTGCGTCAGTGAAGCCTAAATCCAATCAGGGAAAAGCTGTGATGCAGCAGAGGTGGTTCCCAGTTTGTGCAGCCGGAAGATGGATGGATGGATAGAAGGATAGATACTTTATAAAGAGAAGAGATGGGCTTTGCAACACCTGACACAGAAAACTGCTGCCGCCGTGCTCCCATGGGATTTTAATGTCATGGGACATGATGGGACCAGGAAAATTCTGACGAAATTTCCAACCACCGTGCAGCATTTTAAGTCAACGTTACGCAGTGAAGGAAGATAGTCAGAAAGTAAGAAAAACAAAAGAAACGACAACAAAAAAAAGTTACGTTTTACTGCCACTATAATTGATCACTGGTTTAATGCACCACCCGGTAAGCGCTCCCAGGTGATTACCAACACACACACTACAGCTTTACAGAAACCACACATTTAAAAGTCCCACTGAGAAACCCCGAGGTCAAGCCGCAGAAGATAAACTATAGGGAAGTGGAACTCTGAATTAAGGAGTCGGTTTTTATGCGGTTTAAACGACAAAGTGACTTCAACGGTAAGAAATAAATAGCAGATCGACGAAGACGAGGTCATTTCAACTTAAGCAGCACGCTCGGTATAATCAGAAAACATCCAGGTTTATGTGTGAGGTTGAAGAGACGATAACACATGAAGTCTGAGATTATAATCCAATCGAGGTAAGAAAAAACATAGGAAGAAGTTAAGACAACTAGAGTTCAGAGGAGGCCGAGAAATCATCATGGTAAATGCAAAATAGCAACAACATGACACGCACACTTTTGTTGATGAAAACATCTTCTAATGAGGCTGTGTTAATATCTTAATGTTGCTAATAATAATTTTAACACCAGGCTTAAGCAACTCTCCTGCAACCCTGAACAGTAAAACAGACACACAATATGTATGAAAATAGTCACTTTACCATCTCTGTTGGTCTTCGGGCCTGGTGCAGTCTGTGTTTTTCCTCCAGGATCAAACCTCCACCTAACCAGGGGAGGCTGCTTCTTCTTCTTCTTCTTCTTCTTCTTGTTCTTTTTCTTGTTCTTCTTCTTCTTCTTCTTCTTCTTCTTCTTCTTCTTCTTGTTGAAGCAGCGTTTATCTGTTCGCAGAGCCTGTGATAGGTGAAAAATTACATCAATCACAAATGGGGTTGATTGGGGGCGGGGCTACCGTCTCAGCACCAGGTGAAAAGGGGGTTTAAATTAGCCGCGCGGTCTTCAGCCAGGTGTGCTCGAGCCGTAAAACTCTGTTGGCGCGTCATTAATCTGTGGTCCACACTGCGCAGCAGAAGGTGGCGGTAATAAGCGTCTAAATACCTGACCTCCAGGTGGCTGCAGCCTGGCTTTAACTGCTGAGACTCGTCGACTGGAAACCTGGAGAGCATTGAGACTGAAGAGACTGAGGAACCCGCGAGGGGGGAGGGGGGGACCGGTTCTGGTTCGTTTGGAGAATAACCGAGCAGAGAGGCTGAAGCCGGAGCAGATGGTGAAGGACTTGATGGAGCCCCGAGCTGCGCAGAATGACGTTCAGACAGGTGAGCACCACCACCACCACCACCACAACAACAACAACAGCCAACTCCAGGCAGGAGAAACTATTCACATTCTTTTTAATGCGAGTTTCAGATCCAGAAAAAATGGGTTAAAAACGTATTCATACTTCATTTGACACGTGATATATTTTGTAGATATTTTATATAAAGTTTGTGAGGATGCTAAAGATGCACT
The DNA here is from genome assembly GCF_022577435.1 of Embiotoca jacksoni. Lineage (NCBI taxonomy): Eukaryota > Metazoa > Chordata > Actinopteri > Embiotocidae > Embiotoca > Embiotoca jacksoni. The sequence continues at coordinate 2,781,154 of NW_027185329.1, forward strand.
CGGCACACTTTTAAATCCATTTTAATTCCTTTACTTTTCTTTTTATGATTCCTGGTTGCTTTTCAGCTGATTCTTGCTCTGCGTACATTAAACTGGGACTCTTGTTCATGCTTCTTTTCTGCTGTAAATCATATAAGAAGTCAGGGGTTTGTTTTATTTATGCAGCTTAATATTGCTACAGAAAAAGTGTGGTTTGTCTTTTTTTTTTTTTTTTTTTTATTTTGTCTTGATTTCTGGTTCATTCTTGTCAGGCTGTTGTGAAGGTTGTATATTTATAATCAGTTGTAAATACAGTTCTGGAGCCTCAGCCCCATCGCACAGCATCGAATCAGATTTAGCAAAACCAGTTCGCATTTTGAATGTCCTTTTACTTTATGTGGCAAATAGAAATGGAACATTTCATATGTGGGCCTTGTTTACCACTTATTGATGATGATAATGGCAGCTGCATTTTTGCCATGAGTTTAAATAACAGGGAAACGCTGCTTCCGTTTGTCACGTGACAAAACCGCCAGGAAAAAAAATTCACTTCCAGTTGTCATTCGTGCTCATCAGAGATGTGACATCAGCGGTGACACTCAGACTGAAATGTCACTCAAAACAACATCTTTTCACTGCAGCCAATCGCAGATAGACTGTTTTTCCTTCCTTGCGTCTGCTGTGTTGTCTCTTCCAGTCGGCCGGGCGTGTTGCTGCTGTTTCTGGGATGTCCTCCTGCAGGTGACGGTGACTGTGTGTAGTTTTTTTTTGGTTGTTTTTTTTTTTTTCTCCGTGTTTTGTCCGCTGTGCCGGTTTGTTACGCTGCAGTGTCCAGAAGTCTGGATGTTTTTACCCCCGACGGCGACAACTGCGGCCGGAAGGCGTTGCGTTTTCGCGTTGTCCGTCCGTCCGTTCCTTTCCCGTGAATGAACTCTCTCAGGAACACCCCTCGAGGGGATTTATTCAAATTTGGAAAAGTTAGTTAGCCTGACAGAGGTCACCGTGTCCATAACTCAGGAACTCGGACACTCATCGTGACGAAACTTCGCACAAATGTCCAAATAGGATGAAACGGTGAAGTGATGATATTGTATATCTAAAAGGTCAAAGGTCAACTTCACTGTGACAGCACAGACCTGGAGGTAAACTGCGATTTTGTGGTCGACGTAGGCAGAAAACAACGCGGCGTTAATTCTTTTTTAAATGGGTTTTTGTGTTTGTTTATTTTTGCTTCCTGCTTCGTTGTCTTTGCATCTAATCTGCGTTGAACTTTAATGCTGCTGCAGTTGCACGTGTTTGTTGTCTCCCTCTCCCAGGTGTTATGAGTTTATTCCAGTTTTTGCAGTGTTGGTGAGTCATTAAGTATCGTCATGGTAACAGTTACTTATTTTCAGCAGAAAGTACTGCATTTAAGTCTCTATGATGGTCAGCCCGTCAGATTATTTATATGCCCAGCCATGATATGATTCCTGCTCTTCAGAGATGGACTTTATTGATGGGTTGGACATAACGATGCATATTTTGACTCGCATTTAATTTGTATGCCCAAGCAATTTTATTTTCATAAACTACTTTGATATAACTTTGTTTTTTACTGTTTCCCTTCCTGGTCTGGCATCTAATGAAAGTCACCAGTTAAGGATTAAAATGAAACCGGTTTGTCTGAAATAAAACTCAAATGTGCACACAGAGATAAAAACAGTCATGTTCTTTGTCATTTACTCGTCCTGCTCTGTTTTCTTTGTAATGATCTTTGAAAGGACTTGTGGAGCTTTAATTTCTCCTCTCGCTTCAATTTCAGTGTTTTGTTGAGATTGGCTCATTTATATTTGTTTTGGTATCTCGCGTACATCACTGCTGCATTTGTGAAATTAATTATAATACGTTGGACAATATTGAAGTGGTGACTCCTTTCCTCTGCTGCAAATACACTTGTTCATTTAATGAGGGATTATTAATAGTGCTGCATTAATGCGTAAGCAGCATTCTAGAGCTTGTTTTTACCATTTCATGCACTGTCGGTTATTCAATCTTTTAGCAACACATCATATTTTACAAGCTCATAAATTTGGGATGAAAATCTTTATCTGCAAAGCATCTCGTGTAAAATAAATGTAGTGCAGTAAAAAAGTACATTGATTCCCTTCTCAGAAGTTGTGGAGCAGAAGTAACATAACATCAATAAATGTTTCCATTCCTCGGCCGAAAACTGAAACTCACAGGAAGCAGCGAGAGACATTCAGCACTGTAAACGCCTCGCTGTATAATTAAAAGCACTGCCCCTGCAGTAGCGGGTCCTTCTGGGCCCAGGTACCGAATATACATCCTGCTTCTTATGCTCGAGATGCACCCGAGTTCCTGGATTCCCTCCCAAAAGTTTCCTTATTTGTGAGCGTGTTATGGGCTGTTTTTCACTCCTGGATGGCAGCGGACGATACGCTGCAGCGCCGCCCGATCAGGATTCAGGTCACGCGTTTCAGGGATGCGTAATCACTCGGCTGTGGACCCAGCAGGTCAGGGTCGGACTCAAGGGTCCTTTCATGGTCGTAACCTCAGCAGGGACGCTGCGGAGTGGCTATCGGTTGAAGAGACATTACAGAGCTGCCAAAGCTGCAGCCGCCTCGGCTGCTTTTTGTGTGAAATGTATATCAATCGGGAGCAGTGACGAGTCGGTGGTGTGGTTCAAAGTGTGTTTTTATGAATCAATACCAAGTCAATTCTTCTCTGTCTGCTCCTGTTGGTGGTGTCAGACAGACACAAGCACCTGATGAGGTGTGATGCACTCTGCTTCTCTTTTGGAGAGGATTTTTTTTTGGGGGGGTGGGGTGGGGAGGTGAGATTGAGGACACCGAGACGGGACACGGTGTTTCTGCTGCCTTTATGTGTTTGTGACCGTTTTCTTTCTTTGTTCTGTTAAAAGGAGAGAAAAATGAGGAAACGTCTCGCAGGTCCTCGGTTCTATGTAGCGAGGTCTAAGGTGGATTTATGCTTCTGCACGTTACGGCGGTCCGGCTTCAGATGCTTTCGATGCCGAGACTGATTTATAGCCGAGCGTAGGATCTCACCTCTTGATTATCGCAGCATCACCCCGACGGCAGATGGATGTGTTGTGCATTATCAGGAGTGTCGTTCTGATTCAAATAAACCTTTGTTTGAGTTAATTTTATGTGCATTGTTTTACAGAGTGACAATGGGAAGATATGCTCATAAGGAAGGATTTCATCAGTCGCTGAAGCGGTGTTGGCAAAAAGTGCTGAATCAATACATTTCTGCTGAGACTTTTCCTATGTTCTGAATATCTTGGGTCTGCACTGGTTTTTACTGCCGATTCCAGCGCAGCAAAAGATCTCACTTCTACTAAAAAGACTGTTTTTAAAACGATTCCCTTTAACCATTAACACGTTAACGGTCTGTTTTGTATTGATGAACTAGTGGATGTTGCTAATGCTAATACAGCTCATCATTTTTGTGTTAATTTGTATGGATAGGCACCACTTCTACATATTGTTTTGACAAATATCTATTATATTTGTATTCATCGTAAGTAACTGAGTCGCTGAACTCTTGTCTAATTTTATTCCGGCTTAAAATGAATTTTCTTCGTTTTCTGACGGACGACGTCGTGTCCGGCGGCTGCGTTGTAACGTGGTCTGTTGACGCTGCTGTTGGTGGAGAATTCGTTCTCTAGGATGGATTTCTCGTTTGATTCTGCACAACAATCCAGCCTAAGAAGAAAGAAAAACCCTCGGGGACACAGGGACTGGACAATGTGAAATTTACCAACGACCGATAAGTTTGATGAAAACTGATCTCTTGGTAAACAGCGCTGTAGGCGTGCCGAATTTTTTTTTTTCCAATGCGAGATCATATACCACTACCAAAGTCATTAAAACACGTTCATCAGTGGCAGCTTTTTAACAGCGAGAACATGTTTCGAGGTCGTTTGAACTGGTTACGAAGGTCGAACGAATTGAATGTCTAGAGTCTCCTTCACTGAAGACATTGATTATTTCCCATTGAGGCTTTTAAAGAAAATTGACTTCAAGAGCCTTAACCTAATGCTGTCGGTCACGAGACCCAGGGCACTTGTCAATGAGGTCAAATCACGGTTACAGCACAAGTCTCCCAGAGCCGAAGACAATCCGTCTTGGCTTTAAGAAACCCTCCATCATTTATTGTCGGCACGTTCCACAGACCTCTGTTATGAATACGAGATTAACCACCATGTTAAATCCTTTGAGAATATTAGTAGATTTACTGGGAGGGCAACTAAAGACCAGGACTGCCGAGATAAACTGACGATTGCTCGGCTTACATTTAGCCCCTGACCCTGTGGCCGACACTCCCGAGAGATCTGCAGCACTGAGATGTATGCTGAAAGTCTTTTTTTATTAGAGCACGAGGAAGCACTGCATTAGGACTCACGGGGGTCTTTGCCAGGGTAAGTGAAAGACATCAGTCCCTCGTGCTTTAATAAAAAGGACTTTCCAGCTCACATCGGAGTGGCTCGGGCCTCCTGGGGTTGCTGTTGTGACCACGTCGCCAGCTGAGCAGTCGCTGTTTTATGTCTTACTCGCCACATCCTGCAGAACTCCTGATTGTGTGCCGATTATACTTGATGTTTTAAAACTCAGGGTCGCACTCTTCATTGCATTAAAGCCAGGCTGGGGGCATGGCTATGAAGATGGCAGTCAGCTGTTCAAACATCTCAACAGATATTACATTATTTGGCCTTTTTGAAATTTAGTCAAGGCTGGGTCCAGAAATTCAGTACTTCTATGGCAATGACTAAATATTGAAAAAACGCCAAATTTTAATTCTTGGACTTCTTTCACACTAACACGTTTTGGTTTTGAAAGGCATGACCTTTGCCCCGTTTGCACAGCAGTACATCCAATCAGCATCGGCGCCACAGCATTAACCATACATTGGATTTACACTTGGATAAAATCAAACTGTCAATGACTTTAGGTTGGTTAAAGTCAGTTTCAAAAAATTGGTCTGGAAAACGATATCGTTCAGGAACTGTTATCGATACCGGTATTTTACTTTTTTCTAAAAGATATCCAGCCCTAAATTGAGTACATGCATTCATGGTGCCCAAAACATGGATTCTACTTACTTCTTACTGCCATCATGAGTTTGGGTTGTTTTTTAGTGAAATATCTTAAAATCTATTGGATGTATTGCCATGAGACTTTGTGCATTTGTTCCTGTCCTCTTCAGAATATATTGTAAGAACTTTGCAGATTCCTTACAAGGTTAGTTGGACAGTTTATTGGGAAATACAGCTCACTTCTTGGGCAGAGTTAAAAGAGATTGATACCACTGTCATGTCTGCATGTTAGAAGCTACCGTTAATAAAACGGCGAGCCTGGCTCTGTCAAAAACGAAGAAAAATAAATTCAAACTCTGTTTCCAGTGCAGACGGATATCAGAAACTTGCTGGATAGGAATTGTTTTTCGATAAGCTGCGTGTGAGGATTTACAGGAAGAAAGCAGCATTGTTTTAGTTTATTGATTTATAGATTTTATTTCAACACTCGCTGCAATGGAAATCTGAGACTTTAATCAGTCATTGCAGACTGCGTTTTTAAATTCATATCATATGAACAGCAGGAGATTGGTGTGATTTTTAAACAACTGTCTGTGGAGATTACGCTTCACTCAGCTTGCCCAAATGGCTGAAACCACAAGTGGGTTTCAGCCAGCGTGGATTGATACATGCAATAAAATGTGAGTTGGGTGACTGATGAAAAAACATTTCTAAATACCCTTTCTATATGGATCCTCGAGTTTCTTTTTCTTTCTTTTTTTTAAAGAGCAGGATCGATCGTCCTCTTGTTGCAGCCTAATTGAAGTGTGATTCATCCTCACTTTATCCTTTACTCGATTCAAATCTAAAATGAAACTGTAGATCTTTTAATGTTGGACCATAAAGAATACACTTGCAGTCCTCGTCACTGCTCACACAGCAACTATCACGTTCCTGAATTACCTTAAGTGCTTTCATTTTTTTAAAGCACTCACAAACACCTGCTCTAAAGGCCGTCGGTGCATTTATTTTTTTAAACCCGCCGCTGAGCCGTGCGGTCCGAACGGCTCATTGGTTTTATGAAGATTACATTTTCTGAGATAACCTTTCCCTGCTTTCACAGATGTCAGTAATTTGAGGGGCAGTTTTCTGGTATTAGTCAGGGCCCCTTTGGTGTTCACACACTGCAGTCACCGGTGGTTGTGTTTCTGTAAATTAAATCTCAACACCTTTGATGTTGATCCGTGTTTACATTTGAATGTATTTATCTCCTTTTTATATTCCACACAATTTGTTTCCTGTAATATGTTTTGCTCTGTGTTCTTCTTCTCTCCCAGTTTGCTAAAAATGGTGAGAGTTGCTTCCTAATGACATATCCGCTCATGCATATTTTACATAATGTTCTCATTCACATTAGAAAAAAAAAAAAAGGCTAATTCACAGCATAAATATTTGATATGGACCTTTTATATTCCCACCTCCCACATTTCAATTAACTGCAAAATGTATCTTTGGGCTCACAGCTTTGCTATCCACCACGGAAACTGTTCCCCTCATTACATTTATGTTTGTTATGCCTCCATAAAATACAGGCAACACAAAGCATTAGTAAGATTGCCTTTCCCATTGATTAACCTTTTTAAAGCCTCACCAAGCCACCCCTTGTTGGGTACGTTACTTCACAAGTCAGGAGAGGACTATTTGGAATTTCTGATGACACGGAGACGAGTGGTCACGGCTTTAAATGTCGTCCTGCAGTTAGCACCTGCGTCGGTTTCACTGCAGGACCAAAGGCGTGGGAGGCCACAGCACCTCATCAATCAAACTGGGAGTAATCAGACACAGATTGCAGCAAATCGCCCAGGAGGATGGGAATCAATGTAAAGCAAAATTAACCCAGGGACAAAATTGACAGAGATGAAACAACTGGTACAGAATTGGATATGAGTTCCAATTATGATAAATACCGAGGCTCCAGGCGTAAGGGCTTGTTTTCTGGCACCGGATTCTTTGAAGGACGCCAAGTGGAACTGTTCTGCATGGGTTGATATGGAATACGGAGCGGACTCGGGGCCAATAAGAAATAGAAAGTACCCGTGTTTCACCTAGTAAACTGGATCCCAGCTTTGTGGGGTTTTTTCGGCATCTCTTAAGCTCCAGAGGGGGGAGTATGCCTGCTGTGATATGAAGGAAGTACACACTAGAGAGCACGCCTGAAAGAAACAAATCACTTTCATTTATTGGCAGACATGTTTTGGCCGTCAACAAGCGATCCACAAATCGATTTTAACAGGATGGTAATCCGATTGGGAAGAGGGGACAATGTTTTTTAAAAGGCTGGATACTAACATGTGAACATACGTGACCTAACGGAAGGGCACAGGTGAAAACATGTGGCTCAAGATTTTAAGAGTGAAGAGACTTTTTCTTTTTATATTGATGTTGTTGACATGCCGGTAGGGCTGGGTATTAAACTTTGGTACTTTTATAGTACCGACTGAATAGTTCCAATATTATTTAATATTAAAAAATGCCCTGTCATTTGGTACCAAATTTCAAAAGGTTACATCAACATCTTAAAATAGATTTAATAAAATTGGTATTAAGGAATCGTTGGTATTGAAGTCAAGATATGTAGAGAAGCTGTTACACAGCACTGCTTTGAGCTTTATTTTAGGTTCTTTTGGCTCAGAGTTTATGACCAACAACCAACTTCTTTCAGCCGTTATTTCAGTCCAATTTACATGTAGATGGATAAAGTCGGTGACTAGTACATTTATCTGCTAAAGAGCGAAATGTTTCCTTTAGGAGGTGGTGGAGAACAAAACGGAGCTGCAAGGAAGTAAAGTGTTCGACTTCTAAACATCAGATGAATTGAAACGTGAAATAAATGTTGTTCAGTGAGCTGCATGTGTAAATAGAAAGCTGCTTGATTGCACATTGTGCATCTTAGGGCAGCTGGGACACCGATTTTTGAGCGGGTTGCCTACTAAGGCGAGCACCTTGCATGGCAGCTCTTCCACCAAAGGCACATTTTTTTTGAGTGCTAAGGAAAAACGGTTTGATAAAAGTGCAGACCTGATCTTTATACTGTACAGAAATGTGTATTTTGTTCTGCATATCCTAAGTTAGCAGTTTTGTCCCAAAACCCGATCAAGTTTGACCAAAAGAGGTGGTGTATCAATCACACAAATCCCTTCTTTAATCATCAAGATTTGGAAGACACTCCTCATAAGGCCTCCAGATCACAACAGGATGTTGTGGAAAGAAATTTCAAACAACCTATTTTGTGTTTTAGACTTGTTGGTGTTTTTAGACATTTTAGAATACCCCCATCCACTTCTTTTTTTTTTTTTTTTGTAGAGTCCTCCAATTCTTGAAACAGCATTTACACCATCGTGGGACACAAAGTGTGATGTATTCCCTTCTGTTAATGGAAATGAAAAATTGAAAAAGCCAATAACCCAGTTCGCTCCGTCAAAAATCTGACAGGCCTGTGAAGCCGAAATGGAACCGAGCCAGTCTCTCTCTATCTGTGACAAGCCACTGAACCCCGACCGGTTTAACTGATCCTTTCTCGAGCGGAGTTGTGCCGTGCTCTTATCTGAAGGAGTGTGTTGATGTGACTGTGTCATGATAATGAAGTTAGGGCCACAGAAGCCTGTCTCGGTGACTGAGTGATCGCCTGAGGGCTTCTGCCGCCTCCCTCATTCATCACAGCGATGATAGTTTTCCTTCCCCTTCTCTTTTTTTTTTTTTTCCTGTCCGTCTCACCGTCTGTCTCTCTCCTTCCCTGTAGCTGCATTTGCATTTGCACCGTCTCAGCTGTTCATTAGCGCTTGATAAATGCTGCTGCGTAAGAAGGTTTCCTTAAAGTCATTTGGTCTGTGAGTCATTAATATTTCCTGCTCAACACCCCCCACCTCCTTATTATCTGTTACCTCTGTCGATGTGCCGCGGTTTCTGACACCAGGACCTGATTTCACCCCCTGAGAAATGGGAAACCTTTTGACAGCGAGCACACCCGGCAGGTCGGTGGGGACTGACATCTTGTACCGTCTCTTCCTGTCTCTATTTCACCCCCACACGCTCGGGCAGGGCCAGAGGGGAGGCAGAGGGGGTGGGTAAAGGGGCACAGGCCCCCGCTGGGACCTGATTGGCAGCCAGTGATGTCTCCAGTAACAGGCAGCTGGTTTTATTAGTGTCCCGGATGGACCGATGATCCTGAACTTCAACCTGAAATAACTCTTCATATTTACCTCGATCATGTTTCGTTAAAAAGATAATCAAGCGACAACCAACACGCACAAAATGACTGGTGATCACAAAGCTACACAAAACGGTTCAAATGGTTTTCATTTGGGTGAAAATCTCTTTTGATAAAAAAGCGTTTTTGTCAAATAACATCAGATAAATCTACTGATAAACTCACAACGTCACTGAAGGCTCTCCGATGACATCATCACAGTTCAGGTCCTCGTATTTAAAGAATCAACTGTTTGGTTTCCAAACTTTTTTTTCTTTTATTGTAGCGTAAACCCAGATTAACGAACCATAATGGACCCGGTTCTAAATACAAGCAGCAAAACTAGCAGCTATTCATTTCACAATGTACAGATTTTTATTATTGCCAAGAACCAGAGTTTTACTTCCGAGTCTTTGCACAGTTTTGTTCATTTTTATTAATGTGCCCCAGTCTGCCCCTCCACCCCCACTCAGAAGTCTCTACACCCACCGCTGTCTGCACCTCATGTCTGCTCCCTCTCTCCTGCCGACTGCTGCTCTTTCTCAATCACTTTCACTACCCCCCCCCCCTCCCCTCCCGCCCCCGTTTGACTTTTTCTCGACTCTTGCCGCTCTTTCTCCTCGTCTGCCCTGATTTTGCACTTCGCAGCAGCCATTAGTCTAAAGTACTGTCTCTCATGCATTAACCATTGGCCCACATTGGCTCCCATTAGATCTGCCGTCTCTCACGGAGGACGAGCCGAGGTGTTGGGAGACGACCTGAGTGCAGGGGGCCCGTCGTGTTTTTACAACAGCACCCGGGGAAGGCGCTCATCAACATCCCGATCCGTCGTACCTTCAGCAGAAGTTAGCGCTTCACAATGGGAGCTTTCATATTCGCGGTGACGGAGGAACAACATGGAAAAAAAAAAACACTCACTCTTTTCACGAGCCTAATGACTCGTGCGCTAATAGTGATTGGTTGATTTGCTGCATCCCGTTGCCAGATGGAGCACTGATTGAGCGACCGGGGCTCTTTTTTTTTATGCCGGAAAATGTGAACGTTGAAACATAATCACATCAAAAAATGACCTTTACAGCCCTTCTGCACCTGTCGGCTCTCTCATTAGCAAATTGTTTTGATGTTTCACTGTGTGAATAATTTAAATTTTTCCTCCGGTCATATCTCCCTCCACTGGCAGCCCAATATTTGCAGACAGAAGCAAATGTTAACTTCTTATCGGCAGTATTGAGGGTTTATCTCACGGCTTTTGCTGTCTGTCAGACAGATTTATAACCTCTAAAATATGTCTGGGTGTCTACCACGGGCTGTTTTCAAAGGGAAGGCCAACTCCGCGGCCACAAAGTTGAACACTGTGAAATAAACAGTCTGGAATTTGAACAGCGACGTGTCAAAGTAAGAGAAAAAATATATGACATAAAGCTTGTGTAATTTAGATTAACTTTCTATATACACTCGTTTGTGGCATCTGACATCTGATAATTAGAGCTCCATTGTGCGCCCGCTGATTACATTTGCAGCAGGTATCAATTAGCCCTGATAAAGGATAGATTTGACACAGTTTTTATGAAATTAAGTGCAGGTGAGTGCCTGTGATTTACCAAAACGCTGTATTGTAATTACTCATTTAAAGCATTTGCTTAAACACTTGCTGTCGACTGCTGTGTTTGTTTGTGCGTTCTCCCAGTCGGATGCATTATGTTGATTTAAAAAAAAAAAAAAAAAAAAAAAACTTGTCTGTGTGGAAATACATTTTTTAGAAATGGATATTAATTTGAGTGACTTTAGGCCTCGATAATGTTACATTAAAGTAAATATTGAGTTACGGTTACAGGTTATCGCCTGATGTGGTGCGGTCATGGTCTGTCCAGATGTTTTCTCATTACTTGTTGTCTTATTTTAGGCCAGTATGGTCGATAACATTTGAGTAAACTTTATTGTCCCTTGAGGGGGAATTGAACTGCGGTCCATTTCTTTACATAAAAGCATCTGAGAAACATTTGACACGATGCTAAACAAACATCTTTAAAAGTCAGATCTGACCGTCTGTGACACGCTTTCAAAAGGAAACTCAAAAGAATCAAAGTGCCAAGTGATTAATTGTGTGTGTGTGTGTGTGTGTGTGTGTGTGTGTGTGTGTGTGTGTGTGTGTGTTAGCACTGGAGTTCAGCTGCTCTGTGGCGGCCGGAACAAACGATAGCTTCAAGCGATTTGATTTGCACTTCCTCACCCCGAGTCTTCTTCCTGATGGCAAAGGTTTGCGTTCAGTAAAGAGAGGATGTTGAGAGTCTGTAGTGATTTCTTTTTTTTTGTTGCTTGTTTTCATGACAAGCTTTTATCTGTCGGTGAAAAAAGTAGTTTTAGTTTTGTTTCCATTGCAGGGAAAAAGTTTGCCACTTACTTTTTATTTGTAGTATTTGTTATTGAAATTAACACGGTGATTATCAGCGGTATTTTACAATAAAAGCAGACGAGGTGCTGCTGTTGAGATGTGCGTCTTAAACGTGATCAGCTGAGACTAACTGGTAAAATCATAGTGAAACATCTGCTCTGATATTGATCCTCAACAACAGCAAAACACACTGTAACTGCTGACTGTTTGAATTTCCACTGTTTCACTTCAAATATAGAAGCTTAATCTTAAACAAATGATAATTGGAAAGGTGTGAAATTCATTACAGACCGTGATTAATATACTTCTGTGGCGTGAATCGCAGCATGGTGCATACAAGATGCATCGTTACATGTCTGAGATTAGAGCTTTGAACGTCACGTTCACGTTTCTGATGCCTTTGACACCTTTGATAATCTCACTAAAAGACATCAAAATGCCTTTGTGGCAATCACAAACTACTCATAATGAACCGTAAAACAAGAACAATTAATACGTCCCCCGAAGGGTAAACTGGGCAAATCCGCAAAATAGAGTCGTCAAGTGGAAAGTAGAAAAGGATTTGACTGAAATCAGACTGCAGTGTGGGCGGTTTGTAGTTACAGGATTTTCTGGTGTGACTGCCTCCGTTAGCATGTTGGATTAAGCACAGTGAGCCTCGTAAGACCTCAAAACCCCTGCAGGAGGAGGGTGGGGGGGAGGGAGGGAGGGAGGGGGGTATTTGACGAGATGCTGGAAACCGACAGAAACGTCTTCGACGCTCTTCGGCCAACTTTGAATTCCTGCTTCATCAAAACTCGACCTTAAATCAGTTTTCCGAAACACTGAGAGCTGTAACCGCATCTTTTTTTTTTTTTTTTTTTTGGTGTGGGGAGGGGAGATGTGGACTGATGTCTCTATTTTGAGCTCTCGGTGCTCTTGCCTTCCTCGCAAGGAGAATGTTTGTTTTCCCTTTGCTACTAAAACAGTCCCTTTGAATTCCCGCAGGACTCTGAGGCCTCTACTCTCGCAGCATTGATATTGATGCAATTTGATGTTCACATCTGTGTATCTGTAAGGCTTTTTTTTCTTTTTTTCTTTTCTTTACTCTGGCTGGTTTCTTCAAAAAAAAATACAGACTTCAGATTTCCTGCTGGAAAGAATATATATTTGGCCCGAATACAGTTTTGGTCGCATCTTTTTTTTTTTTTTTTTTTTTTTTTTTTAGTTGGAGCCAATCAGCGGGGTGAGGGAGGGGGGGTATCTGACTCGATCTGATTGGAAACCTGATGATACCGCAGGCCTGTCAATCAACACAGACACGCCTCCAAAAACACAGCTTTTTGACGCTTATTTTCAAATTAATTTAATTAAACATTGGCCTCATTTTTCAGACCCAGAAGCAAAGTCCACTTTTATGTACAGTCTCTGCTTTACATTTACAAAAGCAAAATTATATTAGATACTTTATCTCAAGAATAGCTTCGACGTTACTTTTCTTGAGCAGACAGGGCCGTTGAGGCGATGTACGGGGACATTCATCTAAATTTGGCATGAGGTGTCTGTGATGTAGAAAAAAAAGGCATTGAGGTCATTGAGCCTCAGTGCATGATGTTTTTTGGTCCCCAACTTAATTGTGTCATCTTCTGTCAAGTCACGCTCGGTGCCGAACTTCAATATCTGATCACGAGGTAAAGATAACAGCTGTGCAACATTAGTCGAGCTTTATTCCACACTGCTCAACTAATCTGGTCCAAAATAATGAGAAGTTATTGAGGACTAACAGAGCTGAACAGCTGATAATTTAACTTTAAACCACAGCGGCCGCTCTATATTTTGAGAAGTGTGCATATAAAGAAGCTTCAGCTGCGAGCACTTCCTGTTTGCACTGTGCAGACACCTGAAGTCACGTCACTGCAATAAGATGAGACGTGACGAAGCAGCGTGGCCGCGTTCTGAAGCGATTTATGAGCTTTAATTCCCAGTACACATTGCAGTTCTGCTGATTGTAACAAGCTGCATTTGATGTTTGTGTACATTAGACTGAGAAGAAGGGACGTGGCGAACACGATAAACTGTCTCCATCCGGTAACGCGGGGAAAACTAATATCGGTGCACAAATTTGGCTCATCTGTTTTTTGGCCTTTGCTCCTTTGTTAAGAATATTAGACCCTCAACATCACATCCCCGTTTAATGTACTGTTCATAATCGTATCAGCAGGCTGAAGTCTATATAAAGAGTGGAAGACAAGCAAACATCGTGGACGTGTTTCCAGTCCAGTGGAGGGCAAACACGCAGACAGCGGAGGAAAGGCATTTAACTGTTTGGTTTCCTGAATGTCGTCGAGGATGAAGAAAGCAGATAAACAGGAAGAAAATATCGAGCTGGAACGAGCCCAGATGTCCATTTTTTTTTTTTTTTATATATTAAAATTCAAAACATGATGTGATAAACAGAAAAGACAGCGCAAATCTCTTATTCCGTACGAGCCTGTGACCAACGTCGCCAAGAAAGTATCATTACTTCCTCAGGTTGTCATGTGTTCGTGTGTAAAACCGTTTCACATGTGTTGAAGTTGCTCGGTATTCGTGTGTGGATTTAAATTATTATCATTGCCGCTACCCACATTTTGTGGATCATGTCTCACGCATTCGTGACCGTCATGAGCCCAATTTGTCTCCGTGTCGGTCCGTCGTCCCTTTCAGAGGTGCCAGTGTGAGTCCCTGTGAATCTCTACAAACATATTGGATTTGTTGATGAGCATCGGGGCCTCTAATAAAAATTAAATAGCCCCTCAAGTGTTTATCGCCTCGGAATAGAATTAAATCTTATCCCAACAATTCTCTTTTGTTCCTCCTCCCTGTTTGGCGAAAGAAGCTGATTAAAGAGACAAAGACATTTCTGGCTTGATGACAATGAAGCTCATCTAATCTAAAACTAATCCCTTTTATTCTCTCCCTCCGAGACCCAACCCTCCCTCGCTGACCCCTCGCTCCCGCTTCCTTCGCCCTCCCTCTCGCCACTTCACTTTTAATACTAATTCTCGGAGGCCTGACTGTGCATATAACCCTCCGCGGCTTGATAAGCCCCTGATAAGCAGTCTGTCTCCTCTCCCCGAGGACCCGGGGGTTTGGAGTTTTTCTTTTCTGACCTCTCTTTGAGGTCCAGGTTTCTTCCCCGTGGAGGAGCCGGGCCCAAAGCTCTCATCCGGTGACCCGTCCGAGAGAGCCGCTCCGAGCTGACAGGATCAAAAGCAGAGGCATTGAGTTCAGGGAATAGAAAACCTCTGTACACGTTCAGACTGGAGAGGAGGGATGAGTCCTCTCTCTCTCTCATACTGAGCGTTACAGCATACATGTCCGGGCAGACGTGCTGCTGCATACAGATACAGTATATTCGAGCTCTCTGCGGCTCTTGTGTTTTCCCCCTTTCTGTCGATGTTTCCTGGCGGAGGCGTGATGGGCTCGACCACGACATGTTAGTAGGTAGATGTAAACAGAGGCGCTGAACCACAACGAGAGGTGGACGTGTGTTTCCCACGAGGCGACGCAGCTAATCGCATGACGGCGTTGACAGCCTCCTGCTGATCGGCGGGAACCTGCTGCAGCACGAAGGCAGCCTTGCAAAAGGGGGTTGTATTTCTGGATTTTAACTTCGCTTTCCCGGCGTTAAAGGGTCAGTCCACCCAGATCATTACAAGAGAGTTATGAGTAGTTTTGTCAAGCCGTGTAGATAGTTCGGACTTTGTGAGCTGGGGTTCTTCGGGTGTGGTATTAGTGGCTGCTAATCAGTCAGTGAACAAAATTCTATTTTGATCCAAAAATCTTGCTCCCATTGGCAGCCCATAATTCCCTTTTTTTTTTTTTTTTTGTAGAGATCTTTCACCCGACAGGAAGTAACAACTTGCTTTAAATCATAAATTATACAGTCTAAATGGGACCTGGGGACTTTTTTTTTTCCCCTTCCCTTCATTTTATCCTCTGCACTGACATTGTGTTTTTGTATTAATCTTTACCGTTTTGTCAATCATGTTGGACAAATGTATAATCTTGCAGCAGTCTGAATAGTTTTAATATCATGACAGCAAACCTTGTCAGACTGTAGCTCGGCATGCTCGCGATTGGCAATGCTAACATGTTGATGTTTAACAGGAATGATATTTTCCATGTTCAACCTCTGAGTTAAATGTGAGGACCATTGACTGTATTTAGAAGTTTTCGGGTCTGAAAAATGAAGCCAATGCTGACGAAGTGCCTTAAACTGCAACACCACCAAAGGCCACACGAGGTTGGCCCCAAAATTAGCTCCACAAATACAAAGTCAATACATTTTTTTCTATGAGTCTTAAAGTCACTCCTTCATATTAGTTTTCTGGTGATCTATCTGAAAATTATCCCATAATTAATTAGATATTAGGCTTTAAAAGGGGTATGTTTGAGAGCGTGTCTGTTTGATTGACAGGCCTGTGGTGTAGGCAGGTTTCCACTATTAATGGGCGGGGCGTGGTGTCCTTGGGTGTCAAATCAAATAGAGTCTGTCCAAATATGGTCACTTCTAGATGCAAAATGGCAAAAATGCCCAACTCTTTTTTTTTTTTTTTCTTCTTTTCATTTGTTTTTCATTTATGTGCAATACTAGTAGTTAACAACAATACATATTACTTAAAACAGGAGAAAGTGGGGTGCTAGAGTTGAACAAAATGGTGTAGTGACAATAGTACCAACAACAATAACAGACGTAAGTAGAGCAAATAAATTTTTTTTTAAAAACTCTGACGTCACTGCTGGTTGCCGCTTGGTTAGTACACTAACATTTGCTAACTGCACATCAAGCGCACGTGCGGCTGATGTTTTTTTTCACATATTTGGTCGTATATTGAAGTATTGGACAAACCAGATGGCGCTAGATTAAAAGTCAGAGGACAGTTATTACATGACCGTGTCTGCACCAAGTTTCACGGCAAGCCATTCACTACAAACTCATGAGAAATCATTTTGCGCGCTCGTCTTACTTGTTTGCGACTTTGATTCGTACCATTAAAAACTGCTGTTTCGAACACCCGTGCCGTTTCAAATCACACGATCTATTAGAGCAGCTGTTGATGCACGCGCCCATGACAAGGTCTGTCACGCCTCTGCAGTCTGCAGCCACGGTGGTATTCAGGAGACACGACCTGGCAGAGACTTGCTCGACCCAACGCTCTTGATCACCAGCAGCGAGAAAGCAGATAAGGAGTGACAACACGGGCTCCAAGATAACACGGCTTGGATTTATGTGACGGTAACAAAGACTCGGGGCAGTTTTCATTATTTTGTTTTTGTTATTTTGTTTTTGTTTTTGTTTCAAGACGAGGAACATAAAAAAAAAAAAATTTTTAAATAAAAAAAATTAAAGGTCAAAAGATAAAATGCCAGTGTTCGCTGCGGGGGGGCTTCACTAAACCAGGCCACCAAATGCAGGCGAAATGGATAGTGTCTCTAAAAAACAAACAAAACAAAACAAAAAAACATCAGATCAATTATTCATACGCATCCCGTACAACGGGATGAAACGGTTGCAAACGATTGCAAACAGTTGCAGCAGAATTCATACACTAGAATCAAACTGAATATTATTAAGATGTAAACACAAACTACGATCCATAATATTTGTAAGCAAAATATCTGAATGTGTGATGTTTTTTTTTTAGTTTGAAGCGGTTTTTTAAAATTGTTTTTTTTATATATATATATATATATATATATATATATATATATATATATGTATATATCAAATCAGACGCCTAACAAAACTAATATAAAGTGTACTGTTAGCTTTGAATCACTTTCCAGGTGCTGGAAGAGTAGAAATTCTGCTGAGTTAACAGAATATCTGCTTGAGCCAAACATTTCAGAAATCTTTTCACCTCTTCCTTTCTGGGCAAAAGATATCCGGTCTTAAAAATGCACCCATCCTGCTTTAATTCTCAGGACCAGTAGCATCATATTTTTGAGCTTCTTCTGGGTTCTTGTATGCCCCGAAACTGATGACATGCCAGTGAGCAGTATACTATAATACTACACTAAATTAGATTTATTTAATTTTCTTTTAAATCTACAGAAATCTGATAAACAATTAAAACGTACAATATGACGTGTCAGTGAAAGGTTTTTTTGTTTTGAAAGCTTTAGAAAAAAAACCATTATTTTGTAATTAATACTTTCATACAAGCAAAACACACCTGTAACCGTGTTTGCATCTGAAGCGAGCCGAGATGACCTTCATGTTTGGTGGTTGCCGTCATCATACATCCACGAAGCAGTTTATTAGAAACAACCACATCGCTTCCTGGAACCGAAATCTGAAGCACCAGCTCACCAAAACTGGACAGAAGACTGGAAAAAGCTTTGCCCGGTCTAATGAATCTCCTTTTCTGCTGAGGCTGCAGATGGTCGGCTCAGTATTTGGCATCGGCATTAATCTGCGTGCCCTTGTGTCAAGAGTCGAGGCTTGCAGCTGGTGGTGTAATGGTGTGGGGAATGTTTTCTTGGCCCACTTTGATATTAATCAATCACGGCTGGAAACGCCACAGCCTGTCTGAGTATTGTTACTGTCAATGTGCGTCCCTTTATGGCCACAGTCATCTTCTAATGGCTACCCCGAGAATGATAAAGCACCGTATCTCCAAAAAAGAAATGGCTTCTCTGGGTCTGGGTATCATTCAAAAATGTTCAATACCGGTACACATACCTTGACTTCAATACCACTTCCTGAATGTTACTTTCTGTGACACCAATTTTATTAAAAAAAAATTGGTTTCAAGAAAAAAACTTACATACAAATCTTTAGTTTTCATGCAGATTACAGGGGGACAGGATAACCCAGGTGGTTGTCTGTAGCTAGAATTTACAGATGTTACCTAAATGCCTTACATGCCTTCAGCTACTTCAACATTAGCTAGCTCGAGGAACTGCAGAGCACGCAACTTAAACTAACGAGAGTCCAAAAGTTGGTTTGAAAAGCGTAAAATAAGACGTTCTGATGTAAGATTTACTTACCGAAGTTGAGATAGTGACTCGAGGCAAGGCTACGTACAATAAATACTGTCGATGAGATTTATTCCTGCATGAACATAAGCCCACGCTATGTTTTATGAACGGAAATCGTATTCATCTAATTGAAGCCCAGGTTTAAAACTCTGGTACCAATTGCAGAGGCATTTGAGATGTAGCAGAGCAGGAGATTCAGACGAATGTGCAGAAAAGATGTGACGCAATTGTGTCAATGTGGAGCCAAATCCCAAAAGAAAGTTTCCAACTTCTTGACGGATTCAAGATGCCTGAAAATGACACCTAAGGGAGGCACAACCCAGAATTTATATGGTGTTTCATGGTGAGCGTATTATCCAGGGAGACATCATCTGATTGACAAAAGAACAAGTCTTTAGATCACACTTCAAAAAAATTAAATAAATAACTCCATCAGGTCTATGTGTCATCACCTCAAACGCTCAATCAAATGTGTTTACTTGTATCCCAGAGCGTCACACAGCAGCAGTGGCGACGACTCGAGAGCACGTCTCCTGCCTGAGCTCATTAACAACAACGTCAGTGAGGACACTTGAACATGCAGTGACCCGGTTTTGCCGCGGCTGAACACGATCACGGGGCCACCTATAAATAATAATGCAGTCGTGAGGGTTGTTATTTTTTTTTTACCCCGCAGAGCGACTGATTTTTAAGACCGAGTCCCCGGGGGAGCCGCCGAAACCGACGTAGGGGAGAGTCCGCAGAACGTGCCGGGCGAGAGGTTTTGAGGTGGAACCACAGACTGTATATAAAAGTGGACGTAGCCTCCGGGTCTGGGGAATTAGGCCGACGCGGAAGTACCGTAAACTGCAATACCACGGAGAAGCCCGAGAGGCTGGCTCCAAAAAACCTCCAGCTCCATAGACTTGCACTTAACGAGTCTAATAAAATTGTGAATAAAATTTCTCCACGAGTTATTTGGGTTTTGCTAGTTAAAGTCACTCCTTATTAGTTTTCTGGCCGTCCATCTGAAAATAATCCCGTCATTAATTAGAAAATAAAGTTCAAAAAGCTGTGGGTTTTTTTTGTTGTTGTTTTTTTTTGGGGGGGGGGGGCGTGTCTGTTTGATTGACAGGCCTGTGGTGCAGTCAATTTACAAAGTGTAAAACCTGCAGCACATAATCAGGTTTGTGATGTAAAAGAGAACAGAAAAATACACCTGCATGGTAAAAGCCTGCCTGAAACCTTGAAATACAAACACACAAGCAAAATAATGTTGGCAGCGTTGATATCCACACACACACACACACACACACACACGCATGCTTTTTCACTGGATACTGTACATCCACAACGAGGTTCAAACTCCTGCTTTTGGAGGAGCTGGCAGGTTAAATGCTTTGCTTAAGGGTATTAAGAAATGTCATAGCTACTGACGGAAGACGGAGCAATACTTCTCACTCGTGCAAAAATAGACACGCATGCAGTTTACAGGAACAGTGAAGAGATTTGAACAACACCGTGAGTAAGCCAACAGGAATCCCACGCTCGCACTACTACGAGGTTGAACTACCATGTTTGCCTCATCAAAAGCAAATTGTAGAATCGTTTTTAGTGCTTCTCGCGTCGACAAACATCCTCGTGCAGAAAATCTTTATTTTTGCCGACTGGTTTAACTTCTCTGGTTGGTTCGCTGGTTGAACACGTTACCTGCCGAGTTCAGGTGACGACACCTGAGCAGGGCGTCTCCCTCGTCCTCCGCGTGCACATGTTTGTCCCACAGCTGTCTGCGTTGGATTTTCTCAAAAATTGAGAGGTAATTTGAGATTTTAAGTGAGTTATCTCAAAGATTGCAAGTCGAGGAAAAGTGATTTATTATATTTTTTGAACAATCAGCTATACAACTTGAACAAGTATTTTTCTGTGTGCTTTTTTCCTTCTTTCCGTCTCTGACTTGCTCTCACTGGGTTTCATTTTCCTCACTGCTGCTCTGCTTCATTTGGTCCAACGCTAACATTTGTTTGTTTGTCTTCAATTAAAATGCAAACATGCATTTCTCGAAATAGGAGTCGAGATTGCGTTTTTAATGCGATTAATCGTGCAGCCCAACTTGGCACCGGTTATGTTTTTTTAAACCGTTTTGAACCGGTCTCGGCACGGAGACCTCCACCGTGGACGGGGTCAAGAGACGTTTTCTGGTGTTAAAATAACAATCGACCAATAAGACCTTCATAGATTACATAGAGTATAGAGTACGGTATTACGAGTTATATCGAGTAACTGAAAAATGGCAAGAAGGAAAAGCATAAATGAGATTGACGCAGCTCCCTGTGTTCATTTAACTATTAAATCCTTACTTTATTTAGAATATTGTGAAAATGTAAAGCCTGTTTAGGGTACAACAATGTGAAATACAGCCTCCCTTGAAACAAAAATGGGATTACATGATGCTTAAATTAAAAAGTGAGGTTTACTGTTCGTAGGACGCCATTTTGTGTGGCAAAACAAATCAGGACATAAGCAACAGGTTCCCTTGTACTTGTACAAATTTAAGAATATAGTTGCAGGTTAATGAAAGTAAAAACTTTATAAGTGTTTGCTTATCAGAGGAGAGGAGGAAATAAAGTTAACCAACTTTTTGTGCTTCCAGAAAACCTTACTCAATAGATTTAGTTTTGCTTCCCTACCATCTCGGCCTCCGATAAACTATTTCCATTGATCAGTCTGATCAGCAAATCGTCCATCAAAGTGGCCGTAAAATGGTTTAATTAAGTGTTTCTATACCCCCCCACACACACACCCCTCCGCCTCGACTAATTCCAAAAGCAACTGTTGGTAAAATTAACCTCTGTTTTTCCCATATTGCTCACGCGCTCCGCCGCAGTCATTAAACACAATTCAAAGTGCACAGTAAACCCACTCAGTGCAGTTTCCGAACTCTGTGACAAATCTGCAATCCCAAAGTAAGTGACACGTGTTTCTTGCGGACATACATGAGGCATTCATCACACGAATCGGGAACAACGTTATTAAGCTCAGCGGGAGAATCGCACACGGCAATCCTTTCATTTCCTTTCAGCCCTCTCCGAACTAATGAAGAGTTATTACCAAGGTTAGTCGACCACAGGAAAACCCTGTCGCTGTCTCTCTCACGGAGGAATTAAAGTTAATTGACTGTACTAGGGATTAGGTGTGGGCCAGAACCAAATCAGTCTGCTGTGTGACATGCAAAGTCATCCCACATCCTCAAATTGCAGTATTACTTTCAGACCATGTATCATCGCCGTCTTCTATATTTTTCTCACTTTTTACATCTCCTGGTGGCAATGATGCAGCTCTAGTGTTTTTTTTTTGGTTGTTTTTTCTGTATTGTCACTAATTTCAAAGTGAGTTTATACCACAAAATCCCTGTGTTCCTTTTTCTTTTTTTTTTTTTTACTTCAAGACCTTTCCCTTTGGATGATACTTCTGCCGTTACCCTGACTGTAATAATCAATAACTCACTCGAGCCTGGTGTTTTATGCCCCAGTGTCATGCTGCCAACTGCTCTGCCACTGATAAAAGGCAGCTGAATTAGAATATACTTGCAGTCTGCTGAAACAGAGCAGAGCAATATGTATATTTTTGAAAGATAAGCGGGGAAACTGGATGACTTCTAATGTAAAGATTTATGCTTTTTGCTCTATTGCTGATACCAACAAACCCAGTCCACACTTGTCTTATGTAAAAGTAATACTGGTCTAGTTAAGGATGTTTTTTTTTTTTTTTTTTTTTTTTTTTTTTTAAATAAATAAACTAAGTAAACAACAGGTTAATCATTTTTGAAGTGCACTCTGTCACGAGACGTCAAGGAACACACAAAGACTGTAAATATAAGTGGATGTAGTTTCGGGGTCTGAAAAATTAGGGCCCATGTCGAAGTGCCTGAAGCTGAAATACCACCGAGGGCCACTAGGGGTTGACTACAAAAAGCCTCTGGCTCCACGGACTCCCATTCAACGTCTCTCGTGAAATACAAAGTCAATACATTTTTTCTACATGTTATTTTGGTGTCGTTAGCTAAAGTCTCTCCTTCTTATTAGATTTCTGGCAGTCCATCTGAAAATAATCCCAACATTACTTGGATATTAGGCCTCAAAAAACTGTATATTTGGGGGCGTGCCAGTTTGATTGACAGGCCTCTGTGGCACAGTCAGGTTATTTTGCTAGAGGTGGACGGGGTGCAGTTCCCAGAAGCCAGAAAAGTGCTTTTGCAGGACATAATGATGTCGCAGTGAAGTTGACCTTTGACCTTTTAGCTATAAAATGTCATCAAATTTTTTTGTATCATACATTTGTATCTTTTACTGGTAATATGGAGATTTTTACATAATACAAGGCACAAACTTTGCATGGTTAGATATTTAGCAATACGGTCAAATCCTGATTGACTGAAAACACCTCTCTACACACTCTCTAAGGTTTCCACTTCGCTTTTTTTCTTTCTGTCACCTCATTACATTAGCAAGTATCAGGCTTTCTGTTCTCCTACTCCAACCGTAAGGCAGCCATTACTTTCTTCTCAAGTCCCAGAGCTACAATTATTTACTCAAAAAAAAAAAAACATCCGACCTTGAGTTTTAGCCCCCAAATGAAACAGTGGGTCAGGCAATTTGGGCTGTTGAAGGTTGCTGCAGATCATTTGGAAATCAGAATGCATTTCTTTTCCGTCTGTCACAACGTATGCCTTCGGGAATAAAGTTCATTTGGTTACATCAGCCCGCACATGCTGCATTTGTTGAATTATTTCTGTATACTGAGAACTGTGAGCTCTGCCAACTTTCAGCTTTCTCCTCTGCTGACAGGGCAGAAAGACAGAGAGACATACAGACTCTGTTTTGACTGATATGGGATTTCGAGGACATATTTCCTGTATTTTTAGACCGCATTCAAGTTCTTAACATCTTGACCCCGTGGAATATTCTGTTTCTCCTGCAGTTTTTGTTCTCGTCAAGGTAGGAAACCCGCTGAAACCCCCCGCAGACCATGCTGAAAACTTCACCAAAAGAATGGTAGAGCTTTTCAGCTCCCCTTTACTGCAACCCTTCAGCAGTGCTAGAATATAACCAAGCACATTCATTCTTGACCTGCAGTTTAAGGTACTTGTACTTTGAGTATTTCTTACTTTCTCCTCTACACTTCAAAAGGAATACGGTACTTTTTACATCACTACATGTATGTGAGTGCAGTAGCTACTTTTGTGGATTAGTCACAGGCTGTAAAACTGAGAAAGTGTGTGTGTGGTGGGGGGGAGTGGCCATTTATGTAAGATTACATTTAAAAAAAAAAAGGTTAGCTGCTTTCATGAGTTTTGTAAAAAGCAGCAAATCCAAAATCTTCGCACTTTTTTTTTTTTTTGTAGAAAACTAATTAAAAATTAGTTTAAATCAAATTCACATTGACCAGCTGACATTAAAATGCTCCTTACATGTTAATGAACAATAAGCTAATAATATTTTACATAATAAAGCTCACCAGAATGAGTACTTTATGTATACTTTAAGTCAGGGGTGTCAAACTCATTTTAGTTAAGGGGCCACATACTGCCCACTTTGATCTCAAGTGGGCCAGACCAGTAAAATCATAGCATAATAACGACAATACTTCTCTATATTTAAATCATTGGTGAAGGTTTTTGGATGATAAACCCTATTTTAAGGTCTTTCTATAATAAACTAGAAACATAAAGACCAAAAACTCAGACATCAGCCCACTGTTTATCTGCCAGGGCTCTCCTCTGCAGATTCCCTCGCTTTGTGACGCATTTGACGTCAACCGCGTCACAAAGCGAGCAGCGAGCGCTGCTGCCTCCGGAGCAGACGTCGCATTTACGCTGTTTTTGAAGCAATTACTTGATCGATTTAAAAAAAAAAAAAAAAAAAAAAAAAATTACAAAACATTTATACTCATAAACCTCCATATTCTCATAGAAATGCAATTTATGTCTTTCTGTAATTTTCACACTTAGCAAAGTCATCCGGCGGGCCGAGCTGGACCCCCCCCTGCCCGGATCCGGCCCGCGGGCCGTGTGTTTGACACCGTGTCAGTGTCACGTTTTGCCCAAGCGGCGCTCGGCAATGACGCCAGCCTTGAGTTCAGATTTTGACCGTCGCCATCTTGCTAGTTCGGAGCAGTTTGGAGCCAGGAGCCTGTCAATCAAACAGACAGCCCCCCTGCCCCCCAAAAAAACACAGCTTTTTGGGGGCCTAATATCTAATTAATGACGGATTATTTTCAGAACGACTGGAAGAAAAGTAATAAGAAGGAGTGACTTTATCTAATGACACCATAATGACTCGTGGAAAACATTTATTGACTTTGTATTTCATGAGAGAAGTTGAAGGTGAGTCTATGGGGCCAGATGCTTTTTGTAGCCAACCCCTAGTGGTCCTCGATTGTACTGCAGTTTAAGACACTTCCGCATCGGCCTCATTTTTCAGACCCGGAAGCTACATCCACTTTTATCTACAGTCTATGGTTTTGCCTCACCTGGGCGTGATAAATTAAGATGGCACGGTTTAGGTTAAATATGACAAGGTCACAATTTGGTTCGGGGTTAGACACAAAAAACACGTAGTTTAGGTTAAAATAAGTATTGTTGGTTGCATCCTACCGCCTCTGACCTCCTTCCATCTTGGGACTTTATCACTCTTTGTACTTCATGACATGACCTCCCTCTTCAACCCCGGTCGTACATGCATAAATGAGAAGTCAATATCACGGCCTGTTTATCAGCAACATTAGTCAAACCCTGCCACGGAGTCAAGCCTGCAGGCAGAAGAAGAGCAACTCCTCAACACGTATTTGCGATGCAGTCATTCTTTTAATACATTATTTGACACCCACAGTTTTTATTGACGTGTCTCATCGCCCCCTTCAGATGTCAGACCTGCCTCGTCTGCTTTGTCAATCTACACGTTTTGCATAAGTAACGTTGCCAGTGCACTGACGGGCCAAGCTTGAGCTTTTTGAAACAAGGGCTTGAACTCTGCAGCGACCTCCTGTTTCATCACTCTGAATCATTCATTATTCCTTTGTGAGCAAAGAGCTGCAGGAGGCTCAGCTGCAGAAAAAAAAAAAAAAAAGAAGATATACTGGATTTGAGTTGGTCAGCCATGTGTTTTAACAGGGAGCTTTTTTTTTTTCTTGACAGTCTGCTGTAAAAAAAAAACACAAGGATCAAAGTCGGAGAAGCTCTGGAACATAAATGAGTATCGACTCTGCAGAAAGGCAACGACAGCTAAGAGTACGCTTATCTTGACAATCTGTCATTTTCACACATCAGCCTTTGCAGTGCTGGAAAAAGGAAATCACCCGCTCGGCTAAAAAAACACCCAGCTCATTAACTTATAAAATAATTGTTACTGCTTATGTCATTAGCATTAAGCTGAAATTCTTGGCTGTTTGTTTGCTGCGGGCTCAAACATTCATGCTCATCCTGTTGAATAAACAAGCTCAGATTATCTCATCCTTAACATGCTAACTGCTCCGGCAACAACCACACACAGATCAGCCAAGAGCATTAACGATGTTTGCAGATACAGACATCTGACCAGCTCTGAAAAATCTCTTCATTCATTTAGAAGAAAGAGAAAAAAGAGTTAAAATTGCCACAACTAAAAAAGTAGCAGAATTATTTATGAGATAATTCTTAAATGAATTGTGTCATATTAATTATTTATACTCCTAACACTTGAAAATCTTGTATATTTGACTAATTTATTAATTTAGGAACTCGAATTCCTTATTTTGCTGATGAAAATGCTGTAAAGCCTGTAAATATAGTTAATAAATGCTTACTAAATCCAGATGTGAAATTTCTACAGGAGTGAAACCTCTTTTGCTGTACATGCTGTATAGATTTGAGTGCATGTTGTCAGAAAAAAGCCCAAATTCTCTCAAATTTTAGTGCTCCATCTTTCCACCAACGTAAATTTATGGAACTTAAATGAGTGTGATGCAGAGGGCTGAAACAGAGAATAGGAAATGTTCCCCCTCAAAATACCTACACAGTGTAAAGGTCAGAAAGCAGGAATCGCTTTCCCTTTATGTCATTTTGCATATTTTTTCTCCTTCATGTGCAACAAAAAACCAACCAGAGCAGGAAACTTCAGGTCAATGATAAGGTTACTGCAAGTAATAAAACCAGCTGGTGTCCATTTTTGTTCCTCTCCGACCATGCAGTAATAATAGAAAATCTGTACTTTAAAATATTCCATTGGATTCCTGTGTTTTATTTATTTATTTAGTTTATTTGGTTGTGTTTTTTTCCACATTTCCTCTTCAGTTTGCTGTTCTGGCATCCTTGTGGATCGCTTCTGCCCTCTAGTGGAGAAGTAAAGAAGGGGCGCAAACAAAAGCACTGTTCTCTAAAAAAATAAATAAATATTGTTTTAGAGTCAGTATTTGAAAATTGTTTGGATTACTTCTGTGATTAAACAGTGATATTGTGGATCTTAATTCATTTTCCTTTTCTTCACACGTTTAAAATACGTTTTTGGTTTGTGAACAGTCCTGCAGTTTTTAAATGTATTTTTGGTTTGTACATGTGGGACACATGGCGCTTTAATAATCCATATATACTGCAGGTGGATATTTTTAGCCAGTGCACCGTCTCTGCAGGCCCACAGTAAGAGCCACCATTCATACAGTGAAGCCCAGTGAGTCCGTGTGGGAGGTCCAGAGGGAATTTAAGACTGACCCACAAAACATAATGATCTCATTATTCATACTTATGGTTTAGGCTTATCCAACATCAAGATCCTCAAGATTATGCATTTGTTTCAACCACCTCATTTACAAACGACGGAGAAGCCCTCAGGGGTGACTGAGCGTGACATCGCCAAGCGAAGCCATCTCACGTTTTGCTGTAGTAGACGGGCGTGTCTATAATAATGCACTGAAGACTTACTGTTGAAAACAAATAAAATGTGAATCACACTGCTTGTCTTGTTCCACCAACTGTACAAAAAAAATGTGCATGTACTTTATTGTAAATATATAACTATATATATATATATATATATATATATATATATATATATATATATATAACTGATTAAGGCACCCTGTAGATGACAAATGCTTAATCGACTATTATAATTCTCTAATTGAAAAATTTGAACGATATTTTTTGTTGTTGCTGTTTTTGGAGGTTTTTCTTTTGTTTTGTTTTTCCCCACACTATTTTTTCATTGACAAAATGAAGTTTACTTAATATATAATATGCAGTAAAGACTAAATAAAGTAGATTATTGATTGCGCTGTGGATACTATTCACCCAAGCTGCAATCCACACAGAAAAAGAAGTTCACAACTGTAAAACAAAATGGAATAATAGCTTCACATCTTTGAAAAAAAATTTTGTAAGTATTAAATATGTAGTAAATTAGTATTAAAAACAGGCAGTGACACATCAAAGCCACAGTTTATACAACGTGCAACCCATCTTGTATCATTTCCTTGTGTGTTGATCTTGTCAGTGAATGACAGTCGTATTGACAAATGTGCTGAATCCTGAGTGAATTTAGAAAGCTGTACAGATTTGGTTGTCATATGCTTTCTGTCTTCGTGTGTTCAGTAAGTAATTCCTATAACTACATCCGAATGAACACCGAACAGATGCACCGTCTCGAGTCGAAGACCCAAACAAATCTTTGTTGACGCAATTTGAATATTCAGCGCCATCTGTTTTAACCTCTACTGTGTAGATCTGCGTGCTCGTCTCTCCTCCCCGCTGATTGACTTCCCAAAAGAAATGCAAGGAACACTTGCTCATCTAAACAGAAATGATTCATGTATCCGTATTGTTGCTGATACTTATTTACATATAGAATGAACTATTTTGTGTGAAAAGCAGTGAAATAACTCTGCTTTGGACCTCCAGTTTATAATCAAATCGTATTTCTAGCAGCGTCTGTGTGCAGCAACACTTTTCTAGTTCCTCAGGAGGTCGCTGCAGAGCAACTCCTGAAACAGCTGTGCCTTCATGGGAGTGCATCTGTATAGATTAGATTAGATGGTCTCTATTATCCACAAAGGAAACTTCATTTTAGTCAGTTTAATGCCATACCAACAGACAGAACTATAAATAATAAACCACAAAGATTCCTTATTTTTACCATCCATAAATGGACAAAAAGGGGGACACAAGTATTTGCTAAGTAGATTTATTTGAAATGGGTTGAACTGCACAAGCTAGCACTTTATGTAGAGATCTTTGAATCATATTTAAGCTCGGTAACAACCTGTTGTCTGTCTCGTAATAGTTAATGACCTCAGCAATGCAACTCCTTTCAGAGCACAGGAAGTCTAGTCTGCCACATAAATGACAGACATGTTCAGAGAAAGGTTTAATGTTACCCGTGTGTACTATTTAAGAAAAAGATGTTTGTAAAGTTTAAAATAAGTTAATCTCCCCGATGTTTAATTTGAATTGACAGTAGAGCCGACACATAAGGTACATTTAAATGAAACTGTGACTTTTAAGCTTTAGTTTGCGTGATCCATGGTGGAATATATTATGCCTGAAGCTTTTTTCAAGCTAACGGGCGAAAAAAAAAAAGAAGCCGAATCAGTCGAACATTAGTCCACATCTCTCTGATGGAGGGGGGAGGTCGGCCGCAAAGCACGCAGCTCTCACTGTCCTCAAACATTCAACAGAAGTAGTTCCACTCTGGAGCATCAAATTGCCCTGATCAATGCTATACAGGAAAGGCAACACAGATAACTGTGTGGTTTTCTCATAAGTCTTCAATCAAGGTTTCTGCTGGAAAAAAAAAAATTGCAAAACACTGAGAATAATACACGAAGGGTGGAAACACATTTTTGTCCTCGATTTTTGTTTACCTTCCGGCCAACACGTCCCACCTGCTGATTCATGATCGGAACAGTTTTCTGGTCACAAATCAGTGCAAGAGTTCTCAAAAGAAGTATCATGAGTAACGTAAAGATGTTGTGAAATGAGGGGAAAATCCTGCGTTACTCAACCTTTAGATTTAGTTTGAACTGGTCAGACTCTTCGTTGTTTGTTTATCAGTCTTTTTTGGCAGCTATTTCCAACCTTACAGGGCCATCCATTGTCTGCATGTGCTGAAGTGTAGTCCAAACTATTATATTTACGCACGCCAAGAGAATCTCAGGATAGTTTCCAATTTTTAAAACTGATAATCCACATCTTTTGGAGCTATTTTTTAAGTTTTTTGTTGACTCGAGATGAGAAGACTCTGATAGGACATGATGAAATGCAACATATTTTGTTTGTGCAATTGATTCCTGCAAATGATTACCGGGAAAATAAAACAAACAAAACATTTTTAGGCATTTTAGGTTTGTTACTGAATGATTAACACAGTAACCTCACAGGGCATGAAATTTCTGCATTGCACTAAAAATACCTTAAAAAAAAAAAAAAGACTACCATATGTTTATGTTATTTTGCTGAATCGTTTCCCATCATTTATTGAGCTTAGTTTGCATTATGAATCCCAGTTATATGTGGTCCAGTATTAGTAATGCTCTGAATGGCTCAGATTATGTTTGGGGGCTGGAACAGACTTGCGTAAATCATTGTGCAATCTCTTTTTTTTTTTTTTCTGTTCCTCTGTGAAATCCACAGCTCCTTCTGTGCATAATAGCTCTTCAGTCTCCAGGTTCTCGTTCTGTTTTGTGGTTCACCGTAATGAAGATAAAATGCACGTAATAATCAGAAGCTCTGTCCTGATTTTTTTGTGGATGCACACGCTCACCTTCGTGAAAAGCAATGGTAAGACTTCGTCATTTGTGGGGTCCATTCCATTTTTTTGCTTCATGTTTTGTTGTTTAAATAAATAATATTAATAATAATTTCTTGTTTGTTGCTCTCACAGACTGCACACTTGAGATGTTCTTAAACAGCAACATGTATGATTCTAACTTTGACACCACGAGTATGCAGGACAGCTACACCGGTGGAAATCAAGTGAGAGTGGGCTGCAATGTTGGCTTCAGTGGCTTTTTCAAGCTGACGTGTACCGACAGAGGATGGCTTTCTGCAGGCAGCAAGTGTGAACGTAAGTTACTTTCTCTTCCTGTTGTAAATATGTATTTTGAATGGAAAACGGTAGCATACATAACAGCACTATGTCATGCAGTGTCAGAGCATGTTTTGGTAAATGGACACTGCAGTAGTTTGTATGATTTCCAAAGTAAGGCAAACTTTGGATGATTATTTGTAGCAAATGATACATCTGTAGATGTACTATTATTAAAGAGAAGATCGAATTTCCTTTTGTTATCGACTGCTATGTATTTAATCACCTTCTCTCTGTTCATATGTTTTAAGCGAGATCTTGTGGTCATCCGGGCGATGCTCTGTATGCAGATTTTGAACTCGAGGTTGGAAAAGATTTTGTCTTTGGGTCGAAAGTTGCATACACCTGCCACAGAGGGTATGAAAATAGTGTTGATCACAGTGCTTTTCTGTTTTTATTCTTGAATGTCATATCTTATTTGGTGCCATCAAAAGGTTAAAGAGACTGCTCTTGTAGTGCACGAACGGAACTCGGCGTGGTAATGAGCATGGAGCAGGATCATTGCTTGATCAACATGGGCACCACTGGTTGTGACCATTGGTACATGCGGATTTACAAATTTCACTATGGAGCTGAAACTTGAGTAGAGAGCACATCAAACTTTTGGGAAGTCGCATGGATTCCCGGTGCAACAACCCCATGAATGTCGAAGAAACACCCACCTGGCCGCTCCTCTTCGGACTTGGACTCAGCTCATTGCTTCATTGCCAAAGACTTTCTGAAGCATTTGAAGGATCTCGGCTGCCAGTTTCTGGAGTTAGGCACAAAATTTGATGTCAACGGTAAAATTGATGGTGCGCACATACCAGTGGTCACAAAAATGTGTGTAACTCAGGTGTTGATGTTGATCAAGAGATGTAACTTGGAATGCTTAGTGACCAAAGTTATAGCCTCCTCCTGCTCCATGCTTCATCACTGTGCTGCGATCAGTTCGTGCACAACAGGAAGTTTTTAATGTCACCTCCGAGTGCTTTGAGTGTATTCCATGTAAATTTGAGGGTTTTTTTTTTTGAAGTAATTTCCATTGTTAATTTTCTGCCTTAAACTCAGTTATCAAATGGTCACTCGGACAAACTACCGGCGTTGCATGGCAGGAGGCTGGGATGGTGTTATTCCAGTCTGTGAAGGTAAAACCTGATCCTTTGGAAATATATATTTTTTTATTTTTATTATTTGCATATCTGCTTTTAACCCTCGTGTTATCCTTGGGTCAAAAAGTGTGCAGCTGTGTTCAAGCAAGTTCTATTTTATTTCTATATTTTTATATTTTTTGGGATCATTGGTCATCATTCTTTAAATAAACCTTCACAGCCTCCTCGTCACCAATGATCCCAAAAAATATGAAAATAAAATAGACCTTGGTTGAACACAGCTGCGGGTCATTTTGACCCAAGGACAACACGAGGGTTAACTCAATATTTGAGTTTTTTTTAGTCATCCAGTTGATTTGACTTTTATCATGTTTTTCCTTCCAGCCCAGAAGTGTGCATTCATTCACGTGGACAGTAATGTCCAGGTGATGGGGGATCCCGAAGAAGCAACCTATGGCAACGTAGTTCGATTTAGCTGCAAGTCCAAAGGTCTAATGCTGAGCGGGTTAACAGAGATTTATTGCAACGAATACGGAGAGTGGAGTGGCCAAGCTCCAAAATGCCAAGGTAGAGGAGGCTGTCAACAATGAAAACGGAAAACACATTCAGAAAAGACTTCACTCAGCAGCCATTAACTAGGACGACTAATCACCCAATGACCACCTTGTACCACCTAACAACCAGCAGAAATGAATTAGAGTTCAGTTAGGGTTCACAGCAGACAATCAGGACTGTGTTCAAGGTCATGTTAAATATTCCCTTTCAAAAAGGTGACTCAAAACCCAAAATGTACAGTGTGCCCCAAATATTAAGTTGTTGTTCATCTTAATAACATTTGGGATAAAACTCTGGTTCATCCCAGCTCAAAATATATCTGTTATAGAACTCAAAATTTGAAATTGAAACTGTTTGAGGAAATATTTTGGCTTTCTTGATACCACTCTTGTGTTTATTTAGTCAGTATGACAGTGCACAAAGACTGTGAAAAATTCTCTTGATATTTTTCTGTCCCCTGGACAAAACATGAAACTGGCTCTAATACACCCAACATACCCTGTCCTGATTTTAACATCAGGTTCATAAATGAAGTTACAAACATTCAAAAATAATTTTAAAAACAACAAAATCAAAGATCAGTAACTGATTAACTCCATTTCCTAAAATTGTACTGAAATGTTCCTTCTGTTTGCTTCAGAACTGAATTGTAAAAATTCCACTGGTGTCAAGTTTCATAAATGGCAGAATAAAAGTAGAATTATTCTACTTTATTTATTAATTGGTCAATAAGAACAGCAATTTCTTATCAGGAATTTAGTTCTTATAAAGTGCAGAGTAAAAACAAAAATTTAACACAAGGAAGTATTTTTATCCAACTGTGTTCTGCCATTCATTATTATTATATTACATCATTGTTATAAATTATACTTCTTATAAAAGTTTTGAAACGGGTCCATAATTTTAGTCTATAATCAGGTTAATCAGTGCTTACTGTTCATTTGCCTTTTTTAAAAAAAAATTTTTTTTACAATGTTATTAATTAGTTATTATATTAATGTTAACGTTTATTTTTGACAGAGATCAAATGTACAGCACCTGTGATTGACAACGGTTCGGTGCGTGGAGGTACACAAGAGTACAAAGAGAACTCAGTCCTGGATTTTGGTTGTGAAAGACAATATGAGCCCGTTGACAGAAGAACTTCCAAATGCATTAAAGTAGGGTCAAAAGCAGAGTGGAGTCCCACACCATTGTGTAAACGTAAGTATAACCTAAGAAATCTGTTTTTATATATATTTATTTAGTTTTATTCATTTATTTTTATTAGAGCTGTCTTGTTACTGTACAACAAAACTAACAAATAATATGTTTAATTTCTCGCAGTGAAAAAATGTAAACTGCCAACGCCCCGACCCGTAGGAACACAATATAATCCTCCCTATCAAACTGAGTTTTTAGCTGGTGACACCGTCACGGTAACGTGTGGAGAAAGGTACGGGATTTTAAACTCAAAATCCCGCTCAGCAGTGATTGCTTGCAATGAGAACGTGGAGTGGGACAACGAACCAGAATGCATCGGTATGAAACAGAAACAGATAATTCTTCTTTACTGTGTGGTGGTTCATCAACCCTCCAGTGAAGATTACCAATCTTGTTTTTCTCTTTCTCTTTTTCTAGAGGTTAAATGCAACCGACCAGAAGACCCTCATTTAAATCGGTGGCCATTTTGGGCCCAAACAAACTTGGATTCCACTGTCCGTTATTCCTGTATAACAGGTTACCAAAAACCAAGTGTTGACACTGTGGCCAGATGCACCAGAGATGGATGGATGCCAGCCCTTCTTTGTCAAGGTATCGTTACATTAACCTTGTATTTATTATATTTCTTTCTGGTTTCATGTCTTTGTTTTCACTTTATATTTGTGAGAGTGGGGAAAAAGACAGATTGGATTGGTCATTTCCACCCAACGGGACTAAGAGCTGCTCCTTCTGAGACCAAACCAGAATTTAAAAGTCCCCTTTCAACTATTTTGGGTGGAACACATTTCACAAAATTGACAGAATTGCCAAATTCAACATATGTTTCATTTGCTTTGCACATTTTTGTTTAACTTGATTGCCTTAAGAAAATTCTGGTGAAGAACATGAGGAACAAAAAGATTCTTCAGCGTCAAATCTCAACCAAAAGAACAGTTTTCCTAATTAGTGCAAACCAAAAGATACAGCTTTGTTATTTTTCTGAATAAAAATTGCCACATTAAGGAGACAAAGGGCTTCAATTGACTGTAAAGAACATCAGAGATGTTCACTTGTGTGTCTCTCATAAAGGGGCCTGTGATTTTATTCAAAGCTCTGCCTTAAAGCTCATTTATTTTTGCATTCTATTTTTCTTTATTCATGTTACAAGTATTTTTTATTTTTTTAATTCCTGGGAGATTTTATTCAACAAATGAAATCCTATGTAGATCAGGGGGATGCAGGAAAATAGAAACAAATTAGATCTTCATCTAACTTCAGTTTTTGTTTTTTTTGTATTTTTTACAGCGAAAGGGTGCAAAAAGATTACCATTAAACATGCGTCCATTTCCAACAACAACAAGGCACGTTTCAGCCATGGTGAAGAAGTTCAATACACGTGCACAAACAGTGGCACGCAATTTACTGTCACCTGTGATCGAGGTCAATGGCATGGGATTCTGACATGTCCAGGTAAAATTATACAACCAAAACAAATACAGTTTTAAGACTTATGTTGTTTTTTTAATAGAAAAATTCAAGACAGTTATGACAAATTTGAATTGCATTGTTAGTAATCAGATTAAGGATGTGCATTAAACAAATGTTTAGCAGACGGACAGTTCAGTCATGCAATACCAACATGTGGAGGGAAGTCAGTTTTGTTGTTCCTTATCAGTGGAAATAATGGCTGAAGAAAATCCATGACGCAGCTTCTAGATGTTTCCTGGAGGAATTTTTTGATGCTAAGAATTTTATCTCAGGATGTGGCGGCCCGTAAATCAACATCAAAGATAAATCAGTTTTTAATTTGTGTAAAGGTGCCAATTGTAAAAATAATATCTCTGTGATGTTTGCTTTGTATTTCCACAAAACTGTGTTACCGACTCAAATATCCGTTGCTCAACGGTGAAAATGTGGTAAATGGGACAGAACAACTTCTCAACTTGTACTTTTTCCGTTGTTGCCCACTCTCTTGTAGATAAACTGACGTGTGAGAGTCCACCAGCTCTTTTAGGCGGAGACACCAAGAATTCTGTTTTGTTCAAATACAATCACAATGACAGGGTTGAATACATCTGTCAGAATCTCTACACCATGGAGGGTGAGCCGTACATGACCTGCATCAACGGTCAATGGACTGGACGTATGAGATGCCTCAGTGAGTTACGGTTCCCTTTATGGTTCACATATTGAATTCTATTTGTATTCTGTAAAAGTGAAACTACCTTTAGTTTCCAATTTAGGATTGAATGTACTGTCGAACTTCGTTTATTAACACTGTATAAATACAGAGCTGTTAAACATACCCAACTATAAAATATGAACTCGTATAGGACAGAAAACATTGTTTACAAAATGTTTAACATTAGCTTGCACCTGTGGTCGAGGTCAATGGCATGGGATTCTGACATGTCCAGGTAAAATTATACAACCAAAACAAATACAGTTTTAAGACCTATGTTGTTTTTTAATAGAAAAATTCAAGACAGTTATGACAAATTTGAATTGCATTGTTAGTAATCAGATTAAGGATGTGCATTAAACAAATTCTGCAGCTGTGCTACCAGCGTGGCTAAAATGCATTGTTACTAACTTCCTTTTATTTTTGTAGATAACAGGTGTCCAATACCGCCATATGATAATGGATTTGTAGTTGTCCGTGAAAACAAACTGTACTACAGCTGTGAGGTCGGTTATAAGCTTTCCACCAAAGGCTGGTGGGGTGAAGCCGAATGTGATGGCAGAGAGTGGTCTGGACTCCAGCCATGTATTGGTAATTCATCTTTATTGCCTTACATGTCTGATTATTAGTAACAAGAATCAAACAGCTCACAGTAGTATGTTGAATGTAAGACTGTCAATGTCAAGCTGGGATGTACAAGACCGTAAGTTAGAAGTTCAAATTAAGTTTTGGAATTACAAACTAACACGTGAAAACAAAAACCTCTCTTTAGAAACACTTGCTGCCTATTGTTTTTGCATTGACTGCATCCAAGCAGGCTCCAAAGACTCCCCATATGGTCACTACCGCCTCCAAACCGCTCCGAACTAACAAAATGCCGCCGGCCAAATTCTGAACCCGAGGCTTTATAATGATCGTTCACGAACCAACGGGTGACGTCACTGTTGGTTGCCGCTTGGTCCTTACCTTAAAGTGTTCCCCATTAAATACCCATTCTTTTTATAATACATATATCAAATATATAGAATGTATAACATACAAACCTAATTGTTTTTATTCCACTCTAGATAAAAGACTGTGTGGACAACCTCCTGTGATTCCTAACGGGAAATTTGAAGAACCGTATGGACAGAGTTTAAAGATTAGTTGCAACACAGGATATTTGCCTCAGTTTAACGAAGTAACTTGTCAAAATGGGACATGGCCATCAGATCAGTCATTCCTCAAAAGCCTCTGCACGCGTGAGTCACCTTCATTATCACTTCATCAGATGTGTTCACAAAAAAGATCGCAGGGTATAAATAAAACCTGTACGTGTTGTCACCTCTCACAGCTGATGGTGAACACTGCCTCCCGCCGCCGAAAGTCGAGAACGCTGTCGTCCCGGCGCCGTATCAGAAGAAATACTCTTCTGGCTCTGAAGTAACGTACAAGTGCCGTGATAAGTACACAACTGCGCCGGGAGAAGACAAAATTAGATGCACAAACGGGGAATGGGAGGAGAAGAACATCACGTGTACACGTACGTACACACAAAAGCATTTCACAAAGATGAAAGCTTTGAGATGATGCCAGTTTTAAAGCTGGGTTAGATTTTTATTTTTTTTCAGTTTTCTGAATGTGTTTCTGAATACCCTGAGAAATGCAAAAATCTTTAACCCCATTGTGTTGTTATTACTTTACAGACGAGGTAATTGAACAGACCAAGACGTGAGGCAAATAAGGCTTTCATTTCATGTTGTTGGCCAGTGTTTCTTAACTGATCCAGCCTCTGGATCCACATTTTGTTTCTTATGAAGTCGTCAGTTTTTGAGCCGTTCAAATTTATATCACCAAAAAAAAAAGTACAGTATCGCACAATGTCTTTTTGCACTGTTAAAAACAGAAACTAAAATAAGTACAACAAAATAGAACAAATAGAGCTAAAAATCCAAGAATGCACTTGTCCTTTTTTCAAACAAATTTAAACCCGTGATGTTTATTACTTTTTAAGAATCTAAACTGAGCTGTATGAAATAAAAAGACAGATGTTTGAAATTAGAGCTATCTGCCGATGTGTCAGTTTTGGTCGTTACTGTCATGGCAGAAAATGGCTACTGCAAACGCGATGAGCCATCACGAGAAACCAGAGAAACATATGTCCTTCAAAATATAAGCACAGAACCAGAATCTCTGTTGACCTCAAAATAAGTTAAGATTGCCTTCATTTCCTAACCACACTTTAAAATTTCCAATGTTGAAGTTCTGCAAAATAACATGGCAATTACATACGTAAACATTTTTTTTTTAAACTAGAAAACTAGATAGACTACATGACTTATTGTCTTGGAAACAGGGTTTGACCGCTTTGTCTGCCTTGTATTTTCAGTGTACTGTGACAAGATCAAAGACGAGAAGCAGACGATGAGGTTCACATCGAATAGAGATGAATATTTGAACGGAGAGATTATTGACTATCAGTGTGTCGTGCCTGAAGAGACAGCTGAAGGCGCTGCGACATGTGTCGACGGCCAGTGGAAGAAAACAGTAGAATGTAAAGGTAAGGAGAAGTCTGAGTGAAAAACTGCGTATTTTATTTCTGACAGTAAATTTTATCGAGTTGGCCGCAAAAAAGCTCAAATTAAATCGCACCACTGTCAGTTTGCAAGTGTCTTCATCTAAAATCCAACAACAGAAGGGGAAAAAAAAGAACACAAAAATACAAAAATTAAAATCTTTGTTCACGTTTATAGTCAGATTGATGAATAATCTCTCTTTTCTTTTCTCTTCAGTAAAGCCATGTGAACTTCCTGATACTCCCAATGGCTATTATAACATTATCATTGGCGACGAGTTGGTGTTTGGAACAGTTATCCAATATTTCTGCAATGAAGGGTATGTGGATCTAAAATTATTCATTAAAACTAAATATTATGGTAACACAGGCTTCAGAAGTACTGTATACACACACGATATTATTTAGAATAAACTACAATGTAGTTACAAGAATATTTAGGACTGATGGGTTTCACAGTAACATAACAATTAGTGGCAAATACATTAATAATCACCAAAACAAATCTCAAAATGCCCACTATGTGCTTACAACTACATATGTTTAGTTGTTCTTTGTATGCTGCCTATAAGTTTTTATTAAGATTAAGTGTTACCGACATAATAAATTGAATTTTTTTTTTTTTTTAGACATTAACCTTTTTCTCCATTTGGTAACTCGTCTGGTCGATTAGTGTTTTCATCTCAGACAAGAAGGTTTCATCATAGTTTTCATTGCAGGTACCAAATGGTGGGTAAAGATGACAACAGCACGTGTTTGCTGGAAGGATGGAGCAAACGTGCACCAATATGTGAACGTGAGTCTTTGTTTATCTCCAGCTTTGAGCTGTGGAGGTGTCACAGTAAAAGATTTAGCAGAAAATGACGTTAACTACTTCCTCTTTCAAAAAGATTTAAGTGATGCCTTCTAACTTTATAACGACTGCATATATTATAACGGTGACATAAACTCAGATATTATATTCTTCTCAGGCATCACCTGTGAAGTTGGCGAATTGCTCCCAAATATA
This sequence comes from Embiotoca jacksoni, assembly GCF_022577435.1. Taxonomy (NCBI): domain Eukaryota; kingdom Metazoa; phylum Chordata; class Actinopteri; family Embiotocidae; genus Embiotoca; species Embiotoca jacksoni. Next base: position 2,820,476 of record NW_027185329.1, read on the forward strand.
ATTGCAGATGGATTACCATCAGCCAATGAAGGAGTGATGATTGGAGGTAGATTATGGTTTCGATGCACGGCTGACTATGACCTGGACGGGCAAGAAGAAATTCGGTGTTTACGAACTGGGCAGTGGAACAGCCCTTTCCCCACCTGCTTGAGTAAGTTCACTTTCACTTGGGTGGGACTTATTTTAATTGATCTGATGACCTTTTAATTTGTATATTTGTCTTTAACCATCTTTTAGATGACCTTGAATATTCATAAGATTCACAGAACAACTTATTGAGGATATTAAATTACATGAGAAGTTTCACTCGCTCCAAAATGTGACAACAGGTCAAAGCTAAAGTGGAATATTAAGGGTAACTTGGAGTATGTGAAACAAATACCGGCGCTCACAGATCAATAAACTTCAATTAATTAGAAAAAAACAGATGCATTTGAGCTCTAAACTATCATCAGCGTGATGCTGATTGAAGTATATTAATCTGATATTGCCGGTATTCTATTTTTATTTGATGCATCCAGCGTTGTTCAAGATTTTGAGTTTTGCACGCTAGTTTTATTTATAATTTAGCGTTTGTGTGCTTTCCCATCAAGGATCGTTATATATGTTCCTGTAGTTACATCTGCAGTTTGTGGTTTTTAGCCCTTTGAGGCCATTGAAAGAAGCTATGAACATGTTTGGTCTCAATTAAACTCCTCAGACAAATTCTACCTGGCTCTCGGGCTTAATGTCAGTGTCTAACTCTTTATTATAGGCTGTTTCATCAAAAGAAACATTTTCCACATGTACTTACTGTGTTTTGGTGTAATCAGAATAATGATTTGGACATAGATTTACATCATATTTGGGTTTATTGGGTCTAAAAATCTTCTATATAGCCAATATAAACGTTACAACAACGGATTCTCTTCTTCATAACAGAGAGATGCAACATCCCAATATTACCAAACAACCTCAGAATAACTTCCCGTGTACAAGGCAATCAACTAAGGAAAGGAGAAATGTTAACATTTGTCTGTCAAGTTCACGGACAACTTATTCAAGGGATGGCAACACTTGAATGTTTAGCAGACGGACAGCTCAGTCATGCAATACCAACATGTGAAGGTAAGTCAGTTTTGTTGTTCCTTATCAGTGGAAATAATGGCTGAAGAAAATCCATGACGCAGCTTCTAGATGTTTCCTGGAGGAATTTTTTGATGCTAAGAATTTTATCTCAGGATGTGGCGGCCCGTAAATCAACATCAAAGATAAATCAGTTTTTAATTTGTGTAAAGGTGCCAATTGTAAAAATAATATCTCTGTGATGTTTGCTTTGTATTTCCACAAAACTGTGTTACCGACTCAAATATCCGTTGCTCAACGGTGAAAATGTGGTAAATGGGACAGAACAACTTCTCAACTTGTACTTTTTCCATTGTTGCCCACTCTCTTGTAGATGCACAGACGTGTGCGACTCCACCAGCTCTTTTAGACGGAGACACCAAGAATTCTGTTTTGTTCAAATACAATAACAATGACAGGGTTGAATACATCTGTCAGAATTTCTACACCATGGAGGGTGAGTCGTACATGACCTGCCTCAACGGTCAATGGACTGGACGTATGAGATGCCTCAGTGAGTTACGGTTCCCTTTATGGTTCACATATTGAATTCTATTTGTATTCTGTAAAAGTGAAACTACCTTTAGTTTCCAATTTAGGATTGAATGTACTGTCGAACTTTGTTTATTAACACTGTATAAATACAGAGCTGTTAAACATACCCAACTATAAAATACGAACTCGTATAGGACAGAAAACATTGTTTACAAAATGTTTAACATTAGCTGCACGCTTGTAAACAAAATATAACAAAAGGACTAATTAATCATCATTTCTTTTTTTTTTAGAGATTAAAACAAAACACAGAAAAGAAAAAGGAGATCAATAAGGAAAATTAAAGCCAAGACTGCCAAAACATAGATTTAATTTAATTTTATGTAATAAAATGGGGAGGGGAAAGGAAGGCAACGTACCTTTAACCTGTGTCCGTTTTACTAGATAGTAATGTTTACTCTTTGTGTCATGACAGAATATGCTATTGGGTAAACAACTGAATATATTTTTCCAATCAAGACTTAAAAGAAAAAATTACATATTGAGTGTGTAGTACATTTGTGTTTTACTGACATTAACAAGATGATATTTATCTGTTATCTTTTGCAGAACCGTGCACTGTGAATAAAGATGACTTGAACAGCCATAATATCATGTTCACATACACATATGAACAGAAGCTTTATTCAACCCATAATGATGTAATAAACTTCATGTGTGTCAGAGGGCACAGACATGACGGTGTTATACCGATGCGTCAGTGGTGTATCGATGGTGTGATCAACCTGCCCACCTGCCAGTAAATCTGATTTTATCAACTGGAAGTGATGAGCGGGAGCAAACAAACATGTGAATGATTCACCAGAGTAAATAGTTTGATCATCCAACGATGACCCGATGTTGTGTCCACTTCGGTGCTGTCAACTGTAATGGACTTTAATAAAACATACCTGTTCTGTCAGTCCATTGTCTTTTACATTTTTTTTTATCAGGATAAAGTGATTACTTCCCGTTTTGTTTAGGTTCCTACTCCTTTGAAAACACTGGTTTGTTAATCCTTCATAAATATTTAGGGATAATATATGTTCATCTGCAGAATACAAATATATTCAGAAACACTGATTAAATCTTAAATACAGTAAAAGAAAGACATGTTTTCACCCACATCGTTTGTGCAACTGTGACCTTGATGTATTTACAAAAAAAAGTTCAATTATTATATGTTCCGTCAGTCCATTGTCTTTTTCTACACTCACATTTATGTGTTATGGTTAAATAGATCACATTTGTTATTCATTAATCAGCTGTTTACAACCATTTTTAACATGCAAATGATCTTCTCCAACAAAATCCATTATTTTATCATCTGTGACGTCAAACAATATGCAAGTGTATAATATATTTATATAACAGGAAGTTAACAAGCTGTAACAACAGTTGTTGTTGTTTTTTACTGAGATTTTGAAGTAACTAAACTCACTTTCTGACCTAATTTCTTGTATAGAATACTTTTAGTTTTTATGTTTTTTTTCATCACATTTATATCCCTACTTTGTCCTCATTTAGATTAAAATCTTTTGCAAGGATGTCCTGGCCAAGACCAGCAGCCACATGCATTTTCAGACAAACATAAAAACTAGTAATAAAGACGGATCCATCGCAGCCTCTTGTCCAAAATAAGATCAAAAATAATTGAGAAAAAGCGTAAACCCAAAATATGCTGAAGAGATGTATGTTTCCTTCCATACTAAAGTCAGTAGAGAGGAATGCCCCCAACCCCCCACCCCCCTCCTCACCCCAATGGGTCAGTCCGTGTTGTAACCCTCAGCCCTCCCAAACACACAGGACACAGTCTGTCAGAGGAGTCGGGCTCAGGTCGATTTTTGTCTTTTGAAATGCGTTTGTCGGTCATCCTTGTGTTTCTCCAGCTGTGGTGGAAAGTGGAAGTTTCTTTATCACAGAATGGTGAGACAGACTTTTTGAAAAAAATTTGAAATTTGAAATTGTAGTTTGATGCTCAGTTTAACCCTCGTGTTGTCCTCGGGTCAAAAAGTGTGCAGCTGTGTTCAACCAAGTTCTATTTTATTTCTATATTTTTATATTTTTTGGGATCATTGGTCATCATTCTGTAAATAAACCCTCACAGCCTCCTTGTCACCAAATGATCCCAAAAAATATGAACATAAAATAGAACTTGGTCATTTTGACCGAAGGACAACATGAGGGTTAAAGTGAGAATGGTCGTAAAGAGAGATATTTAGTGACTTAAGTGAGTTAAATTTGACATTTTTGTGGAGTTTATCACATGAGGATTAGAGTACAGTCTCAGTTGTTTTCCTACCCAGCTAAAGCTCTTTCCTGCTCATGTGTTGGATTGATTTTGTGAAGACGTGTCCAATTTCCTCTCCTTTCTACTGTGTTTGTTAGCTTGTTCAAAGCTCCCACTCGTTCCTTTGGCCTTCGTGTCAGACGCGACCCAAAAAGCCGAGTACGAAAAAGGGGACGTGATCGATTTCACGTGTGAAACGGGTTACATATCAAGTTCGACCATCAAGTATGTGTGCATAGCTGGGGGCTGGCTGGAAGTCCTTCGGGAAAGATGCTACCGTGAGTTCAATGTTTTTTCTGTCCTACTCTCTCTTTGGTTGCTGTTTGGGTGACTGCAGTTATCAGGTGACGGCAAACGTGAATCCTTCATTGGCTGCAATTCACTATATTTTCAAAATATCATCAAACAACTTTAGACCTTTGACCAGAGTAGTTTATAATTGTTGATACTTGGAATTTGTAAATGTGGTACTGAGAGAAAAAATGACGTATGTTGTTTCTGACAGTAAATTCTATCCACGAGTTGGCTGCAAAAAGCCTTCAATTTAATCGCACCACTGTCAGTTTGCAAGTGTCTTCATCTAAAATCCAACAACAGAAGGGGAAAAAAATACTGAGAAAAAAGATTGATGAATAATGTATCTTTTCTTTTCTCTTCAGTAAAGCCATGTGAACTTCCTGATGATACTCCCAATGGCTATTATAAGATTATCATTGGCGACGAGTTGGTGTTTGGAACAGTTATCCAATATTTCTGCAATGAAGGGTATGTGGATCTAAAATTATTCATTAAAACTAAATATTATGGTAACACAGGCTTCAGAAGTACTGTATACACACACGATATTATTTAGAATAAACTACAATGTAGTTACAAGAATATTTAGGACTGATGGGTTTCACAGTAACATAACAATTAGTGGCAAATACATTAATAATCACCAAAACAAATCTCAAAATGCCCACTATGTGCTTACAACTACATATGTTTAGTTGTTCTTTGTATGCTGCCTATAAGTTTTTATTAAGATTAAGTGTTACCGACAATAAATTGAATTTTTTTTTTTTTAGACATTAACCTTTTTCTCCATTTGGTAACTCGTCTGGTCGATTAGTGTTTTCATCTCAGACAAGAAGGTTTCATCATAGTTTTCATTGCAGGTACCAAATGGTGGGTAAAGATGACAACAGCACGTGTTTGCTGGAAGGATGGAGCAAACGTGCACCAATATGTGAACGTGAGTCTTTGTTTATCTCCAGCTTTGAGCTGTGGAGGTGTCACAGTAAAAGATTTAGCAGAAAATGACGCTTACTACTTCCTCTTTCAAAAAGATTTAAGTGATGCCTTCTAACTTTATAACGACTGCATATATTATAACGGTGACATAAACTCAGATATTATATTCTTCTCAGGCATCACCTGTGAAGTTGGCGAATTGCTCCCAAATATAATTGCAGATGGATTACCATCAGCCAATGAAGGAGTGATGATTGGAGGTAGATTATGGTTTCGATGCACGGCTGACTATGACCTGGACGGGCAAGAAGAAATTCGGTGTTTACGAACTGGGCAGTGGAACAGCCCTTTCCCCACCTGCTTGAGTAAGTTCACTTTCACTTGGGTGGGACTTATTTTAATTGATCTGATGACCTTTTAATTTGTATATTTGTCTTTAACCATCTTTTAGATGACCTTGAATATTAATAAGATTCACAGAACAACTTATTGAGGATATTAAATTACGAGAAGTTTCACTCGCTCCAAAACGTGACAACAGGTCAAAGCTAAAGTGGAATATTAAGGGTAACTTGGAGTATGTGAAACAAATACCGGTGCTCACAGATCAATAAACTTCAATTAATTAGAAAAAAACAGATGCATTTGAGCTCTAAACTATCATCAGCGTGATGCTGATTGAAGTATATTAATCTGATATTGCCGGTATTCTATTTTTATTTGATGCATCCAGCGTTGTTCAAGATTTTGAGTTTTGCACGCTAGTTTTATTTATAATTTAGCGTTTGTGTGCTTTCCCATCAAGGATCGTTATATATGTTCCTGTAGTTACATCTGCAGTTTGTGGTTTTTAGCCCTTTGAGGCCATTGAAAGAAGCTATGAACATGTTTGGTCTCAATTAAACTCCTCAGACAAATTCTACCTGGCTCTCGGGCTTAATGTCAGTGTCTAACTCTTTATTATAGGCTGTTTCATCAAAAGAAACATTTTCCACATGTACTTACTGTGTTTTGGTGTAATCAGAATAATGATTTGGACATAGATTTACATCATATTTGGGTTTATTGGGTCTAAAAATCTTCTATATAGCCAATATAAACGTTACAACAACGGATTCTCTTCTTCATAACAGAGAGATGCAACATCCCAATATTACCAAACAACCTCAGAATAACTTCCCGTGTACAAGGCAATCAACTAAGGAAAGGAGAAATGTTAACATTTGTCTGTCAAGTTCACGGACAACTTATTCAAGGGATGGCAACACTTGAATGTTTAGCAGACGGACAGCTCAGTCATGCAATACCAACATGTGAAGGTAAGTCAGTTTTGTTGTTCCTTATCAGTGGAAATAATGGCTGAAGAAAATCCATGACGCAGCTTCTAGATGTTTCCTGGAGGAATTTTTTGATGCTAAGAATTTTATCTCAGGATGTGGCGGCCCGTAAATCAACATCAAAGATAAATCAGTTTTTAATTTGTGTAAAGGTGCCAATTGTAAAAATAATATCTCTGTGATGTTTGCTTTGTATTTCCACAAAACTGTGTTACCGACTCAAATATCCGTTGCTCAACGGTGAAAATGTGGTAAATGGGACAGAACAACTTCTCAACTTGTACTTTTTCCGTTGTTGCCCACTCTCTTGTAGATGCACAGACGTGTGCGACTCCACCAGCTCTTTTAGGCGGAGACACCAAGAATTCTGTTTTGTTCAAATACAATCACAATGACAGGGTTGAATACATCTGTCAGAATCTCTACACCATGGAGGGTGAGCCGTACATGACCTGCCTCAACGGTCAATGGACTGGACGTATGAGATGCCTCAGTGAGTTACGGTTCCCTTTATGGTTCACATATTGAATTCTATTTGTATTCTGTAAAAGTGAAACTACCTTTAGTTTCCAATTTAGGATTGAATGTACTGTCGAACTTTGTTTATTAACACTGTATAAATACAGAGCTGTTAAACATACCCAACTATAAAATATGAATTTTGCATGAATAACTATTGGGTAAACAACTGAATATATTTTTCCAATCAAGACTTAAAAGAAAAAATTACATATTGAGTGTGCAGTACATTTGTGTTTTACTGACATTAACAAGATGATATTTATCTGTTATCTTTTGCAGAACCGTGCACTGTGAATAGAGATGACTTGAACAGCCATAATATCATGTTCAGATACACACATCAACAGAAGCTTTATTCAACCCATAATGATGTAATAGACTTTGTGTGTCTCAGAGGGCGCAGACATGACGGAGTTCAGCCGATGCGACAGTGGTGTATCGATGGTGTGATGAACCTGCCCACCTGCCAGTAAATCTGATTTTATCAACTGGAAGTGATGAGCGGGAGCAAACAAACATGTGAATGATTCACCAGAGTAAATAGTTTGATCATCCAACGATGACCCGATGTTGTGTCCACTTCGGTGCTGTCAACTTTAATGGACTTTAATAAAACATACCTGTTCTGTTAGTCCATTGTCTTTTACATTTTTTTTTATCAGGATAAAGTGATTACTTCCCGTTTTGTTTAGGTTCCTACTCCTTTGAAAACACTAGTTTGTTAATCCTTCATAAATATTTAGGGATAATATATGTCCATCTGCAGAATACAAATATATTCAGAAACACTGATTAAATCTTAAATACAGTAAAATAAAGACATGTTTTGACCCACATCGTTTGTGCAACTGTGACCTTGATGTATTTACAAAAAAGGAGTTTAATTATTTAAATTTGGCAGATTAATTTGGATATTTCACCTAGTTTCTGACTCACCGTTGCATCAGTGATGTCACCATGGATCTGAAACTGAAGCAGAGAGAGCACCTCAGATTTTGAGTCAAATTTCTGAAGAACATAAAGAAGTCTTACACATTTTCAACGTGCTGTTAGCGGGCACGTTGTCATGTTGGAGAACCAAAGTGCCATCCGGCCACAGTTCGGGTGGTTTTCACCAAATGTCTTTTCTCTCGGGAACGTCAGTCGAAATGGGTGTTGACAGTCTGACCCTGAGGGATGAATCTTTGGTGCACAACTCCTCAAATGTCAAAGAAAAAGTGCCTTTTTACGTCTTGGACAGTGACTTTCTTCCCCTTTTGAAACACAAATGTGACTCAAAACACTTCCCCCAACTCACTGTTTCATTACCGTAGCCTTTGTGAAGCATTTTAACTATTTGTATAATAATTAATTGTTGCCGATTTCCCCATTTTGACAAGTGTCCGGTCCGGTTTGTACTTGTACTTTAAAAATGATTGTAACACCCGTGCTGATGTTTAGTTTTAAAACGTACTCCCAAAGGTTATGAATGGAGCGAGGTACAATCTCTGAATTTTTTTTATCTCACCTCGTAAAGCTAAATAAAAAAAGGAAATATGGCCGATATGACCTGCTACAAATGAATATGGAAATATCATCATTAAGAGCAAGTCAGCAAGCCGATACTACATTTAATGAAGTTACTAAAGCGCCCCAATTTGTTAGAGACAGATGACTGTGATTTACATTTTCATGCCGTCTGTAAATGTAACCCAGAAAGACCACGTCAACGCATTTGAAAGAGACAGATCCACTTTAATATTTACATGAAAACGAAGTGGCAAAAATAGAAAAAACATAAAACAATATTTTTTGAAGTCGATTAAAAAAAAAAAAAGAGATGATGAACCAAAATGTAAAAGCTTCTCTTTTTTTTACAACGCAACAGACAGTGTGTCCGCCACCATGTGAATGGCCCTGAGAGGGTCCACAATGTCTTTAAGCTTGTCCTTTCGGAGAACCCAGTCCGGTGCGAATCTGAAAAAAAAAAAGAAATAAAGAAAAGATCAATTAGCACTGCAAACAAAAAGTATACAGTTTAACTCACACGGACACATGCAGCTCTGTGTAAAAATTTTTTATATACGCACTTCGGTGCAGGGCGAGATTTACGAGGCGTCGCCGCAACGAAGAAGCTCCCGTTGATCGACGCGCTCATCTTCTGTTTGACGATGGTTCTCTCCGCGTCCATCTTGTGCTTGCGAGCAGTGAGGCGGTAAATGCTGCGTATCCTGTCCAAGATCTTGGGCAGCTTCATGACCTCCTAAAAAAAAACACAATAAGTTTAGCACATTACATTTCCTCTTCTGCAAAGTATTTGATATTTCTGCAGTCTGTGCGTCGTCGTGGCTACGGACCTCAGCGCGGCGCTTGTCCTGCAGCAGCAGAGCGAGGAGGAAGCAGGCCTTGGTGAAGATGCTGCCGCCCTTCTCCGCCACTTTGTCCCCTGCTTTCTCCCGGTATCTCTGCAGCAGGTCCAGCAGCGTCTCCACGGAGTTCTCCACCGAATACACCGCCTCGATGGTCTTGTGGTACTGAGGGAAGACATCCAAAGGGAGTGGGTGAGTGGCTTTTTGCAAATTTGAGCCATGTTAACGCTGAAACATCAACTACTGACTGCACCGCCATGAATCCCAGAGATTCTCTGACTTCTCCTGCACGAAAAATGTGAAATATATATATATATATATATATTTTTTTTTAAACAGAGTTAGATTATCATATCATCAGATACACCTTCAATGACACGCTCAGGATGAATTGCGATGACCTCTGTGTCATATACGTGTTCACTGACATTTTGACCTGCTGTTGGTGATGCATGAAAACTGAAGGCGTCACCAAACACCTGCGAAATCAACAGTCCCATCAGGTTTGTCTGCGCTTTGTATTTATTGCTAATTAACTAATTTAATCAAATAAAAATTGTGAACATTGTAAATGTTTTACCTTCTTTTATTTTCATTATTAATTAATTTCAGTATTGATTTACTATGACTGTACATTATAAATAAGGTGGTCCAATGTTTATATTGGTAATTGTTGAACTTTTTTTTTTTTGCTTTTAATCGCTCCATTGTCTTTTTAAACTCGTTTTGATTCCGTTTCTTGTTTGTGCAGCAGTTTATTCAACTCTCGTTTATAAATGTGACTCGAGGACATATACACATGAATTCCACATCAGCTTACTTAATTCCCCTTCCCCCCCCCTTCCCCCCCCCCCCCCCCAAAAATAAAAAAACCCTGATTGTTGGTGACCAATAGTACCTGAACAAAAGCCACAGACATGTCCCTGCTGGCAAGAGTTTAAAACTGCAACATGACAGTAACATTTGTTAATCTGCACTATCAGCATACTTTACTGCGAGGAGATTAAAACCAACCGGGAAGGATGTTCAAAATAATAAGTAAATAAAACAGAATGACCGAGTCTACTCTGCCTGCATGTTTCTGCAACAGTCTAGCTGATCATTTCCAAAACGAGCAATCGAAGTCCACAGAGCAGAGCGAGAAATCAATGAAAACAAACGGAAAAGAAAAAAAGAGGAATTCTAGTTTTGGTCAGTTACCTTCCAGGAAACAGACTCTTACAGTCTTTAATGTTTTTATTTCATCATGCTCCGTTTCAAACAATGCAACCTGCTGGCACGATGCTATTAAATGATGTGCCGGCACTCCGTCTCTGTTCAAACAGCAACAAAACACTCAAATAGGACGACATCTGATGGTGGAGCAACTGTCTGAACTTCAATACTTTTGTTAGTAAAAAGTATATATAGTATATTGTATTGGTCAGTTAAACATAAAATGTAATCCCAAAATGTCTAAAAATAAAAAATAATGTACAAAAGTACCTTAATTAGCACTTGTACAATAATTCATTGTACTGGTTCTTTTTGTGTGACAGTTGCAGTAAAACTTTCACTTTTTAGATTTGCAGTCATTTTATCATCGAAGAATCACTTTCTTCCTCTTTATTCCTCTTTTTTTTTTCTCTCCCACGAAGAAAAATGCTGACTTTACAAAATGTCCCAATTCAAATGCACGCAAACAGGAAGTCACTGTAAAACCACAGAGGACGAACAAAGACGCATGTCCTCGGTCTGTACGGAACAGAAACTGAGCCTTAATGTCAATTTGCTGATTTAAAGGAACAGAAAGTCTGCAGGGAGGTGAGAGATCAGGGCAGCTGAGGAAATGCTCTCAATGCATCCTCAGATAAACTCTCTGGATTAAACTTCTGAACTCCTCCCTTCAGGTCACAAATTACCTGATAGTCACTTGTTATTCGGCGCCATGTCCAGTCTTTGGACTGTAAAGGACCAACAAAAACTTACAAGGACTAACTGTTAAAAGTAAGGGTGCATTTTTACTCCAATTACAAAGATTGAGCTGTAGTTAAAGGAATAGTTGGGCATTTTGGGAACATTATTATCTGCTTTCTTGCCGAGACTTAGATGAGAGGCTCAACGCCACTTTTATATCTGTATGTTAAATATTAAAACAGGGTTCGCTTAGTTCAGCGTTAAAATTTTAAGCGGGACAGACAGCTTGTCTGACTTAAAATATCTAAAAAATAATCCACCTCACTACTCCTCTTAAGCTCATTATTTAACATGTGTCATTTCCGTTTAATATTCACCAAAAACTCAGTGTAAATATGAGAGATTGGCAGGAACTCACCACACCTGGCCACGAAATAGCAAAAAAAAAAAAAAAAAAAACATAAAACCAAAAGTTGATTTTTGTACGAGATCTTGTAACGTCTGACTGTAGAGGTGTAATCATGATACTACAACAAGAAGCTGACACAGTGGAGGTTTGAAACAATACACACAAGATGAGTAAACATCGGTTTTTTTCTTCTGCTATTACTTTGTATCCTTCTGCTTTGGTTCAGCTGAATTCTCGTACTCCACACAATCACATTTAAATCCCTGTGATAAATTGCCTCATGAGCTGCTGCATCACGTGTAAATAGCAGAACACTGGTTAACTGCAGCCCCGGTTTGTGCTGGTAGAGTCAACATCAGCAAACGGATTAATGCCGTTAGAAGAACCAGAACCACAAAATATATCCTGTGCGATTCTGCTGAGCGCAGCTGAACTGTACAGAAAGCAGAACTTGCGTCATTAAAGCACTTTTTAGTTGATTAAAAGCAGAAGCTGTTATCTGATGCTTGTTTAACCAACGCTTCCTCTGGCTGTCTGAGCCTGACCCTCTCAAACCCACTGGAATGATTAAATAATCGCATCCGAACCGATCGGGTCCTGGCGGTTCAGGTTGTGAATTACAAACTCACTGAAAATTGACAAACACGAAGAAAACATCATAAATTCCTAATTGATGGCACTTTAAAATGAAGCGGCAGCGAACAAAAGATGTCTCATTTTGTTAAATACATGTTCCTTCGACTCCTATTGTTTCTGTACGAGAGGTTTGTTGGAGAATTTGACGGAATTAACCTTTAAATTAAAGGGCTTCCACGAAGAAAAAAAAATAAAAAAAATTTTTTAAATGCATAAATAAGCTAAATGATATAAATTTGTCCCGTGTGCTCAGCAACAGTTACAGCAACGTAACCCGACATCAAGACTCGCAAAACCTTTCTACATTAAAGGTTGAAAAGAGCAGATTTAATGTCAAAGCATCTGCGTTACCTTGGAGAGGTTGAGGAGGATCTGGATGGAGAAGGTGATGACGTCCATGCATGGGACGCTCCTGTTGCAGCAGCGGATCAGTGTGAAGATGACGTCGGTGGCTCCGCTCTTGACCAGCCGCTCGCAGCTCTCTGGGGACAGCCTGGTGGCGGTTTCTGTACGGGAGTATGCAACCGTCTTTACTTGCGGTCCTTCAAGAGGCTCCAGTTGGAAGCTCCAGAGTTTATTTGTATTTTTTTTTTCCTCGTATGCGTGTAAATAGCAGGAGAAGTCTCACCCAGGTTCTTCAAGGCCTCGAGAATGTAGGAGAAGTGTTTGTATCGAAGGAGGTAGTCCAGCGCAGACGACGTCTTGTTGCGCAGTTTGTCCTCCTCTCGCACGTTGGCGGAGACTTTACGCAAGCGGTGCCTCAACTTCACGAGCTCGGTGTCGTCGTTCAGTCGGCGGGAGCGGTGTCCTCTCCACAGAGCCTGGAGGGAGAAGATGGGGGGGGGAGAGAGAAAGGACAAAACACACACAAAAAAAACCTTCCAATTAGTTGCTGATCATTCAGGCATCGGATCAGAGCATGTTCGTAATTTCATGCTGGAGGGAGGAACATATTTGAGGACTGGGATGGTGTAGGTATTCAATTAACTGCCAGTAAACAAATTGTGGAGATAAATTACGGCATCAACGTTAGCAGCAAAATGAAAGTAATTTCACGCTGAAAGAACCTGGCGAAGACTCCTACAGCCCTTAATGTTCACGTGTCCTAGTTTGAAGTTTGGAGCAACATTTTGTTGACCAACTATACTTTATTTACTACTAATATCAGAACGAGTGAGGCAATATTTCAATCCTTGTGATTTTTTTACAGCTAAAATGTCAACTGAAACCACAACAATGTAGAATGACAGTAAAGACCCACTGTAGGTGTTGATGGGGTCGATACTGTACTCTGGCCTCAGTGGTATTATTTATTATCATCACAACATCTGAGTTATGTCATAAGAGCTGTCTAGAGCAACTTTATGGAGACTATTTGCCAATTCTGTAACTGTGTTATTGAGGCATTGAGACAAGTTTGTCTTCAGTTGTCCATGAGAACATTCAGACCCTCACAATGAAAATCAAGTTTTATTATTGTTAATGTGCCCACGCAGTCAGTAACATAGCGGAGCATTTCCACTTTGTAACTGCAGTGACAGTTTGACAGTCTCAAACACTGTGAGACTGTCAAGGTTTCATACATCATAAACCTAAGGAACCAATCCTGACAGTTTAGGGGCGGAGCTTTCATGTCATCGAGCAGCGGAGGGATGAGTTGAGATTGTAGCGTGTACTATTTGCTTTCTTTAGCTTTAGAGATTAACACATACTGAATGAAGGCAAACATCTACTTTAAAAGGCATTTTTCATTCTTGGAAAAAAAAAAAAAAAAAGAAAAAAAAAAAAACTTCGGCTGAGCCAAACTTCGAATATTCAATTGATTTGTTTTAACTCGGGTGGTTGAACTCCAGATGAACTTTGACTATACTTCTGCCCTGAAGGGGGACTGTGGATTTTGAAGCACTTTAATTAGGAGATCTCTAAAGAGGAAGGATTACAGCAAACAAAGCCTGACAACGATCAATACAGAAACACGGAAAGACGTTAAGTCGTACCTGAGCCTTGACAATACCCCGTTGAACCCTCTTCTGGCGCCTCAGAAGGAGGAATTTCCGGACGGCCCGCTGGATGACGGACGCGGCCTTGTGGCGGCGGGCCAGCCAGCGCCTGGCGGCTCTCTGGGCGGTCACCACCTTCCTCCTGTCCTCCAGATACCGTCTCCTCTGCTGCCTCGCTCTCAGCCATCGCTAAGAAAACACAAGGGAACCACTTTTAAGAAATGTTGTGTTTTTTTCCACCACAATAGGCTCCGTGTGCTCTTTTGCTGCTCGTACCTGTATGGTGATGACTGGAAGGATCTGTTTTTTCGCCGACTCCAAAGCCCAGTGAGCTCTCAGAGCTCGTTGGATCTTTGTGGCGCTGAGATGATGGAAAACCGCCGCCGTAAAGCGGAGCCTCCTCTCTGCCCGGGCGGCGTCCAGCACCTGAAACACACGATAACCTCTTAACCTTTCGCTCTTTTTAGCCTGTTCATTGAAAGTTATCATTTTGACGTGGTGAGTTTCCTTCCAGACAGCCTTTGGTTCCCTTTAAATTTTCCCTTTTTTAGTATATTTATTTTAATTTTGTAACCACCACGCACGTTTGCTGCGATGGATTTCCCGTTTTGAGAAGTTTCTACAACGTTAATTGCTCGCAAACCGAGGACTGTCGGGAAGTCAGTCTGTGGCCTTTGGCCCCTTACCTGTCGTCTTGCAATCCAGGCTCGGCAGTGTTTCTGAAGAGTGATGGCAGCTTGCCTCGTTCGGGTGAACTCGTTCCTCTCCAACCTGCCGAGCTGCGCTGCCCGGACGCTCCGCTGCAGCTTCACAGCTGCCTCTCTCTTCCTCAGGAAGACACGCCGCTGCACTGAGCATCTCCAGCGCGACTGGATCACGACGGCGGCTTGGTTTTGCCGGCCGATGTCCCTCCTGACACACCAGCCTCTGAACGCTGCCTGAAGGAGGATTGTGGATCGTTTCAGTTTCAGAAACTCTTCCCTTTCTTGTCTCTGAAGAACACGAGCCCGATAGTGTCTCTGGATGATGATGGCAGACAGGAGCATGGCCTGGTATTTAACTTCCTCTCCGTGCCTCCTGAAAGCAGATTGGATCACAGTCGCAGCCTGATGCCAGCGAGCAACCTCCTTTCTGACCTGCTGTCCTCTGAACGAGACCTGAAGGATGACGGCAGCTCTTTGCATTTCCAGGTATTGCGTTCTTTGTTTCTTTGCTGCTGCAGAGGCCCGATATCTCCTCTGAATGGTAAGGACGAACAACTTCATTTTCAGATACTGCAGGTGTTCACAGTGGGCTCTGTAAGCTCTCTGGATAACACCGGCAGCCTGATGCCTTCGTTTGATGGTTTGTCTGGATTTCATTCCACGATATGCAGCTTGGAGAACGATGGCAGCTTTTCGAACCTTTTCATCATGTTTCACCTCAAGGTTTCTCCGTCTCTGAGCTCTAAACCTCTGCTGTAAGACACATGATGCCCAGCGTTGCCTCCTGAAGGCCGACTGCTGTTTGAACCTCTTGAAGTTTGCCTGAATGACCGTAGCTGCTCTCTGCTTCTTCACCATGTCGGTCCTCACGTGACGACCTCTGAACGCCGCCTGAAGGAGGATTGTGGATCGTTTCAGTTTCAGAAACTCTTCCCTTTCTTGTCTCTGAAGAACACGAGCCCGATAGTGTCTCTGGATGATGATGGCAGACAGGAGCATGGCCTGGTATTTAACTTCCTCTCCGTGCCTCCTGAAAGCAGATTGGATCACAGTCGCAGCCTGATGCCAGCGAGCAACCTCCTTTCTGACCTGCTGTCCTCTGAACGAGACCTGAAGGATGACGGCAGCTCTTTGCATTTCCAGGTATTGCGTTCTTTGTTTCTTTGCTGCTGCAGAGGCCCGATATCTCCTCTGAATGGTAAGGACGGACAACTTCATTTTCAGATACTGCATGTGTTCACAGTGGGCTCTGTAAGCTCTCTGGATAACACCGGCAGCCTGATGCCTTCGTTTGATGGTTTGTCTGGATTTCATTCCACGATATGCAGCTTGGAGAACGATGGCAGCTTTTCGAACCTTTTCATCATGTTTCACCTCAAGGTTTCTCCGTCTCTGAGCTCTAAACCTCTGCTGTAAGACACATGATGCCCAGCGTTGCCTCCTGAAGGCCGACTGCTGTTTGAACCTCTTGAAGTTTGCCTGAATGACCGTAGCTGCTCTCTGCTTCTTCACCATGTCGGTCCTCACGTGACGACCTCTGAACGCTGCCTGAAGGAGGATTGTGGATCGTTTTAGTTTCAGAAACTCTTCCCTTTCTTGTCTCTGAAGAACACGAGCCCGATAGTGTCTCTGGATGATGATGGCAGACAGGCGCATGGCCTGGTATTTAACTTCCTCTCTGTGCTTCCTGAAAGCAGACTGGATCACAGTCGCAGCCTGATGCCAGCGAGCAACCTCCTTTCTGACCTGCTGTCCTCTGAACAAGGCCTGAAGGATGACGGCAGCTCTTCGGATCTTTTGATATTGTTGCATTTGTTTCTTTGCTGCTGCAGAGGCCCGATATCTCCTCTGAATGGTAAGGACGGACAACTTCATTTTCAGATACTGCAGGTGTTCACAGTGGGCTCTGTAAGCTCTCTGGATAACACCGGCAGCCTGATGCCTTCGTTTGATGGTTTGTCTGGATTTCATTCCACGATATGCAGCTTGTAGAACGATGGCAGCTTTTCGAACCTTTTCATCATGTTTCACCTCAAGGTTTCTCCGTCTCTGAGCTCTAAACCTCTGCTGTAAGACACATGCTGCCCAGCGTTGCCTCCTGAAGGCCGACTGCTGTTTGAACCTCTTGAAGTTTGCCTGAATGACCGTAGCTGCTCTCTGCTTCTTCACCATGTCGGTCCTCACGTGACGACCTCTGAACGCTGCCTGAAGAACGACAACGGAGCGCCTCATTGTCAGGAAGTTCTCTCTGTCTCGCTTCTGAAGAACACGAGCCCGATAGTGTCTCTGGATGATGATGGCAGACAGGCGCATGGCCTGGTATTTAACTTCCTCTCCGTGCCTCCTGAAAGCAGACTGGATCACAGTCGCAGCCTGATGCCAGCGAGCAACCTCCTTTCTGACCTGCTGTCCTCTGAACGAGACCTGAAGGATGACGGCAGCTCTTTGCATTTCCAGGTATTGCGTTCTTTGTTTCTTTGCTGCTGCAGAGGCCCGATATCTCCTCTGAATGGTAAGGACGAACAACTTCATTTTCAGATACTGCAGGTGTTCACAGTGGGCTCTGTAAGCTCTCTGGATAACACCGGCAGCCTGATGCCTTCGTTTGATGGTTTGTCTGGATTTCATTCCACGATATGCAGCTTGGAGAACGATGGCAGCTTTTCGAACCTTTTCATCATGTTTCACCTCAAGGTTTCTCCGTCTCTGAGCTCTAAACCTCTGCTGTAAGACACATGATGCCCAGCGTTGCCTCCTGAAGGCCGACTGCTGTTTGAACCTCTTGAAGTTTGCCTGAATGACCGTAGCTGCTCTCTGCTTCTTCACCATGTCGGTCCTCACGTGACGACCTCTGAACGCCGCCTGAAGGAGGATTGTGGATCGTTTTAGTTTCAGAAACTCTTCCCTTTCTTGTCTCTGAAGAACACGAGCCCGATAGTGTCTCTGGATGATGATGGCAGACAGGCGCATGGCCTGGTATTTAACTTCCTCTCTGTGCTTCCTGAAAGCTGACTGGATCACAGTCGCAGCCTGATGCCAGCGAGCAACCTCCTTTCTGACCTGCTGTCCTCTGAACAAGGCCTGAAGGATGACGGCAGCTCTTCGGATCTTTTGATATTGTTGCATTTGTTTCTTTGCAGCTGCAGAGGCGCGATATCTCCTCTGAATGGTAAGGACGGACAACTTCATCTTCAGATACTGCCTGCGTTGGCAGTGGGCTCTGTAAGCTCTCTGGATAACGCTGGCAGCCTGATGCCTTTGTTTTATGATCCGTCTGGATTTCATTCCACGGTAGGCAGCTTGTAAGACAACAGCGGCGTGTCTCTGGGCGCTGAGGGAGAGCGCCTCCGCTCTCATTTCTCTGTTGGCTCTGTAACGTGCTTGCAGTACACTGGCCGCCCAGCGGAGCCTCTTGTAGTTGGTTCTCTGCTGGTGCTTTCTGAAGTGAGACTGAATCGTCACAGCGGCCGTACGCTTCACACGCAGCTGCTTTCTAACTTCGTAACCTCTGTACGCCGCCTGCAGACGAGCGACTGCCCTGCGCTTCGACAGGTAGTCCAGGCGGTCTTTCCTCGCCAGGGTCACAGCTCTGTACCTCCGCTGACAGGCCAAAGCTGCTGCCTTGACAGCGAGGAACTGCTTTCTGTCTCGGACGGTCAGAAACTTCCGCTGAATGATTGCAGCAGCTCGGTGCATCTCTGCAACCTCCGTCCTGACTTTGTGGCCGCGGTACGCTGCCTGGACGATTACAGCTGCGGATTTCATTGCTCTGTAATTCTGCATCTGTTGATCCCTGAGTTTTTTGGCCCTGTAGTGTTCCTGAACAATAAGGGCGGCACACTTAGTGGCGAGGTAAGCCATGCGCGTCCTGTGCATCCTGAACCGAGCTTGGATCGCTGTGGCGGCGTTGTGCCTCCTCCTCAGGTCTGCCCTCCCTCTAAATCCCCGGAAGACCGCTTGGATCTTTACGGCGGCCATCTTCAGCTCTCTGAATTCATTTCGCTGCGCCCTGCAGAGCAGAAGAGCTCTGTATCGGCTTTGGATGATAATCGCTGCACTTTGAAGGAGAACATATCGTTTCCTGTGTAAAAACATCCTCACTGATGACTGAATGACAGTCGCCGCCTGGTGCTTTTCCCTCAGCGCCGTCCTGACTCTCATGCCCCTGAATGCAGCTTGGAGGGCGACGCAGGCTGCTTTCTCCTGCACGTACGCTGCCCTCGCCGCCTTTCCACTCACAAAGGCTCTGTAATGACGTTGTATGACTACGGCCGCTGCCTTCTTGGCTCTGTACTCCGCTTGCGCTCTGTGCCGACGATAGCCAGCCTGTATAAGCGTCGCACACTGATGCCACCCTCCTATCCTCTTCCTGTCGGCTCTGCCTCTCCAGTTCGCTTGTACGATGGTCGCGGCGCTCCGAAGAGCCTCATATTCATTCTTTAAACTACGGGCTAAAACTGTTGCTCTATACCTTTGCTGTATTACAACTGCAGCTTTCCTCAAGATCTGGTAGTGCCTCCGGGCCGCGCGCGCCCTAAAAGCCGCCTGGATCAGCATCGCCGCCGCGTGCTGCTTTTTCAGCGCCTCTCGGGCCACTTTGCCCCGGTAAGCCGCCTGTACGGTCACGGCGGCGCATCTCAGCCTCACAAACGTTCTCCTCTCCGCGTCTCTCGTCACGGAGGCCCTGAACCGCCGCTGGATTGCGACCGCTGCTAATCTCATCTCCTCCGCCTGTTTTCTGACAACGCGCCCTCTGAAGGCACTCTGGACGACGACAGCGGCGCGGTGCTGCAGCTTCAACGCGTGAAAGTGGCGCCTCTGAGCGTGGCCTCTGTACCGGGCCTGAACCAGCACGGCGCTCCTCCTCATCCGATCGTATCGACGGAGGCACGTCCGCATTCTGTACCACGACTGAATTCTTACAGCCGCGCCGCATCTTTCGCCCACTTTTTCCTCGTACCATTTCTTGAACGCGGCCTGTATCACTGCGGCAGCACGGTTCTCCCTTTGTGTTTTCTGAGCTTTCCATCTTCTGTACCCTCTCTGTATTTTCACCGCGGCGGTCCTAAGACACAGGTAACGTTCCCGGTCTCTCCTTGACAGAGCCCGTGCTCGGGAGTGCCTCTGAATGACGGTCGCCGCCCAGTGGATTTTTCCGTAAGCGCAGGTCGCCCTCCTCATCCGCCATTGTGCTTGGGCGACAATGGTGTAATATCGGAGGCGCTGGTAAGCCCTCGTGGCCGAAAACATCCTCCACTGAGCCTGCATAGACAAGATAAGGACCGTCTATTCAATGAACAATTGCACACGGCAGATTCATTATGCAGAAAACGTTCCTGCTGTAACAAAACAGACAAACAGTAAAAAAAATAAAAATAATAAATCATGACAATGAATAATAATGTGTCCTCTCTTACAACTGGAATCACTGAAGTAAGAAAAACTAAATCAGATCAACACTTGACAGTATTTTTTTTATATTCAGTTGAGTGAAGTCTAAATGGATTATCATGTACAACTTTGTTATTTACACTTTGTTTACAGCCCTTTCCCTCTTCTCGTGTGTAATGAGCGCCTACCTGGATGACAGTTGCTGCTTCGTGCTGCATCTTTCGAAGTTGAGCCTGTTTTTCCAGCCTCAGCCGGTTGCGGGCTACGTAACCCCTCCAGAACGACTGGATGACAACGGCAGCCTGATTCTGCCTGTTCGCTCTGCGCTTCTGCAGAAAACTCCTCACCACTACCTGGATCTTCCCGGCGGCCGTGTTTCTTTCCTGTATCCAAACGAGAGACATTATAAAACGTACTATTATTCACGCATATTTGTCTTTACTGGCCTGAAATCACTAGCTTCAGTAACAATGCAGTCGATTTAAAAAAAACAGAGAAGGTGCAAACTTAAGGACGGAAGAGAGACTGATTCTTTGCCATTTAAATCTGGAATCTTTTTTTTTTTCTTTCTTTTTTTTAAACGTGGGGAGATTTATTTTGATGCACCTGACAAATATAAGTAAACTTTTCCCTCCTTTTAGCTCCATTTTTGGTCTGCACCATCTCCCGAGTTAAATAGCACGATTCTTTTCTCCACTACGTCCACCGGTTCATCTCCAGTTTTGTCTGTCCGCCGTTTGCTGCTGAGCAGGTCGTGTTCAGTGGTGGGTTTAAACCTTTTTAACTGAAAGCAGCAGCCTGATGCAAATCATTTCTACAAGCAATCGTATTGACGCTGTAACACTGTTGTCAAATTGTCGTTTGAGATGTTTTAAATGTGATCAGATGAATAAAAATCCAGCACCGACCTTGTAGAGCTGCAGATCTTTCTTCAGTCGGTATTTCCTCCAGGCGCCCTGGATGACCCGAGCCGCTCTGGTTTCGTTCCTCAGGTCCAGCAGACGAGCGCACAGGAAGGACAGGTACGACATCACAACCTGGAAATAAACAAGTACAAATGAGGGCGGCGCTGCAGTATTTCACGCAGGTTTTGACACAGATTCTTAAGACACCTTAGAGGTTGTTTTTTTTCGTGGATATTGACATTTAAATTTAAGAAGATTTGAATAACTCTTAGATTGATAAGTTCTGATATTCAGTTTAATCAGTTAAGTCTTTTTTTTTTTTTTTTAACTAAAATACTAACACTCTGTCTCCAACTTCTCAAGTTAATAATAGATGTTTTTTTGTTTGTCATGTGGGTGTAAACTGAATATTTTCAGGTTTTCGGCTGTTTTACTATTTCCTGAGATTTTCCTCGATAAAACGGTCAACTGATAAAACAATATCAGGGTTTTCCCCACCATTATAAAAAGAGTATAGTTCTCACCTTCTCGTTGGGGATGGTGTTGGACATGTCGGCCGGGTTGATCATGGCTGGCACGCCGCCCAGGAAGGCCACAGCAGAGTTGACCAGCCTGAAGTTGTTCTTCTCGTTCTCCAGGAGCTCTTTAAACTCCGGTGACGGCGAATGTGGGCCTGTTCGCAAAGTAACGTCGAAACTGTCATCGCAAGTCAGGAATGTCTCAACATTTAACTTTGGAACCACCGTCCACCCTTTTTTCCTGAAATGAAGTTACTATAACTGAGAGAAATCATTTCATCCTTAGAGACCGGCAGGAAATTAAGTTAATTAAGGTGCAAAATAAATACTCTTTAATAAACTGGAAAAAACATTTCCCCCAATAAACCGTCACCATCCTGAACGGGTAGATTTGCAGTACAGAAATAAAACAAATCTAATTAATTTATATAACAGATGCTGCATTTTATCATTTGTAGAGTTCTCTGAGCACATCAGAGGTCTTTTAAACCGGCTGTTTTACACTCTGAAGCACCACTAATGTCCGTGTGACGTACAGGCGTCTAAATGAACACGTTTTGTTTTTTTGTTGTTTTTTTGTTGTTTTTTTAAAGCGCAGCCGTACCGTTCGGGCCCGTCGGCGGGGAGTCGAAGGAGCTGTCCGAGTCGCTGGCTGAGCAGCTGAGCTCCAGGCGGCCCCTCGGCGAGCACTCCACGGTCTGAGTGGTGCTGCGACTGACGGACGCCGCCGGCAGCAGACCGGGGTGGTAGTGGTGGATGAGGTGGCAGAGGACGCGGCCATCCGAGAACGTCACGGTGAAGTTCTCCACCTGCACACACGCACGACTCAATTTACCGTATCCACGCAGAACACTCACGTTGTTTTTGTTTTTAAGTGTTTCCAGGTGAAACTGAGAGAAAGAGGACGGACTGTTTAGACCTTGCAGAAAAGCTACAGATCCAAAGACTTCCAACGGTTCAATAATACATCAAAGACAGAATCAAATGAAAAACGCTGCAGAGTCGCTTCAACTCCAAACACAGCGGTGTTTTTCTTGCGGTAGTAAAACGTCAGCCTCACCTTCAGGTTGTAGAAGTCGCACACGGCGCGGGCCCAGTCCATCAGCAGGGCGATCTTGCCGCTGCCGTGTTCGTACGGCACCCGGGCCTTCGCCGGACTCGGCTGGAGGCCCCGGTCGGCCCTCAGAGACGCCAGCCTCCGTTTGGTCCTCAGGGTTCTCTTCAGGAAGCCGATCTCCTCCCTGAGCTGGTCCTCGTCCAGGATCACCTCCACCTGGACACATCGTTCAGTCGCAGCACGTCAGTTCAACTTGTTGTTGTTGGAGTAGAACTTTAACTGGAAACTAAACGGGATACGCACATGAAATGCGAAGATGATTTTCCACAGCAGGCTCAGCGTCTTCTCTCTGTGTCCATCCACAATATCTCTTGAATCAATGGTGGCGCCTGAAAATAAAGACACAGTGCTTAAATACCATTTTAATGACGGTTTAAAATCAGTTAATCGTGTTCAAGTGATTTTTTTTTTGTTAAGCAAAAATCCTCTCAGGATTATCTCCGTTTTCATATTATAAATAAAATGTTATAAATTAGTTTTAGTTTTTTTTTTTTTATGCGATTGTGAAAACAGTTTATACGAATATGTGAGAAGACTGAAGGCGTTCGCGCTCAAGTTAGAATAGCAGCTAATGAGAATGTTTGAAAAAAGTACAAATACAGCTCAATAAAAAAAAACAATAAAACACTTTATCTGTAAAAAAATAAAAACAAATCAGAGGGCATACGTTCCCTCAGATTCATAATTCGTTACCGTGTTCGTTCTTGAGGTCGACTCCTTTGTCTTTGAGCACTTGCAGAGCGACGTCGACGTTGTGGACCTTCTGCAGGCGGCTGATGGCCGGCAGGCGGAGCTTCGCCGACAGACTCCAGTCCTGAACGAGGAGCTCCATCACACGCCTGGAAGCAACATCACATGGGAGGGCGGGGGGGGGTCATAAAGATGATGCATAGGAATATTTTTTTTTTCCATTTCAGATTCACGCCGTCCCACTCACACTAAACGAATGCCGCACTTCAAGTCGACTGCCAGATTCTTCACGGCGAAGTTGAACTCGTCCAGCGGCGTCTGAACGTGGGAGACGGGTAAGCCCAGGTAGCCGAGGTGCCGGGGGAGGATGCCCTCCCCGCTCAGGAAGTCCCTGGAGAAGGCCAGCAGCAGGTCTTTGGTCGCCTGGAAGAGAGACAGGCAGCAGGCGGCGTGGCCGAGGTCAGTTTCAGATGGACTCGTTATTGTACTTCTCGTTCTAGCTCTTTTTTTCCCCCATTTGCAACTCAACTATTTGTGACACCTTTCATATTAAAACCCAATACAAAAAATGTATTTGTTTGAAACCAATTTCTCCATTTGTCTGACTTTCTGGACTTTTACATCTTAATTATTATAGAATAAAATAAAAAAAAATAAAAAAACAACAACACATTTTTGCTTAAGATTTTCGAGTAAACACCATCAGATCTCCTGATACATTTTGAGAAAAGACACAAAGACTACAGTGATATTAGAGATCAGTAATCAAGTTTTTATGTTTGCATTTACCAAATGTACGACTTTACCTCTGTGCTTTAATGGGACTTTGATTTATTTTTGTTTGTTGTTGGCGAAGCGAGGCCTCAACCTACCTTGAACTCGGCGTCCACGCAGAACAGACAGGGGTCGTGTTCAATCAGCCGGGACTCTTTGGCTTTGTCCAGGAAACACACCAGCAGGAGCAGCTTCTTCAGAGTGAAGCGAGACAGCGCCTCCTCGTGGCCTGACCGAGAAAAGGTACACAGGCGTTCACACGAGTCCAAAGTAACATAGGTGGGAAATGTGCACAGAGAATATTCAGAAAATGAACAGAAAACACGTTTTGGTTTTTTTTATACCATAGGGAATTATATTCCTTTTTGATCATAACAGGTCTTAATTAAACAGTATCAAAACCTACATGGTTCATCTGTCAAATAATAATAATAAAATCTATAACAAAGTTGGTTTTGGAGTGACTTTAAAGCTTTGCAGTATATTAGTGGAATAGTTTAAAATTAAACTTGAGACTTTGGAACATTAAATTAACAGAGCTTGAGAAAATGTTGAAATCCAGCAGGGCTGCAATGATTATTCTAATAATTAATAAGTCTATCAATGTAAAATATAAACGTAGTATTATTTTAGGGAAAAAGCTCAAAACACTCTGGTTCCTTTTAAAAGTAATGATTTAATGTTTTATAGATGTATAAATTGTATTGGAAATCGTATTGGACATTTTATTGACTAAATGAATGTCAGTAAATGAGCAAATAATCATGAGATCACTCACTGAAGAAAATAAATGTAAGTTGCAGCTTTAAATTTCAGGTAGTTTTAGATTATGCAACATAATTTGATTAACATCATGCACACCGATCCACCGACTAATAAACTGGACGCCCTTATTTTGGAGATACCTGCTGAGTCGTTTAATTAAAGTTGTTCATTTTCAATTATAAAGTGTTTCTGTGTGCTGATGATAGGGTGAAGGAGGCTCGTGTGTCCGCTCGAGTGTGTAATACAAAAAAAACCAATAAAATTATTTTTTTTAAAATACAAAAAAACCTGAGCTGATTACACGAGTAACAACCCTTTAATTTAATGTGGACTCCAGAATATTCCTTAAATTACCGTCTTTGTAGAGGTGCGGCACTCTGGTGTGTCTGAACTCGGCGGCGATGTCCGGGTTCCAGAGCAGCCGCTGGAGGACGAACATGGCCAGGCCCAAGGCGTCACTGTTGCTCTCCAGCGAGATCAGCTCCCCGAAGATCGTCTGAGGATGAGCGACGGTGAGACGGTGAAGAAACCGACGACAGTGTTCGCAAAGACGAATGTTAAAAACAGGGTTCCCGATCCACGTCAAATTTCCTGACTTTCACCAACTAAACAGCTGAAATTCAGTGATCTATAAAGAAGTCTTTGCCTTTCTGTCGTCTATTTCTAATCGCCCAGTTTTCAGTCATCATTTTGTAGCCAAAGCTCTCGAAATCTACATTTTCTTGCATGTTTGCAGCTACAAGACATTTTTACTGAAGTGCTTGTTGACAAACAGAGAGGGCGTTAAAAAAAAAACTAGAAAAAAAACTAGAAACACCTAAAATAACACCAATAAAAACAAGACTACATGGATATATTAAATTAGAATAATGCAATATTATATTTTGATAAATGACAAACAAAATGTTCTTATATTCTGTGACATGGTGTCAAAAAAATGATCAAATCCGCAGATGTTCCCTGTCTGGAAAAGACTTTTAAAAATCCCCTGACGTGTGGGAGCCCTGTAAAAATCAAAAGACGTCACTGATGTATGAAAATACCTCGAGCCCGATCCGTAACCACAGAGGATTGTAGGACAGGAGCCAGTTGAGGACTTTTTTGCGTTCACCTGAAATGGAAAAAATGAAAGAACAACATTACTTTGAAGCTCAGCTGGCAGTTTGACAGGAAGCTTCGGAGCGTTTAAAAACGCAGGACTATGTCCTACCTATGTCCTTCCAGAGGTGGCGATCTTTGCGGATCAGCAGCCGCCGGGCCTCCACCTCCAGTTCCAGCCTCTGAATGGCTTTGACCATGGCCTCGGAGGTGAACAGCTGGCAGGCGGAGCGACGGAGGCGGTTCAGCTTCCGCCGGGCCGTGTAGGTGCTGAAGGACATCTCCTCTTTGGTGGGAGCTTTGGGCACGCTGAACTTGTCGTCGCCGCCGCCCATGACCAGCGACGCGGCACTCACTACGCGAGAAACACACGAAGGAGGTCCGGTTCAAGGAAATAATCCACAGCAACGTGTGCTGTTCAAGATGTTTCCGCGGTGAAATCCTGCTCACTGTGTGTGTGTGTGTGTGTGTGTGTGTGTGTGTGTGTGTGTGTGTGTGTGTGTGTGTGTGTGTGTGTGTGTGTGTGTGTGTGTCTGTTACCTTTAGCGACCTCAGTGTTGACCTTAAAGTCGTCCGGGGTGAGGACGTAGTTGATCCACCACGTGAATCCTCTCTCCTGCTTCTCGATCCACCTCTCGTCGTAGAACATGTTCTTGGCGGCGAACGGCATCGGGTGTCTCGGTAAAGCTGAAAGAAAAAAGCGGAAAACGAAATAAGGTTTAACGGGTAAAAAAAAAAAAAAATCCCACAAAAGCTGGTTTCAGAGCGTGCCGGCAACAAATACCCATCTGCGTAGGCTTGATGAAGGTCAGCTTCGACTGCGCCACGGCGGCGACTTTTGCCATCCTCACGGACGAGGCGCCGGACGCCTTCAGAGATGCAGCACCTGTGAACAACAGAAAACGCTATTTAGCAGCAGCTTACACATCTTAATGACGTCACATCTTTTAGTCTGAGCTTTGCTTTCTGGCTTTACTTAGGCTGTGAATGTGAATTTCCTGCGAGGGCACTTTAACCCTCGCTCACCGACATGACCTTCACATCCCTGCATTCGTACCTCGTGAGATGGGTTTGGAGTTTGTTTTCTTCGCCTGAGCAGGAACGACAGACTTCGTAGTCTTTAGAGACGATGTCGTCATCGAGCGAACTGAGCCTGGAAGAAGAAAATAAAAATAAAAAAGCAAATCCAAAATTTTAACGAATCCACAATTTTGGGTTTAGATCACTACTGAAGCGGTGGGTCGGGTCTATAAGAGCATGTAGGAGAATCTAAGTTGCAAAGAATGCAAAAGTCCGTCTCTAGATCCAGTTTTTTTTTTTTTTTTGTCCCTTCTGGGCTACTGTAAAAAAAACAACAACATGGCGGTGCAATATGGCGCGTTGCCACGACAATTTTGCTCACCTGTGGATTTCTGCCGCTGTGACGCGCTCTGTCTCTCCTGGACGGACCTCGGCGGCTCCGTTCTTCCCGCCACCACCCTGCTCCTTTTGACCCGCTCGGTTTTCTCCGCGTCCTCCTTCTTCCCGTCGCTTTTCAAATACTCCTCGCTCTTCCTCTTCTTGCTCTTCCCCGCCACGTGAACGGGGAAGGAGTCTTCCCCCGGTGAGGGAGGCGCCGGGGGCCGCTCGCATGCGTTGGAGGAGTTTGATAAGAGGTGGCGGTGTAGAGGCCGCGTTAAGGAGGCGATGGTGAAAGCGAGGGGAGCGGCGCCGGGCGGAGGCGGAGGGGCGGCCGAGAAGGAGAAGCGAGAGGGAGCCACCGACGGAGGCGAGAAGGCGAGCCTTGGAGTCGGGCTGGAGGAAGTGAAGTCCGGGATCGGACGCTTGTCCTCACGCCGTTTGGTTCCCGTGTCCGGGTCGATCACGGGAAGGATTGGCGTGCCGGGTCCAGACTCGGACTGGCTGCCGCTGCCGTCGGACAGCTCCAGAGTTTTCTCCAACAGCCTTCGCCTTGACTTCTTGATCTTCCTTCCGCTGGAAGTGTCCGCCTCTACCGGCGCTTTGCTCTTGGTCACCGTGGCGGAGGTGAACGAGGCCTTTCTCGCTCCCTCCGTTGCCTTACCGGCCTCCGAAACGGCAACCTCGCTCACGGCTGCCTTCGTCTTGACGAAGAAAGTAAGTCTGGGCTCGTTGGGCTCGTTGGGCTCGTTGGACTCCAGCGAATCTGAAAAGTCACAGGTGGAGCTCGTGTCTCCGGGACTGGTGTGAACCCGGCTCAGGTCAGAGTCGATGAGGGCCAGGGCGTCTTTCAGAGACAGAGGCGGGGTTGTAGTTGACGCCGTGTCAGCGGCCGGAGGACGAGGTAACGGGCTTTCTGTCTGAATAGAAGGCATCAGCTTCTTAAACCTCTCCGGTGTCCCGATAGGGGACAGCGTCCTGTTAAGAAATTTGGTAAGATCTATACTTTCAGGTTTTCCTGCCAAGACGCTTAGGCTCGGAGACGATCTGCTGGAGTCCATCGGCTTCGCCGACGGGACGAGCAGAACGAGAGGAGAGTTCCCGTGTTGGATAATCTCCTGCTCCAGAGACGGCGGCCTCCGGTTGGCGTTGAAGACGCGCCGCTCCTCTGATTTCCGGCTGCGATCGTCGGACGAGCTCTGCGTCGTCAGGGAACGCTCTCGGACGGCTTTACCCTCGTTCAGGGAAGCCAGCGGGCTGCGGGGCTTGTCCCGTTTGTACTGCGGCTTTCGGGACACTTGGAAGGTTTTATTGGCCGCCATCTTCAGGGGCATCTCCGTTTTCTTTCTCCTCTGCACGGCCATGTTTTCACCCTCTCTTTTCTTCTTTTTGATTGTGTCCCATAAGCTCTTCTGAAATGCACACACACACACACACACACACACACACACACACACACACACACACACAAAGAAGTATACGCGGTAAATGCCATGTCTAAGGCCAAAGTAAAGTTGTGAAGTTCCCCGATTATGTTTGAATGAGAACTCAAACATAACTCTGAATTTGTCTCCAACGTGATCCAAGTTCAGCCAAGTACAAATCATGCAAATTAGGGCTCGAGTCATAATAATCAATGAATCATCATAAGAAATTAAGGCGAGGCAAAGGAGAAAAAAATATCCCAAGAAATCTCAGAAGGCCCCTAAAAACTGTGATTGAGGGGCAAAAAAACAAGCCAAAAAAAAAACAAGGCATCAGTTTCTTTTCATTGATTTCATTTTGATTTCCGGCACACAAACTGTTGTTGTTCACACTACATACGCATGTAACTCGGTTATGATGTCCAGTAGGGACGAGGCGATCCTGCACCTGCAGTGATGGAAGATTTCGATGTATATGTTAACTTCTGCTGCCAATGACGTTGTTGAATCGGAAAACGGTGACAAAAAATACCCATCACTTTGTAACAGGGGAAAATGAAAGGTGACTAAAAGTCTTGTTTTGTCTGCTATAACGTTAAAAGAAGGAAAACAAGATAGCGTTTTACTTGAGAACTTCAAACAAGATCATATTTCTTACCAAGAAATGGATTCAACCATTAATCGATCATCAAAACATAATAATAAATAAACAAAATCAATAATGTGTCAATTAGTCAACCTTTGCAGTTCTGACTTAATAATATATATATATTTTTTTTTTTAAATCGTTCAAGTATTTGAATGCAACAGTCGCTGCAGCATCCGAGTTAAGCTGAGGATATTTACCTTTTTCTTTTTGGGTGCCTCTGCTCTCCCCAGCAGGACGGCCTGGTGCTTGAGGACCCCGTTGGCATTGAAGAGGATGAGCTCTCTGACCCCACCTTCCTCTGTGGGAGTCCAGGTGACCGTCAGACTGAATGAGCTCTCAGACTGCAAAAAAAAAACAAAAACAAAGCACAAGAACCCATTGGGACCAGTGGATGCAAAGGGCAGAACTAAAAACCATCAAGGATGTAATTAATTGATATGTTTAAGCATGTAGAGGAGGTGGGGGAGGGGGGGGGGGGGGGGAGTCCTGTGGGACGTGGGATAGGGCTGCAAGGTTGTTTTAGTTTAAAACATCTTATATCACCCAAGACTGTTGATGTGGTTCATCGTGTCTACGATAAATATGAATCCGGTGCCCGGAGAATAAACTCGAACATACCTGGACGGTGAACGTGTTTTGGTCCACAGAGAAACCTTTTGCTGAGGGGATCTTGTCAACAGTAACCTCCGCATCTGCGTCCTCTGTGGGGTTTTCAACTCGCAGAACCGCCGACTTGGAGGTGCCTAATTTTACCGATCCAAATGTCACGAAAGGAGCCTTTGAAAACTGGATCAGACTCAGAACCGGAACATCGTTTTCCTTGTTGGCGTCGTTTCTCCTCACTGGACTGAAGTCCAGAAATCCTTTCTGCGTTGAAGTCATCGTTTCGGACATTTTCAAACAAACAAAAAAAAAAAGGGGGAACTTAACAGCTTTCTACATGTCAAGTTCTAAGCTTTAGTTTGCTGTAAATGCCCACAAAACGATGCTGACAAGCTCACTGGCAAACGTTAAAACATGCTTCCTTCAACAACGAACGAGCCGTGTTTGAAATCCGGTCGTGTTGTTTAAGCAGCCAATCACAAGCGAAAGGTCGCTACGTCACGTCCAATGGGTAAAGAGAAAACACCCAAACTGTACAAATACACAGCTTTTGACCAATCAGTGGCCGACTACACGTTTAAATTGCCATAAACCACGCCCATACACAGAGAGGAAATACAAATTACGCTGTGTCACTCTAATCGTATTTTTGGACACTTCTAACAAAAAAACAAAAAAAAAGGACTAGTTTATTCTCTTACAAATGTCAACGTGAAAGTAATGATGGTAGTCAGAATTAAGATTTGATTCAACAGAGTAGACCTCTGTGTGGTCTCTCTCCTGAACCGGAATGCGGTTCACAGTTTTAGAACGGAGTGAGGAGTCTGTTCATTTATATACGATCTTCGCGATATATGAACATAGAAAGACACTGTGGATAAAATGAAAACAGAGACACACATACTCTTTAACTTTTATTTGTTCCTGAATTGATATTATCAGTAATTATTCTAATTGTATATTAATAGACTGCTGTTATCAGAACTTTCTTTATTTCATTGAAACCGCCTCGCTGCCGTCCACACCGTAGCTCGCCGTGATCGTATAGTGGTTAGTACTCTGCGTTGTGGCCGCAGCAACCCCGGTTCGAATCCGGGTCACGGCAGTGTTTTCGGGGCAATTACAGTTTTCTTCTCAAAACCAGTAAATGGACACTGTTCTCAAAATGTTCCTTCGGAACTTGTTGACCTGTTTTTTTTTTTTTTTAAAAGAAAAACTGCAAATGAAATTGCAAGAGTAAATACCTATATTCAAAAACCTATTTGACCTCTACCCACTGATAATAACTCTTGTATACATATGCTGTATATATACTACATTTAAAAAATTTAAAAAAAAAAAATGCTTGTTTATACCCCAGACAAAATATTTTATCATAGTGAATGATTTTCAAACAGATGGTAGGTCCAATTATGACCAGCTGCGTGCAGCCTTGCACAGGAGTTGTGAACAATCTGATCCTCCTTCAAGGCCTTGAAATGTGATCAAGTCTTAAATATCTTTATTTAATTTTTTTTATGAGATTTTGAGTTGATCAGGCATTGAGTAAATTGGAGCAGAGCAGCCAAGACAATCTTGAAGGGTTTATTTCCACTGATAAAAAAAAATGCAATAGTTTTATTGAACTAAACAGGATAAACTAATAACACATTTATGCACATTTGTCAAAGCTGCAGAGTTATGACTTAAATTAAAGGCTTTTTTTTAAATTGATGACTTTAAATTTGTCATAATAAAAACACATACATATTATAAGAGTGCTTCACAATGCCTTCCAACAGAGGAATCATTTCTGTGCTTTTAAGTTTAAGAGATACAGTTTTCTACATTAAGGAAGAAGGTATTATCTTCTCATCTGCACATAAATCATCAATTTAAAGAAAAGGGTCCATCATTCAAATGACCAGCGTGTAGTTTGATGCAGCCTCAGTTTAAATGGTGTAATTCATTAGCAGTGAGGAAGTTACAGCAGAACAGCTCACAAAATAAAAAATCAAACTCGTCCAAGAGATCATCCATTTTTTTATTTTCAATGTAAAATCATAATTTGAAAAGTAATTTGTAATAGCGCCACGCTGTATGCAGTAAATGTACTCACAAAGCAGAGAGCTTGATTTAAAGTTGCTTGGACACTGTTTTCAGACATTAGCATGAGACCAGTCAACCCCAGTGTCTATCCATTTGGAAATGTCTCTAACCTCCACTGTCTTTTTGTCTTCTTGGGTCCCTCCTTCCTTTTCTGCCTTTGAATGTTTTCCCCCATGGAGGGCCTTTTCAGAGATGCTAATGTCAATCCTATTGCCTACTTAACTTTGAATACAAAAGAGCTGACTCCCCCTGGTTGAATTGCTGACTCTGCAGACAGGAGGGTCCCAACTGTAAAACACAAATTTAAATTTAACCCTTCATTCAACAGCAGATCTTATTCACATCACAATATCTGCGTCCATCAGTGTGTAAAGCTTAAATATAGCCACGTAAAGAAAGCTCACACACATTTTATCATGTTATGCGATCTGACATTGTACTTTATTTACGAGACAAAAAAAAAGTAGACTAGATTACAGCTTATTATTTGTTTAATATGTTGTAAACCTGAATAAATGATATTGTGTAATTTACAGAAAATGTGCAACACAACATGAGAAAATGCACTTTCATTGCGTTCTCCACCACAGCACATAACTACACAATCCTACTGTAGTCAACAGTATGGTGGTCCTTTGAGATTTGTTGGATTTAAAACAAAAAAGACTTGTTTTTGTGCTCCATGTTTTGTTTTTTTTTCCAGTGGGACGTTTTTATTTTGATCCTCCGCCCCGTTTCAAGGGCGACGCTGGTCACGTGGTACGACGTTCGTCCAATCAGCGGCCAGAAGAGCAAGGGCTCGTAATTTTGAACGGACGGTTCCGGAGACGAGCACGACGTGAGTTCTCCAACAAGCGAGCCGGAACATCAGCCAATAACTTCACGAGTAATGGATGTTTTTACCTCTTATCGGATGAAGCGAGAACTTTAGCGCGAAGTTGTTTGTTTGTTGTTGTTGTTGTTGTTGTGGTGATAAACATGAGTTCCCATCTTATCACCCCTGGACCGTACCGAGCCACCAAACTGGTAAGTTAACGTCCATTTGCCGATAAGTCGTTAGCGGTCCGTTGGACTGAAAGCAACAACGGAATTAAATAACCTTTTTGTTTGTTTCGGTGCTATAAAACTATTGTTTTTGTTTTTTGAGAAATTCCAAACGAGTAAAACTTTAACCTGAAGGTTTAATTACGTTGTTCCTTCTTCCGGTAACTTTACGTGGCTTAAAGTGCTCCAGAAACTGTGTCTGCGATTTAACTGTGTTTTTTTTTTTTTTTATATCATCATTTAATTAATCATTTGGTTTGTGAAATGTCAACAACTAACATCAGAAACCAAAGGATCATCTTTACCCTATTAAAAATAAAAATTAAAAAAAAAAGGACGAGAGGGTACAAATCGGATTATTTTGCTATTTATGCTTACAAAAAAATACTCTATCGTTGTCATAATTAATGTTAATGCTGATTAACTTTCTTTTAATTAATAAAACTAACTGATATATATATATATATATGTATACACCATTTTTTTTAATTTTTTTTTTTTAAAATTTTGGTCTGTTAACTGATCATTTTATTCCATAAAATCCTCAGATATTTGTGATTTCTCATCACTAGTTTCCATTTCAAGGGGCAAACAATTTAAAGTCTGCAGATTGCTTTATTGTTCCAACCAAAAGTTAAAACGTGAAAGATATCAAATTATAAACAGAAAATTCAGCTGACATTATCAAGTTGCAAATGGTTGTAATTTTACATCAATAACTGATTTAAAAGAAGAATCGCTGAATTACTGTTGATCCACCAGAGGAGGGATTTGTTGTAAAAACTTCTTCTGGGGTTCATAAAGAAGAGAAATATGTAATACCCCCCCCCCCAAATCCTCAGCAGTTAAATGGTAAATGATCTGTACTTGTATAACGCTTTATCACCTTTTTCCATTCACCCATTCACACACTAATAAGACAGACTAACATTCACACCATCGGGAGCAACTTAGGGTTCAGTGTCTTGCTCCAGGACACTTAGGCATGTGGACAGGAGGAGCACAACCCACTCCACCGTCTGAGCCTCCCGCAGTTACAAACATCTGTACTGTAAAGAATAACTTTATTTGGAAACCGAAGTGTTTGTCTTGCAATAATGTTCTTCACACTGCCCAACTGTTACGGGAGTTTTGACCTTAAAATACCACTAATTCATGAATTATAATTTCAGCACAACTTCTATTTTTTTTTTTTTTTTTTAAAGTGTTAAATTGCGGTGCATTTTGTTGTTGAGCAATTTATTACACACAGAGGCATCATTGCCTTGTTTCCATGCAAAAAATAATAATAATATTTTTTTTTTTTTTTTTTAAAAGAGGTTTGTAAACCTGTAACCAAACTGAAAATGTTCCCGCTAAACTCGGTCTCTGTCCTCCTTCAGTGGAACGAGGTGACTCAGCTGTTTCGGGCCGGCATGCCGCTCAGGAAGCACCGCCAAAACCTCAGGCACCACTCTTCCTGCTTCACCGCTTGCGCTGCCGTGGATTGGATGCACCAGCTGCTCCGGAGCAACAGCAACTTCGGCCCCGATGTCACCAGGCAACAAACGGTCCAGCTCCTGAAGAAGTTTCTGAAGAACCACGTGATCGAAGATGTGAAGAGTCGCTGGGGGACGGAGGATCTGGAGGACAACAACGTGCTGTACAGGTCGGCATCGGGCGGAGCTTCTTTTTTTTTTAAATTTATAGTTATTTAACAAAACACTTGGGGGGGGAGAAAAATTAAACGATTGTTGTGTTTTGTCTTCAGATTCCCCTCCACTTCTCCTCTGAAGCCCATTCCCTGTCCAGCTACGGCGTCGGCCTCCAGCTCGGTGAAGAGAAGACCTTCGTTCAGGGACAGGGAAGGTTTCTTCAGATTCAAAAGCGCCAAGAAGCAGGAGAAGGAGACGTTGGTGAGTCAGACGCCACGCGGGTTCATGTACCCGTGTAAAACATTCATAAAATCTATCGCATATGTCGTTTGCTTTCACGGTCACAGTTTTATCCAACAACAAAAAAATGCAACATTTTGTGATTTGTGGTTTATGTTCTGTTTTTTTTTCCGTTTCAGGAAAATGTCGATCCCGCCCTCCAAGCGGAGAGCGAGGGCGCGAGTCGGCCAACGGACGAGCAGCCGGCGCAGAGACGAGAGCTGACGGCGGAGGACGAACGCGACATCTGGAGAGACGTCACCCTGACCCAGTAAAGACACGCAAACTAACCGCTACGAGGGTGAATCAATAAGTTCGGAGGCTGCTCCTGTTGAGCACAGAGTGGCACCAAAGTTTAGTGACAAACTATTGGGGACAGTTTACGGTTTACAGCCCCGTGAATGTAAAAAAAACAACAACAACAACACGGAAACGATAAATGTCACTCAAAACACACCTGCTGCACACCTATCGATCCGCCCTCGTACCTGATCCATGAGGCCTAAGCAGAGGTTTTTAAAATCCAGGAAGTAGATGGTGTGGAAGGATTTTTTTATTTATTTTTATTTTGTGTGTGTGTGTGTGTGTGTGTGTGTGTGTGTGTGCGTGCGCGTGTTTCAGCCTTCAGAGGATTCTGGGTGACGGATCTCTCCGTGGGGTTTTAGACCAGCGTTACGTGAACCCGCAGAACATCATCCACAACATGACCAAAGTCAACAAACACGGAGTTGTCACGCTGGACGACAAAACCAGTAGGTTCATTTATCAACAGAGAACATTCACGAGCCGGCAGGAATATCAACTTAGACCACAGGTTTAATACTTTCTCAGTACGTCTTCTGTTCTTATTGAAATAACTAAAATCCTCGGAAATATGAGGTTCGGTCACATGACTTGAATTATTTAGTTTTTGTAATACCGCCTACGAGCAATCCTACTTCTATATTTATGGACAGGTTTGTTGTTTTCCGGCCTCCAACAGTCACATTATCAGTTAACTGTGTGTTCAAGTGGTAACCAGTCTAACCTGTCAATCACCTGCCCAGACGACCTTCCACACTGGGTTTTGTCTGCTATGAAGAGCCTGGCCAACTGTGAGTAGAAACCAGCCACTTCAACAACCAACACACGGTTTGTGTTATCTTTATGAGTGTTTGGTTTCAGTCTCGCCGACGGCTGCCGCGACTCGCTGTTTATTTTCAGGGCCGAAGTACGACAGCGGGCAGCCGTCTTATCCCGGCTTCGAAAGAGACGTCTTCAGAACGGTGTCCGACTACTTCTACAGCCTCCCGCAGCCGTTGCTCACGTACGAACTGTACGAACTGTTTATCAACGTCCTGGGTAGGTCGACCATTTCCCCTTCGTCGTTTACAACGATCAAAGCTGCTGTCTTTGCTACGAGTTGACTGCCTGACCTCTAAAGGTGCCCTTTGACCTCTAACGGAGGTTTTGGTTGTCCCTAACAGATATGAGCTGCAGTACTTTTTCCTTTTGTGTTTTCTCTGACCAGCTGATGGTTTCTGTATGTTCTGTAAAGGTTTTGAACTAACTGAACCCTCTCCCTCCCCTTCACTGCTTGCACTGACACTCTGCCTGCACCGCTCGGCTCTCCCCCCCCCCTCTCCCTCCCTCCCTCTCTCTCTCACTTACTCCCGCGCTGCCTTCAGTGTTTTGCGGGTACATCGCGGCGCCCACTTCGTACCAGCGCGGGAAACGCAAGATGTCCGACCTTTCCTCGGTCCCCCCCCGCGGCCAAGGCGTCGTTTCGCTCCACCGAGTGTCTCCTCCTGTCGCTGCTCAGGCAGCGGACGTGCGACGAGGTCGAGTCGCCGATGTGGGAGGTGCTCGGCGGGACGCTTCAGTCGCGGCTGGCGGCGCTGGGAGGAGGCGCGGCCGCCGCCGGTCAGTTCGGCGGCAGCTGCACGAGCCTCTCTGCGGTTGTTCCCGTCCGGCCTCGGCCCAGGAGCTGCTCAATGGAAACCATCCTCG
Organism: Embiotoca jacksoni; assembly: GCF_022577435.1. Classification (NCBI taxonomy): domain Eukaryota; kingdom Metazoa; phylum Chordata; class Actinopteri; family Embiotocidae; genus Embiotoca; species Embiotoca jacksoni. The sequence continues at coordinate 2,857,858 of NW_027185329.1, forward strand.
ACGACTCCGCCTGTCTCACCCGGCAGCAGCTGTTCCAGTCCAGCGACAGCCTGGCGTCCTGCGCCCGTGGCAACGGGGGCGAGGACAGCGTCCCCGCCATGTGGGAAAACGCTCCCGCGGCTGCAGCCAGAAGTAGACTGTCCGTGGTGTCCGCGGCTGGACTGTCCGCTGCACAGCCGCTGCGGGCTTCGCGGGCGCGCAGCGTCGGCAGCAGTCTGGACATCGTCATGGAGACCAGGGAGGAAGACGTCGGCGAGGTCAAGCGGCAGGGTCGAGCGAGCAGCTGCCTCGGCGTGAACGCTCCAGCCTGCCGGCATCGCTCCTCCTCAGCTTCAGCTTCACGCCCTCCCTCGTTGTCCTCCCATCGTCCCTCCTCTTCCTCCTGTCGCCCTTCCTCCTCCTCCTCCTCCTCCCCCCCTCTTTCACCTGCTGCAACCAAAGCACAAGGGTCCGCCGCCGCCGCTGCAGGACCCTGCGGGCCCAGATCGGCCTCCAGTACCTCTAATCTTCTGACGCTCCCCGTGCCCGCCGTCGTCCGGCGCTGCCTCAGCTCTGTGGACGTGTCCAAGCCTTCTCGTCCCGTCTCGCTGTTCAAACCGCCTGTCTGTCTGCCCGCCAGCAGCTCCCAGCCCCCCCAACCCAAACCTGAGCACAGTAAGACCTCCTCCCCTCTACCTCTCTCTCTCTCCGCATGTGTGTGTGTGTGTGTCTGCTTCTGTGTTGATGTCTGATCAGATTAACCTCATCTAACATCTAACCTCTACAGCAGGAGAGTTGTTTTTTTTAATTTTTATTTTCCCGATTTTTAAAAGAGGAAGTAGGGATGTGAAAACGACCTCACTTCCTGTGTTCTGCATTAGCAGGTTATCGTTGCAAAGGTTTCAAGAACAACATACAGTTTCAGGGGATCATAGAGTTTCTATACCTGTTCAGTTGCAGCATACATTAGCTTTGTTCTTTTTTCTATGTCCTGCTTTTGATTTTGATTTTGATTTTGTTCCGATGTGTCATATTTACCCACAACTCTAGAATGTGATGAACAACACGCTTACGTGAGCTCCATGAAGCTTTGAGGCTGTGGAAACTTGAAATGGACCGTAACAAAAAGACGAAGGCGGTTTGAAGAATGAGAAATATATATATTTAAAGTGACATAACAGTTTAATAAGCTCAGAAAATATATATGAGCGTTGTCTGTGGGAGCCTTTATCCACACTTGTGCATGCTTCTCCTGCTACTTTAAAATCTTTCCAGACACCTACAAACTTAAGGGAAAAAAACAAAACAATACTAGGTGGCTGTAAAGGAGCCAAAAAAAAAACATTTTTCTATTAACGCCAGTACGAACCGTCTCAACCTCAAAGATGGCAGCAGACTCCCGGAGTGACTCTCGGCTGCTTTTTAACAAACACCGTACAACGTTCATAACTCTTAGCCGACTCATCTTTCACCGTAGCGGATTCATCTCGTCATTCATCCGTCCGTCCGTCCGATCTGATGCAGCGATGGATGAATGCGGCCCTGAAGAGGGATTCTGCAGCCGCTCGTTTCTGTGCCGAACCAGAATCTTCTCTGTCGTCATCGTATTTTCACCGTGTGTGTGTGTGTGTGTGTGTGTGTGTGTGTGTGTGTGTGTGTGTGTGTGTGTGTGTGTGTGTGTGTGTGTGTGTGCGTGTGTGTGTGCGTGCGCGTGCGCAGGCGTTCTGCAGCCTCAGTGCGAGCGCGTGGCCATCGAGGCCCTGCAGCTCTGCACCCTCCTCCTCCCCCCCGCCTTCCGCAGGAAGCTGCAGCTCCTCATGAGGATGATGTCGCGCATCAGCCAGAACGTGGACATGCCGCGCCTCCACCCCGCCATCGGCACCCGGACACTGGTGAGGAGATGACGGACGGCGTTCCTTATATGTGACCCGTGTCTGATTTGAATGTTTTTATTTTGTTTAATCGTCCCTCTGTGTGTGTGTGTGTGTGTGTGTGTGTTTTTTTGTGGTCCCTCCAGATGGTTCACACGTTTTCCGGCTGCGTCCTGGGCAGCGCTGAGGAGTGCGACCTGGACGAGCTGTTGGCGACCAGACTGGTGTCTTTCCTGATGGACCATCAGCAAAGCATCCTGTCGGTCCCGGAGTACCTGCACGGCGCCATCAGTGACCATATACTGTATCTGCGCACAGCCCAGGTACGCCTTTACAACAACAACAACAACAAAAAAAAAATCAAAAAGCCCCTGTACGTGTAGAAGATGTATTATTAAGTCATGGGGCTGAGCATGTCCGACCCGGCAGTGAAATCAGACACGGTTTTCAAACAGGCAGGACTTCATACACCACAAACATCAGGACCCAATCCTGTAAACTTTGAGGCTGCCAGCGGGGGGGGGGGGGGGGGGGGTTGCATGTAGTCATCGATCCGCTAAGTCGCTTTCAAGTCATTCGATTTGTTTATCTTCTGAATAAAAATGTGAGTTTTTAGGGTTTCATCAGACTTCAAAACTGTTAGAGGTCGTGTTGACCAAAGCGAACCACGTGACTCCTGCAGTAGCACACGATGCAATACTACGAGTATCTGCACAAAATAGGGAAATACAAGTTGTAAATTCAAATATATGTAAATTCATATGGAAGTCAGGTAAATATATAGTTGTGAGTTCCCATATTAACAATGTAAATACCAGACCCAATGCTAAAATTGATTTTAACCTTTAGTAAAAGCACAGTGAGAAGCTAAAATATTTCACTCAACTTATTTCTTATTTCAGTATAAAGATTCATCCTATTTGTAGGACTTTTCACTTTAATGTTAAATTATTTTCAGATTTCAGACTGTGACCAGTTGTTACCAGATTCAAAGACAACCGGCGAAACCCTTTTACTTATGTTTTGATTCTGCGCGTTATTGTGACATTTAGGTGGTTTTGAGAATGTTTTCATAGATTTTAAGTGGGATGAAATTTAGAGGAAGATGCCGTTAACGCAGAAATAGTGAGCATGAACATGGAGGTCGCCGCCTTGGACGTCTGAAATCCCGGCAGGCGTACCGACGTGCTCTCGCTGTCCCTGGTCTTCAGGTCCCCATCGACTCCGTCTCCAACGCCGAGGGAGAAGATCCGGTTTGCGTCCCGGTGCCGGTTTACACGTTCTGCCAGCAGATTAGCGGCGCCGAGTTCGAACAGCAGAAGCAGGCGTCCTCTCGGAAGGCCATGGAGGAGCTGCTGGAGATCCTGCTGACGGACCAGAACATGAGCGACAAGGACCGACGCAAGAAACTGAAGCAGGTGATGAACACCAGTCGAACTCGGTTTAACGGGAACGTGCTGGAGCTTTCTCCGGTGTAAACACTGGTGGCAATTAAATAAAGTATATTTCTATCTGACTTGTGATCGCCCGACTTCGCTCACAACACGTTCCTGCGAATGTTTCACAATAAAAGCCTTTTGTTTTTTGTTAAGAAATTAGGGGTTTCTGTCTGAAAAACCAAAACACTATTGGGCTTTTAATTTGAAAATACTGCAGGAAATGGTGCGTTTGTACAGTAACTTCCGGGTAGCTGATCAATAACGAGGCTTTAGGTTGACGTTGTGAATCAAGTTCGCACATCTTAAATGACGAGTGTGTCGTTTTCTGTGTCTTACTCTCGTCCTCTCGCTGTAGTTTCAGAAACAATACCCGGACATCTACGGACGCCGCTTCCCCTCCTCAGACAGCAAGACTGACAGCAGCAAGCCAAAGATTAAACCTGCCCTCCTCAACATCAAGAAGACCAAAGCTTTCGGCATCAGGAACTAAAACAAAACTGTTGCTGCACTATTACTGCACTGATATTTGCTCTCTCTCCCGAGAGGAGAATCGGAAAAAGTCCTTTTCCCCTTCGCGGCCATGAACATTGTGCTTCCTTGGAAACGCTGTTGTTACCGTTAATGCAGACCGGGAGACTTTTACAAAGGTCTGTGTGTCTGTCTCTCTGTCTGTCTGTCTGTCTGTCTGTGTGTGTGTGTGTGTGTGTTGGCAGCTGAGTAAGATGAAGGCAGAGGGACAGACGGTAGTTTACACCACTTAGCCTGTAAATATAACGGGTTTTGTGAAGTAGAATTTTGTTGTTGTTGTTTGAGTTTTTTTGCTTTCTTTTCCTTCCCCCTGTTGTATGTGACATCACTGGTCGATATGGGAACAGATAGATGACATCGTTTTTAATTTATATCGGCAATCACATTGGGAGCAAATCAAGTTGTCGGTTATGTTTGTTTCATTTGGGAATCATTTCAGATTTTTCTGTCTTTTTAAAAAAATCCGTTATTTTAAATGGTGCAAGTCTTTTTCAGTTTATTCTTTGTGTTTTTCTGTGTGTACTCCCTGCTTAGAGGAATGTTTTGCACTGGGTTCAAGGCATTGCGAATAGCCAAGTAAGCTTGTGTCAATCATCAGAGCGGTTCATTTATATGTATTTAATGCATATTACGCTCCCCGACCGAGCCTTTCACACGACACCTGTTATGTTTTGGGGTAAAAGGTTGCTACAGCTTCTAATTAAAGCTTCATAAAATGTTTTTCTTCACATGTGAGCTAAATTAATAGGCGGTGCCAGCTGACTTGTTTTTTTTTGTTGTTTTTTTTAAATATATAACAGGTACTTTGTAAGCTGAAGTGATTTGTTGAACCCACACCATGTCAGGTGTCTGAAGAAATGTCAAACTATCCCCCCCCCCCCTTTTTTTTTTTTTTTTCTTTTTTTTTTTTAATGTATCCTCGGCGATATGAAGTATTAGTTCTACCTGGATGTGTGTTTGTTTATACCTCAGATAAAATGGTGCACAGATGTGTGTAACCATTTGCGCATTCATCAACAGTGTTTTTTTATTTTGGCAAAGAGGAGTGTGTAATGAATACTGACAACTCCTCTATGTTGTTTACTATGCAAAGTTCTGGGAAATAAACCTGTTCAGCTATTTTATGTAGGACTCTGTCCTGTTTTTATAATAGCATTAAGTATATATATTATGTTATATTAAGTTACTGAACATGTGACTGGCATGTAAACAGGTGATATAATCATGTTAACCTTATACACATTGCTTTAGTTGTGGGTTGTACTGTCTATCATCACATCAGATTTCATCCTTGACAGTTTTACATCCTGATTATTAACTTAAACCTCAAAACAGCTTAACAAACATCCAAATAACTGCTTATTAGTAAATAATTATGAGGACTAACGCCCATAATATCCTATGTGATCGTTCATTACACTTGTAAAAAGTAACTGATCAGGATTAAATGGATGTTTATTGTAGAGTTTGCCTTAATTATACTTCAGTTCCAGATTTAGTTTTCATGTAGCTCTGAAGTGTACTGAGCACATTTGTGATCCCCAGAGGATGAACCTTTCCAGTTGGGACATTTATTTTGTTCAAGATACCCCGGCTCAGTTACCACGTAAATAGTTGCCGATATTCATGGTTTCCAGAGGATGAAGCCCACTGAAAGTGGCAAGCCCTGGTTTTCTTATGTTTGATTATGTTTATGTTCATGTTCATGTTTATGTTCATGGTTTGTCTATCTGTCTGTCCCATTCTCGTGAATGCGACATCACAGGGACACCTTGAGGGAATTTTGTTTAAATTTGTGGCCATAACTCAGCGACAAAAGTTGACACACAAATAAAAATGAAACGATAACGTGAGGACGGTTTATATCCTAAAGGTCAAAGGTCAACTTCAACACCTTTTTTTTTTTTTTTTTTTTTTGGTGCCAATTTTTCACCAGTATTTGGTCACGGAAGTATTGGACAATTTAGAGATGAGGATGGTGATAAATAAAAAAAATAAATATGTCCAGAGATCATCAACGTTTTAACAGTTCAGCATCAAAAACACAAAGTATCTCCAAAGTTGGAAAGCTCCTTCCTCTGAGGACCGTGAATGTTCGTGCAGAACTTCATGTCAATGCATCGAGCGGTTGTTAAAGATATTTCAATCCAATCCAAAGCGGTTTACGGCCAGACGAACATTGCCAGTAACTAAAAAAAATTTTGTTTTTTTTTCAGTGCCTAAATTTAATTTAAATTCCCTCCTGAGGCCGTTCTGTCAAACAAACATCAAACTTTTAAATGTGTGATAAACATTTCAGGCTGGTGGAGCTGTTTGCAACACCATTTTGTTTTGTTGATGTATTCACAGGCAGACACCACACATCAGTTTCGTTAACCCGCTCCCAGCAGGGACACACACACACTCACTGGATGAATGATTACTGCTCTGGCTAATGCAGCCATTCATTTCAATTCTTCCTCCTCTTCAGAGCTGCAGTGTTCATTTATCAAGATGACAGAGGACCAAAAAAACAAAAACAAAAAAATGGAGTTATTCCCTTGAACTTTTCTGTGTGCTGCTCCCCCTCCCTGCTCAGTGTCAGTCGAAGATGTCTGGAACTAATTAGACAGGATCACTCGACATGCACATCCACCTTTAAACAACGACAACACACTGCTTTTCAAAGCTGAATTCTTTTTTTTATTTTTTTTTTTATTTTTTTTAGTTTGACCCACGTCACCGGAAGGTGTGTGAGTGTTCCCAGGTTAGTGGAGACCTTGTTTAAGTGACCTGGAGAAAAATCCTGCTTGGGAAGCCAAGACGGCTGAAACAAGCGGAGACAAAGCCGGTTTGTTCAGCTCTGGTTGAGACTGGGGGAAGGTGGGGTGGGGTGGGGTGGGGTGGAGGGAGGGGGGGGGGGGGGCAAAAGGCATGAAAGAGGAAACGGGAGGAGAGGAGGAGGAGGAGGAGGACAGGGAGCGAGGAAGGATGGAAAAGGGGAGTGTGAAATTGGAGGAGGGAGGAGGGGTCCCAGTTTTTTCCATCGCTCACCACAGGAAATCTGCGTGGTTTAAATGCAAGCCAGAGTCTCTCGCCTTTGCAAACAAGTGGTGTGCATGTTTGAGTTCAGAAAGTGTGTGAAGAGCATTCAGCAGCATGGTCAGCCGGTGAGTGCAGCTTTGCCTTTTTTTTTTTTTTTTTTTTCCAGTGTATGCTTGAAAATAAAATGTTCGAGACAACAAAACATTAGAACGACTTCTCAAAGTTCCCGTTTACTGGCTCTCAGGAATGAAATCGGAGGAGGCAGCTTGTTGTTCTGAGTCAACTGAGAAGATTTTTAGACGATGCAGAGTTTTCCCGTTGATCTTTTTCACCGTAACAGGAGAAAAACTCAACTAAGCTCTGAGTCTTGTCATCAAATCTCCCAAGAAAGAAAGACAAAAAGAAACAAAAGTAAAGAAAGTTGTTTTTTTTAAATGATAAAGAAAGAAAAATGAAACTTTGATAGTTTATGTGACCAGAAAGATGACAAAAAAAAAAAAATCAAGTCGGAGATGCAGATGATTGAAAAAAAGCTTTTAAAAAAAAGGATAAGAAAAAAAAAGGAAAGTTCAAGGGGATGTGTGGAAACAAGAAAGGAAACAAACACACCACAAGGTCCATTTTCTGCATTTTAGAATGAATAAATCAGTGTTTAGAGATTGTCCTGATTCAACAGCAAACCACTCACTAACATGTTGTTGTTGTTGTTGTTTTTTCATACAAAAGAAACTAGAGACATTTTTGTGACCTAGTTGGAATGATTTTTTTTCTTCTCTCCAGTGTGGAGCATCCTGCTGCAGGCTACAAGAAGATCTTTGAGACGGTGGAGGAGCTGAATGAACCGATACCGGCAGTAATCACCGGTAAGAACCCCCACCACCACCACCACCACCACACACACACACACACACACACACACACACACACACACCCTCTAGAGGTGGCTCCACAAGACGGGATTAACTTTAACCTTTAACCTCCTCTGTTGAAGCGAACACCCTCCGACAAACGGTTTTCAGACAGCTACTGTACGAGTCAGGAATAAATGGTGACAAATATTTTCTTTTGAATAAACTTGTTAAGTGTATTTTTCCACGTTAATAACTTTTTTATTGAACTGAATGTTGTGCAGTGATCAAAGGTCCCTGTCACCAAGCCTCAGGCCTCCACCTGCTGCATCAGTCCTGTGAATTAAAATATTCTGGAATTACAAGGTGATTGTGTGAAGTTAAATACAAAAAAAAAAAAAAGTCCTTCATTTGTGCCGTCGTGTGTGTACGCAGGTGATATCCCATCATGGCTGGGCGGCAGTCTTCTCAGGATGGGTCCCGGTCTGTTCGAGATGGGAAGCGAACCTTTTCACCACCTGTTTGACGGACAGGCTCTCATGCACAAGTTTGACCTGAAGGACGGTCAGGTGACCTACTACAGGAAGTAAGACTACTTCTCAATGTCTTACAAAATCAGAGCACTTTTTTTTTTTTCCCGTTCCTGTTCTGAGATGATAGCTACATCTATTTCAGTTTTTCCACACTTTTAAAACATGCTGTTTTATCTTCATGTGATTTTGTCTCTTTCTTTAATGACGCACTTGTAGTGCTGCTTTGAAAAGTGCTCCTTTCAAATAAGTTGTGAACTTTTGTGCTTCTGAACTAGTTTTTGGCGGCGATCTGGACATAAATGCGGTTGTTTTAAGGGGTTACATAACATCGCTGTGTCGGGCATTTTTGCGTATTTTTATTGTTTTCATTTCTCTTTACTCTTCAAAAAAAATCTGGCACATGTATCCCACGCAGATCCAACTCCAGATTCAGGCTTTTTTTTATAACATCTGATTTTTGGCATGCAGTTCGGTGCAGCTGAGAGTAAATTCACTGGAATGTTGCAGAGTAAGAGACAAAAACAAAACAGGGACATAAAACAGCTACAAACCACAAAAATCCCCCAACGAACCTCTCTGAGAATTCAGATGTTTTCTGTTTCAAGCACTTTGAAATGAAATTGTGTGTGATCTTTGTGCTCAGGTTTCTCCGGACCGATGCGTACGTTCGTGGCGTGACCGAGAACCGAGTGGTCATCACCGAGTTTGGCACCGCGGCCTATCCGGACCCCTGCAAAAACATCTTCTCCAGGTAAACCCCCGAACCTGCGTGCTCAGACGTTAGTCAACTTTCCAGCTGAATTTTTGATTGGTCCAAAAATATTGTGGGTGATTAATGTAAAATAGTCACGACTTAACAGAAAGACTGGTGGAATATAAACTTATCGTCAGTTTTCCTCGTATCTGTTTAGGTTCTTCACTTACTTCCGAGGCATCGAGGTGACCGACAACTGTGTGGTGAACCTCTATCCAATCGGTGAAGACTTCTACGCCGTCACCGAGACCAATTACATCACCAGGGTTGATCCCGATTCGCTGGAGACGTTAAAGAAGGTGGGAATGTTGTGTCGAGAAAAAAAAAAAAATCGTCTTCCAAAATCAGGCTCAATTATTGAACGTAAGATTTACTGCAAATAAAAAGACAGAACGGCGAATCTGAGAGTTGGTTTCCATGGAAAAGCGCCTCCGACTAGATCATCGGGGATTTCCCCTTTTCGACTTGAAATATCCACGTCTTGTGGCGTGTGGCTTCAGATTGTGGAGGACTAATAAGATCACAGTGTAAATTTGAATCCATCATTATTTTCCAGAACTTACAGGCCTGAGATGAAAGAATAAATATTTTATGACACCCTCATGAGTGTATTTAAACGTCGATCACATCTTTGAGTATTTAAAGTTTGATGACACCTTTGAAATGATTACTGATTTAGGATGATATACCATAGAAACCATCTGCCCATTTAAGTACGAAAACTGCGTTTTTAAAAGTGTCACTCGCAGCATTAAACATCAATATTTTAACTTATTTATTTAATTCGCTCGCTGTCATGTGTGTTTGACCCTACATTAGGTGGACCTGTGTAAGTACCTCTCAGTGAACGGGGTGACTGCCCACCCCCACATCGAGGCAGATGGTACAGTCTATAACATCGGAAACTGCTTTGGCAAGAACTTGAGTCTGGCGTATAACATCGTCAAGATCCCACCTGCTCAGAAAGGTGAGTCCTGTTCGCGCTAACCATTTTGTTTTCCCAACCATGTGTTTTTGCTAATAGTTTTGTTTTCCTGTAAATCACATGGTTGAAAGCACACATTGGGTTTCATTTTTTGTCCACTACAGGAAAACGTGTAACTGTCACGCCTGGACGTCGCCAAGCGTACCTACTTTACGTTTTGCTGTAGTGGACAGGCGTGTCTATTTCACGATTTGCTGCAGCTAAAAAAAGAGAAGTAAAACGATAAGTATCTGTATCTGTATCTGTGTGTTTCCAGATAAATCAGACCCCTTAGAGAAATCCCAAGTGGTGGTCCAGCTGCCGAGCAGTGAGAGGTTAAAGCCCTCCTACGTTCACAGGTACGCTTGTCTCAGAAATACCTTCCGTATTTGATGCCCTACCATTAAAAAAACGAACTTTAATCTTTCTCTCCGTTTGCTTGCTTGTCTGTAGTTTCGGTATGACGGACAACTATTTTGTATTTGTGGAGCAGCCGGTGAAGATCAACCTGCTGAAGTTCCTGTCGGCGTGGAGCTTCAGAGGAGCCACTTACATGGACTGCTTTGAATCCAACTGCAGCATGGGGGTAAGGCCGGGTCGGGCCGAGCCGATGGAGCGTCAGGGAATTTTTTTATTCGCATGTTTAAATTTGAGTTGCCATTGAACAAAATATCGTCCGTGACCACGTCTCTGTGTTGCAGACCTGGTTCCACCTGGCCGCTAAGGACCCAGCGGGTTACATGAGCAGCCACAAGTTCAGGACGTCGGCTTTCAACCTCTTTCATCACATCAACGCCTACGAAGACGAGGGATTCATCGTGGTCGACCTCTGCACGTGGAAAGGGTGAGCGTGACGCTGTGGGTGACAGTTTTGTGTGCAACCGTCTCGTGCCGACATCTTTCTCTCTTTCTGTCTGCGCAGCCACGACTTTGTGTACAGCTACCTGTACTTGGCCAATTTGAAGGAGGACTGGGAGGAGGTGAAGAAAGCAGCGATGAGAGCTCCCCAGCCTGAGGTCAGAAGATACGTCCTGCCGCTGGATATTCACAGGGTGAGTCTACACACACACACACACACACACACACACACACACACACACACACACACACACACACACACACACACACTAGATAAAAATGAATGTAGCTCCCAGGTCTGAAAAATGAGGCCGAAGCAGAAGTGCCTTAAGTTGCGATACCAACGAGTGCCACTAGAGGTCGGCTCCAAAAAGCCTCCGGCTCCGTAGACTCCCATTCAACTTCTCTCAGGAAATTCTAAGCCAATCAAATTTCTCCATGAGTTATCTCGGTGTTGTTAGCTAAAGTCATTCTTTCTAATTAGTTTTCTTGCGGTCCATCTGAAAATAATTCCATCTTTAATTCTAAAATACGCTTCAAAAGGACGTGGTTTTTTTTTGGCGGGGGGGGCGGGGGGAGGTTTGATTGACAGGCCTGTGGTGCAGTCAGATCACTGCTATCGGTGGACGGGACGTAGTATCGTCGGGTTTCCAATCAGATTGAGTCAGATCCACAGCTCGTGGACTAGCGAGGTGGCGCCGGCCAAAATACGAACTCGAGCTAACGGTCATTTTCACACCGATGGGCGACGTCACTGTTAGTTGCCACTTGATTATTACTAATGTGGTTAATCATGTTCAGGAACAGCATTCATCATAATTGGCTCCTTATGTTATTATTATTATTATTATTAATAATAATAATAATAATAATAATAATAATATTTTAGATCTTAGATGCCTCCTGGTGAAGATATAATCCAACTACCTTGTGTACAGGCAATAATTATAATTATTTTTGTATTTAAAAAAAAAAAAAATTGTCATGTAAATAAATGAAAGGCAATAAGGTCTGGTGTGTGTTTGTGTGTGTTCAGGAGGAGCAGGGGAAGAACCTGGTGTCTCTGTCCTACACTACAGCGACTGCGGTCCTTCGTAGCGACGGCACCATCTGGCTCGAACCTGAAGTCCTGTTTTCCGGACCTCGACAGGGTACCACACACACAGCTCATTCACAATATACAGCAGCATGAACCGGCAGTCACACACACACACACACACACACACCGTATATTTAGTTACAACTCTTAATGCCAGAAAAAAACTCAGTATTCAGTCAAATGTGCAGTTTGTATGTGACTTTTATGCAGATATCAAACATTATACTTTAATATGTATGCTTTGTATGTGTATTCTAACAGGACACACATTATACTGTTGCTAATATTGTTTTCACGTCTGTCTTTTCCCCCCTTTTTTTTGTTTTTTTCCCCCCATGTCTTTCTTTGTGTCTCTCTCAGCGTTCGAGTTTCCACAGATCAACTACTCTCAGTGTTGTGGGAAGAAGTACTCCTTCGCCTACGGCCTCGGACTCAACCACTTCATCCCCGACAGGGTAAGGAGCGCTTCACTCATTCACAGCAGGAGGTGAGGACAGCCGTCGGGTCTCATGAGGTGAACTGGCACGTCGGCACATCCGGCGTGGAGGCGGTGGTGACAGCTGCGTGGTGTCTCTTGTGAACTTGCTGTAGATCTTGAAGCTGAACGTGCAGACCAAAGAGACGTGGGTGTGGCAGGAGGAGGACTGTTACCCATCGGAGCCGCTGTTCGTAGCGACGCCCGGAGCCACGGAGGAGGACGACGGTGGGACACATTCTCACGTCAAACTCACGCGCTGATTCCTTTCTCAATTTTTCTTGACTATTTTTTTTGGGGGGGGAACTTTCTTTATCGAGCTCATGCTATGAATTCATTTTCACTCGTCATGGATTTATTTCCTCTATGACAGCAAAACACATTACAGGAGCCTCCGCAAAAGTCCTGCAACATTAAAACTAACGAAATATTTTTATGGCCGGTGCACTCAGAAAGACTCGCGAGTCTTATAATTGGAGGGAAAAACCCTGATGAATATAAATATTAAAGGTTGAGCGCCGAGAATTTTACATATAAAAGAGCGTCTTGTTACACTCGAGCTTTTGCCAGTCGAGTTCACGCAACACCACCAAGTAAATCTCTGTACAAATCAGTTTTTAAATCTGGTGTCTGGTGAGACATTCCCGAGCCGACCATAGGCTAACTCCCACTTTAGCTCTTTGCTAACTTAAATGAGGCATAAAATACTTCAATCATGTGGCTCTACTAGACTTTTCAAATGTTATTGGACCGAATGGATCAAATTGGGTTTGTGAAATGACGCATTTTCACAGGAAATGTTGTGCTCAAAACAATTTATCGACGGAGCCGGCTTAGCGCAGAGCCCTGTGATGTTTTTGTAATTACCCTACCGTGGCAGAAGGGGGAGACAAAAGCTTTCTGCACCCCAGGTTTAAGCCGGTTGCAAAAAAGGCGAGCGACACGGAGGCTTAATAGGAAGCTCCAACATTCACGACTTGAGAGTGAGCTGCAGGCGATCGTTGAATTCAGAATACCGACAGATATGGAAGATAAATAATAAGTGGACATGTCTGGGGGTTTTGCAGGTGTGTTGCTGAGTATTGTGGTGAAACCGGGTGCAGAGAGACCGGGCTTCCTGCTGGTGCTGGATGCCGTGAAGCTGACGGAGCTCGCCAGGGCCGAGGTCAACACCATCATCCCCGTCACCTTGCACGGGATGTACAAACCGTGACCTCTGACCTTTGTCCAAACACACCAGTCCATCTCACTTTCCTGCCAGCTAAGTAATTTTTTTTATTTAGAAATGAACTTCAAAATAGTTTCTGGCAAAGCTGCTGCTGAACTAATAATACATTTACAGTAAGCATTATTTTTCTTCACCACACCCATGGGACGTATTATAAAACATGTACTGTGTGGATAAATGACATGTTAATAATCAGTTGAACTGTCGTATAGCTGCTGGCTAAGAGCAGCAATGTGAACACAGAAACTAACTGTGGTCCTTTAACAAAAACAGCAGCTTCTGCTGCATGAGAAACATCGTATTTCATAATCAATAAATGGCATCTCCACATGTCTGAAATCATCCTTGCAAAGCAAGAGCTGCAATTAAATACAAACAATATTTTTGCTGAAGATATTTTAAACACTTTTATACAAATAAAAACATTTGAAATCACCTGTTAATGTTGTTATTTAGACATCAGATCCTGTCAAATAAATTATTACATAAAAGCTCCTTTGAGCTGTTGTTGGAGATCACATTTTAATCTTTCATCTGCTTGCTGATTTCGACACGATAAGCAAAAAGAGACAACTTATGGTAACATATATGTACAAAAACCCAATATTTTGATGTCTGTGTGTAAAATAAATGTAAATCTTTAAAAAAAAAATGTTAAAAGACACAACTGCTCGACTTGAAGAATCTCAGTGGACTGATCTCTGACTGATAATTCGGCTTGTCGGCAGCCCTACGTGTAACAACAATTATCGATTAGTCATTTGAATTTTAATCACAGTTCACAACAGCCAAATTTATGAAATATCCTGTTTATTCCTACCAGCATTAAAAAAAAAACCTAAGATCTTAAAATGTCTGTGATTTAAAACAGAAGAAATCAGTACATTCTCAAATCTGACAACAAACCATCAAATATTTGACATTTTGTTTGAAATCATCTAAATGATTGTTTGATTACAGAAAAAAAAATCATTTAAAATCAACTTATTAGCTGTATTACATGTGTACATGTGTAAAATTACTTGGTATATGTTGTCTTATGCCCCCTACTGGCCAATTAAATCAATTATTGCAGCTTTAAGTTTCAGTACTCTGTACGCTGATTATTAGGAAAATACATGATACCGTTGTTTAGTTCCTCGTCTTGAATCTCATGTTAATGTAAATTTCTCTTTTTAAATCAATGTGACAACAACAAACAATGCTTCACTCCGACTTCGTCAAAAACAGCCACATTTACGATAGTGAGCATGTTTAAATCCATGATTGAGATTAGTCAAGAGCTGCAATTAAAAAAAACACAAGTTTTGAAAATGTTTTTAATCTTATTTCATACAAATAAAAAGGCAATATTACTATATTTACTTCACATTTATAATTAAAAAAAAAAAAAAAAAATCCTGAAATGACTGACCATTACGTTGCCACACGTTGAAGTTCTTATGAAGTGATTTTAGACAGTGGATTCAATTATTTTTACACATAATAATCTGAAAAAGAAAAATTCCTTAAAAAAATGATTCCTTTTCTGAACTGGTTTAAGGCTCAAAAAGACCAAACAGAAGCCCGAGCATCACTTCACGCGACAAATCCTCACGTGTTGTATTACTGGGTGACTATCCGCTAGTCGAGATGTGGCGAACCTTCACAGTTCTGACACTTAATGGAAATATGAGGAAGAAAAACAAAACCTGATGAGGCACTTTCGCAGGATTTTCCAGGAGTCTCTTTCTCGAGTGTTTTGACTTAATAGCTTTATGTACAGTGCAGATGGTTGTAAAAATATATAAACAGTAAAATTTTTTGTTATAAATATTTAATCTTTTAAGTCTAAACGTGGTCTTATGGATATCGAGACCGCAAATAAAACATCTGAGAACTGCAAAATGTGGGACCGTTAAACGGAAGTGGCAGACGGAGGCTCGTAGCGTCCGGAGAAAGTGACGAGGAGGATCGACGCCTCTACATACGAAGAAGTGTCGACCGCAGTTTCTCTGTAGACAGCTGATACTGCTGCTGTTTGATGATGTCCAGGGAGTCTCCGAGAACCTGTGGACGAAAAACAGACAAACGACAACGTTAAGGACCGCAGAGTGCTTTTCGTTTTAATACTTTAAACTAAAGGTTATTTTACCTTCCTGGTGTCCTGAGGCAGAACGACCCCGTCGTCCCACATCCTGCCCGAGGAGAAGAAAGCTGAGCTCTCCTCCTTTAATCTCCTGTTGAGTCTCTCCTCCTCCTGCTGCTCGGCGTCGGGGGGGAGCAGAGACCCGGCGTGACCCGGGGCCGTCACAGCCACTCTGGCGTTGGGCCACAGGAACAGGAAATTAGGATCAAACGAGCGTCCGCACTGGAGACAGGCGCGGGACAGGAAGCAAGATTCAAATCATCGGAAACCAGCTGTTTCTTTTTAACATCTGCAGCACAGATGACAATGCAACTTTCTACATTAAAGATATTAAAACTTTTGAACTCCAGAAATGTGTGAAATGAGTCGCTCACCATGGCGTAGCTGTCGGCACCGTGGCAACCACCGATCACCACGGTGATTTTGGGGACGGAGGCGCACGCTACCGCGGACATCATGGAGCCCTGAGCCTTCAGACGGTTCGTGTTGATCTCTGCCTGCGTGACAGACACACGGGAGAGGGATTTAAAAGAAAATAATGGTATTTAAGGTCAGTTTGACTGACAGTGACGAGGCGTCAAAAGTTATTTAAATTCTGAAGCCGATTTGTTCTTTGATTTCCAAAAACATCTTTTTTGAAAGGTAAAATAAGATTGATCAACTTTCACATATATTATGCAACATCATAAACCCTAATTAGCACTTTCATTTGCACAGACCTGGACAGTTTGTGTGTGTGTGTGTGTGTGTGTGTGTGTGTGTGTGTGTGTTTTACAGGCGGTGATGAGTACCCGTTTCATGGACGGTGTTGCTGCAGCTGTAGGTGCCGTGTTCTGGAGGAAGAGGAGCGGGACGTCTCTCTGGTCGCACAACTGGACGAAGTGGCTTCCTTTCAGCGCGGCCTCGTACGACAGCTCTCCGTTGTTGGCTACTACTCCCACCAGGTGGCTAACAAAAGGTACATACACAAGGAAGTTACACAAACAAATTTTTAAATTTAAAACATCAAATTAGAGGCCGATCAGTTCAGTCCTAGCGGCGACGTCACCTGTTGGTTTGTGAACCCGCCCACCGATAGCCGTAATCTGACTGCACCACAGGTCTGTCAATCAAAAGGACACGCCCCCAAGGACACGCCTTTTCAAGCTTATTTTCTAATTCATGATGGAATTATTTTCAGATGGACCTCAAGAAAACTAATAGGAAGGAGCGACTTTAGCTAACAACACCGAGATAACTTGTGGAAAAAAATGTTTTGACTTCGAATTAGACAAGTTGAATGGGAGTCTATGGAGCCGGAGGTTTTTCCTCTAGTGGCAATTGGTGGTATTGCAGCTGAAGACACTCGCGCATCGGCCTCATTTTTCAGACCCGGAAGCTACGAACACTTTTATATAGAGTCACTGGTTCAGTCAAGCTCAGGTTTCTACCAACAAACTGCCAATCATATGTGGCCGATTTATTTTAATCCTCCATTCAACATTTGTGTTTACATTTGGCCAGTGGGAGAGAGATCCTGCTGGCCATATGAATAAACATTTTTACAATGATCAGTAATTTTATACAATGACAAGTAATAAGATCGACATTATATTAAATAGTGTTCCCAATATTTTGTCCGCTCCGCTGAGAGAGCCAAAATATTAGGAACGCACGATGTCAACCAGTTGAATTTATGGAAGAGCTGTTGTACTGGATTACACTAGATTGCACAGGTGTTCCTAATAAAGTGCTCGGTGAGTGTATGGTGAATTTGTGTGTGTGTGTGTGTGTGTGTGTGTGTGTGTGTGTGGGTGTGTTACCCATGTATCTTTGCAAAGCCAGTGACGAGTGTGGTTCCGTAGCGAGCTTTAAACTCCTGGAAGCGGCTGCCGTCTATCAGCCGACTGACAACCTGGACAGACCGTCAGACCGAAACAAGCAGCTGTGTTATTAATGCTGAATCATTCGACAGTGAAATAATAACATGACAGACACAAGCTGGTGAAATCTACACGGCAGGTAGCTTTGCGTGTTTTTGCTCGCTGTACCATTTTAACATCCACAGTGTAGTTGTAACTCTGCGGCGCGAGCCCCGAAAGCTCCTCCGAGCTGTACAGCGGCTCCTCCTCCGCTCTGCTCTTCTTCGTCTCCCCCTCGTCTTCCTCGGGCAGGTGGAAGTTCAGTGTCGATATGATGTTCCGCGTGTAGTTGAACGCCTCCTTCTCATCCCAGGCAAAATGGTCCACGCAGCCGCTCACCCTGAAACGGGACGGTAAACTCACAGACGGGCAATACGAACCAACAGCTCTGAGTCTGGTTGGGGGTGCGTTTGATTTATGGACCTACTCAGCGTGGAGCCGGGCTCCTCCCAGGTCCTCCGGTGTCACCTCCTCTCCCGTGGCGGCTTTGACGAGCGGCGGTCCTCCCAAGAATATGGTCCCTATGCGGTGCACCATCACCGCCTCCTCCGCCATAGTGGGGATGTAAGCTCCGCCCGCCGTGCACGACCCGCACACCACCGACACCTTTGGGAGCATTCAGTGATTTGAAATTCACACTGCAACTCAAAAGACATTTAAGCTGTGACTTTTTATTACATTATAATGCAGATATGTGTCTGGACATTTGCTGTTAACACTGACAGTAATGTTTTACAATGTCGTGACACAAAAAAAAACTCGAATGGGAAGGAACCAAAGAATCTTTTCTCTCTTTATCAAATGACAGGAAATCTTCTGTCAGTGAGCATTTACCATGTACCAACAAGTCAATTTTCCTGATAAAGGCCCAAAGACTAAGGCATAAATAAATATAAAAGCACAGAGCGGGTCTGCTACACTTACATATTGCCATCCTGATACAAAAGCTGCATGAATCCCTACTAAAGCTTTTAAACTTTTAACTTAACGTGCACAAAAACTGGTTCTGCGATACTGAAAATGCAAAACAGAAGGAACTTAAAACAGGCGACACAAGAGCAAACAGGTTCCTTTAAATATGCAGCACTGTATGTTGGTTTAATCCACTTTGTTTATATTAAATGTTTGGATCCGCTTCATGTTTTCCATGGATATAAGAGGAGCAGCATGTATTTCATACTGATCAAACTGATGGCTCAGTTTCTCCGTGATTTTTTTTTACCTGCGGGATCTTCATGGAAGACATGATGGCCTCGTTATAGAACGTCCTTCCTCCCTGGTTCTTATCAGGAAAGATCTCGGACTGGACATTTGGACGCAAGAAGTTGAATTAGAATTAAGAGTAGCAGTCGGTAGAATTCAACCAGCCGTCCCATCTCTCCTCTCCCTACACAGTTATTAAATCTGAGGCGTGTTCGTGTGTTGACCTGCAGCGGTAGGAAAGCTCCTCCAGAGTCGACCAGGTAGACGCAAGGCAGGCGGTTCTGGATTGCTATTTCCTGCGCTCGTAGCTGCTTCTTCACCGTGATTGGATACGCCGTGCCGCCTTTCACCGTGGCATCGTTGGCAATGAACACACACCACAGGCCGTTGATCCTGCCGACGCCTGGATGTACACATACGGACGGGTGCGGATGCTTAACACTTGGGATTGTCGTGCGGTCACAAAAACACAGGACAGCCTGAAAGCGAGAGCGGTTTCTGACCGGTCAGGCAGCCGGCTGAAGGAATGTCCCCGTACGGCAGACCCAGACCAGCAAATGGCGACAGCTCCAGGAAGTCTTCATCGTCTAACAGGAGGCCCAGCCGATCCCTGACCAGCAACTTCTTGTTCCTCTGAGTGTGTCTGGCTGTGGCGTTCTCCCCTCCTCCTCTCCTCACCTTCTCACTGAACTCTGTGTACCTGGCAAACAGACAGAGATGCTCTTATTTATTCTGAGGACATGTGCAGCACGAACAAAACAAAGAACAACATGGGGGGGAGGGGGGGAAACCCTAATTTACCGTTTAAAAAAGTGTTATGAAATGCACTACCGCCATTGGACTTTCAAAAAAAAAGACAATTTAAGTAAAACATATGCTGACCTCAGCAGAACCTACTTCTTATGACAGGCGCTGCTGTTCCGGAGGTTTGCTTCATACACGTGCTGGTGGACGGGCTGCAGGGGCAGGTCCAGCACCGGGAAGGCGCTGCGGAGAGCTCTCCTCCTCCCGACCGTGGAGCTCATACAGCGGACTGAACGCAGCCAGCGCTGCTCCACAAACCTGCACCACCAGATTCAGACGAGAAAACAACGTGTTTTACGACCTGACAAATTACACAGTAACGAAGGAGAAGATGCGACGATCGCGTGAAAGAATCTCAACCTGTAGAATAAATGATATCAGACAAATATGTCGAACAATTAGGGTTACTGCATATGATTGTGGTGGACAAAATATTAGGAACACTTCTTGGCATAAGCTAATACAGTTCAAGAGCACCAAAAAAAAATTATGATCTCCAAAAATAAACATTTCACTGTGAACACTTTGAAAGATTAAAATAATACAAAAAAATGAACTAAATTACATTTCCCACATTGGTGACCCGTTGTAGCTCGTTTTTGGAGCCCCCCTGCTGGCTGGATCACTTCTGGACACTTAAAAGATCAATACCTTGAAATCCCCCTCCCACCCCCCCGAGCTATTGATCTATTTGAATAGACTTTGAATGCACTTTAATGTAGATACTCACACAAGCTGCAGCTTTGAATGACGCCTTTAAATGCTAATAAACGTTTGAAACCGGCTTCACTGCAAACACTCATATGCATGCATATAAACATGTTGGTTATACGGTAGTTACTTCACAAGCCTCTCGACAGGAACATTTATATCACGTTTTGTCAATATAAACAAACAAAAATAATCATATTTATGAATATGTGGTGACGTATTTTGTGCGTAAAAGTAGGACTATGTATCTTTGGAGATGTATCTCTTCTTAACTGTGCCAAAGGTCGTCTGAATGCGCTCCCAAGTAATAAAGAAATGCAGGCCACATGGGTGTTATGGATAGAAAATGCAGCTCCTCTTACCTCACCGTGCAGCGGTGCATGTCTCTGTGTGTGTGTGTGCTGTAATACAACTAATTATTACAACTTTTAACAGCTAAAATGAACCCTCAGTCAGAAATAGTCGCACCATTGCGCTTCTTCATCTCCTTCTTGTTCGTCTTCTTCTTCTTCTACGTTTTCTGTTCGCAAACCAGCGTTAAAGACACATCCCGCGCCCTACTGTGGCGGAGTGTGTAGATTAAATAAATTAACAAACAAACCAACAAATTCATTCATCAAATAATCAAAGAAAAAACAAAACAACGCAAGGAAATAGTGGTGAACGTTTCCCTTTTATTGCCGCTGTACATTAGAGGCATGGATTTACTTTTTATGCTTTGACTTACTGCCTTCTGTGACAACATCTGTAATGACACATTTAGGCCTCCAGAGGGAGCTGCTAATTCACATTTGATAAGTTAATTAAATGAACTGACTTTTATCTCCAGTTCTTTTTATGTTGTGGGTCATTGGATTTAAGTAAACCCGAGAGGAACATTTTGCATCAGGAGGAGATATCTGGGAACTCTGTGCACGCTTCTAACGTAAATCAAGTGTTAAACGTACATTATGTTTGTCTCTAAGAAGCCAGTTGATCATTTGAAAGCAGATTGTGTGAATAAAAATGTCTATTTAAACGACGAAAAATAATAATTTCTGCATTTTCAAGGTGCAGGGTACGCCTCAGGTCTCATACAACGTGTAATGATGCTTTGGGAAATATAAACAAGCTCCCAAATATAGACACCTTTAATATTAAGGTGTCACTAAAACTTTAAATGCTAATAATTGAATTCTTTAAAGTTTTAGTGACACGGGTGCAGTGTGAGGACAACAGGCCGTATAGATGCATAGTGTCACTTTATTACTTTGTGCTTTATGTTGGTGTATTTGCTGTTTTTGTATTTATAGTTGTTATCTTGTCACATAGACAGTGTAAAAATCTAAAAGTCCAATGACAAAATTTTATAAGCCTAAAACTGAAATAAAATTACAATTGATTACACTACTCAGTCGTGCTCAGAAAATACCATAATATTTGGTTTGTCTGGTTCTCATCCAATTATTTTTTTTATCCCTGATTTTGAATGTAATTCTTAAATTAATAATACATTAAAACACAATGAATTGTCTGAATTGCAGGAAATATGCAGCCTATATGTTTAAAATACTTGCTATTCGTAGTTTAATTTCAGGTTTGTACACTTTTTTATGTGTCTAAAATCAGAATTAATGAGAAATTTATTAAAAAAAAAAATAAAAAAAATTGGTCACTCTTAAACTCTTTAATTTTTATTTTTTTTTATTTTTTTAAGGGCCCCCTGAGGTCCAGGGCCCCCCTGGTTGTTGCGGCCCTGCGGATTCAGGAGAAGGAGGGAGGAGGAAGAGGAGGAGGAGGAGGAGGAGGAGTGTGTTAGTCGGCAGACAGTCAGTCAGGAGGAGGACCGGAGTCCCAGCGGCAGTTCAGGAACGCCTGAGCGGGGAAAAACTGCGTCCAATACGGGGAGAACTCAGAGGGAGGAATCCGCGATGAGTTGGGGAACCGAGCTCTGGGTATGTTTCTCCTCTCTTCGGTCTCACACCGCTCGGCTTTGTTTTGCTTCGTGTTGTGTTTTTTTGCGGCGACTTTTTTTTATTTTTTTTATTATTTTTGTTTTTGGAGGAGGAGGAGGAGGAGGAGGAGGGGAAAATAAAGGTGCCGTGTTACCTTTTGTGTGAAAGGCGGCGAACGACGAGGCTGAACTGGCCGGCTGAGCTTTGATGGCCGGCGAGGTTTAAAAAAAATAAATAAAATTAAATAAACCTAAATCTAATCCGCGGTGCACCTTTAACGGATGTGACAGCGGCGGAACAAAAGGCTGCAGACACACCGGCGGGGCTGAAGGGGAGGACGGGGAGGGGGGGGGGGGGGGTCACGGTGCCTCCTCTGGTTGTCTACTTCGATAATATCCCTGCTGTTGAATGGAGTTTGTTGTTTTTTTGTTGTTTTTTTTGTTGTGTTTTTGTGGCAAGTTGCGAAGTTGTATCCGTCCGGCGTTTGGTGGTGTGTCACACCCTGTTTCTGGCAGGGATTCCCGGCAGCAGGGGTGGAGGGGAGCCCGCCGTCCTGCTCGGTTCTCTCCCCTCCTTTGAAAATTAACCTCAACTTCCCGGCCTGTTTGATTCACTCATTGATGGGCGTAACGTGTCCCTTTGTGTGCTCAGTTATCCACTCTTTTGTCTGAACTTCCCATGTGAGTAGACGGGACTCCTATACATTTTTTTTTAATAACATAATTATATTATGTAACTGCGACGGGATAAATAGAAGTGTTTTTAGAAGATGATCTCTTTTTATATCAACCCCCCCCCCCCCCCCCCCCCCCCCGTCTTATACTATAATTGCTTGTTGCAGCACGTGGTTAAATCAGTGAATATTTATGAAAACAAGGGGTGTTTATCACCTCTGCAGAGTCTCACTATATTTAGATTATAATACGAGATTGTTGCAATTTTAAGCATTTTTCTTATATAAGGGTCTGGAGAACAAAACATATTCATATACTCATTTATTTAATTGATGTAAATAAAAAGGGGTCACAAAACTATGACAGGCTGTTCAATTTCATTAGTTAGCTCTGACAGCATGCGGTTATTTTAATACATATTTGCTGAAATGAGGATTGTTTATGACCTCTGCAGAGTCTCCGTGATGCCATATTATCACCATATTATTGGCTCTTATAAAGTGTTGCTACTTGGTGTCTGTGTATTGATTAGGCAGGTCACAACTATTCAAGAAAGGGCCTGGTGATGATTATTTGACAGTTGACTGCAGCAATTTTGCATCCTTTGAATCGTTTCCATTTATTTGGATAGAAACAGGTGAAAATAACAACCAGTGTTGACTTTTTAATTTTTTTTTATTTATGGTAACATCTCATTTCATCTCCCGCGTCCTCTGTGGTTTAATGGCACATGAGTGGCCCACTGTTTATCTCGGTGGTGCTTAACCTCTGATAATCAACCAACCGCATTTTTGCTGAGTGTCTATTAACATTAAAAGCGTGGATTTATCCTGCTATGGGTACATTTTAGTTTGAAATGAGAAAAAGGAAAGCCCCGATACGTTGGAGGAGGTGATTTGTTGGATTTGCAGTGAAAAGGTGGCCATTTATCTACGTCATCTACGTATAGCTACGTCATCCAGTGCTATTTATATGTGTCAAGGCTCGCTAGCAATATCAATAAAAGGCTCTTTTCTTTATCGTAACTTGTATTATTAAACTATTATTAGGCTTTTACATTATTAGTGGCATAAAATGAAGACAAAAAGACAATTAAATCCCTGGTTGAGATTATTTGTATGGCAATTGATTTGGTCATTTGAATCTGATATTTGGTTTGTGCAGACTTGGTATCGATATAATATTGCTGTTCAAAATACCAAAAGCAATACTCTGTTGAATTGATTTTTTTTCCCCCCCACCCCTATTTTAAATTAGAGTAGTGCTGGGCTCCAGCCTCTCTTTTTTTTTTGGGTGTTGGCCATCACAAGCTGTGTAACCAGAGAGGCAACCAGCAGCATCCTCCCCCTGTGTGTGTGTGTGTGTGTGTGTCCGTGTGTGTGTGTGTGTGTGTGTGTGTGTGTGTCCGTGTGTGTGTGTGTGTGTGTGTGTGTGTGTGTGTGTGTTAGCAGGAAGAGGGAGATGATACTCCTCCAGCTGACCTCGGTGGTTATTATCTGCAGTTTAAAACAACCTAATTTTTTGCTTTCTCAGCCCTTTAAAAGAAAAATGACCACGCTGCTGCAGACAAAGAGATAAGTGTGGGCTCGTCAGAGATTCAAAAGGATTGTGAAATAAAGCACAGACACCGATATGATTTGTCAGGTTTTTTTTTTTTTTTTTTTTTGTGACTCCCATTCATGTTTTTTTTTTTCCATTCAGTTTTTTGTCCTGCTTTTTTTTCTTCTTCCTTTTTCCTGTGGATTGAGTATAAAGAAGTGTGAGTGTACAGTCAGCAGTGTCAGATAGACAGATGGAGAGAGACACTGGCTCGTAAATGGACTTAATATTGGAAGAGAAATATACATACTTGTGAGCCCCCTGTATTACAAATATGACTGAGTCATCATTTATATCGCTAAAATGTAAAAAGAACAATAAAAATATGTTGAATTAACACAGAAAACATTAAAAAAAAGCAATTTCTCACGTTTGAAAAACTAAACCCAGCGGGCGTTGTAGCCTAATAAACAGATGTAGTGCTGCTGGAGCACAGGAACAACACTTATGGAAACACTAAAGTTAACATTTTCTCCTAATCTAATGTCACGCAAGAGAGCCAACAAAGACACATTTGACATTTCATGTGTTTGATTGATTTACTCAACTTGAAGCCTTGTTTTGATCTGCTTCCGTTTGCCCTGCTGAAGTTACTGCAACACTTCCTGTGTCTCTTTCAAATTAAAAGCTCTGGAGTGTTTCAATTGTTGGAAAACCCTTTTCTTCATTTCTTAACAAGGTTTTTATTGTGAAACATTTGCAGGAACGTGTTAAATTGGACACTTTTGATGAATAATCCAAAACAATCGATGAAAATAGCAGATTTATGTAGTTTACTTAATAAAACAAAAGCGATTGAACTACTGAGGCTACATTAACTATTGTGCATAAACTTGACTCGACAGTGGTTACACAGTCTTTAAGAAATTGCACTACACCCCTGCTAATGAACAACATTACATCGTACGGGATTGGCTCTGATGCTTCATCTCTGTGAGGAATAAGTGGGTACAGCTAATGGACAGATAGGGAAATGATCATCATCTTGAACTAATCAATTATTCACTAATACGTGTATCAGTTTAAAGTGAAGTGTACACATATCCTTCAGTTTTTATCCCACAGTTTGAACAGTTCTCTATTTAGATTAGTTTATTTGAAAAAGCTTAGCAATCGCATGCAATTGTAATGGGTTTATATATTTTAGCCTCTCTAATAAGCCAATTAAACACCCCACAAAGCTTTGCAACATGTAAGTAGCAATGGAAGACATCTTGGATTACAGAAAGTTAACATAGAGTTCAACAGGGGACACAAAACGCCACGCTAAATCTTTTGAAAGTGAAATAACGAAGCAAAAATCAAAATGTTACGATATGCCCTCTCTGGCTCAGCATGTGGTTTTTATCTTGTCTCCGTGTCGTCTTTTTCGTCGGTGTCGTAGTGAATCAGAGCACATCGGATCCGCTGAGCGGAGACGTTGTTTGACAGACCGTCATAATCCTCAGCGTCCGCTGATGGGATTAACGTGTTGGCCGTCTGATGTCAGATTAAGGATTATCGTCCAGCAGATAATGCGTTAAACTGTTGATTGGCTGTTGCTGTCCTTTTTGTTTGTTTGTTTGTTTTTTTCCCTGTCTAATCTTGTTACAAAATCCCAGTTTAACCTGGCCCTGTAATTTCAAATGAAACATGACTGGCTGTCTAATAGTAGAGATACTAGTTGTCTCATGTTTGAAGAGGATTTTAAGTCGTATATATGCAGACAAACTGTGGATCTGCTTTAATTTCACTTGGATCCTAATGAGCACTTTTGTTTTTTTTTATTTGTTGATTAATCTCCTTTGGTTTGTAAAAGGCTAGAAAATTGTGAAAACACCCATCACAATTTTACAAAACTCAATGTCAACAATCCAAAAGTGAAAAATATTTATTTTATCGCCGTACAAAACAAAGAAAAGCAGCAAATGTTCACTTTTAAGGAGATATAAGCAGCTGCAGTTGGCTATTTTTCCAAGCCAGGTTATTTTTTGTTGACAAACAAATCTAGTGATACCCATTTTTTTTTTTTTTTTAACTGCGACCCATTGAAACGAAGCTTGTTGGATCTTAGAGAAACAGAACACATTGTTTGTGGCAGAAATATGCTTTCTTTTTTATTTTTTTTCCTTTTTTTTTAAATTTATTTATTTTTTTTACTTTCGATCATCCCGACCCTTGTTTCTGGGGACCTGTACACCCGTTTCATCTCTAAAATTCCATCATTTGCTTTTTAAAAAAAAATATATTTAATAAATAAAAAGCCTCTCAAGCGGCCGGCTGTATTTACCATCCGTGCTTTTGCGCTGCGTTTTGGCTCTCTCCCGGCTTTTTGAGACATTACAAAGCAAGTGAGGAACATCCTATTACCGCGCTGGCTTCCTGCCCTCCGATGCACGCACGCACACACACACACACACACACACACACACACACACACACACACACACACACACACACACACACACACACACACACACACACACATAAAGTAGGAAGTGTTTGCCTGAATAAAAGCTCTGTCTGCGTCCTGCGTGTGCGTCGGTGCCAGGATGCTGCCATGCTGTGCTCTGGTCTGTCTGGGCGAGGTGAGCCTGAGGCCAGCAGAGTGGAGCGGCCAAGTCTCCGACCGAAGGACAAGAGACGGACAGGCGGTCGTCTCTGCTGATCGGCCAAAGTGAAAGGCGAAGGATGAGGGGGAGAGTGGAGAAGGTGCCGAGGGCGGAGGAAGGAGGGGGGGGCTTTAAACGGCCGACTGGACGTATGACTTTACTTTGAAGGCCGTCAGCTGTTAAGTGGAACGGAAGGCAGCGAGCCTCGTCTTCACCCTCTTTCACCGTCATGTGGAAAAGGTTTGTTCCTGCCTTCCTTCATGTGACCCATGGGAGGTGCAGAATACAGGGTGTTGTTGGGGGAGGAGGGGGAGGGGGGTGTAAAATATTTCATTTGTTGTTGTTGTTTTTTTTGCCCGAGGGTTGTTTGTATTATTGGCATCAGGTGGCCGTCGGACTTCAGACGAAGGGTGCTCGTTATCTCCGTGATATTTATGGACTGTAGCCTGCCATATATCAAAGTCTGCTGTGATCCTGTTTTACTGACAGCAGGGAAGCATCTCCCTTGTTTTGTCTCGCTTTATGGGACGACCCTCCCGAGGATTGGGGAACATATCGAATATTAGACGCACTTTTGTTTTGCCGGCGATACAAAAGTAGACATAATTAATTAATTAATTTATCAAGATAAAATGTCAAATATTCATTGGTTTGAAATTCTCAAATTTGCTTTTTTTGTTTTGTTTTTTCTGTTCTGTGTCAGTGTAAATACAAACTGTTAGACAGTTCAAAGTCTGGACTCGGCGGTTAATTTGGACAAACATGAACCGTTTGAAAAGGTCACCTTGAGCTATTATATGAAACATAGAATCAACTGCAGGATGGAGATTTATTGTCCAGTATCATTTGTTTTTTTATGGTGCATTCACTCATATATATGTATATGAGTAACTGTCTGAATGTGGCTCCTCATGAATCTGTTGTTCTGGTGTGTGTTGTATTGAGCTCATTATTTACACACTCTGCTTTGATTGGACAGATGGTTTACGATGTCTCCATATTACATGCTGGTTTTATGTGTCATAGT
Organism: Embiotoca jacksoni; assembly: GCF_022577435.1. Classification (NCBI taxonomy): domain Eukaryota; kingdom Metazoa; phylum Chordata; class Actinopteri; family Embiotocidae; genus Embiotoca; species Embiotoca jacksoni. The sequence goes on from NW_027185329.1 coordinate 2,886,030, forward strand.
TCACTTCCTGTTTTACGGCTCCTTTCCCATTCAGTAGCATTATTTGCAGCCTTTTATTTAAAATTTTTTTTTTTTTACTTTATGCTTGTTGTTTAAACTGATCTGAAGTCTGATTTTCATCCGATTTGTATTCAGAGATCCTTCACGTGGTGGACTATTAAACGACTCTATACTTCTGTTTCTGCTGGAATAAAGACGGCTGCAGCTGTCGCTCGCAATGCACTCGAGAACATTTACTTGAAGTTTAAAACTTTTCCTAACTTCCCCCCTGAGGGGGGACTGAGCGGGACATTTTGCATTGCAAAAAAAAATCTACTTGTCAGCGTTATTGCCTTTGATGGCTACCTTATTGGTCAACATAAGCACCAATACAATAGAATCTGATCCTGCAGTGAGGTGATAAGGGCCCACGTTACAGCCTGCTTGATTCATCGGTCTGGCTGTAGCGAGAGCCTCCTGGATCTTGAACTGGGGGTTCAGCGTTTCCTCGGTTTGTTCTTTGAGCTGGTTTGGGTCAGATTTTTCACACCCAGCTGATGGTTTCTGCCTCCAGCTTTCTTTCCCTCTTCAGCCCATTGTCCTTGCTTTTATATTAGTTAATATAAAAGCAACTCGGTGATAATGAAAATGGTAATTTTCTGCTATAAATCAGTGACCTGAGGCGTTTCCAGTAAAGCACGGAAGTGGTGATGAACACGGAGAATTAACCAGACTTGAAATGAACCCTCTGATATGGACACCGGAGCTCTCGGAGACACCGAGCGGATCTATCTCCGACCTCCCTTCGTTGCGTCCTCTCCGTGGTGGCGGAAGCTCACGTGAGAGGTTTCCTGTTGTTCGGCAGGGCGGTCGTCTGGTTTTCTCGCAGGTCACAGTGGGTGTGAATAAAGCCATGTTGAAGCTGAGGGCGCTGGCCTGGACACGACAAGCTGTTACACCCGCTCCAGCCAGGCTTGTCAACACTTTTGTGTGTGTGTGTGTGTGTGTGTGCGTGTGCGTGTGCGTGTGCGTGTGCGTGTGCATGTGAAGGGAGGTGTTTTTGTAGGTGTGAGTGAGAACATGATGTTAGTCATGGATGTCTGAGGATGATAGTTTGAAACCCACATTGCTGCTGCTGGTGTGTGTGTGTGTGTCTTTTTTAATAAAAACAAATTGTGCTAACACACCTCTCCTAGACACAGAGAGGAAGATGAGGATGGAGAGGAAGGAAAGAGGTGGGAATAAAGACAAGCAGAGGGAGGGAGGGAGGAGGTTTAATAATTGGAGTGGTGGTGGTGGTGGTGGTGGGGGGGTATTTTCATTGGGTGGCACGAGGTGAACCGACGGACTGAGAGACGAGCAGAGTTTACAGACATAATGGACGAGATGAAACTTTTATGATCCCTGTGGGGAAGTTGGTGGTAACAGGATATGTCAAGAATGAATGGGATGTCAGTCAGGGCAGACTTTAGATAAACGGGTCCACGGGGTGCGATGGCACGCCATCATTTACTTTCAAAATAAATATACATTCAAAAGTGCCGAATTTACACCGGACTTAAAACGACTTGATGTTTACGATCTGCGTGAGCTCCACGTCGATGGATTCTACCAATCACGGCTCAACAAATCAGCTTTCAAAGCTAAACCCTGTTAGCACGACGTAGCTGACGGGCAACAAGTAGTGCCAAAACATTCGGGGTGGAGCTCTGGAGTGCGCTTTTGTTCTGGGAGTGAAAGTATGTCGACCACAAATAGATTTCTGACGGTCACGGTTTGGCTCATTATTTATGCGTTCATGCATCTCTTCCTTAAACTGGATTTTCATCGTCTTCCCCCAGTTTCCTTTTTAGCTTCATCGCAGCTGTTAGAGCGGGACGGATCGCACATTTATCATTCCTTATTAGTACGTGGCGTTTGGTAACCGCAGAGGAGTCGTAACGTGACTCTGCACGACCTCGACGCCAGCGGAGGCCTGATGAGAAAAGACTGGAAACACCTGCTGGAGCTTTTTTAACATTACAGTCGCGGAGCTCAGAAATCGTTCACCGTGTTCGTTTGTCTTCCTCTAATAGGCGAGGTGTAATTTTCAGAAAGGCAATAGTGAGATTTGATCTGTGTGTGAATGGTGTTCGGAAAATATCACGGATGACATGAACGAGCAAAAGAAAGCGGTGACAAATTAATTATGGAGTCCAGAGTCGTCCAAAGCTAATTTCACTCTGGAGGACGAACACAACTACGCACAACTACACACAACAACACACAGCCTCCTTCCTCTCGGGGGTTTTCTCATAATTTGTCCCCGCTGCTCCTCTCCGTCCTCTCCGTCCTCCCTCTCTTCCTTCCTCTCGTCCTCCCTCTGGACGCGACCGCAGCTGCATCCAAACCCGGCCAGCTGTTTGGAGAGTCGAGCTCCATCTTGGACTCCATCAACACCTGCCCGCCTCTCGGGCCGCGCGCGCCGACCCCGGAGGTGAAAGCGGGTTTTCCTGTCCCGTCTAACTGGGTCAACGTCATGTGACGTGGCTTTTGTCGGGGTTTCATTGCTGGTGTGAATCCTGCAGTATGAAAAGGATTTATTTGACTTTAACTGTTTGTACACCACCTGGAGCGTTAACATTTATTTTATTTTTTCTTAGAAAGGGAGCGAAAGAAGTCTGGCTTCTTCTTGGATATTGCGGTAGATATTTGCATCAGTCATACCAGTCATAACATGTTATTACTATTTTTGGTCTGCTGTTGCAGCATCAGTGTTTATTATAATGGCTTTCCAGGAAGTAAAAACTGAATCACCACAGACAGAAACGGTTCCAGACCCTCTGAGAGTTGTGGTGCGAGGCTTCGGTGGGATCTGCAGCTGCGTTCTCTGTTGTGCAGTCTCCCAGGAGTCACTCTGTCTGTTTATTAGTCAGTTGCTTTATTAGCCAGCGGATAAAAATGCAAGCTTCAGGACACGTGGAAAACTGGAAGATGTCGGGGAATTTTTCTGGTGATGTTTTTCTTTTTTTTTTTTCTAGGACTCCAACCCAGTCATTACACTAAACCTCTGCTGGATGGCGAGCTGCTGTCAATCTCTGCTTGTATTAAGAGCTCTCAGACAGCAGAATAGAACTGATGTGGTTATGTAATGGAGGACGGATATTTTACAATTAAAGAATAAACTTTATCGTCGTTTTCATATCAGACCTTGACTCCAATTCAGATTTTTCTGCGGTAGGCCACAATTAGCTGATAAAATTAGTCCGTCTCCAGCTAAGGTTTTGATATATGATTAAAGTACTTTTTTAAAGATCCCTTCCAGAAATACATAAAGATGTATGTAAAATATTCCACTTTTGGAATATAATGTGTGTCTGATACCTTTTTTTCTTGTGAAAAACCTTAAAATCCAACTTCTCCTTCTAACTCGTACAAAAAAAAATGCCAGATTCTATAAATATGCAAATATACCTCATTTCAAAATTGTAACTGTTGGACACAAGAAGTCGCATAATTTATTTGTGCACTGGAGTTTTCCAGTTGTGGAATACATGTAGAACAGGATAGACTTTCCCAATTATTTGTGATGTCACAAACCCTGCTCAAAGGCCCGCCCCTTAAAATCTGATTTCCATGGAGCAGAGAAGCCCCTCAGTAGGTGAATATAAAAACAGCCCTTTTGGTTTAAACTCTGTACATAAATCAGTGAAGGTCAAACATTAAACTGTACAACACCACATTTTTGTGTAGACGGGGATTTTAAGTCTTTATTTTTTGGCATTTTTCAATTTATTGGATAGCTTAGGTGGAAATGCAGACAGGAAATGAGGAGCAGAGAGAGAGGGGGGGGGGGCGGTGGTATGACACACAACAATGTGGATGCTGCAGTTATTTTGTATAAAAGCTTTTATTAAAAGCAAAAATGCTAAATATTTTCTGGTTCAACTCTTAAACGTGAGGATTACCCGTTTGTTTCTGACATTTCATTGACCACACAATGAATCAGCTATTTAAGAATGTAACTCGTACATGAATCGGTAAAAAAAAAAAATAAATAAATAAATCATCAGTTGCAGAGTTCAAAAAGTTGCGCATTGGCGGGTGTCTGTTGTTTAAAACTGCCGTGAAGTTAAAGTTGTTGTCATGTGGCGCCTGTTGGAAAACCTGCAACAACATTTAGAGTTGGACTAGATGTCCTCCGTCTGATGTCCTTTAGTTGTTGTGTACTAAACACATCAGCTGCCGGATAAACCTGCTCACCTGCCTGCACTGATGCTATCTGGTATGTGAATGGACACAAATATTGAATTGCTTATTGGCAAAAAGCCTCAAACACAAAACGCTGAGCAACTCGTCCTTTCACTTTAAATTGAAGTGATCTGTATCCAAGTTATTATTACTTCTCACCGGGCCTCTTTCAAACCAAGCGATATCCGCCTTTGACTTGAGTTGAGCAGTTTTAAGCGAAACGTAAATAAATCTGTGGTCGTCCATCAAAAAAAAAAAAAAAACAAAAAAAAACTTCTCACGGTGGGTGCGGGCCACATCTACGAACCGACCAATCGGAATACAACAGGAAATGACTCTATCGTTTGGGGAAGAAAAAAGAAAAAAAAGAAACCCGGTTTGATAATCACGTGTCCCTCAAAGGGACGGGGACTGAGACGGAGGTTTTAATAGACCCGTCTCGCCCAGAGTCACATGCACTAAACGTACACGACTGTTGTTCCATCGTAGGCACATGGAGAATAAATCAAGCACGAATGAATCAAGCACCTTTTTGTCCCGCGGTTTGTGTGTGTGTATTCATGTGAGTAATGACCAGCGGAGGGAGGGGGGGGGTTGTTTGCCACATGATGATAAACCATTAGCCCCCTCCGTATCCCGTTGGCGGTAATTGCGCCTCTCGATCGCCGTGGCAACACTCTTCATCTCCTCTGCCCGACCCCTTTTACCCTTCTCCCTCGGGATCGCATCCATAATTGTCCATCACAGATACTTCTATGTAAGGGGGTGGGTGGTGGAGAGTGGTGGGTGGGGGTGGGGTGGGGTTTCCCACAGTGGCCGAGATAAAATGGGAAGTCTTTAAAAAATGGTTTTAATGTCACGGGGCCTCAAATAGACTTTAGTGCTGCGGACATGCTGTTTGGATACGTTTTCTCTCAGGGGCCCAATAAGGGATGATTTTTTTCTTCTGCGGTTTTGCTTTTGAGTTAAACTGAATGCAACACTTTTATTTGTGAAGTGTGTTAGTCAAACAGCGCAGCTCGTCATCCATTCTTTAATTTGAGATACCGAATAAGGTTAAACCAGGGTTTCTTATTGATTTCTTGCATTTTTTTTGTCTTGACAGTTAAGGTGACATTTTATCATGTGAATTTGAGTTTTATTCTCAAAAGCATGGAGTGAGCTCCAAATGGATTTTTTTTTTTTTTTTTTTTTTTTACAGAAATGTTACTTTCCAACCCGTTTAATTCAGTTAATTGTGAACATTATTAATTCCAGCTATAGATCCATTTACTTGCCTTTTCTGAAACATTAATTCAATCACGTAACATATTTAACTCAACATACGTTCGGTAACATTGAGCGACGCATGTAACATTACTCGGGTAAAGTTACGCATCTTAACCCACAGAAGGATCTTTTCTTGAACCTAACCATGTGGGTTTTGGCCTTTTTAATCAACCACTCAACAACAAATCTATAAATTATCGTTTCGGCCCTTTGAATTCGTTTTTCATCAACAAAATATGAGGGGGAACAAGAAAATGTGGAGTTTCCGGTGGCACCAGCATCAGACCCTCGTGGTTAAAGACTCTGAGGACTATTTTTCTTACAACTCTGGACTTCCAGGAGTCATCTCCAAAGGTTCCTGTAGATCCCCTCTGCTGATGTAGCAGTCAGCGCTGTGTACAAGTAACACAAAGGACGTATCTGTGGTGCGTTCTTGCCGTTGATAAGCGTATGCATGGGAAGCGCTGGCTCCTGTCGGGAATTTTGTCACTTTGCACACACCATAAATAAACACCATCATGTGCAGGAGGGTATATACATGGGTCAAGCTTAACTAGGACAGCCCCCCCACCCACCCCCCCACCCCCGTCTAACATACAGCCTGTCTGCTTGTGAGGAAACAATGTTAATTCTACTTTTCCCAGGCTGTTTATTTGGCCAACGAAGTTTCAGAGCCCAATAAAACTGCTCTGTGTTGCCTTCGCTGTCTCTAGCTGCTCAGCATGGAGGGTTGCCGGTTACCTTGGTAACCTCAGGATAAAGCACGCACTGTCACCCCCCCCCCCCCCCCCCCCACTGGTTACAGTATAATATGTCAGGTAGTCAAGAGAGCAGAAGAATGCATGTTGACATTACTGAACAGCGGTCGACCTCCGAAGTCAGAAAAGATGATTTTTTTTTTTGTGTGTGTAAACGAGCGATGAGGATTTCTTGTCGTTTTAGTTGGAAAGTGCCTTCAAAGAGATATTTTTTTTGTCCCTGACTACCTGACCTGGACTTGAATCGCCCAAATCTAGATCGCAGAGACTCGAGTGCGGCGACCCGTCCTCAACGAGACGCCAACAAAAGCCTCCAAACAGGATTCAGATTCCTGCAGTCGTTTGTGAACCAATTTAAACCTACTCCGTGACCGTCTGTTGTCTCCCACTGCCGACTTTAACAAACACGACTCTGTGTTGATCTAGTCTGCGCTCGACATTGTTCATTTATACCCTCTTCACTTTTGTACACACAAGGATGCACACGAAGGGCTCACAGTCGTCAAAGTTCACCTGATTCTTGTCATTATTAATAATTGAGATGACCACAGGATTTTCTCGACATGTGAAAATGTGTTTTCTGAACGGATGACTTATTGCTGGGCTGTTGTAATACACTTTAATGTTGTGGCTGTGTTTTGGTCATAAAAGCTGAAGTTATTAGTTAATCCACATGACACGCATTCACAGGGAAGCACGCTGGCGCACCTCTATGTATTGTTCTCCACCTTTTAAACATGCAAACAGCAAAGGGAAGAAGGGAGGAGAAAAAAAAAGAAGAAGAAAACATGAACTTGGACCGAGCAGAGAGTCGAAAATGTCACATGACGAGGGTGGTCATGCTCCGTCGCTCCCTGCAGGAAGTTGAAGGCCCGTTCTGCATGCTTTTATTTATACTGTGGTAAAGACTTATCTGAGGAGATGTTTCCACTGAATGCAGGCAGTTTTTCACTTCAAAAGCTATTTAAAGGGATTTTCCGCTGGATATAAGGGAACACTGGTAATGTTGTCGGGAATATTCCAGTGACAACAGTCACTGAGACTCTCTTCATCTGTACTGAAAGGGGATTGCGTGGGGGGTGTTTATGAAGTGTCATCCATTAAAAAAAATAAATCGTAGTGTGTTTATCGACTTTAACGTTAAAGGAACAGTTCAGCATTTTATGGCAAACTTTCCAAGAGATTGTTATCACTCGCATATCGTAGCTTAGCTCACCGCAAAGGCTGGAAACGGAGAGACGCGGCTAGTTGTCTCCTAAAGCGCACATATTAACACGGCGTACTGTTACACTGTGAAACCACAACTCGTTGTTTTTACTCTTGGAATTTTACTTCTTTTTCCGCTTTTTTTTTTTTTTTTTTTTCCCCCCCGACAAGTCTTTATGCTAAGCGAATCGATTTCCAGCTGAAGCTTCCCTCGTGACTCTCTGCGGGAGAGCTGAACTGTTCAGCCCGACCTCGTTGACTCAGGAAATGGTACGGTTTGTCTGCCGGGGGGGGGGGTTGTTTCACCGGTCACTGTGCGTACTTGGATGTGAACGTGTTTATTTATGTGTAGTTTTACCCGACACCTGCTGCTGCTGCTGCTGCTTTGCTAGTTAGAGGTCAAACTATCAGAACGGAGGTCGAACACGTTTAATTTTGTTTCCCCCCCCCCTCCCGTGAATGAGAGATTTGCGGTTGTTAGTGTTGAATGCGCTGAAACTGACGTGATGTATTTGTTGTCTGAAGAAAAGCGCCAGCTGTGAGCACTCAAACCGAGTGTCGACCGCACTAACCAGCGTGAACACTGCGAGGGGAAGGTGTCACGGTCAACACACACACACACACACACACACACACACACACACACACACACACACACACACACACACACTGTAATTATGGCACTTGAGTCAGCGGTTAGATAACTGGGATCTTGTGGCTTTTTTTTTTTTTAGATGAATGATGTGTGTGTGTGTGTGTGTGCGTGTGCGTGTGTTAGGATAGGAGGGTGGTGCTAATGGATGGATCTAAATCTATATCTTAAGCATATCAGCGTAACAGCTTGTCAATTTGTCCTTCCCCAGTATTTCAAACAAAGCTTTTACAGTAATGACAAAATATTGCTTTTATAGCGGCAGAGGGAAAATTTATGATCTCAAAAGACTTATTAAAGTTAAGGATTTTATGTCACCATAGAAATGTTCCTTTAATCATTAACCCAGTCTTCGTAATTGTCTGCTCATAGAGATGTGGCGTAATGTCGGTCTGGACAGGAGGTGCTGGTTTGGGAGTGGCTAATTAGGTCAAACTGTTACACAGTCTGCAGCTTTGGTTTTAGTTTCTTCATAACAATTTGCGACACGTGTGCTTCTGTGTATTTGTGTAAAAGACATCAGTGGTGAATGGAGGACGGCAGGCGGTGCTTTTCTGCACATTTCAGCTTGTTTAACAGGTCTTTTGATAAATTACTCTTATTACGAGCCCAATTTTTTTTGTCGAGTGTTGTCAAAAAGCTATATATTTTTACACTTAAGTGATTTTTTTTTTTCATTTTGTAACGCGGCAAATACACATCATGCTGTAGACAAGTGAGAGAAACTGATTTCACAAAACAACTGAAGGACTGATGCGCTGAAAAAATAAATAAATCTCAACCGTAAATACGTTCTGCTGCTCTGAACTAAACCTGTAAAACATCCATCGCCGCCCTCTGCATCTCAACAGCTGACCACACCCAGTGTTTTTATTAAACATAAAGCCTCAGGCTATTAAAGCTGATAACTCATATAGTTGTGTAATAACGGATGTTGGGTTCATGTGGAAATATATAGCGGTGCTGTAACTGTATCGCCTTGTTTCCTATGTGTGTGTTTGTTTGTAAATGTTAGCAGAAAAGCTTCCTGTTGGACTCCATCCAGCCCACCACAGCAGAAAACACTGTTTTTCTGCTGTGCTTTGATTGCAGTTTGTGTGCGTAGCCTTTTCAGACCCGATGTTTTTTTGTTGTTGTTGTTGTTTTTTTTGTGAACTGACGTCATCCCGAGACGCGTGCGGCCGCTCAAACTGAAGCGTGTTTAATGAAAGGGAGTCCTCATCCTCCTGTCCGAAAGAAGACGGTTTTCCTTTGCCGCAGTCTTTCGGGATCAGACGGTGACCCGGGGGAAGTCCGCCGGTCGACCCCGGTTCAGATCGGAGACGATGAGGGTCGGACGGAGGGTGAGACGAGCTTAACGGGGTCCTGATCAAAGTGGCTGTCCCACATTTACCGGTGAAAGCAGGGAGGAGTGAGCGAGAGTCTGGGAGCTTCTTATTTGGAAATGTGAAGATGACTGCAGTCATCTGAAGCACATTTTTGACGGTCTGTCTGATCACTTGAACGAATTAAATAATTGAGAGATTTTGCACTGTGCTGTAGAAGAAGAAGCTACTTCATAAAACTGGTTGCTTCATTTATATATTTATTTAAATCGAAGGTCGATTTTAGGACTGAAAGTAACAGTTGTTTTTTTTTGAATGATTGATAATCTGCTGATTCATCATGAATTGAATTATTAATTAATCATTTCATTTTTGGTCTATAAAATGTAAGACAATGGTGAAAAGTCTCATTTTTCTCAAGTACAAGTCTTCAAATCACTTATTTTGCCCCACCGAGCCAAAAAAATATTTGATTTATCATCATAGACAACAAGAGGCTTGAAAGATAAAACTAAAACCAAAATTATTTTTTTTTATTTTTTATTTTTTTATTATTTTATTTTAATATTTTGAAAGCATGAAGCTGATTGAGCATCTTCAGACATCCCAGTATGCTGCAGATAAAACGAAACGTACAGCTGTCATATCTGACCTGACTTTAATGTTGGACGGCCAGCCAGTTGGACCGTCTGGATAATATTGTTTCCTTTTGATCTTTGGACAGAGACGGATAATTTCATTTATGGCGGAGGCTGGTGGACAATCGTCTTTCTAGCAGTCGAAGTTAACCGACGCCATGTTTTAAATCAAACCGTGGTCGACCTGCGAGTGTTCAGGGTCCGTGTTGGCTCAGCAGAATCACTTCCTGTCTCCTCTGAAGCACCAATATTAACATTTCTCTCTTAGCGTCACCACGTCAACAGCAGCTAACATTTAAAAGACGTGAAAACCGTCATGAGACGGACTTTGTGGAGAGCTGGGTTGCGTCCCTTGCTTGCTGGGACATGATCATGTCTGAATTAGATTGATATCCAATCATCTTCCTCTTCCTGTCTCTTTCACCCTCTCGTCTAACCAGTCTTGTCAGGTTGTGTGTGTGTGTGTGTGTGTGTGTGTGTGTGTGTGTGTGTGTGTGTGTGACGCAGCAGGGGAGCAAGACAATAGAGGAGATCAGGAGATCAGGTTGCGGAAACCTGATTAGCCCGCCTCCAGACAGCAGCGCGCAGGTGTGAGTTGTGTTTTCCTCAGACAGGTATTAGATACTACGTGAACGGCCTGCAGTCAAACACTCGCCAGTTATTTCTGCCATCGAGAAAATAAATCCTTGAAAAGACTCAAAATGAATGACTCTTCTTTTTTTTTTTTCTTCTTCTTTTTTTTTCTGCATCCGAGGAGAGATATTTCCAGGGCAAAAGTTTCCACCACAACCTCCTTTGGAAACATCTTAGTTGCTTATTTTGCGTTGTCCTTGGCACACGGCGAGAGACGATTTGTCCTATTTTTACGTATGTTTTCCTAATGTGTGTTCTCCCCTTTAGAGACGTTACATATTGCTTAGTGCTCTACTCTTGCAGTGATCCACCGTGCTCGTCCGAGATATTTGACTGTTGGAATATAATTGGTTTCCGTCTTTGTTAATATTTACGTTTTGACAAAGTTTTGCACAAACTAGGATCTTATTGAAAATGTCACAACACGTTTATGTCACTTCTGAAGTCCAATACAGAAATGAACTGCCGTTGCTCTCTCACATTAAAACACGTTAAGGCTTGTTGTCGTCTTTCGACATCGACCATCAGCTATAGAATCACTTGTTGTTCCGTTAATATAAAAGAAAAAAGGAAAAAAAAAACATCTGCCTGCACAGACAGTGTCTATTGTGGTCACATGACAGCGACGACATCATCTGTGGTCATTATGCACACACGTGTGCACTCTGCTACCCGGATGCCATTCTTCCCTGAGTCAGCAAAAAGGCGTGTTACATGACCGTCACTGATTTATGGTTTTATTTTAACAGCAACTTCCTCTTTTGTGACTTTTTTTTTCTCTTCTTCTTCTTCAGTTCTTCCTTAAACCCGCGCGTTTAGCAGGTTTAAGGACGGGAGTGGCCACTAAAGCATAATATTTATTTGTGAAAAAGATATAAAAATGTTGTTTCCGAGGCAACGTTCACCGGATGTCCCCTGTGCAGATACCGGGCCGAGTCTGGTGGTTGTTCTCAGCGAGGCAGCGTCAGGTTAATGTTTGACTGACCGAGTCCGACTCAGACGCCTCGTCGTAGCTCTCGTTGGCTCACCGGCTGCAGAGAAAGTAGCTCCACAACCAGAAAAGAAATCTTTGTTTAAACTTCAAAGAGGTCAAAACTCCAGCGACGCCCGCAGTACGTGGAGCAACTTTAATATTTACTTTAATATTTCTGCTGCTGGCCTTTCATCAGGGTCAAACTTCATGTAGACAAAGACACTGTGACTTTTATACCACGAGATTGCTGCAACACAAACATTTCATTTCATTCTTTTGTTATTAGATTATTAAACGTGGATACGACTTTTCTTTACTTTGGACTTTCTGTGGAATGCGAAGCGCCAGACGATTCTTCTGTAAGCGCCGCACAGCTGTGAGCAGGGTGTAAATCACTGCAGTGTGTTTGAGATAATTATCCAATTTGAACAGGAAACAACACGCTGGCCGGAAAACAAAAAGCTTCCGCTATTACACGAGAGGAAGAAACGCGCACCTCGGCTGAACCGTTTGAAGTGAAGTAGAGGAATGCGTTGGCCGTCGCTGGAAGACCTCACAGGAGCCCTTTGCAACAACTCCTCCAACCCCAGGCGACGATATCGCTTGTTTGTTCGCACCCTCGAATGTGTGTTTCTTAAATTCCCCTGGTCGTTCGGCACAAAAGCTACAAGTTCAGAGAAAGATGATAGTTGACGTGAAACATGTCGTGCTTCAAAGTCGATACTTCCGTAAAGTTACGCAACCTTCGTCGTCATCGTCTCGACTCGGGAAGCCGGCAGTCGCATCGAACCGTTCGTCCAACCGGCGTCCAATAACAAGGAAAAACAACGGGCGGACAAACGTCTTCTGAACGCAAAACGGTCGTTATTCATGTGACCACTAGAGGTCAGTTAACTTTAAAATTAAATAAGCGTTAAAAAAAAAATAACCTCTTTTTCTGGATTTAAGTGTTAAACATGGAGTCGGGGGAGGGAACGTCTGCAGGAGTGACTCGGAGCTGACCGTAATCCACGAGACTCGCTATCTGATTTATTTTTAATCCACTGAAATGAGCTATAATTTAAAGAGCTATGAATCACGTATTTTCTCTACAGTTTGTGTGGTCAGCCAGTTAGTGAGTTGCAGTTGAGCATGGTTTCAGTTTCCAAAGACAGAAACTTAGAATAATAGATCGGGCAAGGCAAAACAAACACTGACTGTGTGTGTGTGTGTGTGTGTGTGTGTGTGTGTGTGTGTGTGTGTGTGTGTGTGTGTGTGTGTGTGTGTGTGTGTGTGTTTGCAGGGTGTAAATAAAACAGTGTAAACAGCTCATTTAAACTAAAGTAAAGAAAACACTGCTGTGAACGTGGGTCATGTTGGATCGAGCGCCAATTAGCAGCAATTAACAGCTATAAAACTGGAAGTCAGCAATTTTCAAGGCTGCGTGAGATATTTAAGAGTTTCAAAGACATTAAGAACAAAAAAAAAATTATGCTGTAGTCTGAAAATTACCTGTTTGACCTAGAAACTAATAACCAAAATTAGATATTTTGATATGTTAAAATAACCAGAAAAACATCTAATCATCATCATTTAGGAGTTGAAACGAGAAATATGGGCAAAAACTGAAAAGGAAGAGGAAGAACAGTGGTTCTTGGGGAAAAAACACAACAAAATCCCAATTTTGCACAATCGTTGAGCTGTTTTATTCTAATTTTACACTTACTGCAGCTCCGTTTTCATGGAGAAATCCCAGGCGATTTAAAAATAGGTCCAAAACTCTGAAAATGTGTATTTTTTTATTTTTTTTTTTATTGTTGGTTGTAAAGCAGGAGAGTGTGTAAGAGTGCAGGTGAAGGGAGGTGAAGCGCTGCAGCGTGCTTATCCATTTATCAAACCCTTGAACACAGAATTAGGTTAATGGGATTGGAGGGTTCTCCGCTGAGTGCTCGCTGGGGAATCTGTGCTCAAAAAAAGAAAAAGAAAAAGAAATCCTGTAGCAGCTGGTTTGTAACCAGTTGAAGAAGCTGTCCTTTCTGCTGCCTGCAGCGCAGTGCGGGATTCGAACCGGCAGCACGCCGCTGCTCCTGTCTGCTTTTACCCTTAGATGGCAAACGGAGACTTTTCAGCACAACAACCTTGTAGCTACAAATCCAAGTCTATTCAAATCCAGATGCTCTCAGCAAGTAAAAAGCAAAGTGTGTGTGTGTGTGTGTGTGATTTACTCAGGTATAAACTATGTGTGCTTTAAGGAGTTGAAGGTCAGCTCTTTGAACTGTGAATTGTTTTTGTTTTTTTGTCCGATCAGCTCCCCCCTAAATCCAAAAGTAAAATTTTTAATGAACGCAGTTATTATAATCTGTGTATATAATTGCCTCACAAGTTTATAGTTTCATACCCGGGTTAAAGGAATGTTTGATGGGGAAAAAAAATATATAAACTGACAATATAAAAAATATATATAATACACACACAAAAAATAATATATATATATATATATATAAAAACCCTGTAGTGTATCTGGTATATCTGTGTGATTTGTGTTTATCACACACACACACACACACACACACACACACACACACACACACACACACACACACACACACACATCCAGGCCTGTTCTGCTGTCCAATTTTCTTCCTGCTTTCCTCTTGTTTTCTTTACCTCCCCTCTTAAAATCTCTCTCCAATCTCCTCCTCCTCCCTCACACTCCATCCTCAACATCCAACACACACACACACACACACACACACACACACACACACACACACACACACACACAAACAAACAAATCTTGTCTAGTCTTCACCATCACATTCTTGGAGGAGGCTCTTGTTTTGTTGGGGGGGTGTTTTCGAGGAGCATAAACTCAGATCCATACACACACACACACACACACACACACACACACACACACAAAACACACACACACACAAAACACACACACACAGTGCAGACGGAGCCTCGGGGTCTTCAGTGATGCCAGTGTTTCAGACAAGTTGACATTTCCCACCCAGTGTCTGCCATGTGTGAACCTGTATGTGTGTGTGTGTGTGTGTGTGTGTGTGTGTGTGTGTGTGTGTGTGTGTGTGTGTGTGCTCGCTGCTCTTGAATGCTGTAGTGTGTAATTAGTCTATTGTCCTCGCAGCATTTTCTATACTAATTAACCCTGCCTTCTCCTGTGGAATGCTCCCAGCCCCTTCGGGCTCTCTGATTGGCTCTGGAGGAGCCCTGTCTGGCCGTCTGATTGGTTATCAGGGTGCACAGAAGACAGTGTTAGAGCTGGAATGTGCACACAGGGCGTCTTCAGCCCTTCTCGTCTGGGAGATAAATGACTAAATTATTCTCCCGCCCTGAGATCGAAGCTCATTAAAGCAGAGCAGTGGCTTTGTCAGTGGGAAACACAGCACCAGCAGATCTGTGACCCATTTTTGGATTTGAATCTGGGAAGGAAATGGATTTCTTTGTCTGCCAGTCACGGTGGCATGTGTCTGAAGAGGCATGTGCCGACATAACAATTATACAGTTTAGTTTTAATGGTTTAAATTTACTAGACTTTAAAGGCAGATAATGATATAAATGATTCAAATAAAATAATGATACATTCGTTGCTGTTCTACTTAAATGTTAAATGCGAAATGTTATAAATGCATAAAATAAATTTGATATCAACTTTGTGTTCATAAAGAAGTGTGCTGAGTGTTGAAAAATAATCGTACTTTGGTTGACGCATCATTTGATGGTTTCCCTTTTAAAATGACATTTTTGTACTTCTGCCTGAGAACCTGAGGACGCTATGCCCCGCCCATCCGTGTTAGAAACCTTACTGCACCCCAGGCCTGTCAATCAAACCAGACACGCCCCCAAACATACCGCTTTTTGAGGGCTAATATCTAATTAAGGATGTAATTATTTTTAGAAGGACTGCGAGAAACCAGATCATGGCACCATAATGACTGGTGGAATTTCTTTGGACTTTGTTGGTGTTTGAATGGGAGTCTATTGGAGTCATTGTTTTTTTTGTTGTTGTTGTTTTTTGGACCCCTAGTGGCCCTCAGTGGTATTGCACTTAAATCCACTTCCACACTGGCTCCACTTTTCAGACCTGGAAGCTACTTCCATTTTTACATACAATCTGTGGTGTGTTCTCTGGTCAGTTAAGTAAAAACCAAAGTATCATAGATTATTTTTATGGGCGCTGCAGTCGACAAAATTAGGGCATAAACCTTTCATTCATTGGTATAATTTAAAAATATGTATATTTCATATATTATTGGGGTTTTTATCTATTGTCTTTACTAATTGCAAGAACAAAAATATCGTCATTCTTTTGGGAGCCAAGAGAACACGATCTGTCGAGGTTGAAGCCACTTTTAAATAATCTGTAGGCGTACTTGTATGTTTATCTCGTGGGCTGATTATGTAGGAATTATAAGACGAGTACTGTATCAGTAGCCACCGCTGGCCTACTTATTTTTATTCAAGATCAGGGGAAGTGAATGGCAGGAAAAATGAAACACCGGACTGCGTGAATAGAAAAGTGTCGCTGCGGTACAGGTGCAGAGCAGATTGCAGCTCCCACTTTTCATCCCCGGGAGCTGAGAGACCGGGAGCCCGAAGATGCTGTCATTTCCCCAGTGAGCCCGTCTACGCTCAGCTTGCCACAAACTACAGAATGAGCTCATACTCTATTACTTATTCATAGACGCCGTCACACAGGCTGACGCAACCACAGACAGACATGCTGCTGCTGCTGCTAAAAAAAAAAAAAGGAGGCGGACAGGCTGTGGATGAAGGGCCAGGCTGGTAGGCATTTACCAGATGCAAGCAGACGGGCAGGGCAGGGCGTAGATTACACTGACCTCCTCCCCCCCAACAAAAATAAAAATTCACATTTAACATCCTGCAGATCAGCTTCTTACTGTTTCACATCTTTTTTTCTTTTTTTTTGGGGGGGGGGGGGGGGGGGGGGGATCTTTGTGTTTGAACAACAAAATGTGCTAGAAAGCTGCCAGGAGGTCTTAAAGAGACCAACAGAGGCTCCATTTTCCATCTCGCTGCTGTTTTTTTTTTTAAAAACACGCTGGGCTCCTTTTTGTTTCTCTCAGCAGCAGCAATTTGTGAGACGATTGTTAAACTCGAGACTGCTTTTTTTTTTGGACCGGCGGCGCTCTCTTTTGTTTTCTGGTTTTTGAATCGGCCACATTTTCTCCCACAGTTTACAGTGGAAATCTGACCCGAGTTACAAGCCGAGTTAAATACTTCTAGCAGTCTTCAGTGAACAGCGGTCCAACAAACATGGTGAATTTCACTTGTTGTGAAATGCATCTCGTGATACTATAGCTTACATATGAGGCGTTTAGGATACGTCTGTTAATTGTAGCTACAGAGGACAACCTGGGTTACACTTTCCCCTCTAAACTGCATGAAAGGTAAAGATTTGTGTTATGTCATTTTTTTTTTGTTCTAAAATGAATTTAATAAAATTGGTGCAGGAAAAAAAAAAAGGTCATTCAGGAACCAATATCGAACATTTTTTGAACTACACTCATCCTGAGTTGATTGGTGCTCCGACGATGGGATTAATGCAGATGTTATTGTAGATAATGTCACTACTAGTTTGTATGTTGGAGCCACTAAACCAAACATTTTGTTCATCGACTTCCGTCTCCCGACAGCTTGTTTTTCTCCGTACGCGTCCGTGTCACGTGGCCGCAGCTCAAACACTCGGTGATGATCGGCCGTATTGTTGGAGAGTCTCTCTGCTCCTCTTTTGTGTTTTGAAGAAAATGACTAATGGACAATCAAGGTCAACTGTCTCGCACACAGTGTCGCATTTCCCTTGGCGATCCTTATGTGCTCCAGTTTGTGTTGACACACACACACACACACACACACACACACACACACACACACACACACACACACACACACACACACACACACGTTCCTACACAAAAGGCAGCCCAAAGCGTGCAGAGCGGTAGCTACGGCTGCACACTCGATGGATATTATGCGGTTACAGGATTATTTCCTGTAAATGTGTGTGTGTAACGGTGTGTGTAACGGTGTGTGTGTGTGTGTGTGTGTGTGTGTGTGTGTGTGTGTCAGTGTGCAGCCGGATGCTGGATATTTGGCTGCCAGAGAGCAATGTTGAACTATGTGGTTGGAAAATTTGAAAAACATATGTAAATATTGTAAAATGCTGATTTCTGGCATTATAAAAGGGGCCATCCTGCAGTCCCGTCTCTAATGCAGTTCTTGTTGGCAACACACGTTAATGATATTATATACAGTCAGTTAAATGAGTGATTTATAAAGAGTTGTAAGATGATCACCTTCCTCTGGAAGTTCCTTTAAGTGGGCGAAAACATTCAAATGTTTCTCTGTTAAAATACAAAGGGCTTTGCATGACGTGTATGTATGTACGTTAAAAAAGTTTTTTTTATGTTTTTATTTTGAAGACTTCATAGTAGATATGTTCTCTAAGATGACAGTTTAAAAAAAAAGAAAAAAAGAAGAAGATTATTATATCTGACTGTAAATGTAATACTTCCAGTTTCCAGAGCCGGCCTGCTGGGACGAGGGTGGAGATTGTTTGATGTCAATACAAACAGGCATCTGACAACAAACCAGCTGCTATTATCCCTCTGTTTGTGTTTGTGTGTGTGTGTGTGTGTGTGTGTGTGTGTGTGTGTGTGTGTGTGTGTGTGTGTGTGTGTGTGTGTGTGTGTGTGTGTGTGTGTGTGTGTGTGTGTGTGTGTGTGTGTGTGTGTGTGTGTTCAGGGGACTGTGAATGATTGTGTTTTTCCAGTTGAGCGGAGACATTGTCGCTGACACAAACAATCTGACACCAACAAGATCGAGATTTCTTGTTGACGTCTTGATTCACTAAATTGGCACGACGGTCCGGACGCACGAGAAGGTTTATGTTAATGATAGGATTTATTAATCACTAGAAAGTGAAGGTGAAAAAAAGATCTCTCGACTGATCTCCAGCTCTTCTTTGGGCTCCCGATCGAAGTGCTCAAATAATCTCGATGTCTGATGATGGAGGAATGAAAGAAATTATATTTGTTAATAACTTTGAGAATCAAACAAGACATTTTCATAAGATGCACTTCAACTACTGTATGCATACTCACAGAAAAGAAAACAAGACGACAACAAACTCAATGAAAGCGATCCATTCTTCATCATTGATTTGTGAGGATAGTCAGGCCTTTGTGGCATCACATAATGTTGCACCGATTTCTCCCAATGGGAAGCAAATTGGTCCAATTTTAACTGACAAAAGCTGTTATCATGTGAACAAATCACCCGCCAAAATATCTGCAGCTTTAATTATTTTACTCAGGAATGAACATATTTCCGTGCCCTCTTGTTTAACACGGGTTCTTCTGTCCAGCAGCAGTAGTGGAAAAGAAGTAAGAAGTAAAAAAAAAACTGACGAGTGATCTAACCGTGAATTTTAACCCCTAATTTGTTTTATGTCTAAAATTTTATTTTGTTGTCTTTTCTGTCCTTCAGGACCAGTTTGACAATCTGGACAAACACACTCAGTGGAGCATCGACTTCCTGGAGCGCTACGCAAAGTTTGTCAAGGAGAGGCTGGACATAGAGCAAAACTACGCCAAGCAGCTACGGTACACACACACACACACACACACACACACACACACACACACACACACACACACACACACACACACACACACACACACACACACAGGCTTTCACACCCTTTCTGTCTCTCTTGTACACACACTGTAAAATCCTTTGATACCCTGGATGTCACAGTTGAGCTATTTTGCATCTGATCAGACTCATTTGAATACAGCATCTCTCGGGACTGAATCCCCGTCTGATATTTATATATATATATATACAGCTGCACATATTTCATTTGGGATGACGGCTCATAGGATGGACAGCGAGGTTATGTAATGTGGAAGGACAGCGATGGTCTCGCTTGGCCGGCGCTGAGCAATCATTGGAAATATCAGTTTTATTGATATAGTAACAAATCACAACTTCAAGTCCTCTCAAAGCGGTGAACACAGTACTGGGTTTTGAGACCTTGCTGAATCCCTCTTCCCTGCAGGCATACCTGGGTCTCTTGGGTCAAACTTCTTTCAAGCTTGACACAAGAGTTAATTAAAGCATCATTTTAGTGGCCTGTCTTATTGACAGAAAAAGTCAAATCTGGGTCGAGGCCGATGGTAAATATTGGCCAATACTGCTGGCGTCCCCAAAAGTATTAATATATTTTGTCAACAGTCAATCCAAGTAAATGCAACCCCTGTGGAAAACAGCCCAAAAAAAAAAAAAAAGTCACTTTTTAAAATTTTTTTTTTATAATTTCAGCTAAGTATTGAGTTTTTTTTTTAGACACCACACATCTGTCAGGACGAGCCATCGTCAGGCTGATGTTGTGCCGTGTGTTTGATCTCAGAGTTAATCACTGGACTCACCTTCACGCTCCAGATTTAATAACATCAATGCTCAGCAGTGTAAAACTTTGAAATATGACGTGGAAAACATTTTTTTTTTGTGATTTCTTGCTCATTCAAGTGTTTCAAAGCTTCTCCGCAACCCAACAAGCACAAACCCAGTAACCCTCATTTAAAAAGCAGCCGAGTCCCAGCGGTGGCTGATGTGTGATTTCAAAGGGAGGAAATCTCTTCTGAATACGTAGCGCGCACGCACACACACACACACACACACACACTGCTGCAGGTCTGAAGAATGATCAAAGATACAATTGTGTTTGTGTGAAACCGTGTACATGTTTCACCAATAAATGTTTCAGAAACACTTACTGTATTTTCTTCTTTTACTGTTGATGACATCACACACACACACACACACACACACACACACACACACACACACACACACACACACACACACACACACACACACACACATTCCTCTGCTCTCTAGTTAAATCATTAAATCACTGTAGTGTGTATTGTCAGAGCCTGAGGGAACGGACAGGCAAAGACTTTGATGTTTAAATCTTTGATTCATCTTTAATAATATACTGGGATCCCCTCGCTTTCTTTGTCTGTGTGTGTGTGTGTGTGTGTGTGTGTGTGTGTGTGTGTGTGTGTGTGTGTGTGTGTGTGTGTGTGTGTGTGTGTGTGTGTGTGTGTGTGTGTGTGTGTGTGTTAATCTGCTTCTCTGTCTCTTTTAACAGGAGCTTGGTGAAGAAATATTGTCCAAAGCGCTCCAAAGAAGAGGAGCCGAGGTGAGAGACGTTACTTTAATTATGCAGAACATTTCATGCAGAAGGATATCTTGGTGTGCTTTACTTTTAACAAATACAGGAAACAAGTCAGATTTTGAAAAAAATGATATTAAGAGAAAGTGGAAAAGCTTCACATGGAGCTGAAGTGAAACAGAAGTGCACTTTTTGTTGTTGCGTGAAATATTTTATAACTGCAAAAATAAAATCCAAAAATCAGTGTGTATGATGTTTTCTGTTTTTTTTGTCTGTTCTCCTTGACAGTGATTGGAAGTTACACTCATTTGCATAACTCACTGCTGAATCTTTTGCTGATTATTGAAAAAAAAAAAAAAAAAAAAAAAAGGGTCTTCCTTATGTTTTTATGTCCACTATAACACAAAAACCAAAGCCGACTTCTTGGTGAAGGTCGCTGTGTGACAGAACCCAAATATATAAATGCGTGGGTGTTTGTTTGAAACACGTGGAGATATACGAGGCGAAGCGTGTTCCACGTACGCGTTAATGTACGTGCCTGTTTTTTTTTTTTTTTTGCCAGGTTCACATCATGTCTGTCGTTCTACTCCATCCTGAACGAGCTCAACGACTACGCCGGTCAGAGGGAGGTGGTGGCGGAGGAGATGGCTCACAAGGTGTACGGGGAGCTGATGAGGTACAGCCAGGACCTCAAAGCCGAGAGGAAACACGTGAGTGAAGCGTTCATGACCGCGACACGCACGTTTTGTTTTCAGCGTGTTTTCTGTTAATTAAGATCAGATTTGGTTAAAAAAAAACAAAAAAAAAAACCTGTTGCTTCCTGTCATAAGAACGGATGTTGCCGTTTGCACTTTGTTATCCTCCGTGTCACCTCGTGTGCATTTGTTTTGTGTTTTGGCTTTACTCGAGAGGATAAATATGCTGGATGGGATGTTAACCATCTGCCTTTTATGTCTCCCACCATCTGCTGATGGCATAAACTGAAAATTGAAATCCATGTGTTTTGGAAGAACAGCGCCCCCTTCTTGTTTTGTGCTATAAATAAATCCCATTATTTCATGATTCACAAACAGGGACAGTGTGCAGTTGTGATCTGATGTCTTAAAACTATGATTACCGGGGACTTCTAGTTTGTATTTTGATGTCGAAAGACTGTTTATGGCACATTTTTTCTCTGCCTGTCGGTGACAACAGAGTGCATCCGTAACGTGATGTTATTATGTCATAATGAAGGACCCGAGTTTCATTGTTTTACCACCTGTTAAATCCACCTCTGGACATTTTTAAAGAAAACCTAAGACATATGTTTTTAGCTCGGCTTTTAATTGGTGCTTTATTGTTTTAATCTTTTTTTTTTTTCTTTTTTTATTATCTTGTGCTGTGTAGTACTTTGGGATGCACTGTTGTATGAAAGTTTCTATACAAGTAAAACTGAGAGTTGAGTCACATAGTCAGTTGTCATGGAGATGGATTGACTTTATACATTAGCTTTTATCATTTCGTTTCATCCATATCATTTTTAAGACTTCTTATCTGTTTTGATCTAAAAAAAAATATGAATTAAAGTTCATTCTTGCCATTATTTGCTATGATGGTAAGAATAATAATAATATTAATAATCTTTATTTGTAGAGCACATGTCAAATCTTAAATTACACCATGTTTCAGTCAGGGCAGCAAATAAAATCAAATTCATCAGTTAAAAGTTAAAACAAAGTCTGGTGCTTTGAGATAAAAAGGAATTATTGATAAATGTTTAAAAAGGGGAGAAAATCAGAAATAATAATATACATAAAATAATACTACCAATACTCAAATAATACACAAATAAAATCAAGAAGGGCTCTTTTCATAGAAATATGTTTTATAAAAGGATTTAAAAGATGTCACTAATTCGTGACTGCAAATGTTTTGTCCTTCAGCTTCGTCCTTGTGCTTTAGTTTGTATGATAATCATACATTTTATTTTTAAAGTGCTTTTCATGGTACTCAAAGACGCCTTTACAAATTCAAATGATCAAACAACTCGATAATGTTCAGCTGGAACAAATGAAATACCGCAGGATCTCAAACCACCGTGTGCTCTGGCTCCTACAACAGTGAGAGGTTAGAGATGTAGAGAGTCCTGGAAGTAATCAATCGCTCTCGTAACGGATTCTAAAAACAGGAGGGAAGTGTTCAACACCTGTGGGTCGATGGTTCAACGCCCGGCAGCTGATCCCAGCTGAAGGTCTGCTTTACAGTGCTCGCTTGTTTCTGAACTTCTCTGAACCACGTCACATGCTTGCCGCCAGCGTATGTCAACAGAGCCGTCTCCGTGACAACCGAGCAAACTCCATTCGCTGATTACTTCTTTGTGAAATCACCAAAAAAAAAAAAAGAAAAAAAAGGACATAGAGTTGAGATTATTTTGTTAAATGACATATTTTTTTCAGACTAATCTTATATAATGTGTTGCTGCTCTTGTGTAATGAGTTACTAGATTTTAGTGCCGTTGAGTCTCAGTTTGTTACTTTACTGCTTCAGAAACTGGACTCCAGTAAATCGGTGGCTTCACCTCCTTTCCTTCCACTGGAGTGTTTTTGTGTTTGTAACTATGACACAAAGTCCAATAATCTTGTGTATGTGCGCATATTTATATGTATTTTTCTGTGTTTCTGTGTAAATGTCTCTCGTATATATGTGTGTGTGTGTGTGTGTGTGTGTGTGTGTGTGTGTGTGTGTGTGTGTGTGTGTGTGTGTGTGTAAATGGAACAGCATCTACAGGAGGGCAGAAAAGCCCAGCAGGGTTTGGATCATTGCTGGAAACAGATGGACAATGTAAGTGAGGAGGGAAGGAGGAGGAGGAGGAGGAGGAGGGATGAAGAAAAAGATTTAAGTGTTTGGTGTAAATATTACCCGTTCGGGACCTCCAGCTGCATTCAGCTCATACTTGTTCCCACGAGGAATGAAAGAAATGCTAACAAAGGTAACCGAAGGACAAGCAGGATCCAATTTTCCCTCCTTTAATTCCTCGCATGCTGGCAGTTAAACACGAGGCGAACGTGGCATTTCTGGTACCCTGTGGTATCATTTTTATTTCAGAAACCTTTGTAAGAAGCAGCTTTGTGCTGTTATGCCCCCAAAATAATAGAAAATATAATATTAAATCATTTGTTTCTGACTGTGAAAACACAGCAGAGTCCTTTTCTTCTCTCTGGCAAATTTCCCAGGGCGACAGGGACCAAGGACAGAGGCCAGGACCAGGAAACACACACACACACACGCACACACACACACACACACACACACACACACACACACACACACACACACACACACACACACACACACACACAGAGCTCAGAGCTCAGAGCAGATGAACCCCTCCCAAAGCAAGCCGAGGCCCATGTGCCACGTTTGGCCCTCAACAACCTTCCTTTTGTCTCCCAATAGTCCTCGGAAAGAGACGGCGATTGCGTTTGTTCCCTTCTGAGGTCATCTCATTGCATTTGCCGAGTTATTTTATAACAATCTGCTCATTTGCAACGCACATAATTAACTCTAACTCCATAAGAGCCGAAAAAGCTAATTGCTGCTTGTTAAAATTTATAAATAATCCACGTCCAGTCACATGTTCTGCCCTGCAGCCCCTCTGTTGAGCGTTTCAGTGTGTGGTCTGCATGACTTTAAAAGTGACTACCTTGTGACTGAGCTGTAATGTCTCAGCTATTCACTGCTAACGTAAGCCAGATGGGCTGGCAGGAAGTAAACTATCTCCTCTGTCTGATTCATCTCCCGCTCATTCACATATTTTTAGCTTTTTCTTTTTTTATTTTAGCTTTATTTACCGAGACAGTCACTTGCACTGCAGTGGAAAGATTTCTCAATGTATTTGAAACTCTGTTCTTTTTTTTTTCTTTCTTTTATTTCAGAGCAAAAGGAAGTTTGAGAGGGAGTGCAAAGAAGCGGAGAAATCCCAGCTGACCTTCGATCGGTTAGATAACGACATCAACGCCACCAAGTCGGAGGTGGAGAAGGTAGGAAGCTCCCGCCTGCAGCGACACTGCTGTAAATCATCTGTTAATCTGAGACGCGGTGACAGATCGTTTTCTGCTTTTCTCCTTTCTTCTTATTGAAAATACCTGGATGTCTTATTATAGTTGGCAGGTTTATTACATTTATTTAGAACAGAACTCAAAACGATCCATTTTGAAATCCATTTTTGAACTTCACAGGACTTGAAGACGTGAAAATCTGTGCTGCTTTTTAAATTGATAAGGAGCTCTTTTCATTCATTAACAGCTTATAAAAGAACACGCAGATCATCTTGTTTGAGGAAGCGACAATCTTTATTTAAATCAGACCTCGAAGTGCTGCTTGTTTGTTCAGAGCTCCTCAGCGGTGGAAGAGCAGTTCATCATCTTATTTATTTAAATGGACTTCTGAGCAGAATCTTCTCACACATTTTAAACATCTCGTCGGTAGTGCGTGTAATTGATGCCTATGAAATTATACTGTAGCTCCTTGCTGTATAATTAGACCTGGTGGAATAAGTTTAAAGGAAAATAAAACGGTCCAAGAAGAAGAAGCAAAAACACAGCCGAGTGAATCTTAAATCTTAAATGTGACTCTTAAGAATTTTTTACGTCCTGGAACTGTGGGAAAAGAAGGTTGATATGATAGTTTTCCTTAAATTACAACATCTCTGCCTTTGTGTAATAATCCACGTGACACCAAATCAAACGAATTTTCTTCTGCGGTCACATTAAACACGCTGCTGGTCGTCGAGGCGTCGTTCGGCGTTTCATGCGACGTCTGTCATTTTTCAGGCCAAAGCTCAGTTCTACCTGCGAACTCACATGGCTGACGAGAGTAAGAACGAGTACGCGGCTCAGCTGCAGAACTTCAACGCGGAGCAGTGGAAACATTTCAACAACAACATCCCGCACATCTTCAAGGTAAAAAAAAAATAATAAAAAAAAAGCCAACCGCGGCACGCTCACTTTCGCTCGTAGAAGTTCTTTCACATCCTCTGCTCCGTGTTTCAGAACCTGCAGGACATGGACGAGCGTCGGACGGTGAAGCTCGGAGAGACGTATCGAAGCTTCGCCGAGGCCGAGCGGAGAGTCGTTCCCATCATCTCCAAATGTCTGGAAGGAATGGTTTCTGCCGCCAAAGCCGTAGATGAGCGGAGGGTACGTAGAGGACCGTTAGGTGACGCGAGGACGGCCCGGGTGTCAGCGGGGAGCTTATTTTTCCCCTCTTTGTTTCCCTCCCTCTCTCCCGTACTCCTCCTCACCTCCTCCCAGGATTCCGCCATAGTCGTGGAGTCGTTTAAGTCCGGCTTCGACCCCCCGGGCGACTTCCCCTTCGAGGACTTCAGTCAGAATCTGAGCAGGACGGGCTCCGACGGGACCATCAGCAACACGCCCAAAGGAGACCGAGACAAAGACGGGGCCCCGGGGCCTCGGTCCGACCCCAAACACCCGACGAGCAGAACCAAGAACAAGCTGTGGCTGTTCGGGAAGAAACCAAAGGTACGCGGTGCTTGTCTATAAAATATGCGCTGGTCAATCATTTAACCGTCTGCTGTTGGTTTATGTCGGCGTCATCAGCTGCCTCCCAGTTTCAGGAACCGGGGTGATATGGATAAGGCGTGTGTTTGTGTACAAATCGTTTAACTCTCGGTGCCCTAAATATTCCCAGGCGTGTCATGTGGAAGTTGGTTCTTTAAAATCAATTCAATTCAATTAACATCTGAAATATTTCTGTAGAACAGTCAAATCAACTTTCAGCAACTGGGTTTGTTAAGTAACAAAAACCCGTTATTGGTTGTGTGGTTGTCCCTCATTTCAGCCTTGATTCTGTCGTTGAACTACATACAGTATCCTGTGTTGCAGTTTGCTACCAAGTTAAACCAGACACAAATAAACAGTGTACAGCTCCTTTTTAAAAATGAGCTTTTACTTTGATGGAACTGCCAGAGATTGTGCATTTGCATTATTTCTATAGTTCTTCCCGACAAATACGAAACTTGCTGGTGTCATAAATTCCCAATATTTTGAATTAAAATTCAGAGGCTGGAGGCTGAAATGAGCATTTTAATCACAATTTAAATGATACAACGTGAACACGCCCGGTGACTTCCTGCCTGCTCTCATCAATCACATTAAATCATTTACTGAGAATTCAAAAATTCTATTCTAGTCAATGGATCAAATTTTAAAAGTACAAATGATTATCAAAAATGTATTTATTGTTTTCTGGACATTTATTTTGTAATGAAGGTGAATGGGGAAATATTCTGGGGGTCCATGACATCAACATTACGTCCATCTGTTCCTGCAGACTTTGAAGAAATACTCTGAACACACATCCAGACAATATGTCATGCTGACCTCTGGCTTTGTCCTCTCTTCCTGCTCCCCACCAGTCCCCTTCCACCTCTCCCCCTCCACCACCCTCCTCGACCTCCCGTACCCGTCCCCATCCCCGTCCCCATTCCCGTCCCCATCCCCGTCCCCAGCCCCGTCCCCCCCTCCCACCTCTTCCCCCCACCCCGGTTCAGCTCCGACCTTGTGAACCACTATCTGTCTGAGATAAAAACTACAGTACCCAGAATCAACCAGAATTTGAAGGGCCTGAGAAGAGGGGTGAGACAGGAAGTAGCTCTGCAGTGGGTTTGGTTGAGACAGGTTGATGTGATATTGGTGTATTTTCTACAGGATTTCTGCAGGTCCTCCGTCAGCGTAAAACATCATTATTTCAACTAAAGGAACATAAATAGAGATTTTAACTCCAAATTTGGAAAATGATTTTACTCTCATTGGTCCGATTTGATAAATACATGATGTCATTACTTTAATATCTGACCTGAGAAAACTTGCAGACACCCTGTTAGTTTAATTTCTCCTTTTATTGTTTCTCCAGCTTGGTGTCGCTTTCTCCTCTTTCTAATTATTTTATTTTTGTGTGAATCTTTCTCTTCTCTCATTCATGATGCAGAATTTTTGCTCCAATCACAAGAGGGAGGATCGTTGGTGATTGATGGTGTGACTTGTGTGTGTTAAGGATTTGGTTGGTTTTATGTTTGCGGTATTGTTGTGTTGGGAGGGGGAAAAAAAAGGTGCCAACTTTAGGTGTGTTGCTCAGATGTTGGTCTGGACTGAGTCTACTGTGTGTGTGTGTGTGTGTGTGTGTGTGTGTGTGTGTGTGTGTGTGTGTGTGTGTGCGTGCGTGTGCGTGCGCTAACACTATCGTTAAGCTGTGAAACGGAGCTTTCTGCTTTCAGACCGTTTTAACACTAACTTGTAAATAACACCCGGCATCGGCGTCGAACCAAAGCTTCGGTTGGCTTGTTGCTCCCGTCAGTTGTGTCAGCACCATCTGTGATTGGCTGCTTTTTTAAATTTATTTATTTATTTACTAAATCCGTAAGAACAGACGGACGAACAGGCTGCTAGAAATATTTCACACTGGAAAATGATCTCATGATACAAATTCAACAGTTTATGTTCATTTACATAACAAGTGAAAACAGTTCCTGTGTTTATTAAACATGAACTGCAGGAGAATATTTAATCCGACCTGCTGCTGTGTCATGATGTGGCCTCACAGGAAACACAGGAGCTAACTGGCAGTGTGACGACTCTACTGACGACTAACCAGCATCCCATGTTGTTCTCTTTTCTTTTCTTTTTTTTTTTACTATAATGTTTAATTCGTTGCGGCTCAGTGGTCAGTAAAGATGGTAAGTGAGTGTGTGAGTGTGTAGACTAGTCACTAGCAGCTCCTGTATCCTCACCGTGTAGGACTTCCACCTCGGTGGTTAACACACAGCACCGAGCCAGTAGTGATAGTAAAGTTAGCTCCAGCTGTCCAGCTAGAATAGACTCCCTGCTGTCTGTCAGATATACAGTAGTTTGTTTATTCACTCAATTAAAACTCTTTTACATGAATAGATCCTCAGTTTTAGAGGAACAGCTGTTAAAGTTGAATTGTGTGTTAATGTCTTGTCGTCTTAGAAGGTATATATATTGTTATAATCACATATTATTGATTATGTAGCCCCAGTTATCGATTCTAAATAACACTTTTATCAACTTTGATGCCAAAATGAAGGATAGGTCCTTAAAATGCTCGGAGAAAATTGAAAATGAAAAACAACCGACAACCGAATGAGCTTAATCTGCAGAGGAAGCTCAGGTGAACGAATCAAACGCTCCAGAGAAGCTACATATTGACACGTGTGGTGAGATTTATTCCGAGCATTTGGTCAGTTTTAATGTCGTTTGAAGGTATGAGAGAGTCGCGCTGTCTGCCATCTCTTCTCTATTCCTTCATTTAATCTGAGCTGCACAGATCAGATCAAACCGCAGCGTCTCGACTTACACAAATGTTTTTTCATTCTCTGACATCACTGAGACAAAGTTATGAAGTGAACCTTACAAAAAGAGTTTCCGTAAATGCCGTTTGTCCTCGCCAGGCGCCGTCTCTGGAGGATTTCAGCCACCTACCTCCGGAGCAGAGGAGGAAGAGGCTGCAGCAGAGGATCGACGAGCTCAACAAGGAGCTCCAGAAAGAGGTGGATCAGAGGTAAGACGCTCAGCAGGAAGTCCTCACCCGGTCCGAACCATCAACACGTACACGGGAATGCCGAGGACATCCAGTCCGGGTCGCAGAGCTCTGGCTTTGATTCGTGCAGCGGCGACGTCCGACTGACAGCTGGGATGAAACCGGGAAGTTTGCCAGTTTACGTTTGTGTGTTTCCGCCAGAGATGCCCTGAACAAGATGAAGGACGTGTACGAGAAGAATCCTCAGATGGGCGACCCGAGCAGCCTGCAGCCCAAAATCTCAGAGACCATTTGTAACATGGAGAAGCTGCGCTCCGAAATCCACAAAAATGAGGTAAAGACGAGGGTTTTTTTTGTTTTGGTTTTTTTATATCAGTTTTTTCATGCGTACATGCTTCTGGGCTGTTGTGCTGGCGATAGCTCCGCCTCCTCGACTACATGAAGAGAGCGTCATCGTCATAATTTCCCCGGTTAAGCCTCTTTTCTCCGTGTCGACAGACGTGGTTGTCCGAGGTGGAGGGAAAGCAGAGCTCCAGAGGAGACAGAAGACACAGCGCCGACAACCATCATCACACTCCTCAAGGCAGAGAGAGGTAAACTCCCGCACAACCGAATTCACACACACACACACACACACACACACACACACACACACACACACACACACACACACACACACACAGAGGTCAGCTGATCTACACGCAGTTCAAATTACAGCAGTTTGCCAAAAAAAATGTCATGTACAATATTTTTTTAGATTATGAATGCACCAAAATTAAAGCATCACCAAACAAACTGCATTTCGTTGGCCAATTTCACTTATTTTCAAAATGTTGAATGTTTCATAACTTTTAATGAGTCTATTGTTGCAGCGTTTAATTGTGACAACCAAATTTAAAATAACAAAATTACAAATACAGTTTCTATGAATCCGATATTGAAACATCCGAACTGAATCTGTAGATTTATTGAGGAAATGTGATCAGATCAACTTCATTGAAAATAAATGAACACAGAACATTTAAAATTTCATTAAAAAAAAATTTGAAACTGTATGTGTTTGTGAATTTTTTGGTTATTTTTTTTTTTTTTTTAAATGTTCCTCATCAATTTGATATTTTATGTTGACATTTTTATATTTTTCTCGTCAGTTTCTGCTCCATTTTTTTTTCTTTTTTTTTGCAACAATCATAGTTTTAAGGTGAAAATAAAACTTCATTCAAGCAGCTTTATTTGTACAAATAAGGTCTTAAATTCCACAAAAGTGGTCTTAACACGTTTTAAATGGAACTTCTTTAAACCTGCAGATATTACTGCACCGTTGATGTATGTTGGGTCTTAACTTTATTGTATTAAAAGCGCACAAAGCTCACTAACCCTCCCGTTCCCCGTCAGTCCTGAGGGCAGCTACACGGACGACACCAGCCAGGAGCATCACACGCCTCATCGCCGCCCGACTCCGGCGCAGCCCGGGCCTCCCAACCCCGACCCGCACGAGTTCGACGACGAGTTCGACGACGACGACCCGCTGCCGGTCATCGGACACTGCAAGGCGCTGTACTCCTTCGATGGTAAGAAGCAAACGGCGGGAGAATTCCTCCGGTCTGAGACGACTCGTTAAAGACTCATCGGGCGGGAGAGTAATGGACCAAATTTAGAAGTCGGATAACGATAGAAAGAGTCAAATATCTTGACACTGTTGTTGATGGAAGCTTGAAGACCTTCAGTACGACCACCTGCAGCATCCCATGGCGGGGATTCACTAAACACACGCATCAATTATGAAAATGAAATTCAAATATGTGCATTTTCAGGTTTGAGACCTGAGACCTGTTTGTGTTTGACTCTCAGGTCAGAACGAGGGGACGCTGGTGATGGCAGAAGACGAGGTAACGCTCTTATTTTATTGAATTCATTATTTTATTGAAGGTCTGATTTTATGAGTTTTTCCTTTCCTGATTTGCAAACCTTATCTCCGCTGTTGGTACCGGCTCCGCTTCACTCGACTCTCTGCTAGCGATATTTTCTTGAGAACACATCCATGTCAGCAGTTTTCTTGTCGCTCGATAGTTAATTATCCACATCAGCATTTGGTCCAGATTCAAATATCTCAAAATCGAGTTCATGAATTGTCGGTAAATGTCATTCACAATTGTTACTGACTTTGGTGATTTTTCGGACATTTTACATTTGTTTGCGAGAAACACCGAAAGATGCTCTGACTTTACATTTATCGGCATCATCAAAAAAAAAAAAAAAAACAAACATAAAAATTAGCTTCAGCTTTAGCGTTTGAACGGAAACGCCTCCGTTCATGACGAGAGCCTCGCGGGGCTGCTGACCGTCCTCTGTTAAAACCCTCCCGTCTCCCCGTCCTGCAGGTGTTGTACATCATCGAGGAGGACAAAGGCGACGGCTGGACGCGGGCGAGGAAGCAGAGCGGGGAGGAAGGCTACGTCCCCACCTCCTACGTAGAAATCACCATGGAGAAAAACAGCAAAGGTGCTGTCACCTACATCTGAAGCTGTCCTCTGTCTCTCTCTCTGTCCGTCTCTGCCTTCATCGCTGCGTTACGCCACAAAAAAAAAGACAGCATCCGAACATCTGCATGGACATCTGTCCCCTGTCTCCCCACCCCCCCTTGGTCTCCATCCCATCTCTTCCTCCTTCTGTCTGCTTATCCCTCTGATCACTCTCATATCTGTGGGACAGACGTCTCAGAGGTGTCTGAGCTCGGAGACACACAGGACGAACCTTCTTCGTGTGTGTGCGTGTGAGACAAGCGTGCGTCCGCTGCTATTTTGAGCCCCACGTCGAGGCTGCGCCACTTCCTGTCGATCAAAGATTGTTTAATGTAATATATATTGGAGACAATTTATTTTTATTTTGACCCGTTCTTTTAATTATTTTGAATGTTTCTTTTGTTCTTTCAGACCGGAGACGTTCAGGCTCCCTGATTTTAAAGCTCTTTTTGTTAACGTGTCGACGCAATTTGAAGTGAAACGTGTTCTGATTTGATCCGTCTTTGTTTCTGTCTGATTGCAGTGTGTGTGTGTGTGTGTGTGTGTGTGTGTGTGTGTGTGTGTGTGTGTGTGTGTGTGTGTGTGTGTGTGTGTGTACATGCACATTTTATTTTTTTCATCGGTCCCATCACACCAGAGTTTTTTGTCTGGATGTAGCTGCAGTCATATTATCTAATATCACTGAAAAGTATCAGGAGAAAACGTCCAGCTCGCATTTTTCTTCCAGAGTCCGACTGTAGAAGTGAGCGTTTTTACTCATTTAATCCTTTTAAATATTTTATCATTCATGAGCAGCATTGGAACAAACCCTCCCAAAAAAAAAAATTTTTTTTTTTATTTTTTTTTAATTTTTTTTTTATTTTTTTTTTTACCTTGTTAACAATGTTCCTTTGGGGTTTAAAAAAAAAAAAAAAAAAAAAAAATGCTAGAAATAACTTCATGAGCGAAATCACCCCGGCTTTTTATACATTACAAACCCAAAGAACCTGTGGACTTGCAGAGTGGCTCGTCCCGTATCATCGGGCTGAAGAGGGGTGAAGGGCTCATTAATGTTATTGACAATAAATGGAGCTCCTTGAAAAGGAGGAATAAAATATCTGAGGATCTGATTGGCACATAAAACTTTTCATGGGATGTGATGTGGCTAAAAAAAAAAAAAGTGGGAACAATTAATTAAAAGTACTAAAAGGTGTCTGTAATTAATATTGTAGGATTGCTCTTGTTTTCCTGCATTTTCCTCGTACTGTCGTGACGTCACTGAGTTTCCACTGGTATTCGTGTTATTTAAAT
This sequence comes from Embiotoca jacksoni, assembly GCF_022577435.1. Taxonomy (NCBI): domain Eukaryota; kingdom Metazoa; phylum Chordata; class Actinopteri; family Embiotocidae; genus Embiotoca; species Embiotoca jacksoni. The sequence continues at coordinate 2,919,269 of NW_027185329.1, forward strand.
AATAAAAAGAAAATGACTGGGCAAGTATTTTACAATAACTCTTCCAGTTGAATATTGTCATGTTTAGGAAGTTATTATTGCAGCCGACAGCTGAGTGAACAGCGAGCTGCCCAGACTCACTGCTAAAGACATCACCTCATCCGTTCAGTCACCAGGAAAATGTATTAACGACACAAGCTGCCAAATGTGCACAAAGTTAACACTGCTGTTTCCACACTGCAGCGAAACGAAGTCCAATCTTTCCCGTGAACCTGCTGAGCTGTCGCCTCACCGACTCTCAGCAGCATGTCGTGGATTTAGTCCAGCGTTTCGCTTCATTAGAAGCTCCAGACATTTAATTTGTGTCCCAGACAAAATAAATACAGAGCGGAGAGGTTCGTCCTGGCAGCTCTCGGATGTTAATAACATTAGCAGACGGAGGCTGCAAGATTCCTCGGATGTTTTTTTGTTTTTTTTCCCCTTCAACTTCCACCCAGTGAATCAGCTGAATAACCAGAATTTGTTGAAACAAAACCTCCTCAGCTTCAGTCGTGTGTGTGTGTGTGTGTGTGTGTGTGTGTGTGTGTGTGTGTGTGTGTGTGTCTCCTGTTGTCCTGTTTTTAGTAACCGGCTCTCTCCTCCGTGTGACTGCAGGTTCCTGAGGGCTGCAGAGTGGCCGGGCGATTTGATTGGCTGGTGGAGGGTTCACGCTGATCGCTGATTAATGGTGGTGGTGACCAATCAAAAAAAGACAAGGAAAGGAAAAGAAAGGGAGAGAGAGACAGAGAGAGAGATTAAGCAGGCTGGGAGGGAGGGTTTGCATGTTTGCATGCTCACATGTCCATAAAACAGCAAAGCATCGTGGGCTACGAGAGGAAGAAGAGGGAAGAGATGAAGCCGTAAACGGGCAATAACGTATTTAATATCTTCAAGTTGCATCTTGATTTGTTCCCAGAGGAGAAATTTAACTTTTTAAAAAACAATTTTTTTTTTTAGGGGACAGTTTGTGTTAAAAGACCTTTCAGACTGGAAAGTGAAAACTGCAGCAGCTTCAGCTGAGCGTGCAGTTTATTAGGAACACCACAGTAAAAAAAAAACAACACGAGCGTGCAGTTCAGCAACACCGCAAACTGCAGTTTCATGATATTCAGACGTTAATGCAGGGTTGCTGCTTTACATCATCTGGTGTCGATTGTTTCGTAGCCGCCACACATTTACACATTCAAGTAATGCGATTTGTCCCACAGTCAAATTCTGAACTGGCCGTGTTAGGAAACGGGTCCAGGATTATTAAACGATTACTTCCTTCCAGATCCGTTAATCTGATATAAATCTGACATGATATGACAAAATTTCGGGTTTTAGTCTCACACACAAAAACAAAGTCTGATTTGGTCCATTTCATCATGTTATGTAGTCTCAGTTTTTAGGAAGGTGTACCTAATAAACTGGCAAAATGTGCACAGCAGTTTGTGTGCAGCTTCAAGCAGCTGAGTTATTATTATTATTATTATTATTATTATTATTATTTGAAACAAACATGCTGCAACCTTTCCACTTTCCTGTTTTTGAGGGCTTCAGATCGCATCACGTGCTCTCTGATATGATGTGAATTTATCCTTTAATGATTAATAAGGAGCATCTCACCTGTCTGTGTTGAGCACTAACAGGATCAACCTGCCTCTGTAGCTGCTGGGCAGACTGTTTGGGGACTGCTTTCTTTTGTGCGCATCTTTTACTCCCCAAAAAATAAATTAAATAAAGCAGCAGTTTGACGAGAAATCTAAGAAAAAAAGCTTGTAATGAGCTTCTTCTTTTTTTGTTTTTGTTAAACTGTTGTTTCAAGGTCAAGAATGAACCTTCAATGTAAAATTAGTGAGAAATTCTCAATTCAAACATTCATAAAATCCTTTTTTTTTTTTACCCCCCCTCTCCATTTGCAGTATTTCCTGCATCCCACACACGTTTGTCTCCCCCCTCCAGACATTTTGTCCAGCTCCAGATGAGAGAGAGCACCAGCTAGTCGTCAGGGTTTGTTTTTTTATCTTCGTGTCTTTCAGGGTCAGGTACTCTTTAACAGTGTTTTGCTGCCACTAACATGATCAGCTGCGCTCCGACTCACTCCTGTCGTCATCGTTATCTGTGCTCTGTTGGTGATGTCTGCCTGCCCCGAGCCGCTCTGCTCCTCATGCCTGCCTCCACCCTCATCCAGTCGCATGTTTATTACTATTTTTTATTTTTTTTAACGCGTCATCTCCCGGTCACGACCGGGTGTCTCATCCGTGTGTGTGTGTGTGTGTGTGTGTGTGTGTGTGTGTGTGTGTGTGTGTGTGTGTGTTGTACGTTTTGAATGCCACGTGTTGTTCTAATGAAGCTCCAGCATGAGTGCGATTTATTTATGTTTGTTTTTAATGTCTCATTAGGCAGATAGCAGGACTATCAGGTGAATACAGGACCTCTCCTCTCCTCCTCTTTCTATTTCTCTCTCCCTTTTCCCTCCTGGGGTGTGATTCCACCAGTCCACCAGCAGATGGCGGCCTTGCCTCACCGAACCGCGGCTCAGCTCGAGCCGGACCGGGACTTTTTTTTTTTTTTTTTTTTTTTTCTTCAAAGAAACACCAAACTAAAATGAGGAGCTCCGCTGTCGTTGCAGTTAAGACTCTGCCTTAAAACCTCACGTCGTTTTACTGTGGAGGGATTATTATCTTTTTTTTTTTTTTTTTTGTCAACACACATCCGGGTGCTTCTGCCTGACTACATCTCTCATCAGCCACCTGGGCTCACCTCTCGCCTCCTTGGGGGGGGGGGGGGGGGGGGGGGGGACTCTCAACTGCGTCTCCATGAAAAGGTTCTCCCATGTAATCAGTTGTATTTGTGAATGTGACCACACGTATGTACACGCATGTATCGGCGACGGGCGTGTCAGTTTTACGCACGTTCGTACGCAATTAAACACGCAAGCCTGTGTACATGCGCGCGTTACGTGCGTGACACTTAATTGTCACAATTGAATGATTTGTACATTTGAACATCCGTTGTGTCATGCTGAATGTGTTACCATGGTGATTGTTTTTTTGTTTTTGTTTTGTTAAGGTTTGATTGACCCTCTTCATTAGAGACAACAAGGTTTGAATTGAAGCGATGCACTTTGCCCTGAAGTACTACAGCATTTGAAATCTGAGTGAATGAATGAGCGTCTGTGTGGTCTGCTGTGTGAACTTTATGAATGACCACTGTGTAGAAACAAAACCAGTAATTTCTCCTTCTGATGGTTTTATACTCTTTTTGTAACTCTTGACGAGCAAAGACCAACTTTTTTTTTTTTTTTTTTTTGCATGGTTTTCTAGATTCTTTGACTTCCTTCATCTCTCTGGTGATTGTTTCTAAACCGCTCACTGTACCTGTTTAATAAACTAACAAACCAAGTTACACACTTAGACTACTTAAAAAGTAAAAAAAAAAAAAATTAAATACAAAAAAAAAAAAAGCCTCTAACGATTCCTCTCTTATCGAGCTAATCTGAACATCAGGTGGCCGCGCTTTCGTTGTGATTCCTTCGATGAAGCTGTGAAATGTGCAGAGCGATGCCGTAGATGTTGTTACTTGAACTTCTTTTTCCTCTTCGTGCCACAGCTCACGTCTGTGACCATTTTTGCAGTCGATGTTGGAGAAACAGTTTTGGACATTATGTTCCAGGGGCGAGGCGAAGCAAATGTCCAGAAACTGTTCTCTTAAGATTTCCTCCGCTGAGGGGGTTTCATTTTTATTGGGGATGCAAAATGGTGCATATGAAAGTAACCTGTCGGTTTCTGCAGCCGCTCAGTTTTCTTTTGCATTTTTATGATGATGGCTTGTAAACGAGCACAGACATCCGTCAATGCTTTATGTTTCTGGCCTTTTGTTTGAAAGCTGTGCAGCATTTAGGCAGCAACTGGTTTTCATTATGGATTTGTTATTTTATCTTTATTTAGTCTATAAAATGTAAAAAAATAAAAATTAAAAAAAAATGTGACTTATTAAAAGTGGATGTCTTCCAGTTTCTGGTTTTGTTTATCAAACCATCCAAAAACCCAAAGATATTCGACTTTTAGTGATATAAAGTGAAGAAAAGCAGAAAATTCTCTCCTTTTTAAGAAGCAGGAACAAGTGAATGTTGGGTATTTTTTCTTGGTGAAGTCGATTACTTGATTGTTTCAGCACTAAAAATGAACCCTGCTTAACGTAGCTGTAAACGGGCACTCGGACACGGGATTTATTCATTTTAAAAAGCATTTTAAACTCAAGTATATCCTGCAAACTCTTAATCGCTTCAAATCTGTTTCCCTCATCGGCAAGTTTGGAGTTAAAAACACCAAAACATCTTAGAAACGGTTGATTTTTCTATCATAAATATAAACATGTAAAACTACGCCTATCCTAATGGCGTCTAAATATCATGCAAAGCCAGAAAATAAAAAGCTTATCTTCGAGATGCAAACGTAAATATGATAAAAGTTCTCGGCTCTTTACTGTGAGCGAGGAGCCGTTTGACGACTCGGCAAAAAAAAAAAAAATAACACATCTTCTTCACCACATTCCTCTTGTTTAAAAAAAAAAAAAATTATCATCATGTGTGTCCTGTGGATAAGATACTTTCCAGCTTTTAATTTTTTTTAATTTTGTTTTTTTTATCATTAAAAAATACAAACAAAACAGCAGGTACCGGGTGTTTTAGCAGGATATTAACATGTAAATCTGTGTTCCTACCATGTTGTAACTATGGCAGTACTTCTCTTTCCATATTGTCGTGCACATCTTTTTACTTTGAATGTTGTCGGACACTTTGTGAACAAAATGCTTTTTTGTTTGTTTCTTCTTCTTCTTTCAAAATATTGTTCTAATAAAATAAGCAGCAATGAAAAAAAAAGAAAAGTGGATTTGTTTTGTGTGAAATTTGCTGGAAGCAGAAAAAAAATTGTTTATTTAAAAAATTATGACCTCTGATTGAACAGTTTGTGTGAAATTGAGTATTTTACCTTTCAACATCTGGCAAAATTAAGTTGTCTGCGTGTTAACGGTTAATATTTTTAATAAAGTTTCAACTGGGATGTTTAACTCGGTACATTACGAAGCTAGCTCACTTCCACAGATCAATACATTTATTAAATCTTACCACAGTAGTTTATAATAATATAAACATATTAAAATTCATCAACATCTTTTCTTTTTTCTGTCAAGTCTTCTACAGATCGTATGTACAGTCTATTATTAACATGCTTCAAAATATGTACAGCTTTAAATCTCATTTCTGCTTTTGTGTTTTCTTTCGAACAAGAACTAAATTTGTTTTAGATTTTCAGCTCTGGTGAAAACAGATTTCTTTCCGTGGATTATTTAATATAAAAAAAAAGACATTCATATATTTGTTATCAATCTTAAATGTTTGACCTGTTTTTTTTGTTGTTGTTGTTGTTTTTTTTACTTGTTAAAAACCAGCAACAATCTGACGGGGTGGTTGTTATGGCAACCGGCACCTCAGGTCACTCATCATTATTGTTAAATACATGTTTTATTTCTCCACGCGGAGGCCTCGTTTTTCTCCTCCGTGCTTTTAACTGTTACAAAAAAAAGAAATCAAACACTCAAGATATTTTTTTTTTTTTTTTTTTTTTTTTTACATTTTCTAAACTGGAATCAGGTTGCGTTGACGTCTTTAAAATAATATCCTGACGATTGATTCTTACTGCACCGGTCACGTGATCGAAAACAAACGCGTCCTCGATTAAAAGTACAACTTCAGTGTAAAAACAAAACGAGCAGCAACGTTTCAGCTTCACACAAATATCAAATGTCATTCCCTCCGCTGCCGTTCTGCTCGCGGCCGAGTCTTTATTTTGTATTTTTTCTGTTTCCCGTTGAGGAGTTTGTGATCGGCGTCTTCTGATCTCAGGGACGTAAACAGGTGAGTAAAACTTCATGAAAGAAACGTTGTCGCCGTCCGCTGAAAACAACAAACGTTATTTTAGACGTTTCTGAAGTTCTGCCTGATCTGTTTGAGATAAATGGAAAATCTTATGTTGCGTTAAACTTGGTGACAACGTTTTTGCATATTTTTTAGCGGGCGGTGAAACAGTTTTATCTTTCTTTCATTTTGTCATCCTGATCGTCCGCTCTGAGATTTTGCTCCGTGATCTTTCCCGTTTCTAGACGATGATGATGAAATGCTTCCCGATCACTTCCCGCTTCATCCGTTGGAAGTTCAGTTTCGTCACCGTTTTTTTTGTTGTTGTCTGATCCACCTCACGTCGCTTTCCTCCGAGTCCAAACTGAGTCGTGTCGTGTCTTTTGCTCAAAATGAATTCAGATTAAAGTTTGTGTCTTAGACGGGGGCTCCAGTTTCCGTGACAACGCAGTGAGGATGAGGCTGAACTTGTTGTAGCGATCTGATTGGTTGACCGCGGCTCCGCGGCTTCCCCACAGCAGCCGCAGATGAAAGTCCGTCTTAAACACTTCGAGCAGGTCGTCGTCACACTGAAACCCTGAAGACGAAACGCACACGCACACGCACACGCACACACACACACACACGCACGCGCACACGTATGTTACGAAGCCGAAAAACACGTGGCACCCTTTTCTGTTTTAAATTCATTCGTGGCCTCGTGTTTACCTTGTAAGATCTCCTGTGCGTTGGCCGTGTAGCTCTGCGCGTTGTGAGCGACGTCGCGTGCCGCCTCCAGGTGGCGCACCATGATGTCACAGCCCTGGTCGCTGGTCTCCCAGAGCTCCGCCCCCTCGGGCGTGATGGACGGACGCTCCATCAAGGTGAGGAGAGGCAGCAGGAGGGGCACGCAGACCACCGCTGGAGAGGACGCTGCAGGAGAGACACGTCAGGTGAATATTTATTATTGTCTTATTTCTTTTTTTTCTTCTTTTTTTTTGCTGTGAATGTAAAAGAAAACTGAACAGAGCATTTGATCTAAAGTGTCATTATAATTTTGGACCTATGCAGTAAAGGAATATTTGAAAGGTCATCCCAAACTTTAAAAGATCAGGGCTGCAGCACACTTTCTGATTCCTCTACTTCTCGATAATGAAACCTCCGGTACTCGGATCAGCATGTGTCGGTGGAGTTACCTGCGCCTTCATACAGGTTCTTGTAGAAAGGTTTGAGGATCTTCTCGTAGCCGATGGCCGTCTGTGTGAAGTTCCTCCGCAGAGTCGTCCACGTTTCCTCCAAACGGACGATCTGCACGACAAACGTCGACTCTGAGCGTCTCGATCGAACCGGATGTTTTCACTCGAAACGGGAAGACGCGTGTTCGTGTAACGTCGCGTAGCAGCGAGTTTAAAATGGAGAATTATTGACGGTAAAATCAGGTGAATTAGTATATATTTTTTTTTTTATGAGTTTGTTTTTTCATTATGTTTATGATGTTCGTTTTGTGTGTGTGTGTGTGTGTGTGTGTGTGTGTGTGTGTGTGTGTGTGTGTGCATGTGTGTGTGTGTGTGTGTGTGTGTGTGTGTGTGTGTGTGCGTGCGTGTGCGTGTGTGTGTGTGTGTGTGTGTGTGTGTGTGTGTGCGTGTGTGTGTGTGTGTTACCTGCGGCAGGTCCAGAGCCTTCATCAGGGCCGTGAAGGCGAACAGGTCGCCCACCGTGTCCTTCAGCTCCATGGCGACGAGGATGATGCGGTTCAAGGTGGACGCCCGCTCGTCCACGCTGCCCGTGCATCCCAGAATATCCACGGCGACGCCTATTGCCATGGTGTGGTGCCTGGGAGACGGAAGAGAGAGGGGGGAGGGAGAGGGGAAGGGGGGGGGGGGGGAGTTCTTACTACAATATTATCAACACCGCCCAACGGCTGTTGGAGGGATCGCAATGCGTGTACAACATCTGGACTCCGTGCGGACGTTACCTCTCCATCAGGTCCAGCCTCAGCTGTCGACCGTGCGGCAGCGTCACCAGCTCCAGACCGGAGGACACGCCCATCTGACCTTTGACCTCCGGAGTCACTGCGAGTATCCTGGCAACCTGTAGGGTGGAAAAAAAATATTTTACAAGTGGCTGTTTTTGATCACATTTCATGCCCCTTGTCTCATTATGTTTATCTGCTGTGTGTGTGTGTGTGTGTGTGTGTGTGCGTGTGTGTGTGTGTGTGTGTGTGTGTGTGTACCTGGCAGTCGGCCATCAGCAGGTGTCTGGCGATGCTGTGGTGATTGTGTTTGAGCAGCAGCTCCTTCGCTCTCTTCAGAACAACCATCTCCAGCGGTTTGTTTTCCGCCGGCAGGAGTCGACTTTCGAACTCCGCCGGCCTGAACGCCGACTCCGTCTCTACGACGGGCCGCTGGAAGCCGCTCCTCTCCTTTGCCTCCTTCTGCTTCTTCTCCCTCCCCGCGTCCTCCTCCTCTTCCTCGCTGGTGTTTTCCAAAGCTGCGATGGCGTGATGGTAGGAGCTCCTGTCCAGCCCCCTCCGTCCTCCCGCCGCCTTCTCCTCCCCGTCCTCCTCCCTCCCTCTCTCCCCTTCCCTCTTCAGCCGCTCCACGTAGCTGCACAGCTGGAGTCCCGGCTCGTGGTCCGTGATGAGGTTCGGCTGCTGCCACTCCAGCGGGCTGCAGGACCGCCGGTCCGCGGGGCTCGGCTGCAGCCGGTCGGTCCGTCCCGTTATCGCCTCCGAGTCGGGATACTGAGCACCTTCAGCGGGTAAAAGTCCAGAGGAGGAGGAGAAGGAGGAGGAGGAGAAGGAGGAGCTGTGGGGGTCCGCGAGGAGGAGCTGGTGCTGGAACTTCAGGGGCTTCGCTGGAGGAACAGGAGGAGCTGAGGAAGAACAACCGCGTCATCTTTGTTAATCGGTTTACTTAAAAACGATGGATAAATATTCGTGTAAATGTGACATCTGGAGTTCCTGGACAGATGTGACATATCCAACATAATAAACTGCAGCTACAGCACATGAATTAAACACCTTAGCTTCCTATAAATAAGGAGAAGCAGCTACTATCTCCGGGACTGTAGTTTGTCTTTATTCTACCACAAAGTGAGAAAAACATTCACGTCAGTCTCCAACTTGCAATTTAAATGAGATACTTAAGACCATTTTTACCATAAAAAACGTAATGGTGCGTTCAGGCAGCTGGAAAGTGGGAAAGTTCAGACTTGGTGACGTCTGACTTCCTCGTTAAGAGCGTTCACGTAACAACATCAAAAAAAAGGCAACAGAAAATCTGCTCTATTCGCTGTCTGAATACAGTTGCTCATGAACGTGCCACTAAAAACAAATATATTTACCTCCGTTCCAGGACGAACCAGGAGTTTCCACACACGTGGAGTCCAGCGGAGGTACAGCGAAGATGGGGGGGGACGAGTCTGTGAAGTTGGAGGAGCAGGAGAAGGGAACCAGAGGCTGGAGGCCGGGGGAGCGAGGCAGCCGGGCCAGAGGCACTTTGCTGGGTTTGGGAGGCGGTTTAGGACACAGCTGGCTGTCGGAGCCTCGGATCGCCTGACCTGGAGGAAGAAACAAGGTCCTGTATGTTTTATCATGTTTATAAAAAAATGGTTCGTATTTGGAAGCGTATTTTATTCGTTCCATGTAGAAACCCTTTGATATCTGATTTACAAAACAAAAGCTCTGTTGTGTTTACAGCGACAGTGGACAGTTTAATATGAAAGAGAGCCACCAGAGAACAGGACTAAATCTAATTTCCGACTCGCAATCAAGCAATCACAGGAGTAAATAAGGTGAGTGTGTACACCTACACACTGGGGGGGGGGCAGACTGATTCATTTTTAACCTCCCAGAGGGGCTTTTTATCGAATCTTGGCGAGCGCATCAGATTTATTTTTAGCCTGATAATCAGACTAAATTGCCACTTAGTTTCACTTCATTTATTTCTATACGAGTTGAGATGTGTGCGGTAATTTAGAGGTCTGGAACGAGGCTGCTTTATTTTATCGGTGATTCCTATTTGTACCGGCGGTGGCTCATCCTGCAGACAGACGCACACAAAAAAAAGAGCAACAAATCAGCTTCATTTACTGTACTTCTCCTCAGCTACGGCTTAAATATGTATTTATTCAATTCTTCATTTTATTTTATTCTGGTTTGTCTCAGGTTTTTCCATTACGTGTTGTGTTACTGTGTCCTTTTCTTTTTTCTTTTCTGCACCTCTTGTAAAACGCACTGTATAAAGAAAACGAATGTATTTATATATTCGGTCATTTACAGCTTTTTACATACAATTAACCCTTAGTGGTTAAATTCAGTAAATCTGAACAGAAAAATTCAAAGAAAACCATAAATGAAATCTGTGTATGAAACGTCCTGCATTAATAAGGCCTATTATACTATTATAAAGGACAACAGAACTGTATGTGTAGGTTTACATCTTTAACCATACTGTAATATGACTAATTCTTTAGCTGCATGATTTAGTGCAGCAGGTCCTGAAGAATAGGTAAACAACACGGTTGCTAGGCAACTCGGCGCAGGTCCTCGCCCTGCGAAATGTGAGCTCACCTGCCAGGAGCTCGGCCGACCGACGCGGGACAGAAGGACTCAGCAGGGGCTCGCTGCCCGTCCGAAACACCGGAGACTTGGGGCTGGAGAGGAGCGGGTCGGGGGAATGCAGGGGCGGCGCTTTGGATCCTGGATCAGGAGAAAGGAGAAGAATTTTAGATCTAATTTTAATTCAAAGGCTCTTATTTTGAAGTACATGATTTTCACTTACCAAGAGGTAGGAAGCTTTCTGATTGGTGGGCCTTGAGCGGGCGTCGCCTCTCCTGGACTTGATTGAGACTCGCTGGTTGGCTGCCGCAGCGATCCTTCGGCCTGAGTGATGACACGCCAAAAACATCAATTAACATATTCACGCAGACACATGAGGAGAAATAAATCAAACCTATTTTAAATATAAAAAACTTTTCTGTTCCCGTATATCCCTCGTTTTTGTTTTTTCTCTTTTTTTTTTCTTTGTTGTTTTTTTATTGTCTTTTTTTCACATTTAATTTGTCTTCTTTTCTCTTTTTTTGTCTTTTTATTTGTCTTTTTTTGTCGTTGATCCCTTTTCCCCCCTTTTTCGGTCTTTTTTTAAAATATTTTTCTATTTTTTTTGGTCTTTTTCCTAGTTGTTTTTTTTTGTCTTCTTTCTCTTTTTATTGTCTTCTTTCTCTTTTTTTTTTTCTTTTTTCTTTTTTCTGTCTCTCTGCTCTGTCCCTCTCTGGACCATATATTTATTCCTTCCTCATCCCCCCCTCTGTCTTCTCTCAGACAGGTTCGGGCGGGCCCCATACATTAGGCTTAATGCAGTGAAACGCAGTGTAAATCTACACACTTCAGTTCCTCTGAGAAGAAAAGCTGTACACCACCTCTTTTATTTATGGAGGACTTATGATACATATGGAACATGTCGTATATACAAACCTTCAGCCAGGGTGATGAATGTAAAACGGCTCGGGGCTGCGAGTTAAAAGCTTTAAAAGCGTGAGGGGACTTTAAAGGAAACAAAGAGGAGGGATGACTGAGTGACGGCGGGTCTCCATTATTTAAATACGGCAGTGCAGTAAGTTGTTTTATGAGGTTTGTAGCCCACTAGTCACTTTATGAAATACATGTGCATTGCTTGGAGCTAAAAAGTACAACAGTCATTAAAACAGAATCAATCAAATCCAACATATCACACATGTCTGATTGTTTAGAAATGACAGATGATGAGAGCCACTGAAGAATTTTGTTGATTGGGTGTCACTTCGTGTGTTTGTGTGCATTTCTGCTCCACAAACCTGAGCTGGCTGCCTCGCGCCGAGCCGTCGTCCTGGCAGTGCGTGCCGTCGTGCACGGCGTGTGCGTTGTCGTGCGCGTGCCCGTTGGTGATGTTGAGGCTGAGACGCTTCTGACTCCGCCTCTCCTGGGCCATAAGCCCCGCCTCTCGATGGTTGCCCGACAGGCCGTACTTCTCCTCCAGGCAGCGCAGCGGCAGCCCTCTGTTGATCGGCTGGAAGATGATGGCCCCGACCACCTTTAACGTGCAGGTAGAAGAAGAACCTCAACATGTCGTCTTTTTCAGACAGGATATCGTGAAAAATGGGTTCAAAAATTAGTATTTATCGTTTTGTTGAATCGTAACAAACATTTCAGATGTATTTTGCCGTGTTTGAGACACATTACACGCACAGTTTTAAGCCTGTGCTTGCTTCACAAATAAACGCAGATGAAAATCAAAATCATGAAACCCACCTGTGAGACGGGTTTCCTGTTGCCCACGTAGTATCTAATGAGTGCAGGGACGCTGTCGAATCCTTCTCTTTCCAGCCGGTACTCGACTCTGGAGTAAGCTTCGTTCAGCATCACTACCTGAAGGAGAGATAACAAACAGCAAGTTATTTACCAGCTATAGATCTAATAGTTGTAGCCTTTACTATATACCTTGCAGGTTGTTTTTACTATTAATAAATCTTCAAATGAAGCGTAAATGAAATGATCCCTCCGAGAATCAATACGCCGCCTGCAGCTGCAGACACGCATCGCTTCCTCGGCTCGTTAAACTGAGGAGAGCTGCTGAAGCTCATACAAGGAACGATATATTAGTAAAAGAAAGAAGTCGCTTAAACACCCTTTAAATTCTGGACTGTCGAAATTTCATCAGGATGCATTTTAGTCCTTTTGCTCTCTGGTGGTAAGAAAATTCCTTAATATGCCTCAATTTTATGAGATAAACAAACAAACAAAAAATGAACAAAAGAGAAGATTAAAAAGTCCTGAAACTTAAAGAAGTTTGAGGCTACAGAAGATGGTAGGACACGGCGCAGAGAAAAACTTTGAGACCACCTTTCGAGTAGTCGCTTGTTTGAGACCATTCATGGACTTTATTTTACCTTCTTGTTGATTTTAAAGTGCTGAGCTGCGTTTCGCCACTGGCAGGTCAGAACGTAACTTCCTGGGCTGGACAGCGAATCACGGATCAGGAAATCTCCATCACGCTGCACCAAGTTTTCTCCAACCTGGAACAAGAAGACGGGAAGTGGTCACGTGGGTACGTACACACACACACACACACACACACACACACACACACACACACACACACACACACACACACACACACACACACACACAAACATTTAATTAAATCTAATAATGGTGGACTGGTATACTTTTACCATCTTTATGAGCTCAGTGCCGGTCTGTGTTGTTACATAACACACGAAGATATTTAAAGCATTCAACCTCTTACTGTTCATCCAGTGAGCAACAGATATAGATAATATAACAGTTTCATGTATATTCGCACTGATGTTTAAAGCATAAAGGAATTTGCAGGTTTATATGATCTCCAGAAAAAGCTTATAAACAGATTAGTTCATTAGTTGTAGATTTTCTTTGCCTAACTTTTTACTGTCACAATCCAAACATGCGTTTCAGTGCATTAGTCAGTCAAATAACCGAAAATTACTTCAATAAATGTTACATCGTTTTTCAGGTAAAAGTACCAAACATTTGTTGAGCTTCAGTTTCTCAAATGTTTGAATTTGATGCATTTTTTGTTATTTCATTACATCTAACAATCAGTTAAATGACAGATAATTACTCTGTGAAAATTTTAATACGTTATATCAGATTTAAAGTAAAAACACAAAATATTTGTTGAGTTTCAGCTTCTTAAATGTGTGAATTTGATGCATTTTTTTGTCTGTTGTGATCGTAAAACGATTATATTTGGACTCTGAGGTCAGTTTGAATGTGACATTTATTGTCATTACGGTTTTCTTATATTTCAAAGACAGAACAAAGAGTCAAGGAAGGAATCCTATTTATGATAAATAACGAATATAAACTTTTGCTCCCGACAACAGTAAACTTTAAAACGACTCCAAATGAAAAGCACCGGTGTCAAAACAAGCAATTATGTAACTTAAAAAAAACCCAGGAACAGATACTCAACAATGGATCACGGTTCACTGAGTCAATACAGACATAAAAAAAAAAATCGGATTCACAGATATTAGACTTTATATGTAATTTCAAAAAATTATGTTTGGATCATTGTTTATTTCCATTTAAGTCTTGTTACATTTACTGCCCCTCTTCTTTCTCTCTCCCTAAAACACACACACACACACACACACACACACACACACACACACACACACACACACACACACACAATTACAGACTTTAATTAAGAGTGTTTGTATAGTGTATATAATGATAGTTTAGTTTAGCCAAAGGAAGGAGCTTATTAAAAACGATTACATCTCAGAGCTGCCTCTGAGGGAACACACAATCTCTCTCTTTCTATCTCTCTCTCACACACACACACACACACACACACACACACACACACACACACACACACACACACACACACACACACACACACACACACACACACACACACACACACACCACCACAGAGAAAGAGGGCTTTCTATACGTTGACCCAATGTTACAACCTGAGTGCCGCTGCTGAGGCCACTACTTAAGCTTTAATCTTCCTGTAAGCACAGAGTGTACAATTTGGCAGGCTAATGATAAGTGATCTGGCTCAACAAGTTTTTAACCAGGCTTTTAAAGGGAGGGACTCGTGACTCAGATTTATGTGTGTGTGTGTGTGTGTGTGTGTGTGTGTGTGTGTGTGTGTGTGTGTGTGTGTGTGTGTGTGTTACCTGTCTGGGAATCGCCCCGTGGTACCATGCGTGGCTTCTCGGCTCCTCGCAGTTCATCTTCAGCTCCTCCTCGAGCTCCCTGCGGAGTTTCTCTGACGGACAGTCCAGGATGAACTGATCTCTGGAGAACTGCGAGAAAATAATAAATACAAAGAACGCAGACTTCACTAATCTGTCTGACATTTTGCTGAGCGACACACAGAAACACACGACTCTGTCTTCTTCAGTCCATCCAGCCACATCACCGATGACGGTGAATGTTAAATAGTGAATTTCAGTTCAGTTCCTTATTTACATAAAACAAACATCAAAAAGGTCAAAGCTCAAAGACACATCATTCATTCATTCATTGCGCAGCGCAACAGATCACAATATTTTTAGCTTTATATCCCTTAAAAATTATGATTTAAGACTCCGTCTCATCATTGGGGACATCAGTTAGAGGGCTCTGACCAGGTGATTTATATCCCAGTTGTATTTGAATATTCATTATAGCTTCAAATTATAAAAAAAAATAAATAAATAAATAAATTACATATTAAAGCGAAAAATGATGCTTGTCTATCTTGTTACTCAACATTCGACCTGCACTGTGACATTTAGCAATATAAATGATGTAAATGATATATAATTATTATGATCTATTAAAGACTCCTACTACATCACTTCTGCCTTATCTTCTAATATCATGACCACCACAGCTACTACTGCTAATAATAACAATAGGAATATATTTTTACACCACACATAGTAGGAAAAAGCTAAAAAGCGAATGGTCATAAAAACATTCCACAAGAATTATTTTTAAGTCAAATTAAGTAAATTTTATCTGGAAAGAAACAAAAGTAGAACGAAAGGTCGGCAGTTTTTTTCAAAGGGCTTTAAGACAATAATAATAACTTTTAGACGATACAATGAGTGAAGGTCACACTAAACATGAAACATTACAAATTGAAGATATCAGGACAGATGACTTCTCAGTGTGATCTAGTTCAGACGACGAAGAGTTGATCAGTAAGTTTGACACCAACTGTGTATAAAGAAAGTTTGGAAAGTTGAAAAGTGAAGGACAGAAAGCTCCCAGATCCTGACAGGATGTCGAGTCAGCACAACCACCTGCAGCACATTACACACACACACACACACACACACACACACACACACACCCCCACACACCCCCACACACCCCCACACACCCCCACACACCCACACCCCAAACACACACACTTACATGACAGCTGCTGGGTCTCTGCATCGTGCCGTCTTTCTCCTCAAGCACAAACTTCATAGCAGACGCACACAAACTCTACACACACACACACACACACACACACAAACACACACACACACACACACAATGACAAAAAAAAAAATAATCTCAGCTCACTTTTAAAACACACACACACACGGACACACACGAGTCATTTTCTCACCCAACGTGCTCACACACACTTTCTCTGCCCTCGTCTGCTCCCTCAGTGATTTTCCTCTTTATCGCCCACCTAATGTGATGTCATCATCCTGACTCCGCCCAGCTGCCCAGACCTGCCTCCATACACACCTTCAACTGATGTACACACACACACACACACACACACACACACACACACACACACACACACACACAGTCGAGTGACGCAGACACTTCCCTGAACTTTGTTTAACCTGTTGCTGGATTTTTCTTCTTTTCTTATTCTAGTAAAATACATCATACTTTAGTTGTTTTTTTTGTTTCCTAGATATTAAAATCTACACAAAGATTTTATTCTGTAACCTCACTGTCAGAGAAAGTTCCTGTGGACAGTAATTCCACCTACTTTATGATTTCACGTTAATCCTGTGCTGCAGTAAAGTCGATACACGGCACCTTTGAATTTGGTCTTTAATCTATATTTATATTCATTCTGATCCTCTGCCAAAAAAAAAAACCAACCAAAGGTTAATCAGTGATCTGTTGTGTGCTTACGACATCCGGCGTCATGGTTTCCAGTTACCTGCTGCACACGACAAAAAAAGAAGTGACGAATTTTCCATTAAATAACGAAAGTGGATAAGAGTTACGCAACTGTTTGCTCATGCTAATATCAATATCAAAAGGCTCAGTGCCTGTTTTATGTGTGGCAACAGTTAATCTTCAGAGACACGTAAGAATGGAGAAGGATCTTTGTCACTAATGTCTCATCCAATCACAATAAAGAGCTAGTAACACTTGCAGCCGCTCAACACTGTGTAAACAGCTTAAACTGGGAGATAATCCCGCTGGATGAGGTGTTCGATATGTGGTTTTATAACAATATAATAGTTGTAAAGATGTGACTGAAGATGTGTCACTTTTTCTACAGAAAGTTACTGAAATCAGGTCTTTGTGCAAACGGCGATAAAAATCAGCTGCACAGTGAACGTTAAAGAGGGTCGAGGCAGGCGGAGATACATCAGCGCACGCACACACAGACACACACACACACACACAAACAAGCAAACACTGAAAAAGGAATTATTGAGGCAGGTTCATGCATGAAATTAGAAATATGTCTGTAAGTGTCACCATGAAACTAAAACCTGGAGCATCCTTTCATCGCTCCACCTCTCTTTTGCATCTCTACCTCTCTCCTTCATATTTTCTCCCTCTAAAGTCATTAGAATAGACCCCTTTGCCCTCCGTCTCCACGTCTCCACGTCTCCACGTCTCCACACTTGACAGGAAATCAACATCTCGTATTTCAGCTTCCACACAGAAACACAGTCCAACTCGTCGCCAGTCGTGGCGTCAAAAAGCTCTGATTTTGTTTGTTTTCTAGTTTAAACCGGAGCCACCAGCCAGTGTTACATGACTTGTATCTAATGTGTGTGTGTGTGTGTGTGTGTGTGTGTGTGTGTGTGTGTGTGTGTGTGTGTGTGTGTGTGTGTGTGTGCGTGCGTGTGCGTGTGTGTGTGTGTGTGCAGCAGTGGGAAGTAATTGGGGCAGTGCAATTGAACTGTCATTCTAAATCTAAATTACATGACTGTGTGCAGCAGAAACATTCAGTGATTTCAGCATTATTTCTTCTTGTTTTCTTTTATAAACTGAATCAATGGACATCTCGGTAACCTTACGGTCTGTGTATTATCTGATGAATTTGGAAAAAAGAAAAAGACTTCGTTTTCTGTTTTTTGTGAGCATCAACAATTGATTGAAACACTTTGTGTGTGTTTTCCTGTTTTCATCTTGAGGTAGAAAACTGAACTAAAAAATGAATTTTGAATACAATTTTTCCAATATATATTCCCCTGTTTGATCAAAGTCTTCTTCAAAATAGGAAACAGAACTACCCACCCGTATATTTTTCTTTCATTGTGTGTTGTGATGCATTTAACATAGCCGAACGTTACACCCTTCATAACAGCAGCATGCTTTTCCTGTTGTACCGGCGCTACACGGCGACTTTAGACTCGCACAAGCTGAACTGAAAACACAAGGGCCCGGTGGTTAATATTAATCTCTGCTTATCTGGCTCTGTTATTGATTACGCTCCCATGTGGTTATTAGACTTATTACAACAGACACAATAAAACGGTTTTACATCTGCAGTCAGAGGTTGGAGATATAAATGTTGAGGGGGGAGGAGGGGAGAAGGGGAGGGGGGGGGGGGTTGTGGATGGATGGGTCATGGAGCAAAGGGGGAGGAGAAGAGGAAAGGATGTAGGGGAGGAGAAGCAGGAGATGGACATGGAGGATGGGTGTGTTTGTATAGGGTGGCCTTTAATACGACCCCGCAATATGATGTCATCCTCAGAGCGGCTGCATTTATACTGTACCAGCCTCTCTCTCTCTCTGTGTGTGTGTGTGTGTGTGTGTGTGTGTGTGTGTGTGTGTGTGTGTGTGTGTGTGTGTGTGTGTGTGTGTGTGTGTGTGTGTGTGTGTGTGTGTGTGTGTGTGTGTGTGTGAGACCACAACACAGCACTGTACTGGCCTGTTTTATGGCCTCTTGCCTTTTCCAACTTCCTCATTTCCTTTCCTAATTTTCTCGTCTCCCGGCTCAAAGATTGCACAAGTTTACGACTTCAAGCTCGAGCCATAAAGCGAGACACCTTCAGGAGTGAATGACTTCAGCGGAGATGAAATATGAAGCATGTGATGCCGTGACATTGAGCCGCAGCTCACGTGAACCTGTTTAGTAACTAGAATCACTTTCGGTGTCGTCGTCCCGTGACACTTTCGGTGTCGTCGTCCCGTGACACTGACGGATAGAAGAGGACTCGTAGACTGAAGGGTGAAGGGAAGTGTGAAGAACCACTTGTTTCTACTGATCTTAAAGAAGCAAAGAGGAAGGGAAAGGAACTTATTTACTTCTGTAAAGAGTTACAGAAAGACAACTTAATTAATGCAAAAAAAACCTTGTAGCCCACTAATATTAGTTTATTGACCTCAAATATATAAAAAAAACACTTCCAATCATGCATAACGGACCTCTCCACACTGAAAAAAACAGACTTTCAATCGAGATCTACTCATACTATTTAAATGTTTAGTTGTCCCTGCAAATAATCGTACAGACAGAATACCCAGATTTTATTTGGTGAGACACATCAGAGTTGCACGGCAGTAGCTGCCTTCGTTAAGATACTTCGCAGTGATTTAAGCGAGATTTATTGCACTTTACTGAATGCTATAGTTGTATTAAATAGTACTAAATGTCTATTCTGACCACATCACAAATTAACTGACAGCTTGCATCAATTTGAACATGATAACAATGACCATGTTGGTCCACAGCTGCCAGGATTAATACATATGTTGGAGTAAGGATGAATACAATAATTTCAGATTTATAATATGCACGCTTATTTCTACAATGATCTGAATGTGTGAGTGTGTGTTTTCTTTGGTTGGACAACCGTGCGTTGATAAATAAAGGCAGTGATTTGCATTGGATTTGATTTGAAGTATCAGATTTATCAGAAGGACCACTCGACCCGTCGTCCATTCTCGCCTTCGCCGCTTCTCTCAGCGGTCTAAAAGACCAGACATGCCCTTAAAGTAATCTGCCACGACAAACAAAGGCCATTGTTCACAAGGATTTGAACAGCGATTGGATTTTCTTTGGATTTCCTGGATTTTAGACGGGGATGGAACGTTTTTTTTTTTTCCATTAACTCTTAAGTTTAACTAAAGGTTTTATTCTGTGTGTTCTTTGACCATGCAGGTCTTCAGCGGCGCTGACCAACCAGAAGTGGCGGACAACTTGTGTAAGCTGCTTGTCCCTTTGAGTGCAGCGAGGTGATCACAAATAACCTTTTAGCGTAATAACTCTGATTCCTCATCTCACACATGCTACACGCCGGTGGACGTAATGTATAATCCTCATCTTGTCCCGATCCTCTCGGCGCTGCAGCGTTATGTGAGAGCAGTGAACCTTTGGTTCACTCTTTTGCTTATTTGCTGACCTTTGGGTTTGCGCTCAACATTATCACTTCTAAGAGTGTGCAGGGTATTATGTGTTGTAGAAATGGTTGGAAGAAGAAGCTCAGTTTGAATCATGTTAAAATGAGCAACACGCCGGTTTAAGGCTACAACTTAAACACTACTAGAAAACCAAAGAGGGAAATTCTCCCGCTGCTCCAGTAGCAAAAAAAATGTTCAAGACTTAATCCGCAACTAATCTTTTGTAGCACTGCCCCGGTTATTTTTCACGAGTCGGCACTGATCCGACACATCCTGACGATCGGGTCGACGGGTCGCGTGTCGGGTTCGCATAAAGCTTCGGACTCGGTCGGGATCATTTTGTCAAATGCAACCAGTTAAGAACTCCTGTCTCTCTCTACGCGCTGCGACTCTGCTAATCGTCAGCACTGATGTGTGTCAACTAGATGCCAAAAAGTGGGAAATGGAAAGAGAGAGACAGATCGCAGCCAGCGTGGTTAACCGAAAGAACACGGCGCTAAAACCATCGATGGTCGGTGGAGCTCGTTTTTTTTTCTTCCAGTAGAAAAGTTCTGTTCTGGATCAGATCTACACTGGGAAAGAGGTTTTGAGTTAAGCTGCCCTCGTCGTGGTTTGGATCTCAAACTGACCTCAGGCTAACCTCCTTCTGTGATGTCATTGCACAGGATTATGGGCATTGCAACAGTTTAGAGGGAACCCAGCGCCAGGAGTGACATATCGTGGTGTTAATGGTGCAGCGTTACATCAACTGCACATGTGCATCCAGCTTCCCCGCTACTTTTCTCATCGGGTCAATACAGTCAATGTTGTTCTTACTTTTAGCACTCAACCATTTAGTCTCATTTTCATCTCGTTGATTTCAAATTTGCAAAGGTAGAAAGATGTGTGTGATTCTTAAAACAAGGCACAAACCATCATCTCATGAATTTCATATAACACACCAACAAAGGAAGTTGTGCAGACAGGAGATACCATCGACTGGGCTTCAGGGGGGGGGGGGGGGGGGGCAATCATCATCATCATCATAAAAATAACAACACGTTGCTCTGCTGTTTGTCTGGTATTTCCTCTTATCTTCATCTTTCTCTTCTTGGTTTTCAGTTGCAGTGTCTCTCTGTGTCTCTGGCACTCAGCAGTATGTCTGTACGCCTCCACCCAACTGTCAAATCAACTTGAGGTTAAGTCTTGAAAAGTTGCAACGTGAATGCAAAATAGTCAGGAGTGCAGCAACTTTGGAAAACCCATCCAGTAGAAAGTTACGGAAAAGTTTTTATGATAACTCAGCGAAAACCTTCTCATTACCTCCAACTCCAGTGAGCTTTGAACTGTCATGTCTAAAAGTGTCTTTCGGGTGAACTCACTCTCATGATAACACTCAGCGTCTGTCTCTGACATTGAATTGGATGGACGGTATCAGAGCTGTGGAAGGCTGATGAAAGCTAATGACTGGATTTCTGCAGCTTCACATCTTGGCTCCATCATCAAACGGTTTCAACCTTTCCTGTTTACACTCAACTAAATAGATGCATCTTCCTGTGTTTGGGCCAGGAGGCATTTGATTGGTCAGAGGGAATCATCACCACTGCCCATCTCTAGGAACCTGCTGTCTACCGGGTGGTGTGTGCGTCACTTTATATTTGCTTTGTGTTTGAGATCAGACTCATTACCAGATGTACCAAAATTAAACACCAGGACAGAAGCAGAGACAGAAGTAAAATCTGAAACCAAAGGAACGACGGCTGCTCGCGCAGCACGTTAATCGTGAACCTTGCGATCGCAATAATTAACGCAAATTCAAGCAATCTCTGCAATATTTGCAGGAGTTGGCAAATAAAAAAAAAAAAAAATCCAGCGATTTTACCACAAAAGAATCACTTAAAACTCCACAAATTACATCACAACGGTTGGAAAAATGCGCGGCAAAATAAAGTCACAAAAAAAACCTTGAAATCCTGGAGGCACTGCTTAATGCCCGTAACTTTGGATCAAGATAGGTGCCTGGCCAGTCTGACTCCTCTTTAGGTTTGAAACTACTGTGCATGAGATTAGGACTCAATAAAATCAAATAACTGATCAAAAAACAGTAACAAATATTTATCTAGCAGATAATATATATAATATTATATATTATTCTACGGAAAAATAAGCTTATGCTGCAACAGCAGACTGACAATAAACTGTGCAGTTTGTTTATTTCCGTGCTCTGGGTTGTTCTCCCACGGGAGGAAATATAATCTGCATGTTTACAACTACTGTGTAGCTAACATAAGCTGCTGAATCTCCTATGTACTCTCTGTTTTCTGACTGTCTCTTATTATTGTTTATGATGATTTATGATGGCAAAAAAAAAAAATCAATGAGGCCTCGGATGACGACTGAGGACATCGGCAGCAGCACATGTGCAGGCACAGAAACAGGAAGTGGATAAACGGCGACCTCCCAGAGAAGCAGATGGCCGAGGGAATAAAGGGGTGAATGGAACAAAACCTCAGGCTGTTTGGAGTCAAAAGTAGAGACAGAGAGATGGAAAAAAAAAGAAAAAGGAGAAAGGCACAGATGAAGGATGGAGGGAAACAATTGGTAAGGGCAAGAGAAGGGCAAGAGATGAGGAAGACAAGGGCAGAAGTGTCTGTGATAGTCGTGGAGGGAACAAAACTAAATAACAAGTTCAACGCCAACAAACTTAAAAGATGAACTCCATCTTTAAAGTAACTTAGATAATACTTTAAGATCAGTATCATCGTAAACTCAGGCTGAACTTCTCAGGCACATCAGATTTTGTGAGTGGAGATTCTTGGTTTTCTGCACCAACCAGTTCAGTTAGTCATTATTTCAGTGTTTCTGAATTTGTTTCTCCGACACAGAAAGTCAGCGTTATCAACACAAAAGTATGAGTTCATCCAGGTCATGTTGAGTCTCCGTGTTTGTCCAAAAGCAACTGGACTCGCTCGAGTTTCACCTCTCACCTGAAGGGCTTCTTCGCTTCTAACTAACTGGAGGCGAATCGCAGTAAATTAGAACCGAAGAGATGAAATATCTACGACAAATTCAAGCAAGTGCAGCCGCCTTTGGATAACACCTACGTGAAATATGTGTTTGAGGTGAGAGGAAGTGAAAACTGAAAGATGTTTCCATGGACGACGTATTTTTGATGTCTAATTTCAAAAGCTTTGACGCCGCATGCTGACATGAAAGTCCATTGTTTTCTTTTAGGACTCATCATCAAAGTTGGCTTAAAGTTGAGATTTAATATCCACTAAAGTGCCCAAAAGAAAAGAAAAAAAAATCTATATTTGAGCAGATTGAAAACCATCTGCTGATGGAGATTGTGTAATATGTCTGAAAGCTTCAGAACAGCCACCTAATGGAGCGTGTAGTGAGACTGCGTGGTCAGTTCATGGTCCCGTGGGCTCCTGGGAGGTAAATCAGCACTTTTTGATTTTGATTCATGATCTTGGTGCATCAGTCCAGAGAAGGTCTGTAAATAATGTTCCTGTTTCCATTTAGGATTGTAATGAACTGTGTTGTTGTGAAACTGTTGTTTTTCTTTAATCGAGATTTGCTTTTGCTCCTTTCTGGATGGACATCCAAATAAATATCTGACTGCGGAAGAGGTCTGAGCACCTCAGAAGTTTCTCTCATAGATCCACGTGACATAGATCTACACTCTCTCCCGTCTCTCCAGGCACAGACACCATTACAATCGCTGTAAATGTTAGAGACCTGGCTGAGGAGAACCTCCTGGCTGATCTCCAGAGGGGGACAGACGACGTCACCTCGGCCTCCCGCACCGCTGCTCGCTCCATCCAATCCACTTAACGACATCCATATACTCGCCTGACGTCATAAAGAAGACAAACTACCACAAGTTAGTAATTTATCATCCGCATGAGGACCGTCGCCCTCGTCCCGGTACCTCTCTGTCTATAACTATCTGTGTCTTCACCCCTGGCTACCGTCACACACTGCCTTGTCTGTCTGCCGCCAGCTCCGGTTATGGATGAAGCCGGCCATATATCTCACACTCACACACTCAGCCAGACAGTCACACAGTCGGTCATTTATGAGAGAGTCTGGTCCGAGTAATAAAAGCCCAGTGTTCGACTCGCAGAGAGAGTGAGGAGGAAAGAGGAGGACTATTCAGTGTGATTAGATTTTTTTTTGCTCCGGCTGGAGGTGTTACCGAAGATTGTTTTCTTCAGGGCAATATGGGGTCGTGTTTTATTTTTAATAATTCCTTATAGTACGTTTCCTGTGCTCTTCTTTAAACAACAGATTAGAGAAGTCCTAAAAAGTATGTATGCTTAAAAGAAAATTGTATATTTCTATACTCAACTGCACCATCACCATTTGCACTAGGTGTAATTGCACCGTTGTTTAGCCGCATATTATGTTTTTATAGGTCTATTTATGTCCGTTTCTGCGTTTGTACATCGAGAGAGCAAGTTACAACGGGAGTCAAATTCCTTGTACGTGAAAACATACCTGGCCAATAAAGCCGATTCTGAAATTTGTAATACTAAGACCACAAACAAATCACTACTTTAGATTTATGCTTTAACTGATATTCTCATTAAAACATGGCGGGAAACAGCATTGAGTCTGCGGCATGCGCAAAGCACCTGCACATGTGCACATGCACGACGTGCTTTCCATACAGGATTTCAGTCAAAGTACAAACACTGACACGAGTTCAATGACACCCGAGATGGGCGATCGATACCTGCTGCACACGCACACGCACACGCATGCACACACTCCTGCTTCTCTCACCTTGGCGTTGATGACAGAGTTCTTGTGGTAGAAGCAGCACAGAGCGGCCGACAGGGCCTTCATGTTGCATCGCTCCGACATTCCCGTTAACTTCACTTAACTGCCCGAACTAACTGGGTAACAAATTCTGCTTTCAGCGAGCGTCCTTTAGCTGTGACTACCAGCTCTCTCGTCGCCTTGACAACAGCACCAAAGCACAACTTAAACTGACAAAGTCCTAAATGATTCCCGTTTGTCTCTTCCAAGAAAAAGCTCCATCAGATTGACAAAAATGAGCTGCTATTTGCAGTGATTGATACAAAATGAAACCTTCAAGATGAACAGCCTGTCAACGTGAGGACCCTTCATCCCCATCAGGACTGACATCTCTGCCTCTCTCCTCCACACTCCCCTGCAGAGTGAACCCTCCACACCGCTCACTCAGCTCCACAGACAGATCCTTTTTCTCACACTTCCCCCCCCCCCCTTCTGCCCTGCCCACGAGCTCCATATATGGGCGAGAGGAAGACCCGTGTGATGCGGTTTGAGCCAATCGTGTGTGGTCTGACTGGGAGTGTCCCAAAGGCTCTCCTCGAAAACCCACATGGAGGATGGATGGAGGGAAGAGTATACACAGTACATAGGCACCTGTATAACAATATATATACTGCATCAAATGAAGGAATCAAACATATATATATGTATATATCCATGCGATATATATATAAGTCTCACCTGCACTAAATGTCGTATGAATGTACTTTACTTTAATCTTTAGATCATAATAATTGGCAGCTTTATCTATGAAATATTTTCATTAATATGGGATGTGCTGATTATTTTGTTGATTTATTTGTTCTGTCTATAAAATGTAAGATGGCAGTTACATGAATTACCCAAAATAATCTTTTGTTTTTTTTAACTTTTCCATCCAGATTTTGTTATCATTAAGTTTCTTTACTGCACTTTTCAGAGATCGTCAGTCAAAAACTACGTTCGGCATCCATGTCACTCTTTTAGGGATCTCATGTTGATGGTGTTTCTGTACGTGATGCTGCTTTCTGAGGATGGTATCACTTCTTTGCCAAACAAACAAAAACAGAAAATACATCATTTTCCTGAGTTGGCAAGATTTTTATTTTTTATTTTCCACGAAAATAGCAACCAGACAAGACACTTAGTGGCAAATGGCTGCAGGTTGTAGCCTTTGTTGTGTACTGAAAACAACCCACAATACTGCTGCATGAGTGTCTAGACAAGTGGAAAGAGTCAGCTAGGTTGTGTGTGTGTGTGTGTGTGTGTGTGTGTGTGTGTGTGTGTGTGTGTGTGTGTGCGCGTGCGCGTGCGCGTGTGCATGTCTCCTGCAGAGTGACGCTGATAAATAGCCAGCCATTTGTGTTACTTAATGACTGCTGACCAATTACACAAGTTAAGTGCCGCAACTTTCCCACCAATTCACAAGCGCAGACGTGTGCACACTCGCATGGACAGCACAAATATCGGAGAGAACACATGGCAGCGGTGTGGCGCAGACAAACGGAAACAGGTCAAAGACAATATCTGGTGAAGATACCAATCACTTCTCAACGTGAACGGGCCACATACACGTCAACAAAAGGCGCAGACACACACCGAGGGCGACACCCCGGCACTAACCAGTTAAAGGAATATTCTGCCGCAGGAAAGGGAGTCACTAATTACAGCGCGAACTCTCTGAGGATCCACGAAGGAAATACATGTAGAACATTCCCTGGGGCACCACGCGCACACACACACACACACACACACACACACACACACACACACACACACACACACACACACACACACACACACACACACACACACACACACCGCTGCCAACCACAGTGGCCCCAAATCACCAGCTAGGATAAATGTCCACCTTAAAATACACATATCCGTCGCTCCAGGAATGCTCTGGGAAAAACAACAAGGGACAGAAACCGGCGTGGTGAGGTTCTATGTTTTCTATTTCTATCTGTTTGTTGTTTCTGTCAAAAGGACTCCGAGAGGCAGAGCTGTCTCAGCAACTTTAGTTAATTACATTACAGTGTTTTTTTTGTTTTTTTTTTGTTACGTAAAAATGATTTTTAATGTGTAGTTTTATTTCAGATCTGCAATTTATTGTCCAGTGGAGCTGAGACGAGAGAAACGGTGAGCAGAGTTTGAGCCCATGTGAACTTCTTATATGGTTTCTCTGATTTTAAAGTACTCCACTGATTTCAGCATTTTTTTTTTCCATGCAGTCTCGTTTTTTTCTTTTCTTAAAGCCTGGAACCAGCAGTGACGTCACCCACTGGTCCGTGAACGGCTGTTTATGAAGCCTCGAGTTTTCAGAGGATTTGGAGCAGCTGGGGAGGAGCGCACCAAAGGCCTGTCAATCAAACAGACACTCGCTAACATGGTTTTGGGGCCTAATATCTAATTCATGATGGGATCATTTTCAGATGGACCATCAGTAACCAAATAAGACTTCAGCGAATGGCACCATAACAACTTGTGGAAAAAAAAAATGTACTTTGTATTTCATGTGAGTAGTTGAATGGGAGTTTATGGAACCAGAGCCTTTTTGGAGCCGACCTCTAGTGGCCCTCGGTGGTATTGCACTTAATGGCACTTCCGCGTCGGCTGCATTTTTCCGACCCGGAAGCTACGTCCACTTTCGTATACAGTCTATGCCGGGCACCTACATTACCCATCATGCAACTAGACCGACGACAGTTCAGTTGGACAATTGGGTGTGTTATATATGACCTTTATTTAACCAGGTAAAATCAATTGAGAACCACTTCTCATTTACAATTGTTGTTATGATAGCAGTAGCTGATGTTCCTCACCCTCTCTCTGTCATTACACTTTTGCATTTCCTACATTATGTTATTTGGCTGCTAACTTGCTAAATTGTTAGCCTCCGTGCACGCATATTCTCATGTCGTAACCACATTTAATACAGTAAATACAGAATAAAGCACATCGTCTGACCATCGGTTGTCAGAAATGTGATTTTATAGTGACACTCTGCAGTAAACAGTTTGATATTATGTCTCAGCATCACGGGACCAGTTGAGGCGGCATTCATCCAGCTTTAATGCCAGAGAGTAAATGTCAGTGACACAGCTGCTCTCCCAACTGAGTCAGGATGTGTGTGTGTGTGTGTGTGTTTGTTTGTTTTGTTTGTGTGTGTCTGTGTTTGTGACGGGTCATGGATCAGTAATGGACTGTGATCTTGATGGCAGTCGTATTGACTGGTCCAATGTGATGCCGACGCTGTGGGAGGTATTGATAAATGTGTGCGGTCAGTTCGTATTCTGGATCAAAAAAACAAACAAAAAAAGGTTTCTGCTGTAAAGTAAACTACACTACAGGATTACAGCTGATATTAAACAGTCTATACGCTGTAATCAAAAGCATACACTGCTG